>NW_027315570.1:0-1200000 GCF_039878825.1 Excalfactoria chinensis | reverse complement strand
TTGTTTGACTCATTTAGCCAGATACAATATTATATTACTAAAACTGATATTATGGCTATTTAAACACCTTATCATACATCTTCAAGCAAGTGGCTTATAATATATTGTGCCAGA
The DNA here is from genome assembly GCF_039878825.1 of Excalfactoria chinensis. NCBI lineage: Eukaryota > Metazoa > Chordata > Aves > Galliformes > Phasianidae > Excalfactoria > Excalfactoria chinensis. The sequence continues at coordinate 1,199,886 of NW_027315570.1, read as the reverse complement.
CACACAATATTGACGACAAGAGCAATATAGGTATCCATTCACTTTTAGTACACAGTATATCTGCTAAGAGCATCCAACTCTGGCATGCATTGCAGAAAACATTCATATATTTAAATAAACTGCAGTAATTAAATATTGTGAAGGTTTGTGCTACTGGACTGATCAGGAATCACATAGCATTTTGTAGCCCTATCAGTAAACAAGCTTATCCTTACACCATCCTTAGCACTTTCTTGTAAGGGCTAAAGGCTCACTAAGGTCTTTCTAGAGACCTCAGCACTGGGCAGTCTCATAAAATGTGCTAGAGCCAGAGACATTACAGAGACATTAGACGTGTTTCAAGTTGTAAAATCACGACCTAAATCCTGAATTGCATACACTAGATTTTTTTTAAAGACAACTGAAGGTTTTTTCATGGTGAGGGTGACGGAGCACTGGAACAGGCTGCCCAGGGAGGTTGTGGATTCTCCTTCTCTGGAGATATTCAAGACCCGCCTGGACGCCTACCTGTGCAGTCTGCCATAGTGGGCCTGGACTCAATGATCTCTAGAGGTTCCTTCCAGCCCCTACAATTCTGTGATCCCGACCACAGCAGAGGAGGCAGGAAAGCAGCACGGCTGAACCTGCTGGTCACAGGGAGCAACAAGAAGGAAATGGAGAGACAGCGGAAACCGAGACATGCAGCCTGGTTGCTTTGGGGGCCTTCTACAGTGGAGTGGGAAAAAGGAAAAGCAACTGACATCCCTCAACCAGACTTTTGCAAGGCCTTCAGTGTTGAGCGAGTTTCCTGACAGCACTCAACGTGAACAAATCTACCTCTGAGCAACACCGTGAGCCCCCACTCACCGCAGCAGAGGTCAACCTGCACCCCAGCATTCCCCTATCCACGTGCACACACACACATGTGCACCACTCTGCCTGCTTTGCACACCCACATTCACGCACCGCATCTTGTGCCCTCCTTTGCATTCACAGACGTGTGCAAACCGTCCCTGGGAACACGTATGTGCCTACACCTACCAGTAAACATCCCTGTGTGTGCACCTCTGTGCAACCCAACTCCTCAGCACACCCCTGTGCAAGCACACATTGGTGCCACCGCATCCACGCACTATCCATGTGCTCACACACACTCACGCAACCACATCCCCTAGAGCAGCCCTGTGCGCACACACACAGACACACGCGGAACCCCTTCCTTTCACTCCCAAAGTGCACGCACACACCGGTACCACAATGTCCTTGCGCAGCTCCAACCCTTTGCACACCCCTGTGCACGCACATGTATGTGCATGCTCATCCTTGCACACATACACACTGACCTACACACACCTGAGCAACCCCACTGCTTTGGACACTCATGAACGCAAACATGTGCAACACCATCCGTGCACAAATCCACACACACACACTGGTGGAACCCCACTGCTTTGCACAATCCTGTGCACACTCACGTGTGTCATGCACTCATTTCCCAGCCAGTCCTCGTGGGGTCTCTTACTTAGGACGGGAGTGCAGGGGAGCAGCCAGAAGCTGTTTGCATTCCCTGCTGTCTGCTGGGCAGGTTTGTTGGCGATGCTCGGGTTGCTTTGCTTTCCCTTGGGAGGTGGGAAGGAGCTTTGGGTTGGAGGCACATCCCGTGCCAGAGCATCCCGATGGCACGCGTGGGATCAGCAGGTCTGTCAGAGAAGTGGGTGAGGTTGCACGCCAAGCTGCAGCAGAGGAAGGGGAGGAGGTCCCAGCACAGCTCTGCACCACGCTCTGCCACGCTGGGCAGCTTGTTCCTGGCTCAGCAGTGCCATCAGACAAGAAGCAGGGAAGGAAAGCAAGGATGGGGGTACCATCAAACAGAGTCCGTGCAAGCCTGTGCAAGACAAACAGACCCAGAGCTTGTGTTTTTTTTCTGCTTTTGTAGCATTTGTGTGCTGTAGCTGAGCAAAAGCTTCTGCTGCTTGATTCTTCTTTTGCAACAGCCACCTACTGGTAAATGGCTGCGGGGATGGAGGATGTGACAGAAAGCATTTGTCTGCACGACAGCGTAGTTACACTTGGTCTAGAGAGTGAGAGAGGCTGGCAGCACTGCCTGATGTTGGTCAGGGTGAGCTCCTTCTTCCGCAGCGTGATGATGGCAGGGCCGGAGACGATCTGCAGGGACAGCTCAGAGGTGGGAGCTGGGAATGGACACGGCAGGAGGACAGAGGTGTGAGGGAGCAGCCAAGGCAGCGAAGAGCATCAAAAGGCCCTGAAAAGCATCACAAAGCCACAGCCAGGATGCTTGGGGTTTGCATGAGCAGCATCCAGGATGCCAGAGACTATGTGCTCCCCTAAAAAATGGTAACAGAGCTCTCGCTGCAGGCATCACAAAACCAGGCAAAATGGGAACACACCCAGAGCTCTGCTGCACGCACCCCACAGTCACAGCATTGCAAGCTGAGCTGCCTTGCTGTTTCTTGCATTCATCATGGTCCCTGTGAATGAAGACTTGGAACACAGTCAAGGCGTTGATTGAGCACCAGAGTGCCTTTATTCAATCGGAGAAAGGAGGACGGGAGAGGGACGGGGAAAGATGGGACTCATTCTCTGTTGTTGAGGAGAGAGTGGCTCAGAGCTCGTGTTGCTGCCTGGTGCCTGGGACTGCAGGCCTGACTCCAAGTCCCCCTCCAAGAGTCTCAGCTTCTCCTCAGTGACACTGCCTTGGTCCTGCTTGGAGGTGCCGCTGTCGGGGCACTCGGGCTGTCTTTGGGCTGGGCTGCACTGCAAAGGCACCGCACAGGTCGCCCATAGAGAATTTCATATGGGCTTCATCCTTCCTTGGTTGGGATTTTCTTCGAATTCTCACAAGTGCCAGAGGCAGTGCTTGCAACCTTGGTATCCCAGCCTCTTGGCCAACTTTTAGTATTTGCAGCTTAGATAAATGGTTCCTCTTTTCCACCTGGCCACTTGACTGTGGCATGTAAGGTGTATGCAACTGCCAATTGATTCCCAATAAAGTACTGACTTGTTGAACCACTTTAGCAATAAAATGGGGGCCTCAATCTGAAGAGATTGTTCCTGGCACCCAGAACCTTGGAATTATTTCTTGTCACAAAACTTTTGTTACTTCCCTGGCCTGGTTAGTCCGGCACGGGTATGCCTCAGGCCATCCTGGAAAGGTATCTGCTAAAACTAACATGCATCTGTACCCCCCTTTTCTTGGCAGCTCTGAGAAATCTACCTGCCATTATTGTCCTGGCTAATTTCTCTCCCTGTTTGCCCTAACTGAACTTTGTGGCCTGTGTTAGGATTATCTGGTAAACAAACTTCACCTTGCTGGGTCACTTGCCTAATGGCAGTATACCCATTTCGGGTGACCACTCGTTGAACAAGATATTTATATAATGCTTCTGCTCCCCAGGGAGTTTTCCTATCTTCAGTCACCACAGCCCATCATATGGCTGCTGGAATCATTCTTTTCCCTTGTGCTGGAAAGCTCCATCCTTCCTCTTTTACCTTCCCTTCCTGATAATTATTTATCGAGTTCCAATACTCTTTGGAGTGCTTTGGCTCACCATCCACCTGCATGTTACCATCTGGAATCAAGGAAGCCTCCACCACCTCACCCTCTGCCGCTCGCTTTGCTTTCTGTCAGCCAGCGCATTTCCCATTCCTTCAGCACTGTCTCCCCTTTGCTGGCATCAACAGTGCATTTTAGCAACCTTCTCCAGCTGTTGGACTGCCTCCAGGAGTCTGGCTATTTCTTCAGCGTGTTTAAGACCTTTCCCTTGGCTTGACAACAGTCCTCTTTCTTTCCATATTGCTGATATTGGTGCATGAACAGCACTAAGGCATATTTTGAATCAGTCCATATCTTTATCTTCCCATGTCGAACAAAGCTGCTCCCGTCTGTGTATCAGGTGTCTTCCGCATCCTCCAGTGGTTCTTCTTTCAAGTCTCTGCGACTGGAATAGACTGCTTCCATAGTCTCTAAACAGTCGTGAGACACAGGTTCTCCTGTAATTGCACTAAGAAAAGCAGCTGATTTACAATATTTGTTACTGTTATTTCTCCATCATCTTGCTCCACTAGAATGGCTTGATACTTCAAAAATCTCTGAGGGGAAAGCCAATGTCCCCCTTTCACCTCCAGCACTGGAGAGACCGTGTGGGATACCAGTGCAGTTCTCTTCTGCCCCATTGTCCTAATGCTGGGGCCTTCATTAACTCCTCTTTCAACTGCTTTCAACCGGGCCACAGTCCAGGCTGGTGACTGTGGTTTCTTGCAGGTTCACGTCAGCCCCTTCAGCAGAACTAGGAGAAAGGACTGGCTGAACAATGATGACCTCTTTCTCTCTGTCTCTGCTGTCACTCAGAAGGCTTTCATTTGAATTGCAGCCTGACTCCAAGTCCCTCTCCAAGAGTCTCAGCTTCTCCTCAGTGACACTGCCTTGGTCCTGCTTGGAGGTGCTGCTGTCGGGGCACTCGGGCTGTGTTTGGGCTGGGCTGCACTGCAAAGGCACTGGGCCACAGTCCAGGCTGGTGACTGTGGTTTCTGGCAGGCAGAATTGATCACCTGAGGAATTCAGCTTTATTTGCCTTCATCTGTGTTTCTTCTTGCTGGATCTCATGCACTCTGCTGGCTTCAGTCTGTGTTTCTACTCCAAGAAGAAAATAAATGGGTCTTCACAAACCAGAAAACTGGAAAAGCACCCTCAAGTCTGCTGTTTGAGCCTTCTTCATTTCAAGAGCACATGCTTTTATCTCCTCAGCACTCAAACACTTATTGTTTACATGGAACCTTCTCTCTCCGAGGCTGTAGCCACTGTCTCTTGTCCTGGCAATGGCACCACTGAGCAGATCACCTCCATTCTCTGCATCCTCCATTCAGTATATTTGCACATGGATAAGATCTCCCCGGAATCTTCTCTAGGATTAACAGTCCTAGCTCTCTCAGCCTTTCCTTATAGGAGAGATGTTGCAGTCCCTTTATCATCTTCTGAGCCCTCTGTTGGATTACGTTAGGTATGATTCTTGTAACAGAGAACTCAGATCAGGACACGATGATCGATGTGTGGTCTCAACAACGCTGAACTGAGGGGAAGGAACATCTCTCTCAATCTGCTGGCAGTACCTTGCTTATTTGCAGCACAAGGATATCATTAAGTTATTTTTGGTGTATTTTTTCTTTTTCTTTTTTAAATTCTTTTTTCTTTTTTTCTTTTTTTTTTTTTTTTCATCAAGTTCACATTTCTGTTTCACATTCACTCTGTATCATTCGCTATGTAGCTCCAGGGAAAGATGGGACTCATCCTCTATTGTTGAGGAGAGGGTGGCTCACAGCTCGTGCTGTTGCTTGGAGGCAGGGACTGGTGGTCTGATTCTACATCTGCCTCCAAGATGCTCGGCTTCTCCTCACTGATGCTGACCTGAGCCTGCATGGTGGTGCTGCTGTCGGGGCACTCGGGCTGTGCTTGGCCTGGGCTGTCCTGGGACCCCTGCACTGGGTCGCAATCCAGGCTGGTGCCGGTGGTGTCTGGCAGGCTCAGGTCAGCAGCTTCCGGAGGGATGGGATGAATGAGGGCTTGAATGACGATGACGTTCTCGTCTCCATTGATGGTGCCATATGGAAGGCTGTCAACTGAAATGCAGCACCCTGTGCTTCCTAACAGCTCTGCGTTGATGGAAGCACAGGATGCGCTGTCGTCCCATGCCCGGCGTCTTCGGGGAACACAAGGGCTCGGGTCCCCTAGGAAGGAGTAGATGCACAGCGGTTAGTGTCAAACGTTCACAAGATGAATCATGCTTTAAAGAGGTCCTTGGCATTTGGCTATGTAGTGGTGGTGGGCAGAAGCAAATAGGCTTCTAGCAACAGTGTCATTGTCTCGACAGTGATCCTCGTGCAGGTGCAGCTCTTGTGTTGACAAGAGACTCATTTGGGAAAGACAGGGGTGAACCAAAGATGTCAGGCACGGGCTCGAACGCCAGAAGGAGGTACAAGCCCACTGAAAGCATGAATCCTACCTGTGCTGCTGACAAGCAGTGTTTTGAAAACTGGATTTGCACCCTTACCTGCCAGGACCAACACTTCTGCTTCTAAGGGATCGCTGGCACTGCTCTGCAGTTGGCGTTCGGCTGCAGGGGATGGTTTGCCCAGGCAGAAGCAGGAACGCCAACTGCCAGCTGGTGCCTGCTTCCTCTTCATGGGCACACTTGGTCTGGAGAGAAAACAGAGCATGCTGCCAGTCGTGGTGCAGGGTGAGGGAAGAGCTGCTCCGAGCCCTTGCTGACAGTTGCCCGTTCCTGGCAAACCCACCCGACCAATGATGATAGGGGCTGGAAAGGGAAGTCCTCTTTACCTTTCAGATGGAGAATCAATGACCGCGTGGAAGTTCCTCAGATCAGCTGTGGGGCCTTCCTCCACCTCGACATCGCTGCTCTGTGTCGCCGTGGGAGGGCTGCTCTGGCCTCTCCTCTCTGCCTGTGCCTCCTGCACGGTGAGCAGCTTTGTGGCAGGAGGAGACACACACACAGACTTGGGCCCGGCAAGAGAACTGTGCCCTGCAAGGGGAAACCACAGGTAAGAGGGAGGATCAGAAAGCAGCAGCACAGCCATCCCAGTTCTGCATTTCTCTCAGACTTGCTTATCAGAGCCACTGCAAGAAGAGGAGCTCAAAGTAACCGTGTGCTCAGAGGTATGCTCGTGGCAAAGGACACAGCCACAATTAAGAGCAGCTCACTGTATCGAAACAGGCAAACAAAAACCCTAGAAAAACTAGGGGCAGGGACCTCAGAAAGCTTTGCTGCCACACTTCAATCAAGCTTCGCCTGCTTGCAAAAAATCTTAACAGCTGTGACGGTTTTCTCCATGTAAGTTATGGGTTTGGACACTCTCAGGATCCAGGAACGGGGCACCATATTCCAATCTAAACCCAGAAGCCTGCTGTCTCCTTGACAGCAAAAGCATTTTCAAAGGTCTTGGAGAAGGCCTGGCTTGGATCAAGGTGTCAGATCAAGATCAAGCTAATGGAGAAAGACGCTCACCTGCTCCCTCTCCCACGGCTGGTGTGGATGTGGAGGGGAAGAGGACGTCTGTGTGGCTGATCAGGAACTCCACCACAGCTGACTGCGTCTGCAGCTCCTTGCAGGCAGCTTCTCCATAGGCACAGGCAGACTGGCTCCGCTGGGATCTGAAGTAAAGGCAGATCTTACAAGTCATTTCCCCAAGATCGTTTCCCCAAGTCTGAAATTTGCAGCAAAAACTGACAAGTTGGGCTCAGGAGACTTCCGCAGTGGGCAATCAGCGATGCCACTGACGAAATTCTCCTGGATGATCAGGGACACAGCAGTCCCAGCTAAACAAGTGACTAGAAACTGTCATCTGGAAATTGTGCCCCTGGAGGTTGGGGGAGAGCAGAACTAAGCATCGTGTTGAAACGGAAAAAGAAGTTTACCTTAAGAGGTTTGGAGCCCACACTATGGCCAAGTTCTGAGCGTGCATGTTGGTGACGGAGCAGTTCCCGGCCAGAGACGCCAAGTGTCTCATTAAGTACTGCAGAGTCCTGGAAAACAAGAGGGGCAGATGTTCAGCACCAAAAAGCAAGCCGTGCTGCAGTGCACAAAACAAACCTCACTTCATGCTGGTTGTTGTCATTGCTACTGTCCCCGAATAGGAAGTAGGTAAAACTAAGTGCCACCACGCTGCAGCACCAAGCCCCAGCACAGCACAGCCGCAGCCATTGGCTGCACCAACCGTGCCCCCATGCCAAGGAACTGACCCAGTCAACCAACCCGACGCAGCCTTCAGCCGCTTCAGCGTGCACAGGCATGATGCTGCCAGCGTGAGGCAACACCTGGAATCGCATCATGGCCCTCTGAAAGGCAGCAGGGCTGAGCTCAGCAGACCGAGCGCAGCACTGACCTGTAGTGAGGAGCGGGCAGCTGCTGGATGGTGTCCTGCATTCTGAGCAGCCGCTCCTCCTCCGTGGCAGCACAAACAGCGTCCTGGAAAAAGGCAGGAAGGGATTCAGACACCAGGCGAGAATAGCAAAGGGAAGGGAATTCTCGCAAGCGTCGTATATAGTTTAAGTAAGCACTTCCTGGCACCACCAGAAGTGGCATCAGCCAGAGGCAGGAGGTGGCAAAGACATGCCTCGTGGGGCTAACAGAAATAAGACCTCGGAGCTGGGGCACTGCTGCAACCATCAGCCAGGACGCCCAGGGAAGAGGTACGTGTCATTTCCAAGACATTGCCCTGAGCTTACCGAGAACTTGTCATACAGCTGCTCGGTCAGCAGAGGGTTTGGGAGCTCCCTGAAGTACATCTTGCACAGGGAGCTCACGCTGTGAATGTCTCGGACGCTCAGCTCAGGAACCTGCTCCGACTCGAATTCATGGCTGCAGAGAAGGACACAGGATTGGGCAGAGGGCTTTGAGAAAGAGGAAAGCAAGTCCAAAGCCACACAGAATACAGTCAAGAAAAGGAAGGGGTTCCTCTGAACGCCCGCAGCATGGCACGTGCCCCTGCTGACAGCTGTGTCAGTCGCAGCACTCTTACCGTAGTTGCTGGATCCTGGACGCCACGCCGGACAGGCGGTAGATCCCCTGCACCACGCCATGCTGCTCGATGAACTTGGCGCAGCTCTGCAGGACCTGGGGGACTACAGAACAAGAGCCAGCGGTTAGCTCAGCTTCTTACTCAAGTCCTGCTTCAGCCCGTGCTCTTCTCCCATCCCAGCCACTAAGCCCAGCCGGGCCACCGCTTGCTTCCTCCTTAAAGGAGAAAGCTGGCAGAGACAGCTGTGAGGAAACTGCACAGAGACGTGTTCTTGGCTTTCCAGAAATGCCACCACCTAGCAACAGCCTGGAGAAAGTAATTCTGGCAAAGCCACACACACTGCAAGTCCCATCACAGCTCCCTCGGGAATGGAGGAATCCAATCTCAAGTCCAGAAGAGCTAGGAAAAGGCTGCAGGATGCTCTCTTTGGCCAGAAGGCTTCCTGCGTTTTCAGGCTTACACAATTGCTGGGTATGATCTCCCCTTCATCTTTAGATGCCCAGCGGAGGGAGATCTCAGCAATGGGCTGTTCCTTACCATCACGGCCAGAGCGGAGAAGGTGCTCCCCCAGGTCACACCCAAACACCCCTTCCTTCGCCGGCTCCGGCTGCTCCGATCTCCTGGGGCGGGCCTTCACCACCGAGCGAAGGAAGGTGCTGAGCTTGCCCCGTTTCCTCGGCACTGCAAAGAAACATAATAAAGAAACCAGTTCATTTCAGGCTTGGCTCGGTTGGACGAGGCCGAGCGTAACGCCTTCGACCGAGCACGGAACAACGGGAAGAACATTCCCAACCAGGACACGCAAGAACCGATTTTCCCCGTCCCTGCAAGTGCCCAAGGCCAGGTCGGAAGGGGCCCCGGACAGCCTGCTCTCGACTCCTGCTAAATGCGCAGGCTGGGCACCCAGACTGAGGCAGGGGCCTTGGAGCCTGAGGATGATCCTTTAGACCCCTTCCAATCCCAAGCCATTCCAGGAGGATTCTGTGACTTCCTCAAGCACAACAATAAACACAGTGGGATTGGGCCAGATCTCTGCGTGTTCCCATGGACCTTAATGCAGTCCTCTTGCTAAGCTTGCTCAACTCGGGCATTAACGAACCCCCTGAAAGCCACGCTCTGACCCCATTTTACTAACCCGCATTGTCAAATGTAACATGTGTACCTGGCTTTGGCAATGAATCGACGACGGACTCGGGAACTTTTCCGCTGATGAGTTCCACGCACTCACCAGGGAAAAACCCAACCTGTAACAAGAACAAAAAGACAGCTGGGCATTAGCCCGAGTCCACAGCCAAAGGGAAAGTCCTCTGTCACCGACACAGGGCAACCGTTTGCGTCCGGAAGCCATCCTGTGCAGGCAGAGAAGCTCCAAGCTGAGATTCCAGACTCTACTGAAGTTGGGCTCTCTAGTCAGAAGCGTGTGCCTACCTGAAAGCCACGCTTGCCTCTCCACCAGGGGCTCAGCTCCTTTGGTGGCATAGCAATAATGCACACCAAGTCTCCTACCTGCAAGAGATTGAAACGTCAATCACAGCTTCAGCACAGCTGGCAGGAAAGCACAGCTCAAACGACTGCCTGCTTCTGCGCCGCAGAATAGCCTCAAGCTTGACAGCCATTGCACCAATGCAGCCCCCAAGGCAAGGAACGCCTGGAACTGCTTACCTCCAGGGAGAGCTCATCCGGCCCCTGGGCGACGTAGCGCTTGATAACATGGGCTGCCGCAATCGCTGGAACGTTAAGAGATGACTCCGCACGCACCAGCTGCGGCTTCCACATGTCATCAGCCTGCAAAACAGAGCACAGGCCGTGGTCAGGAGCTGAGGACAAACTCTTTTCTGCAGGAGAGCACATCTGCGGCTCCCTCTGCTGGCTCAACACAGGGAACAAAGACAAGTCAGAGCTTCACACTGTACCTCCGTGCCCACCACCTCAGGCCCACTGCTGATCTTGCTGCACTCAAGGCCCATCACACCAGGTGTGACAAGCTGGAACAGAGCAGAAACACACTTCTGTTGTCTCTATTCACACAGCACAGTATGGAGAGACTTCTTCAGAACTACCCTTGCATACCCTGCGGCATAGGCAAGTGTTCGAGAAACTACCCCTTGCTGCAGTCTGTTCCAACGTGACAGCCTATTAGGCAGCATTGTACCAAGTTGCTATCCCTCTGCCAGCAGATGGGGACTCTGGCACAGAGCAGCAGATGCATTCGCCCAGAGCGCTCTGACAGTGCGACAGAAGGGCATTAGACAGCACCCTTCTGAGGGCTGAGCTGGAGGGCAGTGAAGAAACCCATGGCATGCAAAACAATGTGGTAGGACAAACACGACACATACCTGGCAACAAGATCACCTCAGGCTACCTGCAGCAGTTCCTGGTCACTCTGCTCAGATCTTATGAGAGCAAAAGCTGCACCAAGGCAGTGGGCGGAGGGTGGGCAGAGGAGAGAGAAAGAGCAGGTCAGTGAGCAGGGCTAAGACAGCCATGGCATAACGCACACAGCACAATCGTCCCATCCACTTGCTGCAAGACATGCTGAGTCTCAGGCTACGGGATGCCTGTCCGCCCAGCAACTTGACGATGCTTCCACAATTGAGCACAGAAGATGATGGAAGAAGCATGGGACGGGTGCCACCCTTACGGACACCCCCTTTGGAACATGCCTACCAGGGGAAAATGACGTCTGATGCTCAAGAGTAAGCAATACGGTGCTGGGAGCTCCGACAGCCAGCACTTCTCAACACCTCGCTGCCCACCCGTCCATCCTACGCTGGCTCAGCTTACCTACAGGATGCTGCGCACGATGCTACTCAAACAAAGGCACTAAACGCACAAGAACAACAAGAAAACCAACCACTCCGAACTCCTACTCGCCCACAAAGGAACACAGAACGCACCGCTCCTCCCCTCATGCCAGCCGCTTATGACATCACCAACGGCCACCAGCCTGCTCCACCATGACTCCCCACAAGGGGGGGAGGCATGACCACGTGGTCAAATGTGATTCCAACACGGCACCACAACATTGCAGAACTCACTGTGGGGTTGGAATTACGTCCTGGTGTGGCAGCGCAATGGGAGGTGTTTGGGCACAGCTGAAGAGCTGGCTGACTCCTGACGTTTCCAAAGGAGGGTGCCAGATTCACTCTCAGCATTCTTTTGCAGGGCTCTTTGGGATGCTTCAAACCCATTTCACTGACTAGGTCACTTCTAGAATGTTCAGCTGACAAATGCTCGTTTTGTCTGGGTAACGCCTCTATGCATCATGAATGAAAAATAAAATTAAATGGGCACGCCACCCTGTGAAACTTACCTCTCTGCTCTTGTTGTCAGCCAGACACCTAAGATGAGCATTATGTGTCGCTGCTCCTGAATGGAGATGCACCCAAGTCTGTGTTCCACTCTGCTCCACCTAAGTGTCTAAAAGAAACACAGGCAGAGATGATTAGAAGATCCTTTGCGCAGACGAAAGCGCAGGCTGCACGCCTATTCTCTTTAGCAAGAAATACTACTTGAGAATCCACAGACAGTTTTATGAGAGGTAGTATGAAAGATGAACAGAAAGGAAATAGATTCATTAAAATAACCGAGTTAATCCTCTCCCCATCAAAAAGGAAGCCTTCTGGGCACTGTTAGCAGCACCTCCTACAACACCTTGCACCACAAATTGTGGCACATGCATTTTTTTCCCACAGGCCCCTCGCTTCTGTCGTTAGTGTCAGATTCACTCAGGTTCAAATACGTGGATCAGAACAGCCATTCAGTTCTGCTGAGGCAGGATCCCACCGCTGGGATGTCCCCCAGTCCCATTCCCTGCTTCTCCTGGCACGGGTGGGGAAAGGAACAGCAAGTGATATCACCTACCCAGACTTCTGCTGGGCCTTCCATTTGGTCGCCCATCCCAGGGAGAAGCAGGGGAGCTCCCGTGGCACAAAGCTCGCAGCTGGAGAAATCAAGGCTGCCTCTAAGATGGTGCTTTCAAACAGCACGAGTAACTGGATGTAGGACTTGAAACACAAGGGTAACATGAAAAAGCCACCAGTCCCCACGGATGGGGCTGTTCGCAGAGACAACAGCTGCGTGCTTTCCAGCAGTGTGATGCTCACCCAACAAAGCGCTCAGCCAGCAGATGCCTCCAGCGTCTGAGCACCCATTTGGAGATGGTTTTCTTAACATCCAGGCTGAATCTCCCCTCATACAACCTGAGGCCATTCCTTCCACTCCTGTCACTAGTTACATGGGAGAAGAGCAGGACAACCCCCACCCCCACATAACCTCTCTTCAGGTAATTGTAGAGAATGAGAAGGTCCTCCCTGAGCCTCCTCTCTTCCAGACTAAATCATCCCAGTTCCATAAGAAGCTCCCCATAAGATTGTGCTCTAGACACCTCACAGCTTCACTGGTCTCCTCTGGACACATCTCAGCATTTCAGTGTCCTTCTTGCAGTGAGGGGCCCAGAACAGAACACAGAACTCCAGGTGAGGACTCACCAGTGCCGACTACAGGGGGATGATGGATTCCCTGCTCCTGCTGGCTCCAGCCTTCTGCATTCCAACTCCAATCTCAACCATTCCTGCTGTAGTAGGACTTGAATCCTCATTTGGGGCTGCAGCTCAACAGGTCAGCACATCAAAAATAACACAACGTGCAACTGGAAGACGTGTCTCAAAGCCCAGAAAATCCAACTCTCTGACCTCGGCACAACTCACCAACCAAGAGCCAGGCCTTGACAACTTGGCTGATCTGAGCACGCGGGAGGGGGCCAGACAGTGGACCACAAGTGTCCATTTCCACTGCAGCTCCCTGTAGAGAACAGCACCAATCAGCAGGCGTGAATGAATTCATTGACAAGCTGCACAATGAGTCTGTTCTTTATAAAAAAAAAACCCACATCAATTCCTATTCAAAAAAGGGAGGAATTAATAAAGACCAAGAAAGTTCCTGTCCCTATGCCTCATTCTCTCACCCCAACTTTCCTTGCCTCATCCCCAACTCCTGGATGATGTCCACAAGCTTAATGGCAGGTCTCAATCCCATAAGATTCCTTTCACAATACTCCATCAGAAAGGATGTTACACTTGTTCTATACACTCAAGCAGACTGAGCATCAGTTTCTCAGTCACTTAAAACACACAGAAGCATCCAAACCCAGAGCACACACATCCCTTCCTGTGGTACTGGATCCCACAGCTCACCTTCACACCTCTGTCGATTCCTGGTGTTTTACACCCATGCAGCCTCGCTACGGTTCCATGGGTGTCACCCAAGACCTGCAGGACCTCTTTCTCCGCAAACCCCACCTGCAGGCACTGGCTCATGACGTTCACCACCTGCCCTCCTGCGCAAGAACAAGCATTAAGAACGAGAGCAAAGTGCATCGGATTCAACCTGGCCTGCTCCGACCCTCAGTCCTGCCAGGGATGCAGACTCATCCTCAGAGCCACGCTGGACATCAACACATGCATCATTCTTCAAACACCCCATCCCAGCAGCAAGGGATCAAAGCACTGGGACAGCAGAAACAAAAATGCTGTGAGAGTTTCCTGTTGGCACTGACCATGAACAAATCTACAGCTGAGCAACAGGACAGGAGACAAACAGCAGAAAACAACCAACCTGCAGAACTAACTCGTTTGGGGTTGGCCCAGATGTTTGCATGCTCCCTTTCCACGGCCCAGGCCAAGCTTGATGAGCTGCTCCTCATTTGCACAGGGGGAGAACGCTGCAGATGGGATGTGGGGGCTATGCACACCATGCCTTTCTCCTGCTTTTCCTCTCTCCATCTTCCATTAGCAAACAGCATCTCCAAGCCTTCCTTCCTGAAAAAATCACTGGTAAAAAAAGAACTGGCAAGCTTGCTTTTAAAATTGCCTTGTTTATACAGCTTGATGCTTTAAAGCAGAAGCTCACCTAGCAATGACCTACGTCAGACAAGCTCAACCTGCAGGGAAAAGTTATTTCTCTCTGTCTACAGGCTTTGCACACATTCACAGGTGCAACAGTCTGCCCAGATCTCAGCACAACTTTACTAATGGCAGAAATCCAGTTTATGCCCGCCACGTTTTTCTCTCTTCTGAAACACTGTACTGCTGCAAGAAGCAATGATGCCAGTAAAGAATCACATAATTGGAGCTGGAAGGGATCGCTAGAGACCATTCTCCTGCTGGCCACGCTCCTTTAAATGCACCCCAGGATCCCACTGGCCTTCTTGGAAAATATTTCCACATTAGGCATACATTTCAAGGAGGCTCCAGACAAGTAAAGACAGGGGAAAGCACTGGCAAGCCAAAGCAGGGCAAATTTTCCCACACTGCGTTAGCTACAGGGACAATAAATCATGCCCCCAAACTGCTTGCACTAGAACACCCAGCCTGAGATCATAGAAGCTGCCGAGATACGAGTTTATCACAACCCAGAAGTCCTTTAGATCGTGCACTCCCTGGTGCAGTGACACTGGAGGATCAGAATCCTCGGAGAAAAGAACCGGGCCTGCTCAGCTCCTTCCCACCCTCCCAAGGAAAAGCAAACCAACCGCACCGCTGCCAGCACAACCCCGCAGCACACAGCAGGGAACACAAACAGCTACCCAGTGCTCCCCTTCACTCCCAGCCTAACTACGAGTCCACCGGAGGATTCAGAGGGAAATCAATATAGAACACTTGAGTGCACACAGGACTGAATAAAGCCAGGATGAAATTGCACACGTGTGTGTGTGTGCACAGGGCTGCACAGAGCACATCTCCCTATTGTCCACCCTATAGACATATCCCCCCGTATCAGAGAATCATAGAATGGCCTGGGTTGCAAAGGACCGCAGCAATCATCTAGTTTCAACACCCCTGCTGGGTGCTGGGATGCCAACCACCATACCGGGCTGCCCAGAGCCACATCCAGCCTGGCCTTGAATGCCTCCAGTGATGGGGCATCCACAACTTCCATTCCCCCTTGTCCTATCACTATCCACCCTCATAAACAGCCCTTCTCCCTCCTGTTTGTGCGCTCCCTTCAAGTACTGAAAGGCCACAATGAGGTCTCCCCGCAGCCTTCTCTTCTCTAGGCTAAACAAGCCCAGATCCCTCAACCTCTCCTCATAGGAGAGCTGCTCCAGCCCTCTGATCATCACAGTGGCTCTCCTCTGGACCAACCCCAACAGCTCCACATCCTTCCCAGGCCTGGACACAGTACTGCAAAGAGGACCTCACAAGAGCTGAGTAGGAGGGGACAATCACCTCCCTCTCCCTGCTGGCCACCCCTTTTTCAGTGCAGCCCAGAACACACGTGGATGTATCTTTTTTCATACTTAGATTCCCATCTATGTACATATATAGACCACACCTACACCCCCACCATCTGCTAGAACTCCATATTCCTCCCCATAGCACCCAACAGCCCCCAGGAGCCCCATATCACCCTAAGGCCCCCACAACCCTCTCTCTCTCTATACACCACCCCTTCAAGTCCCATACCTGCCCATATCCTCCAATAGCTCCCCACAACCCCTACACACCCTCATAGCCCCCTAGAGCCCCTAGTCCTCCTATGGCCCACCACAGCCCCATATTCCCCCTAGAGTCCCCCTCAACTCTCTGTAGGCCTTTACAGCCCCTGCACAGCTCCCTACAGTCTTATATGACTACCTAGAGTCCCCCCACAGCCCCCTACTTTCCTATATCCCCCAGTGGCCCCCCCACATCCCTCTATGGCCCCTGAAGAAAAAACAAAACTAGAGCGGTGCACTTAGAAAGAGACCATTGAAAACAAATGCAAAATGCACACCTGCACAGGCTCACAGGGAAAACTGCAAGAGAAGCAATCTACACAGAGAGATGCTTTCCCTAGCTGCCCCCCCCAGCTCCATATCCCCCCTTTCCCCCCTCCCAGTCCCAAATCCCCCTCTGCCCTCCCCCCCAGCCCTATATCCCCCCTCTGCCCTCCCCCCCAGCCCCATATCCCCCCTCTGCCCCTCCCCCCTCTGCCCCTCCCTCCCAGTCCCATATTCCTTTCTGCCCCCCCCCCCCCCAGTCCCATATCCCCCTCTGGCCCTCCCCACACAGCCCCATATCCCCCTCTGCCCATCCCCCCCAGTCCCATACCGCGTTCTCCCCCCCCCCCAGCCCTCTCCCCGCACCAGTGCCGTTCTCCCCGCACTCCGGCGCAGCTGTCCTCAGCACTCGCTGCCGTGGTGCCGGTTTCCGTCCCGATGCAGCTCGCACAGCCCCGGCTGCCGCGCCGGTCCCGTTCGGCCTCGGACCGGGCTGCGGGGGCCGCGCTCTGTGTGGAGCCGCCCCTCCAACGGCCGGGACGCAACGCTGGTTCCCGCGCACTGCGGCTCAGCCAATCGGAGCCGGCGGAGCTGCCGCTGCCCAATGGGAGGCCGGGGGAGGGGCGGACACCGGTCAGGAGCTGGGAGCCAGGAATGGCCGCGGGGGGAGGACAGAGGTGTGAGGGAGCAGCATCCAAACAGCAGGAAAAACAGCACTGAACAGCAGCACAAACCACAGACAGGAAGCTCGGGCTGATCGAGAGCAGCACCGGGATGCGAGAGATCGTTTGCTCCCATCCACAATGGCAGCACAGCTCCTGCTGCAGGAGTGCCTTAGGAATCCAACTCCATCCCCACAGAGCAGAGATCAAGCAGGTATGATCGTGGCGTTCCTGAGACCCCATGAGCATCAGCCCCTCCCCCTTGCGTAGTGAGTGGTGGGGGTGGGGGTGGGATGAAGGCTCATCGTCTTCCTCGCCTTCAACTTTCCACCCTGCGGGAGGGGCACCCCCCAACCTGCTTCCAGCTTGCCCTGAGGACATCTAATCACCACGCTGTGCTGGGGCTGTTCCACCCTGATCTTCATGGCCTTCATCCCCTTCTTTCCTCACACTTAGTGTCTGCAGCTCCCCCTCTCTCTGCCCCCCCCTTGCAGCAAGCACAACATTGGTTTTTTGAACTAGGCTTTACAGCACCTTTCTGGGCATGTGATACTTACTGCATAAGTGATTGCATCTGTCATGAGCAGCCTGTTTTCTGTCTTGTCATGGATGGTTACCTGGTCTATTAGGCAATGATGCACTTGATAAGTACAAAGGTGTTAATGTCTTAATATTCTGTTTCTACTCAGAATACTGACCAAAGGAATAAGTTTGATGTCAGCAGTGGAGAAGCTGTGGACAAAGATGGCAAAGTCTTGGAGATGGTGTCTCAGTAAGTATGCTGGGAGGGGGGGGGAAATAAAGGATGCTTCTTTCTTGCAGTTTGCCACCCTCACATCTGGTCATGTTACACAGGATGTTAGTTACACAGGATCACGGAATACCGGCATCTTCACCATCTTGCAGTTCTTAAAACAGAAGTTTCTTTGGCACTTTTTGCTCTGAGATAGAAATTCAGAGAAGAGTAACATTTATTTGTTTGTTTGTTTGTGTGCTTACTTACTAAATGCATGAAATAAATTAGTTGTGTTTCGATTTAAAGCAGTGTTTTTAAATGCATCAATCCCCATGATGAATGCAAAGAATTAGCTAGTCCCTTGCAAACTAAAGCAAGCTTTCTCCAATAGTTTGAATACTGATGTATCATCCTTTCCGTGAGTGAAAAGTATTGAGTGTTTAAGCAACAGGAATAAGTGTTTGTTCTTAATGCGTAGTTAAGCATTTGAGTGTGAGGAGAAAAAAAAACAACATTCCAGTGTGGGTGGTTTAATGTATATTTTAATTAATAAGTGTTTCCTGTATTCAGTGGAGAAGTGGCAGATGTGGTGTGACAGGAGAAATGTCCTTTGCAGGAGAGTTAATAACAAAAACACCTTGTCTTTTTACTTAGTCCTTTTAAAGAAGGTGAAGGATGACTATACAAGGTTTGATCAGACATAAAAACACTTCAGCATTTAGTTCTGTTATTATCTTCCTTGCTGTATAACGTGGCTCTCGGTGTAAAGGCATAGAAGAAGGTGGCAGTTGTAGGTACATCTTGTATTTGTACGCCAGTAAGATTAGTAAGTTATTGTTATATTCTTATAAAGTTCCCGATACCTTTCATAGCCTTTGTTAAATTAGGTTGTTCTGCCTCTAGAGCAGCTACGAATTTGAGAAGTGCCTTTGTGAGTCAGGAAAAGATCTGTAGCGTAGTATCCCATTTCCAGTGGGGAAAGAAAAGAACGGTGCAAGCATACATTTTTACTTCTCAAGCACTTCTACTGTCTCCATGGACTTAGCAGTGCGTAGCTCTGCTTTATGGAAACGTATGTGATTTAGTGCTTAAAAAGGAAAGATATTTGCCTTAAGAGCCTTCCAATGTAAGATCCATAAGTACACAAGATGTATTATGTATTTTTCCAGGTCTAATGACATGGCTGATTCACAAGAAGGCAGCAAAGAGAGTGTGCTGAAACCAGCACCTTTCAAAAGAGGCCGAGTGCAGAAACCCAAACCAAACCTAGAAAGAACTGTTGCATGGAGAAAAGACCGCGGACATGAAAAAGATCCTGAAGAGGAGAAGCAGAAGTTGGAGAAGCAGAAGGATGTGCGTTACACCATGTGAATGAAAGCAAGGATTCGTGCCACAAAGATGTAAGCTTCTCAAGCAGCTGCATAGATGTATTTTTGCTGGGCAGTGGTAAGAAAGATTTACCACTTAACCTGCAAGCATAGTATTTGTGTGTCTTATTCCTTCCAGTTAAACTGAACTGTCATAGAGTTTTCTGGTGCTTGTAATTAGATTCTGCTTTCTGTAGAGACAGAGATTATATTTCACTGATGTTTTTGTTGTTGGTGGTGGTGATACCAGATTTGAAAAGAGAAGTGCTGAACAGAAAGGATAATGTTGAAAAAAAAACCATTTCAGATGGAATGTATGCAGAAAAATAACAAATTTTTATCTTTAAAGTATTCGGGGATTTTAGCTGATGAACAAAAAAAAGAACTTAATTTTTGAGGTGTTTTAATACGAGAATGATTAAAGTAAATATTTTTTCTTCCTTTCATTCCAAAAAAGAGATTGGCCAAAAATGTTTTTCTTACTAGAGTGGAACTTGTCTTCTTTTTAGGGAGTGGCTGAT
The DNA here is from genome assembly GCF_039878825.1 of Excalfactoria chinensis. Classification (NCBI taxonomy): domain Eukaryota; kingdom Metazoa; phylum Chordata; class Aves; order Galliformes; family Phasianidae; genus Excalfactoria; species Excalfactoria chinensis. The sequence continues at coordinate 1,180,309 of NW_027315570.1, read as the reverse complement.
GCTCCCAAGAAAAGCCCACAGCAGCTAAAAGCTGTTGAAGATGAGAAAGGACCTTCAGATGTCTTGAAAGACGCTTCAGATTTCAGTACGGGGTAAGATTATTTTTTAAGCGGAGAGATGGAGTGGAGGATGCGCTCCAGGTTGGACGTGTCTGTGACAAGTTCTCCTTTTGGTAAAGAAAAAGGTTAATGAATAAGAAATTAAGAAATGCTGTAGATCTGTTTTGTAGTTTTAGAAATTATGAGCTAGATGAAGGATTTGGTTAAATGTTTACGTTCCTCTCAAGGTTTGACTATAAGTTGCAGTTGTTTTGAAACTGCTTCATTTTTCTTACATTTGCTGACCTGTCTTTCAGGTACAGGTTCTTGATGTTTGATGTGATCTTAGTTGATCTTTTTCATGACGTCCCTTACTTTGCTCTCGTTCTAGCTTCTGCTGAAAATTAAATACAAGCATGTGAAATGTGATTGGAAGAATTCATCTTGTCCCATGCCATCAACTGCCTGTTTGTTTTTTTAGGGAGTCTGGTCCTGAGATCCAAGAAGACAAAACTGTTACTTCATCAGTTCGGTTACTGAGGAGTCGATTCCATAGACCAAAGCCAAATTTCAGAACAACAAGTAGGAAGGAAGAGATGGATATAAATGAAGGTGTATCGCAGGAGGATGCCAACAAGAAGGAAAGTTTGATGCAGAGTAGTCATGAGTCTTGCGTCCCTCCAGATGCAGATGTAAGGCTTTTTCTTTTTTTTTTTTTGTCAGTTGGATTCCAGCTTCTGAGTTTGTGAAACTGGTAGAAACACTTGATGATGTAAAGAAAAGATAGATTAATCTTTTTAGAAACAATATATTTCTTCAAAAGCTGTGATTTTCTGTGTGGGAACTCTTGTACTTCCAGTTATTTCTGACCTGAGGTGAACTTCATGAAATGACGGTGAAGAAATAAAAGTACTGAAAACATCTACTGAAACCTACATTTCAAGGTGTTTAGTTAAAGAAAGACATACGAATTTTTCTTGGGAAGCCTGTGAAATGATTAGGGAGCAACTAAAAGGAGATGGTCTTTTTGGACAGGAAGTGCTCTGAGCAGTGATTAGTACTGAGCTTTGTGGACATAAAACTATCTCCTTTTTCAGTATGGTACCATGACTTGCTTTTGCTCATATTTGTTTTTCCCATTTTTCAGAAAGCAGAAAACTATGAAGTCCTGCAATCATTGGAATCCTTAGGAAAGGCAGAGTCAGTTGGCCCACAGGATGTTTCTGAAAGCTCAAGTTTTAAGTCCCCAGACACACTTTCTGGATCAGAGTGTGGCAACATGGAGGCCTGTCCACTTGTAGATAATCTGAATGAGACCTCAAGTACTAATGCTGGGTAAGGGTCTAGCTGCTTTTATACCTCGACTAACAAGGAAGGCATTTTAAGAGGAAACTGTTCTGCTGATGGATTTCTAATTGACTAAGAACGTCTAATAAAAATTCTGAATGTTACTACTTGTAGATTTAACGCTAGTTGTATGAAAGCCCCAGTTACTGCTATGCTAAGCATCACATGAATGAATGTTTACTTTCCATTGAGAGAACAGTTTGTGCTGTAAGGGATCTTAAAGACTGTCTCATTTCAGCTGTCCTGCCATAGACAGGGATACCTCCCACTAGATCAGAATGTTCAGATCTGCTAACCAAACTAGCCTTGAACACCTGCCTCTAGGTGTGGGGCACCCATAGCTCTGGGCAACCACCGCTTATCCAGGCTCCTGTGAAGTCTTTCTCCGTGTTTATTATATGCCCACTTTAACTATTGAAATGACTCAATGAGGTTTCCCCCCCAGCCTTCTCTTTTGCAGGCCAAAGGAACTCAGTTCTCTGTCTTTCTGCTCAGGGGAGACTTTTGTGGCTCTGATCATTCTTGTGGTACTTCTCTGCACTTTCAGTAATAGATCTCCATATTTCTTGTGCTGAGGACCCCACAGCTGGATGCAGTACTCTACATGGGGTCTCCTGAAAGCTGAGTAGGTGGGGAGAAACACCTTCCCCACCTTGTTGGCTTCTTTTGGATGCAGACCAGAATATGACTGCCTCTGGGCTGCAAGTGCATGTTGCCAGCTCGTATCCAGCTTTTCATCTCTTAAGCCCTTATCCACTGTGCTGCTCTCATTCAGGTCACCCTCCCAGTCTTTACAGGTGTTGGGCATTACCCCAACCTTTATGCAGGATGCCGTGCTGCACTTTGTTGAGCTTCACGAGATGCACATGGGCTGACTTCTTGTGGGTTGTCTGAATGGCATCCCTTCCTTCTCTCGTTTCAACTTCACCACTCAGTTTGATATCATCCATAGACTTGCGGAGGATTCACGCAACACCACTGTCTCTTTACTGAAGCTTTTAAATAGTATTACTCTCAGTATGGACTCCTGAGAGATGCTGTTTGCTACTGCTTTGCATTTGGACATTGAGCTGTTAACTGGAATTCTTGATTTATTTTGCCCAATGGAAAGGTAGTGACTATAGCATACTTCACTGACACCAATTAGGTGCACCAAAACAAATTATCAAATGTATTCTGAACAAGATTTTGCACATATATTTATAATCATATGTATTCTAAGCAAACAGTGCACTAGCCTCAGGCTGATCAGTGTTCTGCTGGGGGGGGTGTGTAAATTTGGGTAGGAAAGGTTATATGACCTGATGTGTTCATTGCAGGGTGGGGACTGAGGTGGGGTGGTGTCTTGTAAGTGGGGGTTCTTAGGTTGGCTAGGGGGAGCTCTGAACGCCGTCCTCTAGCATCCTGACTTGCATGATAAGTGGGGAGGGGGGTGGAGGAGGGAAATGAACTGTTACAAACAGTATGGGAGGAGCAATTGTTGAAAACTAAGATGAAGTTGTACCTCGGCATTTTCCATGTTGTCTGTTTGCAGATATCCTTTCTCATTCATCAGAGGGGATGCAGTTTCTTTCTTACACACGTTCTTCGTGTGCCCATTAGAATCCCTTGCCTGCATCAGCTTAACTTTCCTGATCCCATTCCTATGCTTCTGTTGGTATCCAAGTATCCCCAGGGTGTGTGTCTGTACTTCCACTGGCTGTGCATTCCCCCTTACGTTTCGGTTGGACTGGGAGGTCCTGGCTCAGCCATGCTCATCTCCTGCCTTCTTTGCCCTCTGTCTTGAACATGGGAATCAAGAGCTCTTGTACTCCAAGAAAGATGTCTCTAAATATTGCTGGCTCTCTTCTGCTTCTTTATCTATGACAGCTGTTTGCAGGAGAATCCCATTGACTAGTCCCTTAAAAACTAAGAATTTCACTTCCTTAAAATGTAGGGTCCTTACTGTACTGCTCAGCTAAAATCATGAATTCCACCAGCACTTAGTCACTGCATTTTCTCTGTTTGGACTTTCCTACCACATGAACTAAGAAGTTATCCTCAGGATGCTGCAAGAGTCTCCTTGACTGCTTGCAGCTTGCTTTGACACTTTTCCAGTAGATGTTAGGGTGGTTAAAATCACCTGGCAATATCGGGGGTTGGAAGAACTCTACATCAACGCCCTCCACCCAGTAGGAAACACCAACTACGTAGTTTTCTTGGTTGGTTTGGTCTCTAATTGTCACCCATACTCCACAGTGGCTGCTGACTCCTGGCTTTTACCCATGCTACATTGGTAGGGAGACACCTTCTATTGCAGGATCACTTTTCCATCTTGTTATTTGTGAGCATTTAGGAGTCATTAAGAATTATTTCTGTTGTGGAAGTAGTTAGTAGATGAATGCCTATACACATTTGCTGAAGAAAAAAAAGATTTGTGTGCGTAATTTAACACGCAGCAGAACTTTGCATTTGTGTAATGTCTTTCAAAAAGTAAGCTGTGTTTTATAAAAGTGAACCTGTGCTTTTTGATGACGTGCTTTTGTATTGAATTGGATATTGTTTGTTTCTGGTTGTCTTAGCATTGATAGAAAAATCCCAGCTCGAGGTGAAAGTAAACAAAGACCTCTTCAACCTGTCCAATTAGTGAGGGGCAGATTCCAGAAGTACAAGCCCAACTTGGGAAGAGGTGTTAGAAGGAAAGAATTACAAATACCAGAAAATAATGAGGATAAGAAAGCTGAAGCGGATGACTTGGAGGTGCAACAAACTGAGTCTGCTCGTCAAGTGTCAGCTTTTGTAAGTATACTAGGAATGGCTACTTTGCCTTTGAAAATGTGATTCCAAGTTACATGTTCTATCTTGGGCAGTTATATTGGAATATTTAACATTCATTCCCTGAAGCAGAGACACCATCTGCTATGAAAGAAATCCCACAAACTCTGAACTGTTGAGATATTGCAGGTACGAAATTAGTGGAGTCTACAACTTACAGTCTTAATGTCTTCTCAGAAATGAGGATCTAGTTTGGATTGGGTTGCATGACAGATGAAGGATGATGTACATTTGAAGTAAGCAGAATGCAAGTTTGTTTTCTATTGCAATACATAAAGATGGGCATTTAGTTCATTTTTTCTTTCCTGCTTGGTTGATTGAAGGCTGTGTTGAAGAATCCAGGAAGTATCAAGAGAAGACATAGGGTAGTCTGTTTTTCTGCAAGAGTTAAAGTCTTTGTGTGTTTATAAATGAAGTTCTGTTTTATAACCTTGCTTGATTCTCCTTTTTTCTTGCTGTTGAAATGGATAATACCTCTGTTTTATTGCAAATCAAAGGTAAAAATGAAGCTGCATCGCATGAAGGAAATGTACTGAGCAATGAGGAACATGCACAGGAAGAGGTACCTCAGGTGCCCTGTATTTCTGAAAACCTATTGTGTGAACAAAGCAGGTAAGGTCAGAGTTTAGCAAAATCATGTATGAAAAGTTTTCCTCTGGTACATAAAGATAAGTCTTTGAAGGTGTAAATTCCTTGTATTTGTATTTCTCTGATTCTTTGTTTTCAGTGCCCATAGGCAGCTTCATCCCTTGTTTTTGGTGCACACTCTTTAGCTAAGGTGAACTACTTTTGGTTTCTTTTTGGCTCCTAGTTTTTCATTTGTTTAAAATACACTGTTTGTCTACAGCACCAGGTTTTTGAGTGGTTGGCTCCAACTGTATTCTATATGGAATGAGGGCTGCTCCAACAGTAATTCTTCCTGTTCTGTTATGTTGGGCCACGCTGTTTCAGACTCATGTCAGTGGTGTGGCAGTAGAGGTTGAACCTTCCCACCACTGCTCCATTCCATGTTGTTGCTGTGCAACAGATGGCAGCAGTGGGACAGTCTGACAGCATGGTGTCTGACGTGGAAGTGTGGATGAGGCAACAAAGAGTGGAAGATAATTTCTTCATGTGGAAAAAAACTGCAGCCGTTGACATTCGTTAACACTCACTGAAAGTTTACGGAGGCCACGCAGTGGATGTGAGCACAGTGGGGCAGTGGTGGTGTGTTTCTGCAGCAGTAACAGCAGCACCTCTGTTTGTGCAGTTTGTTATGAGCGTGGCATGCAGGTGGTTCTTCATCACCGCTGAAAATGTGTGACAGATGGTGTTGACTGTGCTGAAAAACAGTGATTTGCAGATTAGAATTTGCCCCACTGAGTAGTGTGATTGTGCTCTTTGTAGCAGTTGTGGTTTCCTGGCAAGTAAATAGGAAGCACTACTTTCAGAGTGACATATGCAGCCTAAGACAGTACCTGTTCACTCAGTGCAGCCCAGGCAGGCTGTAAGGCTGGACAGCTGGGTACTGCATCCTGTTCAGATCCCTCTGGATGGCAGCATGAGCATCTAGCATATCGGTCTGATAGCTGAGGGTCAGCTCTTCTGCATCGTCTTGATCATTTGTGAGATGGTAAGGAGGACTGAAGCCAGTATTGACCCTGAAGCCAGTAGCTCTCAGTTTATAGCCTCGTAACACTCGTAACACTGATCACTACCTTCAGGGCCCACCTGTCCAGCCAGTTTTCAGTCCACCTTATTGTCTGCCCATACAGCCTGTAACTTAGCAGCATCTTTATGAAGGAGTTAGGGGCGATAGTGTTGGAAGCCTTGCTGGAGTCAAAGTAGATGATTTCTGCCGCTCTCTCTCCCTTTGCCTACCAATTATTAATTATTTTGTTATTAATTATTATATTATATTATCAATTATTTATAGCAGAAGATTTATCAGGTTGGTTAAGCTTCTTGTCTTTCCTGGTTCTGGAAGTGGTTTACAGAATTTATCATTGCATCACATTCCTCAGGATTAAGGTGAGGCACAGCAGCCCATAGTTTCCTTGATCCTCCTTATTGCTTTGTTTGAAAGCTTCAGCTTTCTGTTCACTCATCTGAATGTGATTAAAGGAGAGATGAGAATTTTATCTTGTTTAAAAGCAGTAATACCTTGAATACTGGAATTAATGAAGATAGCGTTCCTATGGTTAATTAATCCGGGGGCCCATTGTGGCTGAAACTTTTATCTCTTCCTAACGTCTTAATGTTTTTTCAAAAGTAAGCTAAATGGTCCATTATTGCAGGAAAGCAAATCGTGTAATTTTGTTTTGTTTTGTTTTATTTGCTTTTTAACTCTTTTAACTCTGTTTTGCTAAAGTAAATAAATAAATACACAGAACGACTGAATTCATTTCTAACCGTATGTTTTATGATAAGACAAGCTTGTGGAATGTATTTTGTGGTGCATGGAAAGTTAAAGTTGAAAAATATTGTTTTCTAGGCCCGATATAAAATTAAGTTCTGGAGAAGAGAGCAATCAGTGTGATAGAAAACCTTCACAGCAAGCAAGGGTATCCCTCAGGAACCCAAAGCCAAACCTAACAGGAGCTCACAGAAAAAGGGGTCATTTTGAAGAAGACAGAAACAGAGAGATGAAGACGATGCTGAGCCTAGAAATACAGAAGAGCATTTGTTAGAAAAAACAGGTGTATCGGTGGTAAGTGCTGATCATGTGTTTTGAGCCTCTTTGTACCTCAGTTCTTGGATTTAGCTTCCTAGAACTCATAGCTGACATAAAAATCCAGTATGTAAATATGACAAGTTAAGGTGATGCTTTCATTTTCTGTGCTTCACAATTGGAAATGATGAATCTAAACACACTGTAAAACTTTAGTCAACACTGTATATTTAATATTTCCTGTTTCTGTGCAGAAATCTGTATTACTCTGCCTGTGGCAGGAGGATTGAGCCACGATGATCCTTCAGGTCCCTTCCAAACCAAGCCATTGTATGATTCAGTGATTATCATATTCTAATACCATTGCCATTGAATTAAATGTTTGCTATCCATTTTCTAATATCCAGTACTACCTACAACTCAAATTTTTCTAGTAGTGTGGATCTGTTTATAAGTTGATGTGCATGTGAATAAATATCAGACTTCTTCAATTCCCTCCACACTCCTGAGCTATCTGATATTGATTCCTTTTCTGTCAAAAGTTGTGGCGTGTAAATTAAAGGGCTTTTTGCTGGTGGCCCTTGTTTTTGTGATGGATGACTAAAATCTTTCTGTTACTTCAGTATATTCAAGTTGTGGATGCTCTGTATCTGTAGGCGTTCAAGTCCAGGTTGCATAGGATCCTGGGCAGCCTGATCTAGTGGCTGGCAACCTTGCCCATGGCAGGGCAGTTGTAACTAGATGATCTTCAAGGTCCTTTCCAACCTAAGTTGTACTATGATTCTATGATATAACCTTGGTAAGTACGACATTACTTATGTTTTGTGTGGTGATTTTCTGTGTATTTGAGTAACATTTAAGCTCTGTTCTGTAAACTGGGGTAGTTTGTTCTTTTTAGCTGGCTCCCAGGGCAGGAAAAAAATCCATCCCTCATGTTTTACTCTAGAATGAACAGGTAAGTAACAAGGTTAGAAAACGGAAAATGGTTTATCTTTCCACTTGCTGAAGGGTTACTCTTGATGAGCTGCGTGGAGCTGTGTGTTATTTGGCATCAGTGGGAAACTCAGGCATCATATTTAATACCATCTCATGACACTTTTTAAAAATCTGAAATATGAATGAAAAAAGAGGAACAAAATGAACCGTGCTACCGGATTACAGCTGAACGTGTTCAATGATAGCAGTTGTCTCTTCTGTCCAGCAAAACTCCAGTCACACAGAAGAAGCGGCTTCCTTCACAGAGTCTACAAGGAAACATGATTTTACAGACTCTGAGAAGCCGTCCTGTAAAAGAATCAGGCAGAACAGTAGTTTCCAGTCTCCAGGGATATCATTAGAGAATAAGAGTCAAGTAGAACAAGAAGAGTCTCAGCTTTCTGCACCTCAGCAAAAAAAATCAGATGATCAGACAAGGTAAAACAGCTGATGATGGTTTTTTATGTTCAACTGATTGTTTCTGTTCTTAGACATTAATAACTAGCCATAGTTCTGAAGTGTGTGTGAGAGAGAAAGAGAGCGCATGCAGGATGGTAGCACTAATGACTTCCACCTGAACCATAGCAGAGGCGTGCAGAAATCCCTGCACCCTTTACTCTGTTTGCAGCTTCCTAAAATGAACAGCCAGCACTCTCACCAGCCTACCCCGGAGTCCACTGTGGTCTGAGTAACAGTTCCAGATTTTAAAAGGAGAGCTTTAAAAATACCCATGCTGGGGACAATGGGATTATGAGAGTTATCCAAGCAAACTGTGCGGGAAGTGTCCTCTGTACTTGGTTTCATCTCTCTATCAGTTGACAATGCAAGCTCTTCTAAGGGTGAAATTTGGAATAATTTTTCTTGCTTAGAGCAATTGCGACCATCTCTTTGGGGATGGAAGCGGTAGCTAATTCAAAGGGATTGCGTTCTAAGAAAGGGGAGCCGATAATTAATGATCATCTAACAGTTCTGGTTTCTAGGCATTAGTAAGATGACCTAAAATCTCATAGTTTGGGTTCTGTACTGTGCTTTTAGCAAAGGAGAAACTAGAGAAGTTCCCATGATTTAAAAAGTTTGCAAGCTTCACCTATCTCAAAATGAAAATTAATTTCATTGTTTCTAATAATTCCATATATTGCAGATTTCATACTGCAGCTTCTCAGCTCTCTGAAACTGCTTACTCCATGCTTAAGATCAGTACTTTTGTGCACATGTGAAGATTTGGTTTCCGGATGGAGTAATACCTGAATGCATTTTTGCCAGCGTGTTGCAGGAAGTAACAGGATTGTAGTCTTGATCACAGTGCTCCTTTTCTTCTTTTCTGTTCATTGAGTTGGTTTTTACTTGTGGTGTCTCTTTTAATGTTTTGGACTGTATTAGACTTGATTGTTATTTTTAATATACTCATGTTATGTGCTCTTGCTTTGTGTTCTAGAAGACAACCTAGGAGGTCATCAAAACAGACAGCACTACCAAAACATGGACTGGAGCTGAGAACTGATCCATCTTCTGCTTCTGAATGTGAGGCCAGTTACTGTGAGAAGGGGAATCGAAGACAAGAAGTGAAATCAAGTGTTGCTAGAGGCAAAAGCATGAAAACTGCCCACAGAAAGAAACCTGTGAAGGAGCAGAGAAGTTCAAAAACAAGCAGCCTGGTGACCCTCCGGGCTTCTCAAGGAGATGAGGAGGAAGCAGATGACTTTGAGCCTGATGATGAAGATGAATGTTTTGCTGAAGAGGAAGTAAACAAAGCACCAGTGTTTGTTCCAGTAGGTCTTAGATCTCCTAAACCTATTCCTGTTCAGATAGAGGAGACGATGCAAGAGGTATAATGTAGCTGCGTTCTGTGTCCATGTTTGTTTTGTTTCTTCAAACAGAAGCTTTTGTTCTAATTGCAATTGCTAGTACTTGTTAAGTTTAGTTTGTTAAGAGTAGTGCTGACAGTAGCAAGGATGTTTACTTGACACATGTACTTGGTTTCAGATGAATGTACATCAGCCTGGGATCCAAACAGTGTTATGAACTATCAGTAGGTCTGCAGGGTGCTCACCAGGTAATTAATCTGGGACTGGATTTAGGCACAGTCTGATGTGCTTACTGCATGTTTTGAGGCTTAGGGTGGAGCAAATGGAGCATTTCAGTTCTACATTTGAATGTCAGGGAATGAGAGAGATTACCAGTACAGTTTATGGTTTCTCTGCAGGTTTGTCCTCCTTTGTTCTTGTGATATACTTCCTGTAACATAAAACTTAAGTAATGGGTTAAGTTTAAACACGTGTCTGTTACAAGATACAGCCCTATATCTCTTTAGTTTAGGCTGCAGAGGTTGACACAGCAGTGGAATCCACTCCTTCCCTGTGCTCCAATGTAACCCTTCCACAGGCTGGAGGTATTTCAAGGAAGATCCTGCTCTGTCTGGTGTGGGCAGATCCAAAGCCTGTGGTCCTTACGTTTTGGCAATTATTTTTTCAAAAGCTGTTTTTGGCCTCTCCCATGAACTGCTTTTATAGTTAAGCCTGGAGTAAAGCCCTAGTGTTTAATGTTGAAATCCTTCTTATTTCCATAAATTAATCATACAGTTTCTTGCTCTGAATGACAGTGAGAGAATTTAAAGCAGAAAAAATGATAAAATCAACAAAATCCGTTTGAGTTAAATAACCAGCTCAAAAGGTCTCAGCTGGATAATGTAGATTTTCTGATTCTTCTCATTAGTTACAAGCAGCACTGCCAGTTCTTCCTCCAGTTGCTTCCTTCTTTAACCTGCAGTATTGTTTAGTACTTGATTTGTGGAGGGATTCCGTGAGATGTTCAATGTCTGCTAAGCATGTAGTTTATTAGGAAAAAAATAAAGTATTTGACAGATTTTTCTACCAGGGCTGATGAACTGAAATGCTTTCAAACTAATCTTTACAGCTGGATATATCTCAGTATCCCTGATGTGCCGGTGGCTACTAATGGAGAAGGTCTTTCTCATGTGTCTGTCCAGCCAGTCATACAGGAGGAGGAAAAAGGAAGCACCTTACCAGCTGTAAGAATGCCTCTTTATTTTGACATCTTATTCAGCATTGCCATCTACTTTGGGAACCATCTCTCAGGAACTATTGATAATTGCGTTCTTTCTCCTTGGGGAGCCAGTTGATGAAGGAGACAGATTCCCACTGTGTCCTCACCGTGTCTCCTTCACCTTCCTTTTGTCTCTCTTATTTTATAGCAGATACAAAGCTCTGGCCTCTGACTGGTTTCCAGGCCTGTTTGTGACAGTATAGATATGGAAAACTGTAACATTTTGTCAGCTCCTACTATCTGTTTTAAAGCCAGGGTGACCTCTGGGCTGAGAATTCACCAGGATGCATTACATTAAAATTGCAGACGGATTTTTATGTAAATACCTGATATGTTTTTCTTTTTGCTTAAGGAAGCAACTGAGCATGAAAATCCAGAAGCGGACAAAGGTAGATATGCAATTCTCTTGTTTGTGTCTTCTCCATTAACATGCTACCAATTTGTGGTTACTCTTGGAGAAAATTTCAAAATTCATGTATTTTAGAAAAAAAATGCTTGTGAGGTACTGGACTCTTTCATGTTTTTTTGAACAGGCTTAAACTATCTACATTCTTCTGTTCTCTATCAAGTAGATGGACCAAGCATTGCAAAGTTTTGTTTCTTAGAGTTGGAATGTGCATTTTCTGAGTCCTATTCTGTAGTTATCTGTACTGGGAGAAGAGAAATATTTACAAACCATAGAATCATAGAATGGCTTGGTTGGAAAGAATCTTAAACATTATCTAGTTCCAACCCCCAGCTTACAGCTGACTTGACGTGTTGTGAAGTGATAATAAAGTGGCCAGAGTCTAAGCTTTGTCCTCTGTATGTAAGGTCCCTAACTCAGCTCTGACCAGAAGAAAGTACTCTTTCCATAGGAGATATGTGTCCAACCCTTACAGAACTGTTGCTTTTCAGAATTGCTCTCACTTAGGAATTTAATTACATTCTCAGTCTTTGTAAGGAGCACTTGATATTGCCTGGGCTACGGTTTTGGTTGAGGGAGGTGAAATCTGCTGTCTTGCTTTGGTTTATTTTGGTACGATAATTTTGGAGGATGGAAATGTTTAGTTTTGTATGACCAGTTAGTTAGGAAACAGAAGTTGAAACAGGGATATAGTTCAGTGCTATTACGGGTTATGGATATCTGCATTTAAACACTTTCTCCCTTTCCATTCTTGGTGGCTTGGTTGGTTATGAGATGCAGTGGGATAAAGTAAGATGGAAAAGCTCATGGATTGAGATGTAGACAGAGAGATCGTTTTACAAGACAGAAAGTTTATTTTATTGCTAACTAAAAGTAGAGTTGAGTGGTGAGAAGCAGGGAAGACTAAAACACCTCGTCCCCACCACACTTCCCCATCCTGGCCTTTCCCACCTTCAGCTTGACACCTTCACTCCTAACTCCTCTTTCCCCATGCTGCTCGTGAACAGAAGAAGCAGGAGCTGCAGTCAGCCCATAGTACTTTACCTCCACCACACGTTCCTCCTTGTGGTTTTCCACTGGCCTAGTATGGGATCTTTCCCACGGGATGCAATCCTTCACAACTCTTCAGTGTAAGCCTTCTCCACCATATGTCCTCCAGACTGCGTTTCCTTCAGGGGGTGTCATTCAGGGAGTTCTGAATGTAGTGGATGAGAACTGCCATCTGTCCATGAGTATCTTAATTCAGGAATGGCAACAACGTAAAAATGCATTCTGTGCTGTATGGATGATAACATCAAATGCTTTTGGGATGTGGGTACATGAATTTCTTGTAAGTATACTTGTGATTTTTTACCTCTGAACAACTCTGTAGGAATTAGCGATGGAAGCACTGAAGCTGCCATGACTTTACTTGCAATGGGTGATCCAACGTTGCAGTTAAAAGCAAGCACTGAAGGTATGATCTGATTTATGAGACAAAGTCTTCCTTGTGCATTCTGGGTCCACCTAAGGAGGAACAGAGCAGTAGCTGCAGAGCTTCTCTACATGAGGCTGCATAGCAGGAGGACAAGAGTCTGGGATGGGAAAAGCAAAGCACCTTACCAGGTAGTGCCAACTGCATCACTGTGTGTTTCTGAGAGCTATTTAAGGAAGGGTGTGTTTGAATTGATCAGTGTTGGCTGCACAGATTGGACAAAAGGGAGGATCTAGAGTTAAATGGACATAAGTGATCTTTGCAGACCTTTAAATTGAAACATAGGCCTTCCCTTCTGACTAGCTGTAACCTTAGGTTACCAGGCTTTTAGTCTAGTTTTTGGTAGATTTTCATATAGAATTTATCATTTACTTTGACTTTTTGAATATTAACTTTCTAAATGTTGCTGTTCTGTGTTGTTTGCTGTTCTAACTAGAATGGACACACGTGTTACCTGCGCAAGATGAGATGAACGTGGCCAACAGTCTTGTGAGCCACGCTGAGTCAGAGCAAAACAGAGCTCCTTATCAGTGTGCAGTTTCTTCAGCTACTTCTGCCAAGGTACCTTGCAAGGATGGAAGCAACGTTAATGTGAAGGATCGAAGCACTTGTGCAGGAACAGGTGCTGAAGAATATGTCAAGGAAAATGCAGCAGATGCCAGGTTAAATTACTACTTCAATTAATTTGTAGAGACAAGTGCTCTGACGCTGCTTACTTTTGCAAGGTTCTCTCTGGAATTTTGTCTTGAATTGCAAGCAATCTTGCTTTAGTGAAAATTTCTCAGCTTGGTAATTTTCTGTGTCACATGGAACCAGCACCTGTATCTTTTCTTTATAATTTTTGCGATGTTGTTCTGTGATTTGAGAGATGTGAAATTTATTCGTCACTCCAGCAGTTAATTTATGTTTGGGAGGGAAGAATGATAGAACTTTCTTGGTATGAAATTGCTGCTAATCCTTAAGATCATTTTCCCAAAGTACTTTATGGCTAATTGGGCCAAGGCAGATTGCTTAACTGTCATTGCTACTGCGCTCTCCATATAGAACAAATATCAAGGAGCAGTGATCTTCTATCATTGTGTTTGTCAGTTTTACTCAGATATTCGTCATAGTTAAAATAGATGGAACTCTTTTTCAGAAAGAATCTAGAGATCATCATGTTCTGTTGTTTGGAAGACTGTTGACTGCTTGAACAAATTATCAGCTTGTACTCTTCTGTAAAAACATAACTGAAGCTTTTACTTAAGTTCAGCAGTTCCTTTGCTATATTTTTAACCAAAACTTAGTAGCATGTGATCAGTGTTAGATCACTGATCATCTCACATTTTCATGTTTCAGTTATTTTGATAGAGGACATACTAGTTTGCAGTAAACGTACTTGTTCCAGTTACCAAAGCAGCTGACGTTTGCTTTTGTTTTGTTTTCTTTTCTGCCAAATAATGCCTCCTCTGTCAGCTGCAGTCTGTGTTACATCTGTTCATTGTCATCTGTTTTACCTCTCTCATCTTTTTTGTACAGCGTCTTTGCTGAGAATATCTTACTGCTAGATGTCAAGAAATCAAGAGCTATGCTGATGGCATTTCTCCTTCTTACCTTTAGCAACAGTTCTCTGCCTTTGGTGAACAGTATGAGACTGGGAAGAGACAGTCTCCAGAAGTCAGATCCAAACACTGGAGTACTGAAGTCTAATGAAAGTGCAGTTCAGAAGCCTCTTAATATGAATGTAGTTGTGGAACAGCTAGACAGTGTTCAATGTGGTAAGTCTGTTTCTTATCCTGGGATTTTAAAATAGTTTCTTCTAGCGGATTCGTGGCTCTTTATAACATAAAACTGAAGTGATTTTTCCAATTCCCGTTCACAGATTACGTGTCAAAGCTATACCACGAGATACTCATTTATTGTAGTTTTATACGTAAACCAAAGCCTCAATTTAAAATTAAATGAAATGCCAAAATCAATTACTGGTCTGGCAATGACAGAAGTACGGCACAGTGTGCTTTCCTTCTGTTGTTAGTGTCATTGCTTTCCATCAGAACTGGAAGGGGAGATGTACAAAATAGTTTTGTTTTTCATAACGCAGTTATGGAAAGTAGTGATATGTAAGGTGGCAAAGAGCACAAGATACCAAGGCAAGGTGTGTAGATCATAAATACCAGACATAAATTTTAACCTACATATATGCCAGCATTTTTTAATAAAGAATGTATGTATATGACGTATATAGGAGTAAACTTCAGTATGTATATTTATACAGAACTACATACATATGCATTAAATACAAAAACTCGTATTTAAAATGATATACAAGAAAATGCTCAAATTGCGTAACGTAACTTATTAATCTTAAAATACAACTTCATATTTCTTAGAGTCTATGGACTTGAGAGGCAGTACAGAAATGCAGGAGGTGGAACAGGTCAGGGTCGGACCAACTTCAAGGGATGCTTCAGGCCTTCAGAATTTTGGAACTAGGATGGAACTTGTCAAGCAAACGGACAACAAAGGGAGGTAGGAAGAAATCGTCAGCTAAGATTCTTCTAAAGTAAGAGCTGAAGTGTGTGCATGATGGAGATTGTGTGCTTATGGACACTGTGTGTTAATTGCACAGAAGTTTAATTTAGACTTCTGTTTTTAAGGTTTTTATTTCTCAGATGTTACCTGAAGACTTTTGAGTGTCAATGTTAATCTGTGCTTGCTGTTTCAGTACTTACTGATCAACTTGCTACTTCACTGCCTGCCAACGAACCGTGTCTGGAAGGAAACATTCATTGATGGATCAGTTTGCAAACATTAGTGAGCTCCTAAGCTTTCTTGCTTGGTCGTGCCTTTATTAGTAAAGTCTCAAGTTAGTGGTGTTATGGAGATTTTCTACTGAAATATTTCATATAGATCTGTTTGAATGTTGTGTATGTTCTTTAGTTTAAACAGGTAACTGTGTAAGCTTCTCAGTAAAGGCACAATTAGAATCATATTATACAGAGTTTAAGCCCTTACGCAGGGTACCCTTAATTGGTTTCAAACTATCTGATCATACATCTTACAGAACAGAGAAAGAGATGAAAGATGTTTGTGGAAGTTCTGGGCACTTGTCACCAGAATGTGTGGAATCTCACCTTGGGCCAGAGGATGATCTGGATGAAAGTTCTCTGGACAGAGCTGTGCAAAATCCTTGCCCTGCCAAGGACAGTCAGCGTACAGTCAGCTTTGCTCAGGTAAGTCATTTCATTCAATTACAGCCTGGAAGTGCCCGGTTTCTCAAGCTCTGTAGAGGGAAATATTTGGTGCAAATGTGCTCACCTGTTTTACAGACCTGGAATTTCTGATTCTATTTATTCATTTATTTTTGCACAGGTATAGTCACATTTAACCATGACAACAAGCCTCAGTTTTTAGGATGTCAGCAATAAGTGATGCTTGTTAGCAAGATGTTGAGAATTTCTCAGTTGTGTTGGAAGAAGTACGTGTGACTCCAGTGTCATTCAGTCCAGCCTCTTCCTGTTATATCTCTTTAAACTGAAGTCACATACTGCAGGGACAATGCATTTCCATTGTCACCTTCATTCGCTTTGCTTAAACCAACTTGGTTTTGTTTCAATAAACTTTATCCTTTGCTGTACTCCTTCCCATTTCTATGCATAACTGCCTTTTACATATACCTATTGGACCATGGATATATTTTGCATCTTTAGTTTTGCAGTGGTTGATACTGTTCTAGCATAAAGAATTACCTTATTTTTTCCTGAGGGGGGTTCATTCACTCTTCCCTTGAGACCTCCAGCATTGCTTGATACCAGCATACTTGCAGTTGCTGTGGAATGGCTGAATTGCAGTGACTTGTTTTCTCAGTGCAACCTGTAGATGTGTCATTTTAGAACAGGGTGCAGAAAAGACTGTGCTCGTACTGGAGTGGCAGAAACAGTAGGAGGAGGCAGCTTGCAATGGAGGATTCCTTCTCTTAGCAAAGAACTTCTACTATAGAAGGATGGGTGTGTTGCAGAGCTGGGTGCTTCTCTTTGGCACTTGGTTGTTTTGTAATGGTTGGTGGAACTTACATTCCTAGAGCAATTTGTTATGTGAGTCATCAGTGACAGAGTTGTGCGCTGGGAAATATCAATTTATTTCAAGACATCATCCATGCAGACAGTGAGCTGCATATGAATTACATATTACTCTGGTTGGTCTGGTATCCTTCAGCCTGGAATGCCTTGAAGGAAAAGCTGAGAAAACACAATTTTAGGTTTTATGTCTCTTTGGAGTCTGACATGCTTTCTTTCTTCTTTTGTGGAGTTCTTTGTCAAGCTTACCGTGTTGTTTTATTTCAGATATTTCTAGAATGAAACAAATGCTAAGGATTGTCAGCAGCAACATATAAGCAGCAGAGAAGAGACTTCAGGTATAATTCATACTATATATTTTAAGAGAGCAAAAAAGTTGTGTATCTTACAGTGATGCAAAGATTAATAATAACAAAAAAAGAAAATGTGTTGTTATGATTAAATAATCTACTTAATGAACAAACAGAAGGACCGATACCTTAGTGTCATTCCCCACTCCTGCTTCTTATTTAAGTTTCATTATTGCAAACTAGACTTGGAAACCTTTCAGATGACTCCTTGAGCTTAGATATTAATAGAAGGGAAGTTCTTGCTCTTTTCTCTCAGCAGTGAACGCCTGCTTATTACCTCTGCCGTGTTCAGCATTTGTTAGAGCTCTTTGTGACACTGACTCACATACCCCTCAAAAACTGAAGGTGGTAGAGGGAGAAAGCCCGTGTATTTTTCCAGCAGCTTAGTGAGCTGTAGTGGCTCCTGAAATGTTGAAGTGAATGCCAGCAGCAGTGAATGTGAGTGGCTGGGCTGGACTGTGCAAGTGTAGAGCAAGAGGAAGAGGAGAATGGGAGGTGATAATTGAAGAAAACACACTTTTCAGCTGCTAATCATTTAAAAGTAATGCAGGGCGCCAAGGTGAGAACTGCTTGTTGGTAAAACAAACTAAAACAGAGCTTGGAGGTTTGGAACTAAGACTTGGGTAAAATATGGGAAAATCAGTGTTAGAAGCCCAAAATACTTTCTTCCTGCCAAATCCACAGGCATGTGCAAAAAGCAGGGTTAATATTTATTGTCACATGTCCATCAGCATGCTCTGATTTTGTGTCTCGTAGAGCATTTTAAGTAATCTTCAATGAGATTAAAAAAAAGTCAAGATGAGTTAAAGTTGGCGTAACAGATCTGCATCATTAAAAATTAGAGCTGTCTGAAGGAATAGAGCAATGCTGTTGCTTTCCATTTTCTAAAAACCTTTAGACACGTGATCTCCTAAAATGCTTTCTAATGGCAGTTGTCTGATAATGCCCATCTTTTTGACTGAATTAATTTTAGTTCTCATTTATGACATATAGGATGGTGCATCTTAGGTTTTCTGCAGATCAACAGGGAAGGGAAAAAACCACTATAGTTTATTTTAACAAACAACAGAACAGCACCACCACAAAGAAAACGCACAGAAATAAAGCAACAGCAGAATTCTGTCACTTAAAGAAGTAACTCTTAATACCTCACAGTAATATATAGAGACAGAGGGCCATCTGGCAACCACGGCTACACAGATTCGATTAAACAGCACGTCTTACACCTGACTGAAAAGCTTCATCCCTACCAGGCATTCTTAATATTGTTTCTCCTGAGGGATAATAAGGATTCTAGTGCAGTGGAAGAGCTCCAGAGTGATATGTATCTTGTCTCAGAAGAAAGCAAGGATGTTGTGTGAAGGATATTCCCAGTGCCTACTTTCATGAAGATCTGCATGCTCATTGCTCGATGTGGGGAACTTGAATAACAGATTTCTGTTACGTTTTTATTTCCCTGGAAAATGATGGTAGTGAATGATGATCGTAGATGTCCGGAGGAAGAAGAACAGACATTCCTTTTAACACTGGTGGAAATCCTTGCTGACTCAGGAGGGTTCGATACATCTGCTTTGCAGGAACAGACTTCAGAACCATTACTACCAGCACCGATACTTATCAGCCCAGTGACATCTGGTGGAACCAGCCTGACTGAAGTGGAGAGGTAAATACTTTATTTTTGACTTTAAATGTACATTAGAGTAGGAGTATTCCTCAATGCAAGGTAACTGAATTATTTCAACATTACGGTTGGAATGAAATCTATTCAGCTTGGGAAGAAGGGGGGAAAATCAAAGGAAAATATTCTGAAGTACAGTAAGTGCTGCAATTCTTTAAAAAGTCCTGCTATCTCTATGTAAGTTCTCAGGTAAAAATAGCAGGTGTGATGCTCCAGCAGTGCAGAGGGCTTTGTCCTTGTACAAGAACATCTGGTAGGTAAATTTAAACTTGTAAATGCAAATTGCAACTAACCTAAATGCATGGTACAGCACAGTTTAATGCTTGTCGTTATCCCGAGTGGTCCTGTCTGCAACTAACTTAAAAGTAAAAAGAAATGTTTCCTGTAACTCCCTAATGCCCATTTCATGGTTTCTGCTATAAACTAAATGTGCTATGTTACATAGCTGGCTATTAATTTAATCATGGTTTGTATTCGTTGTCAGAGCAATGCTGGATTTATTCTACTTGTGAATTTCAGGAGATTTTTGGACTGAACCTGTTACTGTCTGCTTAGCAAATATTTTCCCCTGCTGGAGAGTGCTAATAACTGAAGGTGTTCATGTTACTGTGCTGTAACACAGTTCCCTTTTTAGTCTTTGTTGGTCTTTTCAAAAGTACATGCGCTGTTTAATCAGTCTCTGAAGAAATCAACAGAAGGAAAGCAGAATTCCCGACAGTACAGTTTTCAATCAGCTGAGCCTTCGGAGGGTTTGGAGATGTACTTCTTGGTTCTGAAGTGAACTTGAAAGAGAGATGGTGGAATTGTAAGCAGCTGGATGACTTCACTGAGCTCTGTTGTGTGCTGTAAAGATTGGGGGTGCGGCTGTACAACTGAATTTCTCCAGCTCTTTCCATACAATGTCTGTAAGATTTTACAGACTTTAAAAGTAGATTGTGAATTCTCTAGTCTTAGCGGTGGTTTTGAACAACAAAATGACAAAAAACTGAAAAGAAAAAAAAAAGCCCTCATCTTTTAAGCCATTTTAATATTATGCTCATTTTTGGACTACGGTGTTATCAATGAAAGGGAATCACTGAAGTTCTTTAATGACTCTCAATTCTTTTACAGGTAATCCTTTCCAAATAAAAGGGGCTTCAACAAATACAAATGTTCTTACTGCTGCCCTGCTGCCTGAGCCTATTACAGCAGGAGATGAGAGAAGCCAGTGTGAAACTTGAGAGAATTCAGGGAAAGCATCGTTTCACAATGTAGCGTCCAGCCAAGAGGAGGTGATGTGCAGGTTAACCTCCAGCAGGAAAACAGAAATAGGTGAACAAGGAAAAGCGGGAGATAAACACGAAGCAGCACAGTTGGAATGTACTGAAAGCCAAACAGAATCTTCTAAAGCTCCATTACTCAGGTATTGACAGAATGTTTCTGTCAGCCTTTTCTGTCAGATGTTTTTCCATACTGAGTCATTGATATCCTCTTTCCAGTTAGTACTACAAGAGCAGCACTGCCCTCCTCTGTGACCTGTAAGAATTATAGGTCTGTCCTCAGAAATTGAAAAGGATTAAACTGTCTCCTTTGAAATTTGGAGTGTTTTAGACATTAAATAGGCAGATTGACCAAGGGATGATGCTACTGATGTACGACCTGTTTAGGCACTGACAGATGCCCCTTCTGATACAGACATCCGTGAGGCCGTAAGACAGACTTGGGGTCATTGTTTTTCCTAGCTCAGTCTAATGCTTAGATATGCACCCATCCATTTGTTACGATTTTCGGCCTCCTGCCAATAAGATTTGGTTTTGATGCAGTACTCGCCATGTTTCTACAAGTACTAATTTTGTCTTTTCCCCGTGGGACTTTCTAGCCTGACAGCTCAGAGGATATTGTTCTGATCTGTCCATCCAGCTGTTTGAATTATGTTTTCTTGTTTTAATATACCATTCTACAGTATTTAAATGCTTTAGTTTCTTCTCTCTGTTGTACTTGTGCACACTGTTTCTGACTGTTATTTGTATCTGGTATATCTGCAGCAGCTGGGAAACGATGAATTGAAATGAAGAATCCTTGCTTTGATACAGTTTGTACCTCCTCTATCCTTACTTCATTGCTGTGCCTTCTGATGTTACATTATGTTTATATTATATGGTGTTATATTGTTTTTCCCCACTGATGACGTGACGTGTGCTCTTCTGAGTTCTTCCTGCAGGTCTGTGTCTCTGTTCCTCTCAGAAACCGTTCTGAACATCTGGTAGTTACAGGCTCTAGTTCAGAGACGAGTTACATATTCTTGTGCTCAAGGGTGGAGGTTGTTCAGTGTTCCTTTAACGCTTCATAAACTCCCATGTGCCAGAATAGTCAGTAACAATCCATTGGGATTTTTATCTTTAATTTGCAGAAAAAGCAGCTCTGAACTTGCAGAAGAAATGCAAAGGAGGAGAGGAGAGATCCCAAACCCACAGATGGGGACCACAAAGCAAAGTCTGAAGGAAACAACTCCGTCTAATAAGGATGATGGAGAATCTTGTTCCTTTCCCTCTAGAAGCACATCGTCATTTGTGGAGTATGACAACGTAGCTGCTGATGCTGTAGTTATGGTATGTTTGCTTCTGAATGTCTTTGCATTTCTGAGCTGTGAGAAACAACGAATTAGTCGCTTCCAGGTGAGCAGGGGGGCATGCTGTGTTCAGGTTCTGAGAGACTGATCTGCTGCAGGAAATGGTTTCTGACTGGTGCATGTCTAGGAAACTTAAAGGGGAAACAAAGCAGCCTTCTCTGTGCACGTCTATCTATGAGCATTTTGGGTTCTCGGGAAGTTGTAGCCCATTTTTCTACTTGTGCAGAAGTTGCAGAAGGTTTGCATCTACGTATGCTTATACTTGCTTGCAAATGCGCTCTGTTATGAGTAGCCTTTTCTTTTTCTATTAGGCTCCACATAATGAACCATCCAAGAAACCTCCTCATTGTGCTGAAGATCAAGAGAAGGAAGAGGAGCCAACCAAAAGCTCAGAGTATTTTTTCAGTGACATCTTCATGGAAGTAGATGACCCAGAATAGTGAACTGGCTTTATAAAAATGTTGGGATCTTTGTGCAACTAAATAAAAAGCTATTATTTTTTAGGAAAATGTTGATTGTTTTCATATTAACTATGCCAAATTTAGCATCAATTACTGTTAGTAACTTCCATAAGGATGGAATCATTTTCTTCTACATGGATGTTTTCAGAACGTGGACATAAGCTAAACAACTCCATTGGTGTCATTGGACCAGAACAGTGGCTGCAGGATTAATTTTCACTTGTTTGGATTTTGATAATAAGTGCACATTGTCTTCCAGAAAAGTGCAATGCAAACAATGCTTATTCTTGTGACGAGCTGCTCCTTTGGATTTAATGCTGAAGACTGCGGTACTGGTTGTACAAGTTCTTTACTTCTTTTTGTGAAGTATGCTGTATTAGTGTGTTAGGAAGAAAAAACGAACCTTTTATTTGCAGAGTAATCTCTGTAGATCAGGCTGCAAACAAGGAAAGTACTGTCATAAACACATAGTTCTGTTCAGCACTGCGGGTATTTTTATTAGCATCTCCAAATTATGTATTTTTGTATTGAAGAAGACTTGCATAAACTAAAAGACCCTAGCCTGAAAAGCCCAATGACTTTAGCTCCTTTAAAATGTATAGAGGAAAAACCTGGATAACATTTCATTTATACAATGATAGTCTTTGGAACTGTCCCATTGGAGTGATAGGAAGAGTTAATGTTTCTCAGTATAAATGCCAGTTTCCTTCTGTTGCGATTCAACCCAGCAGGAAGCTCAGCACCACACAAAGTGGGATGAAGGAGAACAGAAGTTGTGGGTTGAGATAAAAACAGTTTTCTAAGACAGAAAAGGAGAACGAAGACAAACATGCGATAACATCAACATCTCTACAGCGCAACTACTTATCGCTCAACACCCAGCTAACAATACAGCTGCCTGCTGACTGATGCCCTGCTAGCAACTCAAGGTCTCACTGCGTGCCAACTGATGCCCTGCCAACTGCAAGCAGCAGCCCCTGCCCACATCTTTACAGCCTTCTGCATCATGTCGTGTGGTGTGGAATAAAGCCCTTGCTCCGTCCAGACCAGCTGTCCCGGCTCCATCCCGTGTGGTGGCGCTTCCCGACTGAGCCGTGGGACTGCAACCATCTCTCAGCAAGAACCACATTTGTGCTGTCAGCGTTGTCTCAGCTGGAACCAGGACAAATTCTGCATTGAAAACAAAGGGGTCAGATGCTGCTGCTGCTTCTTTCTGCACGTAGGTGTGTGTGTCTGCAGGGATGTCCTTTGTTGCACTTATTCAGAGCAGCGCAAACAACTGAATCTAACCACAGTGAGCTTGCTTGAAGGATTTGCTACTTGGAGGCAGCTGTATTTGAAGCATTTTCCTCGTGTTTCAGGTCTGCTTGCTCGGAAGAGCTGTGCGCCGGGATGTGGACGGGAGTCGTGCCGGCTGTCTAATGGCCGGCGTGCTTTCTGTTTGCAAGGAAGCTGTGGCGTCGTGTAGGTGTAAATGCTGTGAATCAAGTCTGTTCTCCGAGCTGCGTCCGTCCCGCTGTGTCTCCCTTTCCTGGCGCGGGTGGCGGCCCGGCCCCTCCGTGCATTGTCTGCGTTGTGGGGAGTGCTGTGCCCGGTGCCGTGCCGCCGTGCTGTGCCGTGCCGCCGTGCTGTGCCGTGCCGCCGTGCTGTGCCGTGCCGCCGTGCTGTGCCGTGCCGCCGTGCGCCGCCGTGCCGCCGTGCGCCGCCGTGCCGCCGTGCGCCGCCGTGCCGCCGTGCGCCGCCGTGCCGCCGTGCGCCGCCGTGCCGCCGTGCGCCGCCGTGCCGCCGTGCGCCGCCGTGCCGCCGTGCGCCGCCGTGCCGCCGTGCGCCGCCGTGCCGCCGTGCGCCGCCGTGCCGCCGTGCGCCGCCGTGCCGCCGTGCGCCGCCGTGCCGCCGTGCGCCGCCGTGCCGCCGTGCGCCGCCGTGCCGCCGTGCGCCGCCGTGCCGCCGTGCGCCGCCGTGCCGCCGTGCGCCGCCGTGCCGCCGTGCGCCGCCGTGCCGCCGTGCGCCGCCGTGCCGCCGTGCGCCGCCGTGCCGCCGTGCGCCGCCGTGCCGCCGTGCGCCGCCGTGCCGCCGTGCGCCGCCGTGCCGCCGTGCGCCGCCGTGCCGCCGTGCGCCGCCGTGCCGCCGTGCGCCGCCGTGCCGCCGTGCGCCGCCGTGCCGCCGTGCGCCGCCGTGCCGCCGCGCTCCCCCCTCTAGCAGGTAGGCTGGGCCGTGCCGCCCGGCTCCCCTCCGGCCGCCTTAGCGCCCGAGCGCTGCTCCTCGGCGTCCCCGAGTGAACCCTCCGGCGCTGTGCGGAGCCACCCGCAGCCGCCGTGCCTCGTTCGGGGAGTCGGCGCACCGCCACCTGCTGCCGCCTCCTCTGTGCGGCAAATCTCCGCTGCTGATGCTTCGTGCGGGATGAGCTTCAAGGCGCCGCCTGAAGAGGGCGAGGAGACGCCTGGCTTAGTGCGGAACTTTGGCTTCGTTAGGGTGCCTGCAGGTGCCGCACTTGCAGCGTTGAGGTGTCTGAGCGAACTGCTGCTGTTGTGTTACAGCCGAATGGGGTTTTGCAGAAAACGAGCTTTGTACAGAACTTCGGGTTACAGGAACTGCTCTGGGACTCCTGTATGCATATATATATACGTGCCACGGTTGGCTATAGGGGTGTGTTTAGGTACACGTATGTAAACATGTGGAATAGCAAGTCATACGTGCGCATGTGTTTGCATCTGCAAACAAACAAGCACAAAAGCAGCAGCTGAATAAATGCATTTACTCTGCTAAGCTGTCGGTGGATTTGCGTTGGTGTGAGCACCTTTCAATCTCAACATCCAAATAACTCTCTGTAGAACACTTTATTTTCACTTCCATTTTTAGCTGCCGTGTATTTGGGCAGCAGTTTGCAATGAGACTCAAGACAGGGAAGGTGGCTCTGTTCCACGAGCCCACCTGTGTGCGGTGGGAGCGCATTTACAGGCACGAAGGGCTGTGAGGTGTTCAGCAGTCGGAGACAAGAATCACGTGCAGGGAGTAACAGTGCAAACAAGAGAGTGCGTGGCAGTGTGTGATGAAGGTCTGGCCGTCTGTTTGCTGTTGGCCCTTCTGGATGTCAGGACAGCCAGACAGGTTGTCCTTCATCATGTGCACTGTGCTCTAAGGATTGGCTCTTACGGCTGCTTTGGTTGGGCAGCAGTAATTCACTGCGCTCATTAGGATCTCAGCATCAGTCTGTAACTTCCACTTCTTGGTCCTGCTTTGAGTTCCTAGGAGCCCTCGCACTAAGAGCAGACTTTTATAGACCCGACTGGTGCAGAGGCAGCTTTACAGGAGGAAAGTGTGTCCGTTCGCTTGCGTTCTGGGCATTAATTAATGAAGGGGCCACAAAGATACAGCGCAACTGACAGGTTCAATCCTGCATGGAGCCATTTCTGCCTGTGTTCAAAACCTATTTTGTCCTATTTCCAGGTGAATATTTACTGCCAGCAGTGTGAGGAGAAGCCGAGTGTGCTCAGAGGAAACAGGCTGACTGAATAAGGGGGGACAGTGCCATCTGTGTGCAGTGCTGGAAGGTGGGCCAGCTGCCGCTCAGACACACAGTAACACAGAGTGCTGTGACAGAGTTGGACAGGGATGGACTTTCACAGGACAGCAGCTCTAAGTGCTCTTGTGAGGGACTGAGATCAGGGTTTTTCTCAGGTGTGTGACTGCAGTCGCTGTTCAGTCCATCACAGGGTGATGCAGTCAGACTCCTGGGGCTGAGGGGCAAGAAGGGCTTCCTTGACAAAGTCCTGGGCAACCAAAACGCTTTGAATGCAGAGCGCCTGTGCATGTGTTTTCATGCCGTTTGCCCTTCACATTGTGGTGCCTCTCTGTGGTTCAGAGCTAAGCAAACCAACCTGCAGCACTTGCTACTTCCTAGGGTGACCCTAATCCTACCTGTTCACCTGTTGGATATTAAGTCTCCAGGTTCGGGGGTTTGTTTGTCTTTTGGATTAGGCTTTCCTATCTCCTAAATGAGAATTAGACAGGACTGATTTTTCTCACGCTGCAGTTAATGCATCTTGCAATGCACGCTGCACTTATACTTTGCAAAGAAGTTACATAGGTCATTAACCTTCCAGCACAGGAGGCACAGCAGCACTTCATTTGAGTACCCAGGATTTATTTTGCAAAGTTCCATTTGTGAAAGGCAAACAAAATGCACAGCAGTAAGTTAACAAAACCTGAAAAACAGAGTTTGAACATCAGAAATTGCTGCAGTCAAAGCCATCTGAGAATCCAAGTCTCCAGGAAACAAGTAAAGCAAATCCTCTCCAGGACTGTGCCCTGGGGGCTGCATTGGTGCAATGGCTGTCAAGCTTGAGGCTATTCTGCGGCGCAGAAGCAGGCAGTGGTATGAGCTGTGCTTTCCTGCCAGCTGTGCTGAAGCTGGGATTGACGTTTCAATCTCTTGCAGGTAGGAGACTTGGTGAGCATTATTGCTATGCCACCAAAGGAGCTGAGCCCCTGGTGGAGAGGCAAGCGTGGCTTTCAGGTAGGCACACGCTTCTGACTAGAGAGCCCAACTTCAGTAGAGTCTGGAATCTCAGCTTGGAGCTGCTCTGCCTGCACAGGATGGCTTCCGGATGCAAACGGTTGCCCTGTGTCGGTGTCAGAGGACCTTCCCTTTGGCTCTGGGCTGGGGCTAATGCCCAGCTGTCTTTTTGTTCTTGTTACAGGTTGGATCTTTCCCTGGTGAGTGCGTGGAACTCATCAGCGGAAAGGTTCCCGAGTCCCTGGTCGCTTCATTGCCAAAGCCAGGTACACATGTTACATTTGACAATGCGGGTTAGTAAAATGGGGTCAGAGCGTGGCTTTCAGGGGGTTGGTTAATGCCCGAGTTGAGCAAGATTAGCAAGGATGACTGCATTAAGGTCCATGGGAACACGCAGAGATCTGGCCCAATCCCACTGTGTTTATTCCTGGGCTTGGGGAAGTCACAGAATCCTCCTGGAATGGCTTGGGCTTGGAAGGTGCCTAAAGGATCATCCTCAGGCTCCAAGGCCCCTGCCTCAGTCTGGGTGGCCAGCCTCTGCATTTTGTAGGAGACGAGAGCAGGGATGGGGAAAATCCGTTCCTGCGTGTCCTTGTTGGGAATGTTCTTCCCATTGTTACGTGCTCTGCCTCATCCAACCGATCCAAGCCTGAAACGAACTGGTTTCTCTGTTTTGTTGCGCAGTGCCGAAGAAACGGGGCAAGCTCCCACCCTTCCTTCGTTCGGTGGTGAAGGCCCGCCCCAGGAGATCGGAGCAGCCGGAGCCGGAGAAGGAAGGGGTGTTTGGGTGTGACCTGGGGGAGCACCTTCTCCGCTCTGGCCGTGATGGTAAGGAACAGCCCATTGCTGAGATCTTCCTCGGTTGGGCATCTGAAGATGATAGGTCGTGGCATTTCTGGAAAGCCAGGAAGACATCTCTGTGCAGTTTCCTCACAGCTGTCTCTGCCAGCTTTCTCCTCTAAGGAGGAAGCAAGCAGTGGCCCGTCTGGGCTTAGTTGAATGGGATGGGAGAAGAGCACGGCCTGAAGCAGAACTTGAGTAAGAAGCTGAGCTAACCGCTGGCTCTTGTTCTGTAGTCCCCCAGGTCCTGCAGAGCTGCGCCGAGTTCATAGAGCAGCATGGCGTGGTGCGGGGGATCTACCGCCTGTCCGGCGTGGCGTCCAGGATCCAGCGCCTACGGTAAGAGTGCTGCGACTGACACAGCTGTCAGCAGGGGCACGTGCCATGCTGCGGGCGTTCAGAGGAAGCCCTTCCTTGTCTTGACTGTATTTGGTGTGGCTTTGGACTTGCTTTCCTCTTTCTCAAAGCCCTCTGCCCAATCCTGTGTCCTTCTCTGCAGCCATGAATTTGAGTCGGAGCAGGTTCCCGAGCTCAGCGTCCGTGACATTCACAGCGTGAGCTCCCTATGCAAGATGTACTTCAGGGAGCTCCCAAACCCTCTGCTGACCGAGCAGCTGTATGACAAGTTCTCGGTAAGCTCAGGGCAATGTCTTGGAAATGACACGTACCTCTTCCCTGGGCGTCCTGGCTGATGGTTGCAGCAGTGCCCCAGCTCCGAGGTCTTATTTCTGTTAGCCCCACGAGGCATGTCTTTGCCACCTCCTGCCTCTGGCTGATGCCACTTCTGGTGGTGCCAGGAGGTGCTTACTTAAACTATACACGATGCTTGCGAGAATTCCCTTCCCTTTGCTATTCCCGCCTGGTGTCTGAATCCCTTCCTGCCTTTTTCCAGGACACTGTTTGCGCAGCTACAGAGGAGGAGCGGCTGCTCAGCATGCAGGACGCCATCCAGCAGCTGCCCGCTCCTCACTACAGGTCAGTGCTGCGCTCGGTCTGCTGAGCTCAGCCCTGCTGCCTTTCAGAGGGCCATGATGCGATTCCAGGTGTTGCCTCACGCTGGCAGCATCATGCCTGTGCACGCTGAAGCGGCTGAAGGCTGCGTCGGGTTGGTTGACTGGGTCAGTTCCTTGGCATGGGGGCACGGTTGGTGCAGCCGATGGCTGCGGCTGTGCTGTGCTGGGGCTTGGTGCTGCAGCGTGGTGGCACTGGGAATGTTTTACCTACTTCATATTCAGGGACGGTAGCAATGACAACAACCAGCATGAAGTGAGGTTTGTTTTGTGCGCTGCAGCACGGCTTGCTTTTTGGTGCTGAACATCTGCCCCTCTTGTTTTCCAGGACTCTGCAGTACTTAATGAGACACTTGGCGTCTCTGGCCGGGAACTGCTCCGTCACCAACATGGGTGCTCAGAACTTGGCCATAGTGTGGGCTCCAAACGTCTTAAGGTAAACTTCTTCTTCCGTTTCAACACGATGCTTAGTTCTGCTCTCCCCCAACCTCCAGGGGCACAATTTCTAGATGACAGTTTCTAGTCACTTGTTTAGCTGGGACTGCTGTGTCCCTGATGATCCAGGAGAATTTCGTCAGTGGCATCGCTGATTGCCCACTGCGGAAGTCTCCTGAGCCCAGTTTGACAGTTTTTGGCTACAGAAATTCAGACTGGGGGAAATGATCTTGGGGAAATGACTTGTAAGATCTGCCTTTTCTTCAGATCCCAGCAGAGCCAGTCTGCCTCCACCTACGGAGAAGCTGCCTGCATGGAGCTGCAGACACAATCGACTGTGGTGGAGTTCATCATTAGCCACACAGATGTCCTCTTCAGCTCCAAATCCACACCAGCCGTGGGAGAGGGAGCAGGTGAGTGTCTTCCTCCATTAGCTTGATGTTGATCTGACACCTTGATCCAAGCTGCCTTGGATCTTCTCCAAGACCTTTGAAAATGCTCTTACTGTTGAAGAGACAGCAGGCTTCTGGGCTTAGATTAGAATATGGTGCCCAGTTCCTGGGTCCTGAGTGTCCAAACCCATAACTTACATGGAGAAAACCATCACTGCTGTTAAGATGTTTTGCAAGAAGGTGAAGCTTGATAGAAGTGTGGCAGCAAAGCTTTCTGAGTTCCCAGTCCGCTAGTTTTTCTAGGGTTTTTGTTTGCCTGTTATGATACAGTGAGCTGCTCTTAATTGTGGCTGTGTCCTTTGCCACGAGCATACCTCTAGAGCACACGGTTCTTTTGAGCTCCTCTTCTTCCAGTGGCTCGGATAAGAAAGTCTGAGAGAAATGCAGAACTGGGATGGCTGTGCTGCTGCTTTCTGATCCTCCCTCTTACCTGTGGTTTCCCCTTGCAGGGCACAGCTCTCTGGCCGAGCCCAAGATTGTGTGGGATTCTCCTCCTGCCACAAAGCTGCTCACGCTGCAGGAGGCACAGGCAGAGAGGAGAGGACAGAGCAGCTCTCCCACGGCGACGCAGAGCAGCGATGTCGAGGTGGAGGAAGGACCCACAGCTGATCTGAGGATCTTCCACACAGTCCTTGATTTTCCATCTGAAAGGTAAAGAGGACTTCCCTTTCCAGCCCCTGTCATCATTGGTCGGGTGGGTTTTATTGGTTCATTTTTTGTCCATTTTATATATATGAGCCTGCCAGCTCCTGTCCTTTCCGGCTGTGGAGCCTTTGCTCCTATGCTGCGCATCTTGCTTGCCATGGTTGAGAGGAGTGTAGCCAGCAGGACTTGAGGGTTGAGCTGTAGGAATGGAAGCGTCCTCTGCAACTGTTGTCAAGGGCTTGGAGCAGCTCTTCCCTCACCCTGCACCACGACTGGCAGCATGCTCTGTTTTCTCTCTCCAGACCAAGCGTGCCCAGCACGAGGAAGCAGTCACCAGCTGGCAGTTGGCGTTCCTGCTTCTGCCTGGGCAAACCATCCCCTGCAGCTGAACGCCAACTGCAGAGCAGTGCCAGGGAGCCCTCAGAAGCAGAAGTGTTGGTCCTGGCAGGTAAGGGTGCAAATCCAGCTTTCAAAACACTGCTTGTCAGCAGCACAGGTAGGATTCATGCTTTCAGTGGGCTTCCACCTGATCCTCTCCAGGACTGTGTCCTAAAAGGAAACAGATCAGAAAGGTGAGCTCTTCCCCCCTTGGAGCACCCACCCACGTAACGTCCATGTAATTTCTAAGGATGCTGCCCAGACAAAGACTGAGGATGCTTCAGGAGAAGACCTTCCTTGCTAAGCCAAACAGAACAAGTAAGGTACCAAAAGATTTAGAGCTAATCTAAACCTTAAAGCATATAGGACCTTACAGCATCAGCCTTAAAGCGTAGAAGCATGACCAGCAGGTGGAGGGAGGTGGTGCTGCCCCTCTACACTCCTCTCACTGAAACCCCATCTGGAGTACTGCATGCAGTTCTGGAGCCCTCAACACAAGGAGGACCTGGGGTTGCTCAAGCAGGTCTAGAGGAGGGCCATGAAGGTGATCAGAGGGGGCTGAAAGCACCTCTACTATGTGGACAGGCTGAGAGGGATGGGGCAGGTAGCAAAAGAATGAGGGGAAATGGCTTTAAACCAGAAGAAGGTGGATTTGGATATTTTGACTACTGTGAGAACTGTGGGTACAATGCTTGACAGACTCATTGTAGTATAATAAGCTTGAATTACTTACAAGGCATTAGAAGTCCTCTGAATTAAGACTGAGAAAATATCACAGACTTGAAGAGAAGCACTTTTTCCCCTTGTAGGTAGATTGTTCTCTTTATTCCCTGTACCTAAAAAGAAGTAACAGTGACTCCACAGATGATCTCTCCTAGATAAAACTTACATTTTACATCTATTCTTACTGAAGTTATACAGAAAGCTTGGAATGCCATTGTTGACATTAGTACAGCATCTCCAGAAGCGCTCAGTTCAGCTTTCCTCATTTATTTCCAGAAGTTACAGGAATGAATTTATTTCTTTAAGTATTTGTGAACTGTAATTCCCCAAACTTGCTTGGTTCTCTGAGCCACGTGTTGATATTTTCCACCTCTTAGTGAAACATTTCACTAATGTGAGTTAAGCCAGCATGTGACATCTGTTGTTCGTCCATAAGTTTCTGTTTTGAGTCTGCCTGGACTTCCAGAGACCAATAAGGATTTTAGCATGGTAGAACAGAACATAGAAATAACATAGAAAGGCTGAGAAGACACAATTAAAGGAGAAAAAAGAATAAATGTGAACGTTTATTACCTCTGATGTTAATGCTGAGAGACTCTTCTCCTGTTGTGAAGCACAGAAAGCTCTGTTGCACAGTCTTCATCGAGGCGTCCCAGCTGCAAGAATAAGACCTATACTGAGGAAGCAGCTTTCAAGTCATCTCACAGCCCAGTCTCACCGTGATAGTGCTCTGCTATGCAGCAGTCAGTAATTAGCCATGATTTCAGATGCTTTTCTAAGCAGTTAGTGTTATGGCTACCTATTACAAGGAGCAAACAGAAAGAGCCATCCAACTTCAGCAACTAGTCCCTCTGTGGCAACAGGTTCTGAGCTCTGAATTCAAGTACAAAACCTGTCAGCAGATGAGACTTTTGACTAGAGCAGAAGTGACGCTTCTGTCTCCTCTTCATCACTAGTTACACGGCATGCACAGCACAGCTGTTCTGCAGAGAAACAGCGCCACCCAGTGACCAACGGCAGCCATTGCCTGCAAATACACGGCAACTTCCCAGTATCTGCAGCAACCATCTCCCCACACGTGCACTTACTGAACCAGTGAACAGCATCAGAAGGACCTTGCACGAGACAAGGGTGACTTAACAGTTGTTTAACTGCAGTCCGCTTCTTTGGGTCTACCTAGTGGGCAGAAACACTCGAGCTGTTACTTACAGCACTGAAAAGAACTGGAGACAATTCTTCTATTCCTAAGAGCTTCGAGGTGCCCAGAAGCACAAACAGAAACCAGCAGTATTTCATCACTTCACCTAAAGGAAGGTCAAACACCTGAGCTGGGAAGAGCAGTTACAGAACCTGTGGTTACAGCAAACGTTCCACGAGCACTTTGTATTTATGAGACTGCCCAGATAGAGCTCAAATGCACACTGAGTGTGTTCAGCTTTCTTTATGAGACATCTGTTGTTTACAGACCGGTTTTAGTTCTACAGCACAATTAAGAACAAGCAAGCTGCTTGAAGACTGTTTAATTACTAAAATAGTAATTATTTCTATTACCTGTAACTAGTACCATGTTTTTATTTGAGAATTTCAGCACAAGGCAACGCTCACCTTTTCTTCATGGCATGGAACAATTTAACTTGTTCAAACACTGAATAATTTCCAGGTACTCCACCAGTGTTTTGAGCTCCTGCAACAGCATCTTGTAGATCCATCTGAACAGAAGCGGCTCTTTTTCCTGTAGCAGTTGGTGAACTCGCAGGGTACTGCGAGGTGAAAGCCATTTGGGAGCAGCGTATCTTCCTCTCTGCAATAAAACAGTTTAATGAAAATGAAATAACTAAAATAAAAGAGGATTTAGAATGAACCTTGAACAACTATTTGGATGGTGCTGACATCTCTTTACTTTCCAAACGTAGGAACAGACATATGCAAAATCAGCCTTAAGAATCACTTGAATAAATTCAATGGTGAAATGAAGATGTGCTTGGCTGAGGGCAATGCTGGAAGGCAAACTGCTCACAGGAGCTGCAAAATGCATGAGATCACACCAGACATACTTTGTTCTGACCACAGTTGTGGCACATAGTCCTTCAGCATTCCCAACATGAAATGATGTGGAGCATCACAGAAACACTGCGCACAGACACGATGACCCTGATTAGATTCAAGCAGCGGGCTTAAAACAAGTCAGAGTTTTAGATTCCAGGACATTTCAGGGTCTATAATGTGTGAAATTCAGTGACACAACAGTGCCCAGGTGCCTGCGTTTCAAGCAACCTTCAGATCACAGCCACGTAAGATAAAAGCAAATTCAGTGCAGAAATAGCAAGCCTGTATCTTAATACCCGTAAGATTATCCACTTTTTTACTGCAGTCTGATTAAGTTCTAAAACTTGCTCATCCCAGTTCACTTACACAAGTTCCACCAATTCAAGCAATGCAGCTCTGAGATCCTGTGTATGTGAGGCAGGTAGAACTGAACAGTGCAGAAATGATCTCTGACAGCTCTAAGAGCTCCATTCTGCTTGCAAACTCTCAGTCCAAAACTATTCACAACTCTAAGGAAACGAACACCTGAAGCAGTTGGATCATCTGCCATGTGCCGCGTTCGGCTTCTTGGCATCATGATGAACACAAAGAGTTTTCTGCTGCCCTGCAGAAATGGACAAAGTCCTGCTCACAAATGGACCAAGTTTCAGTGTACAGACAGGCCTTTCTACCCACAGCTCAGCATGTTCTGCCATCTGAACAGCAAGGCCTCTTGTCAAGCTCAGCTATTTCCCTTCTCAGTGTATTCTAGCACAACTGATACCCAATGTTATCCTCCTGTAGAGTGCCATCGTATTGTCATCGTCCAAAGGAAAAACCCACACAGCAGAGCATACAGCAGTACACCCATGCTCCAAATATCCGCCTGAAAAACAAAAAGACAAGCTTACAAACCTGAAGCACCCAAAATGGCTTACTGACAGATTGCATTGTCTGTCCTTGCCAAAGCCCACACACAGCCCATGAAAAGCTGGCTCTTTCCCTCAGCAAAAAAAACCTTACAGTCCCAGAGAAAGCACGTAACCCTCATTCAATTGTTCTTCCACTCAACTTAGAGCGCTACTAAAACCAGTATCTTCATCTTAGCTCATCACACTGCTGCAGTTCCTTTGACCAGGATTTCACTGGCACAAATGAAATCAAAGCCATCACAAGGGATTTAGCACAGTTGTGTGTTACTGGCTACGAGAGCTGTCAGCACAGTCACCTGTAAGGCTTTGCTGCTGTTCTACTGATGTATAGGCACAACAAGGTTCACACACCTCACAGTGCCAATCTCTGAAGCTGCTGTTTTGTAGAGCCCCAAAGCAGTCGCTTGAGACAGTTCAGGATCAGCCAGAGACAAACCAGCCAGCTGTGTGAACTGAGACCAATTGCACTTCTCTAGTCTGCGGCCACTGACAGCTTCTGAGAGCTACCAAGCAATGCAGCCTAGCAGAATCCAGAAGGGAAACCAAGAGAGCCTACCTGAGCTCCACTGCGTTTAAATGCTCCGTGCAGAGGGGAGGGAAAGAGGGTAAAACAAACACCGGTCTACATACCTCTGAGCCAGTATCCACTTTGCCCTGGATTAGCTCTGGTGCTGAAGAAGCTGGGCTTCCACAGCATGTGCTCAGGCGGTAATCAAGGCCTCCCTGGAATAACACAAAGAATAGAGAGAAACATTTGCTTTAACAGAGTTGATGTCTTCTGGGAATAACACTCCAGAAGCCTCAGAGGCTTCTTCTCCTGTGTATATTTTCATTCATCTGACATTTTGCTTTCATTCAATGTGACCTCACTAAGCAAGTATTGTCTAAGACCGTGAGTATCACGTAAATGTGCAGATCTCAAGCTGCTCACTTATCCAGTGCCCTTGGCATGATGCGTCTCTGGCCGCGTCGTCCCCTGGGATATGTAGTTCTCCTCCAAGAGCTGAGTACTCGGGATGCTGCCATTCCACAGAACTGGAGCATGAACCTTCCACACTTCCGCATACCCTCTGTTACACTTGCACATACCCTCTGTTACACTTGCACATACCCTCTGTTACACTTGCACATACCCTCTGTTACACTTGCACATACCCTCTGTTACACTTGCACATACCCTCTGTTACACTTGCACATACCCTCTGTTACACTTGCACATACCCTCTGTTACACTTCTGTGTGCCATTAACAACTACACTTTCTTATACCACCAAAACAGTTTGCCACTCTTTGTACCCTCAGTTAATGATTCATACTGCACATGATGTCATGATGTAGAATATTGACAGCAACAGCACAAAACCAGGACAAACCTCTTCGTAGAAACTATTGCTGAAGAAAATTGTTTTTGCCACAGAAGTGGCTGTAACAGAACAACAGGGACTACTTGTCACCTCCACAAAGACTGCACTAGTACCTTCTCTTCAACCTAAGGAAGTAACTACATCCACACGGCTGATTCAACCCACCACTGTGCTGCTTTATATGAGAATGGCTGAACGATCTGCTTACGGTTACCCAAAACTCACTGGAAAAACTCTAACCCCGTCATTCCACACGCAGAAGGAAGTCAGTCTACACAAATGACTTACAAGGCTCTGCGTGTTTGATGACTGCTGCTCCAAAAGTAATGCCTTCTATTTTGTTATGTCGGCCCACAACGTCAGAGGTGGATGTTGGCGGGATGGCAGCAGAGGTTGAATCTTCACACCAACGTTCTGCTGGGGCCATATGACAGACGGCAGCAGAGGGCCAGTATGACAAGATGGCATCTGACGTGGAAGCGCGTACGAAGCAGAAACGAGTTGCTGAATTCCTGCATGCAGAAAAACCAGCACCCAACGACATTGATCAACTCTTGTGGAGCACAAAGAGTAGATGTGAGCACGGTGAGGTGGTGGATGCCATGTTTCTGCAGTGGTGACAGATGTCACCTCTGCTGGTGCAGATTTATATGAGGGTGGTACGCAGGCCCTCGCTCGTCACCAATGAGAATGCATTGCTAATGGTGGTTACCATGCTGAAAAACGGCGCTTGGCCATGGAGCATTATGCTCTACCAAGTGATCCATCAGTTGTAGTTTGCACAGGAATAAACAGGAGGCATTACTTTCAGAGCAACCTATGCAGCACGCACAACGATGCGAAACGGAAACATTTCATTAAACGACAATTGCCACGATTTTCAAGCGTGGGTGCTGAATGAAACCCCTGAGCGATTCTTAAAGGGCGGAGGAAGAAATGAAGCACGTCTGGTCAGCTCCAAGACAGAGCTGCGTTCTGGGCTTGACACAGACATCAGTGCCGACTGAGCTCTCTCCTGTAACAGACAGGCTTACGAGACAAGCCACCAGCTGCAGGCTGGGCCTAACAGATGCCTCACGCCCTTAGCAAGGCACAGCAGGCGGGGCTGAGTCAGAGTCAGCACCCGAGTCAGCACCCCCCCACCCAAGTCCCGTCCTGCACAGCTCGGCTACGACGAGCAACGCGGTACCGGCACAAAGGTGAGGCAGGAGGGCCCGCTCTGCTGCGTGCCCCTCGGGGTGACTCGGGTATCCGGGCCGTGCCTGGACCGCCTCTATGGGCAGGAAGGGCTGCTGTGTGCGGGCGGCTCCCTTACCGCCCAGGCAGCCCGCCGGGAGACCCTCACGGCCCAGCCCGCGCTGCGCCCCTCCCCCAGGGGGCCGGTCTTACGCACCGCCGCCGTTACAGACCCGACGAGCCCCGCTCCAGGCTCCTCCTTCAGCGCCGGGACAGCGAGGCGGGCGGCGGGGCCGGGACAGACGGCAGCAGCCCACGGGAGGCCCACCGGGCCGAGGTCCGACCGGGCCGAGGTCCGACCGGGCCGAGTTCCGACCGCGGGCCCAGCGCGCACCGAACCCGCCGCGCAGCGACGCTCGCAGCCTCTCGCCGCGTCGCCCGGAAGTGACGCCCTAGTGGCGACGAGCGGAAGTGACGCACTCTCGGAGCGCCCGCCGGAAGCGGCGGCATCGCGGCGTGGCGCTAGCCAATGGGCGGCTTGTGGCAGCGCTGAGCTTCGTGTCACTGAAGGACGTGCAGCAAAACGTGCGCTTTCAAACCATGCGCTCTTCAAGTCATGGTTCTTTGTCTGTCAGGTGTCAGAAGCTGAAAGGCTTTCATACGTGGGGAATAACTTCAGCAGCGGAGCCATGACATGCAGCTCCCTGTGCAGGTATGGGGAGCTGGCCACACTGTGCGAGAAACAAGAAGGTGAAAGCAGAGGAGCTGCGCAAATGAAATGGCCTTGTAGCCTTCTGTCAAGGTGACTGGTGAGTTCTCACTGAGGCCGTGGTGCGAATGGGGAGGAGCTGGGCAGCTGATGTCATCTGGCAGCCGCACCATTTTGCACGCTGCTTCCTCAGGAGCTGTGATCTTACACATAAGCGGAGTTTAGATCTGCTGGAGGAGAAGAGTGAGAAGGTGTCTGCACGGAGCTGAAACCTGGGCACAACAGCATTATTCCTTCTGAGCTGCCAAGATCAGTACCAGGAAACCAGGGGGTCGTTGGTCACCATTGAACTTCTGGGCCACAGTCCGGAGGTGCTGTATGAATTAAGAACTTGTCTGTGCCTCGTGCTGTAATGGGAAGCCTTGGTGAAATCACCAGTTGTCACACGTGCTGGTTTTAGAAGGTGACCTTTGTAGCCTCGAGGCAGCTCCCATGAATTCCTAAGAACTATTTTGCGTGGGGGATCGTTCCCATCCTCTGGTAGAAGAACCTCTTGTATCAGTGGAAACCAAGTGTAAGATCATCTTACTTTGTCACAGCTAACCTACAGAGCTCTGAAGTACATTTGGTGTGTGTGTCAGGCTCCTGTTAGTGAGTGCTGTGCCCCGTGGACGCGCTACATTTGTCCTGCAGTGTTTGCTCGTGGTTTATCTCTACTCTGACCACGGGGGTTACTTAAAGTAGAAGTGGGGTGACACAACGTAAACAGAACTGCAGAAACTGCTAAGACGAGGTGCTTCCAGCCATTTAATGTCCTTGTGCTGGTTCTTTTGAAAGGGTCGTGATATAGATTGTTAAATTTTTCTCTCCAAATACAAACTGGATGATGTTTAAAGGTCCAACTCTAAGGATTCTGTGAGTCTGTTCTATGATTCTGTGGTGAGGAGCAGCACAGACTATTTGGGTTTGCTCCTCTGAAGTGTGAAATGAAAAATGACTTGCTAGAAATTAACCTGTTCTATAGATTCCAAGTTAATTTTTCTCAGCTCTGAGACTGTCAATGGTTATCATTTGCACTTGTTCTCCCCAGGTATTTTCTTGGTGTTTTAAACAAGGATCCTGGGCAAATGGAAGTCTATAATGCTGAAATATTCAACATGCAACCTTTACTGTCAGGTAGGACAGTTCTGTATTTAACCCTGGTGCCGAGGTCACAATGTCTTGGAAATATGTATGCATTCAAAACCGACTAATTGGCTACTGACAGCATTGCCCTGTTTCCTCCTACTCTTATTTCTGCTGTGCCGCCTTAGAATGAGGGAAGGAGGATACATCACTCTGTCCACGCCTGGGGAGCAGTATGGAATGAAAAAAGGGAGAATGAAGCAGAATCACAGCTGATAGTCACGGGAAGAGTGAAGCAGAGAGCTCGGGTGTGGGAGGGTGGAAATACCAGAGTTAGAAATAGAGTTGTCACTGCTTAGGATAATTGCAGCCCTTCTCCTGCTGAGGGAGGCTTGGAAATAATCAAGTTAGTAGACTGAGTCGTTCACTGAAAAAGAAAACAGCTTTTCCCCAGCAGAACTGCTTTTTATTTCTGAATCTAGTGGAAATGATCCTAAGAATATGATCTTTAAGGAACTGTTTTCTTTTTTAGGCAACAGGAGCTTAGTATTGCTGCAACCTGTGCATTATGCTTTTAGATTTTGTAGCAAAAATTGTCCCTCTTTATTTTAGGTACATAATCTTTCACATTCAGTGTATTTTATTAACAAAATCCTGTAGAGAAGACCCTGAAGTGGTGTGCCTAGTCCTTCTGTAATTTATTAGAGCTAAAGGGGTACCCAATACATGCACTTTCCTGCCTGCTGCAAGCCAAGCATACTAATTTTTATTCTTTTGTAGATAATTTAATTCCTGATGACACAAGGGATTATCAGAATAAATCCTACAGGGAAAGGTAAGGTTGAAACCTGATATCATAATGTGCTGTAGTTATCCAGCAGACAGTGGTAAATACTTGTCTGAAACTGAGATGTTTGATTTGTTGCAGGACAAACTTGTGCAGGGTCAGCATTCTTTCTATGCACTGATGGTTTTTGAGACAGCATGTTGTTCGTGTCTAGCTTAGCAGTATGTTCCTAAATACTTTAGACTTGTCTACAGTTCCAGATAAAACATGCCCGTTTGCATTTCTTTGTCGTATGCTTTGTTTGTACCCAGCGTTATGTTTGGAATTACTTTAAAAACATACATGTAGAACAAGCGGTGGTTATCTGGGTATTCTTCCTGCATGCAAAGTGTCTTGAGTTCAGTGTGTTGTCGTTGCTTCTGTGTTATACACAGGTGGATTTGTGCATTGAGGCATTTGGTACCAGCAAGCGGAAGCGAGCTCTGAACTTGTGGTTTTTGCAGTGCAGGGGCCTCTGTAGTGCCACGTGCAGAAATGTGCTGACTGTGGTGGACAGAAAATGTACTCACAGAGCAGCATTGTGAGCTTTCTTGTATTAGTGTTCAGGAAACTATTCTAACCTAAAAGAGCTGTGCGGTGGATTTAAGGATGTGTTCTAATAAGAAAGCTAGTCCCTGATTCTCTGGTCCTCATGCTCCCTCTTTCCTCTTCAGCCATTGCTCCTTTGTCTTAGAAGAGCTGAAGTTCCTGCCTGCTGATGAGAAGAGCAGGGACCGCAAAGCTCGATGCCTCTGGTTCCTGGACATCCTTATTAAGTTCAGCTTCCTGAAAATAATCAAGAAGAAGCGTAAGACAATTTTCAGCTCTTACCCTTTTCAGCTGCCTGCTGGGACTTGGTTTGTAGTTACCATAATAGCAAACAATGAAGCTTCCCAGAGTTACCTGTTTGATAAATGGCTACATGCAGCAGTTACAGTTCAGCTTGTTTCGTGATGAGGTTCAGTATTTCCATGCCATTGTGGAGTTTTAGATCTGCACCTACTGGGATATACGTGTGTCATTCTCTTCAGTCCTTTTCTAACTGTCATACATCAGGGTCCTGCAGTGAGATCCTATTTGTAGGAGATAAAATAGTTTACATCTGAGTTTGAGATTCCTTTTTTGCTTACAGACAGTTCCTGGTTTCTGTACCTGAAAACATTTTATATCCATTATTTTATATAACCAGTCTTGGTGCTCACTGTGAAACCCCTTTCCATTCTAGATCCAATGGGTCCTGAATGCCCCCACATCATTAGCAGGAAGCTTATGAAGAACTTCACTGACCTACAACAATGGCGGGTAAGGAACTGTGATTGCTTTGATGTTATTGATGTTCAGAGGATGGAGAAAACAGCTTGAAGGGTCACAGAGTCATTATCAAATAGCACTGCACCAAAACGGGAACAGCAGAAGCTTCTCTTGAGTAGCAGGCCAGGCCAGGTAAAATATTCTGTTATGGCTGATGTTCATCCATGAATAATGGAAGTCTGAAACGTAACTGGGAGAGGCAGAGTCATGTGTGCTTAAACAAGCCTGTGCCTGTGAATTTAGCCAGGCTCACCAGGCTGACTTGATCAGCAAGAGTGAGAAGATTTGTAATTGTTGCTGCAGTGCCTTTTCTCAAGAATCCAACAGCCTCTGCGTAGCATAACTGCCATTGCTCAGCCATCATCTATCTGCTGTTTGCTGTGAGCTGGAGGTTAACAGAGAGGTTGAAACCGTGTGGGCCATCGAGGGTGCATTTGTTTATAAAGACTCAGACCAGGGGTGAACAGTAAAAATAAATGCTTTCAGACCTGCTCTGTGTGTTGTGTATGGCTGCAGTGGGTACCTTTAGATCAGCTTCACCTCGCTGTCATCTTGCCAGTGTGCCACAGAGACAGAAGTGTTTGTAGACAGTGATTCAGTCAAGTCTGTAAACCTGTAAACATCTCCAGAGACCTGCACTTTTGAACAGAAACATGGGCAGTTGTTGAGGAAGACCTTGAGGCCCCTGTGATCAGGGACCTGTGTTTCCTAAAGCTCTTTTTTCATGTCTCGGAAATGCTTGCCATAGCTAACTGGGGCTCCAGTTCTGTCTGCACCTGGTGGGTGGTTGTGTTTTGGGTTTGCTAACTCTCTGCTTTTCATCTGTTCTCACACTTGCTGTTCAGTGTTCAGAATTTAATCTGCGTCGCTGAAGACTAAAATTGCAGCATATGTCATTGCACTGGCTCTGCACATTAAAAACTTCCAAGCTGACCTCACTGTCCTGCAGAATGACTTGAAGCTCCACGAAAGTAGGTGAGTCATGTTTGCTTATGCCTGTTAAGATGCCTGTGGTCCTCGTGCAAGCAGTCCCTGGGGAAGAGGGCTCTGGAGCCTCTTCTGTGCCCAAACAGTACAGCGATACCCGCTGTGAGTTCCCTATGTTGCAGTTAGACTCTGAGTGTGTTGAAGTTTTATATTCAAGCCCTGCTACGTCTAATGGGGTAGTTCTATGTGTCAAAGCTTTGAAAGAGTGCTTTTCACAAACCTGCTCAGGTGCACTGTGAGGCTTTTTGTCTATCTGAAAGTGGAAAAACTTGAGGCAGGCAGCATCAAAATGGCAGAAAACCTATCCAGGTGCTACCCAGTGCTGTGTCTTGCCTGCTAAGTCATGTTGCTCCTCACTGAATCCCTTCTTTCAGCAGAGATCTGGTGTCAGCTCGGTACCAGTCTGGATGCAAGTACAGATTTGTATCTGACTGTAACTGGAAAACTAGAAACAGATTTTCTTTCTCACAGGCAGATTGTGAGCATGTAGTTGCTGTTCCTCCCCAGATGCAAGACTTTACAATTTAACTTTATAAGATTCTGCTCGCCTTACCTCCTCAGTTTGTCAGAGTCTGTTTGGATGTCAGCATAGCCCTCTGGCACTGGGAGGAGGAGCCAACTCAGTGAAGATGAATGGTGGAGAACAGTGTGCAGTATAAGCATCCAGGCAAACAATGCTTGTCATGATAGATTTTGAAGAAATTTCTTCCTAGGCTTAAATTTTCTGTGAAGAAACTACTGTTCTTCTGCCAAGTGATGTCTCTGTACTGCTAGCTGCGCGGATGTGCTTAAACCTGCAGGTGTCTGGCAGAGCCTGACAGCTCCTCTGACAGCGAGGACTCCCAGCAGACATTAGCTGATCAGGCAGCTTGTTATTGCTACCTGGGAGTGGGTCAGGTTGCCCTGTTAATAGCTGCTCAGCTGTGTGTGATTGCTGTCCCAGCCTTTTCTGTTCTGCAAGATGTGGTGACTCTAAAGACATTTGCTGCCTGACTCCACTACGTGGATCTTTCCCATCAGGGTTGTTTAGAGGTGATGCAGCTGGGAAGGAACTGCAAAAGGACAGAACTCCTTCAGTACCACTGAAAAGCATTCTAGAATATGTTGGGGCTTCTCCTAGAAGGATTTAATATCAAGATTCTGGGATAACTGGAAGTTATCGGGGCTGTTACCAGCCCTTGGTTTTGTGAGCTCTGTAGTCAGATTTGATGTAAAGATTTCTGGGCTTTGCCTCCAGTTCTGCTCTTTGTTGACTAATAGTGGCGTTAACAGTATAATCTAATGTTGGTTTCCCACCTTTTTAAAATTCTATTGCTTTGGAAGTAAGCTTTTCAATAAAAGACATGCTCTTTTTCTGCAACAAACACCAAGGTTTTTGCTTTTAAGTGCTCTACTGGAGCTGGGAGCATAGATTGTAGCGTGGTGATAAGAAAAAAGTGGGGGAAGCAGCAACATGTAGGAAAAACAAAGATGAGGCATATGGCTGTGAGGCTCTTGATTTAGCCATGGAATGATCATTGCTTATGGTGGGAGGTTTGTTTGAATAGCACCAGATATCTCTTGCCATCTGAATCTGTTTTTCTTTTAAAGACGTAATGTCAGCTGAGAGGATTCTGAGGTGTGTTCTCATGGCCCCAGATGAGGCAGGACTTTCATTTCCTTGCTGCGTTTGCTCAAACATGCTTCATTCTGTGTTTGACAAGTCTCCAGGTGTGTTCTGGCTGGTGACATCTTGATCAAGCCCTGCTCAGTACCAGTCTCATCCAAAATGTGTTTACATCTAGGACTGCTGTATTTCAGCAGTTAAGAGGAGCTGCTCTCTGTATTAGGTTCTTTCCATCCTGTCACTCATGGTATAGGATTCTGTTGGAAATACGGGCTGCTTGCTTTTTTTTTCTCCAAGATTGCTGTACACTGAGTAAGGCACCGTGGGTTTTTAATACTCTCTGGGGTGCTCGTGCCCAGTTTGGTAGTGTTCTAGCCTTTCCAGCAAGGCTCCCTGCCTTGTAGTATTTAAATACTTCCAGTTTGCGTTCTGGTGGTTGTGTTGGGATGCAGAGCAGACATCCTGCTTGCTTCTACCTCCTAGCTTCCCTCCTGAGGTGAACAAGCTATTGCTCATTTCTGCAGTGTCTTTCCCAGAAGACCACTCTACCCCACTAACACAACGTTTCTCTGTTGTTTTCCAGGTTGATGGACATTGCAAGGGCCATGCGGTTGAAGGTCTCCAAGGCAAAGGGGATGCCAGGACTTGAGAAGGATCAAAATCACAAGCTTGGCACCCTTTCTCTCCCCTTGCCTGTGCAGAAAGCATCAGGGAGCCAGAGGAATCGCCAAAAGATGAACTGAGAATCTGGGAGGTGTGAGCAGGGGTGGAACAGTTCCGTTCTCAACAGTTGTTCTGCACACACAGCATCATGGGGATGCATTTGCCTGTTGGATTTGGCTTTCCAGCATCATGGCACAGCCCTGTTGAAGTCTCTGTGCTGACGGGAACAGCTGTTATTTCATTAAACTGTTTACCTTTCTTACGTATTTAGAAAATGTATCAACCCTTTGTCTTTCCTCCTGTCTGTGAGGGGAGAAAGATGTACAATGTGCC
Source organism: Excalfactoria chinensis (assembly GCF_039878825.1). Taxonomy (NCBI): domain Eukaryota; kingdom Metazoa; phylum Chordata; class Aves; order Galliformes; family Phasianidae; genus Excalfactoria; species Excalfactoria chinensis. Next base: position 1,136,334 of record NW_027315570.1, on the reverse strand, counting down.
AGAACGAAATCACGTTGTTAGGAATTGTAGGTGCTGTGCTGACTGCGTACTTCAGGCGGGTTTTACCCCTTTGTGACACAAATGCAGAGATCTTGGAGGTTACCCTGAGGATGGTGGCCATGCAGTTCCCTGAGAGCTGTCCCAGCACTCCACCAGGAGCTTGCCCCAAGGCAAGAATGCTCCTCATCTCTCAGCTGGACCTCCCACAGGCCGGGAAGCACTGCAGCTCATGCTGCTGACCCTTTGCTCTGTTGAGCCTGACAGTGCTGAGAAGGGCTTGGCTCTGACTGCCCTTCAGACAGCTGAGGGCTTTGCTGTACTAGTCAAGCTCAGCTCCCTCCATCTCACCTCGTTGGCCACATTCCTGTCAGGCCTCTGCTGGACCCTTTCCCCACTGCTGCAGTGGTTCTGAGGGACACCAGCAAGGATGCTGAGCGCTTCACTGCTCTTGATGTGCATTCCATTAGCTGCCAGTGAGAAAAAGGGAGCACAAAATGAGTGACTTAGAGCCCTGCAACATCCCTCCAGAAGGCAGAGAGGATCTGCAGAGGTAGAGCTCCTTCTGGCGGGCCAGCAGCAAAGCATGGACATACAGGCATGCCTTTTACTGTGTCACCTCCACATTAGCGAGGCTTAACTTAAAAAATAAAATAACCCCAGTGCAATGTCTCTTCATCCTGTTCGCTTCTCTCTTCAGGTCATATCTGTTGAGATCTTGGAAGCTTTGCCAGGAAGATCAGAACTGTTTCTGTTCCTGAAAGTAACTGTGGTTCTTCTGTCATGATAGGACCTTCTGAATGGAATCCTGAGGATCCATCAGCCCCCTTCTGTGCAGCTCAGGCAGAACCAAATCTCAGAACTCTCTCTCTTATATTTACTTTTAACAGTTGATTTCTGTTTGCCTTGTTTACTTTTTTGGGGGCAAACAACTCGTTCTGATCTACACCAGTATGAACTGTGCAAAGGTAGGCATCACTTCTGGTGGCAGCTTTCTTTTCTTCTACCTGGAAGGAACCCCATTTTGCAGGGACTGGCTGCTGGAATTGCAGTGAATGAGGATGGAAGAGGGCAGATCACAGATAGAGGAACAAAAGTGTCTTTGTTGTGCCAGTTCATTTCTCCCAAGTGTTCTGTCTGTTTATTTGATTGCCAATATTATCTTGTTGTGTTTCTTGAGTGATGCCAGGTATAACAGTCTCCCAGTTTGCATTTCCTAGTTGTCACTCCTGTTGCTGTTGAAGGCAACATAGCTTTCATGGAATCACCACATGGTTGTGTTGGAAGGGATCTGGCAGCCACATAAAATGCGGTTTCTCCATCCCTCACTGTCTATTTAAAAAAGTAACATACTGTTGGTGGAGGTTTTTTTGTCTACTTTTATTGTGCCTGACACCCATGACAGAGGGAGGCAGTGATTGTGTAGAACTGCTAATGGCTTTGAATGGCTTTGAGCTTAACCTGTTGATCTCTGTGTGGACATGGAAGAGGCATTTGCAAGTGAGCCTGATGATGGCAATTACATACTTTTGTAAAAGCACAGAAGAGGTGAGGGGAAACACGAAATAACAGCCACTGGAAAAGCAAAAGGGGCTCGTGTACTCGTGGCCACCAGGTTGGGCAATCTGTATGCCCACTCAGTATCCTGTCTACTGTGGTGAGCAGCTGCATCTGCACGCACAGGGAATGTAAGGAGATGGGGTACATGGTACTGCCTGCAGGAGGGTACTGCACACTCTGCTACCACCCTGCTCCAGCAGGTTAAGGAGTCTGAGCCTCACTGTCCTTTTACACCTGGGGAGAACAGACTTTTGGCACCAAATGCCAACATATTCCACTAAAAGATACGCCCAAGGCATTGAATGCTCTTCTCACTACCTCCTTCCAGTTCTCCCCTAGGAACAGAAACCACTAAGATTCTACAGCAAACGCATCTATGCTGCAAGAGCACACTGAACCACCTGCAACAGGGAAACATGGTTTTGTAGAGTGGCTTTGAAAACACACCTTTAGACAGCTGTCTCCCTGTAGCCAAAAGGAACCCAAGCAGGAAAAGAAGAGTCCAGCCTAAAACACGCCCATGCTACTAGCCCAGGTTTTTCACGGTGAATGCAGAATCCATCCTGTTCTTGAGGTAACAAATGACCAGTGGGTCTCCCCCTGCTCCGCCCCTTCTCCTTACAAGCGAGAAGAAGGAAGAAAAAACAAGCAGAAGAAACCCAGACGTACCTTCCCACACACAGAGCAGAAATTGGAACAGCGACAGCGACTGTCTCCCTCCTGAGACATGGTGGGGAGCATCCCAGAGGAAGCCCAGGTTCTTTGCTTCTCTCCACAGGGACTTCAAGCACTCCTGGCAAGAGCTGGTTTTGTTCCTTCTTCAACTGCTTCCATCACCAAAATCTCCTTTGGAAAAGGAACCCTAAAGAAAGAAGCAGCAAATGAAAAATAATGAGCAAGAACCACTTTCCCAGCTTTCTTCTGACATGCAATTTAGACCCTTGACTAGGGCAATGACTTAAAATCAGCTGGTTCCAAGAATGATCAGAATTAGCACTGAAATCACTCACTGAACTGTAGCTGGTTACCTCCAAATTCTTTTGCTTTTGGGAACAGATGGACACAGAGTTGAAGGACACAAGATAAGTGACATCTACTTCACTGTAGGTGGTTAAGCTTGGAAGTAGGACTTGAGCAAGAAAAGCTTCTCAACTCCTTGTAAGACACAAAGCAGTGGGATGATTTCCCACACCTGCAGAAAGTCTGATCTCTGCCACAGGTGGGTGAGTGACACAAGAGCTGAGCTGCCCATCCAGAAGCACGTGGGGCAGGGCATGGAGTGGTTACATACCAACATGTGAACAGGCACTCTCCTATCAGAAGGGAAATGCCTTCTCTCTTCCATGCCATGCCCACACCACTCCTCAGGGCTGCGCTGACAGCACGGAAACAATGCAGACATGTTTTTGTCATCGTGGTGGTTTTTCACAGACCCAAAAAATGAGATATTGGGTTGCCGTGCGGGTTCCTGGGTGACATTGCCATTTCCAAGCCATTGCTTCCTAGGGGCAAAGAAGGTAAAATGCTTTAACAATTTTTCACCCAGAGATTGCTATTTTACCATTCTTTTATGCAAAAAAGGAGGACAACACAGCAGATTCTTGCAGCTGCACCAATGCCCTGGGTGCTAAAGGAATGCAAAGACAGAAATATCAAACATCCCTGTGTTATTCCCATACAAGGAGGGAAGTTATGTTTAGTAATATCTTTTATTATTTAAAAGAGGTAGTTGGCACTCCTAAAGGAAAATCCCAGGCCTCAAGTTCTGACAGTGCGGCAATCTGGAATGGACTCAGATGTGGATGACCCAAATGATTTATTCTGGGTTCTAACATCCCTTCTATGCATTGACACGTTTTCTCTCTTAACTTTCCCACAGCCATCACATGTCCGCAGAACATCCAACAAACTCTCCTTCACTGCGCACGTAGGCATTCATCCAACCACAGCCATCAGTCATTCCTAGCCATGCACTCTCCCTCCAGTCATGGTCAGTATCACGTGGCCATCACGCAGCTTACTTGACTCAGTTTTTCTCTTGTTCTGGAGGTGTCCTTGGTTCCCAGCCTTACCTTCTCATGCCGTTCATCTCGCTCTGCAGCTCCTGCTCTGAATAGTCTTCTTATGTTCCCACGGGGCAGGGAGAAAGTGAAGACACGGCCCCTGCCACCAAGGTCAGCTCTGCAGCACACATGACCTGAGGAGCACTTGGCTACTCATGCAATCTGCGCAGTGCAAGGAAGATTGTTGCATGTTGCGCTTCTTCTTCTCCTGGTTCAGAAATTAGCTTTCCTACCTAGTAAATGGGAAAAGAATATTAATAATAAAAATAATAAAAAGAAAACAAAAGCCTGACACAAAGCAGACGTGATTGCTACTATGGAATTCAGGAGGGCGAGGGATTGGCCCTCTACATGAAGAAGCTGACTGCAAAGGACTAAGAACAGCCATGAACACATGGAGAACTTGCGGGTCAAATTAGGGACTGAACCAATCATGGGCTTCTGCAGCTGAGGGTCTGCTCCAGGCCGCCCGGTGAAGGGAGCCTGTTGACGGGCCCTGCTTACTGCAGCTACCAGCAGCACCGCGCTCACTGACTCAACTTGATGGGGAATTCCAGACAGGCTGGGAAATCAGCATGGCTGGCTGCAAGCTGTCTGAGAGACTGAAGGAGTGCACTGAGAAGAACTGTGTGGCCCAAGCATTGAGCACACCAAGCAGAAGGGAAGCATTACTGGACACGGTGCACAGCAGGGCTTAAGACTGGAGGTGGTCAGGGCTGTAGTGACCATGCCCTCCTGGAGTTCCTCATCTCAAGGAATGCGGGCCTGGCAAAAAGCAAAGTCAGGACCCTGAGCTTCAGGAGAGTCAGCTGCAGGCTGTACAAAGAATTACTGGACAAGAGCCACTGGAAAACTGTTCTGAGGGGCAAAGGAATGGAAAAGAGATGGGAACTTGCTCAGAAAACCTTGCTCAGAGCTGCCCACACCTACCACAAACATCCCTGTGTGTGCACCTATGTGCAACCCAACTCCTCAACACACCAGCACACAAAGCTGGTGAGGGCTCTGGAGCACAAAGGGGCCATATGAGGAGAGGCTGCAGGAGCTGGGAATGCTCAGCCTGGAGAAGAGATGGCTCTGAGCAAGACCGTGAGCCCCCACTCACCTCAGCAGAGGTCAACCTGCACCCCAGCCTTCCGCCCATCCACGTGCACACGCACACACCTGCGCCACTCTGCCTGCTTTGCACACCCACATTCACGCACCGCATCTTGTGCCCTCCTTTGCATTCACAGACGTGTGCAAACCATCCCTGGGAACACGTATGTGCCTACACCTACCAGTAAACATCCCTGTGTGTGCACCTCTGTGCAACCCAACTCCTCAGCACACCCCTGTGCAAGCACACATTGGTGCCACCGTGTCCATGCACTATCCATGTGCTCACACACACTCACGCAACCACATCCCCTAGTGCAGCCCTGTGCGCACACACAGACACACGCGTAACCCCTTCCTTTCACTCCCAAAGTGCACGCACACACTGGTACCACAATGTCCTTGCGCAGCTCCAACTCTTTGCACACTCCTGTGCACGCACATATATGTGCATGCTCATCCTTGCACACATACACACTGACATGCACAGACCTGAGCAACCCCACTGGTTTGTACACTCATGAACACAAATGTGTGCAACACCATCCGTGCACAAATACACACACAAAACATGGAACCCCACTGCTTTGCACAATCCTGTGCACACTCACGTGTGTCATGCACTGATTTCCCAGCCAGTCCTCGTGAGGTCTCTTACTTAGGACGGGAGTGCAGGGGAGCAGCCAGAAGCTGTTTGCATTCCCTGCTGTCTGCTGGGCAGGTTTGTTGGCGATGCTCGGGTTGCTTTGCTTTCCCTTGGGAGGTGGGAAGGAGCTTTGGGTTGGAGGCACATCCCGTGCCAGAGCATCCCGATGGCACGCGTGGGATCAGCAGGTCTGTCAGAGAAGTGGGTGAGGTTGCACACCAAGCTGCAGCAGAGGAAGGGGAGGAGGTCCCAGCACAGCTCTGCACCACGCTCTGCCATGCTGGGCAGCTTGTTCCTGGCTCAGCAGTGCCATCAGACTGTTTCTTGCATTCCTCCCGGTCCCTGTGAATGAAGACTCGGAACACAGTCAAGGCGTTGATTGAGCACCAGAGTGCCTTTATTCAATTGGAGAAAGGAGGACGGGAGAGGTACGGGGAAAGATGGGACTCATTCTCTGTTGTTGAGGAGAGAGCGGCTCAGAGCTCGTGTTGCTGCCTGGTGCCTGGGACTGCAGGCCTGACTCCAAGTCCCCCTCCAAGACGCTCGGCTTCTCCTCAGTGACACTGCCTTGGTCCTGCTTGGAGGTGCTGCTGTCGGGGCACTCGGGCTGTGTTTGGGCTGGGCTGCACTGCAAAGGCACCGGGCCACAGTCCAGGCTGGTGACTGTGGTTTCTGGCAGGCAGAATTGATCACCTGAGGAATTCAGCTTTATTTGCCTTCATCTGTGTTTCCTCTTGCTGGATCTTATGCACTCTGCTGGCTTCAGTCTGTGTTTCTACTCCAAGAAGAAAATAAATGGGTCTTCACAAACCAGAAAACTGGAAAAGCACCCTCAAGTCTGCTGTTTGAGCCTTCTTCATTTCAAGAGCACATGCTTTTATCTCCTCAGCACTCAAACACTTATTGTTTACATGGAACCTTCTCTCTCCGAGGCTGTAGCCACTGTCTCTTGTCCTGGCAATGGCACCACTGAGCAGATCACCTCCATTCTCTGCATCCTCCATTCAGTATATTTGCACATGGATAAGATCTCCCCGGAATCTTCTCCAGGATTAACAGTCCTAGCTCTCTCAGCCTGGAATACCTGTTTCCATCAGCTGCCACCATCCAGAACAGCCAGCCTTCTTGCGGTCACCTGGCCCAAACATCCCTTTGTCTCTACCCTTGATTCCTGCAAGAGAGATGGGAGCTCGGCACGCACACCATCCTTCCAACACCCCATCCCAGCAGCAAGGGATCACAGCCCTAACACAGCCAAAACAAAAAGGGTGTGCGAGTTTCCTGGTAGCACTCAGTGTGAACAAATCTACCACTGAGCAACACCATGAGCCCCCACTCACCTCAGCAGAGGTCAACCTGTAACCCCAGCCTTCCCCTATCCATGTGCACACGTCCACCCGTGCGCCACCCTGCCTGCTTTGCACACCCCCATGCACGCACTGCATCTTGTGCCCTCCTTTGCATTCACAGACGTGTGCAAACCATCCCTGGGAACACGTACAGGCCTACACCTACCACAAACATCCCTTTGTGTGCACCCGTGTGCAACCCAACTCCTCAGCACACGCACGCATTTGTTCCACCCTGTCCATGCACTCACCACGTGCCCTCCAGCATCACTGCTGCCTCCTCCGGTACCGTACCTGCAGATGCTTCAGAGCTCATTAGCATGGACTTCCTTCCTCGCCTCAGCATCTGCTCCTGCGCTCACCTTCATTCCTACTGAGATACCGTCCGCTTCCAGCACCAGCTGACCTGCAAGACACAGAGAAAGGAAAGGTGGGATTCATGCAAACGCAGAAGCCCAAGGCTGCATCATCACCACGTATGGCAGCCTTGGGAAGTCAGCTGCAACAACAGCCTTTGTCAGAATGGAAACAGGCACCGTCAATTAAGTGTGACCTCCAAAGTCATTGCCACCATCAGAAATAGGCACGGAAATCGCTCACTTCACTGCAGGTGGTTACCTCCAAATTCTTTTGCTTTGGGGAAAATGTGGGCACGGAATTGAAGGACACCAGAAAAGTGGCATCTACTTCCCTGGAGGTGGTTAAGCTTGGAAGCAGGACTTGAGCAAGAAAAGCTTCTCAGCTCCTTGTAAGGCAGTAAGTGATGGGATGATTTCCCATCCCTGCAGAAATCCTGACCTCTGCCACAGGTGGGTGAGTGACACAAAAGCTGTGTCCTTGGTTCTCAGCCTTACCTTCTCATGCTGTTCATCCTGCTCTGCAGCTCCTGCTCTGAATAGTCTTCTTATGTTCCCACGGGGCAGGTAGAAAATGAAGACACGGCCCCTGCCACCAAGGTCAGCTCTGCAGCACACGTGACCTGAGGAGCACTTGGCTACTCATGCAAACTGTGCAGTGTAAGGAAGATTGTTGCATGTTGCGCTTCTTCTTCTAATGGCTCAGAAATTAATTTTCCTACGTAGAAAATGGGAACGGAAAATAAATAAATATATAAATAAACAAATAAAGCAAAAGCCTGACACAAAGCAGACGTGATTGTAACTATGGAATTCAGGAGGGCGAGGGATTTGCCCTCTATACGAAGAAGCTGACTGCAAAGGACTAAGAACAGCCATGATCACGTTGAGAACTTGCGGGTAAAATTAGAGACTGAACCAATCATGGGCTTCTGGAGGTGAGGGTCTGCTCCAGGCCGCACCTGTGCACCTGTGTGCAACCCATCTCCTCAGCACACCCCTGTGCAAGCACACATTGTTGCCACTGCGTGTACACACTATCTGTGTGCTCACACGCACTCACGCGTCCACATCCCGTAGTGCAGCCCTGTGCGCACACACACAGACACATGTGTAACCCTTTCTTTTCACTCCCAAAGTGCACGCACACAGCAGTACCACAATGGCCTTGTTCAGCTTCAACACTCTGCACACCCCTGTGCACACACATGTATGTGCATGCTCGTCCTTGCACACATACCCACTGACCTGCACACACCTGAGCAACCCCACTGCTTTGGACACTCATGAACACAAACGTGTGCAACACCATCCGTGCACAAATCCACACACACACAAATGGAAGAGTCTGAATTCCTAATTGAATGGGAATCCAAGTGCAAAACTCCAATTTTGCAAATTCGCTAAATTTTTAGATACCAAGTGCTTTAGTTTGGTAGAAGACATGAGGGCAAGTAATGGACTCATTGAATGGATACACTCAGTAATGGAAAATCCATGCACTTTATCAACCAAATTAAGGAATGAATTTTTACCTTAAAAAAAACCTAAGGAATGAATGTTTACCTTCTGGATTTGAGGGATGTCTCTTCTGCCTGGTTTGGCCAAAGGAAGCCTAAGGTTATTTGCCTTTGAATAGGAAAGCCCTAAGAGAGCGAGAAGAGTTAACCTGGACAGCGTTACCCAGGGTTGTGGGAACAGCTGAATGATTTTTGAGAACTGGTCAACTCGTGAACCTGAGACCTGGGATCCTCCATCCTAGGGTGGAACTTTACTGGAGCACGTGGATGCCACAGCAACAAAAGAACTGTGTACAACAGACTGAGAGTTTGCCGAGTGTCTTGGTTTACAGAAAGCACAACTAACTCAGCAGCAAGTGACATACTTGGAATAGGAGATTACAGCTGGACTTTGAACCTTAAGGACTGCCAGGAAAGAAGCCATCTACTAAACCCCTGAGCTGCAAACTGCCAAGGAAGTCCATACTTTCCCAGTAATGACAGGAGGGTGCCAACCACGGATACACAGCTACGGACTGATGGTAAACTTCAAACAGCATCGAGTGAGTAAGGGATAGCCAGGGTGCACTGGTGCTCAATGTTCAGGAAGCCCATAGATCTACACTGGGCCAAAGGACACTCATTTTATTACCTCATACAGTGTTTACTGTATTGGAGGCAAAAGCGGGACATTCGTTCTTACCAAAAAAGATTATCGAAACACCAAGCCATCCTGGTAGAGCAGGGCAATGTAGAAATAACTGTAACTAATACTGTCAACCCAGTATCTTTCCTTAGCGGAACTCCCGGATTGCACGACTGCTTGGAAACAACTGAAGCTGCACATTCCAGCTGCTCGGTCGGACCTGAAGGATGAACCCTCCGAGGATGCAGAATACACCTGGTTAACCAACAGCTGCAGTTTGATGAGACAAGGAGACTGTAAGGCAGGACATGCAGTAACTGCTACTGACCAGGTCATAGAAGCACAACCACCAGCTGTGGGGACTTCCCCTCGGAAGGCTGAAATAACTGCCTTGACCAGAGCCTTAATTCTATGGACAGATGCTAAATATGTGTTTGGGGTGCCACACGCTCATAGGACCATCTGAAAGGAGCAAGGATTGCTCACACACAAGGAAAACAGCGCGATGTAAATCTACCAATGGCTACTAGAGGTGGTAAAGGACATCAGAAATGTAACACTGCACAGGAGACAGAAAATAAGGTGATAGATCAGATGGCAGAACAGGCAGTTGAAGAAGGCTTCAATTCCAGATGGTACACTTAAAACCTCTGAACCCAAGTCAAAACCTGTAAAATATTCTAAGGAGAACAGGAGTCTAATTAACGATTTAGAAGGGAAGAGAGCAAGCTGACAGATGGGTGCAAACCCAGATGGACACAATGTTATGCCCTTTTGTGTTTTATGGGAATTGGTTAGAAGGGAAGATCAATATTGGGCAAACCAACACTACAAAGTACAATCCCAGGACCAGGAACAGGGCACAAGTGGGCCTCACGGGAAGGGGCCTTCCAGGGCAACCATGGCAAATTGATTTCACACAGCTCCCAAGAAAAGGGGGGTATCGCTGTAGGAAAATTTCTGTCACCTTAGAAACAGTTCAGGATGCTGCTGCAGATGCCTGATGGACAATCCAAGAGGAGGCATCCTGTTTATCCAAAGTTGAATTGCAACATGGGGTAGGCAGGGATAACACTGACTGGGGAACAGTTTTCTCTGGACTATGGGATAAACTTGCTAGTTGCCAAATTTGGGATGACTGAAACAGCTTTTCTTAGCCTGCATCACCTTGCTACTCTTTGTGTGTTTTGCTTGTGTTGTTATAAGATGCTCTTTGTGTCTGTGCCAGGATACCAGAAGGGAATATATGAGGTATAGGAGAGGCATGAGCTAAGGTAAAAGGTAGAGAGCGGGACTTATTTCAGGACATGTCAAGATAGAATAAAATAATCTAGCAGGTGGAAGCCCTGCTAGATTAAAGAAAGGGGGGAACTGAATAGTGAAAAAGGACTCCATAGTAGCAGAAAGGGGAACACTTTGCTACAGAAAAGGGAAAGGGGGCCTCGCTAAGGCAAAGAGTAGTTACAGATAGATAGTTTATGTTAAGGGAGGACAGAGAAAGGGGGAATTACAGACACTTACTCAAAACAAAACCAGAAAAGAGGGCAGCAAAGATAAGAAGGAACTGTCCGGAGACCTCTGACAAGAAGAAGGATTAGATACCCCCGGGCAAGATGATGCTGACATGGGAGAACGATAACGGCAGATAACACCAAGAAGGAAACAGAAGAAGAATTTCACCCCAAAACAAAGACAAGGGTCGCGGGGAATGGGGTCAGAGGGAATGGGGTCAGAGGGAATGGGGCCATAGGGAATGTAATGAATATGTAATCAAACTGGGGAGGAGACTATTGATCATGTATTAGCTTGACTTATGTCTGTAACACACTTTTCTCCTTACGGTGTGCAAGTTTGGAGGAGCTATCCCCCTTGCACCCGGCGCTGCGCAACGCTGGAATAAACATACCTGCTTTATAACCAGTCTCTGGATTATAGAGTTTGATTCTGCAAGTCAGTACCACAATGTCCTTGTGCAAATCCAACCCTTTGCACACAGCTGTGCACGCACATACATGTGCATGCTCATCCTTGCACACATACCCACTGACCTGCACACACCTGAGCAACCCCACTGCTTTGGACACTCACGAAAACAAATGTGTGCAACACCATCCATGCACAAATCCACACACACTCACACACACACACAAAACATGGAACCCCACTGCTTTGCACAATCCTGTGCACACTCACGTGTGTCATGCACTGATTTCCCAGCCGGTCCTCGTGAGGTCTCTTACTTAGGACGGGAGTGCAGGGGAGCAGCCAGAAGCTGTTTGCATTCCCTGCTGTCTGCTGGGCAGGTTTGTTGGCGATGCTCGGGTTGCTTTGCTTTCCCTTGGGAGGTGGGAAGGAGCTTTGTATGGAGGCACATCCCGTGCCAGAGCATCCCGATGGCACGCGTGGGATCAGCAGGTCTGTCAGAGAAGTGGGTGAGGTTGCACGCCAAGCTGCAGCAGAGGAAGGGGAGGAGGTCCCAGCACAGCTCTGCACCACGCTCTGCCACGCTGGGCAGCTTGTTCCTGGCTCAGCAGTGCCATCAGACAAGAAGCAGGGAAGGAAATCAAGGATGGGGGTACCATCAAACAGAGTCCGTGCAAGCCTGTGCAAGACAAACAGACCCAGAGCTTGTGTTTTTTTTCTGCTTTTGTAGCATTTGTGTGCTGTAGCTGAGCAAAAGGTTCTGCTGCTTGATTCTTCTTCTGCAACAGCCACCTACCGGTAAATGGCTGCGGGGATGGAGGATGTGACAGAAAGCATTTGTCTGCACGACAGTGTAGTTACACTTGGTCTAGAGAGTGAGAGAGGGCAGGCAGCACTGCCTGATGTTGGTCAGGGTGAGCTCCTTCTTCCGCAGCGTGATGATGGCAGGGACAGCTCAGAGGTGGGAGCTGGGAATGGACACGGCAGGAGGACAGAGGTGTGAGGGAGCAGCCAAGGCAGCGAAGAGCATCAAAAGGCCCTGAAAAGCATCACAAAGCCACAGCCAGGAAGCTTGGGGTTTTCATGAGCAGCATCCAGGATGCTAGAGACTGTTTGCTCCCCTAAAAAATGGTAACAGAGCTCTCGCTGCGGGCATCACAAAACCAGGCAAAATGGGAACACACCCAGAGCTCTGCTGCACGCACCCCACAGTCAGAGCATTGCAAGCTGAGCTGCCTTGCTGTTTCTTGCATTCATCATGGTCCCTGTGAATGAAGACTTGGAACACAGTCAAGGCGTTGATTGAGCACCAGAGTGCCTTTATTCAATCGAAGAAAGGAGGACGGGAGAGGGACGGGGAAAGATGGGATTCATCCTCTGTTGTTGAGGAGAGAGTGGCTCAGAGCTCGTGTTGCTGCCTGGTGCCTGGGACTGCAGGCCTGACTCCAGGTTCCCATCCAAGGGCTCGGCTTCTCCTCGGTGACATTGACTTGGTCCTGCTTGGAGGTGACGCTGTTGGGGCACTCGGGCTGTCTTTGGGCTGGGCTGCACTGCAAAGGCACCGCACAGGTCGCCCATAGAGAATTTCATATGGGCTTCATCCTTCCTTGGTTGGGATTTTCTTCGAATTCTCACAAGTGCCAGAGGCAGTGCTTGCAACCATGGAATCCCAGCCTCTTGGCCAACTTTTAGTATTTGCAGCTTAGATAAATGGCTCCTCTTTTCCACCTGGCCACTTGACTGTGGCCTGTAAGGTGTATGCAACTGCCAATTGATTCCCAATAAAGTACTGACTTGTTGAACCACTTTAGCAATAAAATGGTGGCCTCAATCTGAAGAGATTGTTCCTGGCACCCAGAACCTTGGAATTATTTCTTGTCACAAAACTTTTGTTACTTCCCTGGCCTGGTTAGTCCGGCACGGGTATGCCTCAGGCCATCCTGGAAAGGTATCTGCTAAAACTAACATGTATCTGTACCCCCCTTTTCTTGGGAGCTCTGAGAAATCTACCTGCCATTATTGTCCTGGATAATTTCTCTCCCTGTTTGCCCTAACTGAACTTTGTGGCCTGTGTTAGGATTATTTGGTAAACAAACTTCACATTGCTGGGTCACTTGCCTAATGGCAGTATACCCATTTCGGGTGACCACTCGTTGAACAAGATATTTATATAATGCTTCTGCTCCCCAGTGAGTGTTCCTGTGTTCAGTCACCACAGCCCATCATATGGCTGCTGGAATCATTCTTTTCCCTTGTGCTGGAAAGCTCCATCCTTCCTCTTTTACCTGCCCTTCCTGATAATTATTTATCGAGTTCCAATACTCTTTGGAGTGCTTTGGCTCACCATCCACCTGCATGTTACCACCTGGAATCAAGGAAGCCTCCACCACCTCACCCTCTGCCGCTCGCTTTGCTTCTCTGTCAGCCAGCGCATTTCCCATTCCTTCAGCACTGTCTCCCCTTTGCTGGCATCAACAGTGCATTTTAGCAACCTTCTCCAGCTGTTGGACTGCCTCCAGGAGTCTGGCTATTTCTTCAGCGTGTTTAAGACCTTTCCCTTGGCTTGACAACAGTCCTCTTTCTTTCCATATTGCTGATATTGGTGCATGAACAGCACTAAGGCATATTTTGAATCAGTCCATATCTTTATCTTCCCATGTCGAACAAAGCTGCTCCCGTCTGTGTATCAGGTGTCTTCCGCATCCTCCAGTGGTTCTTCTTTCAAGTCTCTGCGACTGGAATAGACTGCTTCCATAGTCTCTAAACAGTCGTGAGACACAGGTTCTCCTGTAATTGCACTAAGAAAAGCAGCTGATTTACAATATTTGTTACTGTTATTTCTCCATCATCTTGCTCCACTAGAATGGCCTGATACTTCAAAAATCTCTGAGGGGAAAGCCAATGTCCCCCTTTCACCTCCAGCACTGTAGAGACCGTGTGGGATACCAGTGCAGTTCTCTTCTGCCCCATTGTCCTAATGCTGGGGCCTTCATTAACTCCTCTTTCAACTGCTTTCAACCGGGCCACAGTCCAGGCTGGTGACTGTGGTTTCTTGCAGGTTCACGTCAGCCCCTTCAGCAGAACTAGGAGAAAGGACTGGCTGAACAATGATGACCTCTTTCTCTCTGTCTCTGCTGTCACTCAGAAGGCTTTCATTTGAATTGCAGCCTGACTCCAAGTCCCTCTCCAAGAGTCTCAGCTTCTCCTCAGTGACACTGCCTTGGTCCTGCTTGGAGGTGCTGCTGTCGGGGCACTCGGGCTGTGTTTGGGCTGGGCTGCACTGCAAAGGCACCGGGCCACAGTCCAGGCTGGTGACTGTGGTTTCTGGCAGGCAGAATTGATCACCTGAGGAATTCAGCTTTATTTGCCTTCATCTGTGTTTCTTCTTGCTGGATCTCATGCACTCTGCTGGCTTCAGTCTGTGTTTCTACTCCAAGAAGAAAATAAATGGGTCTTCACAAACCAGAAAACTGGAAAAGCACCCTCAAGTCTGCTGTTTGAGCCTTCTTCATTTCAAGAGCACATGCTTTTATCTCCTCAGCACTCAAACACTTATTGTTTACATGGAACCTTCTCTCTCCGAGGCTGTAGCCACTGTCTCTTGTCCTGGCAATGGCACCACTGAGCAGATCACCTCCATTCTCTGCATCCTCCATTCAGTATATTTGCACATGGATAAGATCTCCCCGGAATCTTCTCTAGGATTAACAGTCCTAGCTCTCTCAGCCTTTCCTTATAGGAGAGATGTTGCAGTCCCTTTATCATCTTCTGAGCCCTCTGTTGGATTACGTTAGGTATGATTCTTGTAACAGAGAACTCAGATCAGGACACGATGATCGATGTGTGGTCTCAACAACGCTGAACTGAGGGGAAGGAACATCTCTCTCAATCTGCTGGCAGTACCTTGCTTATTTGCAGCACAAGGATATCATTAAGTTATTTTTGGTGTATTTTTTCTTTTTCTTTTTTAAATTCTTTTTTCTTTTTTTCTTTTTTTTTTTTTTTTCATCAAGTTCACATTTCTGTTTCACATTCACTCTGTATCATTCGCTATGTAGCTCCAGGGAAAGATGGGACTCATCCTCTATTGTTGAGGAGAGGGTGGCTCACAGCTCGTGCTGTTGCTTGGAGGCAGGGACTGGTGGTCTGATTCTACATCTGCCTCCAAGATGCTCGGCTTCTCCTCACTGATGCTGACCTGAGCCTGCATGGTGGTGCTGCTGTCGGGGCACTCGGGCTGTGCTTGGCCTGGGCTGTCCTGGGACCCCTGCACTGGGTCGCAATCCAGGCTGGTGCCGGTGGTGTCTGGCAGGCTCAGGTCAGCAGCTTCCGGAGGGATGGGATGAATGAGGGCTTGAATGACGATGACGTTCTCGTCTCCATTGATGGTGCCATATGGAAGGCTGTCGACTGAAATGCAGCACCCTGTGCTTCCTAACAGCTCTGCGTTGATGGAAGCACAGGATGCGCTGTCGTCCCATGCCCGGCGTCTTCGGGGAACACAAGGGCTCGGGTCCCCTAGGAAGGAGTAGATGCACAGCGGTTAGTGTCAAACGTTCACAAGATGAATCATGCTTTAAAGAGGTCCTTGGCATTTGGCTATGTAGTGGTGGTGGGCAGAAGCAAATAGGCTTCTAGCAACAGTGTCATTGTCTCGACAGTGATCCTCGTGCAGGTGCAGCTCTTGTGTTGACAAGAGACTCATTTGGGAAAGACAGGGGTGAACCAAAGATGTCAGGCACGGGCTCGAACGCCAGAAGGAGGTACAAGCCCACTGAAAGCATGAATCCTACCTGTGCTGCTGACAAGCAGTGTTTTGAAAACTGGATTTGCACCCTTACCTGCCAGGACCAACACTTCTGCTTCTAAGGGATCGCTGGCACTGCTCTGCAGTTGGCGTTCGGCCACAGGCGATGGTTTGCCCAGGCAGAAGCAGGAACGCCAACTGCCAGCTGGTGCCTGCTTCCTCTTCATGGGCACACTTGGTCTGGAGAGAAAACAGAGCATGCTGCCAGTCGTGGTGCAGGGTGAGGGAAGAGCTGCTCCGAGCCCTTGCTGACAGTTGCCCGTTCCTGGCAAACCCACCCGACCAATGATGATAGGGGCTGGAAAGGGAAGTCCTCTTTACCTTTCAGATGGAGAATCAATGACCGCGTGGAAGTTCCTCAGATCAGCTGTGGGGCCTTCCTCCACCTCGACATCGCTGCTCTGTGTCGCCGTGGGAGGGCTGCTCTGGCCTCTCCTCTCTGCCTGTGCCTCCTGCACGGTGAGCAGCTTTGTGGCAGGAGGAGACACACACACAGACTTGGGCCCGGCAAGAGAACTGTGCCCTGCAAGGGGAAACCACAGGTAAGAGGGAGGATCAGAAAGCAGCAGCACAGCCATCCCAGTTCTGCATTTCTCTCAGACTTGCTTATCAGAGCCACTGCAAGAAGAGGAGCTCAAAGTAACCGTGTGCTCAGAGGTATGCTCGTGGCAAAGGACACAGCCACAATTAAGAGCAGCTCACTGTATCGAAACAGGCAAACA
Source organism: Excalfactoria chinensis (assembly GCF_039878825.1). Taxonomy (NCBI): domain Eukaryota; kingdom Metazoa; phylum Chordata; class Aves; order Galliformes; family Phasianidae; genus Excalfactoria; species Excalfactoria chinensis. The sequence goes on along the minus strand of NW_027315570.1, from coordinate 1,119,668 downwards.
AAAACCCTAGAAAAACTAGGGGCAGGGACCTCAGAAAGCTTTGCTGCCACACTTCAATCAAGCTTCGCCTGCTTGCAAAAAATCTTAACAGCTGTGACGGTTTTCTCCATGTAAGTTATGGGTTTGGACACTCTCAGGATCCAGGAACGGGGCACCATATTCCAATCTAAACCCAGAAGCCTGCTGTCTCCTTGACAGCAAAAGCATTTTCAAAGGTCTTGGAGAAGGCCTGGCTTGGATCAAGGTGTCAGATCAAGATCAAGCTAATGGAGAAAGACGCTCACCTGCTCCCTCTCCCACGGCTGGTGTGGATGTGGAGGGGAAGAGGACGTCTGTGTGGCTGATCAGGAACTCCACCACAGCTGACTGCGTCTGCAGCTCCTTGCAGGCAGCTTCTCCATAGGCGCAGGCAGACTGGCTCCGCTGGGATCTGAAGTAAAGGCAGATCTTACAAGTCATTTCCCCAAGATCGTTTCCCCAAGTCTGAAATTTGCAGCAAAAACTGACAAGTTGGGCTCTGGAGACTTCCGCAGTGGGCAATCAGCGATGCCACTGACGAAATTCTCCTGGATCATCAGGGACACAGCAGTCCCAGCTAAACAAGTGACTAGAAACTGTCATCTGGAAATTGTGCCCCTGGAGGTTGGGGGAGAGCAGAACTAAGCATCGTGTTGAAACGGAAAAAGAAGTTTACCTTAAGAGGTTTGGAGCCCACACTATGGCCAAGTTCTGAGCGTGCATGTTGGTGACGGAGCAGTTCCCGGCCAGAGACGCCAAGTGTCTCATTAAGTACTGCAGAGTCCTGGAAAACAAGAGGGGCAGATGTTCAGCACCAAAAAGCAAGCCGTGCTGCAGTGCACAAAACAAACCTCACTTCATGCTGGTTGTTGTCATTGCTACTGTCCCCGAATAGGAAGTAGGTAAAACTAAGTGCCACCACGCTGCAGCACCAAGCCCCAGCACAGCACAGCCGCAGCCATTGGCTGCACCAACAGTGCCCCCATGCCAAGGAACTGACCCAGTCAACCAACCCGACGCAGCCTTCAGCCGCTTCAGCGTGCACAGGCATGATGCTGCCAGCGTGAGGCAACACCTGGAATCGCATCATGGCCCTCTGAAAGGCAGCAGGGCTGAGCTCAGCAGACCGAGCGCAGCACTGACCTGTAGTGAGGAGCGGGCAGCTGCTGGATGGTGTCCTGCATTCTGAGCAGCCGCTCCTCCTCCGTGGCAGCACAAACAGCGTCCTGGAAAAAGGCAGGAAGGGATTCAGACACCAGGCGGGAATAGCAAAGGGAAGGGAATTCTCGCAAGCGTCGTATATAGTTTAAGTAAGCACTTCCTGGCACCACCAGAAGTGGCATCAGCCAGAGGCAGGAGGTGGCAAAGACATGCCTCGTGGGGCTAACAGAAATAAGACCTCGGAGCTGGGGCACTGCTGCAACCATCAGCCAGGACGCCCAGGGAAGAGGTACGTGTCATTTCCAAGACATTGCCCTGAGCTTACCGAGAACTTGGCATACAGCTGGTCAGTCAGCAGAGGGTTTGGGAGCTCCCTGAAGTACATCTTGCACAGGGAGCTCACGCTGTGAATGTCTCGGACGCTCAGCTCGGGAATCTGCTCCGACTCGAATTCATGGCTGCAGAGAAGGACACAGGATTGGGCAGAGGGCTTTGAGAAAGAGGAAACCAAGTCCAAAGCCACAACAAATACAGTCAAGAAAAGGAAGGGGTTCCTCGGAACGCCCGCAGCATGGCACGTGCCCCTGCTGACAGCTGTGTCAGTCGCAGCACTCTTACCGTAGTTGCTGGATCTTGGACGTAACGCCGGACAGGCGGTAGATCCCCTGCACCACGCCATGCTGCTCGATGAACTTGGCGCAGCTCTGCAGGACCTGGGGGACTACAGAACAAGAGCCAGCGGTTAGCTCAGCTTCTGACTCAAGTCCTGCTTCAGCCCGTGCTCTTCTCCCATCCCAGCCACTAAGCCCAGCCGGGCCACCGCTTGCTTCCTCCTTAAAGGAGAAAGCTGGCAGAGACAGCTGTGAGGAAACTGCAGAGACGTGTTCTTGGCTTTCCAGAAATGCCACCACCTAGCAACAGCCTGGAGAAAGTAAATCTGGCAAAGCCACACACACTGCAAGTCCCATCACAGCTCCCTCAGGAATGGAGGAATCCAATCTCAAGTCCAGAAGAGCTAGGAAAAGGCTGCAGGATGCTCTCTTTGGCCAGAAGGCTTCCTGCGTTTTCAGGCTTACACAATTGCTGGGTATGATCTCCCTTTCATCTTTAGATGCCCAGCGGAGGGAGATCTCAGCAATGGGCTGTTCCTTACCATCACGGCCAGAGCGGAGAAGGTGCTCCCCCAGGTCACACCCAAACACCCCTTCCTTCGCCGGCTCCGGCTGCTCCGATCTCCTGGGGCGGGCCTTCACCACCGAGCGAAGGAAGGTGCTGAGCTTGCCCCGTTTCCTCGGCACTGCAAAGAAACAAAATAAAGAAACCAGTTCATTTCAGGCTTGGCTCGGTTGGACGAGGCCGAGCGTAACGCCTTCGACCGAGCACGGAACAACGGGAAGAACATTCCCAACCAGGACACGCAAGAACCGATTTTCCCCGTCCCTGCAAGTGCCCAAGGCCAGGTCGGAAGGGGCCCCGGACAGCCTGCTCTCGACTCCTGCTAAATGCGCAGGCTGGGCACCCAGACTGAGGCAGGGGCCTTGGAGCCTGAGGATGATCCTTTAGACCCCTTCCAATCCCAAGCCATTCCAGGAGGATTCTGTGACTTCCCCAAGCCCAGGAATAAACACAGTGGGATTGGGCCAGATCTCTGCGTGTTCCCATGGACCTTAATGCAGTCCTCTTGCTAAGCTTGCTCAACTCGGGCATTAACGAACCCCCTGAAAGCCACGCTCTGACCCCATTTTACTAACCCGCATTGTCAAATGTAACATGTGTACCTGGCTTTGGCAATGAATCGACGACGGACTCGGGAACTTTTCCGCTGATGAGTTCCACGCACTCACCAGGGAAAAACCCAACCTGTAACAAGAACAAAAAGACAGCTGGGCATTAGCCCGAGTCCACAGCCAAAGGGAAAGTCCTCTGTCACCGACACAGGGCAACCGTTTGCGTCCGGAAGCCATCCTGTGCAGGCAGAGCAGCTCCAAGCTGAGATTCCAGACTCTACTGAAGTTGGGCTCTCGTGTTGGAAGCGTGTGCCTACCTGAAAGCCACGCTTGCCTCTCCACCAGGGGCTCAGCTCCTTTGGTGGCATAGCAATAATGCACACCAAGTCTCCTACCTGCAAGAGATTGAAACGTCAATTCCTGTGGCAGGAAAGCACAGCTCAAACGACTGCCTGCTTCTGCGCCGCAGAATAGCCTCAAGCTTGACAGCCATTGCACCAATGCAGCCCCCAAGGCAAGGAACGCCTGGAACTGCTTACCTCCAGGGAGAGCTCATCCGGCCCCTGGGCGACGTAGCGCTTGATAACATGGGCTGCCGCAATCGCTGGAACGTTAAGAGATGACTCCGCACGCACCAGCTGCGGCTTCCACATGTCATCAGCCTGCAAAACAGAGCACAGGCCGTGGTCAGGAGCTGAGGACAAACTCTTGCCTGCAGGAGAGCACATCTGCGGCTCCCTCTGCTGGCTCAACACAGGGAACAAAGACAAGCCAGAGCTTCACACTGTACCTCCGTGCCCACCACCTCAGGCCCACTGCTGATCTTGCTGCACTCAAGGCCCATCACACCAGGTGTGACAAGCTGGAACAGAGCAGAAACACACTTCTGTTGTCTCTATTCACACAGCACAGTATGGAGAGACTTCTTCAGAACTACCCTTGCATACCCTGCGGCATAGGCAAGTGTTCGAGAAACTACCCCTTGCTGCAGTCTGTTCCAACGTGACAGCCTATTAGGCAGCATTGTACCAAGTTGCTATCCCTCTGCCAGCAGATGGGGACTCTGGCACAGAGCAGCAGATGCATTCGCCCAGAGCGCTCTGACAGTGTGACAGAAGGGCATTAGACAGCACCCTTCTGAGGGCTGAGCTGGAGGGCAGTGAAGAAACCCATGGCATGCAAAACAATGTGGTAGGACAAACACGGCACATACCTGGCAACAAGATCACCTCAGGCTACCTGCAGCAGTTCCTGGTCACTCTGCTCAGATCTTATGAGAGCAAAAGCTGCACCAAGGCAGTGGGCGGAGGGTGGGCAGAGGAGAGAGAAAGAGCAGGTCAGTGAGCAGGGCTAAGACAGCCATGGCATAACGCACACAGCACAATCGTCCCATCCACTTGCTGCAAGACATGCTGAGTCTCAGGCTACGGGATGCCTGTCCGCCCAGCAACTTGACGATGCTTCCACAATTGAGCACAGAAGACGACGGAAGAAGCATGGGACGGGTGCCACCCTTACGGACACCCCCTTTGGAACATGCCTACCAGGGGAAAATGACGTCTGATGCTCAAGAGTAAGCAATACGGTGCTGGGAGCTCCGACAGCCAGCACTTCTCAACACCTCGCTGCCCACCCGTCCATCCTACGCTGGCTCAGCTTACCTACAGGATGCTGCGCACGATGCTACTCAAACAAAGGCACTAAACGCACAAGAACAACAAGAAAACCAACCACTCCGAACTCCTACTCGCCCACAAAGGAACACAGAACGCACCGCTCCTCCCCTCATGCCAGCCGCTTATGACATCACCAACGGCCACCAGCCTGCTCCACCATGACTCCCCACAAGGGGGGGAGGCATGACCACGTGGTCAAATGTGATTCCAACACGGCACCACAACATTGCAGAACTCACTGTGGGGTTGGAATTACGTCCTGGTGTGGCAGCGCAATGGGAGGTGTTTGGGCACAGCTGAAGAGCTGGCTGACTCCTGACGTTTCCAAAGGAGGGTGCCAGATTCACTCTCAGCATTCTTTTGCAGGGCTCTTTGGGATGCTTCAAACCCATTTCACTGACTAGGTCACTTCTAGAATGTTCAGCTGACAAATGCTCGCTTTGTCTGGGTAACGCCTCTATGCATCATGAATGAAAAATAAAATTAAATGGGCACGCCACCCTGTGAAACTTACCTCTCTGCTCTTGTTGTCAGCCAGACACCTAAGATGAGCATTACGTGTCGCTGCTCCTGAATGGAGATGCACCCAAGTCTGTGTTCCACTCTGCTCCACCTAAGTGTCTAAAAGAAACACAGGCAGAGATGATTAGAAGATCCTTTGCGCAGACGAAAGCGCAGGCTGCACGCCTATTCTCTTTAGCAAGAAATACTACTTGAGAATCCACAGACAGTTTTATGAGAGGTAGTATGAAAGATGAGCAGAAAGGAAATAGATTCATTAAAATAACCGAGTTAATCCTCTCCCCGTCAAAAAGGAAGCCTTCTGGGCACTGTAAGCCGCACCTCCTACAACACCTTGCACCACAAATTGTGGCACATGCATTTTTTTCCCACAGGCCCCTCGCTTCTGTCGTTAGTGTCAGATCCACTCAGGTTCAAATACGTGGATCAGAACAGCCATTCAGTTCTGCTGAGGCAGGATCCCACCACTGGGATGTCCCCCAGTCCCATTCCCTGCTTCTCCTGGCACGGGTGGGGAAAGGAACAGCAAGTGATATCACCTACCCAGACTTCTGCTGGGCCTTCCATTCGGTCGCCCATCCCTGGGAGAAGCAGGGGAGCTCCCGTGGCACAAAGCTCGCAGCTGCAGAAATCAAGGCTGCCTCTAAGATGGTGCTTTCAAACAGCACGAGTAACTGGATGTAGGACTTGAAACACAAGGGTAACATGAAAAAGCCACCAGTCCCCACGGATGGGGCTGTTCGCAGAGACAACAGCTGCTTGCTTTCCAGCAGTGTGATGCTCACCCAACAAAGCGCTCAGCCAGCAGATGCCTCCAGCGTCTGAGCATCCATTTGGAGATGGTTTTCTTAACATCCAGGCTGAATCTCCCCTCATACAACCTGAGATTGTTCCTTCCACTCCTGTCTCTAGTTACATGGGAGAAGAGCAGGACAGCCCCCCCCCCGACATAACCTCTCTTCAGGTAATCGTACAGAATGAGAAGGTCCTCCCTGAGCCTCCTCTCTTCCAGACTAAATCATCCCAGTTCCATAAGAAGCTCCCCATAAGATTGTGCTCTAGACACCTCACAGCTTCACTGGTCTCCTCTGGACACATCTCAGCATTTCAGTGTCCTTCTTGCAGTGAGGGGCCCAGAACAGAACACAGAACTCCAGGTGAGGACTCACCAGTGCCGACTACAGGGGGATGATGGATTCCCTGCTCCTGCTGGCTCCAGCCTTCTGCATTCCAACTCCAATCTCAACCATTCCTGCTGTAGTAGGACTTGAATCCTCATTTGGGGCTGCAGCTCAACAGGTCAGCACATCAGAAATAACACAACGTGCAACTGGAAGACGTGTCTCAAAGCCCAGAAAATCCAACTCTCTGACCTCGGCACAACTCACCAACCAAGAGCCAGGCCTTGACAACTTGGCTGATCTGAGCACGCGGGAGGGGGCCAGACAGTGGACCACAAGTGTCCATTTCCACTGCAGCTCCCTGTAGAGAACAGCACCAATCAGCAGGCGTGAATGAATTCATTGACAAGCTGCACAATGAGTCTGTTCTTTACATGAGCAAAAAAAACAACAACACACATAGATTCCTGACCAAAAAAGGTGGGAGTTAATAACGACCAAAGAGGCTCCTGTTCCTAGGCCTAATCCTCTCTCCCCAACTCCTGGGTGATGCCCACAGGCTTCAAGTCAGGTCTCAAATCCATTGGACTCCCGTCAGAGAACTCCATCAAAAAGGATGTTACACATGTGACACTTACATACATTTTGCACCAGAAACAGCACTGCCAGCAGGAGCAGAGAGGTGACTGTCCCCCTGTACTCGGCACTGGTGCGGCTGCAACTCGAGTTCTGTTTCCAGTTTTGGACCCCCCACTGCAAGAAAGACATTGAGGCTTTGGAACATGTTCCAAGAAGGGCAACAAAGCTGGTGAGGGGTCTGGAGCACAATGGGGCCACATGAGGAGAGGCTGCAGGAGCTGGGAATGCTCAGCCTGGAGAAGAGATGGCTCTGAGCAAAACCGTGAGCCCCCACTCACCTCAGCAGAGGTCAACCTGCACCCCAGCCATCCGCCCATCCACGTGCACACGCACACACCTGCGCCACTCTGCCTGCTTTGCACACCCACATTCACGCACCGCATCTTGTGCTCTCCTTTGCATTCACAGACGTGTGCCGACCATCCCTGGGAACACGTATGTGCCTACACCTACCAGTAAACATCCCTGTGTGTGCACCTCTGTGCAACCCAACTCCTCAGCACACCCTTGTGCAAGCACACATTGGTGCCACCGTGTCCACGCACTATCCATGTGCTCACACACACTCACGCAACCACATCCCCTAGTGCAGCCCTGTGCGCACACACAGACACACGCGTAACCCCTTCCTTTCACTCCCAAAGTGCACGCACACACTGGTACCACAATGTCCTTGCGCAGCTCCAACTCTTTGCACACCCCTGTGCATGCACATATATGTGCATGCTCGTCCTTGCACACATACCCACTGACCTACACACACCTGAGCAACCCCACTGGTTTGTACACTCATGAACACAAATGTGTGCAACACCATCCGTGCACAAATACACAACTCGTGGAACCCCACTGCTTTGCACAATCCTGTGCACACTCACGTGTGTCATGCACTGATTTCCCAGCCAGTCCTCGTGGGGTCTCTTACTTAGGACGGGAGTGCAGGGGAGCAGCCAGAAGCTGTTTGCATTCCCTGCTGTCTGCTGGGCAGGTTTGTTGGCGATGCTTGGGTTGCTTTGCTTTCCCTTGGGAGGTGGGAAGGAGCTTTGGGTTGGAGGCACATCCCGTGCCAGAGCATCCCGATGGCACGCGTGGGATCAGCAGGTCTGTCAGAGAAGTGGGTGAGGTTGCACGCCAAGCTGCAGCAGAGGAAGGGGAGGAGGTCCCAGCACAGCTCTGCACCACGCTCTGCCACGCTGGGCAGCTTGTTCCTGGCTCAGCAGTGCCATCAGACTGTTTCTTGCATTCCTCCCGGTCCCTGTGAATGAAGACTCGGAACACAGTCAAGGCGTTGATTGAGCACCAGAGTGCCTTTATTCAATTGGAGAAAGGAGGACGGGAGAGGTACGGGGAAAGATGGGACTCATTCTCTGTTGTTGAGGAGAGAGCGGCTCAGAGCTCGTGTTGCTGCCTGGTGCCTGGGACTGCAGGCCTGACTCCAAGTCCCCCTCCAAGACGCTCGGCTTCTCCTCAGTGACACTGACTTGGTCCTGCTTGGAGGTGCTGCTGTCGGGGCACTCGGGCTGTGTTTGGGCTGGGCTGCACTGCAAAGGCACCGGGCCACAGTCCAGGCTGGTGACTGTGGTTTCTGGCAGGCAGAATTGATCACCTGAGGAATTCAGCTTTATTTGCCTTCATCTGTGTTTCCTCTTGCTGGATCTCATGCACTCTGCTGGCTTCAGTCTGTGTTTCTACTCCAAGAAGAAAATAAATGGGTCTTCACAAACCAGAAAACTGGAAAAGCACCCTCAAGTCTGCTGTTTGAGCCTTCTTCATTTCAAGAGCACATGCTTTTATCTCCTCAGCACTCAAACACTTATTGTTTACATGGAACCTTCTCTCTCCGAGGCTGTAGCCACTGTCTCTTGTCCTGGCAATGGCACCACTGAGCAGATCACCTCCATTCTCTGCATCCTCCATTCAGTATATTTGCACATGGATAAGATCTCCCCGGAATCTTCTCTAGGATTAACAGTCCTAGCTCTCTCAGCCTGGAATACCTGTTTCCATCAGCTGCCACCATCCAGAACAGCCAGCCTTCTTGCGGTCACCTGGCCCAAACATCCCTTTGTCTCTACCCTTGATTCCTGCAAGAGAGATGGGAGCTCGGCACGCACACCATCCTTCCAACACCCCATCCCAGCAGCAAGGGATCACAGCCCTAACACAGCCAAAACAAAAAGGGTGTGCGAGTTTCCTGGTAGCACTCAGTGTGAACAAATCTACCACTGAGCAACACCATGAGCCCCCACTCACCTCAGCAGAGGTCAACCTGTAACCCCAGCCTTCCCCTATCCATGTGCACACGTCCACCCGTGCGCCACCCTGCCTGCTTTGCACACCCCCATGCACGCACTGCATCTTGTGCCCTCCTTTGCATTCACAGACGTGTGCAAACCATCCCTGGGAACACGTACAGGCCTACACCTACCACAAACATCCCTTTGTGTGCACCCGTGTGCAACCCAACTCCTCAGCACACGCACGCATTTGTTCCACCCTGTCCATGCACTCACCACGTGCCCTCCAGCATCACTGCTGCCTCCTCCGGTACCGTACCTGCAGATGCTTCAGAGCTCATTAGCATGGACTTCCTTCCTCGCCTCAGCATCTGCTCCTGCGCTCACCTTCATTCCTACTGAGATACCGTCCGCTTCCAGCACCAGCTGACCTGCAAGACACAGAGAAAGGAAAGGTGGGATTCATGCAAACGCAGAAGCCCAAGGCTGCATCATCACCACGTATGGCAGCCTTGGGAAGTCAGCTGCAACAACAGCCTTTGTCAGAATGGAAACAGGCACCGTCAATTAAGTGTGACCTCCAAAGTCATTGCCACCATCAGAAATAGGCACGGAAATCGCTCACTTCACTGCAGGTGGTTACCTCCAAATTCTTTTGCTTTGGGGAAAATGTGGGCACGGAATTGAAGGACACCAGAAAAGTGGCATCTACTTCCCTGGAGGTGGTTAAGCTTGGAAGCAGGACTTGAGCAAGAAAAGCTTCTCAGCTCCTTGTAAGGCAGTAAGTGATGGGATGATTTCCCATCCCTGCAGAAATCCTGACCTCTGCCACAGGTGGGTGAGTGACACAAAAGCTGTGTCCTTGGTTCTCAGCCTTACCTTCTCATGCTGTTCATCCTGCTCTGCAGCTCCTGCTCTGAATAGTCTTCTTATGTTCCCACGGGGCAGGTAGAAAATGAAGACACGGCCCCTGCCACCAAGGTCAGCTCTGCAGCACACGTGACCTGAGGAGCACTTGGCTACTCATGCAAACTGTGCAGTGTAAGGAAGATTGTTGCATGTTGCGCTTCTTCTTCTAATGGCTCAGAAATTAATTTTCCTACGTAGAAAATGGGAACGGAAAATAAATAAATATATAAATAAACAAATAAAGCAAAAGCCTGACACAAAGCAGACGTGATTGTAACTATGGAATTCAGGAGGGCGAGGGATTTGCCCTCTATACGAAGAAGCTGACTGCAAAGGACTAAGAACAGCCATGATCACGTTGAGAACTTGCGGGTAAAATTAGAGACTGAACCAATCATGGGCTTCTGGAGGTGAGGGTCTGCTCCAGGCCGCACCTGTGCACCTGTGTGCAACCCATCTCCTCAGCACACCCCTGTGCAAGCACACATTGTTGCCACTGCGTGTACACACTATCTGTGTGCTCACACGCACTCACGCGTCCACATCCCGTAGTGCAGCCCTGTGCGCACACACACAGACACATGTGTAACCCTTTCTTTTCACTCCCAAAGTGCACGCACACAGCAGTACCACAATGGCCTTGTTCAGCTTCAACACTCTGCACACCCCTGTGCACACACATGTATGTGCATGCTCGTCCTTGCACACATACCCACTGACCTGCACACACCTGAGCAACCCCACTGCTTTGGACACTCATGAACACAAACGTGTGCAACACCATCCGTGCACAAATCCACACACACACAAATGGAAGAGTCTGAATTCCTAATTGAATGGGAATCCAAGTGCAAAACTCCAATTTTGCAAATTCGCTAAATTTTTAGATACCAAGTGCTTTAGTTTGGTAGAAGACATGAGGGCAAGTAATGGACTCATTGAATGGATACACTCAGTAATGGAAAATCCATGCACTTTATCAACCAAATTAAGGAATGAATTTTTACCTTAAAAAAAACCTAAGGAATGAATGTTTACCTTCTGGATTTGAGGGATGTCTCTTCTGCCTGGTTTGGCCAAAGGAAGCCTAAGGTTATTTGCCTTTGAATAGGAAAGCCCTAAGAGAGCGAGAAGAGTTAACCTGGACAGCGTTACCCAGGGTTGTGGGAACAGCTGAATGATTTTTGAGAACTGGTCAACTCGTGAACCTGAGACCTGGGATCCTCCATCCTAGGGTGGAACTTTACTGGAGCACGTGGATGCCACAGCAACAAAAGAACTGTGTACAACAGACTGAGAGTTTGCCGAGTGTCTTGGTTTACAGAAAGCACAACTAACTCAGCAGCAAGTGACATACTTGGAATAGGAGATTACAGCTGGACTTTGAACCTTAAGGACTGCCAGGAAAGAAGCCATCTACTAAACCCCTGAGCTGCAAACTGCCAAGGAAGTCCATACTTTCCCAGTAATGACAGGAGGGTGCCAACCACGGATACACAGCTACGGACTGATGGTAAACTTCAAACAGCATCGAGTGAGTAAGGGATAGCCAGGGTGCACTGGTGCTCAATGTTCAGGAAGCCCATAGATCTACACTGGGCCAAAGGACACTCATTTTATTACCTCATACAGTGTTTACTGTATTGGAGGCAAAAGCGGGACATTCGTTCTTACCAAAAAAGATTATCGAAACACCAAGCCATCCTGGTAGAGCAGGGCAATGTAGAAATAACTGTAACTAATACTGTCAACCCAGTATCTTTCCTTAGCGGAACTCCCGGATTGCACGACTGCTTGGAAACAACTGAAGCTGCACATTCCAGCTGCTCGGTCGGACCTGAAGGATGAACCCTCCGAGGATGCAGAATACACCTGGTTAACCAACAGCTGCAGTTTGATGAGACAAGGAGACTGTAAGGCAGGACATGCAGTAACTGCTACTGACCAGGTCATAGAAGCACAACCACCAGCTGTGGGGACTTCCCCTCGGAAGGCTGAAATAACTGCCTTGACCAGAGCCTTAATTCTATGGACAGATGCTAAATATGTGTTTGGGGTGCCACACGCTCATAGGACCATCTGAAAGGAGCAAGGATTGCTCACACACAAGGAAAACAGCGCGATGTAAATCTACCAATGGCTACTAGAGGTGGTAAAGGACATCAGAAATGTAACACTGCACAGGAGACAGAAAATAAGGTGATAGATCAGATGGCAGAACAGGCAGTTGAAGAAGGCTTCAATTCCAGATGGTACACTTAAAACCTCTGAACCCAAGTCAAAACCTGTAAAATATTCTAAGGAGAACAGGAGTCTAATTAACGATTTAGAAGGGAAGAGAGCAAGCTGACAGATGGGTGCAAACCCAGATGGACACAATGTTATGCCCTTTTGTGTTTTATGGGAATTGGTTAGAAGGGAAGATCAATATTGGGCAAACCAACACTACAAAGTACAATCCCAGGACCAGGAACAGGGCACAAGTGGGCCTCACGGGAAGGGGCCTTCCAGGGCAACCATGGCAAATTGATTTCACACAGCTCCCAAGAAAAGGGGGGTATCGCTGTAGGAAAATTTCTGTCACCTTAGAAACAGTTCAGGATGCTGCTGCAGATGCCTGATGGACAATCCAAGAGGAGGCATCCTGTTTATCCAAAGTTGAATTGCAACATGGGGTAGGCAGGGATAACACTGACTGGGGAACAGTTTTCTCTGGACTATGGGATAAACTTGCTAGTTGCCAAATTTGGGATGACTGAAACAGCTTTTCTTAGCCTGCATCACCTTGCTACTCTTTGTGTGTTTTGCTTGTGTTGTTATAAGATGCTCTTTGTGTCTGTGCCAGGATACCAGAAGGGAATATATGAGGTATAGGAGAGGCATGAGCTAAGGTAAAAGGTAGAGAGCGGGACTTATTTCAGGACATGTCAAGATAGAATAAAATAATCTAGCAGGTGGAAGCCCTGCTAGATTAAAGAAAGGGGGGAACTGAATAGTGAAAAAGGACTCCATAGTAGCAGAAAGGGGAACACTTTGCTACAGAAAAGGGAAAGGGGGCCTCGCTAAGGCAAAGAGTAGTTACAGATAGATAGTTTATGTTAAGGGAGGACAGAGAAAGGGGGAATTACAGACACTTACTCAAAACAAAACCAGAAAAGAGGGCAGCAAAGATAAGAAGGAACTGTCCGGAGACCTCTGACAAGAAGAAGGATTAGATACCCCCGGGCAAGATGATGCTGACATGGGAGAACGATAACGGCAGATAACACCAAGAAGGAAACAGAAGAAGAATTTCACCCCAAAACAAAGACAAGGGTCGCGGGGAATGGGGTCAGAGGGAATGGGGTCAGAGGGAATGGGGCCATAGGGAATGTAATGAATATGTAATCAAACTGGGGAGGAGACTATTGATCATGTATTAGCTTGACTTATGTCTGTAACACACTTTTCTCCTTACGGTGTGCAAGTTTGGAGGAGCTATCCCCCTTGCACCCGGCGCTGCGCAACGCTGGAATAAACATACCTGCTTTATAACCAGTCTCTGGATTATAGAGTTTGATTCTGCAAGTCAGTACCACAATGTCCTTGTGCAAATCCAACCCTTTGCACACAGCTGTGCACGCACATACATGTGCATGCTCATCCTTGCACACATACCCACTGACCTGCACACACCTGAGCAACCCCACTGCTTTGGACACTCACGAAAACAAATGTGTGCAACACCATCCATGCACAAATCCACACACACTCACACACACACACAAAACATGGAACCCCACTGCTTTGCACAATCCTGTGCACACTCACGTGTGTCATGCACTGATTTCCCAGCCGGTCCTCGTGAGGTCTCTTACTTAGGACGGGAGTGCAGGGGAGCAGCCAGAAGCTGTTTGCATTCCCTGCTGTCTGCTGGGCAGGTTTGTTGGCGATGCTCGGGTTGCTTTGCTTTCCCTTGGGAGGTGGGAAGGAGCTTTGTATGGAGGCACATCCCGTGCCAGAGCATCCCGATGGCACGCGTGGGATCAGCAGGTCTGTCAGAGAAGTGGGTGAGGTTGCACGCCAAGCTGCAGCAGAGGAAGGGGAGGAGGTCCCAGCACAGCTCTGCACCACGCTCTGCCACGCTGGGCAGCTTGTTCCTGGCTCAGCAGTGCCATCAGACAAGAAGCAGGGAAGGAAATCAAGGATGGGGGTACCATCAAACAGAGTCCGTGCAAGCCTGTGCAAGACAAACAGACCCAGAGCTTGTGTTTTTTTTCTGCTTTTGTAGCATTTGTGTGCTGTAGCTGAGCAAAAGGTTCTGCTGCTTGATTCTTCTTCTGCAACAGCCACCTACCGGTAAATGGCTGCGGGGATGGAGGATGTGACAGAAAGCATTTGTCTGCACGACAGTGTAGTTACACTTGGTCTAGAGAGTGAGAGAGGGCAGGCAGCACTGCCTGATGTTGGTCAGGGTGAGCTCCTTCTTCCGCAGCGTGATGATGGCAGGGACAGCTCAGAGGTGGGAGCTGGGAATGGACACGGCAGGAGGACAGAGGTGTGAGGGAGCAGCCAAGGCAGCGAAGAGCATCAAAAGGCCCTGAAAAGCATCACAAAGCCACAGCCAGGAAGCTTGGGGTTTTCATGAGCAGCATCCAGGATGCTAGAGACTGTTTGCTCCCCTAAAAAATGGTAACAGAGCTCTCGCTGCGGGCATCACAAAACCAGGCAAAATGGGAACACACCCAGAGCTCTGCTGCACGCACCCCACAGTCAGAGCATTGCAAGCTGAGCTGCCTTGCTGTTTCTTGCATTCATCATGGTCCCTGTGAATGAAGACTTGGAACACAGTCAAGGCGTTGATTGAGCACCAGAGTGCCTTTATTCAATCGAAGAAAGGAGGACGGGAGAGGGACGGGGAAAGATGGGATTCATCCTCTGTTGTTGAGGAGAGAGTGGCTCAGAGCTCGTGTTGCTGCCTGGTGCCTGGGACTGCAGGCCTGACTCCAGGTTCCCATCCAAGGGCTCGGCTTCTCCTCGGTGACATTGACTTGGTCCTGCTTGGAGGTGACGCTGTTGGGGCACTCGGGCTGTCTTTGGGCTGGGCTGCACTGCAAAGGCACCGCACAGGTCGCCCATAGAGAATTTCATATGGGCTTCATCCTTCCTTGGTTGGGATTTTCTTCGAATTCTCACAAGTGCCAGAGGCAGTGCTTGCAACCATGGAATCCCAGCCTCTTGGCCAACTTTTAGTATTTGCAGCTTAGATAAATGGCTCCTCTTTTCCACTTGGCCACTTGACTGTGGCCTGTAAGGTGTATGCAACTGCCAATTGATTCCCAATAAAGTACTGACTTGTTGAACCACTTTAGCAATAAAATGGTGGCCTCAATCTGAAGAGATTGTTCCTGGCACCCAGAACCTTGGAATTATTTCTTGTCACAAAACTTTTGTTACTTCCCTGGCCTGGTTAGTCCGGCACGGGTATGCCTCAGGCCATCCTGGAAAGGTATCTGCTAAAACTAACATGTATCTGTACCCCCCTTTTCTTGGGAGCTCTGAGAAATCTACCTGCCATTATTGTCCTGGATAATTTCTCTCCCTGTTTGCCCTAACTGAACTTTGTGGCCTGTGTTAGGATTATTTGGTAAACAAACTTCACATTGCTGGGTCACTTGCCTAATGGCAGTATACCCATTTCGGGTGACCACTCGTTGAACAAGATATTTATATAATGCTTCTGCTCCCCAGTGAGTGTTCCTGTGTTCAGTCACCACAGCCCATCATATGGCTGCTGGAATCATTCTTTTCCCTTGTGCTGGAAAGCTCCATCCTTCCTCTTTTACCTGCCCTTCCTGATAATTATTTATCGAGTTCCAATACTCTTTGAAGTGCTTTGGCTCACCATCCACCTGCATGTTACCACCTGGAATCAAGGAAGCCTCCACCACCTCACCCTCTGCCGCTCGCTTTGCTTCTCTGTCAGCCAGCGCATTTCCCATTCCTTCAGCACTGTCTCCCCTTTGCTGGCATCAACAGTGCATTTTAGCAACCTTCTCCAGCTGTTGGACTGCCTCCAGGAGTCTGGCTATTTCTTCAGCGTGTTTAAGACCTTTCCCTTGGCTTGACAACAGTCCTCTTTCTTTCCATATTGCTGATATTGGTGCATGAACAGCACTAAGGCATATTTTGAATCAGTCCATATCTTTATCTTCCCATGTCGAACAAAGCTGCTCCCGTCTGTGTATCAGGTGTCTTCCGCATCCTCCAGTGGTTCTTCTTTCAAGTCTCTGCGACTGGAATAGACTGCTTCCATAGTCTCTAAACAGTCGTGAGACACAGGTTCTCCTGTAATTGCACTAAGAAAAGCAGCTGATTTACAATATTTGTTACTGTTATTTCTCCATCATCTTGCTCCACTAGAATGGCTTGATACTTCAAAAATCTCTGAGGGGAAAGCCAATGTCCCCCTTTCACCTCCAGCACTGTAGAGACCGTGTGGGATACCAGTGCAGTTCTCTTCTGCCCCATTGTCCTAATGCTGGGGCCTTCATTAACTCCTCTTTCAACTGCTTTCAACCGGGCCACAGTCCAGGCTGGTGACTGTGGTTTCTTGCAGGTTCACGTCAGCCCCTTCAGCAGAACTAGGAGAAAGGACTGGCTGAACAATGATGACCTCTTTCTCTCTGTCTCTGCTGTCACTCAGAAGGCTTTCATTTGAATTGCAGCCTGACTCCAAGTCCCTCTCCAAGAGTCTCAGCTTCTCCTCAGTGACACTGCCTTGGTCCTGCTTGGAGGTGCTGCTGTCGGGGCACTCGGGCTGTGTTTGGGCTGGGCTGCACTGCAAAGGCACCGGGCCACAGTCCAGGCTGGTGACTGTGGTTTCTGGCAGGCAGAATTGATCACCTGAGGAATTCAGCTTTATTTGCCTTCATCTGTGTTTCTTCTTGCTGGATCTCATGCACTCTGCTGGCTTCAGTCTGTGTTTCTACTCCAAGAAGAAAATAAATGGGTCTTCACAAACCAGAAAACTGGAAAAGCACCCTCAAGTCTGCTGTTTGAGCCTTCTTCATTTCAAGAGCACATGCTTTTATCTCCTCAGCACTCAAACACTTATTGTTTACATGGAACCTTCTCTCTCCGAGGCTGTAGCCACTGTCTCTTGTCCTGGCAATGGCACCACTGAGCAGATCACCTCCATTCTCTGCATCCTCCATTCAGTATATTTGCACATGGATAAGATCTCCCCGGAATCTTCTCTAGGATTAACAGTCCTAGCTCTCTCAGCCTTTCCTTATAGGAGAGATGTTGCAGTCCCTTTATCATCTTCTGAGCCCTCTGTTGGATTACGTTAGGTATGATTCTTGTAACAGAGAACTCAGATCAGGACACGATGATCGATGTGTGGTCTCAACAACGCTGAACTGAGGGGAAGGAACATCTCTCTCAATCTGCTGGCAGTACCTTGCTTATTTGCAGCACAAGGATATCATTAAGTTATTTTTGGTGTATTTTTTCTTTTTCTTTTTTAAATTCTTTTTTCTTTTTTTCTTTTTTTTTTTTTTTTCATCAAGTTCACATTTCTGTTTCACATTCACTCTGTATCATTCGCTATGTAGCTCCAGGGAAAGATGGGACTCATCCTCTATTGTTGAGGAGAGGGTGGCTCACAGCTCGTGCTGTTGCTTGGAGGCAGGGACTGGTGGTCTGATTCTACATCTGCCTCCAAGATGCTCGGCTTCTCCTCACTGATGCTGACCTGAGCCTGCATGGTGGTGCTGCTGTCGGGGCACTCGGGCTGTGCTTGGCCTGGGCTGTCCTGGGACCCCTGCACTGGGTCGCAATCCAGGCTGGTGCCGGTGGTGTCTGGCAGGCTCAGGTCAGCAGCTTCCGGAGGGATGGGATGAATGAGGGCTTGAATGACGATGACGTTCTCGTCTCCATTGATGGTGCCATATGGAAGGCTGTCGACTGAAATGCAGCACCCTGTGCTTCCTAACAGCTCTGCGTTGATGGAAGCACAGGATGCGCTGTCGTCCCATGCCCGGCGTCTTCGGGGAACACAAGGGCTCGGGTCCCCTAGGAAGGAGTAGATGCACAGCGGTTAGTGTCAAACGTTCACAAGATGAATCATGCTTTAAAGAGGTCCTTGGCATTTGGCTATGTAGTGGTGGTGGGCAGAAGCAAATAGGCTTCTAGCAACAGTGTCATTGTCTCGACAGTGATCCTCGTGCAGGTGCAGCTCTTGTGTTGACAAGAGACTCATTTGGGAAAGACAGGGGTGAACCAAAGATGTCAGGCACGGGCTCGAACGCCAGAAGGAGGTACAAGCCCACTGAAAGCATGAATCCTACCTGTGCTGCTGACAAGCAGTGTTTTGAAAACTGGATTTGCACCCTTACCTGCCAGGACCAACACTTCTGCTTCTAAGGGATCGCTGGCACTGCTCTGCAGTTGGCGTTCGGCCACAGGCGATGGTTTGCCCAGGCAGAAGCAGGAACGCCAACTGCCAGCTGGTGCCTGCTTCCTCTTCATGGGCACACTTGGTCTGGAGAGAAAACAGAGCATGCTGCCAGTCGTGGTGCAGGGTGAGGGAAGAGCTGCTCCGAGCCCTTGCTGACAGTTGCCCGTTCCTGGCAAACCCACCCGACCAATGATGATAGGGGCTGGAAAGGGAAGTCCTCTTTACCTTTCAGATGGAGAATCAATGACCGCGTGGAAGTTCCTCAGATCAGCTGTGGGGCCTTCCTCCACCTCGACATCGCTGCTCTGTGTCGCCGTGGGAGGGCTGCTCTGGCCTCTCCTCTCTGCCTGTGCCTCCTGCACGGTGAGCAGCTTTGTGGCAGGAGGAGACACACACACAGACTTGGGCCCGGCAAGAGAACTGTGCCCTGCAAGGGGAAACCACAGGTAAGAGGGAGGATCAGAAAGCAGCAGCACAGCCATCCCAGTTCTGCATTTCTCTCAGACTTGCTTATCAGAGCCACTGCAAGAAGAGGAGCTCAAAGTAACCGTGTGCTCAGAGGTATGCTCGTGGCAAAGGACACAGCCACAATTAAGAGCAGCTCACTGTATCGAAACAGGCAAACAAAAACCCTAGAAAAACTAGGGGCAGGGACCTCAGAAAGCTTTGCTGCCACACTTCAATCAAGCTTCGCCTGCTTGCAAAAAATCTTAACAGCTGTGACAGTTTTCTCCATGTAAGTTATGGGTTTGGACACTCTCAGGATCCAGGAACGGGGCACCATATTCCAATCTAAACCCAGAAGCCTGCTGTCTCCTTGACAGCAAAAGCATTTTCAAAGGTCTTGGAGAAGGCCTGGCTTGGATCAAGGTGTCAGATCAAGATCAAGCTAATGGAGAAAGACGCTCACCTGCTCCCTCTCCCACGGCTGGTGTGGATGTGGAGGGGAAGAGGACGTCTGTGTGGCTGATCAGGAACTCCACCACAGCTGACTGCGTCTGCAGCTCCTTGCAGGCAGCTTCTCCATAGGCGCAGGCAGACTGGCTCCGCTGGGATCTGAAGTAAAGGCAGATCTTACAAGTCATTTCCCCAAGATCGTTTCCCCAAGTCTGAAATTTGCAGCAAAAACTGACAAGTTGGGCTCTGGAGACTTCCGCAGTGGGCAATCAGCGATGCCACTGACGAAATTCTCCTGGATCATCAGGGACACAGCAGTCCCAGCTAAACAAGTGACTAGAAACTGTCATCTGGAAATTGTGCCCCTGGAGGTTGGGGGAGAGCAGAACTAAGCATCGTGTTGAAACGGAAAAAGAAGTTTACCTTAAGAGGTTTGGAGCCCACACTATGGCCAAGTTCTGAGCGTGCATGTTGGTGACGGAGCAGTTCCCGGCCAGAGACGCCAAGTGTCTCATTAAGTACTGCAGAGTCCTGGAAAACAAGAGGGGCAGATGTTCAGCACCAAAAAGCAAGCCGTGCTGCAGTGCACAAAACAAACCTCACTTCATGCTGGTTGTTGTCATTGCTACTGTCCCCGAATAGGAAGTAGGTAAAACTAAGTGCCACCACGCTGCAGCACCAAGCCCCAGCACAGCACAGCCGCAGCCATTGGCTGCACCAACAGTGCCCCCATGCCAAGGAACTGACCCAGTCAACCAACCCGACGCAGCCTTCAGCCGCTTCAGCGTGCACAGGCATGATGCTGCCAGCGTGAGGCAACACCTGGAATCGCATCATGGCCCTCTGAAAGGCAGCAGGGCTGAGCTCAGCAGACCGAGCGCAGCACTGACCTGTAGTGAGGAGCGGGCAGCTGCTGGATGGTGTCCTGCATTCTGAGCAGCCGCTCCTCCTCCGTGGCAGCACAAACAGCGTCCTGGAAAAAGGCAGGAAGGGATTCAGACACCAGGCGGGAATAGCAAAGGGAAGGGAATTCTCGCAAGCGTCGTATATAGTTTAAGTAAGCACTTCCTGGCACCACCAGAAGTGGCATCAGCCAGAGGCAGGAGGTGGCAAAGACATGCCTCGTGGGGCTAACAGAAATAAGACCTCGGAGCTGGGGCACTGCTGCAACCATCAGCCAGGACGCCCAGGGAAGAGGTACGTGTCATTTCCAAGACATTGCCCTGAGCTTACCGAGAACTTGGCATACAGCTGGTCAGTCAGCAGAGGGTTTGGGAGCTCCCTGAAGTACATCTTGCACAGGGAGCTCACGCTGTGAATGTCTCGGACGCTCAGCTCGGGAATCTGCTCCGACTCGAATTCATGGCTGCAGAAAAGGACACAGGATTGGGCAGAGGGCTTTGAGAAAGAGGAAACCAAGTCCAAAGCCACAACAAATACAGTCAAGAAAAGGAAGGGGTTCCTCGGAACGCCCGCAGCATGGCACGTGCCCCTGCTGACAGCTGTGTCAGTCGCAGCACTCTTACCGTAGTTGCTGGATCTTGGACGTAACGCCGGACAGGCGGTAGATCCCCTGCACCACGCCATGCTGCTCGATGAACTTGGCGCAGCTCTGCAGGACCTGGGGGACTACAGAACAAGAGCCAGCGGTTAGCTCAGCTTCTTACTCAAGTCCTGCTTCAGCCCGTGCTCTTCTCCCATCCCAGCCACTAAGCCCAGCCGGGCCACCGCTTGCTTCCTCCTTAAAGGAGAAAGCTGGCAGAGACAGCTGTGAGGAAACTGCAGAGACGTGTTCTTGGCTTTCCAGAAATGCCACCACCTAGCAACAGCCTGGAGAAAGTAAATCTGGCAAAGCCACACACACTGCAAGTCCCATCACAGCTCCCTCAGGAATGGAGGAATCCAATCTCAAGTCCAGAAGAGCTAGGAAAAGGCTGCAGGATGCTCTCTTTGGCCAGAAGGCTTCCTGCGTTTTCAGGCTTACACAATTGCTGGGTATGATCTCCCTTTCATCTTTAGATGCCCAGCGGAGGGAGATCTCAGCAATGGGCTGTTCCTTACCATCACGGCCAGAGCGGAGAAGGTGCTCCCCCAGGTCACACCCAAACACCCCTTCCTTCGCCGGCTCCGGCTGCTCCGATCTCCTGGGGCGGGCCTTCACCACCGAGCGAAGGAAGGTGCTGAGCTTGCCCCGTTTCCTCGGCACTGCAAAGAAACAAAATAAAGAAACCAGTTCATTTCAGGCTTGGCTCGGTTGGACGAGGCCGAGCGTAACGCCTTCGACCGAGCACGGAACAACGGGAAGAACATTCCCAACCAGGACACGCAAGAACCGATTTTCCCCGTCCCTGCAAGTGCCCAAGGCCAGGTCGGAAGGGGCCCCGGACAGCCTGCTCTCGACTCCTGCTAAATGCGCAGGCTGGGCACCCAGACTGAGGCAGGGGCCTTGGAGCCTGAGGATGATCCTTTAGACCCCTTCCAATCCCAAGCCATTCCAGGAGGATTCTGTGACTTCCTCAAGCACAACAATAAACACAGTGGGATTGGGCCAGATCTCTGCGTGTTCCCATGGACCTTAATGCAGTCCTCTTGCTAAGCTTGCTCAACTCGGGCATTAACGAACCCCCTGAAAGCCACGCTCTGACCCCATTTTACTAACCCGCATTGTCAAATGTAACATGTGTACCTGGCTTTGGCAATGAATCGACGACGGACTCGGGAACTTTTCCGCTGATGAGTTCCACGCACTCACCAGGGAAAAACCCAACCTGTAACAAGAACAAAAAGACAGCTGGGCATTAGCCCGAGTCCACAGCCAAAGGGAAAGTCCTCTGTCACCGACACAGGGCAACCGTTTGCGTCCGGAAGCCATCCTGTGCAGGCAGAGCAGCTCCAAGCTGAGATTCCAGACTCTACTGAAGTTGGGCTCTCGTGTTGGAAGCGTGTGCCTACCTGAAAGCCACGCTTGCCTCTCCACCAGGGGCTCAGCTCCTTTGGTGGCATAGCAATAATGCACACCAAGTCTCCTACCTGCAAGAGATTGAAACGTCAATTCCTGTGGCAGGAAAGCACAGCTCAAACGACTGCCTGCTTCTGCGCCGCAGAATAGCCTCAAGCTTGACAGCCATTGCACCAATGCAGCCCCCAAGGCAAGGAACGCCTGGAACTGCTTACCTCCAGGGAGAGCTCATCCGGCCCCTGGGCGACGTAGCGCTTGATAACATGGGCTGCCGCAATCGCTGGAACGTTAAGAGATGACTCCGCACGCACCAGCTGCGGCTTCCACATGTCATCAGCCTGCAAAACAGAGCACAGGCCGTGGTCAGGAGCTGAGGACAAACTCTTGCCTGCAGGAGAGCACATCTGCGGCTCCCTCTGCTGGCTCAACACAGGGAACAAAGACAAGCCAGAGCTTCACACTGTACCTCCGTGCCCACCACCTCAGGCCCACTGCTGATCTTGCTGCACTCAAGGCCCATCACACCAGATGTGACAAGCTGGAACAGAGCAGAAACACACTTCTGTTGTCTCTATTCACACAGCACAGTATGGAGAGACTTCTTCAGAACTACCCTTGCATACCCTGCGGCATAGGCAAGTGTTCGAGAAACTACCCCTTGCTGCAGTCTGTTCCAACGTGACAGCCTATTAGGCAGCATTGTACCAAGTTGCTATCCCTCTGCCAGCAGATGGGGACTCTGGCACAGAGCAGCAGATGCATTCGCCCAGAGCGCTCTGACAGTGTGACAGAAGGGCATTAGACAGCACCCTTCTGAGGGCTGAGCTGGAGGGCAGTGAAGAAACCCATGGCATGCAAAACAATGTGGTAGGACAAACACGGCACATACCTGGCAACAAGATCACCTCAGGCTACCTGCAGCAGTTCCTGGTCACTCTGCTCAGATCTTATGAGAGCAAAAGCTGCACCAAGGCAGTGGGCGGAGGGTGGGCAGAGGAGAGAGAAAGAGCAGGTCAGTGAGCAGGGCTAAGACAGCCATGGCATAACGCACACAGCACAATCGTCCCATCCACTTGCTGCAAGACATGCTGAGTCTCAGGCTACGGGATGCCTGTCCGCCCAGCAACTTGACGATGCTTCCACAATTGAGCACAGAAGACGACGGAAGAAGCATGGGACGGGTGCCACCCTTACGGACACCCCCTTTGGAACATGCCTACCAGGGGAAAATGACGTCTGATGCTCAAGAGTAAGCAATACGGTGCTGGGAGCTCCGACAGCCAGCACTTCTCAACACCTCGCTGCCCACCCGTCCATCCTACGCTGGCTCAGCTTACCTACAGGATGCTGCGCACGATGCTACTCAAACAAAGGCACTAAACGCACAAGAACAACAAGAAAACCAACCACTCCGAACTCCTACTCGCCCACAAAGGAACACAGAACGCACCGCTCCTCCCCTCATGCCAGCCGCTTATGACATCACCAACGGCCACCAGCCTGCTCCACCATGACTCCCCACAAGGGGGGGAGGCATGACCACGTGGTCAAATGTGATTCCAACACGGCACCACAACATTGCAGAACTCACTGTGGGGTTGGAATTACGTCCTGGTGTGGCAGCGCAATGGGAGGTGTTTGGGCACAGCTGAAGAGCTGGCTGACTCCTGACGTTTCCAAAGGAGGGTGCCAGATTCACTCTCAGCATTCTTTTGCAGGGCTCTTTGGGATGCTTCAAACCCATTTCACTGACTAGGTCACTTCTAGAATGTTCAGCTGACAAATGCTCGCTTTGTCTGGGTAACGCCTCTATGCATCATGAATGAAAAATAAAATTAAATGGGCACGCCACCCTGTGAAACTTACCTCTCTGCTCTTGTTGTCAGCCAGACACCTAAGATGAGCATTACGTGTCGCTGCTCCTGAATGGAGATGCACCCAAGTCTGTGTTCCACTCTGCTCCACCTAAGTGTCTAAAAGAAACACAGGCAGAGATGATTAGAAGATCCTTTGCGCAGACGAAAGCGCAGGCTGCACGCCTATTCTCTTTAGCAAGAAATACTACTTGAGAATCCACAGACAGTTTTATGAGAGGTAGTATGAAAGATGAGCAGAAAGGAAATAGATTCATTAAAATAACCGAGTTAATCCTCTCCCCGTCAAAAAGGAAGCCTTCTGGGCACTGTAAGCCGCACCTCCTACAACACCTTGCACCACAAATTGTGGCACATGCATTTTTTTCCCACAGGCCCCTCGCTTCTGTCGTTAGTGTCAGATCCACTCAGGTTCAAATACGTGGATCAGAACAGCCATTCAGTTCTGCTGAGGCAGGATCCCACCACTGGGATGTCCCCCAGTCCCATTCCCTGCTTCTCCTGGCACGGGTGGGGAAAGGAACAGCAAGTGATATCACCTACCCAGACTTCTGCTGGGCCTTCCATTCGGTCGCCCATCCCTGGGAGAAGCAGGGGAGCTCCCGTGGCACAAAGCTCGCAGCTGCAGAAATCAAGGCTGCCTCTAAGATGGTGCTTTCAAACAGCACGAGTAACTGGATGTAGGACTTGAAACACAAGGGTAACATGAAAAAGCCACCAGTCCCCACGGATGGGGCTGTTCGCAGAGACAACAGCTGCTTGCTTTCCAGCAGTGTGATGCTCACCCAACAAAGCGCTCAGCCAGCAGATGCCTCCAGCGTCTGAGCATCCATTTGGAGATGGTTTTCTTAACATCCAGGCTGAATCTCCCCTCATACAACCTGAGATTGTTCCTTCCACTCCTGTCTCTAGTTACATGGGAGAAGAGCAGGACAGCCCCCCCCCCGACATAACCTCTCTTCAGGTAATCGTACAGAATGAGAAGGTCCTCCCTGAGCCTCCTCTCTTCCAGACTAAATCATCCCAGTTCCATAAGAAGCTCCCCATAAGATTGTGCTCTAGACACCTCACAGCTTCACTGGTCTCCTCTGGACACATCTCAGCATTTCAGTGTCCTTCTTGCAGTGAGGGGCCCAGAACAGAACACAGAACTCCAGGTGAGGACTCACCAGTGCCGACTACAGGGGGATGATGGATTCCCTGCTCCTGCTGGCTCCAGCCTTCTGCATTCCAACTCCAATCTCAACCATTCCTGCTGTAGTAGGACTTGAATCCTCATTTGGGGCTGCAGCTCAACAGGTCAGCACATCAGAAATAACACAACGTGCCACTGGAAGACGTGTCTCAAAGCCCAGAAAATCCAACTCTCTGACCTCGGCACAACTCACCAACCAAGAGCCAGGCCTTGACAACTTGGCTGATCTGAGCACGCGGGAGGGGGCCAGACAGTGGACCACAAGTGTCCATTTCCACTGCAGCTCCCTGTAGAGAACAGCACCAATCAGCAGGCGTGAATGAATTCATTGACAAGCTGCACAATGAGTCTGTTCTTTACATGAGCAAAAAAAACAACAACACACATAGATTCCTGACCAAAAAAGGTGGGAGTTAATAACGACCAAAGAGGCTCCTGTTCCTAGGCCTAATCCTCTCTCCCCAACTCCTGGGTGATGCCCACAGGCTTCAAGTCAGGTCTCAAATCCATTGGACTCCCGTCAGAGAACTCCATCAAAAAGGATGTTACACATGTGACACTTACATACATTTTGCACCAGAAACAGCACTGCCAGCAGGAGCAGAGAGGTGACTGTCCCCCTGTACTCGGCACTGGTGCGGCTGCAACTCGAGTTCTGTTTCCAGTTTTGGACCCCCCACTGCAAGAAAGACATTGAGGCTTTGGAACATGTTCCAAGAAGGGCAACAAAGCTGGTGAGGGGTCTGGAGCACAATGGGGCCACATGAGGAGAGGCTGCAGGAGCTGGGAATGCTCAGCCTGGAGAAGAGATGGCTCTGAGCAAAACCGTGAGCCCCCACTCACCTCAGCAGAGGTCAACCTGCACCCCAGCCATCCGCCCATCCACGTGCACACGCACACACCTGCGCCACTCTGCCTGCTTTGCACACCCACATTCACGCACCGCATCTTGTGCTCTCCTTTGCATTCACAGACGTGTGCAAACCATCCCTGGGAACACGTATGTGCCTACACCTACCAGTAAACATCCCTGTGTGTGCACCTCTGTGCAACCCAACTCCTCAGCACACCCTTGTGCAAGCACACATTGGTGCCACCGTGTCCACGCACTATCCATGTGCTCACACACACTCACGCAACCACATCCCCTAGTGCAGCCCTGTGCGCACACACAGACACACGCGTAACCCCTTCCTTTCACTCCCAAAGTGCACGCACACACTGGTACCACAATGTCCTTGCGCAGCTCCAACTCTTTGCACACCCCTGTGCATGCACATATATGTGCATGCTCGTCCTTGCACACATACCCACTGACCTACACACACCTGAGCAACCCCACTGGTTTGTACACTCATGAACACAAATGTGTGCAACACCATCCGTGCACAAATACACAACTCGTGGAACCCCACTGCTTTGCACAATCCTGTGCACACTCACGTGTGTCATGCACTGATTTCCCAGCCAGTCCTCGTGGGGTCTCTTACTTAGGACGGGAGTGCAGGGGAGCAGCCAGAAGCTGTTTGCATTCCCTGCTGTCTGCTGGGCAGGTTTGTTGGCGATGCTTGGGTTGCTTTGCTTTCCCTTGGGAGGTGGGAAGGAGCTTTGGGTTGGAGGCACATCCCGTGCCAGAGCATCCCGATGGCACGCGTGGGATCAGCAGGTCTGTCAGAGAAGTGGGTGAGGTTGCACGCCAAGCTGCAGCAGAGGAAGGGGAGGAGGTCCCAGCACAGCTCTGCACCACGCTCTGCCACGCTGGGCAGCTTGTTCCTGGCTCAGCAGTGCCATCAGACTGTTTCTTGCATTCCTCCCGGTCCCTGTGAATGAAGACTCGGAACACAGTCAAGGCGTTGATTGAGCACCAGAGTGCCTTTATTCAATTGGAGAAAGGAGGACGGGAGAGGTACGGGGAAAGATGGGACTCATTCTCTGTTGTTGAGGAGAGAGCGGCTCAGAGCTCGTGTTGCTGCCTGGTGCCTGGGACTGCAGGCCTGACTCCAAGTCCCCCTCCAAGACGCTCGGCTTCTCCTCAGTGACACTGACTTGGTCCTGCTTGGAGGTGCTGCTGTCGGGGCACTCGGGCTGTGTTTGGGCTGGGCTGCACTGCAAAGGCACCGGGCCACAGTCCAGGCTGGTGACTGTGGTTTCTGGCAGGCAGAATTGATCACCTGAGGAATTCAGCTTTATTTGCCTTCATCTGTGTTTCCTCTTGCTGGATCTCATGCACTCTGCTGGCTTCAGTCTGTGTTTCTACTCCAAGAAGAAAATAAATGGGTCTTCACAAACCAGAAAACTGGAAAAGCACCCTCAAGTCTGCTGTTTGAGCCTTCTTCATTTCAAGAGCACATGCTTTTATCTCCTCAGCACTCAAACACTTATTGTTTACATGGAACCTTCTCTCTCCGAGGCTGTAGCCACTGTCTCTTGTCCTGGCAATGGCACCACTGAGCAGATCACCTCCATTCTCTGCATCCTCCATTCAGTATATTTGCACATGGATAAGATCTCCCCGGAATCTTCTCCAGGATTAACAGTCCTAGCTCTCTCAGCCTGGAATACCTGTTTCCATCAGCTGCCACCATCCAGAACAGCCAGTCTTCTTGCGGTCACCTGGCCCAAACATCCCTTTGTCTCTACCCTTGATTCCTGCAAGAGAGATGGGAGCTCGGTACGCACACCATCCTTCCAACACCCCATCCCAGCAGCAAGGGATCACAGCCCTAACACAGCCAAAACAAAAAGGGTGTGCGAGTTTCCTGGTAGCACTCAGTGTGAACAAATCTACCACTGAGCAACACCATGAGCCCCCACTCACCTCAGCAGAGGTCAACCTGTAACCCCAGCCTTCCCCTATCCATGTGCACACGTCCACCCGTGCGCCACCCTGCCTGCTTTGCACACCCCCATGCACGCACTGCATCTTGTGCCCTCCTTTGCATTCACAGACGTGTGCAAACCATCCCTGGGAACACGTACAGGCCTACACCTACCACAAACATCCCTTTGTGTGCACCCGTGTGCAACCCAACTCCTCAGCACACGCACGCATTTGTGCCACCCTGTCCACGCACTCACCACGTGCCCTCCAGCATCACTGCTGCCTCCTCCGGTACCGTACCCGCAGATGCTTCAGAGCTCATTAGCATGGACTTCCTTCCTCGCCTCAGCATCTGCTCCTGCGCTCACCTTCATTCCTACTGAGATACCGTCCGCTTCCAGCACCAGCTGACCTGCAAGACAGAGAAAGGAAAGGTGGGATTCATGCAAACGCAGAAGCCCAAGGCTGCATCATCACCACGTATGGCAGCCTTGGGAAGTCAGCTGCAACAACAGCCTTTGTCAGAATGGAAACAGGCACCGTCAATTAAGTGTGACCTCCAAAGTCATTGCCACCATCAGAAATAGGCACAGAAATCACTCACTTCACTGCAGGTGGTTACCTCCAAATTCTTTTGCTTTGGGGAAAATGTGGGCACGGAATTGAAGGACACCAGAAAAGTGGCATCTACTTCCCTGGAGGTGGTTAAGCTTGGAAGCAGGACTTGAGCAAGAAAAGCTTCTCAGCTCCTTGTAAGGCAGTAAGTGATGGGGTGATTTCCCATCCCTGCAGAAATCCTGACCTCTGCCACAGGTGGGTGAGTGACACAAAAGCTGTGTCCTTGGTTCTCAGCCTTACCTTCTCATGCTGTTCATCCTGCTCTGCAGCTCCTGCTCTGAATAGTCTTCTTATGTTCCCATGGGGCAGGTAGAAAATGAAGACACGGCCCCTGCCACCAAGGTCAGCTCTGCAGCACACATGACCTGAGGAGCACTTGGCTACTCATGCAAACTGTGCAGTGTAAGGAAGATTGTTGCCTGTTGCACTTCTTCTTCTAATGGCTCAGAAATTAATTTTCCTACGTAGAAAATGGGAAAGGAAAATAAATAAATATATAAATAAACAAATAAAGCAAAAGCCTGACACAAAGCAGACGTGATTGTAACTATGGAATTCAGGAGGGCAAGGGATTTGCCCTCTATACGAAGAAGCTGACTGCAAAGGACCAAGAACAGCCATGATCAACGTTGAGAACTTGCGGGTCAAATTAGAGACTGAACCAATCATGGGCTTCTGGAGGTGAGGGTCTGCTCCAGGCTGCACCTGTGCACCTGTGTGCAACCCATCTCCTCAGCACACCCCTGTGCAAGCACACATTGTTGCCACTGCGTGTACACACTATCTGTGTGCTCACACGCACTCACGCGTCCACATCCTGTAGTGCAGCCCTGTGCGCACACACACAGACACATGTGTAACCCCTTCCTTTCACTCCCAAAGTGCACGCACACAGCAGTACCACAATGGCCTTGTTCAGCTTCAACACTCTGCACACCCCTGTGCACACACATGTATGTGCATGCTCGTCCTTGCACACATACCCACTGACCTGCACACACCTGAGCAACCCCACTGCTTTGGACACTCATGAACACAAACGTGTGCAACACCATCCGTGCACAAATCCACACACACACAAATGGAAGAGTCTGAATTCCTAATTGAATGGGAATCCAAGTGCAAAACTCCAATTTTGCAAATTCGCTAAATTTTTAGATACCAAGTGCTTTAGTTTGGTAGAAGACATGAGGGCAAGTAATGGACTCATTGAATGGATACACTCAGTAATGGAAAATCCATGCACTTTATCAACCAAATTAAGGAATGAATTTTTACCTTAAAAAAAACCTAAGGAATGAATGTTTACCTTCTGGATTTGAGGGATGTCTCTTCTGCCTGGTTTGGCCAAAGGAAGCCTAAGGTTATTTGCCTTTGAATAGGAAAGCCCTAAGAGAGCGAGAAGAGTTAACCTGGACAGCGTTACCCAGGGTTGTGGGAACAGCTGAATGATTTTTGAGAACTGGTCAACTCGTGAACCTGAGACCTGGGATCCTCCATCCTAGGGTGGAACTTTACTGGAGCACGTGGATGCCACAGCAACAAAAGAACTGTGTACAACAGACTGAGAGTTTGCCGAGTGTCTTGGTTTACAGAAAGCACAACTAACTCAGCAGCAAGTGACATACTTGGAATAGGAGATTACAGCTGGACTTTGAACCTTAAGGACTGCCAGGAAAGAAGCCATCTACTAAACCCCTGAGCTGCAAACTGCCAAGGAAGTCCATACTTTCCCAGTAATGACAGGAGGGTGCCAACCACGGATACACAGCTACGGACTGATGGTAAACTTCAAACAGCATCGAGTGAGTAAGGGATAGCCAGGGTGCACTGGTGCTCAATGTTCAGGAAGCCCATAGATCTACACTGGGCCAAAGGACACTCATTTTATTACCTCATACAGTGTTTACTGTATTGGAGGCAAAAGCGGGACATTCGTTCTTACCAAAAAAGATTATCGAAACACCAAGCCATCCTGGTAGAGCAGGGCAATGTAGAAATAACTGTAACTAATACTGTCAACCCAGTATCTTTCCTTAGCGGAACTCCCGGATTGCACGACTGCTTGGAAACAACTGAAGCTGCACATTCCAGCTGCTCGGTCGGACCTGAAGGATGAACCCTCCGAGGATGCAGAATACACCTGGTTAACCAACAGCTGCAGTTTGATGAGACAAGGAGACTGTAAGGCAGGACATGCAGTAACTGCTACTGACCAGGTCATAGAAGCACAACCACCAGCTGTGGGGACTTCCCCTCGGAAGGCTGAAATAACTGCCTTGACCAGAGCCTTAATTCTATGGACAGATGCTAAATATGTGTTTGGGGTGCCACACGCTCATAGGACCATCTGAAAGGAGCAAGGATTGCTCACACACAAGGAAAACAGCGCGATGTAAATCTACCAATGGCTACTAGAGGTGGTAAAGGACATCAGAAATGTAACACTGCACAGGAGACAGAAAATAAGGTGATAGATCAGATGGCAGAACAGGCAGTTGAAGAAGGCTTCAATTCCAGATGGTACACTTAAAACCTCTGAACCCAAGTCAAAACCTGTAAAATATTCTAAGGAGAACAGGAGTCTAATTAACGATTTAGAAGGGAAGAGAGCAAGCTGACAGATGGGTGCAAACCCAGATGGACACAATGTTATGCCCTTTTGTGTTTTATGGGAATTGGTTAGAAGGGAAGATCAATATTGGGCAAACCAACACTACAAAGTACAATCCCAGGACCAGGAACAGGGCACAAGTGGGCCTCACGGGAAGGGGCCTTCCAGGGCAACCATGGCAAATTGATTTCACACAGCTCCCAAGAAAAGGGGGGTATCGCTGTAGGAAAATTTCTGTCACCTTAGAAACAGTTCAGGATGCTGCTGCAGATGCCTGATGGACAATCCAAGAGGAGGCATCCTGTTTATCCAAAGTTGAATTGCAACATGGGGTAGGCAGGGATAACACTGACTGGGGAACAGTTTTCTCTGGACTATGGGATAAACTTGCTAGTTGCCAAATTTGGGATGACTGAAACAGCTTTTCTTAGCCTGCATCACCTTGCTACTCTTTGTGTGTTTTGCTTGTGTTGTTATAAGATGCTCTTTGTGTCTGTGCCAGGATACCAGAAGGGAATATATGAGGTATAGGAGAGGCATGAGCTAAGGTAAAAGGTAGAGAGCGGGACTTATTTCAGGACATGTCAAGATAGAATAAAATAATCTAGCAGGTGGAAGCCCTGCTAGATTAAAGAAAGGGGGGAACTGAATAGTGAAAAAGGACTCCATAGTAGCAGAAAGGGGAACACTTTGCTACAGAAAAGGGAAAGGGGGCCTCGCTAAGGCAAAGAGTAGTTACAGATAGATAGTTTATGTTAAGGGAGGACAGAGAAAGGGGGAATTACAGACACTTACTCAAAACAAAACCAGAA
Organism: Excalfactoria chinensis; assembly: GCF_039878825.1. Taxonomy (NCBI): domain Eukaryota; kingdom Metazoa; phylum Chordata; class Aves; order Galliformes; family Phasianidae; genus Excalfactoria; species Excalfactoria chinensis. The sequence continues at coordinate 1,087,425 of NW_027315570.1, read as the reverse complement.
AAGAGGGCAGCAAAGATAAGAAGGAACTGTCCGGAGACCTCTGACAAGAAGAAGGATTAGATACCCCCGGGCAAGATGATGCTGACATGGGAGAACGATAACGGCAGATAACACCAAGAAGGAAACAGAAGAAGAATTTCACCCCAAAACAAAGACAAGGGTCGCGGGGAATGGGGTCAGAGGGAATGGGGTCAGAGGGAATGGGGCCATAGGGAATGTAATGAATATGTAATCAAACTGGGGAGGAGACTATTGATCATGTATTAGCTTGACTTATGTCTGTAACACACTTTTCTCCTTACGGTGTGCAAGTTTGGAGGAGCCATCCCCCTTGCACCCGGCGCTGCGCAACGCTGGAATAAACATACCTGCTTTATAACCAGTCTCTGGATTATAGAGTTTGATTCTGCAAGTCAGTACCACAATGTCCTTGTGCAAATCCAACCCTTTGCACACAGCTGTGCACGCACATACATGTGCATGCTCATCCTTGCACACATACCCACTGACCTGCACACACCTGAGCAACCCCACTGCTTTGGACACTCACGAAAACAAATGTGTGCAACACCATCCATGCACAAATCCACACACACTCACACACACACACAAAACATGGAACCCCACTGCTTTGCACAATCCTGTGCACACTCACGTGTGTCATGCACTGATTTCCCAGCCGGTCCTCGTGAGGTCTCTTACTTAGGACGGGAGTGCAGGGGAGCAGCCAGAAGCTGTTTGCATTCCCTGCTGTCTGCTGGGCAGGTTTGTTGGCGATGCTCGGGTTGCTTTGCTTTCCCTTGGGAGGTGGGAAGGAGCTTTGTATGGAGGCACATCCCGTGCCAGAGCATCCCGATGGCACGCGTGGGATCAGCAGGTCTGTCAGAGAAGTGGGTGAGGTTGCACGCCAAGCTGCAGCAGAGGAAGGGGAGGAGGTCCCAGCACAGCTCTGCACCACGCTCTGCCACGCTGGGCAGCTTGTTCCTGGCTCAGCAGTGCCATCAGACAAGAAGCAGGGAAGGAAATCAAGGATGGGGGTACCATCAAACAGAGTCCGTGCAAGCCTGTGCAAGACAAACAGACCCAGAGCTTGTGTTTTTTTTCTGCTTTTGTAGCATTTGTGTGCTGTAGCTGAGCAAAAGGTTCTGCTGCTTGATTCTTCTTCTGCAACAGCCACCTACCGGTAAATGGCTGCGGGGATGGAGGATGTGACAGAAAGCATTTGTCTGCACGACAGTGTAGTTACACTTGGTCTAGAGAGTGAGAGAGGGCAGGCAGCACTGCCTGATGTTGGTCAGGGTGAGCTCCTTCTTCCGCAGCGTGATGATGGCAGGGACAGCTCAGAGGTGGGAGCTGGGAATGGACACGGCAGGAGGACAGAGGTGTGAGGGAGCAGCCAAGGCAGCGAAGAGCATCAAAAGGCCCTGAAAAGCATCACAAAGCCACAGCCAGGAAGCTTGGGGTTTTCATGAGCAGCATCCAGGATGCTAGAGACTGTTTGCTCCCCTAAAAAATGGTAACAGAGCTCTCGCTGCGGGCATCACAAAACCAGGCAAAATGGGAACACACCCAGAGCTCTGCTGCACGCACCCCACAGTCAGAGCATTGCAAGCTGAGCTGCCTTGCTGTTTCTTGCATTCATCATGGTCCCTGTGAATGAAGACTTGGAACACAGTCAAGGCGTTGATTGAGCACCAGAGTGCCTTTATTCAATCGAAGAAAGGAGGACGGGAGAGGGACGGGGAAAGATGGGATTCATCCTCTGTTGTTGAGGAGAGAGTGGCTCAGAGCTCGTGTTGCTGCCTGGTGCCTGGGACTGCAGGCCTGACTCCAGGTTCCCATCCAAGGGCTCGGCTTCTCCTCGGTGACATTGACTTGGTCCTGCTTGGAGGTGACGCTGTTGGGGCACTCGGGCTGTCTTTGGGCTGGGCTGCACTGCAAAGGCACCGCACAGGTCGCCCATAGAGAATTTCATATGGGCTTCATCCTTCCTTGGTTGGGATTTTCTTCGAATTCTCACAAGTGCCAGAGGCAGTGCTTGCAACCATGGAATCCCAGCCTCTTGGCCAACTTTTAGTATTTGCAGCTTAGATAAATGGCTCCTCTTTTCCACTTGGCCACTTGACTGTGGCCTGTAAGGTGTATGCAACTGCCAATTGATTCCCAATAAAGTACTGACTTGTTGAACCACTTTAGCAATAAAATGGTGGCCTCAATCTGAAGAGATTGTTCCTGGCACCCAGAACCTTGGAATTATTTCTTGTCACAAAACTTTTGTTACTTCCCTGGCCTGGTTAGTCCGGCACGGGTATGCCTCAGGCCATCCTGGAAAGGTATCTGCTAAAACTAACATGTATCTGTACCCCCCTTTTCTTGGGAGCTCTGAGAAATCTACCTGCCATTATTGTCCTGGATAATTTCTCTCCCTGTTTGCCCTAACTGAACTTTGTGGCCTGTGTTAGGATTATTTGGTAAACAAACTTCACATTGCTGGGTCACTTGCCTAATGGCAGTATACCCATTTCGGGTGACCACTCGTTGAACAAGATATTTATATAATGCTTCTGCTCCCCAGTGAGTGTTCCTGTGTTCAGTCACCACAGCCCATCATATGGCTGCTGGAATCATTCTTTTCCCTTGTGCTGGAAAGCTCCATCCTTCCTCTTTTACCTGCCCTTCCTGATAATTATTTATCGAGTTCCAATACTCTTTGAAGTGCTTTGGCTCACCATCCACCTGCATGTTACCACCTGGAATCAAGGAAGCCTCCACCACCTCACCCTCTGCCGCTCGCTTTGCTTCTCTGTCAGCCAGCGCATTTCCCATTCCTTCAGCACTGTCTCCCCTTTGCTGGCATCAACAGTGCATTTTAGCAACCTTCTCCAGCTGTTGGACTGCCTCCAGGAGTCTGGCTATTTCTTCAGCGTGTTTAAGACCTTTCCCTTGGCTTGACAACAGTCCTCTTTCTTTCCATATTGCTGATATTGGTGCATGAACAGCACTAAGGCATATTTTGAATCAGTCCATATCTTTATCTTCCCATGTCGAACAAAGCTGCTCCCGTCTGTGTATCAGGTGTCTTCCGCATCCTCCAGTGGTTCTTCTTTCAAGTCTCTGCGACTGGAATAGACTGCTTCCATAGTCTCTAAACAGTCGTGAGACACAGGTTCTCCTGTAATTGCACTAAGAAAAGCAGCTGATTTACAATATTTGTTACTGTTATTTCTCCATCATCTTGCTCCACTAGAATGGCTTGATACTTCAAAAATCTCTGAGGGGAAAGCCAATGTCCCCCTTTCACCTCCAGCACTGTAGAGACCGTGTGGGATACCAGTGCAGTTCTCTTCTGCCCCATTGTCCTAATGCTGGGGCCTTCATTAACTCCTCTTTCAACTGCTTTCAACCGGGCCACAGTCCAGGCTGGTGACTGTGGTTTCTTGCAGGTTCACGTCAGCCCCTTCAGCAGAACTAGGAGAAAGGACTGGCTGAACAATGATGACCTCTTTCTCTCTGTCTCTGCTGTCACTCAGAAGGCTTTCATTTGAATTGCAGCCTGACTCCAAGTCCCTCTCCAAGAGTCTCAGCTTCTCCTCAGTGACACTGCCTTGGTCCTGCTTGGAGGTGCTGCTGTCGGGGCACTCGGGCTGTGTTTGGGCTGGGCTGCACTGCAAAGGCACCGGGCCACAGTCCAGGCTGGTGACTGTGGTTTCTGGCAGGCAGAATTGATCACCTGAGGAATTCAGCTTTATTTGCCTTCATCTGTGTTTCTTCTTGCTGGATCTCATGCACTCTGCTGGCTTCAGTCTGTGTTTCTACTCCAAGAAGAAAATAAATGGGTCTTCACAAACCAGAAAACTGGAAAAGCACCCTCAAGTCTGCTGTTTGAGCCTTCTTCATTTCAAGAGCACATGCTTTTATCTCCTCAGCACTCAAACACTTATTGTTTACATGGAACCTTCTCTCTCCGAGGCTGTAGCCACTGTCTCTTGTCCTGGCAATGGCACCACTGAGCAGATCACCTCCATTCTCTGCATCCTCCATTCAGTATATTTGCACATGGATAAGATCTCCCCGGAATCTTCTCTAGGATTAACAGTCCTAGCTCTCTCAGCCTTTCCTTATAGGAGAGATGTTGCAGTCCCTTTATCATCTTCTGAGCCCTCTGTTGGATTACGTTAGGTATGATTCTTGTAACAGAGAACTCAGATCAGGACACGATGATCGATGTGTGGTCTCAACAACGCTGAACTGAGGGGAAGGAACATCTCTCTCAATCTGCTGGCAGTACCTTGCTTATTTGCAGCACAAGGATATCATTAAGTTATTTTTGGTGTATTTTTTCTTTTTCTTTTTTAAATTCTTTTTTCTTTTTTTCTTTTTTTTTTTTTTTTCATCAAGTTCACATTTCTGTTTCACATTCACTCTGTATCATTCGCTATGTAGCTCCAGGGAAAGATGGGACTCATCCTCTATTGTTGAGGAGAGGGTGGCTCACAGCTCGTGCTGTTGCTTGGAGGCAGGGACTGGTGGTCTGATTCTACATCTGCCTCCAAGATGCTCGGCTTCTCCTCACTGATGCTGACCTGAGCCTGCATGGTGGTGCTGCTGTCGGGGCACTCGGGCTGTGCTTGGCCTGGGCTGTCCTGGGACCCCTGCACTGGGTCGCAATCCAGGCTGGTGCCGGTGGTGTCTGGCAGGCTCAGGTCAGCAGCTTCCGGAGGGATGGGATGAATGAGGGCTTGAATGACGATGACGTTCTCGTCTCCATTGATGGTGCCATATGGAAGGCTGTCAACTGAAATGCAGCACCCTGTGCTTCCTAACAGCTCTGCGTTGATGGAAGCACAGGATGCGCTGTCGTCCCATGCCCGGCGTCTTCGGGGAACACAAGGGCTCGGGTCCCCTAGGAAGGAGTAGATGCACAGCGGTTAGTGTCAAACGTTCACAAGATGAATCATGCTTTAAAGAGGTCCTTGGCATTTGGCTATGTAGTGGTGGTGGGCAGAAGCAAATAGGCTTCTAGCAACAGTGTCATTGTCTCGACAGTGATCCTCGTGCAGGTGCAGCTCTTGTGTTGACAAGAGACTCATTTGGGAAAGACAGGGGTGAACCAAAGATGTCAGGCACGGGCTCGAACGCCAGAAGGAGGTACAAGCCCACTGAAAGCATGAATCCTACCTGTGCTGCTGACAAGCAGTGTTTTGAAAACTGGATTTGCACCCTTACCTGCCAGGACCAACACTTCTGCTTCTAAGGGATCGCTGGCACTGCTCTGCAGTTGGCGTTCGGCCACAGGCGATGGTTTGCCCAGGCAGAAGCAGGAACGCCAACTGCCAGCTGGTGCCTGCTTCCTCTTCATGGGCACACTTGGTCTGGAGAGAAAACAGAGCATGCTGCCAGTCGTGGTGCAGGGTGAGGGAAGAGCTGCTCCGAGCCCTTGCTGACAGTTGCCCGTTCCTGGCAAACCCACCCGACCAATGATGATAGGGGCTGGAAAGGGAAGTCCTCTTTACCTTTCAGATGGAGAATCAATGACCGCGTGGAAGTTCCTCAGATCAGCTGTGGGGCCTTCCTCCACCTCGACATCGCTGCTCTGTGTCGCCGTGGGAGGGCTGCTCTGGCCTCTCCTCTCTGCCTGTGCCTCCTGCACGGTGAGCAGCTTTGTGGCAGGAGGAGACACACACACAGACTTGGGCCCGGCAAGAGAACTGTGCCCTGCAAGGGGAAACCACAGGTAAGAGGGAGGATCAGAAAGCAGCAGCACAGCCATCCCAGTTCTGCATTTCTCTCAGACTTGCTTATCAGAGCCACTGCAAGAAGAGGAGCTCAAAGTAACCGTGTGCTCAGAGGTATGCTCGTGGCAAAGGACACAGCCACAATTAAGAGCAGCTCACTGTATCGAAACAGGCAAACAAAAACCCTAGAAAAACTAGGGGCAGGGACCTCAGAAAGCTTTGCTGCCACACTTCAATCAAGCTTCGCCTGCTTGCAAAAAATCTTAACAGCTGTGACGGTTTTCTCCATGTAAGTTATGGGTTTGGACACTCTCAGGATCCAGGAACGGGGCACCATATTCCAATCTAAACCCAGAAGCCTGCTGTCTCCTTGACAGCAAAAGCATTTTCAAAGGTCTTGGAGAAGGCCTGGCTTGGATCAAGGTGTCAGATCAAGATCAAGCTAATGGAGAAAGACGCTCACCTGCTCCCTCTCCCACGGCTGGTGTGGATGTGGAGGGGAAGAGGACGTCTGTGTGGCTGATCAGGAACTCCACCACAGCTGACTGCGTCTGCAGCTCCTTGCAGGCAGCTTCTCCATAGGCACAGGCAGACTGGCTCCGCTGGGATCTGAAGTAAAGGCAGATCTTACAAGTCATTTCCCCAAGATCGTTTCCCCAAGTCTGAAATTTGCAGCAAAAACTGACAAGTTGGGCTCAGGAGACTTCCGCAGTGGGCAATCAGCGATGCCACTGACGAAATTCTCCTGGATGATCAGGGACACAGCAGTCCCAGCTAAACAAGTGACTAGAAACTGTCATCTGGAAATTGTGCCCCTGGAGGTTGGGGGAGAGCAGAACTAAGCATCGTGTTGAAACGGAAAAAGAAGTTTACCTTAAGAGGTTTGGAGCCCACACTATGGCCAAGTTCTGAGCGTGCATGTTGGTGACGGAGCAGTTCCCGGCCAGAGACGCCAAGTGTCTCATTAAGTACTGCAGAGTCCTGGAAAACAAGAGGGGCAGATGTTCAGCACCAAAAAGCAAGCCGTGCTGCAGTGCACAAAACAAACCTCACTTCATGCTGGTTGTTGTCATTGCTACTGTCCCCGAATAGGAAGTAGGTAAAACTAAGTGCCACCACGCTGCAGCACCAAGCCCCAGCACAGCACAGCCGCAGCCATTGGCTGCACCAACCGTGCCCCCATGCCAAGGAACTGACCCAGTCAACCAACCCGACGCAGCCTTCAGCCGCTTCAGCGTGCACAGGCATGATGCTGCCAGCGTGAGGCAACACCTGGAATCGCATCATGGCCCTCTGAAAGGCAGCAGGGCTGAGCTCAGCAGACCGAGCGCAGCACTGACCTGTAGTGAGGAGCGGGCAGCTGCTGGATGGTGTCCTGCATTCTGAGCAGCCGCTCCTCCTCCGTGGCAGCACAAACAGCGTCCTGGAAAAAGGCAGGAAGGGATTCAGACACCAGGCGAGAATAGCAAAGGGAAGGGAATTCTCGCAAGCGTCGTATATAGTTTAAGTAAGCACTTCCTGGCACCACCAGAAGTGGCATCAGCCAGAGGCAGGAGGTGGCAAAGACATGCCTCGTGGGGCTAACAGAAATAAGACCTCGGAGCTGGGGCACTGCTGCAACCATCAGCCAGGACGCCCAGGGAAGAGGTACGTGTCATTTCCAAGACATTGCCCTGAGCTTACCGAGAACTTGTCATACAGCTGCTCGGTCAGCAGAGGGTTTGGGAGCTCCCTGAAGTACATCTTGCACAGGGAGCTCACGCTGTGAATGTCTCGGACGCTCAGCTCGGGAACCTGCTCCGACTCGAATTCATGGCTGCAGAGAAGGACACAGGATTGGGCAGAGGGCTTTGAGAAAGAGGAAAGCAAGTCCAAAGCCACACAGAATACAGTCAAGAAAAGGAAGGGGTTCCTCTGAACGCCCGCAGCATGGCACGTGCCCCTGCTGACAGCTGTGTCAGTCGCAGCACTCTTACCGTAGTTGCTGGATCCTGGACGCCACGCCGGACAGGCGGTAGATCCCCTGCACCACGCCATGCTGCTCGATGAACTTGGCGCAGCTCTGCAGGACCTGGGGGACTACAGAACAAGAGCCAGCGGTTAGCTCAGCTTCTTACTCAAGTCCTGCTTCAGCCCGTGCTCTTCTCCCATCCCAGCCACTAAGCCCAGCCGGGCCACCGCTTGCTTCCTCCTTAAAGGAGAAAGCTGGCAGAGACAGCTGTGAGGAAACTGCACAGAGACGTGTTCTTGGCTTTCCAGAAATGCCACCACCTAGCAACAGCCTGGAGAAAGTAATTCTGGCAAAGCCACACACACTGCAAGTCCCATCACAGCTCCCTCGGGAATGGAGGAATCCAATCTCAAGTCCAGAAGAGCTAGGAAAAGGCTGCAGGATGCTCTCTTTGGCCAGAAGGCTTCCTGCGTTTTCAGGCTTACACAATTGCTGGGTATGATCTCCCTTTCATCTTTAGATGCCCAGCGGAGGGAGATCTCAGCAATGGGCTGTTCCTTACCATCACGGCCAGAGCGGAGAAGGTGCTCCCCCAGGTCACACCCAAACACCCCTTCCTTCGCCGGCTCCGGCTGCTCCGATCTCCTGGGGCGGGCCTTCACCACCGAGCGAAGGAAGGTGCTGAGCTTGCCCCGTTTCCTCGGCACTGCAAAGAAACATAATAAAGAAACCAGTTCATTTCAGGCTTGGCTCGGTTGGACGAGGCCGAGCGTAACGCCTTCGACCGAGCACGGAACAACGGGAAGAACATTCCCAACCAGGACACGCAAGAACCGATTTTCCCCGTCCCTGCAAGTGCCCAAGGCCAGGTCGGAAGGGGCCCCGGACAGCCTGCTCTCGACTCCTGCTAAATGCGCAGGCTGGGCACCCAGACTGAGGCAGGGGCCTTGGAGCCTGAGGATGATCCTTTAGACCCCTTCCAATCCCAAGCCATTCCAGGAGGATTCTGTGACTTCCTCAAGCACAACAATAAACACAGTGGGATTGGGCCAGATCTCTGCGTGTTCCCATGGACCTTAATGCAGTCCTCTTGCTAAGCTTGCTCAACTCGGGCATTAACGAACCCCCTGAAAGCCACGCTCTGACCCCATTTTACTAACCCGCATTGTCAAATGTAACATGTGTACCTGGCTTTGGCAATGAATCGACGACGGACTCGGGAACTTTTCCGCTGATGAGTTCCACGCACTCACCAGGGAAAAACCCAACCTGTAACAAGAACAAAAAGACAGCTGGGCATTAGCCCGAGTCCACAGCCAAAGGGAAAGTCCTCTGTCACCGACACAGGGCAACCGTTTGCGTCCGGAAGCCATCCTGTGCAGGCAGAGCAGCTCCAAGCTGAGATTCCAGACTCTACTGAAGTTGGGCTCTCTAGTCAGAAGCGTGTGCCTACCTGAAAGCCACGCTTGCCTCTCCACCAGGGGCTCAGCTCCTTTGGTGGCATAGCAATAATGCACACCAAGTCTCCTACCTGCAAGAGATTGAAACGTCAATCACAGCTTCAGCACAGCTGGCAGGAAAGCACAGCTCAAACGACTGCCTGCTTCTGCGCCGCAGAATAGCCTCAAGCTTGACAGCCATTGCACCAATGCAGCCCCCAAGGCAAGGAACGCCTGGAACTGCTTACCTCCAGGGAGAGCTCATCCGGCCCCTGGGCGACGTAGCGCTTGATAACATGGGCTGCCGCAATCGCTGGAACGTTAAGAGATGACTCCGCACGCACCAGCTGCGGCTTCCACATGTCATCAGCCTGCAAAACAGAGCACAGGCCGTGGTCAGGAGCTGAGGACAAACTCTTTTCTGCAGGAGAGCACATCTGCGGCTCCCTCTGCTGGCTCAACACAGGGAACAAAGACAAGTCAGAGCTTCACACTGTACCTCCGTGCCCACCACCTCAGGCCCACTGCTGATCTTGCTGCACTCAAGGCCCATCACACCAGGTGTGACAAGCTGGAACAGAGCAGAAACACACTTCTGTTGTCTCTATTCACACAGCACAGTATGGAGAGACTTCTTCAGAACTACCCTTGCATACCCTGCGGCATAGGCAAGTGTTCGAGAAACTACCCCTTGCTGCAGTCTGTTCCAACGTGACAGCCTATTAGGCAGCATTGTACCAAGTTGCTATCCCTCTGCCAGCAGATGGGGACTCTGGCACAGAGCAGCAGATGCATTCGCCCAGAGCGCTCTGACAGTGCGACAGAAGGGCATTAGACAGCACCCTTCTGAGGGCTGAGCTGGAGGGCAGTGAAGAAACCCATGGCATGCAAAACAATGTGGTAGGACAAACACGACACATACCTGGCAACAAGATCACCTCAGGCTACCTGCAGCAGTTCCTGGTCACTCTGCTCAGATCTTATGAGAGCAAAAGCTGCACCAAGGCAGTGGGCGGAGGGTGGGCAGAGGAGAGAGAAAGAGCAGGTCAGTGAGCAGGGCTAAGACAGCCATGGCATAACGCACACAGCACAATCGTCCCATCCACTTGCTGCAAGACATGCTGAGTCTCAGGCTACGGGATGCCTGTCCGCCCAGCAACTTGACGATGCTTCCACAATTGAGCACAGAAGATGATGGAAGAAGCATGGGACGGGTGCCACCCTTACGGACACCCCCTTTGGAACATGCCTACCAGGGGAAAATGACGTCTGATGCTCAAGAGTAAGCAATACGGTGCTGGGAGCTCCGACAGCCAGCACTTCTCAACACCTCGCTGCCCACCCGTCCATCCTACGCTGGCTCAGCTTACCTACAGGATGCTGCGCACGATGCTACTCAAACAAAGGCACTAAACGCACAAGAACAACAAGAAAACCAACCACTCCGAACTCCTACTCGCCCACAAAGGAACACAGAACGCACCGCTCCTCCCCTCATGCCAGCCGCTTATGACATCACCAACGGCCACCAGCCTGCTCCACCATGACTCCCCACAAGGGGGGGAGGCATGACCACGTGGTCAAATGTGATTCCAACACGGCACCACAACATTGCAGAACTCACTGTGGGGTTGGAATTACGTCCTGGTGTGGCAGCGCAATGGGAGGTGTTTGGGCACAGCTGAAGAGCTGGCTGACTCCTGACGTTTCCAAAGGAGGGTGCCAGATTCACTCTCAGCATTCTTTTGCAGGGCTCTTTGGGATGCTTCAAACCCATTTCACTGACTAGGTCACTTCTAGAATGTTCAGCTGACAAATGCTCGTTTTGTCTGGGTAACGCCTCTATGCATCATGAATGAAAAATAAAATTAAATGGGCACGCCACCCTGTGAAACTTACCTCTCTGCTCTTGTTGTCAGCCAGACACCTAAGATGAGCATTATGTGTCGCTGCTCCTGAATGGAGATGCACCCAAGTCTGTGTTCCACTCTGCTCCACCTAAGTGTCTAAAAGAAACACAGGCAGAGATGATTAGAAGATCCTTTGCGCAGACGAAAGCGCAGGCTGCACGCCTATTCTCTTTAGCAAGAAATACTACTTGAGAATCCACAGACAGTTTTATGAGAGGTAGTATGAAAGATGAACAGAAAGGAAATAGATTCATTAAAATAACCGAGTTAATCCTCTCCCCATCAAAAAGGAAGCCTTCTGGGCACTGTTAGCAGCACCTCCTACAACACCTTGCACCACAAATTGTGGCACATGCATTTTTTTCCCACAGGCCCCTCGCTTCTGTCGTTAGTGTCAGATCCACTCAGGTTCAAATACGTGGATCAGAACAGCCATTCAGTTCTGCTGAGGCAGGATCCCACCACTGGGATGTCCCCCAGTCCCATTCCCTGCTTCTCCTGGCACGGGTGGGGAAAGGAACAGCAAGTGATATCACCTACCCAGACTTCTGCTGGGCCTTCCATTTGGTCGCCCATCCCAGGGAGAAGCAGGGGAGCTCCCGTGGCACAAAGCTCGCAGCTGGAGAAATCAAGGCTGCCTCTAAGATGGTGCTTTCAAACAGCACGAGTAACTGGATGTAGGACTTGAAACACAAGGGTAACATGAAAAAGCCACCAGTCCCCACGGATGGGGCTGTTCGCAGAGACAACAGCTGCGTGCTTTCCAGCAGTGTGATGCTCACCCAACAAAGCGCTCAGCCAGCAGATGCCTCCAGCGTCTGAGCACCCATTTGGAGATGGTTTTCTTAACATCCAGGCTGAATCTCCCCTCATACAACCTGAGGCCATTCCTTCCACTCCTGTCACTAGTTACATGGGAGAAGAGCAGGACAACCCCCACCCCCACATAACCTCTCTTCAGGTAATTGTAGAGAATGAGAAGGTCCTCCCTGAGCCTCCTCTCTTCCAGACTAAATCATCCCAGTTCCATAAGAAGCTCCCCATAAGATTGTGCTCTAGACACCTCACAGCTTCACTGGTCTCCTCTGGACACATCTCAGCATTTCAGTGTCCTTCTTGCAGTGAGGGGCCCAGAACAGAACACAGAACTCCAGGTGAGGACTCACCAGTGCCGACTACAGGGGGATGATGGATTCCCTGCTCCTGCTGGCTCCAGCCTTCTGCATTCCAACTCCAATCTCAACCATTCCTGCTGTAGTAGGACTTGAATCCTCATTTGGGGCTGCAGCTCAACAGGTCAGCACATCAAAAATAACACAACGTGCAACTGGAAGACGTGTCTCAAAGCCCAGAAAATCCAACTCTCTGACCTCGGCACAACTCACCAACCAAGAGCCAGGCCTTGACAACTTGGCTGATCTGAGCACGCGGGAGGGGGCCAGACAGTGGACCACAAGTGTCCATTTCCACTGCAGCTCCCTGTAGAGAACAGCACCAATCAGCAGGCGTGAATGAATTCATTGACAAGCTGCACAATGAGTCTGTTCTTTATAAAAAAAAAACCCACATCAATTCCTATTCAAAAAAGGGAGGAATTAATAAAGACCAAGAAAGTTCCTGTCCCTATGCCTCATTCTCTCACCCCAACTTTCCTTGCCTCATCCCCAACTCCTGGATGATGTCCACAAGCTTAATGGCAGGTCTCAATCCCATAAGATTCCTTTCACAATACTCCATCAGAAAGGATGTTACACTTGTTCTATACACTCAAGCAGACTGAGCATCAGTTTCTCAGTCACTTAAAACACACAGAAGCATCCAAACCCAGAGCACACACATCCCTTCCTGTGGTACTGGATCCCACAGCTCACCTTCACACCTCTGTCGATTCCTGGTGTTTTACACCCATGCAGCCTCGCTACGGTTCCATGGGTGTCACCCAAGACCTGCAGGACCTCTTTCTCCGCAAACCCCACCTGCAGGCACTGGCTCATGACGTTCACCACCTGCCCTCCTGCGCAAGAACAAGCATTAAGAACGAGAGCAAAGTGCATCGGATTCAACCTGGCCTGCTCCGACCCTCAGTCCTGCCAGGGATGCAGACTCATCCTCAGAGCCACGCTGGACATCAACACACGCATCATTCTTCAAACACCCCATCCCAGCAGCAAGGGATCAAAGCACTGGGACAGCAGAAACAAAAATGCTGTGAGAGTTTCCTGTTGGCACTGACCATGAACAAATCTACAGCTGAGCAACAGGACAGGAGACAAACAGCAGAAAACAACCAACCTGCAGAACTAACTCGTTTGGGGTTGGCCCAGATGTTTGCATGCTCCCTTTCCACGGCCCAGGCCAAGCTTGATGAGCTGCTCCTCATTTGCACAGGGGGAGAACGCTGCAGATGGGATGTGGGGGCTATGCACACCATGCCTTTCTCCTGCTTTTCCTCTCTCCATCTTCCATTAGCAAACAGCATCTCCAAGCCTTCCTTCCTGAAAAAATCACTGGTAAAAAAAGAACTGGCAAGCTTGCTTTTAAAATTGCCTTGTTTATACAGCTTGATGCTTTAAAGCAGAAGCTCACCTAGCAATGACCTACGTCAGACAAGCTCAACCTGCAGGGAAAAGTTATTTCTCTCTGTCTACAGGCTTTGCACACATTCACAGGTGCAACAGTCTGCCCAGATCTCAGCACAACTTTACTAATGGCAGAAATCCAGTTTATGCCCGCCACGTTTTTCTCTCTTCTGAAACACTGTACTGCTGCAAGAAGCAATGATGCCAGTAAAGAATCACATAATTGGAGCTGGAAGGGATCGCTAGAGACCATTCTCCTGCTGGCCACGCTCCTTTAAATGCACCCCAGGATCCCACTGGCCTTCTTGGAAAATATTTCCACATTAGGCATACATTTCAAGGAGGCTCCAGACAAGTAAAGACAGGGGAAAGCACTGGCAAGCCAAAGCAGGGCAAATTTTCCCACACTGCGTTAGCTACAGGGACAATAAATCATGCCCCCAAACTGCTTGCACTAGAACACCCAGCCTGAGATCATAGAAGCTGCCGAGATACGAGTTTATCACAACCCAGAAGTCCTTTAGATCGTGCACTCCCTGGTGCAGTGACACTGGAGGATCAGAATCCTCGGAGAAAAGAACCGGGCCTGCTCAGCTCCTTCCCACCCTCCCAAGGAAAAGCAAACCAACCGCACCGCTGCCAGCACAACCCCGCAGCACACAGCAGGGAACACAAACAGCTACCCAGTGCTCCCCTTCACTCCCAGCCTAACTACGAGTCCACCGGAGGATTCAGAGGGAAATCAATATAGAACACTTGAGTGCACACAGGACTGAATAAAGCCAGGATGAAATTGCACACGTGTGTGTGTGTGCACAGGGCTGCACAGAGCACATCTCCCTATTGTCCACCCTATAGACATATCCCCCCGTATCAGAGAATCATAGAATGGCCTGGGTTGCAAAGGACCGCAGCAATCATCTAGTTTCAACACCCCTGCTGGGTGCTGGGATGCCAACCACCATACCGGGCTGCCCAGAGCCACATCCAGCCTGGCCTTGAATGCCTCCAGTGATGGGGCATCCACAACTTCCATTCCCCCTTGTCCTATCACTATCCACCCTCATAAACAGCCCTTCTCCCTCCTGTTTGTGCGCTCCCTTCAAGTACTGAAAGGCCACAATGAGGTCTCCCCGCAGCCTTCTCTTCTCTAGGCTAAACAAGCCCAGATCCCTCAACCTCTCCTCATAGGAGAGCTGCTCCAGCCCTCTGATCATCACAGTGGCTCTCCTCTGGACCAACCCCAACAGCTCCACATCCTTCCCAGGCCTGGACACAGTACTGCAAAGAGGACCTCACAAGAGCTGAGTAGGAGGGGACAATCACCTCCCTCTCCCTGCTGGCCACCCCTTTTTCAGTGCAGCCCAGAACACACGTGGATGTATCTTTTTTCATACTTAGATTCCCATCTATGTACATATATAGACCACACCTACACCCCCACCATCTGCTAGAACTCCATATTCCTCCCCATAGCACCCAACAGCCCCCAGGAGCCCCATATCACCCTAAGGCCCCCACAACCCTCTCTCTCTCTATACACCACCCCTTCAAGTCCCATACCTGCCCATATCCTCCAATAGCTCCCCACAACCCCTACACACCCTCATAGCCCCCTAGAGCCCCTAGTCCTCCTATGGCCCACCACAGCCCCATATTCCCCCTAGAGTCCCCCTCAACTCTCTGTAGGCCTTTACAGCCCCTGCACAGCTCCCTACAGTCTTATATGACTACCTAGAGTCCCCCCACAGCCCCCTACTTTCCTATATCCCCCAGTGGCCCCCCCACATCCCTCTATGGCCCCTGAAGAAAAAACAAAACTAGAGCGGTGCACTTAGAAAGAGACCATTGAAAACAAATGCAAAATGCACACCTGCACAGGCTCACAGGGAAAACTGCAAGAGAAGCAATCTACACAGAGAGATGCTTTCCCTAGCTGCCCCCCCCAGCTCCATATCCCCCCTTTCCCCCCTCCCAGTCCCAAATCCCCCTCTGCCCTCCCCCCCAGCCCTATATCCCCCCTCTGCCCTCCCCCCCAGCCCCATATCCCCCCTCTGCCCCTCCCCCCTCTGCCCCTCCCTCCCAGTCCCATATTCCTTTCTGCCCCCCCCCCCCCCAGTCCCATATCCCCCTCTGGCCCTCCCCACACAGCCCCATATCCCCCTCTGCCCATCCCCCCCAGTCCCATACCGCGTTCTCCCCCCCCCCAGCCCTCTCCCCGCACCAGTGCCGTTCTCCCCGCACTCCGGCGCAGCTGTCCTCAGCACTCGCTGCCGTGGTGCCGGTTTCCGTCCCGATGCAGCTCGCACAGCCCCGGCTGCCGCGCCGGTCCCGTTCGGCCTCGGACCGGGCTGCGGGGGCCGCGCTCTGTGTGGAGCCGCCCCTCCAACGGCCGGGACGCAACGCTGGTTCCCGCGCACTGCGGCTCAGCCAATCGGAGCCGGCGGAGCTGCCGCTGCCCAATGGGAGGCCGGGGGAGGGGCGGACACCGGTCAGGAGCTGGGAGCCAGGAATGGCCGCGGGGGGAGGACAGAGGTGTGAGGGAGCAGCATCCAAACAGCAGGAAAAACAGCACTGAACAGCAGCACAAACCACAGACAGGAAGCTCGGGCTGATCGAGAGCAGCACCGGGATGCGAGAGATCGTTTGCTCCCATCCACAATGGCAGCACAGCTCCTGCTGCAGGAGTGCCTTAGGAATCCAACTCCATCCCCACAGAGCAGAGATCAAGCAGGTATGATCGTGGCGTTCCTGAGACCCCATGAGCATCAGCCCCTCCCCCTTGCGTAGTGAGTGGTGGGGGTGGGGGTGGGATGAAGGCTCATCGTCTTCCTCGCCTTCAACTTTCCACCCTGCGGGAGGGGCACCCCCCAACCTGCTTCCAGCTTGCCCTGAGGACATCTAATCACCACGCTGTGCTGGGGCTGTTCCACCCTGATCTTCATGGCCTTCATCCCCTTCTTTCCTCACACTTAGTGTCTGCAGCTCCCCCTCTCTCTGCCCCCCCCTTGCAGCAAGCACAACATTGGTTTTTTGAACTAGGCTTTACAGCACCTTTCTGGGCATGTGATACTTACTGCATAAGTGATTGCATCTGTCATGAGCAGCCTGTTTTCTGTCTTGTCATGGATGGTTACCTGGTCTATTAGGCAATGATGCACTTGATAAGTACAAAGGTGTTAATGTCTTAATATTCTGTTTCTACTCAGAATACTGACCAAAGGAATAAGTTTGATGTCAGCAGTGGAGAAGCTGTGGACAAAGATGGCAAAGTCTTGGAGATGGTGTCTCAGTAAGTATGCTGGGAGGGGGGGGGAAATAAAGGATGCTTCTTTCTTGCAGTTTGCCACCCTCACATCTGGTCATGTTACACAGGATGTTAGTTACACAGGATCACGGAATACCGGCATCTTCACCATCTTGCAGTTCTTAAAACAGAAGTTTCTTTGGCACTTTTTGCTCTGAGATAGAAATTCAGAGAAGAGTAACATTTATTTGTTTGTTTGTTTGTGTGCTTACTTACTAAATGCATGAAATAAATTAGTTGTGTTTCGATTTAAAGCAGTGTTTTTAAATGCATCAATCCCCATGATGAATGCAAAGAATTAGCTAGTCCCTTGCAAACTAAAGCAAGCTTTCTCCAATAGTTTGAATACTGATGTATCATCCTTTCCGTGAGTGAAAAGTATTGAGTGTTTAAGCAACAGGAATAAGTGTTTGTTCTTAATGCGTAGTTAAGCATTTGAGTGTGAGGAGAAAAAAAAACAACATTCCAGTGTGGGTGGTTTAATGTATATTTTAATTAATAAGTGTTTCCTGTATTCAGTGGAGAAGTGGCAGATGTGGTGTGACAGGAGAAATGTCCTTTGCAGGAGAGTTAATAACAAAAACACCTTGTCTTTTTACTTAGTCCTTTTAAAGAAGGTGAAGGATGACTATACAAGGTTTGATCAGACATAAAAACACTTCAGCATTTAGTTCTGTTATTATCTTCCTTGCTGTATAACGTGGCTCTCGGTGTAAAGGCATAGAAGAAGGTGGCAGTTGTAGGTACATCTTGTATTTGTACGCCAGTAAGATTAGTAAGTTATTGTTATATTCTTATAAAGTTCCCGATACCTTTCATAGCCTTTGTTAAATTAGGTTGTTCTGCCTCTAGAGCAGCTACGAATTTGAGAAGTGCCTTTGTGAGTCAGGAAAAGATCTGTAGCGTAGTATCCCATTTCCAGTGGGGAAAGAAAAGAACGGTGCAAGCATACATTTTTACTTCTCAAGCACTTCTACTGTCTCCATGGACTTAGCAGTGCGTAGCTCTGCTTTATGGAAACGTATGTGATTTAGTGCTTAAAAAGGAAAGATATTTGCCTTAAGAGCCTTCCAATGTAAGATCCATAAGTACACAAGATGTATTATGTATTTTTCCAGGTCTAATGACATGGCTGATTCACAAGAAGGCAGCAAAGAGAGTGTGCTGAAACCAGCACCTTTCAAAAGAGGCCGAGTGCAGAAACCCAAACCAAACCTAGAAAGAACTGTTGCATGGAGAAAAGACCGCGGACATGAAAAAGATCCTGAAGAGGAGAAGCAGAAGTTGGAGAAGCAGAAGGATGTGCGTTACACCATGTGAATGAAAGCAAGGATTCGTGCCACAAAGATGTAAGCTTCTCAAGCAGCTGCATAGATGTATTTTTGCTGGGCAGTGGTAAGAAAGATTTACCACTTAACCTGCAAGCATAGTATTTGTGTGTCTTATTCCTTCCAGTTAAACTGAACTGTCATAGAGTTTTCTGGTGCTTGTAATTAGATTCTGCTTTCTGTAGAGACAGAGATTATATTTCACTGATGTTTTTGTTGTTGGTGGTGGTGATACCAGATTTGAAAAGAGAAGTGCTGAACAGAAAGGATAATGTTGAAAAAAAAACCATTTCAGATGGAATGTATGCAGAAAAATAACAAATTTTTATCTTTAAAGTATTCGGGGATTTTAGCTGATGAACAAAAAAAAGAACTTAATTTTTGAGGTGTTTTAATACGAGAATGATTAAAGTAAATATTTTTTCTTCCTTTCATTCCAAAAAAGAGATTGGCCAAAAATGTTTTTCTTACTAGAGTGGAACTTGTCTTCTTTTTAGGGAGTGGCTGATGCTCCCAAGAAAAGCCCACAGCAGCTAAAAGCTGTTGAAGATGAGAAAGGACCTTCAGATGTCTTGAAAGACGCTTCAGATTTCAGTACGGGGTAAGATTATTTTTTAAGCGGAGAGATGGAGTGGAGGATGCGCTCCAGGTTGGACGTGTCTGTGACAAGTTCTCCTTTTGGTAAAGAAAAAGGTTAATGAATAAGAATTTAAGAAATGCTGTAGATCTGTTTTGTAGTTTTAGAAATTATGAGCTAGATGAAGGATTTGGTTAAATGTTTACGTTCCTCTCAAGGTTTGACTATAAGTTGCAGTTGTTTTGAAACTGCTTCATTTTTCTTACATTTGCTGACCTGTCTTTCAGGTACAGGTTCTTGATGTTTGATGTGATCTTAGTTGATCTTTTTCATGACGTCCCTTACTTTGCTCTCGTTCTAGCTTCTGCTGAAAATTAAATACAAGCATGTGAAATGTGATTGGAAGAATTCATCTTGTCCCATGCCATCAACTGCCTGTTTGTTTTTTTAGGGAGTCTGGTCCTGAGATCCAAGAAGACAAAACTGTTACTTCATCAGTTCGGTTACTGAGGAGTCGATTCCATAGACCAAAGCCAAATTTCAGAACAACAAGTAGGAAGGAAGAGATGGATATAAATGAAGGTGTATCGCAGGAGGATGCCAACAAGAAGGAAAGTTTGATGCAGAGTAGTCATGAGTCTTGCGTCCCTCCAGATGCAGATGTAAGGCTTTTTCTTTTTTTTTTTTTGTCAGTTGGATTCCAGCTTCTGAGTTTGTGAAACTGGTAGAAACACTTGATGATGTAAAGAAAAGATAGATTAATCTTTTTAGAAACAATATATTTCTTCAAAAGCTGTGATTTTCTGTGTGGGAACTCTTGTACTTCCAGTTATTTCTGACCTGAGGTGAACTTCATGAAATGACGGTGAAGAAATAAAAGTACTGAAAACATCTACTGAAACCTACATTTCAAGGTGTTTAGTTAAAGAAAGACATACGAATTTTTCTTGGGAAGCCTGTGAAATGATTAGGGAGCAACTAAAAGGAGATGGTCTTTTTGGACAGGAAGTGCTCTGAGCAGTGATTAGTACTGAGCTTTGTGGACATAAAACTATCTCCTTTTTCAGTATGGTACCATGACTTGCTTTTGCTCATATTTGTTTTTCCCATTTTTCAGAAAGCAGAAAACTATGAAGTCCTGCAATCATTGGAATCCTTAGGAAAGGCAGAGTCAGTTGGCCCACAGGATGTTTCTGAAAGCTCAAGTTTTAAGTCCCCAGACACACTTTCTGGATCAGAGTGTGGCAACATGGAGGCCTGTCCACTTGTAGATAATCTGAATGAGACCTCAAGTACTAATGCTGGGTAAGGGTCTAGCTGCTTTTATACCTCGACTAACAAGGAAGGCATTTTAAGAGGAAACTGTTCTGCTGATGGATTTCTAATTGACTAAGAACGTCTAATAAAAATTCTGAATGTTACTACTTGTAGATTTAACGCTAGTTGTATGAAAGCCCCAGTTACTGCTATGCTAAGCATCACATGAATGAATGTTTACTTTCCATTGAGAGAACAGTTTGTGCTGTAAGGGATCTTAAAGACTGTCTCATTTCAGCTGTCCTGCCATAGACAGGGATACCTCCCACTAGATCAGAATGTTCAGATCTGCTAACCAAACTAGCCTTGAACACCTGCCTCTAGGTGTGGGGCACCCATAGCTCTGGGCAACCACCGCTTATCCAGGCTCCTGTGAAGTCTTTCTCCGTGTTTATTATATGCCCACTTTAACTATTGAAATGACTCAATGAGGTTTCCCCCCCAGCCTTCTCTTTTGCAGGCCAAAGGAACTCAGTTCTCTGTCTTTCTGCTCAGGGGAGACTTTTGTGGCTCTGATCATTCTTGTGGTACTTCTCTGCACTTTCAGTAATAGATCTCCATATTTCTTGTGCTGAGGACCCCACAGCTGGATGCAGTACTCTACATGGGGTCTCCTGAAAGCTGAGTAGGTGGGGAGAAACACCTTCCCCACCTTGTTGGCTTCTTTTGGATGCAGACCAGAATATGACTGCCTCTGGGCTGCAAGTGCATGTTGCCAGCTCGTATCCAGCTTTTCATCTCTTAAGCCCTTATCCACTGTGCTGCTCTCATTCAGGTCACCCTCCCAGTCTTTACAGGTGTTGGGCATTACCCCAACCTTTATGCAGGATGCCGTGCTGCACTTTGTTGAGCTTCACGAGATGCACATGGGCTGACTTCTTGTGGGTTGTCTGAATGGCATCCCTTCCTTCTCTCGTTTCAACTTCACCACTCAGTTTGATATCATCCATAGACTTGCGGAGGATTCACGCAACACCACTGTCTCTTTACTGAAGCTTTTAAATAGTATTACTCTCAGTATGGACTCCTGAGAGATGCTGTTTGCTACTGCTTTGCATTTGGACATTGAGCTGTTAACTGGAATTCTTGATTTATTTTGCCCAATGGAAAGGTAGTGACTATAGCATACTTCACTGACACCAATTAGGTGCACCAAAACAAATTATCAAATGTATTCTGAACAAGATTTTGCACATATATTTATAATCATATGTATTCTAAGCAAACAGTGCACTAGCCTCAGGCTGATCAGTGTTCTGCTGGGGGGGGTGTGTAAATTTGGGTAGGAAAGGTTATATGACCTGATGTGTTCATTGCAGGGTGGGGACTGAGGTGGGGTGGTGTCTTGTAAGTGGGGGTTCTTAGGTTGGCTAGGGGGAGCTCTGAACGCCGTCCTCTAGCATCCTGACTTGCATGATAAGTGGGGAGGGGGGTGGAGGAGGGAAATGAACTGTTACAAACAGTATGGGAGGAGCAATTGTTGAAAACTAAGATGAAGTTGTACCTCGGCATTTTCCATGTTGTCTGTTTGCAGATATCCTTTCTCATTCATCAGAGGGGATGCAGTTTCTTTCTTACACACGTTCTTCGTGTGCCCATTAGAATCCCTTGCCTGCATCAGCTTAACTTTCCTGATCCCATTCCTATGCTTCTGTTGGTATCCAAGTATCCCCAGGGTGTGTGTCTGTACTTCCACTGGCTGTGCATTCCCCCTTACGTTTCGGTTGGACTGGGAGGTCCTGGCTCAGCCATGCTCATCTCCTGCCTTCTTTGCCCTCTGTCTTGAACATGGGAATCAAGAGCTCTTGTACTCCAAGAAAGATGTCTCTAAATATTGCTGGCTCTCTTCTGCTTCTTTATCTATGACAGCTGTTTGCAGGAGAATCCCATTGACTAGTCCCTTAAAAACTAAGAATTTCACTTCCTTAAAATGTAGGGTCCTTACTGTACTGCTCAGCTAAAATCATGAATTCCACCAGCACTTAGTCACTGCATTTTCTCTGTTTGGACTTTCCTACCACATGAACTAAGAAGTTATCCTCAGGATGCTGCAAGAGTCTCCTTGACTGCTTGCAGCTTGCTTTGACACTTTTCCAGTAGATGTTAGGGTGGTTAAAATCACCTGGCAATATCGGGGGTTGGAAGAACTCTACATCAACGCCCTCCACCCAGTAGGAAACACCAACTACGTAGTTTTCTTGGTTGGTTTGGTCTCTAATTGTCACCCATACTCCACAGTGGCTGCTGACTCCTGGCTTTTACCCATGCTACATTGGTAGGGAGACACCTTCTATTGCAGGATCACTTTTCCATCTTGTTATTTGTGAGCATTTAGGAGTCATTAAGAATTATTTCTGTTGTGGAAGTAGTTAGTAGATGAATGCCTATACACATTTGCTGAAGAAAAAAAAGATTTGTGTGCGTAATTTAACACGCAGCAGAACTTTGCATTTGTGTAATGTCTTTCAAAAAGTAAGCTGTGTTTTATAAAAGTGAACCTGTGCTTTTTGATGACGTGCTTTTGTATTGAATTGGATATTGTTTGTTTCTGGTTGTCTTAGCATTGATAGAAAAATCCCAGCTCGAGGTGAAAGTAAACAAAGACCTCTTCAACCTGTCCAATTAGTGAGGGGCAGATTCCAGAAGTACAAGCCCAACTTGGGAAGAGGTGTTAGAAGGAAAGAATTACAAATACCAGAAAATAATGAGGATAAGAAATCTGAAGCGGATGACTTGGAGGTGCAACAAACTGAGTCTGCTCGTCAAGTGTCAGCTTTTGTAAGTATACTAGGAATGGCTACTTTGCCTTTGAAAATGTGATTCCAAGTTACATGTTCTATCTTGGGCAGTTATATTGGAATATTTAACATTCATTCCCTGAAGCAGAGACACCATCTGCTATGAAAGAAATCCCACAAACTCTGAACTGTTGAGATATTGCAGGTACGAAATTAGTGGAGTCTACAACTTACAGTCTTAATGTCTTCTCAGAAATGAGGATCTAGTTTGGATTGGGTTGCATGACAGATGAAGGATGATGTACATTTGAAGTAAGCAGAATGCAAGTTTGTTTTCTATTGCAATACATAAAGATGGGCATTTAGTTCATTTTTTCTTTCCTGCTTGGTTGATTGAAGGCTGTGTTGAAGAATCCAGGAAGTATCAAGAGAAGACATAGGGTAGTCTGTTTTTCTGCAAGAGTTAAAGTCTTTGTGTGTTTATAAATGAAGTTCTGTTTTATAACCTTGCTTGATTCTCCTTTTTTCTTGCTGTTGAAATGGATAATACCTCTGTTTTATTGCAAATCAAAGGTAAAAATGAAGCTGCATCGCATGAAGGAAATGTACTGAGCAATGAGGAACATGCACAGGAAGAGGTACCTCAGGTGCCCTGTATTTCTGAAAACCTATTGTGTGAACAAAGCAGGTAAGGTCAGAGTTTAGCAAAATCATGTATGAAAAGTTTTCCTCTGGTACATAAAGATAAGTCTTTGAAGGTGTAAATTCCTTGTATTTGTATTTCTCTGATTCTTTGTTTTCAGTGCCCATAGGCAGCTTCATCCCTTGTTTTTGGTGCACACTCTTTAGCTAAGGTGAACTACTTTTGGTTTCTTTTTGGCTCCTAGTTTTTCATTTGTTTAAAATACACTGTTTGTCTACAGCACCAGGTTTTTGAGTGGTTGGCTCCAACTGTATTCTATATGGAATGAGGGCTGCTCCAACAGTAATTCTTCCTGTTCTGTTATGTTGGGCCACGCTGTTTCAGACTCATGTCAGTGGTGTGGCAGTAGAGGTTGAACCTTCCCACCACTGCTCCATTCCATGTTGTTGCTGTGCAACAGATGGCAGCAGTGGGACAGTCTGACAGCATGGTGTCTGACGTGGAAGTGTGGATGAGGCAACAAAGAGTGGAAGATAATTTCTTCATGTGGAAAAAAACTGCAGCCGTTGACATTCGTTAACACTCACTGAAAGTTTACGGAGGCCACGCAGTGGATGTGAGCACAGTGGGGCAGTGGTGGTGTGTTTCTGCAGCAGTAACAGCAGCACCTCTGTTTGTGCAGTTTGTTATGAGCGTGGCATGCAGGTGGTTCTTCATCACCGCTGAAAATGTGTGACAGATGGTGTTGACTGTGCTGAAAAACAGTGATTTGCAGATTAGAATTTGCCCCACTGAGTAGTGTGATTGTGCTCTTTGTAGCAGTTGTGGTTTCCTGGCAAGTAAATAGGAAGCACTACTTTCAGAGTGACATATGCAGCCTAAGACAGTACCTGTTCACTCAGTGCAGCCCAGGCAGGCTGTAAGGCTGGACAGCTGGGTACTGCATCCTGTTCAGATCCCTCTGGATGGCAGCATGAGCATCTAGCATATCGGTCTGATAGCTGAGGGTCAGCTCTTCTGCATCGTCTTGATCATTTGTGAGATGGTAAGGAGGACTGAAGCCAGTATTGACCCTGAAGCCAGTAGCTCTCAGTTTATAGCCTCGTAACACTCGTAACACTGATCACTACCTTCAGGGCCCACCTGTCCAGCCAGTTTTCAGTCCACCTTATTGTCTGCCCATACAGCCTGTAACTTAGCAGCATCTTTATGAAGGAGTTAGGGGCGATAGTGTTGGAAGCCTTGCTGGAGTCAAAGTAGATGATTTCTGCCGCTCTCTCTCCCTTTGCCTACCAATTATTAATTATTTTGTTATTAATTATTATATTATATTATCAATTATTTATAGCAGAAGATTTATCAGGTTGGTTAAGCTTCTTGTCTTTCCTGGTTCTGGAAGTGGTTTACAGAATTTATCATTGCATCACATTCCTCAGGATTAAGGTGAGGCACAGCAGCCCATAGTTTCCTTGATCCTCCTTATTGCTTTGTTTGAAAGCTTCAGCTTTCTGTTCACTCATCTGAATGTGATTAAAGGAGAGATGAGAATTTTATCTTGTTTAAAAGCAGTAATACCTTGAATACTGGAATTAATGAAGATAGCGTTCCTATGGTTAATTAATCCGGGGGCCCATTGTGGCTGAAACTTTTATCTCTTCCTAACGTCTTAATGTTTTTTCAAAAGTAAGCTAAATGGTCCATTATTGCAGGAAAGCAAATCGTGTAATTTTGTTTTGTTTTGTTTTATTTGCTTTTTAACTCTTTTAACTCTGTTTTGCTAAAGTAAATAAATAAATACACAGAACGACTGAATTCATTTCTAACCGTATGTTTTATGATAAGACAAGCTTGTGGAATGTATTTTGTGGTGCATGGAAAGTTAAAGTTGAAAAATATTGTTTTCTAGGCCCGATATAAAATTAAGTTCTGGAGAAGAGAGCAATCAGTGTGATAGAAAACCTTCACAGCAAGCAAGGGTATCCCTCAGGAACCCAAAGCCAAACCTAACAGGAGCTCACAGAAAAAGGGGTCATTTTGAAGAAGACAGAAACAGAGAGATGAAGACGATGCTGAGCCTAGAAATACAGAAGAGCATTTGTTAGAAAAAACAGGTGTATCGGTGGTAAGTGCTGATCATGTGTTTTGAGCCTCTTTGTACCTCAGTTCTTGTATTTAGCTTCCTAGAACTCATAGCTGACATAAAAATCCAGTATGTAAATATGACAAGTTAAGGTGATGCTTTCATTTTCTGTGCTTCACAATTGGAAATGATGAATCTAAACACACTGTAAAACTTTAGTCAACACTGTATATTTAATATTTCCTGTTTCTGTGCAGAAATCTGTATTACTCTGCCTGTGGCAGGAGGATTGAGCCACGATGATCCTTCAGGTCCCTTCCAAACCAAGCCATTGTATGATTCAGTGATTATCATATTCTAATACCATTGCCATTGAATTAAATGTTTGCTATCCATTTTCTAATATCCAGTACTACCTACAACTCAAATTTTTCTAGTAGTGTGGATCTGTTTATAAGTTGATGTGCATGTGAATAAATATCAGACTTCTTCAATTCCCTCCACACTCCTGAGCTATCTGATATTGATTCCTTTTCTGTCAAAAGTTGTGGCGTGTAAATTAAAGGGCTTTTTGCTGGTGGCCCTTGTTTTTGTGATGGATGACTAAAATCTTTCTGTTACTTCAGTATATTCAAGTTGTGGATGCTCTGTATCTGTAGGCGTTCAAGTCCAGGTTGCATAGGATCCTGGGCAGCCTGATCTAGTGGCTGGCAACCTTGCCCATGGCAGGGCAGTTGTAACTAGATGATCTTCAAGGTCCTTTCCAACCTAAGTTGTACTATGATTCTATGATATAACCTTGGTAAGTACGACATTACTTATGTTTTGTGTGGTGATTTTCTGTGTATTTGAGTAACATTTAAGCTTTGTTCTGTAAACTGGGGTAGTTTGTTCTTTTTAGCTGGCTCCCAGGGCAGGAAAAAAATCCATCCCTCATGTTTTACTCTAGAATGAACAGGTAAGTAACAAGGTTAGAAAACGGAAAATGGTTTATCTTTCCACTTGCTGAAGGGTTACTCTTGATGAGCTGCGTGGAGCTGTGTGTTATTTGGCATCAGTGGGAAACTCAGGCATCATATTTAATACCATCTCATGACACTTTTTAAAAATCTGAAATATGAATGAAAAAAGAGGAACAAAATGAACCGTGCTACCGGATTACAGCTGAACGTGTTCAATGATAGCAGTTGTCTCTTCTGTCCAGCAAAACTCCAGTCACACAGAAGAAGCGGCTTCCTTCACAGAGTCTACAAGGAAACATGATTTTACAGACTCTGAGAAGCCGTCCTGTAAAAGAATCAGGCAGAACAGTAGTTTCCAGTCTCCAGGGATATCATTAGAGAATAAGAGTCAAGTAGAACAAGAAGAGTCTCAGCTTTCTGCACCTCAGCAAAAAAAATCAGATGATCAGACAAGGTAAAACAGCTGATGATGGTTTTTTATGTTCAACTGATTGTTTCTGTTCTTAGACATTAATAACTAGCCATAGTTCTGAAGTGTGTGTGAGAGAGAAAGAGAGCGCATGCAGGATGGTAGCACTAATGACTTCCACCTGAACCATAGCAGAGGCGTGCAGAAATCCCTGCACCCTTTACTCTGTTTGCAGCTTCCTAAAATGAACAGCCAGCACTCTCACCAGCCTACCCCGGAGTCCACTGTGGTCTGAGTAACAGTTCCAGATTTTAAAAGGAGAGCTTTAAAAATACCCATGCTGGGGACAATGGGATTATGAGAGTTATCCAAGCAAACTGTGCGGGAAGTGTCCTCTGTACTTGGTTTCATCTCTCTATCAGTTGACAATGCAAGCTCTTCTAAGGGTGAAATTTGGAATAATTTTTCTTGCTTAGAGCAATTGCGACCATCTCTTTGGGGATGGAAGCGGTAGCTAATTCAAAGGGATTGCGTTCTAAGAAAGGGGAGCCGATAATTAATGATCATCTAACAGTTCTGGTTTCTAGGCATTAGTAAGATGACCTAAAATCTCATAGTTTGGGTTCTGTACTGTGCTTTTAGCAAAGGAGAAACTAGAGAAGTTCCCATGATTTAAAAAGTTTGCAAGCTTCACCTATCTCAAAATGAAAATTAATTTCATTGTTTCTAATAATTCCATATATTGCAGATTTCATACTGCAGCTTCTCAGCTCTCTGAAACTGCTTACTCCATGCTTAAGATCAGTACTTTTGTGCACATGTGAAGATTTGGTTTCCGGATGGAGTAATACCTGAATGCATTTTTGCCAGCGTGTTGCAGGAAGTAACAGGATTGTAGTCTTGATCACAGTGCTCCTTTTCTTCTTTTCTGTTCATTGAGTTGGTTTTTACTTGTGGTGTCTCTTTTAATGTTTTGGACTGTATTAGACTTGATTGTTATTTTTAATATACTCATGTTATGTGCTCTTGCTTTGTGTTCTAGAAGACAACCTAGGAGGTCATCAAAACAGACAGCACTACCAAAACATGGACTGGAGCTGAGAACTGATCCATCTTCTGCTTCTGAATGTGAGGCCAGTTACTGTGAGAAGGGGAATCGAAGACAAGAAGTGAAATCAAGTGTTGCTAGAGGCAAAAGCATGAAAACTGCCCACAGAAAGAAACCTGTGAAGGAGCAGAGAAGTTCAAAAACAAGCAGCCTGGTGACCCTCCGGGCTTCTCAAGGAGATGAGGAGGAAGCAGATGACTTTGAGCCTGATGATGAAGATGAATGTTTTGCTGAAGAGGAAGTAAACAAAGCACCAGTGTTTGTTCCAGTAGGTCTTAGATCTCCTAAACCTATTCCTGTTCAGATAGAGGAGACGATGCAAGAGGTATAATGTAGCTGCGTTCTGTGTCCATGTTTGTTTTGTTTCTTCAAACAGAAGCTTTTGTTCTAATTGCAATTGCTAGTACTTGTTAAGTTTAGTTTGTTAAGAGTAGTGCTGACAGTAGCAAGGATGTTTACTTGACACATGTACTTGGTTTCAGATGAATGTACATCAGCCTGGGATCCAAACAGTGTTATGAACTATCAGTAGGTCTGCAGGGTGCTCACCAGGTAATTAATCTGGGACTGGATTTAGGCACAGTCTGATGTGCTTACTGCATGTTTTGAGGCTTAGGGTGGAGCAAATGGAGCATTTCAGTTCTACATTTGAATGTCAGGGAATGAGAGAGATTACCAGTACAGTTTATGGTTTCTCTGCAGGTTTGTCCTCCTTTGTTCTTGTGATATACTTCCTGTAACATAAAACTTAAGTAATGGGTTAAGTTTAAACACGTGTCTGTTACAAGATACAGCCCTATATCTCTTTAGTTTAGGCTGCAGAGGTTGACACAGCAGTGGAATCCACTCCTTCCCTGTGCTCCAATGTAACCCTTCCACAGGCTGGAGGTATTTCAAGGAAGATCCTGCTCTGTCTGGTGTGGGCAGATCCAAAGCCTGTGGTCCTTACGTTTTGGCAATTATTTTTTCAAAAGCTGTTTTTGGCCTCTCCCATGAACTGCTTTTATAGTTAAGCCTGGAGTAAAGCCCTAGTGTTTAATGTTGAAATCCTTCTTATTTCCATAAATTAATCATACAGTTTCTTGCTCTGAATGACAGTGAGAGAATTTAAAGCAGAAAAAATGATAAAATCAACAAAATCCGTTTGAGTTAAATAACCAGCTCAAAAGGTCTCAGCTGGATAATGTAGATTTTCTGATTCTTCTCATTAGTTACAAGCAGCACTGCCAGTTCTTCCTCCAGTTGCTTCCTTCTTTAACCTGCAGTATTGTTTAGTACTTGATTTGTGGAGGGATTCCGTGAGATGTTCAATGTCTGCTAAGCATGTAGTTTATTAGGAAAAAAATAAAGTATTTGACAGATTTTTCTACCAGGGCTGATGAACTGAAATGCTTTCAAACTAATCTTTACAGCTGGATATATCTCAGTATCCCTGATGTGCCGGTGGCTACTAATGGAGAAGGTCTTTCTCATGTGTCTGTCCAGCCAGTCATACAGGAGGAGGAAAAAGGAAGCACCTTACCAGCTGTAAGAATGCCTCTTTATTTTGACATCTTATTCAGCATTGCCATCTACTTTGGGAACCATCTCTCAGGAACTATTGATAATTGCGTTCTTTCTCCTTGGGGAGCCAGTTGATGAAGGAGACAGATTCCCACTGTGTCCTCACCGTGTCTCCTTCACCTTCCTTTTGTCTCTCTTATTTTATAGCAGATACAAAGCTCTGGCCTCTGACTGGTTTCCAGGCCTGTTTGTGACAGTATAGATATGGAAAACTGTAACATTTTGTCAGCTCCTACTATCTGTTTTAAAGCCAGGGTGACCTCTGGGCTGAGAATTCACCAGGATGCATTACATTAAAATTGCAGACGGATTTTTATGTAAATACCTGATATGTTTTTCTTTTTGCTTAAGGAAGCAACTGAGCATGAAAATCCAGAAGCGGACAAAGGTAGATATGCAATTCTCTTGTTTGTGTCTTCTCCATTAACATGCTACCAATTTGTGGTTACTCTTGGAGAAAATTTCAAAATTCATGTATTTTAGAAAAAAAATGCTTGTGAGGTACTGGACTCTTTCATGTTTTTTTGAACAGGCTTAAACTATCTACATTCTTCTGTTCTCTATCAAGTAGATGGACCAAGCATTGCAAAGTTTTGTTTCTTAGAGTTGGAATGTGCATTTTCTGAGTCCTATTCTGTAGTTATCTGTACTGGGAGAAGAGAAATATTTACAAACCATAGAATCATAGAATGGCTTGGTTGGAAAGAATCTTAAACATTATCTAGTTCCAACCCCCAGCTTACAGCTGACTTGACGTGTTGTGAAGTGATAATAAAGTGGCCAGAGTCTAAGCTTTGTCCTCTGTATGTAAGGTCCCTAACTCAGCTCTGACCAGAAGCAAGTACTCTTTCCATAGGAGATATGTGTCCAACCCTTACAGAACTGTTGCTTTTCAGAATTGCTCTCACTTAGGAATTTAATTACATTCTCAGTCTTTGTAAGGAGCACTTGATATTGCCTGGGCTACGGTTTTGGTTGAGGGAGGTGAAATCTGCTGTCTTGCTTTGGTTTATTTCGGTACGATAATTTTGGAGGATGGAAATGTTTAGTTTTGTATGACCAGTTAGTTAGGAAACAGAAGTTGAAACAGGGATATAGTTCAGTGCTATTACGGGTTATGGATATCTGCATTTAAACACTTTCTCCCTTTCCATTCTTGGTGGCTTGGTTGGTTATGAGATGCAGTGGGATAAAGTAAGATGGAAAAGCTCATGGATTGAGATGTAGACAGAGAGATCGTTTTACAAGACAGAAAGTTTATTTTATTGCTAACTAAAAGTAGAGTTGAGTGGTGAGAAGCAGGGAAGACTAAAACACCTCGTCCCCACCACACTTCCCCATCCTGGCCTTTCCCACCTTCAGCTTGACACCTTCACTCCTAACTCCTCTTTCCCCATGCTGCTCGTGAACAGAAGAAGCAGGAGCTGCAGTCAGCCCATAGTACTTTACCTCCACCACACGTTCCTCCTTGTGGTTTTCCACTGGCCTAGTATGGGATCTTTCCCACGGGATGCAATCCTTCACAACTCTTCAGTGTAAGCCTTCTCCACCATATGTCCTCCAGACTGCGTTTCCTTCAGGGGGTGTCATTCAGGGAGTTCTGAATGTAGTGGATGAGAACTGCCATCTGTCCATGAGTATCTTAATTCAGGAATGGCAACAACGTAAAAATGCATTCTGTGCTGTATGGATGATAACATCAAATGCTTTTGGGATGTGGGTACATGAATTTCTTGTAAGTATACTTGTGATTTTTTACCTCTGAACAACTCTGTAGGAATTAGCGATGGAAGCACTGAAGCTGCCATGACTTTACTTGCAATGGGTGATCCAACGTTGCAGTTAAAAGCAAGCACTGAAGGTATGATCTGATTTATGAGACAAAGTCTTCCTTGTGCATTCTGGGTCCACCTAAGGAGGAACAGAGCAGTAGCTGCAGAGCTTCTCTACATGAGGCTGCATAGCAGGAGGACAAGAGTCTGGGATGGGAAAAGCAAAGCACCTTACCAGGTAGTGCCAACTGCATCACTGTGTGTTTCTGAGAGCTATTTAAGGAAGGGTGTGTTTGAATTGATCAGTGTTGGCTGCACAGATTGGACAAAAGGGAGGATCTAGAGTTAAATGGACATAAGTGATCTTTGCAGACCTTTAAATTGAAACATAGGCCTTCCCTTCTGACTAGCTGTAACCTTAGGTTACCAGGCTTTTAGTCTAGTTTTTGGTAGATTTTCATATAGAATTTATCATTTACTTTGACTTTTTGAATATTAACTTTCTAAATGTTGCTGTTCTGTGTTGTTTGCTGTTCTAACTAGAATGGACACACGTGTTACCTGCGCAAGATGAGATGAACGTGGCCAACAGTCTTGTGAGCCACGCTGAGTCAGAGCAAAACAGAGCTCCTTATCAGTGTGCAGTTTCTTCAGCTACTTCTGCCAAGGTACCTTGCAAGGATGGAAGCAACGTTAATGTGAAGGATCGAAGCACTTGTGCAGGAACAGGTGCTGAAGAATATGTCAAGGAAAATGCAGCAGATGCCAGGTTAAATTACTACTTCAATTAATTTGTAGAGACAAGTGCTCTGACGCTGCTTACTTTTGCAAGGTTCTCTCTGGAATTTTGTCTTGAATTGCAAGCAATCTTGCTTTAGTGAAAATTTCTCAGCTTGGTAATTTTCTGTGTCACATGGAACCAGCACCTGTATCTTTTCTTTATAATTTTTGCGATGTTGTTCTGTGATTTGAGAGATGTGAAATTTATTCGTCACTCCAGCAGTTAATTTATGTTTGGGAGGGAAGAATGATAGAACTTTCTTGGTATGAAATTGCTGCTAATCCTTAAGATCATTTTCCCAAAGTACTTTATGGCTAATTGGGCCAAGGCAGATTGCTTAACTGTCATTGCTACTGCGCTCTCCATATAGAACAAATATCAAGGAGCAGTGATCTTCTATCATTGTGTTTGTCAGTTTTACTCAGATATTCGTCATAGTTAAAATAGATGGAACTCTTTTTCAGAAAGAATCTAGAGATCATCATGTTCTGTTGTTTGGAAGACTGTTGACTGCTTGAACAAATTATCAGCTTGTACTCTTCTGTAAAAACATAACTGAAGCTTTTACTTAAGTTCAGCAGTTCCTTTGCTATATTTTTAACCAAAACTTAGTAGCATGTGATCAGTGTTAGATCACTGATCATCTCACATTTTCATGTTTCAGTTATTTTGATAGAGGACATACTAGTTTGCAGTAAACGTACTTGTTCCAGTTACCAAAGCAGCTGACGTTTGCTTTTGTTTTGTTTTCTTTTCTGCCAAATAATGCCTCCTCTGTCAGCTGCAGTCTGTGTTACATCTGTTCATTGTCATCTGTTTTACCTCTCTCATCTTTTTTGTACAGCGTCTTTGCTGAGAATATCTTACTGCTAGATGTCAAGAAATCAAGAGCTATGCTGATGGCATTTCTCCTTCTTACCTTTAGCAACAGTTCTCTGCCTTTGGTGAACAGTATGAGACTGGGAAGAGACAGTCTCCAGAAGTCAGATCCAAACACTGGAGTACTGAAGTCTAATGAAAGTGCAGTTCAGAAGCCTCTTAATATGAATGTAGTTGTGGAACAGCTAGACAGTGTTCAATGTGGTAAGTCTGTTTCTTATCCTGGGATTTTAAAATAGTTTCTTCTAGCGGATTCGTGGCTCTTTATAACATAAAACTGAAGTGATTTTTCCAATTCCCGTTCACAGATTACGTGTCAAAGCTATACCACGAGATACTCATTTATTGTAGTTTTATACGTAAACCAAAGCCTCAATTTAAAATTAAATGAAATGCCAAAATCAATTACTGGTCTGGCAATGACAGAAGTACGGCACAGTGTGCTTTCCTTCTGTTGTTAGTGTCATTGCTTTCCATCAGAACTGGAAGGGGAGATGTACAAAATAGTTTTGTTTTTCATAACGCAGTTATGGAAAGTAGTGATATGTAAGGTGGCAAAGAGCACAAGATACCAAGGCAAGGTGTGTAGATCATAAATACCAGACATAAATTTTAACCTACATATATGCCAGCATTTTTTAATAAAGAATGTATGTATATGACGTATATAGGAGTAAACTTCAGTATGTATATTTATACAGAACTACATACATATGCATTAAATACAAAAACTCGTATTTAAAATGATATACAAGAAAATGCTCAAATTGCGTAACGTAACTTATTAATCTTAAAATACAACTTCATATTTCTTAGAGTCTATGGACTTGAGAGGCAGTACAGAAATGCAGGAGGTGGAACAGGTCAGGGTCGGACCAACTTCAAGGGATGCTTCAGGCCTTCAGAATTTTGGAACTAGGATGGAACTTGTCAAGCAAACGGACAACAAAGGGAGGTAGGAAGAAATCGTCAGCTAAGATTCTTCTAAAGTAAGAGCTGAAGTGTGTGCATGATGGAGATTGTGTGCTTATGGACACTGTGTGTTAATTGCACAGAAGTTTAATTTAGACTTCTGTTTTTAAGGTTTTTATTTCTCAGATGTTACCTGAAGACTTTTGAGTGTCAATGTTAATCTGTGCTTGCTGTTTCAGTACTTACTGATCAACTTGCTACTTCACTGCCTGCCAACGAACCGTGTCTGGAAGGAAACATTCATTGATGGATCAGTTTGCAAACATTAGTGAGCTCCTAAGCTTTCTTGCTTGGTCGTGCCTTTATTAGTAAAGTCTCAAGTTAGTGGTGTTATGGAGATTTTCTACTGAAATATTTCATATAGATCTGTTTGAATGTTGTGTATGTTCTTTAGTTTAAACAGGTAACTGTGTAAGCTTCTCAGTAAAGGCACAATTAGAATCATATTATACAGAGTTTAAGCCCTTACGCAGGGTACCCTTAATTGGTTTCAAACTATCTGATCATACATCTTACAGAACAGAGAAAGAGATGAAAGATGTTTGTGGAAGTTCTGGGCACTTGTCACCAGAATGTGTGGAATCTCACCTTGGGCCAGAGGATGATCTGGATGAAAGTTCTCTGGACAGAGCTGTGCAAAATCCTTGCCCTGCCAAGGACAGTCAGCGTACAGTCAGCTTTGCTCAGGTAAGTCATTTCATTCAATTACAGCCTGGAAGTGCCCGGTTTCTCAAGCTCTGTAGAGGGAAATATTTGGTGCAAATGTGCTCACCTGTTTTACAGACCTGGAATTTCTGATTCTATTTATTCATTTATTTTTGCACAGGTATAGTCACATTTAACCATGACAACAAGCCTCAGTTTTTAGGATGTCAGCAATAAGTGATGCTTGTTAGCAAGATGTTGAGAATTTCTCAGTTGTGTTGGAAGAAGTACGTGTGACTCCAGTGTCATTCAGTCCAGCCTCTTCCTGTTATATCTCTTTAAACTGAAGTCACATACTGCAGGGACAATGCATTTCCATTGTCACCTTCATTCGCTTTGCTTAAACCAACTTGGTTTTGTTTCAATAAACTTTATCCTTTGCTGTACTCCTTCCCATTTCTATGCATAACTGCCTTTTACATATACCTATTGGACCATGGATATATTTTGCATCTTTAGTTTTGCAGTGGTTGATACTGTTCTAGCATAAAGAATTACCTTATTTTTTCCTGAGGGGGGTTCATTCACTCTTCCCTTGAGACCTCCAGCATTGCTTGATACCAGCATACTTGCAGTTGCTGTGGAATGGCTGAATTGCAGTGACTTGTTTTCTCAGTGCAACCTGTAGATGTGTCATTTTAGAACAGGGTGCAGAAAAGACTGTGCTCGTACTGGAGTGGCAGAAACAGTAGGAGGAGGCAGCTTGCAATGGAGGATTCCTTCTCTTAGCAAAGAACTTCTACTATAGAAGGATGGGTGTGTTGCAGAGCTGGGTGCTTCTCTTTGGCACTTGGTTGTTTTGTAATGGTTGGTGGAACTTACATTCCTAGAGCAATTTGTTATGTGAGTCATCAGTGACAGAGTTGTGCGCTGGGAAATATCAATTTATTTCAAGACATCATCCATGCAGACAGTGAGCTGCATATGAATTACATATTACTCTGGTTGGTCTGGTATCCTTCAGCCTGGAATGCCTTGAAGGAAAAGCTGAGAAAACACAATTTTAGGTTTTATGTCTCTTTGGAGTCTGACATGCTTTCTTTCTTCTTTTGTGGAGTTCTTTGTCAAGCTTACCGTGTTGTTTTATTTCAGATATTTCTAGAATGAAACAAATGCTAAGGATTGTCAGCAGCAACATATAAGCAGCAGAGAAGAGACTTCAGGTATAATTCATACTATATATTTTAAGAGAGCAAAAAAGTTGTGTATCTTACAGTGATGCAAAGATTAATAATAACAAAAAAAGAAAATGTGTTGTTATGATTAAATAATCTACTTAATGAACAAACAGAAGGACCGATACCTTAGTGTCATTCCCCACTCCTGCTTCTTATTTAAGTTTCATTATTGCAAACTAGACTTGGAAACCTTTCAGATGACTCCTTGAGCTTAGATATTAATAGAAGGGAAGTTCTTGCTCTTTTCTCTCAGCAGTGAACGCCTGCTTATTACCTCTGCCGTGTTCAGCATTTGTTAGAGCTCTTTGTGACACTGACTCACATACCCCTCAAAAACTGAAGGTGGTAGAGGGAGAAAGCCCGTGTATTTTTCCAGCAGCTTAGTGAGCTGTAGTGGCTCCTGAAATGTTGAAGTGAATGCCAGCAGCAGTGAATGTGAGTGGCTGGGCTGGACTGTGCAAGTGTAGAGCAAGAGGAAGAGGAGAATGGGAGGTGATAATTGAAGAAAACACACTTTTCAGCTGCTAATCATTTAAAAGTAATGCAGGGCGCCAAGGTGAGAACTGCTTGTTGGTAAAACAAACTAAAACAGAGCTTGGAGGTTTGGAACTAAGACTTGGGTAAAATATGGGAAAATCAGTGTTAGAAGCCCAAAATACTTTCTTCCTGCCAAATCCACAGGCATGTGCAAAAAGCAGGGTTAATATTTATTGTCACATGTCCATCAGCATGCTCTGATTTTGTGTCTCGTAGAGCATTTTAAGTAATCTTCAATGAGATTAAAAAAAAGTCAAGATGAGTTAAAGTTGGCGTAACAGATCTGCATCATTAAAAATTAGAGCTGTCTGAAGGAATAGAGCAATGCTGTTGCTTTCCATTTTCTAAAAACCTTTAGACACGTGATCTCCTAAAATGCTTTCTAATGGCAGTTGTCTGATAATGCCCATCTTTTTGACTGAATTAATTTTAGTTCTCATTTATGACATATAGGATGGTGCATCTTAGGTTTTCTGCAGATCAACAGGGAAGGGAAAAAACCACTATAGTTTATTTTAACAAACAACAGAACAGCACCACCACAAAGAAAACGCACAGAAATAAAGCAACAGCAGAATTCTGTCACTTAAAGAAGTAACTCTTAATACCTCACAGTAATATATAGAGACAGAGGGCCATCTGGCAACCACGGCTACACAGATTCGATTAAACAGCACGTCTTACACCTGACTGAAAAGCTTCATCCCTACCAGGCATTCTTAATATTGTTTCTCCTGAGGGATAATAAGGATTCTAGTGCAGTGGAAGAGCTCCAGAGTGATATGTATCTTGTCTCAGAAGAAAGCAAGGATGTTGTGTGAAGGATATTCCCAGTGCCTACTTTCATGAAGATCTGCATGCTCATTGCTCGATGTGGGGAACTTGAATAACAGATTTCTGTTACGTTTTTATTTCCCTGGAAAATGATGGTAGTGAATGATGATCGTAGATGTCCGGAGGAAGAAGAACAGACATTCCTTTTAACACTGGTGGAAATCCTTGCTGACTCAGGAGGGTTCGATACATCTGCTTTGCAGGAACAGACTTCAGAACCATTACTACCAGCACCGATACTTATCAGCCCAGTGACATCTGGTGGAACCAGCCTGACTGAAGTGGAGAGGTAAATACTTTATTTTTGACTTTAAATGTACATTAGAGTAAGAGTATTCCTCAATGCAAGGTAACTGAATTATTTCAACATTACGGTTGGAATGAAATCTATTCAGCTTGGGAAGAAGGGGGGAAAATCAAAGGAAAATATTCTGAAGTACAGTAAGTGCTGCAATTCTTTAAAAAGTCCTGCTATCTCTATGTAAGTTCTCAGGTAAAAATAGCAGGTGTGATGCTCCAGCAGTGCAGAGGGCTTTGTCCTTGTACAAGAACATCTGGTAGGTAAATTTAAACTTGTAAATGCAAATTGCAACTAACCTAAATGCATGGTACAGCACAGTTTAATGCTTGTCGTTATCCCGAGTGGTCCTGTCTGCAACTAACTTAAAAGTAAAAAGAAATGTTTCCTGTAACTCCCTAATGCCCATTTCATGGTTTCTGCTATAAACTAAATGTGCTATGTTACATAGCTGGCTATTAATTTAATCATGGTTTGTATTCGTTGTCAGAGCAATGCTGGATTTATTCTACTTGTGAATTTCAGGAGATTTTTGGACTGAACCTGTTACTGTCTGCTTAGCAAATATTTTCCCCTGCTGGAGAGTGCTAATAACTGAAGGTGTTCATGTTACTGTGCTGTAACACAGTTCCCTTTTTAGTCTTTGTTGGTCTTTTCAAAAGTACATGCGCTGTTTAATCAGTCTCTGAAGAAATCAACAGAAGGAAAGCAGAATTCCCGACAGTACAGTTTTCAATCAGCTGAGCCTTCGGAGGGTTTGGAGATGTACTTCTTGGTTCTGAAGTGAACTTGAAAGAGAGATGGTGGAATTGTAAGCAGCTGGATGACTTCACTGAGCTCTGTTGTGTGCTGTAAAGATTGGGGGTGCGGCTGTACAACTGAATTTCTCCAGCTCTTTCCATACAATGTCTGTAAGATTTTACAGACTTTAAAAGTAGATTGTGAATTCTCTAGTCTTAGCGGTGGTTTTGAACAACAAAATGACAAAAAACTGAAAAGAAAAAAAAAAGCCCTCATCTTTTAAGCCATTTTAATATTATGCTCATTTTTGGACTACGGTGTTATCAATGAAAGGGAATCACTGAAGTTCTTTAATGACTCTCAACTCTTTTACAGGTAATCCTTTCCAAATAAAAGGGGCTTCAACAAATACAAATGTTCTTACTGCTGCCCTGCTGCCTGAGCCTATTACAGCAGGAGATGAGAGAAGCCAGTGTGAAACTTGAGAGAATTCAGGGAAAGCATCGTTTCACAATGTAGCGTCCAGCCAAGAGGAGGTGATGTGCAGGTTAACCTCCAGCAGGAAAACAGAAATAGGTGAACAAGGAAAAGCGGGAGATAAACACGAAGCAGCACAGTTGGAATGTACTGAAAGCCAAACAGAATCTTCTAAAGCTCCATTACTCAGGTATTGACAGAATGTTTCTGTCAGCCTTTTCTGTCAGATGTTTTTCCATACTGAGTCATTGATATCCTCTTTCCAGTTAGTACTACAAGAGCAGCACTGCCCTCCTCTGTGACCTGTAAGAATTATAGGTCTGTCCTCAGAAATTGAAAAGGATCAAACTGTCTCCTTTGAAATTTGGAGTGTTTTAGACATTAAATAGGCAGATTGACCAAGGGATGATGCTACTGATGTACGACCTGTTTAGGCACTGACAGATGCCCCTTCTGATACAGACATCCGTGAGGCCGTAAGACAGACTTGGGGTCATTGTTTTTCCTAGCTCAGTCTAATGCTTAGATATGCACCCATCCATTTGTTACGATTTTCGGCCTCCTGCCAATAAGATTTGGTTTTGATGCAGTACTCGCCATGTTTCTACAAGGACTAATTTTGTCTTTTCCCCATGGGACTTTCTAGCCTGACAGCTCAGAGGATATTGTTCTGATCTGTCCATCCAGCTATCTGAATTATGTTTTCTTGTTTTAATATACCATTCTACAGTATTTAATTCCTTACTTTCTTCTCTCTGTTGTACTCGTGCACACTGTTTCTGACTGTTATTTGTATCTGGTATATCTGCAGCAGCTGGGAAACGATGAATTGAAATGAAGAATCCTTGCTTTGATACAGTTTGTACCTCCTCTATCCTTACTTCATTGCTGTGCCTTCTGATGTTACATTATGTTTATATTATATGGTGTTATATTGTTTTTCCCCACTGATGACATGACGTGTGCTCTTCTGAGTTCTTCCTGCAGGTCTGTGTCTCTGTTCCTCTCAGAAACCGCTCTGAACATCTGGTAGTTACAGGCTCTAGTTCAGAGACGAGTTACATATTCTTGTGCTCAAGGGTGGAGGTTGTTCAGTGTTCCTTTAACGCTTCATAAACTCCCATGTGCCAGAATGGTCAGTAACACAGAAGTCCTGGGATCACTTCTTGTTTTTTCCCTTGAGAGTCTTCAAGCATTTCTGAGGTGTGTGTTTGCTGTAGCATGAACTGGATTCCTGTAATACTATTTACATATCACTTTTATGGATCGATTCTATTACATTCTTACTGTACTTGTTTTGAGCAGGAGTAGATGAAAACCATTGGGATTTTTATCTTTAATTTGCAGAAAAAGCAGTTCTGAACTTGCAGAAGAAATGCAAAGGAGGAGAGGAGAGATCCCAAACCCACAGATGGGGACCACAAAGCAAAGTCTGAAGGAAACAACTCCCTCTAATAAGGATGATGGGGAATCTTGTTCCTTTCCCTCTAGAAGCGCATCGTCATTTGTGGAGTATGACAACGTAGCTGCTGATGCTGTAGTTATGGTATGTTTGCTTCTGAATGTCTTTGCATTTCTGAGCTGTGAGAAACAACGAATTAGTCGCTTCCAGGTGAGCAGGGGGGCATGCTGTGTTCAGGTTCTGAGAGACTGATCTGCTGCAGGGAATGGTTTCTGACTGGTGCATGTCTAGGAAACTTAAAAGGGAAACAGAGCAGCCTTCTCTGTGCACGTCTATCTATGAGCATTTTGGGTCCTCGGGAAGTTGTAGCCCATTTTTCTACTTGTGCAGAAGTTGCAGAAGGTTTGCATCTACATTTGCTTATACTTGCATGCAAATGCGCTCTGTTAAGAGCAGCCTTTTCTTTTTCTATTAGGCTCCACACAACGAACCATCCAAGAAACCTCCTCATTGTGCTGAAGATCAAGAGAAGGAAGAGGAGCCAACCAAAAGCTCAGAGTATTTTTTCAGTGACATCTTCATGGAAGTAGATGACCCAGAATAGTGAACTGGCTTTATAAAAGTGGTGGGATCTTTGTGCAACTAAATAAAAAGCTATTATTTTTTAGGAAAATGTTGATTGTTTTCATATTAACTATGCCAAATTTACCATCAATTACTGTTAGTAACTTCCATAAGGATGGAATCATTTTCTTCTACATGGATGTTTTCAGAACGTTGACATAAGCTAAACAACTCCATTGGTGTCATTGGACCAGAACAGTGGCTGCAGGATTAATTTTCACTTGTTTGGATTTTGATAATAAGTGCACATTGTCTTCCAGAAAAGTGCAATGCAAAAAATGCTTATTCTTGTGACGAGCTGCTCCTTTGGATTTAATGCTGAAGACTGCGGTACTGGTTGTACAAGTTCTTTACTTCTTTTTGTGAAGTATGCTGTATTAGTGTGTTAGGAGGAAAAAACGAACCTTTTATTTGCAGAGTAATCTCTGTAGATCAGGCTGCAAACAAGGAAAGTACTGTCATAAACACATAGTTCTGTTCAGCACTGCGGGTATTTTTATTAGCATCTCCAAATTATGTATTTTTGTATTGAAGAAGACTTGCATAAACTAAAAGACCCTCGCCTGAAAAGCCCAATGACTTTAGCTCCTTTAAAATGTATAGAGAAAAAAACCTGGATAACATTTCATTTATACAATGATAGTCTTTGGAACTGTCCCATTGGAGTGATAGGAAGAGTTAATGTTTCTCAGTATAAATGCCAGTTTCCTTCTGTTGCGATTCAACCCAGCAGGAAGCTCAGCACCACACAAAGTGGGATGAAGGAGAACAGAAGTTGTGGGTTGAGATAAAAACAGTTTTCTAAGACAGAAAAGGAGAACGAAGACAAACATGCGATAACATCAACATCTCTACAGCGCAACTACTTATCGCTCAACACCCAGCTAACAATACAGCTGCCTGCTGACTGATGCCCTGCTAGCAACTCAAGGTCTCACTGCGTGCCAACTGATGCCCTGCCAACTGCAAGCAGCAGCCCCTGCCCACATCTTTACAGCCTTCTGCATCATTTCGTGTGGTGTGGAATAAAGCCCTTGCTTCGTCCAGACCAGCTGTCCCGGCTCCATCCCGTGTGGTGGCGCTTCCCGACTGAGCCCTGGGACTGCAAACATCTCTCAGCAAGAACCACATTTGTGCTGTCAGCGTTGTCTCAGCTGGAACCAGGACAAATTCTGCATTGAAAACAAAGGGGTCAGATGCTGCTGCTGCTTCTTTCTGCACGTAGGTGTGTGTGTCTGCAGGGATGTCCTTTGTTGCACTTATTCAGAGCAGCGCAAACAACTGAATCTAACCACAGTGAGCTTGCTTGAAGGATTTGCTACTTGGAGGCAGCTGTATTTGAAGCATTTTCCTCGTGTTTCAGGTCTGCTTGCTCGGAAGAGCTGTGCGATGGGATCTGGACGGGACTCGTGCCGGCTGTCTAATGGCCGGCGTGCTTTCTGTTTGCAAGGAAGCTGTGGCGTCCTGTAGGTGTAAATGCTGTGAATCAAGTCTGTTCTCCGACCTGCGTCCGTCCCGCTCTGTCGCCCTTTCCTGGCGCGGGTGCCGGCCCGGCCCCTCCGTGCATTGGCTGCGTTGGGGGGAGTGCTGTGCCCGGTGCCGTGCCGCCGTGCGCCGCCGTGCCGCCGCGCTCCCCCCTCTAGCAGGTAGGCTGGGCCGTGCCGCCCGGCTCCCCTCCGGCCGCCTTAGCGCCCGAGCGCTGCTCCTCGGCGTCCCCGAGTGAACCCTCCGGCGCTGTGCGGAGCCACCCGCAGCCGCCGTGCCTCGTTCGGGGAGTCGGCGCACCGCCACCTGCTGCCGCCTCCTCTGTGCGGCAAATCTCCGCTGCTGATGCTTCGTGCGGGATGAGCTTCAAGGCGCCGCCTGAAGAGGGCGAGGAGACGCCTGGCTTAGTGCGGAACTTTGGCTTCGTTAGGGTGCCTGCAGGTGCCGCACTTGCAGCGTTGAGGTGTCTGAGCGAACTGCTGCTGTTGTGTTACAGCCGAATGGGGTTTTGCAGAAAACGAGCTTTGTACAGAACTTCGGGTTACAGGAACTGCTCTGGGACTCCTGTATGCATATATATATACGTGCCACGGTTGGCTATAGGGGTGTGTTTAGGTACACGTATGTAAACATGTGGAATAGCAAGTCATACGTGCGCATGTGTTTGCATCTGCAAACAAACAAGCACAAAAGCAGCAGCTGAATAAATGCATTTACTCTGCTAAGCTGTCGGTGGATTTGCGTTGGTGTGAGCACCTTTCAATCTCAACATCCAAATAACTCTCTGTAGAACACTTTATTTTCACTTCCATTTTTAGCTGCCGTGTATTTGGGCAGCAGTTTGCAATGAGACTCAAGACAGGGAAGGTGGCTCTGTTCCACGAGCCCACCTGTGTGCGGTGGGAGCGCATTTACAGGCACGAAGGGCTGTGAGGTGTTCAGCAGTCGGAGACAAGAATCACGTGCAGGGAGTAACAGTGCAAACACGAGAGTGCGTGGCAGTGTGTGATGAAGGTCTGGCCGTCTGTTTGCTGTTGGCCCTTCTGGATGTCAGGACAGCCAGACAGGTTGTCCTTCATCATGTGCACTGTGCTCTAAGGATTGGCTCTTACGGCTGCTTTGGTTGGGCAGCAGTAATTCACTGCGCTCATTAGGATCTCAGCATCAGTCTGTAACTTCCACTTCTTGGTCCTGCTTTGAGTTCCTAGGAGCCCTCGCACTAAGAGCAGACTTTTATAGACCCGACTGGTGCAGAGGCAGCTTTACAGGAGGAAAGTGTGTC
Organism: Excalfactoria chinensis; assembly: GCF_039878825.1. Classification (NCBI taxonomy): domain Eukaryota; kingdom Metazoa; phylum Chordata; class Aves; order Galliformes; family Phasianidae; genus Excalfactoria; species Excalfactoria chinensis. Next base: position 1,043,812 of record NW_027315570.1, on the reverse strand, counting down.
CGTTCGCTTGCGTTCTGGGCATTAATTAATGAAGGGGCCACAAAGATACAGCGCAACTGACAGGTTCAATCCTGCATGGAGCCATTTCTGCCTGTGTTCAAAACCTATTTTGTCCTATTTCCAGGTGAATATTTACTCCCAGCAGTGTGAGGAGAAGCCGAGTGTGCTCAGAGGAAACAGGCTGACTGAATAAGGGGGGACAGTGCCATCTGTGTGCAGTGCTGGAAGGTGGGCCAGCTGCCGCTCAGACACACAGTAACACAGAGTGCTGTGACAGAGTTGGACAGGGATGGACTTTCACAGGACAGCAGCTCTAAGTGCTCTTGTGAGGGACTGAGATCAGGGTTTTTCTCAGGTGTGTGACTGCAGTCGCTGTTCAGTCCATCACAGGGTGATGCAGTCAGACTCCTGGGGCTGAGGGGCAAGAAGGGCTTCCTTGACAAAGTCCTGGGCAACCAAAACGCTTTGAATGCAGAGCGCCTGTGCATGTGTTTTCATGCCGTTTGCCCTTCACATCGTGGTGCCTCTCTGTGGTTCAGAGCTAAGCAAACCAACCTGCAGCACTTGCTACTTCCTAGGGTGACCCTAATCCTACCTGTTCACCTGTTGGATATTAAGTCTCCAGGTTCTGGGGTTTGTTTGTCTTTTGGATTAGGCTTTCCTATCTCCTAAATGAGAATTAGACAGGACTGATTTTTCTCACGCTGCAGTTAATGCATCTTGCAATGCACGCTGCACTGATACTTTGCAAAGAAGTTACATAGGTCATTAACCTTCCAGCACAGGAGGCACAGCAGCACTTCATTTGAGTACCCGTGATTTATTTTGCAAAGTTCTATTTGTGAAAGGCAAACAAAATGCACAGCAGTAAGTTAACAAAACCTGAAAAACAGAGTTTGAACATCAGAAATTGCTGCAGTCAAAGCCATCTGAGAATCCAAGTCTCCAGGAAACAAGTAAAGCAAATCCTCTCCAGGACTGTGCCCTGGGGGCTGCATTGGTGCAATGGCTGTCAAGCTTGAGGCTATTCTGCGGCGCAGGAGCAGGCAGTGGTTTGAGCTGTGCTTTCCTGCCAGCTGTGCTGAAGCTGGGATTGACGTTTCAATCTCTTGCAGGTAGGAGACTTGGTGAGCATTATTGCTATGCCACCAAAGGAGCTGAGCCCCTGGTGGAGAGGCAAGCGTGGCTTTCAGGTAGGCACACGCTTCTGACTAGAGAGCCCAACTTCAGTAGAGTCTGGAATCTCAGCTTGGAGCTGCTCTGCCTGCACAGGATGGCTTCCGGATGCAAACGGTTGCCCTGTGTCGGTGTCAGAGGACCTTCCCTTTGGCTCTGGGCTGGGGCTAATGCCCAGCTGTCTTTTTGTTCTTGTTACAGGTTGGATCTTTCCCTGGTGAGTGCGTGGAACTCATCAGCGGAAAGGTTCCCGAGTCCCTGGTCGCTTCATTGCCAAAGCCAGGTACACATGTTACATTTGACAATGCGGGTTAGTAAAATGGGGTCAGAGCGTGGCTTTCAGGGGGTTGGTTAATGCCCGAGTTGAGCAAGATTAGCAAGGATGACTGCATTAAGGTCCATGGGAACACGCAGAGATCTGTCCCAATCCCACTGTGTTTATTCCTGGGCTTGGGGAAGTCACAGAATCCTCCTGGAATGGCTTGGGGTTGGAAGGTGCCTAAAGGATCATCCTCAGGCTCCAAGGCCCCTGCCTCAGTCTGGGTGGCCAGCCTCTGCATTTAGTAGGAGACGAGAGCAGGGATGGGGAAAATCCGTTCCTGCGTGTCCTTGTTGGGAATGTTCTTCCCATTGTTACGTGCTCTGCCTCATCCAACCGATCCAAGCCTGAAACGAACTGGTTTCTCTGTTTTGTTGCGCAGTGCCGAAGAAACGGGGCAAGCTCCCACCTTTCCTTCGTTCGGTGGTGAAGGCCCGCCCCAGGAGATCGGAGCAGCCGGAGCCGGAGAAGGAAGGGGTGTTTGGGTGTGACCTGGGGGAGCACCTTCTCCGCTCTGGCCGTGATGGTAAGGAACAGCCCATTGCTGAGATCTTCCTCGGTTGGGCATCTGAAGATGATAGGTCGTGGCATTTCTGGAAAGCCAAGAACACGTCTCTGTGCAGTTTCTTCACAGCTGTCTCTGCCAGCTTTCTCCTCTAAGGAGGAAGCAAGCAGTGGCCCGTCTGGGCTTAGTTGAATGGGATGGGAGAAGAGCACGGCCTGAAGCAGAACTTGAGTAAGAAGCTGAGCTAACCGCTGGCTCTTGTTCTGTAGTCCCCCAGGTCCTGCAGAGCTGCGCCGAGTTCATCGAGCAGCATGGCGTGGTGCAGGGGATCTACCGCCTGTCCGGCGTGGCGTCCAGGATCCAGCGCCTACGGTAAGAGTGCTGCGACTGACACAGCTGTCAGCAGGGGCACGTGCCATGCTGCGGGCGTTCAGAGGAACCCCTTCCTTGTCTTGACTGTATTTGGTGTGGCTTTGCACTTGCTTTCCTCTTTCTCAAAGCCCTCTGCCCAATCCTGTGTCCTTCTCTGCAGCCATGAATTTGAGTCGGAGCAGGTTCCCGAGCTCAGCGTCCGTGACATTCACAGCGTGAGCTCCCTGTGCAAGATGTACTTCAGGGAGCTCCCAAACCCTCTGCTGACCGAGCAGCTGTATGCCAAGTTCTCGGTAAGCTCAGGGCAATGTCTTGGAAATGACACGTACCTCTTCCCTGGGCGTCCTGGCTGATGGTTGCAGCAGTGCCCCAGCTCCGAGGTCTTCTTTCTGTTAGCCCCACGAGGCATGTCTTTGCCACCTCCTGCCTCTGGCTGATGCCACTTCTGGTGGTGCCAGGAGGTGCTTACTTAAACTATACACGACGCTTGCGAGAATTCCCTTCCCTTTGCTATTCCCGCCTGGTGTCTGAATCCCTTCCTGCCTTTTTCCAGGACGCTGTTTGTGCTGCCACGGAGGAGGAGCGGCTGCTCAGCATGCAGGACGCCATCCAGCAGCTGCCCGCTCCTCACTACATGTCAGTGCTGCGCTCGGTCTGCTGAGCTCAGCCCTGCTGCCTTTCAGAGGGCCATGATGCGATTCCAGGTGTTGCCTCACGCTGGCAGCATCATGCCTGTGCACGCTGAAGCGGCTGAAGGCTGCGTCGGGTCGATTGATTGGGTCAGTTCCTTGGCACAAGGGCACGGTTGGTGCAGCCGATGGCTGCGGCTGTGCTGTGCTGGGGCTTGGTGCTGCAGCGTGGTGGCACTGGGAATGTTTTACCTACTTCATATTCAGGGACGGTAGCAATGACAACAACCAGCATGAAGTGAGGTTTGTTTTGTGCACTGCAGCACGGCTTGCTTTTTGGTGCTGAACATCTGCCCCTCTTGTTTTCCAGGACGCTGGAGTACTTAATGAGACACTTGGCGTCTCTGGCCGGGAACTGCTCCGTCACCAACATGGGTGCTCAGAACTTGGCCATAGTGTGGGCTCCAAACGTCTTAAGGTAAACTTCTTCTTCCGTTTCAACACGATGCTTAGTTCTGCTCTCCCCCAACCTCCAGGGGCACAATTTCTAGATGACAGTTTCTAGTCACTTGTTTAGCTGGGACTGCTGTGTCCCTGATCATCCAGGAGAATTTCGTCAGTGGCATCGCTGATTGCCCACTGCGGAAGTCTCCTGAGCCCAGTTTGACAGTTTTTGGCTACAGAAATTCAGACTGGGGGAAATGATCTTGGGGAAATGACTTGTAAGATCTGCCTTTTCTTCAGATCCCAGCAGAGCCAGTCTGCCTCCACCTACGGAGAAGCTGCCTGCATGGAGCTGCAGACACAATCGACTGTGGTGGAGTTCATCATTAGCCACACAGATGTCCTCTTCAGCTCCAAATCCACACCAGCCGTGGGAGAGGGAGCAGGTGAGTGTCTTCCTCCATTAGCTTGATGTTGATCTGACACCTTGATCCAAGCTGCCTTGGATCTTCTCCAAGACCTTTGAAAATGCTCTTACTGTTGAAGAGACAGCAGGCTTCTGGGCTTAGATTAGAATATGGTGCCCAGTTCCTGGGTCCTGAGTGTCCAAACCCATAACTTACATGGAGAAAACCATCACTGCTGTTAAGATGTTTTGCAAGAAGGTGAAGCTTGATAGAAGTGTGGCAGCAAAGCTTTCTGAGTTCCCAGTCCGCTAGTTTTTCTAGGGTTTTTGTTTGCCTGTTATGATACAGTGAGCTGCTCTTAATTGTGGCTGTGTCCTTTGCCACGAGCATACCTCTGAGCACACGGTTCTTTTGAGCTCCTCTTCTTCCAGTGGCTCTGATAAGAAAGTCTGAGAGAAATGCAGAACTGGGATGGCTGTGCTGCTGCTTTCTGATCCTCCCTCTTACCTGTGGTTTCCCCTTGCAGGGCACAGCTCTCTGGCCAAGCCCAAGATTGTGTGGGATTCTCCTCCTGCCACAAAGCTGCTCACGCTGCAGGAGGCACAGGCAGAGAGGAGAGGACAGAGCAGCTCTCCCACGGCGACGCAGAGCAGCGATGTCGAGGTGGAGGAAGGACCCACAGCTGATCTGAGGATCTTCCACACAGTCCTTGATTTTCCATCTGAAAGGTAAAGAGGACTTCCCTTTCCAGCCCCTGTCATCATTGGTCGGGTGGGTTTTATTGGTTCATTTTTTGTCCATTTTATATATATGAGCCTGCCAGCTCCTGTCCTTTCCGGCTGTGGAGCCTTTGCTCCTATGCTGCGCATCTTGCTTGCCATGGTTGAGAGGAGTGTAGCCAGCAGGACTTGAGGGTTGAGCTGTAGGAATGGAAGCGTCCTCTGCAACTGTTGTCAAGGGCTCGGAGCAGCTCTTCCCTCACCCTGCACCACGACTGGCAGCATGCTCTGTTTTCTCTCTCCAGACCAAGCGTGCCCAGCACGAGGAAGCAGTCACCAGCTGGCAGTTGGCGTTCCTGCTTCTGCCTGGGCAAACCATCCCCTGCAGCTGAACGCCAACTGCAGAGCAGTGCCAGGGAGCCCTCAGAAGCAGAAGTGTTGGTCCTGGCAGGTAAGGGTGCAAATCCAGCTTTCAAAACACTGCTTGTCAGCAGCACAGGTAGGATTCATGCTTTCAGTGGGCTTGCACCTGATCCTCTCCAGGACTGTGTCCTAAAAGGAAACAGATCAGAAAGATGAGTTCTTCCCCCCTTGGAGCACCCACTCACATAACGTCCATGTAATTTCTAAGGATGCTGCCCAGACGAAGACTGAGGATGCTTCAGAAGAAGACCTTCCTTGCTAAGCCAAACAGAACAAGTAAGGTACCAAAAGATTTAGAGCTAATCTAAACCTTAAAGCATATAGGACCTTACAGCATCAGCCTTAAAGCGTAGAAGCATGACCAGCAGGTCGAGGGAGGTGGTGCTGCCCCTCCACACTCCTCTCACTGAAACCCCATCTGGAGTACTGCATGCAGTTCTGGAGCCCTCAACACAAGGAGGACTTGGGGTTGCTCAAGCAGGTCTAGAGGAGGGCCATGAAGGTGATCAGAGGGGGCTGAAAGCACCTCTACTATGTGGACAGGCTGAGAGGGATGGGGCAGGTAGCAAAAGAATGAGGGGAAATGGCTTTAAACCAGAAGAAGGTGGATTTGGATATTTTGACTACTATGAGAACCGTGGGTACAATGCTTGACAGACTCAGTGTAGTATAATAGGCTTGAATTACTTACAAGTCATTAGAAGTCCTCTGAATTAAGACTGAGAAAATATCACAGACTTGAAGAGAAGCACTTTTTCCCCTTGTAGGTAGATTGTTCTCTTTATTCCCTGTACCTAAAAAGAAGTAACAGTGACTCCACAGATGATCTCTCCTAGATAAAACTTACATTTTACATCTATTCTTACTGAAGTTATACAGAAAGCTTGGAATGCCATTGTTAACATTAGTACAGCATCTCCAGAAGCGCTCAGTTCAGCTTTCCTCATTTATTTCCAGAAGTTACAGGAATGAATTTATTTCTTTAAGTATTTGTGAACTGTAATTCCCCAAACTTGCTTGGTTGTCTGAGCCACGTGTTGATATTTTCCACCTCTTAGTGAAACATTTCACTAATGTGAGTTAAGCCAGCATGTGACATCTGTTGTTCGTCCATAAGTTTCTGTTTTGAGTCTGCCTGGACTTCCAGAGATCCATAAGGATTTTAGCATGGTAGAACAGAACATATAAATAACATAGAAAGGCTGAGAAGACACAATTAAAGGAGAAAAAAAGAATAAATGTGAACGTTTATTACCTCTGATGTTAATGCTGAGAGACTCTCTCTTCTCCTGTTGTGAAGCACAGAAAGCTCTGTTGCACAGTCTTCATCGAGGCGTCCCAGCTGCAAGAATAAGACCTATACTGAGGAAGCAGCTTTCAAGTCATCTCACAGCCCAGTCTCACCGTGATAGTGCTCTGCTATGCAGCAGTCAGTAATTAGCCATGATTTCAGATGCTTTTCTAAGCAGTTAGTGTTATGGCTACCTATTACAAGGAGCAAACAGAAAGAGCCATCCAACTTCAGCAACTAGTCCCTCTGTGGCAACAGGTTCTGAGCTCTGAATTCAAGTACAAAACCTGTCAGCAGATGAGACTTTTGACTAGAGCAGAAGTGACGCTTCTGTCTCCTCTTCATCACTAGTGACACGGCATGCACAGCACAGCTGTTCTGCAGAGAAACAGCGCCACCCAGTGACCAACGGCAGCCATTGCCTGCAAATACACGGCAACTTCCCAGTATCTGCAGCAACCATCTCCCCACACGTGCACTTACTGAACCAGTGAACAGCATCAGAAGGACCTTGCACGAGACAAGGGTGACTTAACAGTTGTTTAACTGCAGTCCGCTTCTTTGGGTCTACCTAGTGGGCAGAAACACTCGAGCTGTTACTTACAGCACTGAAAAGAACTGGAGACAATTCTTCTATTCCTGAGAGCTTCGAGGTGCCCAGAAGCACAAATAGAAACCAGCAGTATTTCATCACTTCACCTAAAGGAAGGTCCAACACCTGAGCTGGGAAGAGCAGTTACAGAACCTGTGGTTACAGCAAACGTTCCACGAGCACTTTGTATTTATGAGACTGCCCAGATATAGCTCAAATGCACACTGAGTGTGTTCAGCTTTCTTTATGAGACATCTGTTGTTTACAGACTGGTTTTAGTTCTACAGCTCAATTAAGAACAAGCAAGCTGCTTGAAGACTGTTTAATTACTAAAATAGTAATTATTTTTATTACCTGTAACTAGTACCATGTTTTTATTGGAGAATTTCAGCACAAGGCAACGCTCACCTTTTCTTCATGGCATGGAACAATTTAACTTGTTTAAGCACTGAATAATTTCCAGGTACTCCACCAGTGTTTTGAGCTCCTGCAACAGCATTTTGTAGATCCATCTGAACAGAAGCGGCTCTTTTTCCTGTAGCAGCTGGTGAACTCGCAGGGTACTGCGAGGTGAAAGCCATTTGGGAGCAGCGTATCTTCCTCTCTGCAATAAAACAGTTTAATGAAAATGAAATAACTAAAATAAAAGAGGATTTAGAATGAACCTTGAACAACTATTTGGGTGATTCTGACATTTCTTTACTTTCCAAACGTAGGAACAGACATATGCAAAATCAGCCTTAAGAATCACTTGAATAAATTCAATGGTGAAATGAAGATGTGCTTGGCTGAGGGCAATGCTGGAAGGCAAACTGCTCACAAGAGCTACAAAATGCATGAGATCACAGCAGACATACTTTGTTCTGACCACAGTTGTGGCACATAGTCCATTTCCTTCCGTATTCCCAACATGAAATGATGTGGAGCATCACAGGGAAAGAAACACTGCACACAGACACGATGACCCTGATTAGATTCAAGCAGCGGGCTTAAAACACGTCAGAGTTTTAGATTCCAGGACATTTCAGGGTCTATAATGTGTGAAATTCAGTGACACAACAGTGCCCAGGTGCCTGCGTTTCAAGCAACCTTCAGATCACAGCTACGTAAAATAAAAGCATATTCAGTGCAGAAATAGCAAGCCTGTATCTTAATACCCGTGAGATTATCCACTTTTTTACTGCAGCCTGATTAAGTTCTAAAACTTGATCATCCCAGTTCACTTACACAAGTTCCACCAACTCAAGCAATGCAGCTCTGAGATCCTGTGTATGTGAGGCAGGTAGAACTGAACAGTGCAGAAATGATCTCTGACAGCTCTAAGAGCTCCATTCTGCTTGCAAACTCTCAGTCCAAAACTATTCACAACTCTAAGGGAACGAACACCTGAAGCAGTTGGATCATCTGCCATGTGCCGCGTTCGGCTTCTTGGCATAATGATGAACACAAAGAGTTTTCTGCTGCCCTGCAGAAATGGACAAAGTCCTGCTCACAAATGGACCAAGTTTCAGTGTACAGACAGGCCTTTCTACCCACAGCTCAGCATGTTCTGCCATCTGAACAGCAAGGCCTCTTGTCAAGCTCAGCTATTTCCCTTCTCAGTGTATTCCAGCACCACTGATACCCAATGTTATCCTCCTGTAGAGTGCCATCGTATTGTCATCGTCCAAAGGAAAAACCCACACAGCAGAGCATACAGCAGTACACCCATGCTCCAAATATCCGCCTGAAAAACAAAAAGACAAGCTTACAAACCTGAAGCACCCAAAATGGCTTACTGACAGATTGCATTGTCTGTCCTTGCCAAAGCCCACACACAGCCCATGAAAAGCTGGCTCTTTCCCTCAGCAAAAAAAACCTTACAGTCCCAGAGAAAGCACGTAACCCTCATTCAATTGTTCTTCCACTCAACTTAGAGCGCTACTAAAACCAGTATCTTCATCTTAGCTCATCACACTGCTGCAGTTCCTTTGACCAGGATTTCACTGGCACAAATGAAATCAAAGCCATCACAAGGGATTTAGCACAGTTGTGTGTTACTGGCTACGAGAGCTGTCAGCACAGTCACCTGTAAGGCTTTGCTGCTGTTCTACTGATGTATAGGCACAACAAGGTTCACACGCCTCACAGTGCCAATCTCTGAAGCTGCTGTTTTGTAGAGCCCCAAAGCAGTCGCTTGAGACAGTTCAGGATCAGCCAGAGACAAACCAGCCAGCTGTGTGAACTGAGACCAATTGCACTTCTCTAGTCTGCGGCCACTGACAGCTTCTGAGAGCTACCAAGCAATGCAGCCTAGCAGAATCCAGAAGGGAAACCAAGAGAGCCTACCTGAGCTCCACTGCGTTTAAATGCTCCGTGCAGAGGGGAGGGAAAGAGGGTAAAACAAACACCGGTCTACATACCTCTGAGCCAGTATCCACTTTGCCCTGGATTAGCTCTGGTGCTGAAGAAGCTGGGCTTCCACAGCATGTGCTCAGGCGGTAATCAAGGCCTCCCTGGAATAACACAAAGAATAGAGAGAAACATTTGCTTTAACAGAGTTGATGTCTTCTGGGAATAACACTTCAGAAGCCTCAGAGGCTTCTTCTCCTGTGTATATTTTCATTCATCTGACATTTTGCTTTCATTCAATGTGACCTCACTAAGCAAGTATTGTCTAAGACCGTGAGTATCACGTAAATGTGCAGATCTCAAGCTGCTCACTTATCCAGTGCCCTTGGCATGATGCGTCTCTGGCCGCGTCGTCCCCTGGGATATGTAGTTCTCCTCCAAGAGCTGAGTACTCGGGATGCTGCCATTCCACAGAACTGGAGCATGAACCTTCCACACTTCCGCATACCCTCTGTTACACTTGCACATACCCTCTGTTACACTTGCACATACCCTGTTACACTTGCACATACCCTCTGTTACACTTGCACATACCCTCTGTTACACTTGCACATACCCTCTGTTACACTTGCACATACCCTCTGTTACACTTGCACATACCCTCTGTTACACTTGCACATACCCTCTGTTACACTTGCACATACCCTCTGTTACACTTGCACATACCCTCTGTTACACTTGCACATACCCTCTGTTACACTTCTGTGTGCCATTAACAACTACACTTTCTTATACCACCAAAACAGTTTGCCACTCTTTGTACCCTCAGTTAATGATTCATACTGCACATGATGTCATGATGTAGAATATTGACAGCAACAGCACAAAACCACGACAAACCTCTTCGTAGAAACTATTGCTGAAGAAAATTGTTTTTGCCACAGAAGTGGCTGTAACAGAACAACAGGGACTACTTGTCACCTCCACAAAGACTGCACTAGTACCTTCTCTTCAACCTAAGGAAGTAACTACATCCACACGGCTGATTCAACCCACCACTGTGCTGCTTTATATGAGAATGGCTGAACGATCTGCTTACGGTTACCCAAAACTCACTGGAAAAACTCTAACCCCGTCATTCCACACGCAGAAGGAAGTCAGTCTACACAAATGACTTACAAGGCTCTGCGTGTTTGATGACTGCTGCTCCAAAAGTAATGCCTTCTATTTTGTTATGTCGGCCCACAACGTCAGAGGTGGATGTTGGCGGGATGGCAGCAGAGGTTGAATCTTCACACCAACGTTCTGCTGGGGCCATATGACAGACGGCAGCAGAGGGCCAGTATGACAAGATGGCATCTGACGTGGAAGCGCGTACGAAGCAGAAACGAGTTGCTGAATTCCTGCATGCAGAAAAACCAGCACCCAACGACATTGATCAACTCTTGTGGAGCACAAAGAGTAGATGTGAGCACGGTGAGGTGGTGGATGCCGTGTTTCTGCAGTGGTGACAGATGTCACCTCTGCTGGTGCAGATTTATATGAGGGTGGTACGCAGGCCCTCGCTCGTCACCAATGAGAATGCATTGCTAATGGTGGTTACCATGCTGAAAAATGGCGCTTGGCAATGGAGCATTCGCTCTACCAAGTGATCCATCAGTTGTAGTTTGCACAGGAATAAACAGGAGGCATTACTTTCAGAGCAACCTATGCAGCACGCACAACGATGCGAAACGGAAACATTTCATTAAACGACAATTGCCACGATTTTCAAGCGTGGGTGCTGAATGAAACCCCTGAGCGATTCTTAAAGGGCGGAGGAAGAAATGAAGCACGTCTGGTCAGCTCCAAGACAGAGCTGCGTTCTGGGCTTGACACAGACATCAGTGCCGACTGAGCTCTCTCCTGTAACAGACAGGCTTACGAGACAAGCCACCAGCTGCAGGCTGGGCCTAACAGATGCCTCACGCCCTTAGCAAGGCACAGCAGGCGGGGCTGAGTCAGAGTCAGCACCCGAGTCAGCACCCCCCCACCCAAGTCCCGTCCTGCACAGCTCGGCTACGACGAGCAACGCGGTACCGGCACAAAGGTGAGGCAGGAGGGCCCGCTCTGCTGCGTGCCCCTCGGGGTGACTCGGGTATCCGGGCCGTGCCTGGACCGCCTCTATGGGCAGGAAGGGCTGCTGTGTGCGGGCGGCTCCCTTACCGCCCAGGCAGCCCGCCGGGAGACCCTCACGGCCCAGCCCGCGCTGCGCCCCTCCCCCAGGGGGCCGGTCTTACGCACCGCCGCCGTTACAGACCCGACGAGCCCCGCTCCAGGCTCCTCCTTCAGCGCCGGGACAGCGAGGCGGGCGGCGGGGCCGGGACAGACGGCAGCAGCCCACGGGAGGCCCACCGGGCCGAGGTCCGACCGGGCCGAGGTCCGACCGGGCCGAGTTCCGACCGCGGGCCCAGCGCGCACCGAACCCGCCGCGCAGCGACGCTCGCAGCCTCTCGCCGCGTCGCCCGGAAGTGACGCCCTAGTGGCGACGAGCGGAAGTGACGCACTCTCGGAGCGCCCGCCGGAAGCGGCGGCATCGCGGCGTGGCGCTAGCCAATGGGCGGCTTGTGGCAGCGCTGAGCTTCGTGTCACTGAAGGACGTGCAGCAAAACGTGCGCTTTCAAACCATGCGCTCTTCAAGTCATGGTTCTTTGTCTGTCAGGTGTCAGAAGCTGAAAGGCTTTCATACGTGGGGAATAACTTCAGCAGCGGAGCCATGACATGCAGCTCCCTGTGCAGGTATGGGGAGCTGGCCACACTGTGCGAGAAACAAGAAGGTGAAAGCAGAGGAGCTGCGCAAATGAAATGGCCTTGTAGCCTTCTGTCAAGGTGACTGGTGAGTTCTCATTGAGGCCGTGGTGCGAATGGGGAGGAGCTGGGCAGCTGATGTCATCTGGCAGCCGCACCATTTTGCACGCTGCTTCCTCGGGAGCTGTGATCTTACACATAAGCGGAGTTTAGATCTGCTGGAGGAGAAGAGTGAGAAGGTGTCTGCACGGAGCTGAAACCTGGGCACAACAGCATTATTCCTTCTGAGCTGCCAAGATCAGTACCAGGAAACCAGGGGGTCGTTGGTCACCATTGAACTTCTGGGCCACAGTCCGGAGGTGCTGTATGAATTAAGAACTTGTCTGTGCCTCGTGCTGTAATGGGAAGCCTTGGTGAAATCACCAGTTGTCACACGTGCTGGTTTTAGAAGGTGACCTTTGTAGCCTCGAGGCAGCTCCCATGAATTCCTAAGAACTATTTTGCGTGGGGGATCGTTCCCATCCTCTGGTAGAAGAACCTCTTGTATCAGTGGAAACCAAGTGTAAGATCATCTTACTTTGTCACGGCTAACCTACAGAGCTCTGAAGTACATTTGGTGTGTGTGTCAGGCTCCTGTTAGTGAGTGCTGTGCCCCGTGGACGCGCTACATTTGTCCTGCAGTGTTTGCTCGTGGTTTATCTCTACTCTGACCACGGGGGTTACTTAAAGTAGAAGTGGGGTGACACAACGTAAACAGAACTGCAGAAACTGCTAAGACGAGGTGCTTCCAGCCATTTAATGTCCTTGTGCTGGTTCTTTTGAAAGGGTCGTGATATAGATTGTTAAATTTTTCTCTCCAAATACAAACTGGATGATGTTTAAAGGTCCAACTCTAAGGATTCTGTGAGTCTGTTCTATGATTCTGTGGTGAGGAGCAGCACAGACTATTTGGGTTTGCTCCTCTGAAGTGTGAAATGAAAAATGACTTGCTAGAAATTAACCTGTTCTATAGATTCCAAGTTAATTTTTCTCAGCTCTGAGACTGTCAATGGTTATCATTTGCACTTGTTCTCCCCAGGTATTTTCTTGGTGTTTTAAACAAGGATCCTGGGCAAATGGAAGTCTATAATGCTGAAATATTCAACATGCAACCTTGACTGTCAGGTAGGACAGTTCTGTATTTAACCCTGGTGCCGAGGTCACAATGTCTTGGAAATATGTATGCATTCAAAACCGACTAATTGGCTACTGACAGCATTGCCCTGTTTCCTCCTACTCTTATTTCTGCTGTGCCGCCTTAGAATGAGGGAAGGAGGATACATCACTCTGTCCACGCCTGGGGAGCAGTATGGAATGAAAAAAGGGAGAATGAAGCAGAATCACAGCTGATAGTCACGGGAAGAGTGAAGCAGAGAGCTCGGGTGTGGGAGGGTGGAAATACCAGAGTTAGAAATAGAGTTGTCACTGCTTAGGATAATTGCAGCCCTTCTCCTGCTGAGGGAGGCTTGGAAATAATCAAGTTAGTAGACTGAGTCGTTCACTGAAAAAGAAAACAGCTTTTCCCCAGCAGAACTGCTTTTTATTTCTGAATCTAGTGGAAATGATCCTAAGAATATGATCTTTAAGGAACTGTTTTCTTTTTTAGGCAACAGGAGCTTAGTATTGCTGCAACCTGTGCATTATGCTTTTAGATTTTGTAGCAAAAATTGTCCCTCTTTATTTTAGGTACATAATCTTTCACATTCAGTGTATTTTATTAACAAAATCCTGTAGAGAAGACCCTGAAGTGGTGTGCCTAGTCCTTCTGTAATTTATTAGAGCTAAAGGGGTACCCAATACATGCACTTTCCTGCCTGCTGCAAGCCAAGCATACTAATTTTTATTCTTTTGTAGATAATTTAATTCCTGATGACACAAGGGATTATCAGAATAAATCCTACAGGGAAAGGTAAGGTTGAAACCTGATATCATAATGTGCTGTAGTTATCCAGCAGACAGTGGTAAATACTTGTCTGAAACTGAGATGTTTGATTTGTTGCAGGACAAACTTGTGCAGGGTCAGCATTCTTTCTATGCACTGATGGTTTTTGAGACAGCATGTTGTTCGTGTCTAGCTTAGCAGTATGTTCCTAAATACTTTAGACTTGTCTACAGTTCCAGATAAAACATGCCCGTTTGCATTTCTTTGTCGTATGCTTTGTTTGTACCCAGCGTTATGTTTGGAATTACTTTAAAAACATACATGTAGAACAAGCGGTGGTTATCTGGGTATTCTTCCTGCATGCAAAGTGTCTTGAGTTCAGTGTGTTGTCGTTGCTTCTGTGTTATACACAGGTGGATTTGTGCATTGAGGCATTTGGTACCAGCAAGCGGAAGCGAGCTCTGAACTTGTGGTTTTTGCAGTGCAGGGGCCTCTGTAGTGCCACGTGCAGAAATGTGCTGACTGTGGTGGACAGAAAATGTGCTCACAGAGCAGCATTGTGAGCTTTCTTGTATTAGTGTTCAGGAAACTATTCTAACCTAAAAGAGCTGTGCGGTGGATTTAAGGATGTGTTCTAATAAGAAAGCTAGTCCCTGATTCTCTGGTCCTCATGCTCCCTCTTTCCTCTTCAGCCATTGCTCCTTTGTCTTAGAAGAGCTGAAGTTCCTGCCTGCTGATGAGAAGAGCAGGGACCGCAAAGCTCGATGCCTCTGGTTCCTGGACATCCTTATTAAGTTCAGCTTCCTGAAAATAATCAAGAAGAAGCGTAAGACAATTTTCAGCTCTTACCCTTTTCAGCTGCCTGCTGGGACTTGGTTTGTAGTTACCATAATAGCAAACAATGAAGCTTCCCAGAGTTACCTGTTTGATAAATGGCTACATGCAGCAGTTACAGTTCAGCTTGTTTCGTGATGAGGTTCAGTATTTCCATGCCATTGTGGAGTTTTAGATCTGCACCTACTGGGATATACGTGTGTCATTCTCTTCAGTCCTTTTCTAACTGTCATACATCAGGGTCCTGCAGTGAGATCCTATTTGTAGGAGATAAAATAGTTTACATCTGAGTTTGAGATTCCTTTTTTGCTTACAGACAGTTCCTGGTTTCTGTACCTGAAAACATTTTATATCCATTATTTTATATAACCAGTCTTGGTGCTCACTGTGAAACCCCTTTCCATTCTAGATCCAATGGGTCCTGAATGCCCCCACATCATTAGCAGGAAGCTTATGAAGAACTTCACTGACCTACAACAATGGCGGGTAAGGAACTGTGATTGCTTTGATGTTATTGATGTTCAGAGGATGGAGAAAACAGCTTGAAGGGTCACAGAGTCATTATCAAATAGCACTGCACCAAAACGGGAACAGCAGAAGCTTCTCTTGAGTAGCAGGCCAGGCCAGGTAAAATATTCTGTTATGGCTGATGTTCATCCATGAATAATGGAAGTCTGAAACGTAACTGGGAGAGGCAGAGTCATGTGTGCTTAAACAAGCCTGTGCCTGTGAATTTAGCCAGGCTCACCAGGCTGACTTGATCAGCAAGAGTGAGAAGATTTGTAATTGTTGCTGCAGTGCCTTTTCTCAAGAATCCAACAGCCTCTGCGTAGCATAACTGCCATTGCTCAGCCATCATCTATCTGCTGTTTGCTGTGAGCTGGAGGTTAACAGAGAGGTTGAAACCGTGTGGGCCATCGAGGGTGCATTTGTTTATAAAGACTCAGACCAGGGGTGAACAGTAAAAATAAATGCTTTCAGACCTGCTCTGTGTGTTGTGTATGGCTGCAGTGGGTACCTTTAGATCAGCTTCACCTCGCTGTCATCTTGCCAGTGTGCCACAGAGACAGAAGTGTTTGTAGACAGTGATTCAGTCAAGTCTGTAAACCTGTAAACATCTCCAGAGACCTGCACTTTTGAACAGAAACATGGGCAGTTGTTGAGGAAGACCTTGAGGCCCCTGTGATCAGGGACCTGTGTTTCCTAAAGCTCTTTTTTCATGTCTCGGAAATGCTTGCCATAGCTAACTGGGGCTCCAGTTCTGTCTGCACCTGGTGGGTGGTTGTGTTTTGGGTTTGCTAACTCTCTGCTTTTCATCTGTTCTCACACTTGCTGTTCAGTGTTCAGAATTTAATCTGCGTCGCTGAAGACTAAAATTGCAGCATATGTCATTGCACTGGCTCTGCACATTAAAAACTTCCAAGCTGACCTCACTGTCCTGCAGAATGACTTGAAGCTCCACGAAAGTAGGTGAGTCATGTTTGCTTATGCCTGTTAAGATGCCTGTGGTCCTCGTGCAAGCAGTCCCTGGGGAAGAGGGCTCTGGAGCCTCTTCTGTGCCCAAACAGTACAGCGATACCCGCTGTGAGTTCCCTATGTTGCAGTTAGACTCTGAGTGTGTTGAAGTTTTATATTCAAGCCCTGCTACGTCTAATGGGGTAGTTCTATGTGTCAAAGCTTTGAAAGAGTGCTTTTCACAAACCTGCTCAGGTGCACTGTGAGGCTTTTTGTCTATCTGAAAGTGGAAAAACTTGAGGCAGGCAGCATCAAAATGGCAGAAAACCTATCCAGGTGCTACCCAGTGCTGTGTCTTGCCTGCTAAGTCATGTTGCTCCTCACTGAATCCCTTCTTTCAGCAGAGATCTGGTGTCAGCTCGGTACCAGTCTGGATGCAAGTACAGATTTGTATCTGACTGTAACTGGAAAACTAGAAACAGATTTTCTTTCTCACAGGCAGATTGTGAGCATGTAGTTGCTGTTCCTCCCCAGATGCAAGACTTTACAATTTAACTTTATAAGATTCTGCTCGCCTTACCTCCTCAGTTTGTCAGAGTCTGTTTGGATGTCAGCATAGCCCTCTGGCACTGGGAGGAGGAGCCAACTCAGTGAAGATGAATGGTGGAGAACAGTGTGCAGTATAAGCATCCAGGCAAACAATGCTTGTCATGATAGATTTTGAAGAAATTTCTTCCTAGGCTTAAATTTTCTGTGAAGAAACTACTGTTCTTCTGCCAAGTGATGTCTCTGTACTGCTAGCTGCGCGGATGTGCTTAAACCTGCAGGTGTCTGGCAGAGCCTGACAGCTCCTCTGACAGCGAGGACTCCCAGCAGACATTAGCTGATCAGGCAGCTTGTTATTGCTACCTGGGAGTGGGTCAGGTTGCCCTGTTAATAGCTGCTCAGCTGTGTGTGATTGCTGTCCCAGCCTTTTCTGTTCTGCAAGATGTGGTGACTCTAAAGACATTTGCTGCCTGACTCCACTACGTGGATCTTTCCCATCAGGGTTGTTTAGAGGTGATGCAGCTGGGAAGGAACTGCAAAAGGACAGAACTCCTTCAGTACCACTGAAAAGCATTCTAGAATATGTTGGGGCTTCTCCTAGAAGGATTTAATATCAAGATTCTGGGATAACTGGAAGTTATCGGGGCTGTTACCAGCCCTTGGTTTTGTGAGCTCTGTAGTCAGATTTGATGTAAAGATTTCTGGGCTTTGCCTCCAGTTCTGCTCTTTGTTGACTAATAGTGGCGTTAACAGTATAATCTAATGTTGGTTTCCCACCTTTTTAAAATTCTATTGCTTTGGAAGTAAGCTTTTCAATAAAAGACATGCTCTTTTTCTGCAACAAACACCAAGGTTTTTGCTTTTAAGTGCTCTACTGGAGCTGGGAGCATAGATTGTAGCGTGGTGATAAGAAAAAAGTGGGGGAAGCAGCAACATGTAGGAAAAACAAAGATGAGGCATATGGCTGTGAGGCTCTTGATTTAGCCATGGAATGATCATTGCTTATGGTGGGAGGTTTGTTTGAATAGCACCAGATATCTCTTGCCATCTGAATCTGTTTTTCTTTTAAAGACGTAATGTCAGCTGAGAGGATTCTGAGGTGTGTTCTCATGGCCCCAGATGAGGCAGGACTTTCATTTCCTTGCTGCGTTTGCTCAAACATGCTTCATTCTGTGTTTGACAAGTCTCCAGGTGTGTTCTGGCTGGTGACATCTTGATCAAGCCCTGCTCAGTACCAGTCTCATCCAAAATGTGTTTACATCTAGGACTGCTGTATTTCAGCAGTTAAGAGGAGCTGCTCTCTGTATTAGGTTCTTTCCATCCTGTCACTCATGGTATAGGATTCTGTTGGAAATACGGGCTGCTTGCTTTTTTTTTCTCCAAGATTGCTGTACACTGAGTAAGGCACCGTGGGTTTTTAATACTCTCTGGGGTGCTCGTGCCCAGTTTGGTAGTGTTCTAGCCTTTCCAGCAAGGCTCCCTGCCTTGTAGTATTTAAATACTTCCAGTTTGCGTTCTGGTGGTTGTGTTGGGATGCAGAGCAGACATCCTGCTTGCTTCTACCTCCTAGCTTCCCTCCTGAGGTGAACAAGCTATTGCTCATTTCTGCAGTGTCTTTCCCAGAAGACCACTCTACCCCACTAACACAACGTTTCTCTGTTGTTTTCCAGGTTGATGGACATTGCAAGGGCCATGCGGTTGAAGGTCTCCAAGGCAAAGGGGATGCCAGGACTTGAGAAGGATCAAAATCACAAGCTTGGCACCCTTTCTCTCCCCTTGCCTGTGCAGAAAGCATCAGGGAGCCAGAGGAATCGCCAAAAGATGAACTGAGAATCTGGGAGGTGTGAGCAGGGGTGGAACAGTTCCGTTCTCAACAGTTGTTCTGCACACACAGCATCATGGGGATGCATTTGCCTGTTGGATTTGGCTTTCCAGCATCATGGCACAGCCCTGTTGAAGTCTCTGTGCTGACGGGAACAGCTGTTATTTCATTAAACTGTTTACCTTTCTTACGTATTTAGAAAATGTATCAACCCTTTGTCTTTCCTCCTGTCTGTGAGGGGAGAAAGATGTACAATGTGCCAGAACGAAATCACGTTGTTAGGAATTGTAGGTGCTGTGCTGACTGCGTACTTCAGGCGGGTTTTACCCCTTTGTGACACAAATGCAGAGATCTTGGAGGTTACCCTGAGGATGGTGGCCATGCAGTTCCCTGAGAGCTGTCCCAGCACTCCACCAGGAGCTTGCCCCAAGGCAAGAATGCTCCTCATCTCTCAGCTGGACCTCCCACAGGCCGGGAAGCACTGCAGCTCATGCTGCTGACCCTTTGCTCTGTTGAGCCTGACAGTGCTGAGAAGGGCTTGGCTCTGACTGCCCTTCAGACAGCTGAGGGCTTTGCTGTACTAGTCAAGCTCAGCTCCCTCCATCTCACCTCGTTGGCCACATTCCTGTCAGGCCTCTGCTGGACCCTTTCCCCACTGCTGCAGTGGTTCTGAGGGACACCAGCAAGGATGCTGAGCGCTTCACTGCTCTTGATGTGCATTCCATTAGCTGCCAGTGAGAAAAAGGGAGCACAAAATGAGTGACTTAGAGCCCTGCAACATCCCTCCAGAAGGCAGAGAGGATCTGCAGAGGTAGAACTCCTTCTGGCGGGCCAGCAGCAAAGCATGGACATACAGGCATGCCTTTTACTGTGTCACCTCCACATTAGCGAGGCTTAACTTAAAAAATAAAATAACCCCAGTGCAATGTCTCTTCATCCTGTTCGCTTCTCTCTTCAGGTCATATCTGTTGAGATCTTGGAAGCTTTGCCAGGAAGATCAGAACTGTTTCTGTTCCTGAAAGTAACTGTGGTTCTTCTGTCATGATAGGACCTTCTGAATGGAATCCTGAGGATCCATCAGCCCCCTTTTGTGCAGCTCAGGCAGAACCAAATCTCAGAACTCTCTCTCTTATATTTACTTTTAACAGTTGATTTCTGTTTGCCTTGTTTACTTTTTTGGGGGCAAACAACTCGTTCTGATCTACACCAGTATGAACTGTGCAAAGGTAGGCATCACTTCTGGTGGCAGCTTTCTTTTCTTCTACCTGGAAGGAACCCCATTTTGCAGGGACTGGCTGCTGGAATTGCAGTGAATGAGGATGGAAGAGGGCAGATCACAGATAGAGGAACAAAAGTGTCTTTGTTGTGCCAGTTCATTTCTCCCAAGTGTTCTGTCTGTTTATTTGATTGCCAATATTATCTTGTTGTGTTTCTTGAGTGATGCCAGGTATAACAGTCTCCCAGTTTGCATTTCCTAGTTGTCACTCCTGTTGCTGTTGAAGGCAACATAGCTTTCATGGAATCACCACATGGTTGTGTTGGAAGGGATCTGGCAGCCACATAAAATGCGGTTTCTCCATCCCTCACTGTCTATTTAAAAAAGTAACATACTGTTGGTGGAGGTTTTTTTGTCTACTTTTATTGTGCCTGACACCCATGACAGAGGGAGGCAGTGATTGTGTAGAACTGCTAATGGCTTTGAATGGCTTTGAGCTTAACCTGTTGATCTCTGTGTGGACATGGAAGAGGCATTTGCAAGTGAGCCTGATGATGGCAATTACATACTTTTGTAAAAGCACAGAAGAGGTGAGGGGAAACACGAAATAACAGCCACTGGAAAAGCAAAAGGGGCTCGTGTACTCGTGGCCACCAGGTTGGGCAATCTGTATGCCCACTCAGTATCCTGTCTACTGTGGTGAGCAGCTGCATCTGCACGCACAGGGAATGTAAGGAGATGGGGTACATGGTACTGCCTGCAGGAGGGTACTGCACACTCTGCTACCACCCTGCTCCAGCAGGTTAAGGAGTCTGAGCCTCACTGTCCTTTTACACCTGGGGAGAACAGACTTTTGGCACCAAATGCCAACATATTCCACTAAAAGATACGCCCAAGGCATTGAATGCTCTTCTCACTACCTCCTTCCAGTTCTCCCCTAGGAACAGAAACCACTAAGATTCTACAGCAAACGCATCTATGCTGCAAGAGCACACTGAACCACCTGCAACAGGGAAACATGGTTTTGTAGAGTGGCTTTGAAAACACACCTTTAGACAGCTGTCTCCCTGTAGCCAAAAGGAACCCAAGCAGGAAAAGAAGAGTCCAGCCTGAAACACGCCCATGCTACTAGCCCAGGTTTTTCACGGTGAATGCAGAATCCATCCTGTTCTTGAGGTAACAAATGACCAGTGGGTCTCCCCCTGCTCCGCCCCTTCTCCTTACAAGCGAGAAGAAGGAAGAAAAAACAAGCAGAAGAAACCCAGACGTACCTTCCCACACACAGAGCAGAAATTGGAACAGCGACAGCGACTGTCTCCCTCCTGAGACATGGTGGGGAGCATCCCAGAGGAAGCCCAGGTTCTTTGCTTCTCTCCACAGGGACTTCAAGCACTCCTGGCAAGAGCTGGTTTTGTTCCTTCTTCAACTGCTTCCATCACCAAAATCTCCTTTGGAAAAGGAACCCTAAAGAAAGAAGCAGCAAATGAAAAATAATGAGCAATAACCACTTTCCCAGCTTTCTTCTGACATGCAATTTAGACCCTTGACTAGGGCAATGACTTAAAATCAGCTGGTTCCAAGAATGATCAGAATTAGCACTGAAATCACTCACTGAACTGTAGCTGGTTACCTCCAAATTCTTTTGCTTTTGGGAACAGATGGACACAGAGTTGAAGGACACAAGATAAGTGACATCTACTTCACTGTAGGTGGTTAAGCTTGGAAGTAGGACTTGAGCAAGAAAAGCTTCTCAACTCCTTGTAAGACACAAAGCAGTGGGATGATTTCCCACACCTGCAGAAAGTCTGATCTCTGCCACAGGTGGGTGAGTGACACAAGAGCTGAGCTGCCCATCCAGAAGCACGTGGGGCAGGGCATGGAGTGGTTACATACCAACATGTGAACAGGCACTCTCCTATCAGAAGGGAAATGCCTTCTCTCTTCCATGCCATGCCCACACCACTCCTCAGGGCTGCGCTGACAGCACGGAAACAATGCAGACATGTTTTTGTCATCGTGGTGGTTTTTCACAGACCCAAAAAATGAGATATTGGGTTGCTGTGCGGGTTCCTGGGTGACACTGCCATTTCCAAGCCATTGCTTCCTAGGGGCAAAGAAGGTAAAATGCTTTAACAATTTTTCACCCAGAGATTGCTATTTTACCATTCTTTTATGCAAAAAAGGAGGACAACACAGCAGATTCTTGCAGCTGCACCAATGCCCTGGGTGCTAAAGGAATGCAAAGACAGAAATATCAAACATCCCTGTGTTATTCCCATACAAGGAGGGAAGTTATGTTTAGTAATATCTTTTATTATTTAAAAGAGGTAGTTGGCACTCCTAAAGGAAAATCCCAGGCCTCAAGTTCTGACAGTGCGGCAATCTGGAATGGACTCAGATGTGGATGACCCAAATGATTTATTCTGGGTTCTAACATCCCTTCTATGCATTGACACGTTTTCTCTCTTAACTTTCCCACAGCCATCACATGTCCGCAGAACATCCAACAAACTCTCCTTCACTGCGCACGTAGGCATTCATCCAACCACAGCCATCAGTCATTCCTAGCCATGCACTCTCCCTCCAGTCATGGTCAGTATCACGTGGCCATCACGCAGCTTACTTGACTCAGTTTTTCTCTTGTTCTGGAGGTGTCCTTGGTTCCCAGCCTTACCTTCTCATGCCGTTCATCTCGCTCTGCAGCTCCTGCTCTGAATAGTCTTCTTATGTTCCCACGGGGCAGGGAGAAAGTGAAGACACGGCCCCTGCCACCAAGGTCAGCTCTGCAGCACACATGACCTGAGGAGCACTTGGCTACTCATGCAAACTGCGCAGTGCAAGGAAGATTGTTGCATGTTGCGCTTCTTCTTCTCCTGGTTCAGAAATTAGCTTTCCTACCTAGTAAATGGGAAAAGAATATTAATAATAAAAATAATAAAAAGAAAACAAAAGCCTGACACAAAGCAGACGTGATTGCTACTATGGAATTCAGGAGGGCGAGGGATTGGCCCTCTACATGAAGAAGCTGACTGCAAAGGACTAAGAACAGCCATGAACACATGGAGAACTTGCGGGTCAAATTAGGGACTGAACCAATCATGGGCTTCTGCAGCTGAGGGTCTGCTCCAGGCCGCCCGGTGAAGGGAGCCTGTTGACGGGCCCTGCTTACTGCAGCTACCAGCAGCACCGCGCTCACTGACTCAACTTGATGGGGAATTCCAGACAGGCTGGGAAATCAGCATGGCTGGCTGCAAGCTGTCTGAGAGACTGAAGGAGTGCACTGAGAAGAACTGTGTGGCCCAAGCATTGAGCACACCAAGCAGAAGGGAAGCATTACTGGACACGGTGCACAGCAGGGCTTAAGACTGGAGGTGGTCAGGGCTGTAGTGACCATGCCCTCCTGGAGTTCCTCATCTCAAGGAATGCGGGCCTGGCAAAAAGCAAAGTCAGGACCCTGAGCTTCAGGAGAGTCAGCTGCAGGCTGTACAAAGAATTACTGGACAAGAGCCACTGGAAAACTGTTCTGAGGGGCAAAGGAATGGAAAAGAGATGGGAACTTGCTCAGAAAACCTTGCTCAGAGCTGCCCACACCTACCACAAACATCCCTGTGTGTGCACCTATGTGCAACCCAACTCCTCAACACACCAGCACACAAAGCTGGTGAGGGGTCTGGAGCACAAAGGGGCCATATGAGGAGAGGCTGCAGGAGCTGGGAATGCTCAGCCTGGAGAAGAGATGGCTCTGAGCAAGACCGTGAGCCCCCACTCACCTCAGCAGAGGTCAACCTGCACCCCAGCCTTCCGCCCATCCACGTGCACACGCACACACCTGCGCCACTCTGCCTGCTTTGCACACCCACATTCACGCACCGCATCTTGTGCCCTCCTTTGCATTCACAGACGTGTGCAAACCATCCCTGGGAACACGTATGTGCCTACACCTACCAGTAAACATCCCTGTGTGTGCACCTCTGTGCAACCCAACTCCTCAGCACACCCCTGTGCAAGCACACATTGGTGCCACCGTGTCCATGCACTATCCATGTGCTCACACACACTCACGCAACCACATCCCCTAGTGCAGCCCTGTGCGCACACACAGACACACGCGTAACCCCTTCCTTTCACTCCCAAAGTGCACGCACACACTGGTACCACAATGTCCTTGCGCAGCTCCAACTCTTTGCACACCCCTGTGCACGCACATATATGTGCATGCTCATCCTTGCACACATACACACTGACATGCACAGACCTGAGCAACCCCACTGGTTTGTACACTCATGAACACAAATGTGTGCAACACCATCCGTGCACAAATACACACACAAAACATGGAACCCCACTGCTTTGCACAATCCTGTGCACACTCACGTGTGTCATGCACTGATTTCCCAGCCAGTCCTCGTGAGGTCTCTTACTTAGGACGGGAGTGCAGGGGAGCAGCCAGAAGCTGTTTGCATTCCCTGCTGTCTGCTGGGCAGGTTTGTTGGCGATGCTCGGGTTGCTTTGCTTTCCCTTGGGAGGTGGGAAGGAGCTTTGGGTTGGAGGCACATCCCGTGCCAGAGCATCCCGATGGCACGCGTGGGATCAGCAGGTCTGTCAGAGAAGTGGGTGAGGTTGCACACCAAGCTGCAGCAGAGGAAGGGGAGGAGGTCCCAGCACAGCTCTGCACCACGCTCTGCCATGCTGGGCAGCTTGTTCCTGGCTCAGCAGTGCCATCAGACTGTTTCTTGCATTCCTCCCGGTCCCTGTGAATGAAGACTCGGAACACAGTCAAGGCGTTGATTGAGCACCAGAGTGCCTTTATTCAATTGGAGAAAGGAGGACGGGAGAGGTACGGGGAAAGATGGGACTCATTCTCTGTTGTTGAGGAGAGAGCGGCTCAGAGCTCGTGTTGCTGCCTGGTGCCTGGGACTGCAGGCCTGACTCCAAGTCCCCCTCCAAGACGCTCGGCTTCTCCTCAGTGACACTGACTTGGTCCTGCTTGGAGGTGCTGCTGTCGGGGCACTCGGGCTGTGTTTGGGCTGGGCTGCACTGCAAAGGCACCGGGCCACAGTCCAGGCTGGTGACTGTGGTTTCTGGCAGGCAGAATTGATCACCTGAGGAATTCAGCTTTATTTGCCTTCATCTGTGTTTCCTCTTGCTGGATCTCATGCACTCTGCTGGCTTCAGTCTGTGTTTCTACTCCAAGAAGAAAATAAATGGGTCTTCACAAACCAGAAAACTGGAAAAGCACCCTCAAGTCTGCTGTTTGAGCCTTCTTCATTTCAAGAGCACATGCTTTTATCTCCTCAGCACTCAAACACTTATTGTTTACATGGAACCTTCTCTCTCCGAGGCTGTAGCCACTGTCTCTTGTCCTGGCAATGGCACCACTGAGCAGATCACCTCCATTCTCTGCATCCTCCATTCAGTATATTTGCACATGGATAAGATCTCCCCGGAATCTTCTCCAGGATTAACAGTCCTAGCTCTCTCAGCCTGGAATACCTGTTTCCATCAGCTGCCACCATCCAGAACAGCCAGCCTTCTTGCGGTCACCTGGCCCAAACATCCCTTTGTCTCTACCCTTGATTCCTGCAAGAGAGATGGGAGCTCGGCACGCACACCATCCTTCCAACACCCCATCCCAGCAGCAAGGGATCACAGCCCTAACACAGCCAAAACAAAAAGGGTGTGCGAGTTTCCTGGTAGCACTCAGTGTGAACAAATCTACCACTGAGCAACACCATGAGCCCCCACTCACCTCAGCAGAGGTCAACCTGTAACCCCAGCCTTCCCCTATCCATGTGCACACGTCCACCCGTGCGCCACCCTGCCTGCTTTGCACACCCCCATGCACGCACTGCATCTTGTGCCCTCCTTTGCATTCACAGACGTGTGCAAACCATCCCTGGGAACACGTACGTGCCTACACCTACCACAAACATCCCTTTGTGTGCACCCGTGTGCAACCCAACTCCTCAGCACACGCACGCATTTGTTCCACCCTGTCCATGCACTCACCACATGCCCTCCAGCATCACTGCTGCCTCCTCCGGTACCGTACCTGCAGATGCTTCAGAGCTCATTAGCATGGACTTCCTTCCTCGCCTCAGCATCTGCTCCTGCGCTCACCTTCATTCCTACTGAGATACCGTCCGCTTCCAGCACCAGCTGACCTGCAAGACACAGAGAAAGGAAAGGTGGGATTCATGCAAACGCAGAAGCCCAAGGCTGCATCATCACCACGTATGGCAGCCTTGGGAAGTCAGCTGCAACAACAGCCTTTGTCAGAATGGAAACAGGCACCGTCAATTAAGTGTGACCTCCAAAGTCATTGCCACCATCAGAAATAGGCACGGAAATCGCTCACTTCACTGCAGGTGGTTACCTCCAAATTCTTTTGCTTTGGGGAAAATGTGGGCACGGAATTGAAGGACACCAGAAAAGTGGCATCTACTTCCCTGGAGGTGGTTAAGCTTGGAAGCAGGACTTGAGCAAGAAAAGCTTCTCAGCTCCTTGTAAGGCAGTAAGTGATGGGATGATTTCCCATCCCTGCAGAAATCCTGACCTCTGCCACAGGTGGGTGAGTGACACAAAAGCTGTGTCCTTGGTTCTCAGCCTTACCTTCTCATGCTGTTCATCCTGCTCTGCAGCTCCTGCTCTGAATAGTCTTCTTATGTTCCCATGGGGCAGGTAGAAAATGAAGACACGGCCCCTGCCACCAAGGTCAGCTCTGCAGCACACGTGACCTGAGGAGCACTTGGCTACTCATGCAAACTGTGCAGTGTAAGGAAGATTGTTGCATGTTGCGCTTCTTCTTCTAATGGCTCAGAAATTAATTTTCCTACGTAGAAAATGGGAACGGAAAATAAATAAATATATAAATAAACAAATAAAGCAAAAGCCTGACACAAAGCAGACGTGATTGTAACTATGGAATTCAGGAGGGCGAGGGATTTGCCCTCTATACGAAGAAGCTGACTGCAAAGGACTAAGAACAGCCATGATCACGTTGAGAACTTGCGGGTAAAATTAGAGACTGAACCAATCATGGGCTTCTGGAGGTGAGGGTCTGCTCCAGGCCGCACCTGTGCACCTGTGTGCAACCCATCTCCTCAGCACACCCCTGTGCAAGCACACATTGTTGCCACTGCGTGTACACACTATCTGTGTGCTCACACGCACTCACGCGTCCACATCCCGTAGTGCAGCCCTGTGCGCACACACACAGACACATGTGTAACCCTTTCTTTTCACTCCCAAAGTGCACGCACACAGCAGTACCACAATGGCCTTGTTCAGCTTCAACACTCTGCACACCCCTGTGCACACACATGTATGTGCATGCTCGTCCTTGCACACATACCCACTGACCTGCACACACCTGAGCAACCCCACTGCTTTGGACACTCATGAACACAAACGTGTGCAACACCATCCGTGCACAAATCCACACACACTCACACACACACACACAACTCATGGAACCCCACTGCTTTGCACAATCCTGTGCACACTCACGTGTGTCATGCACTGATTTCCCAGCCAGTCCTCGTGAGGTCTCTTACTTAGGACGGGAGTGCAGGGGAGCAGCCAGAAGCTGTTTGCATTCCCTGCTGTCTGCTGGGCAGGTTTGTTGGCGATGCTCGGGTTGCTTTGCTTTCCCTTGGGAGGTGGGAAGGAGCTTTGTATGGAGGCACATCCCGTGCCAGAGCATCCCGATGGCACGCGTGGGATCAGCAGGTCTGTCAGAGAAGTGGGTGAGGTTGCACGCCAAGCTGCAGCAGAGGAAGGGGAGGAGGTCCCAGCACAGCTCTGCACCACGCTCTGCCACGCTGGGCAGCTTGTTCCTGGCTCAGCAGTGCCATCAGACAAGAAGCAGGGAAGGAAATCAAGGATGGGGGTACCATCAAACAGAGTCCGTGCAAGCCTGTGCAAGACAAACAGACCCAGAGCTTGTGTTTTTTTTCTGCTTTTGTAGCATTTGTGTGCTGTAGCTGAGCAAAAGGTTCTGCTGCTTGATTCTTCTTCTGCAACAGCCACCTACCGGTAAATGGCTGCGGGGATGGAGGATGTGACAGAAAGCATTTGTCTGCACGACAGTGTAGTTACACTTGGTCTAGAGAGTGAGAGAGGGCAGGCAGCACTGCCTGATGTTGGTCAGGGTGAGCTCCTTCTTCCGCAGCGTGATGATGGCAGGGACAGCTCAGAGGTGGGAGCTGGGAATGGACACGGCAGGAGGACAGAGGTGTGAGGGAGCAGCCAAGGCAGCGAAGAGCATCAAAAGGCCCTGAAAAGCATCACAAAGCCACAGCCAGGAAGCTTGGGGTTTTCATGAGCAGCATCCAGGATGCTAGAGACTGTTTGCTCCCCTAAAAAATGGTAACAGAGCTCTCGCTGCGGGCATCACAAAACCAGGCAAAATGGGAACACACCCAGAGCTCTGCTGCACGCACCCCACAGTCAGAGCATTGCAAGCTGAGCTGCCTTGCTGTTTCTTGCATTCATCATGGTCCCTGTGAATGAAGACTTGGAACACAGTCAAGGCGTTGATTGAGCACCAGAGTGCCTTTATTCAATCGAAGAAAGGAGGACGGGAGAGGGACGGGGAAAGATGGGATTCATCCTCTGTTGTTGAGGAGAGAGAGGCTCAGAGCTCGTGTTGCTGCCTGGTGCCTGGGACTGCAGGCCTGACTCCAGGTTCCCATCCAAGGGCTCGGCTTCTCCTCGGTGACATTGACTTGGTCCTGCTTGGAGGTGACGCTGTTGGGGCACTCGGGCTGTCTTTGGGCTGGGCTGCACTGCAAAGGCACCGCACAGGTCGCCCATAGAGAATTTCATATGGGCTTCATCCTTCCTTGGTTGGGATTTTCTTCGAATTCTCACAAGTGCCAGAGGCAGTGCTTGCAACCATGGAATCCCAGCCTCTTGGCCAACTTTTAGTATTTGCAGCTTAGATAAATGGCTCCTCTTTTCCACTTGGCCACTTGACTGTGGCCTGTAAGGTGTATGCAACTGCCAATTGATTCCCAATAAAGTACTGACTTGTTGAACCACTTTAGCAATAAAATGGTGGCCTCAATCTGAAGAGATTGTTCCTGGCACCCAGAACCTTGGAATTATTTCTTGTCACAAAACTTTTGTTACTTCCCTGGCCTGGTTAGTCCGGCACGGGTATGCCTCAGGCCATCCTGGAAAGGTATCTGCTAAAACTAACATGTATCTGTACCCCCCTTTTCTTGGGAGCTCTGAGAAATCTACCTGCCATTATTGTCCTGGCTAATTTCTCTCCCTGTTTGCCCTAACTGAACTTTGTGGCCTGTGTTAGGATTATTTGGTAAACAAACTTCACATTGCTGGGTCACTTGCCTAATGGCAGTATACCCATTTCGGGTGACCACTCGTTGAACAAGATATTTATATAATGCTTCTGCTCCCCAGTGAGTGTTCCTGTGTTCAGTCACCACAGCCCATCATATGGCTGCTGGAATCATTCTTTTCCCTTGTGCTGGAAAGCTCCATCCTTCCTCTTTTACCTGCCCTTCCTGATAATTATTTATCGAGTTCCAATACTCTTTGAAGTGCTTTGGCTCACCATCCACCTGCATGTTACCACCTGGAATCAAGGAAGCCTCCACCACCTCACCCTCTGCCGCTCGCTTTGCTTTCTGTCAGCCAGCGCATTTCCCATTCCTTCAGCACTGTCTCCCCTTTGCTGGCATCAACAGTGCATTTTAGCAACCTTCTCCAGCTGTTGGACTGCCTCCAGGAGTCTGGCTATTTCTTCAGCGTGTTTAAGACCTTTCCCTTGGCTTGACAACAGTCCTCTTTCTTTCCATATTGCTGATATTGGTGCATGAACAGCACTAAGGCATATTTTGAATCAGTCCATATCTTTATCTTCCCATGTCGAACAAAGCTGCTCCCGTCTGTGTATCAGGTGTCTTCCGCATCCTCCAGTGGTTCTTCTTTCAAGTCTCTGCGACTGGAATAGACTGCTTCCATAGTCTCTAAACAGTCGTGAGACACAGGTTCTCCTGTAATTGCACTAAGAAAAGCAGCTGATTTACAATATTTGTTACTGTTATTTCTCCATCATCTTGCTCCACTAGAATGGCCTGATACTTCAAAAATCTCTGAGGGGAAAGCCAATGTCCCCCTTTCACCTCCAGCACTGTAGAGACCGTGTGGGATACCAGTGCAGTTCTCTTCTGCCCCATTGTCCTAATGCTGGGGCCTTCATTAACTCCTCTTTCAACTGCTTTCAACCGGGCCACAGTCCAGGCTGGTGACTGTGGTTTCTTGCAGGTTCACGTCAGCCCCTTCAGCAGAACTAGGAGAAAGGACTGGCTGAACAATGATGACCTCTTTCTCTCTGTCTCTGCTGTCACTCAGAAGGCTTTCATTTGAATTGCAGCCTGACTCCAAGTCCCTCTCCAAGAGTCTCAGCTTCTCCTCAGTGACACTGCCTTGGTCCTGCTTGGAGGTGCTGCTGTCGGGGCACTCGGGCTGTGTTTGGGCTGGGCTGCACTGCAAAGGCACCGGGCCACAGTCCAGGCTGGTGACTGTGGTTTCTGGCAGGCAGAATTGATCACCTGAGGAATTCAGCTTTATTTGCCTTCATCTGTGTTTCTTCTTGCTGGATCTCATGCACTCTGCTGGCTTCAGTCTGTGTTTCTACTCCAAGAAGAAAATAAATGGGTCTTCACAAACCAGAAAACTGGAAAAGCACCCTCAAGTCTGCTGTTTGAGCCTTCTTCATTTCAAGAGCACATGCTTTTATCTCCTCAGCACTCAAACACTTATTGTTTACATGGAACCTTCTCTCTCCGAGGCTGTAGCCACTGTCTCTTGTCCTGGCAATGGCACCACTGAGCAGATCACCTCCATTCTCTGCATCCTCCATTCAGTATATTTGCACATGGATAAGATCTCCCCGGAATCTTCTCTAGGATTAACAGTCCTAGCTCTCTCAGCCTTTCCTTATAGGAGAGATGTTGCAGTCCCTTTATCATCTTCTGAGCCCTCTGTTGGATTACGTTAGGTATGATTCTTGTAACAGAGAACTCAGATCAGGACACGATGATCGATGTGTGGTCTCAACAACGCTGAACTGAGGGGAAGGAACATCTCTCTCAATCTGCTGGCAGTACCTTGCTTATTTGCAGCACAAGGATATCATTAAGTTATTTTTGGTGTATTTTTTCTTTTTCTTTTTTAAATTCTTTTTTCTTTTTTTCTTTTTTTTTTTTTTTTCATCAAGTTCACATTTCTGTTTCACATTCACTCTGTATCATTCGCTATGTAGCTCCAGGGAAAGATGGGACTCATCCTCTATTGTTGAGGAGAGGGTGGCTCACAGCTCGTGCTGTTGCTTGGAGGCAGGGACTGGTGGTCTGATTCTACATCTGCCTCCAAGATGCTCGGCTTCTCCTCACTGATGCTGACCTGAGCCTGCATGGTGGTGCTGCTGTCGGGGCACTCGGGCTGTGCTTGGCCTGGGCTGTCCTGGGACCCCTGCACTGGGTCGCAATCCAGGCTGGTGCCGGTGGTGTCTGGCAGGCTCAGGTCAGCAGCTTCCGGAGGGATGGGATGAATGAGGGCTTGAATGACGATGACGTTCTCGTCTCCATTGATGGTGCCATATGGAAGGCTGTCGACTGAAATGCAGCACCCTGTGCTTCCTAACAGCTCTGCGTTGATGGAAGCACAGGATACGCTGTCGTCCCATGCCCGGCGTCTTCGGGGAACACAAGGGCTCGGGTCCCCTAGGAAGGAGTAGATGCACAGCGGTTAGTGTCAAACGTTCACAAGATGAATCATGCTTTAAAGAGGTCCTTGGCATTTGGCTATGTAGTGGTGGTGGGCAGAAGCAAATAGGCTTCTAGCAACAGTGTCATTGTCTCGACAGTGATCCTCGTGCAGGTGCAGCTCTTGTGTTGACAAGAGACTCATTTGGGAAAGACAGGGGTGAACCAAAGATGTCAGGCACGGGCTCGAACGCCAGAAGGAGGTACAAGCCCACTGAAAGCATGAATCCTACCTGTGCTGCTGACAAGCAGTGTTTTGAAAACTGGATTTGCACCCTTACCTGCCAGGACCAACACTTCTGCTTCTAAGGGATCGCTGGCACTGCTCTGCAGTTGGCGTTCGGCTGCAGGGGATGGTTTGCCCAGGCAGAAGCAGGAACGCCAACTGCCAGCTGGTGCCTGCTTCCTCTTCATGGGCACACTTGGTCTGGAGAGAAAACAGAGCATGCTGCCAGTCGTGGTGCAGGGTGAGGGAAGAGCTGCTCCGAGCCCTTGCTGACAGTTGCCCGTTCCTGGCAAACCCACCCGACCAATGATGATAGGGGCTGGAAAGGGAAGTCCTCTTTACCTTTCAGATGGAGAATCAATGACCGCGTGGAAGTTCCTCAGATCAGCTGTGGGGCCTTCCTCCACCTCGACATCGCTGCTCTGTGTCGCCGTGGGAGGGCTGCTCTGGCCTCTCCTCTCTGCCTGTGCCTCCTGCACGGTGAGCAGCTTTGTGGCAGGAGGAGACACACACACAGACTTGGGCCCGGCAAGAGAACTGTGCCCTGCAAGGGGAAACCACAGGTAAGAGGGAGGATCAGAAAGCAGCAGCACAGCCATCCCAGTTCTGCATTTCTCTCAGACTTGCTTATCAGAGCCACTGCAAGAAGAGGAGCTCAAAGTAACCGTGTGCTCAGAGGT
Organism: Excalfactoria chinensis; assembly: GCF_039878825.1. Lineage (NCBI taxonomy): Eukaryota > Metazoa > Chordata > Aves > Galliformes > Phasianidae > Excalfactoria > Excalfactoria chinensis. The sequence continues at coordinate 1,011,319 of NW_027315570.1, read as the reverse complement.
ATGCTCGTGGCAAAGGACACAGCCACAGTTAAGAGCAGCTCACTGTATCGAAACAGGCAAACAAAAACCCTAGAAAAACTAGGGGCAGGGACCTCAGAAAGCTTTGCTGCCACACTTCAATCAAGCTTCGCCTGCTTGCAAAAAATCTTAACAGCTGTGACGGTTTTCTCCATGTAAGTTATGGGTTTGGACACTCTCAGGATCCAGGAACGGGGCACCATATTCCAATCTAAACCCAGAAGCCTGCTGTCTCCTTGACAGCAAAAGCATTTTCAAAGGTCTTGGAGAAGGCCTGGCTTGGATCAAGGTGTCAGATCAAGATCAAGCTAATGGAGAAAGACGCTCACCTGCTCCCTCTCCCACGGCTGGTGTGGATGTGGAGGGGAAGAGGACGTCTGTGTGGCTGATCAGGAACTCCACCACAGCTGACTGCGTCTGCAGCTCCTTGCAGGCAGCTTCTCCATAGGCGCAGGCAGACTGGCTCCGCTGGGATCTGAAGTAAAGGCAGATCTTACAAGTCATTTCCCCAAGATCGTTTCCCCAAGTCTGAAATTTGCAGCAAAAACTGACAAGTTGGGCTCTGGAGACTTCCGCAGTGGGCAATCAGCGATGCCACTGACGAAATTCTCCTGGATCATCAGGGACACAGCAGTCCCAGCTAAACAAGTGACTAGAAACTGTCATCTGGAAATTGTGCCCCTGGAGGTTGGGGGAGAGCAGAACTAAGCATCGTGTTGAAACGGAAAAAGAAGTTTACCTTAAGAGGTTTGGAGCCCACACTATGGCCAAGTTCTGAGCGTGCATGTTGGTGACGGAGCAGTTCCCGGCCAGAGACGCCAAGTGTCTCATTAAGTACTGCAGAGTCCTGGAAAACAAGAGGGGCAGATGTTCAGCACCAAAAAGCAAGCCGTGCTGCAGTGCACAAAACAAACCTCACTTCATGCTGGTTGTTGTCATTGCTACTGTCCCCGAATAGGAAGTAGGTAAAACTAAGTGCCACCACGCTGCAGCACCAAGCCCCAGCACAGCACAGCCGCAGCCATTGGCTGCACCAACAGTGCCCCCATGCCAAGGAACTGACCCAGTCAACCAACCCGACGCAGCCTTCAGCCGCTTCAGCGTGCACAGGCATGATGCTGCCAGCGTGAGGCAACACCTGGAATCGCATCATGGCCCTCTGAAAGGCAGCAGGGCTGAGCTCAGCAGACCGAGCGCAGCACTGACCTGTAGTGAGGAGCGGGCAGCTGCTGGATGGTGTCCTGCATTCTGAGCAGCCGCTCCTCCTCCGTGGCAGCACAAACAGCGTCCTGGAAAAAGGCAGGAAGGGATTCAGACACCAGGCGAGAATAGCAAAGGGAAGGGAATTCTCGCAAGCGTCGTATATAGTTTAAGTAAGCACTTCCTGGCACCACCAGAAGTGGCATCAGCCAGAGGCAGGAGGTGGCAAAGACATGCCTCGTGGGGCTAACAGAAATAAGACCTCGGAGCTGGGGCACTGCTGCAACCATCAGCCAGGACGCCCAGGGAAGAGGTACGTGTCATTTCCAAGACATTGCCCTGAGCTTACCGAGAACTTGGCATACAGCTGGTCAGTCAGCAGAGGGTTTGGGAGCTCCCTGAAGTACATCTTGCACAGGGAGCTCACGCTGTGAATGTCTCGGACGCTCAGCTCGGGAATCTGCTCCGACTCGAATTCATGGCTGCAGAGAAGGACACAGGATTGGGCAGAGGGCTTTGAGAAAGAGGAAACCAAGTCCAAAGCCACAACAAATACAGTCAAGAAAAGGAAGGGGTTCCTCGGAACGCCCGCAGCATGGCATGTGCCCCTGCTGACAGCTGTGTCAGTCGCAGCACTCTTACCGTAGTTGCTGGATCTTGGACGTAACGCCGGACAGGCGGTAGATCCCCTGCACCACGCCATGCTGCTCGATGAACTTGGCGCAGCTCTGCAGGACCTGGGGGACTACAGAACAAGAGCCAGCGGTTAGCTCAGCTTCTTACTCAAGTCCTGCTTCAGCCCGTGCTCTTCTCCCATCCCAGCCACTAAGCCCAGCCGGGCCACCGCTTGCTTCCTCCTTAAAGGAGAAAGCTGGCAGAGACAGCTGTGAGGAAACTGCACAGAGACGTGTTCTTGGCTTTCCAGAAATGCCACCACCTAGCAACAGCCTGGAGAAAGTAAATCTGGCAAAGCCACACACACTGCAAGTCCCATCACAGCTCCCTCAGGAATGGAGGAATCCAATCTCAAGTCCAGAAGAGCTAGGAAAAGGCTGCAGGATGCTCTCTTTGGCCAGAAGGCTTCCTGCGTTTTCAGGCTTACACAATTGCTGGGTATGATCTCCCTTTCATCTTTAGATGCCCAGCGGAGGGAGATCTCAGCAATGGGCTGTTCCTTACCATCACGGCCAGAGCGGAGAAGGTGCTCCCCCAGGTCACACCCAAACACCCCTTCCTTCGCCGGCTCCGGCTGCTCCGATCTCCTGGGGCGGGCCTTCACCACCGAGCGAAGGAAGGTGCTGAGCTTGCCCCGTTTCCTCGGCACTGCAAAGAAACAGAATAAAGAAACCAGTTCATTTCAGGCTTGGCTCGGTTGGACGAGGCCGAGCGTAACGCCTTCGACCGAGCACGGAACAACGGGAAGAACATTCCCAACCAGGACACGCAAGAACCGATTTTCCCCGTCCCTGCAAGTGCCCAAGGCCAGGTCGGAAGGGGCCCCGGACAGCCTGCTCTCGACTCCTGCTAAATGCGCAGGCTGGGCACCCAGACTGAGGCAGGGGCCTTGGAGCCTGAGGATGATCCTTTAGACCCCTTCCAATCCCAAGCCATTCCAGGAGGATTCTGTGACTTCCTCAAGCACAACAATAAACACAGTGGGATTGGGCCAGATCTCTGCGTGTTCCCATGGACCTTAATGCAGTCCTCTTGCTAAGCTTGCTCAACTCGGGCATTAACGAACCCCCTGAAAGCCACGCTCTGACCCCATTTTACTAACCCGCATTGTCAAATGTAACATGTGTACCTGGCTTTGGCAATGAATCGACGACGGACTCGGGAACTTTTCCGCTGATGAGTTCCACGCACTCACCAGGGAAAAACCCAACCTGTAACAAGAACAAAAAGACAGCTGGGCATTAGCCCGAGTCCACAGCCAAAGGGAAAGTCCTCTGTCACCGACACAGGGCAACCGTTTGCGTCCGGAAGCCATCCTGTGCAGGCAGAGCAGCTCCAAGCTGAGATTCCAGACTCTACTGAAGTTGGGCTCTCGTGTTGGAAGCGTGTGCCTACCTGAAAGCCACGCTTGCCTCTCCACCAGGGGCTCAGCTCCTTTGGTGGCATAGCAATAATGCACACCAAGTCTCCTACCTGCAAGAGATTGAAACGTCAATTCCTGTGGCAGGAAAGCACAGCTCAAACGACTGCCTGCTTCTGCGCCGCAGAATAGCCTCAAGCTTGACAGCCATTGCACCAATGCAGCCCCCAAGGCAAGGAACGCCTGGAACTGCTTACCTCCAGGGAGAGCTCATCCGGCCCCTGGGCGACGTAGCGCTTGATAACATGGGCTGCCGCAATCGCTGGAACGTTAAGAGATGACTCCGCACGCACCAGCTGCGGCTTCCACATGTCATCAGCCTGCAAAACAGAGCACAGGCCGTGGTCAGGAGCTGAGGACAAACTCTTTTCTGCAGGAGAGCACATCTGCGGCTCCCTCTGCTGGCTCAACACAGGGAACAAAGACAAGTCAGAGCTTCACACTGTACCTCCGTGCCCACCACCTCAGGCCCACTGCTGATCTTGCTGCACTCAAGGCCCATCACACCAGGTGTGACAAGCTGGAACAGAGCAGAAACACACTTCTGTTGTCTCTATTCACACAGCACAGTATGGAGAGACTTCTTCAGAACTACCCTTGCATACCCTGCGGCATAGGCAAGTGTTCGAGAAACTACCCCTTGCTGCAGTCTGTTCCAACGTGACAGCCTATTAGGCAGCATTGTACCAAGTTGCTATCCCTCTGCCAGCAGATGGGGACTCTGGCACAGAGCAGCAGATGCATTCGCCCAGAGCGCTCTGACAGTGCGACAGCAGGGCATTAGACAGCACCCTTCTGAGGGCTGAGCTGGAGGGCAGTGAAGAAACCCATGGCATGCAAAACAATGTGGTAGGACAAACACGGCACATACCTGGCAACAAGATCACCTCAGGCTACCTGCAGCAGTTCCTGGTCACTCTGCTCAGATCTTATGAGAGCAAAAGCTGCACCAAGGCAGTGGGCGGAGGGTGGGCAGAGGAGAGAGAAAGAGCAGGTCAGTGAGCAGGGCTAAGACAGCCATGGCATAACGCACACAGCACAATCGTCCCATCCACTTGCTGCAAGACATGCTGAGTCTCAGGCTACGGGATGCCTGTCCGCCCAGCAACTTGACGATGCTTCCACAATTGAGCACAGAAGACGACGGAAGAAGCATGGGACGGGTGCCACCCTTACGGACACCCCCTTTGGAACATGCCTACCAGGGGAAAATGACGTCTGATGCTCAAGAGTAAGCAATACGGTGCTGGGAGCTCCGACAGCCAGCACTTCTCAACACCTCGCTGCCCACCCGTCCATCCTACGCTGGCTCAGCTTACCTACAGGATGCTGCGCACGATGCTACTCAAACAAAGGCACTAAACGCACAAGAACAACAAGAAAACCAACCACTCCGAACTCCTACTCGCCCACAAAGGAACACAGAACGCACCGCTCCTCCCCTCATGCCAGCCGCTTATGACATCACCAACGGCCACCAGCCTGCTCCACCATGACTCCCCACAAGGGGGGGAGGCATGACCACGTGGTCAAATGTGATTCCAACACGGCACCACAACATTGCAGAACTCACTGTGGGGTTGGAATTACGTCCTGGTGTGGCAGCGCAATGGGAGGTGTTTGGGCACAGCTGAAGAGCTGGCTGACTCCTGACGTTTCCAAAGGAGGGTGCCAGATTCACTCTCAGCATTCTTTTGCAGGGCTCTTTGGGATGCTTCAAACCCATTTCACTGACTAGGTCACTTCTAGAATGTTCAGCTGACAAATGCTCGCTTTGTCTGGGTAACGCCTCTATGCATCATGAATGAAAAATAAAATTAAATGGGCACGCCACCCTGTGAAACTTACCTCTCTGCTCTTGTTGTCAGCCAGACACCTAAGATGAGCATTACGTGTCGCTGCTCCTGAATGGAGATGCACCCAAGTCTGTGTTCCACTCTGCTCCACCTAAGTGTCTAAAAGAAACACAGGCAGAGATGATTAGAAGATCCTTTGCGCAGACGAAAGCGCAGGCTGCACGCCTATTCTCTTTAGCAAGAAATACTACTTGAGAATCCACAGACAGTTTTATGAGAGGTAGTATGAAAGATGAGCAGAAAGGAAATAGATTCATTAAAATAACCGAGTTAATCCTCTCCCCGTCAAAAAGGAAGCCTTCTGGGCACTGTAAGCCGCACCTCCTACAACACCTTGCACCACAAATTGTGGCACATGCATTTTTTTCCCACAGGCCCCTCGCTTCTGTCGTTAGTGTCAGATCCACTCAGGTTCAAATACGTGGATCAGAACAGCCATTCAGTTCTGCTGAGGCAGGATCCCACCACTGGGATGTCCCCCAGTCCCATTCCCTGCTTCTCCTGGCACGGGTGGGGAAAGGAACAGCAAGTGATATCACCTACCCAGACTTCTGCTGGGCCTTCCATTCGGTCGCCCATCCCTGGGAGAAGCAGGGGAGCTCCCGTGGCACAAAGCTCGCAGCTGCAGAAATCAAGGCTGCCTCTAAGATGGTGCTTTCAAACAGCACGAGTAACTGGATGTAGGACTTGAAACACAAGGGTAACATGAAAAAGCCACCAGTCCCCACGGATGGGGCTGTTCGCAGAGACAACAGCTGCTTGCTTTCCAGCAGTGTGATGCTCACCCAACAAAGCGCTCAGCCAGCAGATGCCTCCAGCGTCTGAGCATCCATTTGGAGATGGTTTTCTTAACATCCAGGCTGAATCTCCCCTCATACAACCTGAGATTGTTCCTTCCACTCCTGTCTCTAGTTACATGGGAGAAGAGCAGGACAGCCCCCCCCCCGACATAACCTCTCTTCAGGTAATCGTACAGAATGAGAAGGTCCTCCCTGAGCCTCCTCTCTTCCAGACTAAATCATCCCAGTTCCATAAGAAGCTCCCCATAAGATTGTGCTCTAGACACCTCACAGCTTCACTGGTCTCCTCTGGACACATCTCAGGATTTCATTGCAGTGAGGGGCCCAGATCAGAACACAGAACTCAAGGTGAGGACTCACCAGTGCCGACTACAGGGGGATGATGGATTCCCTGCTCCTGCTGGCTCCAGCCTTCTGCATTCCAATTCCAATCTCAACCATTCCTGCTGTGGTAGGACTTGAATCCTCATTTGGGGCTGGAGCTCAACAGGTCAGCACATCAGAAATAACACAACGTGCCACTGGAAGACGTGTCTCAAAGCCCAGAAAATCCAACTCTCTGACCTCGGCACAACTCACCAACCAAGAGCCAGGCCTTGACAACTTGGCTGATCTGAGCACGCGGGAGGGGGCCAGACAGTGGACCACAAGTGTCCATTTCCACTGCAGCTCCCTGTAGAGAACAGCACCAATCAGCAGGCGTGAATGAATTCATTGACAAGCTGCACAATGAGTCTGTTCTTTACATGAGCAAAAAAAACAACAACACACATAGATTCCTGACCAAAAAAGGTGGGAGTTAATAACGACCAAAGAGGCTCCTGTTCCTAGGCCTAATCCTCTCTCCCCAACTCCTGGGTGATGCCCACAGGCTTCAAGTCAGGTCTCAAATCCATTGGACTCCCGTCAGAGAACTCCATCAAAAAGGATGTTACACATGTGACACTTACATACATTTTGCACCAGAAACAGCACTGCCAGCAGGAGCAGAGAGGTGACTGTCCCCCTGTACTCGGCACTGGTGCGGCTGCAACTCGAGTTCTGTTTCCAGTTTTGGACCCCCCACTGCAAGAAAGACATTGAGGCTTTGGAACATGTTCCAAGAAGGGCAACAAAGCTGGTGAGGGGTCTGGAGCACAATGGGGCCACATGAGGAGAGGCTGCAGGAGCTGGGAATGCTCAGCCTGGAGAAGAGATGGCTCTGAGCAAAACCGTGAGCCCCCACTCACCTCAGCAGAGGTCAACCTGCACCCCAGCCATCCGCCCATCCACGTGCACACGCACACACCTGCGCCACTCTGCCTGCTTTGCACACCCACATTCACGCACCGCATCTTGTGCTCTCCTTTGCATTCACAGACGTGTGCAAACCATCCCTGGGAACACGTATGTGCCTACACCTACCAGTAAACATCCCTGTGTGTGCACCTCTGTGCAACCCAACTCCTCAGCACACCCCTGTGCAAGCACACATTGGTGCCACCGTGTCCACGCACTATCCATGTGCTCACACACACTCACGCAACCACATCCCCTAGTGCAGCCCTGTGCGCACACACAGACACACGCGTAACCCCTTCCTTTCACTCCCAAAGTGCACGCACACACTGGTACCACAATGTCCTTGCGCAGCTCCAACTCTTTGCACACCCCTGTGCATGCACATATATGTGCATGCTCGTCCTTGCACAGATACCCACTGACCTACACACACCTGAGCAACCCCACTGGTTTGTACACTCATGAACACAAATGTGTGCAACACCATCCGTGCACAAATACACAACTCGTGGAACCCCACTGCTTTGCACAATCCTGTGCACACTCACGTGTGTCATGCACTGATTTCCCAGCCAGTCCTCGTGGGGTCTCTTACTTAGGACGGGAGTGCAGGGGAGCAGCCAGAAGCTGTTTGCATTCCCTGCTGTCTGCTGGGCAGGTTTGTTGGCGATGCTTGGGTTGCTTTGCTTTCCCTTGGGAGGTGGGAAGGAGCTTTGGGTTGGAGGCACATCCCGTGCCAGAGCATCCCGATGGCACGCGTGGGATCAGCAGGTCTGTCAGAGAAGTGGGTGAGGTTGCACGCCAAGCTGCAGCAGAGGAAGGGGAGGAGGTCCCAGCACAGCTCTGCACCACGCTCTGCCACGCTGGGCAGCTTGTTCCTGGCTCAGCAGTGCCATCAGACTGTTTCTTGCATTCCTCCCGGTCCCTGTGAATGAAGACTCGGAACACAGTCAAGGCGTTGATTGAGCACCAGAGTGCCTTTATTCAATTGGAGAAAGGAGGACGGGAGAGGTACGGGGAAAGATGGGACTCATTCTCTGTTGTTGAGGAGAGAGCGGCTCAGAGCTCGTGTTGCTGCCTGGTGCCTGGGACTGCAGGCCTGACTCCAAGTCCCCCTCCAAGACGCTCGGCTTCTCCTCAGTGACACTGACTTGGTCCTGCTTGGAGGTGCTGCTGTCGGGGCACTCGGGCTGTGTTTGGGCTGGGCTGCACTGCAAAGGCACCGGGCCACAGTCCAGGCTGGTGACTGTGGTTTCTGGCAGGCAGAATTGATCACCTGAGGAATTCAGCTTTATTTGCCTTCATCTGTGTTTCCTCTTGCTGGATCTCATGCACTCTGCTGGCTTCAGTCTGTGTTTCTACTCCAAGAAGAAAATAAATGGGTCTTCACAAACCAGAAAACTGGAAAAGCACCCTCAAGTCTGCTGTTTGAGCCTTCTTCATTTCAAGAGCACATGCTTTTATCTCCTCAGCACTCAAACACTTATTGTTTACATGGAACCTTCTCTCTCCGAGGCTGTAGCCACTGTCTCTTGTCCTGGCAATGGCACCACTGAGCAGATCACCTCCATTCTCTGCATCCTCCATTCAGTATATTTGCACATGGATAAGATCTCCCCGGAATCTTCTCCAGGATTAACAGTCCTAGCTCTCTCAGCCTGGAATACCTGTTTCCATCAGCTGCCACCATCCAGAACAGCCAGTCTTCTTGCGGTCACCTGGCCCAAACATCCCTTTGTCTCTACCCTTGATTCCTGCAAGAGAGATGGGAGCTCGGCACGCACACCATCCTTCCAACACCCCATCCCAGCAGCAAGGGATCACAGCCCTAACACAGCCAAAACAAAAAGGGTGTGCGAGTTTCCTGTTAGCACTCAGTGTGAACAAATCTACCACTGAGCAACACCATGAGCCCCCACTCACCTCAGCAGAGGTCAACCTGTAACCCCAGCCTTCCCCTATCCATGTGCACACGTCCACCCGTGCGCCACCCTGCCTGCTTTGCACACCCCCATGCACTGCATCTTGTGCCCTCCTTTGCATTCACAGACGTGTGTAAACCATCCCTGGGAACACGTACAGGCCTACACCTACCACAAACATCCCTTTGTCTGCACCTGTGTGCAACCCAACTCCTCAGCACACGCACGCGTTTGTGCCACCCTGTCCACGCACTCACCACGTGCCCTCCAGCATCACTGCTGCCTCCTCCGGTACCGTACCCGCAGATGCTTCAGAGCTCATTAGCATGGACTTCCTTCCTCGCCTCAGCATCTGCTCCTGCGCTCACCTTCATTCCTACTGAGATACCGTCCGCTTCCAGCACCAGCTGACCTGCAAGACAGAGAAAGGAAAGGTGGGATTCATGCAAACGCAGAAGCCCAAGGCTGCATCATCACCACGTATGGCAGCCTTGGGAAGTCAGCTGCAACAACAGCCTTTGTCAGAATGGAAACAGGCACCGTCAATTAAGTGTGACCTCCAAAGTCATTGCCACCATCAGAAATAGGCACAGAAATCGCTCACTTCACTGCAGGTGGTTACCTCCAAATTCTTTTGCTTTGGGGAAAATGTGGGCACGGAATTGAAGGACACCAGAAAAGTGGCATCTACTTCCCTGGAGGTGGTTAAGCTTGGAAGCAGAACTTGAGCAAGAAAAGCTTCTCAGCTCCTTGTAAGGCAGTAAGTGATGGGGTGATTTCCCATCCCTGCAGAAATCCTGACCTCTGCCACAGGTGGGTGAGTGACACAAAAGCTGTGTCCTTGGTTCTCAGCCTTACCTTCTCATGCTGTTCATCCTGCTCTGCAGCTCCTGCTCTGAATAGTCTTCTTATGTTCCCATGGGGCAGGTAGAAAATGAAGACACGGCCCCTGCCACCAAGGTCAGCTCTGCAGCACACATGACCTGAGGAGCACTTGGCTACTCATGCAAACTGTGCAGTGTAAGGAAGATTGTTGCATGTTGCGCTTCTTCTTCTAATGGCTCAGAAATTAATTTTCCTACGTAGAAAATGGGAAAGGAAAATAAATAAATATATAAATAAACAAATAAAGCAAAAGCCTGACACAAAGCAGACGTGATTGTAACTATGGAATTCAGGAGGGCAAGGGATTTGCCCTCTATACGAAGAAGCTGACTGCAAAGGACTAAGAACAGCCATGATCACGTTGAGAACTTGCGGGTAAAATTAGAGACTGAACCAATCATGGGCTTCTGGAGGTGAGGGTCTGCTCCAGGCCGCACCTGTGCACCTGTGTGCAACCCATCTCCTCAGCACACCCCTGTGCAAGCACACATTGTTGCCACTGCGTGTACACACTATCTGTGTGCTCACACGCACTCACGCGTCCACATCCCGTAGTGCAGCCCTGTGCGCACACACACAGACACATGTGTAACCCTTTCTTTTCACTCCCAAAGTGCACGCACACAGCAGTACCACAATGGCCTTGTTCAGCTTCAACACTCTGCACACCCCTGTGCACACACATGTATGTGCATGCTCATCCTTGCACACATACCCACTGACCTGCACACACCTGAGCAACCCCACTGCTTTGGACACTCATGAACACAAACGTGTGCAACACCATCCGTGCACAAATCCACACACACTCACACACACACACACAACTCATGGAACCCCACTGCTTTGCACAATCCTGTGCACACTCACGTGTGTCATGCACTGATTTCCCAGCCAGTCCTCGTGAGGTCTCTTACTTAGGACGGGAGTGCAGGGGAGCAGCCAGAAGCTGTTTGCATTCCCTGCTGTCTGCTGGGCAGGTTTGTTGGCGATGCTCGGGTTGCTTTGCTTTCCCTTGGGAGGTGGGAAGGAGCTTTGTATGGAGGCACATCCCGTGCCAGAGCATCCCGATGGCACGCGTGGGATCAGCAGGTCTGTCAGAGAAGTGGGTGAGGTTGCACGCCAAGCTGCAGCAGAGGAAGGGGAGGAGGTCCCAGCACAGCTCTGCACCACGCTCTGCCACGCTGGGCAGCTTGTTCCTGGCTCAGCAGTGCCATCAGACAAGAAGCAGGGAAGGAAATCAAGGATGGGGGTACCATCAAACAGAGTCCGTGCAAGCCTGTGCAAGACAAACAGACCCAGAGCTTGTGTTTTTTTTCTGCTTTTGTAGCATTTGTGTGCTGTAGCTGAGCAAAAGGTTCTGCTGCTTGATTCTTCTTCTGCAACAGCCACCTACCGGTAAATGGCTGCGGGGATGGAGGATGTGACAGAAAGCATTTGTCTGCACGACAGTGTAGTTACACTTGGTCTAGAGAGTGAGAGAGGGCAGGCAGCACTGCCTGATGTTGGTCAGGGTGAGCTCCTTCTTCCGCAGCGTGATGATGGCAGGGACAGCTCAGAGGTGGGAGCTGGGAATGGACACGGCAGGAGGACAGAGGTGTGAGGGAGCAGCCAAGGCAGCGAAGAGCATCAAAAGGCCCTGAAAAGCATCACAAAGCCACAGCCAGGAAGCTTGGGGTTTTCATGAGCAGCATCCAGGATGCTAGAGACTGTTTGCTCCCCTAAAAAATGGTAACAGAGCTCTCGCTGCGGGCATCACAAAACCAGGCAAAATGGGAACACACCCAGAGCTCTGCTGCACGCACCCCACAGTCAGAGCATTGCAAGCTGAGCTGCCTTGCTGTTTCTTGCATTCATCATGGTCCCTGTGAATGAAGACTTGGAACACAGTCAAGGCGTTGATTGAGCACCAGAGTGCCTTTATTCAATCGAAGAAAGGAGGACGGGAGAGGGACGGGGAAAGATGGGATTCATCCTCTGTTGTTGAGGAGAGAGTGGCTCAGAGCTCGTGTTGCTGCCTGGTGCCTGGGACTGCAGGCCTGACTCCAGGTTCCCATCCAAGGGCTCGGCTTCTCCTCGGTGACATTGACTTGGTCCTGCTTGGAGGTGACGCTGTTGGGGCACTCGGGCTGTGTTTGGGCTGGGCTGCACTGCAAAGGCACCGCACAGGTCGCCCATAGAGAATTTCATATGGGCTTCATCCTTCCTTGGTTGGGATTTTCTTCGAATTCTCACAAGTGCCAGAGGCAGTGCTTGCAACCATGGAATCCCAGCCTCTTGGCCAACTTTTAGTATTTGCAGCTTAGATAAATGGCTCCTCTTTTCCACTTGGCCACTTGACTGTGGCCTGTAAGGTGTATGCAACTGCCAATTGATTCCCAATAACGTACTGACTTGTTGAACCACTTTAGCAATAAAATGGTGGCCTCAATCTGAAGAGATTGTTCCTGGCACCCAGAACCTTGGAATTATTTCTTGTCACAAAACTTTTGTTACTTCCCTGGCCTGGTTAGTCCGGCACGGGTATGCCTCAGGCCATCCTGGAAAGGTATCTGCTAAAACTAACATGTATCTGTACCCCCCTTTTCTTGGGAGCTCTGAGAAATCTACCTGCCATTATTGTCCTGGATAATTTCTCTCCCTGTTTGCCCTAACTGAACTTTGTGGCCTGTGTTAGGATTATTTGGTAAACAAACTTCACATTGCTGGGTCACTTGCCTAATGGCAGTATACCCATTTCGGGTGACCACTCGTTGAACAAGATATTTATATAATGCTTCTGCTCCCCAGTGAGTGTTCCTGTGTTCAGTCACCACAGCCCATCATATGGCTGCTGGAATCATTCTTTTCCCTTGTGCTGGAAAGCTCCATCCTTCCTCTTTTACCTGCCCTTCCTGATAATTATTTATCGAGTTCCAATACTCTTTGAAGTGCTTTGGCTCACCATCCACCTGCATGTTACCACCTGGAATCAAGGAAGCCTCCACCACCTCACCCTCTGCCGCTCGCTTTGCTTCTCTGTCAGCCAGCGCATTTCCCATTCCTTCAGCACTGTCTCCCCTTTGCTGGCATCAACAGTGCATTTTAGCAACCTTCTCCAGCTGTTGGACTGCCTCCAGGAGTCTGGCTATTTCTTCAGCGTGTTTAAGACCTTTCCCTTGGCTTGACAACAGTCCTCTTTCTTTCCATATTGCTGATATTGGTGCATGAACAGCACTAAGGCATATTTTGAATCAGTCCATATCTTTATCTTCCCATGTCGAACAAAGCTGCTCCCGTCTGTGTATCAGGTGTCTTCCGCATCCTCCAGTGGTTCTTCTTTCAAGTCTCTGCGACTGGAATAGACTGCTTCCATAGTCTCTAAACAGTCGTGAGACACAGGTTCTCCTGTAATTGCACTAAGAAAAGCAGCTGATTTACAATATTTGTTACTGTTATTTCTCCATCATCTTGCTCCACTAGAATGGCCTGATACTTCAAAAATCTCTGAGGGGAAAGCCAATGTCCCCCTTTCACCTCCAGCACTGTAGAGACCGTGTGGGATACCAGTGCAGTTCTCTTCTGCCCCATTGTCCTAATGCTGGGGCCTTCATTAACTCCTCTTTCAACTGCTTTCAACCGGGCCACAGTCCAGGCTGGTGACTGTGGTTTCTTGCAGGTTCACGTCAGCCCCTTCAGCAGAACTAGGAGAAAGGACTGGCTGAACAATGATGACCTCTTTCTCTCTGTCTCTGCTGTCACTCAGAAGGCTTTCATTTGAATTGCAGCCTGACTCCAAGTCCCTCTCCAAGAGTCTCAGCTTCTCCTCAGTGACACTGCCTTGGTCCTGCTTGGAGGTGCTGCTGTCGGGGCACTCGGGCTGTGTTTGGGCTGGGCTGCACTGCAAAGGCACCGGGCCACAGTCCAGGCTGGTGACTGTGGTTTCTGGCAGGCAGAATTGATCACCTGAGGAATTCAGCTTTATTTGCCTTCATCTGTGTTTCTTCTTGCTGGATCTCATGCACTCTGCTGGCTTCAGTCTGTGTTTCTACTCCAAGAAGAAAATAAATGGGTCTTCACAAACCAGAAAACTGGAAAAGCACCCTCAAGTCTGCTGTTTGAGCCTTCTTCATTTCAAGAGCACATGCTTTTATCTCCTCAGCACTCAAACACTTATTGTTTACATGGAACCTTCTCTCTCCGAGGCTGTAGCCACTGTCTCTTGTCCTGGCAATGGCACCACTGAGCAGATCACCTCCATTCTCTGCATCCTCCATTCAGTATATTTGCACATGGATAAGATCTCCCCGGAATCTTCTCTAGGATTAACAGTCCTAGCTCTCTCAGCCTTTCCTTATAGGAGAGATGTTGCAGTCCCTTTATCATCTTCTGAGCCCTCTGTTGGATTACGTTAGGTATGATTCTTGTAACAGAGAACTCAGATCAGGACACGATGATCGATGTGTGGTCTCAACAACGCTGAACTGAGGGGAAGGAACATCTCTCTCAATCTGCTGGCAGTACCTTGCTTATTTGCAGCACAAGGATATCATTAAGTTATTTTTGGTGTATTTTTTCTTTTTCTTTTTTAAATTCTTTTTTCTTTTTTTCTTTTTTTTTTTTTTTTATCAAGTTCACATTTCTGTTTCACATTCACTCTGTATCATTCGCTATGTAGCTCCAGGGAAAGATGGGACTCATCCTCTATTGTTGAGGAGAGGGTGGCTCACAGCTCGTGCTGTTGCTTGGAGGCAGGGACTGGTGGTCTGATTCTACATCTGCCTCCAAGATGCTCGGCTTCTCCTCACTGATGCTGACCTGAGCCTGCATGGTGGTGCTGCTGTCGGGGCACTCGGGCTGTGCTTGGCCTGGGCTGTCCTGGGACCCCTGCACTGGGTCGCAATCCAGGCTGGTGCCGGTGGTGTCTGGCAGGCTCAGGTCAGCAGCTTCCGGAGGGATGGGATGAATGAGGGCTTGAATGACGATGACGTTCTCGTCTCCATTGATGGTGCCATATGGAAGGCTGTCGACTGAAATGCAGCACCCTGTGCTTCCTAACAGCTCTGCGTTGATGGAAGCACAGGATGCGCTGTCGTCCCATGCCCGGCGTCTTCGGGGAACACAAGGGCTCGGGTCCCCTAGGAAGGAGTAGATGCACAGCGGTTAGTGTCAAACGTTCACAAGATGAATCATGCTTTAAAGAGGTCCTTGGCATTTGGCTATGTAGTGGTGGTGGGCAGAAGCAAATAGGCTTCTAGCAACAGTGTCATTGTCTCGACAGTGATCCTCGTGCAGGTGCAGCTCTTGTGTTGACAAGAGACTCATTTGGGAAAGACAGGGGTGAACCAAAGATGTCAGGCACGGGCTCGAACGCCAGAAGGAGGTACAAGCCCACTGAAAGCATGAATCCTACCTGTGCTGCTGACAAGCAGTGTTTTGAAAACTGGATTTGCACCCTTACCTGCCAGGACCAACACTTCTGCTTCTAAGGGATCGCTGGCACTGCTCTGCAGTTGGCGTTCGGCTGCAGGGGATGGTTTGCCCAGGCAGAAGCAGGAACGCCAACTGCCAGCTGGTGCCTGCTTCCTCTTCATGGGCACACTTGGTCTGGAGAGAAAACAGAGCATGCTGCCAGTCGTGGTGCAGGGTGAGGGAAGAGCTGCTCCGAGCCCTTGCTGACAGTTGCCCGTTCCTGGCAAACCCACCCGACCAATGATGATAGGGGCTGGAAAGGGAAGTCCTCTTTACCTTTCAGATGGAGAATCAATGACCGCGTGGAAGTTCCTCAGATCAGCTGTGGGGCCTTCCTCCACCTCGACATCGCTGCTCTGTGTCGCCGTGGGAGGGCTGCTCTGGCCTCTCCTCTCTGCCTGTGCCTCCTGCACGGTGAGCAGCTTTGTGGCAGGAGGAGACACACACACAGACTTGGGCCCGGCAAGAGAACTGTGCCCTGCAAGGGGAAACCACAGGTAAGAGGGAGGATCAGAAAGCAGCAGCACAGCCATCCCAGTTCTGCATTTCTCTCAGACTTGCTTATCAGAGCCACTGCAAGAAGAGGAGCTCAAAGTAACCGTGTGCTCAGAGGTATGCTCGTGGCAAAGGACACAGCCACAATTAAGAGCAGCTCACTGTATCGAAACAGGCAAACAAAAACCCTAGAAAAACTAGGGGCAGGGACCTCAGAAAGCTTTGCTGCCACACTTCAATCAAGCTTCGCCTGCTTGCAAAAAATCTTAACAGCTGTGACGGTTTTCTCCATGTAAGTTATGGGTTTGGACACTCTCAGGATCCAGGAACGGGGCACCATATTCCAATCTAAACCCAGAAGCCTGCTGTCTCCTTGACAGCAAAAGCATTTTCAAAGGTCTTGGAGAAGGCCTGGCTTGGATCAAGGTGTCAGATCAAGATCAAGCTAATGGAGAAAGACGCTCACCTGCTCCCTCTCCCACGGCTGGTGTGGATGTGGAGGGGAAGAGGACGTCTGTGTGGCTGATCAGGAACTCCACCACAGCTGACTGCGTCTGCAGCTCCTTGCAGGCAGCTTCTCCATAGGCACAGGCAGACTGGCTCCGCTGGGATCTGAAGTAAAGGCAGATCTTACAAGTCATTTCCCCAAGATCGTTTCCCCAAGTCTGAAATTTGCAGCAAAAACTGACAAGTTGGGCTCAGGAGACTTCCGCAGTGGGCAATCAGCGATGCCACTGACGAAATTCTCCTGGATGATCAGGGACACAGCAGTCCCAGCTAAACAAGTGACTAGAAACTGTCATCTGGAAATTGTGCCCCTGGAGGTTGGGGGAGAGCAGAACTAAGCATCGTGTTGAAACGGAAAAAGAAGTTTACCTTAAGAGGTTTGGAGCCCACACTATGGCCAAGTTCTGAGCACCCATGTTGGTGACGGAGCAGTTCCCGGCCAGAGACGCCAAGTGTCTCATTAAGTACTGCAGAGTCCTGGAAAACAAGAGGGGCAGATGTTCAGCACCAAAAAGCAAGCCGTGCTGCAGTGCACAAAACAAACCTCACTTCATGCTGGTTGTTGTCATTGCTACTGTCCCCGAATAGGAAGTAGGTAAAACTAAGTGCCACCACGCTGCAGCACCAAGCCCCAGCACAGCACAGCCGCAGCCATTGGCTGCACCAACCGTGCCCCCATGCCAAGGAACTGACCCAGTCAACCAACCCGACGCAGCCTTCAGCCGCTTCAGCGTGCACAGGCATGATGCTGCCAGCGTGAGGCAACACCTGGAATCGCATCATGGCCCTCTGAAAGGCAGCAGGGCTGAGCTCAGCAGACCGAGCGCAGCACTGACCTGTAGTGAGGAGCGGGCAGCTGCTGGATGGTGTCCTGCATTCTGAGCAGCCGCTCCTCCTCCGTGGCAGCACAAACAGCGTCCTGGAAAAAGGCAGGAAGGGATTCAGACACCAGGCGAGAATAGCAAAGGGAAGGGAATTCTCGCAAGCGTCGTATATAGTTTAAGTAAGCACTTCCTGGCACCACCAGAAGTGGCATCAGCCAGAGGCAGGAGGTGGCAAAGACATGCCTCGTGGGGCTAACAGAAATAAGACCTCGGAGCTGGGGCACTGCTGCAACCATCAGCCAGGACGCCCAGGGAAGAGGTACGTGTCATTTCCAAGACATTGCCCTGAGCTTACCGAGAACTTGTCATACAGCTGCTCGGTCAGCAGAGGGTTTGGGAGCTCCCTGAAGTACATCTTGCACAGGGAGCTCACGCTGTGAATGTCTCGGACGCTCAGCTCGGGAACCTGCTCCGACTCGAATTCATGGCTGCAGAGAAGGACACAGGATTGGGCAGAGGGCTTTGAGAAAGAGGAAAGCAAGTCCAAAGCCACACAGAATACAGTCAAGAAAAGGAAGGGGTTCCTCTGAACGCCCGCAGCATGGCACGTGCCCCTGCTGACAGCTGTGTCAGTCGCAGCACTCTTACCGTAGTTGCTGGATCCTGGACGCCACGCCGGACAGGCGGTAGATCCCCTGCACCACGCCATGCTGCTCGATGAACTTGGCGCAGCTCTGCAGGACCTGGGGGACTACAGAACAAGAGCCAGCGGTTAGCTCAGCTTCTTACTCAAGTCCTGCTTCAGCCCGTGCTCTTCTCCCATCCCAGCCACTAAGCCCAGCCGGGCCACCGCTTGCTTCCTCCTTAAAGGAGAAAGCTGGCAGAGACAGCTGTGAGGAAACTGCACAGAGACGTGTTCTTGGCTTTCCAGAAATGCCACCACCTAGCAACAGCCTGGAGAAAGTAATTCTGGCAAAGCCACACACACTGCAAGTCCCATCACAGCTCCCTCGGGAATGGAGGAATCCAATCTCAAGTCCAGAAGAGCTAGGAAAAGGCTGCAGGATGCTCTCTTTGGCCAGAAGGCTTCCTGCGTTTTCAGGCTTACACAATTGCTGGGTATGATCTCCCCTTCATCTTTAGATGCCCAGCGGAGGGAGATCTCAGCAATGGGCTGTTCCTTACCATCACGGCCAGAGCGGAGAAGGTGCTCCCCCAGGTCACACCCAAACACCCCTTCCTTCGCCGGCTCCGGCTGCTCCGATCTCCTGGGGCGGGCCTTCACCACCGAGCGAAGGAAGGTGCTGAGCTTGCCCCGTTTCCTCGGCACTGCAAAGAAACAGAATAAAGAAACCAGTTCATTTCAGGCTTGGCTCGGTTGGACGAGGCCGAGCGTAACGCCTTCGACCGAGCACGGAACAACGGGAAGAACATTCCCAACCAGGACACGCAAGAACCGATTTTCCCCGTCCCTGCAAGTGCCCAAGGCCAGGTCGGAAGGGGCCCCGGACAGCCTGCTCTCGACTCCTGCTAAATGCGCAGGCTGGGCACCCAGACTGAGGCAGGGGCCTTGGAGCCTGAGGATGATCCTTTAGACCCCTTCCAATCCCAAGCCATTCCAGGAGGATTCTGTGACTTCCTCAAGCACAACAATAAACACAGTGGGATTGGGCCAGATCTCTGCGTGTTCCCATGGACCTTAATGCAGTCCTCTTGCTAAGCTTGCTCAACTCGGGCATTAACGAACCCCCTGAAAGCCACGCTCTGACCCCATTTTACTAACCCGCATTGTCAAATGTAACATGTGTACCTGGCTTTGGCAATGAATCGACGACGGACTCGGGAACTTTTCCGCTGATGAGTTCCACGCACTCACCAGGGAAAAACCCAACCTGTAACAAGAACAAAAAGACAGCTGGGCATTAGCCCGAGTCCACAGCCAAAGGGAAAGTCCTCTGTCACCGACACAGGGCAACCGTTTGCGTCCGGAAGCCATCCTGTGCAGGCAGAGCAGCTCCAAGCTGAGATTCCAGACTCTACTGAAGTTGGGCTCTCGTGTTGGAAGCGTGTGCCTACCTGAAAGCCACGCTTGCCTCTCCACCAGGGGCTCAGCTCCTTTGGTGGCATAGCAATAATGCACACCAAGTCTCCTACCTGCAAGAGATTGAAACGTCAATCACAGCTTCAGCACAGCTGGCAGGAAAGCACAGCTCAAACGACTGCCTGCTTCTGCGCCGCAGAATAGCCTCAAGCTTGACAGCCATTGCACCAATGCAGCCCCCAAGGCAAGGAACGCCTGGAACTGCTTACCTCCAGGGAGAGCTCATCCGGCCCCTGGGCGACGTAGCGCTTGATAACATGGGCTGCCGCAATCGCTGGAACGTTAAGAGATGACTCCGCACGCACCAGCTGCGGCTTCCACATGTCATCAGCCTGCAAAACAGAGCACAGGCCGTGGTCAGGAGCTGAGGACAAACTCTTTTCTGCAGGAGAGCACATCTGCGGCTCCCTCTGCTGGCTCAACACAGGGAACAAAGACAAGTCAGAGCTTCACACTGTACCTCCGTGCCCACCACCTCAGGCCCACTGCTGATCTTGCTGCACTCAAGGCCCATCACACCAGGTGTGACAAGCTGGAACAGAGCAGAAACACACTTCTGTTGTCTCTATTCACACAGCACAGTATGGAGAGACTTCTTCAGAACTACCCTTGCATACCCTGCGGCATAGGCAAGTGTTCGAGAAACTACCCCTTGCTGCAGTCTGTTCCAACGTGACAGCCTATTAGGCAGCATTGTACCAAGTTGCTATCCCTCTGCCAGCAGATGGGGACTCTGGCACAGAGCAGCAGATGCATTCGCCCAGAGCGCTCTGACAGTGCGACAGAAGGGCATTAGAGAGCACCCTTCTGAGGGCTGAGCTGGAGGGCAGTGAAGAAACCCATGGCATGCAAAACAATGTGGTAGGACAAACACGACACATACCTGGCAACAAGATCACCTCAGGCTACCTGCAGCAGTTCCTGGTCACTCTGCTCAGATCTTATGAGAGCAAAAGCTGCACCAAGGCAGTGGGCGGAGGGTGGGCAGAGGAGAGAGAAAGAGCAGGTCAGTGAGCAGGGCTAAGACAGCCATGGCATAACGCACACAGCACAATCGTCCCATCCACTTGCTGCAAGACATGCTGAGTCTCAGGCTACGGGATGCCTGTCCGCCCAGCAACTTGACGATGCTTCCACAATTGAGCACAGAAGATGATGGAAGAAGCATGGGACGGGTGCCACCCTTACGGACACCCCCTTTGGAACATGCCTACCAGGGGAAAATGACGTCTGATGCTCAAGAGTAAGCAATACGGTGCTGGGAGCTCCGACAGCCAGCACTTCTCAACACCTCGCTGCCCACCCGTCCATCCTACGCTGGCTCAGCTTACCTACAGGATGCTGCGCACGATGCTACTCAAACAAAGGCACTAAACGCACAAGAACAACAAGAAAACCAACCACTCCGAACTCCTACTCGCCCACAAAGGAACACAGAACGCACCGCTCCTCCCCTCATGCCAGCCGCTTATGACATCACCAACGGCCACCAGCCTGCTCCACCATGACTCCCCACAAGGGGGGGAGGCATGACCACGTGGTCAAATGTGATTCCAACACGGCACCACAACATTGCAGAACTCACTGTGGGGTTGGAATTACGTCCTGGTGTGGCAGCGCAATGGGAGGTGTTTGGGCACAGCTGAAGAGCTGGCTGACTCCTGACGTTTCCAAAGGAGGGTGCCAGATTCACTCTCAGCATTCTTTTGCAGGGCTCTTTGGGATGCTTCAAACCCATTTCACTGACTAGGTCACTTCTAGAATGTTCAGCTGACAAATGCTCGTTTTGTCTGGGTAACGCCTCTATGCATCATGAATGAAAAATAAAATTAAATGGGCACGCCACCCTGTGAAACTTACCTCTCTGCTCTTGTTGTCAGCCAGACACCTAAGATGAGCATTATGTGTCGCTGCTCCTGAATGGAGATGCACCCAAGTCTGTGTTCCACTCTGCTCCACCTAAGTGTCTAAAAGAAACACAGGCAGAGATGATTAGAAGATCCTTTGCGCAGACGAAATCGCAGGCTGCACGCCTATTCTCTTTAGCAAGAAATACTACTTGAGAATCCACAGACAGTTTTATGAGAGGTAGTATGAAAGATGAACAGAAAGGAAATAGATTCATTAAAATAACCGAGTTAATCCTCTCCCCATCAAAAAGGAAGCCTTCTGGGCACTGTTAGCAGCACCTCCTACAACACCTTGCACCACAAATTGTGGCACATGCATTTTTTTCCCACAGGCCCCTCGCTTCTGTCGTTAGTGTCAGA
Source organism: Excalfactoria chinensis (assembly GCF_039878825.1). Lineage (NCBI taxonomy): Eukaryota > Metazoa > Chordata > Aves > Galliformes > Phasianidae > Excalfactoria > Excalfactoria chinensis. The sequence continues at coordinate 989,614 of NW_027315570.1, read as the reverse complement.
TTCACTCAGGTTCAAATACGTGGATCAGAACAGCCATTCAGTTCTGCTGAGGCAGGATCCCACCACTGGGATGTCCCCCAGTCCCATTCCCTGCTTCTCCTGGCACGGGTGGGGAAAGGAACAGCAAGTGATATCACCTACCCAGACTTCTGCTGGGCCTTCCATTTGGTCGCCCATCCCAGGGAGAAGCAGGGGAGCTCCCGTGGCACAAAGCTCGCAGCTGGAGAAATCAAGGCTGCCTCTAAGATGGTGCTTTCAAACAGCACGAGTAACTGGATGTAGGACTTGAAACACAAGGGTAACATGAAAAAGCCACCAGTCCCCACGGATGGGGCTGTTCGCAGAGACAACAGCTGCGTGCTTTCCAGCAGTGTGATGCTCACCCAACAAAGCGCTCAGCCAGCAGATGCCTCCAGCGTCTGAGCACCCATTTGGAGATGGTTTTCTTAACATCCAGGCTGAATCTCCCCTCATACAACCTGAGGCCATTCCTTCCACTCCTGTCACTAGTTACATGGGAGAAGAGCAGGACAACCCCCACCCCCACATAACCTCTCTTCAGGTAATTGTAGAGAATGAGAAGGTCCTCCCTGAGCCTCCTCTCTTCCAGACTAAATCATCCCAGTTCCATAAGAAGCTCCCCATAAGATTGTGCTCTAGACACCTCACAGCTTCACTGGTCTCCTCTGGACACATCTCAGCATTTCAGTGTCCTTCTTGCAGTGAGGGGCCCAGAACAGAACACAGAACTCCAGGTGAGGACTCACCAGTGCCGACTACAGGGGGATGATGGATTCCCTGCTCCTGCTGGCTCCAGCCTTCTGCATTCCAACTCCAATCTCAACCATTCCTGCTGTAGTAGGACTTGAATCCTCATTTGGGGCTGCAGCTCAACAGGTCAGCACATCAGAAATAACACAACGTGCCACTGGAAGACGTGTCTCAAAGCCCAGAAAATCCAACTCTCTGACCTCGGCACAACTCACCAACCAAGAGCCAGGCCTTGACAACTTGGCTGATCTGAGCACGCGGGAGGGGGCCAGACAGTGGACCACAAGTGTCCATTTCCACTGCAGCTCCCTGTAGAGAACAGCACCAATCAGCAGGCGTGAATGAATTCATTGACAAGCTGCACAATGAGTCTGTTCTTTATAAAAAAAAAACCCACATCAATTCCTATTCAAAAAAGGGAGGAATTAATAAAGACCAAGAAAGTTCCTGTCCCTATGCCTCATTCTCTCACCCCAACTTTCCTTGCCTCATCCCCAACTCCTGGATGATGTCCACAAGCTTAATGGCAGGTCTCAATCCCATAAGATTCCTTTCACAATACTCCATCAGAAAGGATGTTACACTTGTTCTATACACTCAAGCAGACTGAGCATCAGTTTCTCAGTCACTTAAAACACACAGAAGCATCCAAACCCAGAGCACACACATCCCTTCCTGTGGTACTGGATCCCACAGCTCACCTTCACACCTCTGTCGATTCCTGGTGTTTTACACCCATGCAGCCTCGCTACGGTTCCATGGGTGTCACCCAAGACCTGCAGGACCTCTTTCTCCGCAAACCCCACCTGCAGGCACTGGCTCATGACGTTCACCACCTGCCCTCCTGCGCAAGAACAAGCATTAAGAACGAGAGCAAAGTGCATCGGATTCAACCTGGCCTGCTCCGACCCTCAGTCCTGCCAGGGATGCAGACTCATCCTCAGAGCCACGCTGGACATCAACACATGCATCATTCTTCAAACACCCCATCCCAGCAGCAAGGGATCAAAGCACTGGGACAGCAGAAACAAAAATGCTGTGAGAGTTTCCTGTTGGCACTGACCATGAACAAATCTACAGCTGAGCAACAGGACAGGAGACAAACAGCAGAAAACAACCAACCTGCAGAACTAACTCGTTTGGGGTTGGCCCAGATGTTTGCATGCTCCCTTTCCACGGCCCAGGCCAAGCTTGATGAGCTGCTCCTCATTTGCACAGGGGGAGAACGCTGCAGATGGGATGTGGGGGCTATGCACACCATGCCTTTCTCCTGCTTTTCCTCTCTCCATCTTCCATTAGCAAACAGCATCTCCAAGCCTTCCTTCCTGAAAAAATCACTGGTAAAAAAAGAACTGGCAAGCTTGCTTTTAAAATTGCCTTGTTTATACAGCTTGATGCTTTAAAGCAGAAGCTCACCTAGCAATGACCTACGTCAGACAAGCTCAACCTGCAGGGAAAAGTTATTTCTCTCTGTCTACAGGCTTTGCACACATTCACAGGTGCAACAGTCTGCCCAGATCTCAGCACAACTTTACTAATGGCAGAAATCCAGTTTATGCCCGCCACGTTTTTCTCTCTTCTGAAACACTGTACTGCTGCAAGAAGCAATGATGCCAGTAAAGAATCACATAATTGGAGCTGGAAGGGATCGCTAGAGACCATTCTCCTGCTGGCCACGCTCCTTTAAATGCACCCCAGGATCCCACTGGCCTTCTTGGAAAATATTTCCACATTAGGCATACATTTCAAGGAGGCTCCAGACAAGTAAAGACAGGGGAAAGCACTGGCAAGCCAAAGCAGGGCAAATTTTCCCACACTGCGTTAGCTACAGGGACAATAAATCATGCCCCCAAACTGCTTGCACTAGAACACCCAGCCTGAGATCATAGAAGCTGCCGAGATACGAGTTTATCACAACCCAGAAGTCCTTTAGATCGTGCACTCCCTGGTGCAGTGACACTGGAGGATCAGAATCCTCGGAGAAAAGAACCGGGCCTGCTCAGCTCCTTCCCACCCTCCCAAGGAAAAGCAAACCAACCGCACCGCTGCCAGCACAACCCCGCAGCACACAGCAGGGAACACAAACAGCTACCCAGTGCTCCCCTTCACTCCCAGCCTAACTACGAGTCCACCGGAGGATTCAGAGGGAAATCAATACAAAACACATGTGAGTGCACACAGGATTACATAAAGCCAGGATGGAATTGCACACGCGTGTGTGTGTGCACAGGGCTGCACAGAGCACATCTCCCTATTGTCCACCCTATAGACATATCCCCCCGTATCAGAGAATCATAGAATGGCCTGGGTTGCAAAGGACCGCAGCAATCATCTAGTTTCAACACCCCTGCTGGGTGCTGGGATGCCAACCACCATACCGGGCTGCCCAGAGCCACATCCAGCCTGGCCTTGAATGCCTCCAGTGATGGGGCATCCACAACTTCCATTCCCCCTTGTCCTATCACTATCCACCCTCATAAACAGCCCTTCTCCCTCCTGTTTGTGCGCTCCCTTCAAGTACTGAAAGGCCACAATGAGGTCTCCCCGCAGCCTTCTCTTCTCTAGGCTAAACAAGCCCAGATCCCTCAACCTCTCCTCATAGGAGAGCTGCTCCAGCCCTCTGATCATCACAGTGGCTCTCCTCTGGACCAACCCCAACAGCTCCACATCCTTCCCAGGCCTGGACACAGTACTGCAAAGAGGACCTCACAAGAGCTGAGTAGGAGGGGACAATCACCTCCCTCTCCCTGCTGGCCACCCCTTTTTCAGTGCAGCCCAGAACACACGTGGATGTATCTTTTTTCATACTTAGATTCCCATCTATGTACATATATAGACCACACCTACACCCCCACCATCTGCTAGAACTCCATATTCCTCCCCATAGCACCCAACAGCCCCCAGGAGCCCCATATCACCCTAAGGCCCCCACAACCCTCTCTCTCTCTATACACCACCCCTTCAAGTCCCATACCTGCCCATATCCTCCAATAGCTCCCCACAACCCCTACACACCCTCATAGCCCCCTAGAGCCCCTAGTCCTCCTATGGCCCACCACAGCCCCATATTCCCCCTAGAGTCCCCCTCAACTCTCTGTAGGCCTTTACAGCCCCTGCACAGCTCCCTACAGTCTTATATGACTACCTAGAGTCCCCCCACAGCCCCCTACTTTCCTATATCCCCCAGTGGCCCCCCCACATCCCTCTATGGCCCCTGAAGAAAAAACAAAACTAGAGCGGTGCACTTAGAAAGAGACCATTGAAAACAAATGCAAAATGCACACCTGCACAGGCTCACAGGGAAAACTGCAAGAGAAGCAATCTACACAGAGAGATGCTTTCCCTAGCTGCCCCCCCCAGCTCCATATCCCCCCTTTCCCCCCTCCCAGTCCCAAATCCCCCTCTGCCCTCCCCCCCAGCCCTATATCCCCCCTCTGCCCTCCCCCCCAGCCCCATATCCCCCCTCTGCCCCTCCCCCCTCTGCCCCTCCCTCCCAGTCCCATATTCCTTTCTGCCCCCCCCCCCCCCAGTCCCATATCCCCCTCTGGCCCTCCCCACACAGCCCCATATCCCCCTCTGCCCATCCCCCCCAGTCCCATACCGCGTTCTCCCCCCCCCCAGCCCTCTCCCCGCACCAGTGCCGTTCTCCCCGCACTCCGGCGCAGCTGTCCTCAGCACTCGCTGCCGTGGTGCCGGTTTCCGTCCCGATGCAGCTCGCACAGCCCCGGCTGCCGCGCCGGTCCCGTTCGGCCTCGGACCGGGCTGCGGGGGCCGCGCTCTGTGTGGAGCCGCCCCTCCAACGGCCGGGACGCAACGCTGGTTCCCGCGCACTGCGGCTCAGCCAATCGGAGCCGGCGGAGCTGCCGCTGCCCAATGGGAGGCCGGGGGAGGGGCGGACACCGGTCAGGAGCTGGGAGCCAGGAATGGCCGCGGGGGGAGGACAGAGGTGTGAGGGAGCAGCATCCAAACAGCAGGAAAAACAGCACTGAACAGCAGCACAAACCACAGACAGGAAGCTCGGGCTGATCGAGAGCAGCACCGGGATGCGAGAGATCGTTTGCTCCCATCCACAATGGCAGCACAGCTCCTGCTGCAGGAGTGCCTTAGGAATCCAACTCCATCCCCACAGAGCAGAGATCAAGCAGGTATGATCGTGGCGTTCCTGAGACCCCATGAGCATCAGCCCCTCCCCCTTGCGTAGTGAGTGGTGGGGGTGGGGGTGGGATGAAGGCTCATCGTCTTCCTCGCCTTCAACTTTCCACCCTGCGGGAGGGGCACCCCCCAACCTGCTTCCAGCTTGCCCTGAGGACATCTAATCACCACGCTGTGCTGGGGCTGTTCCACCCTGATCTTCATGGCCTTCATCCCCTTCTTTCCTCACACTTAGTGTCTGCAGCTCCCCCTCTCTCTGCCCCCCCCTTGCAGCAAGCACAACATTGGTTTTTTGAACTAGGCTTTACAGCACCTTTCTGGGCATGTGATACTTACTGCATAAGTGATTGCATCTGTCATGAGCAGCCTGTTTTCTGTCTTGTCATGGATGGTTACCTGGTCTATTAGGCAATGATGCACTTGATAAGTACAAAGGTGTTAATGTCTTAATATTCTGTTTCTACTCAGAATACTGACCAAAGGAATAAGTTTGATGTCAGCAGTGGAGAAGCTGTGGACAAAGATGGCAAAGTCTTGGAGATGGTGTCTCAGTAAGTATGCTGGGAGGGGGGGGGAAATAAAGGATGCTTCTTTCTTGCAGTTTGCCACCCTCACATCTGGTCATGTTACACAGGATGTTAGTTACACAGGATCACGGAATACCGGCATCTTCACCATCTTGCAGTTCTTAAAACAGAAGTTTCTTTGGCACTTTTTGCTCTGAGATAGAAATTCAGAGAAGAGTAACATTTATTTGTTTGTTTGTTTGTGTGCTTACTTACTAAATGCATGAAATAAATTAGTTGTGTTTCGATTTAAAGCAGTGTTTTTAAATGCATCAATCCCCATGATGAATGCAAAGAATTAGCTAGTCCCTTGCAAACTAAAGCAAGCTTTCTCCAATAGTTTGAATACTGATGTATCATCCTTTCCGTGAGTGAAAAGTATTGAGTGTTTAAGCAACAGGAATAAGTGTTTGTTCTTAATGCGTAGTTAAGCATTTGAGTGTGAGGAGAAAAAAAAACAACATTCCAGTGTGGGTGGTTTAATGTATATTTTAATTAATAAGTGTTTCCTGTATTCAGTGGAGAAGTGGCAGATGTGGTGTGACAGGAGAAATGTCCTTTGCAGGAGAGTTAATAACAAAAACACCTTGTCTTTTTACTTAGTCCTTTTAAAGAAGGTGAAGGATGACTATACAAGGTTTGATCAGACATAAAAACACTTCAGCATTTAGTTCTGTTATTATCTTCCTTGCTGTATAACGTGGCTCTCGGTGTAAAGGCATAGAAGAAGGTGGCAGTTGTAGGTACATCTTGTATTTGTACGCCAGTAAGATTAGTAAGTTATTGTTATATTCTTATAAAGTTCCCGATACCTTTCATAGCCTTTGTTAAATTAGGTTGTTCTGCCTCTAGAGCAGCTACGAATTTGAGAAGTGCCTTTGTGAGTCAGGAAAAGATCTGTAGCGTAGTATCCCATTTCCAGTGGGGAAAGAAAAGAACGGTGCAAGCATACATTTTTACTTCTCAAGCACTTCTACTGTCTCCATGGACTTAGCAGTGCGTAGCTCTGCTTTATGGAAACGTATGTGATTTAGTGCTTAAAAAGGAAAGATATTTGCCTTAAGAGCCTTCCAATGTAAGATCCATAAGTACACAAGATGTATTATGTATTTTTCCAGGTCTAATGACATGGCTGATTCACAAGAAGGCAGCAAAGAGAGTGTGCTGAAACCAGCACCTTTCAAAAGAGGCCGAGTGCAGAAACCCAAACCAAACCTAGAAAGAACTGTTGCATGGAGAAAAGACCGCGGACATGAAAAAGATCCTGAAGAGGAGAAGCAGAAGTTGGAGAAGCAGAAGGATGTGCGTTACACCATGTGAATGAAAGCAAGGATTCGTGCCACAAAGATGTAAGCTTCTCAAGCAGCTGCATAGATGTATTTTTGCTGGGCAGTGGTAAGAAAGATTTACCACTTAACCTGCAAGCATAGTATTTGTGTGTCTTATTCCTTCCAGTTAAACTGAACTGTCATAGAGTTTTCTGGTGCTTGTAATTAGATTCTGCTTTCTGTAGAGACAGAGATTATATTTCACTGATGTTTTTGTTGTTGGTGGTGGTGATACCAGATTTGAAAAGAGAAGTGCTGAACAGAAAGGATAATGTTGAAAAAAAAACCATTTCAGATGGAATGTATGCAGAAAAATAACAAATTTTTATCTTTAAAGTATTCGGGGATTTTAGCTGATGAACAAAAAAAAGAACTTAATTTTTGAGGTGTTTTAATACGAGAATGATTAAAGTAAATATTTTTTCTTCCTTTCATTCCAAAAAAGAGATTGGCCAAAAATGTTTTTCTTACTAGAGTGGAACTTGTCTTCTTTTTAGGGAGTGGCTGATGCTCCCAAGAAAAGCCCACAGCAGCTAAAAGCTGTTGAAGATGAGAAAGGACCTTCAGATGTCTTGAAAGACGCTTCAGATTTCAGTACGGGGTAAGATTATCTTTTAAGCGGAGAGATGGAGTGGAGGATGCGCTCCAGGTTGGACGTGTCTGTGACAAGTTCTCCTTTTGGTAAAGAAAAAGGTTAATGAATAAGAATTTAAGAAATGCTGTAGATCTGTTTTGTAGTTTTAGAAATTATGAGCTAGATGAAGGATTTGGTTAAATGTTTACGTTCCTCTCAAGGTTTGACTATAAGTTGCAGTTGTTTTGAAACTGCTTCATTTTTCTTACATTTGCTGACCTGTCTTTCAGGTACAGGTTCTTGATGTTTGATGTGATCTTAGTTGATCTTTTTCATGACGTCCCTTACTTTGCTCTCGTTCTAGCTTCTGCTGAAAATTAAATACAAGCATGTGAAATGTGATTGGAAGAATTCATCTTGTCCCATGCCATCAACTGCCTGTTTGTTTTTTTAGGGAGTCTGGTCCTGAGATCCAAGAAGACAAAACTGTTACTTCATCAGTTCGGTTACTGAGGAGTCGATTCCATAGACCAAAGCCAAATTTCAGAACAACAAGTAGGAAGGAAGAGATGGATATAAATGAAGGTGTATCGCAGGAGGATGCCAACAAGAAGGAAAGTTTGATGCAGAGTAGTCATGAGTCTTGCGTCCCTCCAGATGCAGATGTAAGGCTTTTTCTTTTTTTTTTTTTGTCAGTTGGATTCCAGCTTCTGAGTTTGTGAAACTGGTAGAAACACTTGATGATGTAAAGAAAAGATAGATTAATCTTTTTAGAAACAATATATTTCTTCAAAAGCTGTGATTTTCTGTGTGGGAACTCTTGTACTTCCAGTTATTTCTGACCTGAGGTGAACTTCATGAAATGACGGTGAAGAAATAAAAGTACTGAAAACATCTACTGAAACCTACATTTCAAGGTGTTTAGTTAAAGAAAGACATACGAATTTTTCTTGGGAAGCCTGTGAAATGATTAGGGAGCAACTAAAAGGAGATGGTCTTTTTGGACAGGAAGTGCTCTGAGCAGTGATTAGTACTGAGCTTTGTGGACATAAAACTATCTCCTTTTTCAGTATGGTACCATGACTTGCTTTTGCTCATATTTGTTTTTCCCATTTTTCAGAAAGCAGAAAACTATGAAGTCCTGCAATCATTGGAATCCTTAGGAAAGGCAGAGTCAGTTGGCCCACAGGATGTTTCTGAAAGCTCAAGTTTTAAGTCCCCAGACACACTTTCTGGATCAGAGTGTGGCAACATGGAGGCCTGTCCACTTGTAGATAATCTGAATGAGACCTCAAGTACTAATGCTGGGTAAGGGTCTAGCTGCTTTTATACCTCGACTAACAAGGAAGGCATTTTAAGAGGAAACTGTTCTGCTGATGGATTTCTAATTGACTAAGAACGTCTAATAAAAATTCTGAATGTTACTACTTGTAGATTTAACGCTAGTTGTATGAAAGCCCCAGTTACTGCTATGCTAAGCATCACATGAATGAATGTTTACTTTCCATTGAGAGAACAGTTTGTGCTGTAAGGGATCTTAAAGACTGTCTCATTTCAGCTGTCCTGCCATAGACAGGGATACCTCCCACTAGATCAGAATGTTCAGATCTGCTAACCAAACTAGCCTTGAACACCTGCCTCTAGGTGTGGGGCACCCATAGCTCTGGGCAACCACCGCTTATCCAGGCTCCTGTGAAGTCTTTCTCCGTGTTTATTATATGCCCACTTTAACTATTGAAATGACTCAATGAGGTTTCCCCCCCAGCCTTCTCTTTTGCAGGCCGAAGGAACTCAGTTCTCTGTCTTTCTGCTCAGGGGAGACTTTTGTGGCTCTGATCATTCTTGTGGTACTTCTCTGCACTTTCAGTAATAGATCTCCATATTTCTTGTGCTGAGGACCCCACAGCTGGATGCAGTACTCTACATGGGGTCTCCTGAAAGCTGAGTAGGTGGGGAGAAACACCTTCCCCACCTTGTTGGCTTCTTTTGGATGCAGACCAGAATATGACTGCCTCTGGGCTGCAAGTGCATGTTGCCAGCTCGTATCCAGCTTTTCATCTCTTAAGCCCTTATCCACTGTGCTGCTCTCATTCAGGTCACCCTCCCAGTCTTTACAGGTGTTGGGCATTACCCCAACCTTTATGCAGGATGCCGTGCTGCACTTTGTTGAGCTTCACGAGATGCACATGGGCTGACTTCTTGTGGGTTGTCTGAATGGCATCCCTTCCTTCTCTCGTTTCAACTTCACCACTCAGTTTGATATCATCCATAGACTTGCGGAGGATTCACGCAACACCACTGTCTCTTTACTGAAGCTTTTAAATAGTATTACTCTCAGTATGGACTCCTGAGAGATGCTGTTTGCTACTGCTTTGCATTTGGACATTGAGCTGTTAACTGGAATTCTTGATTTATTTTGCCCAATGGAAAGGTAGTGACTATAGCATACTTCACTGACACCAATTAGGTGCACCAAAACAAATTATCAAATGTATTCTGAACAAGATTTTGCACATATATTTATAATCATATGTATTCTAAGCAAACAGTGCACTAGCCTCAGGCTGATCAGTGTTCTGCTGGGGGGGGTGTGTAAATTTGGGTAGGAAAGGTTATATGACCTGATGTGTTCATTGCAGGGTGGGGACTGAGGTGGGGTGGTGTCTTGTAAGTGGGGGTTCTTAGGTTGGCTAGGGGGAGCTCTGAACGCCGTCCTCTAGCATCCTGACTTGCATGATAAGTGGGGAGGGGGGTGGAGGAGGGAAATGAACTGTTACAAACAGTATGGGAGGAGCAATTGTTGAAAACTAAGATGAAGTTGTACCTCGGCATTTTCCATGTTGTCTGTTTGCAGATATCCTTTCTCATTCATCAGAGGGGATGCAGTTTCTTTCTTACACACGTTCTTCGTGTGCCCATTAGAATCCCTTGCCTGCATCAGCTTAACTTTCCTGATCCCATTCCTATGCTTCTGTTGGTATCCAAGTATCCCCAGGGTGTGTGTCTGTACTTCCACTGGCTGTGCATTCCCCCTTACGTTTCGGTTGGACTGGGAGGTCCTGGCTCAGCCATGCTCATCTCCTGCCTTCTTTGCCCTCTGTCTTGAACATGGGAATCAAGAGCTCTTGTACTCCAAGAAAGATGTCTCTAAATATTGCTGGCTCTCTTCTGCTTCTTTATCTATGACAGCTGTTTGCAGGAGAATCCCATTGACTAGTCCCTTAAAAACTAAGAATTTCACTTCCTTAAAATGTAGGGTCCTTACTGTACTGCTCAGCTAAAATCATGAATTCCACCAGCACTTAGTCACTGCATTTTCTCTGTTTGGACTTTCCTACCACATGAACTAAGAAGTTATCCTCAGGATGCTGCAAGAGTCTCCTTGACTGCTTGCAGCTTGCTTTGACACTTTTCCAGTAGATGTTAGGGTGGTTAAAATCACCTGGCAATATCGGGGGTTGGAAGAACTCTACATCAACGCCCTCCACCCAGTAGGAAACACCAACTACGTAGTTTTCTTGGTTGGTTTGGTCTCTAATTGTCACCCATACTCCACAGTGGCTGCTGACTCCTGGCTTTTACCCATGCTACATTGGTAGGGAGACACCTTCTATTGCAGGATCACTTTTCCATCTTGTTATTTGTGAGCATTTAGGAGTCATTAAGAATTATTTCTGTTGTGGAAGTAGTTAGTAGATGAATGCCTATACACATTTGCTGAAGAAAAAAAAGATTTGTGTGCGTAATTTAACACGCAGCAGAACTTTGCATTTGTGTAATGTCTTTCAAAAAGTAAGCTGTGTTTTATAAAAGTGAACCTGTGCTTTTTGATGACGTGCTTTTGTATTGAATTGGATATTGTTTGTTTCTGGTTGTCTTAGCATTGATAGAAAAATCCCAGCTCGAGGTGAAAGTAAACAAAGACCTCTTCAACCTGTCCAATTAGTGAGGGGCGGATTCCAGAAGTACAAGCCCAACTTGGGAAGAGGTGTTAGAAGGAAAGAATTACAAATACCAGAAAATAATGAGGATAAGAAAGCTGAAGCGGATGACTTGGAGGTGCAACAAACTGAGTCTGCTCGTCAAGTGTCAGCTTTTGTAAGTATACTAGGAATGGCTACTTTGCCTTTGAAAATGTGATTCCAAGTTACATGTTCTATCTTGGGCAGTTATATTGGAATATTTAACATTCATTCCCTGAAGCAGAGACACCATCTGCTATGAAAGAAATCCCACAAACTCTGAACTGTTGAGATATTGCAGGTACGAAATTAGTGGAGTCTACAACTTACAGTCTTAATGTCTTCTCAGAAATGAGGATCTAGTTTGGATTGGGTTGCATGACAGATGAAGGATGATGTACATTTGAAGTAAGCAGAATGCAAGTTTGTTTTCTATTGCAATACATAAAGATGGGCATTTAGTTCATTTTTTCTTTCCTGCTTGGTTGATTGAAGGCTGTGTTGAAGAATCCAGGAAGTATCAAGAGAAGACATAGGGTAGTCTGTTTTTCTGCAAGAGTTAAAGTCTTTGTGTGTTTATAAATGAAGTTCTGTTTTATAACCTTGCTTGATTCTCCTTTTTTCTTGCTGTTGAAATGGATAATACCTCTGTTTTATTGCAAATCAAAGGTAAAAATGAAGCTGCATCGCATGAAGGAAATGTACTGAGCAATGAGGAACATGCACAGGAAGAGGTACCTCAGGTGCCCTGTATTTCTGAAAACCTATTGTGTGAACAAAGCAGGTAAGGTCAGAGTTTAGCAAAATCATGTATGAAAAGTTTTCCTCTGGTACATAAAGATAAGTCTTTGAAGGTGTAAATTCCTTGTATTTGTATTTCTCTGATTCTTTGTTTTCAGTGCCCATAGGCAGCTTCATCCCTTGTTTTTGGTGCACACTCTTTAGCTAAGGTGAACTACTTTTGGTTTCTTTTTGGCTCCTAGTTTTTCATTTGTTTAAAATACACTGTTTGTCTACAGCACCAGGTTTTTGAGTGGTTGGCTCCAACTGTATTCTATATGGAATGAGGGCTGCTCCAACAGTAATTCTTCCTGTTCTGTTATGTTGGGCCACGCTGTTTCAGACTCATGTCAGTGGTGTGGCAGTAGAGGTTGAACCTTCCCACCACTGCTCCATTCCATGTTGTTGCTGTGCAACAGATGGCAGCAGTGGGACAGTCTGACAGCATGGTGTCTGACGTGGAAGCGTGGATGAGGCAACAAAGAGTGGAAGATAATTTCTTCATGTGGAAAAAAACTGCAGCCGTTGACATTCGTTAACACTCACTGAAAGTTTACGGAGGCCACGCAGTGGATGTGAGCACAGTGGGGCAGTGGTGGTGTGTTTCTGCAGCAGTAACAGCAGCACCTCTGTTTGTGCAGTTTGTTATGAGCGTGGCATGCAGGTGGTTCTTCATCACCGCTGAAAATGTGTGACAGATGGTGTTGACTGTGCTGAAAAACAGTGATTTGCAGATTAGAATTTGCCCCACTGAGTAGTGTGATTGTGCTCTTTGTAGCAGTTGTGGTTTCCTGGCAAGTAAATAGGAAGCACTACTTTCAGAGTGACATATGCAGCCTAAGACAGTACCTGTTCACTCAGTGCAGCCCAGGCAGGCTGTAAGGCTGGACAGCTGGGTACTGCATCCTGTTCAGATCCCTCTGGATGGCAGCATGAGCATCTAGCATATCGGTCTGATAGCTGAGGGTCAGCTCTTCTGCATCGTCTTGATCATTTGTGAGATGGTAAGGAGGACTGAAGCCAGTATTGACCCTGAAGCCAGTAGCTCTCAGTTTATAGCCTCGTAACACTCGTAACACTGATCACTACCTTCAGGGCCCACCTGTCCAGCCAGTTTTCAGTCCACCTTATTGTCTGCCCATACAGCCTGTAACTTAGCAGCATCTTTATGAAGGAGTTAGGGGCGATAGTGTTGGAAGCCTTGCTGGAGTCAAAGTAGATGATTTCTGCCGCTCTCTCTCCCTTTGCCTACCAATTATTAATTATTTTGTTATTAATTATTATATTATATTATCAATTATTTATAGCAGAAGATTTATCAGGTTGGTTAAGCTTCTTGTCTTTCCTGGTTCTGGAAGTGGTTTACAGAATTTATCATTGCATCACATTCCTCAGGATTAAGGTGAGGCACAGCAGCCCATAGTTTCCTTGATCCTCCTTATTGCTTTGTTTGAAAGCTTCAGCTTTCTGTTCACTCATCTGAATGTGATTAAAGGAGAGATGAGAATTTTATCTTGTTTAAAAGCAGTAATACCTTGAATACTGGAATTAATGAAGATAGCGTTCCTATGGTTAATTAATCCGGGGGCCCATTGTGGCTGAAACTTTTATCTCTTCCTAACGTCTTAATGTTTTTTCAAAAGTAAGCTAAATGGTCCATTATTGCAGGAAAGCAAATCGTGTAATTTTGTTTTGTTTTGTTTTATTTGCTTTTTAACTCTTTTAACTCTGTTTTGCTAAAGTAAATAAATAAATACACAGAACGACTGAATTCATTTCTAACCGTATGTTTTATGATAAGACAAGCTTGTGGAATGTATTTTGTGGTGCATGGAAAGTTAAAGTTGAAAAATATTGTTTTCTAGGCCCGATATAAAATTAAGTTCTGGAGAAGAGAGCAATCAGTGTGATAGAAAACCTTCACAGCAAGCAAGGGTATCCCTCAGGAACCCAAAGCCAAACCTAACAGGAGCTCACAGAAAAAGGGGTCATTTTGAAGAAGACAGAAACAGAGAGATGAAGACGATGCTGAGCCTAGAAATACAGAAGAGCATTTGTTAGAAAAAACAGGTGTATCGGTGGTAAGTGCTGATCATGTGTTTTGAGCCTCTTTGTACCTCAGTTCTTGGATTTAGCTTCCTAGAACTCATAGCTGACATAAAAATCCAGTATGTAAATATGACAAGTTAAGGTGATGCTTTCATTTTCTGTGCTTCACAATTGGAAATGATGAATCTAAACACACTGTAAAACTTTAGTCAACACTGTATATTTAATATTTCCTGTTTCTGTGCAGAAATCTGTATTACTCTGCCTGTGGCAGGAGGATTGAGCCACGATGATCCTTCAGGTCCCTTCCAAACCAAGCCATTGTATGATTCAGTGATTATCATATTCTAATACCATTGCCATTGAATTAAATGTTTGCTATCCATTTTCTAATATCCAGTACTACCTACAACTCAAATTTTTCTAGTAGTGTGGATCTGTTTATAAGTTGATGTGCATGTGAATAAATATCAGACTTCTTCAATTCCCTCCACACTCCTGAGCTATCTGATATTGATTCCTTTTCTGTCAAAAGTTGTGGCGTGTAAATTAAAGGGCTTTTTGCTGGTGGCCCTTGTTTTTGTGATGGATGACTAAAATCTTTCTGTTACTTCAGTATATTCAAGTTGTGGATGCTCTGTATCTGTAGGCGTTCAAGTCCAGGTTGCATAGGATCCTGGGCAGCCTGATCTAGTGGCTGGCAACCTTGCCCATGGCAGGGCAGTTGTAACTAGATGATCTTCAAGGTCCTTTCCAACCTAAGTTGTACTATGATTCTATGATATAACCTTGGTAAGTACGACATTACTTATGTTTTGTGTGGTGATTTTCTGTGTATTTGAGTAACATTTAAGCTCTGTTCTGTAAACTGGGGTAGTTTGTTCTTTTTAGCTGGCTCCCAGGGCAGGAAAAAAATCCATCCCTCATGTTTTACTCTAGAATGAACAGGTAAGTAACAAGGTTAGAAAACGGAAAATGGTTTATCTTTCCACTTGCTGAAGGGTTACTCTTGATGAGCTGCGTGGAGCTGTGTGTTATTTGGCATCAGTGGGAAACTCAGGCATCATATTTAATACCATCTCATGACACTTTTTAAAAATCTGAAATATGAATGAAAAAAGAGGAACAAAATGAACCGTGCTACCGGATTACAGCTGAACGTGTTCAATGATAGCAGTTGTCTCTTCTGTCCAGCAAAACTCCAGTCACACAGAAGAAGCGGCTTCCTTCACAGAGTCTACAAGGAAACATGATTTTACAGACTCTGAGAAGCCGTCCTGTAAAAGAATCAGGCAGAACAGTAGTTTCCAGTCTCCAGGGATATCATTAGAGAATAAGAGTCAAGTAGAACAAGAAGAGTCTCAGCTTTCTGCACCTCAGCAAAAAAAATCAGATGATCAGACAAGGTAAAACAGCTGATGATGGTTTTTTATGTTCAACTGATTGTTTCTGTTCTTAGACATTAATAACTAGCCATAGTTCTGAAGTGTGTGTGAGAGAGAAAGAGAGCGCATGCAGGATGGTAGCACTAATGACTTCCACCTGAACCATAGCAGAGGCGTGCAGAAATCCCTGCACCCTTTACTCTGTTTGCAGCTTCCTAAAATGAACAGCCAGCACTCTCACCAGCCTACCCCGGAGTCCACTGTGGTCTGAGTAACAGTTCCAGATTTTAAAAGGAGAGCTTTAAAAATACCCATGCTGGGGACAATGGGATTATGAGAGTTATCCAAGCAAACTGTGCGGGAAGTGTCCTCTGTACTTGGTTTCATCTCTCTATCAGTTGACAATGCAAGCTCTTCTAAGGGTGAAATTTGGAATAATTTTTCTTGCTTAGAGCAATTGCGACCATCTCTTTGGGGATGGAAGCGGTAGCTAATTCAAAGGGATTGCGTTCTAAGAAAGGGGAGCCGATAATTAATGATCATCTAACAGTTCTGGTTTCTAGGCATTAGTAAGATGACCTAAAATCTCATAGTTTGGGTTCTGTACTGTGCTTTTAGCAAAGGAGAAACTAGAGAAGTTCCCATGATTTAAAAAGTTTGCAAGCTTCACCTATCTCAAAATGAAAATTAATTTCATTGTTTCTAATAATTCCATATATTGCAGATTTCATACTG
Organism: Excalfactoria chinensis; assembly: GCF_039878825.1. NCBI lineage: Eukaryota > Metazoa > Chordata > Aves > Galliformes > Phasianidae > Excalfactoria > Excalfactoria chinensis. The sequence goes on along the minus strand of NW_027315570.1, from coordinate 973,312 downwards.
CAGCTTCTCAGCTCTCTGAAACTGCTTACTCCATGCTTAAGATCAGTACTTTTGTGCACATGTGAAGATTTGGTTTCCGGATGGAGTAATACCTGAATGCATTTTTGCCAGCGTGTTGCAGGAAGTAACAGGATTGTAGTCTTGATCACAGTGCTCCTTTTCTTCTTTTCTGTTCATTGAGTTGGTTTTTACTTGTGGTGTCTCTTTTAATGTTTTGGACTGTATTAGACTTGATTGTTATTTTTAATATACTCATGTTATGTGCTCTTGCTTTGTGTTCTAGAAGACAACCTAGGAGGTCATCAAAACAGACAGCACTACCAAAACATGGACTGGAGCTGAGAACTGATCCATCTTCTGCTTCTGAATGTGAGGCCAGTTACTGTGAGAAGGGGAATCGAAGACAAGAAGTGAAATCAAGTGTTGCTAGAGGCAAAAGCATGAAAACTGCCCACAGAAAGAAACCTGTGAAGGAGCAGAGAAGTTCAAAAACAAGCAGCCTGGTGACCCTCCGGGCTTCTCAAGGAGATGAGGAGGAAGCAGATGACTTTGAGCCTGATGATGAAGATGAATGTTTTGCTGAAGAGGAAGTAAACAAAGCACCAGTGTTTGTTCCAGTAGGTCTTAGATCTCCTAAACCTATTCCTGTTCAGATAGAGGAGACGATGCAAGAGGTATAATGTAGCTGCGTTCTGTGTCCATGTTTGTTTTGTTTCTTCAAACAGAAGCTTTTGTTCTAATTGCAATTGCTAGTACTTGTTAAGTTTAGTTTGTTAAGAGTAGTGCTGACAGTAGCAAGGATGTTTACTTGACACATGTACTTGGTTTCAGATGAATGTACATCAGCCTGGGATCCAAACAGTGTTATGAACTATCAGTAGGTCTGCAGGGTGCTCACCAGGTAATTAATCTGGGACTGGATTTAGGCACAGTCTGATGTGCTTACTGCATGTTTTGAGGCTTAGGGTGGAGCAAATGGAGCATTTCAGTTCTACATTTGAATGTCAGGGAATGAGAGAGATTACCAGTACAGTTTATGGTTTCTCTGCAGGTTTGTCCTCCTTTGTTCTTGTGATATACTTCCTGTAACATAAAACTTAAGTAATGGGTTAAGTTTAAACACGTGTCTGTTACAAGATACAGCCCTATATCTCTTTAGTTTAGGCTGCAGAGGTTGACACAGCAGTGGAATCCACTCCTTCCCTGTGCTCCAATGTAACCCTTCCACAGGCTGGAGGTATTTCAAGGAAGATCCTGCTCTGTCTGGTGTGGGCAGATCCAAAGCCTGTGGTCCTTACGTTTTGGCAATTATTTTTTCAAAAGCTGTTTTTGGCCTCTCCCATGAACTGCTTTTATAGTTAAGCCTGGAGTAAAGCCCTAGTGTTTAATGTTGAAATCCTTCTTATTTCCATAAATTAATCATACAGTTTCTTGCTCTGAATGACAGTGAGAGAATTTAAAGCAGAAAAAATGATAAAATCAACAAAATCCGTTTGAGTTAAATAACCAGCTCAAAAGGTCTCAGCTGGATAATGTAGATTTTCTGATTCTTCTCATTAGTTACAAGCAGCACTGCCAGTTCTTCCTCCAGTTGCTTCCTTCTTTAACCTGCAGTATTGTTTAGTACTTGATTTGTGGAGGGATTCCGTGAGATGTTCAATGTCTGCTAAGCATGTAGTTTATTAGGAAAAAAATAAAGTATTTGTCAGATTTTTCTACCAGGGCTGATGAACTGAAATGCTTTCAAACTAATCTTTACAGCTGGATATATCTCAGTATCCCTGATGTGCCGGTGGCTACTAATGGAGAAGGTCTTTCTCATGTGTCTGTCCAGCCAGTCATACAGGAGGAGGAAAAAGGAAGCACCTTACCAGCTGTAAGAATGCCTCTTTATTTTGACATCTTATTCAGCATTGCCATCTACTTTGGGAACCATCTCTCAGGAACTATTGATAATTGCGTTCTTTCTCCTTGGGGAGCCAGTTGATGAAGGAGACAGATTCCCACTGTGTCCTCACCGTGTCTCCTTCACCTTCCTTTTGTCTCTCTTATTTTATAGCAGATACAAAGCTCTGGCCTCTGACTGGTTTCCAGGCCTGTTTGTGACAGTATAGATATGGAAAACTGTAACATTTTGTCAGCTCCTACTATCTGTTTTAAAGCCAGGGTGACCTCTGGGCTGAGAATTCACCAGGATGCATTACATTAAAATTGCAGACGGATTTTTATGTAAATACCTGATATGTTTTTCTTTTTGCTTAAGGAAGCAACTGAGCATGAAAATCCAGAAGCGGACAAAGGTAGATATGCAATTCTCTTGTTTGTGTCTTCTCCATTAACATGCTACCAATTTGTGGTTACTCTTGGAGAAAATTTCAAAATTCATGTATTTTAGAAAAAAAATGCTTGTGAGGTACTGGACTCTTTCATGTTTTTTTGAACAGGCTTAAACTATCTACATTCTTCTGTTCTCTATCAAGTAGATGGACCAAGCATTGCAAAGTTTTGTTTCTTAGAGTTGGAATGTGCATTTTCTGAGTCCTATTCTGTAGTTATCTGTACTGGGAGAAGAGAAATATTTACAAACCATAGAATCATAGAATGGCTTGGTTGGAAAGAATCTTAAACATTATCTAGTTCCAACCCCCAGCTTACAGCTGACTTGACGTGTTGTGAAGTGATAATAAAGTGGCCAGAGTCTAAGCTTTGTCCTCTGTATGTAAGGTCCCTAACTCAGCTCTGACCAGAAGAAAGTACTCTTTCCATAGGAGATATGTGTCCAACCCTTACAGAACTGTTGCTTTTCAGAATTGCTCTCACTTAGGAATTTAATTACATTCTCAGTCTTTGTAAGGAGCACTTGATATTGCCTGGGCTACGGTTTTGGTTGAGGGAGGTGAAATCTGCTGTCTTGCTTTGGTTTATTTTGGTACGATAATTTTGGAGGATGGAAATGTTTAGTTTTGTATGACCAGTTAGTTAGGAAACAGAAGTTGAAACAGGGATATAGTTCAGTGCTATTACGGGTTATGGATATCTGCATTTAAACACTTTCTCCCTTTCCATTCTTGGTGGCTTGGTTGGTTATGAGATGCAGTGGGATAAAGTAAGATGGAAAAGCTCATGGATTGAGATGTAGACAGAGAGATCGTTTTACAAGACAGAAAGTTTATTTTATTGCTAACTAAAAGTAGAGTTGAGTGGTGAGAAGCAGGGAAGACTAAAACACCTCGTCCCCACCACACTTCCCCATCCTGGCCTTTCCCACCTTCAGCTTGACACCTTCACTCCTAACTCCTCTTTCCCCATGCTGCTCGTGAACAGAAGAAGCAGGAGCTGCAGTCAGCCCATAGTACTTTACCTCCACCACACGTTCCTCCTTGTGGTTTTCCACTGGCCTAGTATGGGATCTTTCCCACGGGATGCAATCCTTCACAACTCTTCAGTGTAAGCCTTCTCCACCATATGTCCTCCAGACTGCGTTTCCTTCAGGGGGTGTCATTCAGGGAGTTCTGAATGTAGTGGATGAGAACTGCCATCTGTCCATGAGTATCTTAATTCAGGAATGGCAACAACGTAAAAATGCATTCTGTGCTGTATGGATGATAACATCAAATGCTTTTGGGATGTGGGTACATGAATTTCTTGTAAGTATACTTGTGATTTTTTACCTCTGAACAACTCTGTAGGAATTAGCGATGGAAGCACTGAAGCTGCCATGACTTTACTTGCAATGGGTGATCCAACGTTGCAGTTAAAAGCAAGCACTGAAGGTATGATCTGATTTATGAGACAAAGTCTTCCTTGTGCATTCTGGGTCCACCTAAGGAGGAACAGAGCAGTAGCTGCAGAGCTTCTCTACATGAGGCTGCATAGCAGGAGGACAAGAGTCTGGGATGGGAAAAGCAAAGCACCTTACCAGGTAGTGCCAACTGCATCACTGTGTGTTTCTGAGAGCTATTTAAGGAAGGGTGTGTTTGAATTGATCAGTGTTGGCTGCACAGATTGGACAAAAGGGAGGATCTAGAGTTAAATGGACATAAGTGATCTTTGCAGACCTTTAAATTGAAACATAGGCCTTCCCTTCTGACTAGCTGTAACCTTAGGTTACCAGGCTTTTAGTCTAGTTTTTGGTAGATTTTCATATAGAATTTATCATTTACTTTGACTTTTTGAATATTAACTTTCTAAATGTTGCTGTTCTGTGTTGTTTGCTGTTCTAACTAGAATGGACACACGTGTTACCTGCGCAAGATGAGATGAACGTGGCCAACAGTCTTGTGAGCCACGCTGAGTCAGAGCAAAACAGAGCTCCTTATCAGTGTGCAGTTTCTTCAGCTACTTCTGCCAAGGTACCTTGCAAGGATGGAAGCAACGTTAATGTGAAGGATCGAAGCACTTGTGCAGGAACAGGTGCTGAAGAATATGTCAAGGAAAATGCAGCAGATGCCAGGTTAAATTACTACTTCAATTAATTTGTAGAGACAAGTGCTCTGATGCTGCTTACTTTTGCAAGGTTCTCTCTGGAATTTTGTCTTGAATTGCAAGCAATCTTGCTTTAGTGAAAATTTCTCAGCTTGGTAATTTTCTGTGTCACATGGAACCAGCACCTGTATCTTTTCTTTATAATTTTTGCGATGTTGTTCTGTGATTTGAGAGATGTGAAATTTATTCGTCACTCCAGCAGTTAATTTATGTTTGGGAGGGAAGAATGATAGAACTTTCTTGGTATGAAATTGCTGCTAATCCTTAAGATCATTTTCCCAAAGTACTTTATGGCTAATTGGGCCAAGGCAGATTGCTTAACTGTCATTGCTACTGCGCTCTCCATATAGAACAAATATCAAGGAGCAGTGATCTTCTATCATTGTGTTTGTCAGTTTTACTCAGATATTCGTCATAGTTAAAATAGATGGAACTCTTTTTCAGAAAGAATCTAGAGATCATCATGTTCTGTTGTTTGGAAGACTGTTGACTGCTTGAACAAATTATCAGCTTGTACTCTTCTGTAAAAACATAACTGAAGCTTTTACTTAAGTTCAGCAGTTCCTTTGCTATATTTTTAACCAAAACTTAGTAGCATGTGATCAGTGTTAGATCACTGATCATCTCACATTTTCATGTTTCAGTTATTTTGATAGAGGACATACTAGTTTGCAGTAAACGTACTTGTTCCAGTTACCAAAGCAGCTGACGTTTGCTTTTGTTTTGTTTTCTTTTCTGCCAAATAATGCCTCCTCTGTCAGCTGCAGTCTGTGTTACATCTGTTCATTGTCATCTGTTTTACCTCTCTCATCTTTTTTGTACAGCGTCTTTGCTGAGAATATCTTACTGCTAGATGTCAAGAAATCAAGAGCTATGCTGATGGCATTTCTCCTTCTTACCTTTAGCAACAGTTCTCTGCCTTTGGTGAACAGTATGAGACTGGGAAGAGACAGTCTCCAGAAGTCAGATCCAAACACTGGAGTACTGAAGTCTAATGAAAGTGCAGTTCAGAAGCCTCTTAATATGAATGTAGTTGTGGAACAGCTAGACAGTGTTCAATGTGGTAAGTCTGTTTCTTATCCTGGGATTTTAAAATAGTTTCTTCTAGCGGATTCGTGGCTCTTTATAACATAAAACTGAAGTGATTTTTCCAATTCCCGTTCACAGATTACGTGTCAAAGCTATACCACGAGATACTCATTTATTGTAGTTTTATACGTAAACCAAAGCCTCAATTTAAAATTAAATGAAATGCCAAAATCAATTACTGGTCTGGCAATGACAGAAGTACGGCACAGTGTGCTTTCCTTCTGTTGTTAGTGTCATTGCTTTCCATCAGAACTGGAAGGGGAGATGTACAAAATAGTTTTGTTTTTCATAACGCAGTTATGGAAAGTAGTGATATGTAAGGTGGCAAAGAGCACAAGATACCAAGGCAAGGTGTGTAGATCATAAATACCAGACATAAATTTTAACCTACATATATGCCAGCATTTTTTAATAAAGAATGTATGTATATGACGTATATAGGAGTAAACTTCAGTATGTATATTTATACAGAACTACATACATATGCATTAAATACAAAAACTCGTATTTAAAATGATATACAAGAAAATGCTCAAATTGCGTAACGTAACTTATTAATCTTAAAATACAACTTCATATTTCTTAGAGTCTATGGACTTGAGAGGCAGTACAGAAATGCAGGAGGTGGAACAGGTCAGGGTCGGACCAACTTCAAGGGATGCTTCAGGCCTTCAGAATTTTGGAACTAGGATGGAACTTGTCAAGCAAACGGACAACAAAGGGAGGTAGGAAGAAATCGTCAGCTAAGATTCTTCTAAAGTAAGAGCTGAAGTGTGTGCATGATGGAGATTGTGTGCTTATGGACACTGTGTGTTAATTGCACAGAAGTTTAATTTAGACTTCTGTTTTTAAGGTTTTTATTTCTCAGATGTTACCTGAAGACTTTTGAGTGTCAATGTTAATCTGTGCTTGCTGTTTCAGTACTTACTGATCAACTTGCTACTTCACTGCCTGCCAACGAACCGTGTCTGGAAGGAAACATTCATTGATGGATCAGTTTGCAAACATTAGTGAGCTCCTAAGCTTTCTTGCTTGGTCGTGCCTTTATTAGTAAAGTCTCAAGTTAGTGGTGTTATGGAGATTTTCTACTGAAATATTTCATATAGATCTGTTTGAATGTTGTGTATGTTCTTTAGTTTAAACAGGTAACTGTGTAAGCTTCTCAGTAAAGGCACAATTAGAATCATATTATACAGAGTTTAAGCCCTTACGCAGGGTACCCTTAATTGGTTTCAAACTATCTGATCATACATCTTACAGAACAGAGAAAGAGATGAAAGATGTTTGTGGAAGTTCTGGGCACTTGTCACCAGAATGTGTGGAATCTCACCTTGGGCCAGAGGATGATCTGGATGAAAGTTCTCTGGACAGAGCTGTGCAAAATCCTTGCCCTGCCAAGGACAGTCAGCGTACAGTCAGCTTTGCTCAGGTAAGTCATTTCATTCAATTACAGCCTGGAAGTGCCCGGTTTCTCAAGCTCTGTAGAGGGAAATATTTGGTGCAAATGTGCTCACCTGTTTTACAGACCTGGAATTTCTGATTCTATTTATTCATTTATTTTTGCACAGGTATAGTCACATTTAACCATGACAACAAGCCTCAGTTTTTAGGATGTCAGCAATAAGTGATGCTTGTTAGCAAGATGTTGAGAATTTCTCAGTTGTGTTGGAAGAAGTACGTGTGACTCCAGTGTCATTCAGTCCAGCCTCTTCCTGTTATATCTCTTTAAACTGAAGTCACATACTGCAGGGACAATGCATTTCCATTGTCACCTTCATTCGCTTTGCTTAAACCAACTTGGTTTTGTTTCAATAAACTTTATCCTTTGCTGTACTCCTTCCCATTTCTATGCATAACTGCCTTTTACATATACCTATTGGACCATGGATATATTTTGCATCTTTAGTTTTGCAGTGGTTGATACTGTTCTAGCATAAAGAATTACCTTATTTTTTCCTGAGGGGGGTTCATTCACTCTTCCCTTGAGACCTCCAGCATTGCTTGATACCAGCATACTTGCAGTTGCTGTGGAATGGCTGAATTGCAGTGACTTGTTTTCTCAGTGCAACCTGTAGATGTGTCATTTTAGAACAGGGTGCAGAAAAGACTGTGCTCGTACTGGAGTGGCAGAAACAGTAGGAGGAGGCAGCTTGCAATGGAGGATTCCTTCTCTTAGCAAAGAACTTCTACTATAGAAGGATGGGTGTGTTGCAGAGCTGGGTGCTTCTCTTTGGCACTTGGTTGTTTTGTAATGGTTGGTGGAACTTACATTCCTAGAGCAATTTGTTATGTGAGTCATCAGTGACAGAGTTGTGCGCTGGGAAATATCAATTTATTTCAAGACATCATCCATGCAGACAGTGAGCTGCATATGAATTACATATTACTCTGGTTGGTCTGGTATCCTTCAGCCTGGAATGCCTTGAAGGAAAAGCTGAGAAAACACAATTTTAGGTTTTATGTCTCTTTGGAGTCTGACATGCTTTCTTTCTTCTTTTGTGGAGTTCTTTGTCAAGCTTACCGTGTTGTTTTATTTCAGATATTTCTAGAATGAAACAAATGCTAAGGATTGTCAGCAGCAACATATAAGCAGCAGAGAAGAGACTTCAGGTATAATTCATACTATATATTTTAAGAGAGCAAAAAAGTTGTGTATCTTACAGTGATGCAAAGATTAATAATAACAAAAAAAGAAAATGTGTTGTTATGATTAAATAATCTACTTAATGAACAAACAGAAGGACCGATACCTTAGTGTCATTCCCCACTCCTGCTTCTTATTTAAGTTTCATTATTGCAAACTAGACTTGGAAACCTTTCAGATGACTCCTTGAGCTTAGATATTAATAGAAGGGAAGTTCTTGCTCTTTTCTCTCAGCAGTGAACGCCTGCTTATTACCTCTGCCGTGTTCAGCATTTGTTAGAGCTCTTTGTGACACTGACTCACATACCCCTCAAAAACTGAAGGTGGTAGAGGGAGAAAGCCCGTGTATTTTTCCAGCAGCTTAGTGAGCTGTAGTGGCTCCTGAAATGTTGAAGTGAATGCCAGCAGCAGTGAATGTGAGTGGCTGGGCTGGACTGTGCAAGTGTAGAGCAAGAGGAAGAGGAGAATGGGAGGTGATAATTGAAGAAAACACACTTTTCAGCTGCTAATCATTTAAAAGTAATGCAGGGCGCCAAGGTGAGAACTGCTTGTTGGTAAAACAAACTAAAACAGAGCTTGGAGGTTTGGAACTAAGACTTGGGTAAAATATGGGAAAATCAGTGTTAGAAGCCCAAAATACTTTCTTCCTGCCAAATCCACAGGCATGTGCAAAAAGCAGGGTTAATATTTATTGTCACATGTCCATCAGCATGCTCTGATTTTGTGTCTCGTAGAGCATTTTAAGTAATCTTCAATGAGATTAAAAAAAAGTCAAGATGAGTTAAAGTTGGCGTAACAGATCTGCATCATTAAAAATTAGAGCTGTCTGAAGGAATAGAGCAATGCTGTTGCTTTCCATTTTCTAAAAACCTTTAGACACGTGATCTCCTAAAATGCTTTCTAATGGCAGTTGTCTGATAATGCCCATCTTTTTGACTGAATTAATTTTAGTTCTCATTTATGACATATAGGATGGTGCATCTTAGGTTTTCTGCAGATCAACAGGGAAGGGAAAAAACCACTATAGTTTATTTTAACAAACAACAGAACAGCACCACCACAAAGAAAACGCACAGAAATAAAGCAACAGCAGAATTCTGTCACTTAAAGAAGTAACTCTTAATACCTCACAGTAATATATAGAGACAGAGGGCCATCTGGCAACCACGGCTACACAGATTCGATTAAACAGCACGTCTTACACCTGACTGAAAAGCTTCATCCCTACCAGGCATTCTTAATATTGTTTCTCCTGAGGGATAATAAGGATTCTAGTGCAGTGGAAGAGCTCCAGAGTGATATGTATCTTGTCTCAGAAGAAAGCAAGGATGTTGTGTGAAGGATATTCCCAGTGCCTACTTTCATGAAGATCTGCATGCTCATTGCTCGATGTGGGGAACTTGAATAACAGATTTCTGTTACGTTTTTATTTCCCTGGAAAATGATGGTAGTGAATGATGATCGTAGATGTCCGGAGGAAGAAGAACAGACATTCCTTTTAACACTGGTGGAAATCCTTGCTGACTCAGGAGGGTTCGATACATCTGCTTTGCAGGAACAGACTTCAGAACCATTACTACCAGCACCGATACTTATCAGCCCAGTGACATCTGGTGGAACCAGCCTGACTGAAGTGGAGAGGTAAATACTTTATTTTTGACTTTAAATGTACATTAGAGTAAGAGTATTCCTCAATGCAAGGTAACTGAATTATTTCAACATTACGGTTGGAATGAAATCTGTTCAGCTTGGGAAGAAGGGGGGAAAATCAAAGGAAAATATTCTGAAGTACAGTAAGTGCTGCAATTCTTTAAAAAGTCCTGCTATCTCTATGTAAGTTCTCAGGTAAAAATAGCAGGTGTGATGCTCCAGCAGTGCAGAGGGCTTTGTCCTTGTACAAGAACATCTGGTAGGTAAATTTAAACTTGTAAATGCAAATTGCAACTAACCTAAATGCATGGTACAGCACAGTTTAATGCTTGTCGTTATCCCGAGTGGTCCTGTCTGCAACTAACTTAAAAGTAAAAAGAAATGTTTCCTGTAACTCCCTAATGCCCATTTCATGGTTTCTGCTATAAACTAAATGTGCTATGTTACATAGCTGGCTATTAATTTAATCATGGTTTGTATTCGTTGTCAGAGCAATGCTGGATTTATTCTACTTGTGAATTTCAGGAGATTTTTGGACTGAACCTGTTACTGTCTGCTTAGCAAATATTTTCCCCTGCTGGAGAGTGCTAATAACTGAAGGTGTTCATGTTACTGTGCTGTAACACAGTTCCCTTTTTAGTCTTTGTTGGTCTTTTCAAAAGTACATGCGCTGTTTAATCAGTCTCTGAAGAAATCAACAGAAGGAAAGCAGAATTCCCGACAGTACAGTTTTCAATCAGCTGAGCCTTCGGAGGGTTTGGAGATGTACTTCTTGGTTCTGAAGTGAACTTGAAAGAGAGATGGTGGAATTGTAAGCAGCTGGATGACTTCACTGAGCTCTGTTGTGTGCTGTAAAGATTGGGGGTGCGGCTGTACAACTGAATTTCTCCAGCTCTTTCCATACAATGTCTGTAAGATTTTACAGACTTTAAAAGTAGATTGTGAATTCTCTAGTCTTAGCGGTGGTTTTGAACAACAAAATGACAAAAAACTGAAAAGAAAAAAAAAAGCCCTCATCTTTTAAGCCATTTTAATATTATGCTCATTTTTGGACTACGGTGTTATCAATGAAAGGGAATCACTGAAGTTCTTTAATGACTCTCAATTCTTTTACAGGTAATCCTTTCCAAATAAAAGGGGCTTCAACAAATACAAATGTTCTTACTGCTGCCCTGCTGCCTGAGCCTATTACAGCAGGAGATGAGAGAAGCCAGTGTGAAACTTGAGAGAATTCAGGGAAAGCATCGTTTCACAATGTAGCGTCCAGCCAAGAGGAGGTGATGTGCAGGTTAACCTCCAGCAGGAAAACAGAAATAGGTGAACAAGGAAAAGCGGGAGATAAACACGAAGCAGCACAGTTGGAATGTACTGAAAGCCAAACAGAATCTTCTAAAGCTCCATTACTCAGGTATTGACAGAATGTTTCTGTCAGCCTTTTCTGTCAGATGTTTTTCCATACTGAGTCATTGATATCCTCTTTCCAGTTAGTACTACAAGAGCAGCACTGCCCTCCTCTGTGACCTGTAAGAATTATAGGTCTGTCCTCAGAAATTGAAAAGGATTAAACTGTCTCCTTTGAAATTTGGAGTGTTTTAGACATTAAATAGGCAGATTGACCAAGGGATGATGCTACTGATGTACGACCTGTTTAGGCACTGACAGATGCCCCTTCTGATACAGACATCCGTGAGGCCGTAAGACAGACTTGGGGTCATTGTTTTTCCTAGCTCAGTCTAATGCTTAGATATGCACCCATCCATTTGTTACGATTTTCGGCCTCCTGCCAATAAGATTTGGTTTTGATGCAGTACTCGCCATGTTTCTACAAGTACTAATTTTGTCTTTTCCCCATGGGACTTTCTAGCCTGACAGCTCAGAGGATATTGTTCTGATCTGTCCATCCAGCTGTTTGAATTATGTTTTCTTGTTTTAATATACCATTCTACAGTATTTAAATGCTTTAGTTTCTTCTCTCTGTTGTACTTGTGCACACTGTTTCTGACTGTTATTTGTATCTGGTATATCTGCAGCAGCTGGGAAACGATGAATTGAAATGAAGAATCCTTGCTTTGATACAGTTTGTACCTCCTCTATCCTTACTTCATTGCTGTGCCTTCTGATGTTACATTATGTTTATATTATATGGTGTTATATTGTTTTTCCCCACTGATGACGTGACGTGTGCTCTTCTGAGTTCTTCCTGCAGGTCTGTGTCTCTGTTCCTCTCAGAAACCGTTCTGAACATCTGGTAGTTACAGGCTCTAGTTCAGAGACGAGTTACATATTCTTGTGCTCAAGGGTGGAGGTTGTTCAGTGTTCCTTTAACGCTTCATAAACTCCCATGTGCCAGAATAGTCAGTAACAATCCATTGGGATTTTTATCTTTAATTTGCAGAAAAAGCAGCTCTGAACTTGCAGAAGAAATGCAAAGGAGGAGAGGAGAGATCCCAAACCCACAGATGGGGACCACAAAGCAAAGTCTGAAGGAAACAACTCCGTCTAATAAGGATGATGGAGAATCTTGTTCCTTTCCCTCTAGAAGCACATCGTCATTTGTGGAGTATGACAACGTAGCTGCTGATGCTGTAGTTATGGTATGTTTGCTTCTGAATGTCTTTGCATTTCTGAGCTGTGAGAAACAACGAATTAGTCGCTTCCAGGTGAGCAGGGGGGCATGCTGTGTTCAGGTTCTGAGAGACTGATCTGCTGCAGGAAATGGTTTCTGACTGGTGCATGTCTAGGAAACTTAAAGGGGAAACAAAGCAGCCTTCTCTGTGCACGTCTATCTATGAGCATTTTGGGTTCTCGGGAAGTTGTAGCCCATTTTTCTACTTGTGCAGAAGTTGCAGAAGGTTTGCATCTACGTATGCTTATACTTGCTTGCAAATGCGCTCTGTTATGAGTAGCCTTTTCTTTTTCTATTAGGCTCCACATAATGAACCATCCAAGAAACCTCCTCATTGTGCTGAAGATCAAGAGAAGGAAGAGGAGCCAACCAAAAGCTCAGAGTATTTTTTCAGTGACATCTTCATGGAAGTAGATGACCCAGAATAGTGAACTGGCTTTATAAAAATGTTGGGATCTTTGTGCAACTAAATAAAAAGCTATTATTTTTTAGGAAAATGTTGATTGTTTTCATATTAACTATGCCAAATTTAGCATCAATTACTGTTAGTAACTTCCATAAGGATGGAATCATTTTCTTCTACATGGATGTTTTCAGAACGTGGACATAAGCTAAACAACTCCATTGGTGTCATTGGACCAGAACAGTGGCTGCAGGATTAATTTTCACTTGTTTGGATTTTGATAATAAGTGCACATTGTCTTCCAGAAAAGTGCAATGCAAACAATGCTTATTCTTGTGACGAGCTGCTCCTTTGGATTTAATGCTGAAGACTGCGGTACTGGTTGTACAAGTTCTTTACTTCTTTTTGTGAAGTATGCTGTATTAGTGTGTTAGGAAGAAAAAACGAACCTTTTATTTGCAGAGTAATCTCTGTAGATCAGGCTGCAAACAAGGAAAGTACTGTCATAAACACATAGTTCTGTTCAGCACTGCGGGTATTTTTATTAGCATCTCCAAATTATGTATTTTTGTATTGAAGAAGACTTGCATAAACTAAAAGACCCTCGCCTGAAAAGCCCAATGACTTTAGCTCCTTTAAAATGTATAGAGGAAAAACCTGGATAACATTTCATTTATACAATGATAGTCTTTGGAACTGTCCCATTGGAGTGATAGGAAGAGTTAATGTTTCTCAGTATAAATGCCAGTTTCCTTCTGTTGCGATTCAACCCAGCAGGAAGCTCAGCACCACACAAAGTGGGATGAAGGAGAACAGAAGTTGTGGGTTGAGATAAAAACAGTTTTCTAAGACAGAAAAGGAGAACGAAGACAAACATGCGATAACATCAACATCTCTACAGCGCAACTACTTATCGCTCAACACCCAGCTAACAATACAGCTGCCTGCTGACTGATGCCCTGCTAGCAACTCAAGGTCTCACTGCGTGCCAACTGATGCCCTGCCAACTGCAAGCAGCAGCCCCTGCCCACATCTTTACAGCCTTCTGCATCATGTCGTGTGGTGTGGAATAAAGCCCTTGCTCCGTCCAGACCAGCTGTCCCGGCTCCATCCCGTGTGGTGGCGCTTCCCGACTGAGCCGTGGGACTGCAACCATCTCTCAGCAAGAACCACATTTGTGCTGTCAGCGTTGTCTCAGCTGGAACCAGGACAAATTCTGCATTGAAAACAAAGGGGTCAGATGCTGCTGCTGCTTCTTTCTGCACGTAGGTGTGTGTGTCTGCAGGGATGTCCTTTGTTGCACTTATTCAGAGCAGCGCAAACAACTGAATCTAACCACAGTGAGCTTGCTTGAAGGATTTGCTACTTGGAGGCAGCTGTATTTGAAGCATTTTCCTCGTGTTTCAGGTCTGCTTGCTCGGAAGAGCTGTGCGCCGGGATCTGGACGGGAGTCGTGCCGGCTGTCTAATGGCCGGCGTGCTTTCTGTTTGCAAGGAAGCTGTGGCGTCGTGTAGGTGTAAATGCTGTGAATAAAGTCTGTTCTCCGAGCTGCGTCCGTCCCGCTGTGTCTCCCTTTCCTGGCGCGGGTGGCGGCCCGGCCCCTCCGTGCATTGTCTGCGTTGTGGGGAGTGCTGTGCCCGGTGCCGTGCCGCCGTGCTGTGCCGTGCCGCCGTGCTGTGCCGTGCCGCCGTGCTGTGCCGTGCCGCCGTGCGCCGCCGTGCCGCCGTGCGCCGCCGTGCCGCCGTGCGCCGCCGTGCCGCCGTGCGCCGCCGTGCCGCCGTGCGCCGCCGTGCCGCCGTGCGCCGCCGTGCCGCCGTGCGCCGCCGTGCCGCCGTGCGCCGCCGTGCCGCCGTGCGCCGCCGTGCCGCCGTGCGCCGCCGTGCCGCCGTGCGCCGCCGTGCCGCCGTGCGCCGCCGTGCCGCCGTGCGCCGCCGTGCCGCCGTGCGCCGCCGTGCCGCCGTGCGCCGCCGTGCCGCCGTGCGCCGCCGTGCCGCCGTGCGCCGCCGTGCCGCCGTGCGCCGCCGTGCCGCCGTGCGCCGCCGTGCCGCCGTGCGCCGCCGTGCCGCCGTGCGCCGCCGTGCCGCCGTGCGCCGCCGTGCCGCCGTGCGCCGCCGTGCCGCCGTGCGCCGCCGTGCCGCCGTGCGCCGCCGTGCCGCCGCGCTCCCCCCTCTAGCAGGTAGGCTGGGCCGTGCCGCCCGGCTCCCCTCCGGCCGCCTTAGCGCCCGAGCGCTGCTCCTCGGCGTCCCCGAGTGAACCCTCCGGCGCTGTGCGGAGCCACCCGCAGCCGCCGTGCCTCGTTCGGGGAGTCGGCGCACCGCCACCTGCTGCCGCCTCCTCTGTGCGGCAAATCTCCGCTGCTGATGCTTCGTGCGGGATGAGCTTCAAGGCGCCGCCTGAAGAGGGCGAGGAGACGCCTGGCTTAGTGCGGAACTTTGGCTTCGTTAGGGTGCCTGCAGGTGCCGCACTTGCAGCGTTGAGGTGTCTGAGCGAACTGCTGCTGTTGTGTTACAGCCGAATGGGGTTTTGCAGAAAACGAGCTTTGTACAGAACTTCGGGTTACAGGAACTGCTCTGGGACTCCTGTATGCATATATATATACGTGCCACGGTTGGCTATAGGGGTGTGTTTAGGTACACGTATGTAAACATGTGGAATAGCAAGTCATACGTGCGCATGTGTTTGCATCTGCAAACAAACAAGCACAAAAGCAGCAGCTGAATAAATGCATTTACTCTGCTAAGCTGTCGGTGGGTTTGCGTTGGTGTGAGCACCTTTCAATCTCAACATCCAAATAACTCTCTGTAGAACACTTTATTTTCACTTCCATTTTTAGCTGCCGTGTATTTGGGCAGCAGTTTGCAATGAGACTCAAGACAGGGAAGGTGGCTCTGTTCCACGAGCCCACCTGTGTGCGGTGGGAGCGCATTTACAGGCACGAAGGGCTGTGAGGTGTTCAGCAGTCGGAGACAAGAATCACGTGCAGGGAGTAACAGTGCAAACACGAGAGTGCGTGGCAGTGTGTGATGAAGGTCTGGCCGTCTGTTTGCTGTTGGCCCTTCTGGATGTCAGGACAGCCAGACAGGTTGTCCTTCATCATGTGCACTGTGCTCTAAGGATTGGCTCTTACGGCTGCTTTGGTTGGGCAGCAGTAATTCACTGCGCTCATTAGGATCTCAGCATCAGTCTGTAACTTCCACTTCTTGGTCCTGCTTTGAGTTCCTAGGAGCCCTCGCACTAAGAGCAGACTTTTATAGACCCGACTGGTGCAGAGGCAGCTTTACAGGAGGAAAGTGTGTCCGTTCGCTTGCGTTCTGGGCATTAATTAATGAAGGGGCCACAAAGATACAGCGCAACTGACAGGTTCAATCCTGCATGGAGCCATTTCTGCCTGTGTTCAAAACCTATTTTGTCCTATTTCCAGGTGCATATTTACTGCCAGCAGTGTGAGGAGAAGCCGAGTGTGCTCAGAGGAAACAGGCTGACTGAATAAGGGGGGACAGTGCCATCTGTGTGCAGTGCTGGAAGGTGGGCCAGCTGCCGCTCAGACACACAGTAACACAGAGTGCTGTGACAGAGTTGGACAGGGATGGACTTTCACAGGACAGCAGCTCTAAGTGCTCTTGTGAGGGACTGAGATCAGGGTTTTTCTCAGGTGTGTGACTGCAGTCGCTGTTCAGTCCATCACAGGGTGATGCAGTCAGACTCCTGGGGCTGAGGGGCAAGAAGGGCTTCCTTGACAAAGTCCTGGGCAACCAAAACGCTTTGAATGCGGAGCGCCTGTGCATGTGTTTTCATGCCGTTTGCCCTTCACATCGTGGTGCCTCTCTGTGGTTCAGAGCTAAGCAAACCAACCTGCAGCACTTGCTACTTCCTAGGGTGACCCTAATCCTACCTGTTCACCTGTTGGATATTAAGTCTCCAGGTTCTGGGGTTTGTTTGTCTTTTGGATTAGGCTTTCCTATCTCCTAAATGAGAATTAGACAGGACTGATTTTTCTCACGCTGCAGTTAATGCATCTTGCAATGCACGCTGCACTGATACTTTGCAAAGAAGTTACATAGGTCATTAACCTTCCAGCACAGGAGGCACAGCAGCACTTCATTTGAGTACCCGTGATTTATTTTGCAAAGTTCTATTTGTGAAAGGCAAACAAAATGCACAGCAGTAAGTTAACAAAACCTGAAAAACAGAGTTTGAACATCAGAAATTGCTGCAGTCAAAGCCATCTGAGAATCCAAGTCTCCAGGAAACAAGTAAAGCAAATCCTCTCCAGGACTGTGCCCTGGGGGCTGCATTGGTGCAATGGCTGTCAAGCTTGAGGCTATTCTGCGGCGCAGGAGCAGGCAGTGGTTTGAGCTGTGCTTTCCTGCCAGCTGTGCTGAAGCTGTGATTGACGTTTCAATCTCTTGCAGGTAGGAGACTTGGTGAGCATTATTGCTATGCCACCAAAGGAGCTGAGCCCCTGGTGGAGAGGCAAGCGTGGCTTTCAGGTAGGCACACGCTTCCGACTAGAGAGCGCAACTTCAGTAGAGTCAGGAATCTCAGCTTGGAGCTGCTCTGCCTGCACAGGATGGCTTCCGGATGCAAACGGTTGCCCTGTGTCGGTGTCAGAGGACCTTCCCTTTGGCTCTGGGCTGGGGCTAATGCCCAGCTGTCTTTTTGTTCTTGTTACAGGTTGGATCTTTCCCTGGTGAGTGCGTGGAACTCATCAGCGGAAAAGTTCCCGAGTCCGTCGTCGATTCATTGCCAAAGCCAGGTACACATGTTACATTTGACAATGCGGGTTAGTAAAATGGGGTCAGAGCGTGGCTTTCAGGGGGTTGGTTAATGCCCGAGTTGAGCAAGATTAGCAAGGATGACTGCATTAAGGTCCATGGGAACACGGAGAGATCTGTCCCAATCCCACTGTGTTTATTCCTGGGCTTGGGGAAATCACAGAATCCTCCTGGAATGGCTTGGGCTTGGAAGGTGCCTAAAGGATCATCCTCAGGCTCCAAGGCCCCTGCCTCAGTCTGGGTGGCCAGCCTCTGCATTTAGTAGGAGACGAGAGCAGGGATGGGGAAAATCCGTTCCTGCGTGTCCTTGTTGGGAATGTTCTTCCCATTGTTACGTGCTCTGCCTCATCCAACCGATCCAAGCCTGAAACGAACTGGTTTCTCTGTTTTGTTGCGCAGTGCCGAAGAAACGGGGCAAGCTCCCACCCTTCCTTCGTTCGGTGGTGAAGGCCCGCCCCAGGAGATCGGAGCAGCCGGAGCCGGAGAAGGAAGGGGTGTTTGGGTGTGACCTGGGGGAGCACCTTCTCCGCTCTGGCCGTGATGGTAAGGAACAGCCCATTGCTGAGATCTTCCTCGGTTGGGCATCTGAAGATGATAGGTCGTGGCATTTCTGGAAAGCCAAGAACACGTCTCTGTGCAGTTTCTTCACAGCTGTCTCTGCCAGCTTTCTCCTCTAAGGAGGAAGCAAGCAGTGGCCCGTCTGGGCTTAGTTGAATGGGATGGGAGAAGAGCACGGCCTGAAGCAGAACTTGAGTAAGAAGCTGAGCTAACCGCTGGCTCTTGTTCTGTAGTCCCCCAGGTCCTGCAGAGCTGCGCCGAGTTCATAGAGCAGCATGGCGTGGTGCGGGGGATCTACCGCCTGTCCGGCGTGGCGTCCAGGATCCAGCGCCTACGGTAAGAGTGCTGCGACTGACACAGCTGTCAGCAGGGGCACGTGCCATGCTGCGGGCGTTCAGAGGAACCCCTTCCTTGTCTTGACTGTATTTGGTGTGGCTTTGGACTTGCTTTCCTCTTTCTCAAAGCCCTCTGCCCAATCCTGTGTCCTTCTCTGCAGCCATGAATTTGAGTCGGAGCAGGTTCCCGAGCTCAGCGTCCGTGACATTCACAGCGTGAGCTCCCTGTGCAAGATGTACTTCAGGGAGCTCCCAAACCCTCTGCTGACCGAGCAGCTGTATGCCAAGTTCTCGGTAAGCTCAGGGCAATGTCTTGGAAATGACACGTACCTCTTCCCTGGGCGTCCTGGCTGATGGTTGCAGCAGTGCCCCAGCTCCGAGGTCTTCTTTCTGTTAGCCCCACGAGGCATGTCTTTGCCACCTCCTGCCTCTGGCTGATGCCACTTCTGATGGTGCCAGGAGGTGCTTTCTTAAACTATACACGACGCTTGCGAGAATTCCCTTCCCTTTGCTATTCCCGCCTGGTGTCTGAATCCCTTCCTGCCTTTTTCCAGGACGCTGTTTGTGCTGCCACGGAGGAGGAGCGGCTGCTCAGCATGCAGGACGCCATCCAGCAGCTGCCCGCTCCTCACTACATGTCAGTGCTGCGCTCGGTCTGCTGAGCTCAGCCCTGCTGCCTTTCAGAGGGCCATGATGCGATTCCAGGTGTTGCCTCACGCTGGCAGCATCATGCCTGTGCACGCTGAAGCGGCTGAAGGCTGCGTCGGGTCGATTGATTGGGTCAGTTCCTTGGCACAAGGGCACGGTTGGTGCAGCCGATGGCTGCGGCTGTGCTGTGCTGGGGCTTGGTGCTGCAGCGTGGTGGCACTGGGAATGTTTTACCTACTTCATATTCAGGGACGGTAGCAATGACAACAACCAGCATGAAGTGAGGTTTGTTTTGTGCACTGCAGCACGGCTTGCTTTTTGGTGCTGAACATCTGCCCCTCTTGTTTTCCAGGACGCTGGAGTACTTAATGAGACACTTGGCGTCTCTGGCCGGGAACTGCTCCGTCACCAACATGGGTGCTCAGAACTTGGCCATAGTGTGGGCTCCAAACGTCTTAAGGTAAACTTCTTCTTCCGTTTCAACACGATGCTTAGTTCTGCTCTCCCCCAACCTCCAGGGGCACAATTTCTAGATGACAGTTTCTAGTCACTTGTTTAGCTGGGACTGCTGTGTCCCTGATCATCCAGGAGAATTTCGTCAGTGGCATCGCTGATTGCCCACTGCGGAAGTCTCCTGAGCCCAGTTTGACAGTTTTTGGCTACAGAAATTCAGACTGGGGGAAATGATCTTGGGGAAATGACTTGTAAGATCTGCCTTTTCTTCAGATCCCAGCAGAGCCAGTCTGCCTCCACCTACGGAGAAGCTGCCTGCATGGAGCTGCAGACACAATCGACTGTGGTGGAGTTCATCATTAGCCACACAGATGTCCTCTTCAGCTCCAAATCCACACCAGCCGTGGGAGAGGGAGCAGGTGAGTGTCTTCCTCCATTAGCTTGATGTTGATCTGACACCTTGATCCAAGCTGCCTTGGATCTTCTCCAAGACCTTTGAAAATGCTCTTACTGTTGAAGAGACAGCAGGCTTCTGGGCTTAGATTAGAATATGGTGCCCAGTTCCTGGGTCCTGAGTGTCCAAACCCATAACTTACATGGAGAAAACCATCACTGCTGTTAAGATGTTTTGCAAGAAGGTGAAGCTTGATAGAAGTGTGGCAGCAAAGCTTTCTGAGTTCCCAGTCCGCTAGTTTTTCTAGGGTTTTTGTTTGCCTGTTATGATACAGTGAGCTGCTCTTAATTGTGGCTGTGTCCTTTGCCACGAGCATACCTCTGAGCACACGGTTCTTTTGAGCTCCTCTTCTTCCAGTGGCTCTGATAAGAAAGTCTGAGAGAAATGCAGAACTGGGATGGCTGTGCTGCTGCTTTCTGATCCTCCCTCTTACCTGTGGTTTCCCCTTGCAGGGCACAGCTCTCTGGCCGAGCCCAAGATTGTGTGGGATTCTCCTCCTGCCACAAAGCTGCTCACGCTGCAGGAGGCACAGGCAGAGAGGAGAGGACAGAGCAGCTCTCCCACGGCGACGCAGAGCAGCGATGTCGAGGTGGAGGAAGGACCCACAGCTGATCTGAGGATCTTCCACACAGTCCTTGATTTTCCATCTGAAAGGTAAAGAGGACTTCCCTTTCCAGCCCCTGTCATCATTGGTCGGGTGGGTTTTATTGGTTCATTTTTTGTCCATTTTATATATATGAGCCTGCCAGCTCCTGTCCTTTCCGGCTGTGGAGCCTTTGCTCCTATGCTGC
Organism: Excalfactoria chinensis; assembly: GCF_039878825.1. NCBI lineage: Eukaryota > Metazoa > Chordata > Aves > Galliformes > Phasianidae > Excalfactoria > Excalfactoria chinensis. The sequence continues at coordinate 952,401 of NW_027315570.1, read as the reverse complement.
GCATCTTGCTTGCCATGGTTGAGAGGAGTGTAGCCAGCAGGACTTGAGGGTTGAGCTGTAGGAATGGAAGCGTCCTCTGCAACTGTCGTCAAGGGCTCGGAGCAGCTCTTCCCTCACCCTGCACCACGACTGGCAGCATGCTCTGTTTTCTCTCTCCAGACCAAGCGTGCCCAGCACGAGGAAGCAGTCACCAGCTGGCAGTTGGCGTTCCTGCTTCTGCCTGGGCAAACCATCCCCTGCAGCTGAACGCCAACTGCAGAGCAGTGCCAGGGAGCCCTCAGAAGCAGAAGTGTTGGTCCTGGCAGGTAAGGGTGCAAATCCAGCTTTCAAAACACTGCTTGTCAGCAGCACAGGTAGGATTCATGCTTTCAGTGGGCTTGCACCTGATCCTCTCCAGGACTGTGTCCTAAAAGGAAACAGATCAGAAAGATGAGTTCTTCCCCCCTTGGAGCACCCACTCACATAACGTCCATGTAATTTCTAAGGATGCTGCCCAGACGAAGACTGAGGATGCTTCAGAAGAAGACCTTCCTTGCTAAGCCAAACAGAACAAGTAAGGTACCAAAAGATTTAGAGCTAATCTAAACCTTAAAGCATATAGGACCTTACAGCATCAGCCTTAAAGCGTAGAAGCATGACCAGCAGGTCGAGGGAGGTGGTGCTGCCCCTCCACACTCCTCTCACTGAAACCCCATCTGGAGTACTGCATGCAGTTCTGGAGCCCTCAACACAAGGAGGACTTGGGGTTGCTCAAGCAGGTCTAGAGGAGGGCCATGAAGGTGATCAGAGGGGGCTGAAAGCACCTCTACTATGTGGACAGGCTGAGAGGGATGGGGCAGGTAGCAAAAGAATGAGGGGAAATGGCTTTAAACCAGAAGAAGGTGGATTTGGATATTTTGACTACTATGAGAACCGTGGGTACAATGCTTGACAGACTCAGTGTAGTATAATAGGCTTGAATTACTTACAAGTCATTAGAAGTCCTCTGAATTAAGACTGAGAAAATATCACAGACTTGAAGAGAAGCACTTTTTCCCCTTGTAGGTAGATTGTTCTCTTTATTCCCTGTACCTAAAAAGAAGTAACAGTGACTCCACAGATGATCTCTCCTAGATAAAACTTACATTTTACATCTATTCTTACTGAAGTTATACAGAAAGCTTGGAATGCCATTGTTAACATTAGTACAGCATCTCCAGAAGCGCTCAGTTCAGCTTTCCTCATTTATTTCCAGAAGTTACAGGAATGAATTTATTTCTTTAAGTATTTGTGAACTGTAATTCCCCAAACTTGCTTGGTTGTCTGAGCCACGTGTTGATATTTTCCACCTCTTAGTGAAACATTTCACTAATGTGAGTTAAGCCAGCATGTGACATCTGTTGTTCGTCCATAAGTTTCTGTTTTGAGTCTGCCTGGACTTCCAGAGATCCATAAGGATTTTAGCATGGTAGAACAGAACATATAAATAACATAGAAAGGCTGAGAAGACACAATTAAAGGAGAAAAAAAGAATAAATGTGAACGTTTATTACCTCTGATGTTAATGCTGAGAGACTCTCTCTTCTCCTGTTGTGAAGCACAGAAAGCTCTGTTGCACAGTCTTCATCGAGGCGTCCCAGCTGCAAGAATAAGACCTATACTGAGGAAGCAGCTTTCAAGTCATCTCACAGCCCAGTCTCACCGTGATAGTGCTCTGCTATGCAGCAGTCAGTAATTAGCCATGATTTCAGATGCTTTTCTAAGCAGTTAGTGTTATGGCTACCTATTACAAGGAGCAAACAGAAAGAGCCATCCAACTTCAGCAACTAGTCCCTCTGTGGCAACAGGTTCTGAGCTCTGAATTCAAGTACAAAACCTGTCAGCAGATGAGACTTTTGACTAGAGCAGAAGTGACGCTTCTGTCTCCTCTTCATCACTAGTTACACGGCATGCACAGCACAGCTGTTCTGCAGAGAAACAGCGCCACCCAGTGACCAACGGCAGCCATTGCCTGCAAATACACGGCAACTTCCCAGTATCTGCAGCAACCATCTCCCCACACGTGCACTTACTGAACCAGTGAACAGCATCAGAAGGACCTTGCACGAGACAAGGGTGACTTAACAGTTGTTTAACTGCAGTCCGCTTCTTTGGGTCTACCTAGTGGGCAGAAACACTCGAGCTGTTACTTACAGCACTGAAAAGAACTGGAGACAATTCTTCTATTCCTGAGAGCTTCGAGGTGCCCAGAAGCACAAATAGAAACCAGCAGTATTTCATCACTTCACCTAAAGGAAGGTCCAACACCTGAGCTGGGAAGAGCAGTTACAGAACCTGTGGTTACAGCAAACGTTCCACGAGCACTTTGTATTTATGAGACTGCCCAGATATAGCTCAAATGCACACTGAGTGTGTTCAGCTTTCTTTATGAGACATCTGTTGTTTACAGACTGGTTTTAGTTCTACAGCTCAATTAAGAACAAGCAAGCTGCTTGAAGACTGTTTAATTACTAAAATAGTAATTATTTTTATTACCTGTAACTAGTACCATGTTTTTATTGGAGAATTTCAGCACAAGGCAACGCTCACCTTTTCTTCATGGCATGGAACAATTTAACTTGTTTAAGCACTGAATAATTTCCAGGTACTCCACCAGTGTTTTGAGCTCCTGCAACAGCATTTTGTAGATCCATCTGAACAGAAGCGGCTCTTTTTCCTGTAGCAGCTGGTGAACTCGCAGGGTACTGCGAGGTGAAAGCCATTTGGGAGCAGCGTATCTTCCTCTCTGCAATAAAACAGTTTAATGAAAATGAAATAACTAAAATAAAAGAGGATTTAGAATGAACCTTGAACAACTATTTGGGTGATTCTGACATTTCTTTACTTTCCAAACGTAGGAACAGACATATGCAAAATCAGCCTTAAGAATCACTTGAATAAATTCAATGGTGAAATGAAGATGTGCTTGGCTGAGGGCAATGCTGGAAGGCAAACTGCTCACAAGAGCTACAAAATGCATGAGATCACAGCAGACATACTTTGTTCTGACCACAGTTGTGGCACATAGTCCATTTCCTTCCGTATTCCCAACATGAAATGATGTGGAGCATCACAGGGAAAGAAACACTGCACACAGACACGATGACCCTGATTAGATTCAAGCAGCGGGCTTAAAACACGTCAGAGTTTTAGATTCCAGGACATTTCAGGGTCTATAATGTGTGAAATTCAGTGACACAACAGTGCCCAGGTGCCTGCGTTTCAAGCAACCTTCAGATCACAGCTACGTAAAATAAAAGCATATTCAGTGCAGAAATAGCAAGCCTGTATCTTAATACCCGTGAGATTATCCACTTTTTTACTGCAGCCTGATTAAGTTCTAAAACTTGATCATCCCAGTTCACTTACACAAGTTCCACCAACTCAAGCAATGCAGCTCTGAGATCCTGTGTATGTGAGGCAGGTAGAACTGAACAGTGCAGAAATGATCTCTGACAGCTCTAAGAGCTCCATTCTGCTTGCAAACTCTCAGTCCAAAACTATTCACAACTCTAAGGGAAAGAACACCTGAAGCAGTTGGATCATCTGCCATGTGCCGCGTTCGGCTTCTTGGCATAATGATGAACACAAAGAGTTTTCTGCTGCCCTGCAGAAATGGACAAAGTCCTGCTCACAAATGGACCAAGTTTCAGTGTACAGACAGGCCTTTCTACCCACAGCTCAGCATGTTCTGCCATCTGAACAGCAAGGCCTCTTGTCAAGCTCAGCTATTTCCCTTCTCAGTGTATTCCAGCACCACTGATACCCAATGTTATCCTCCTGTAGAGTGCCATCGTATTGTCATCGTCCAAAGGAAAAACCCACACAGCAGAGCATACAGCAGTACACCCATGCTCCAAATATCCGCCTGAAAAACAAAAAGACAAGCTTACAAACCTGAAGCACCCAAAATGGCTTACTGACAGATTGCATTGTCTGTCCTTGCCAAAGCCCACACACAGCCCATGAAAAGCTGGCTCTTTCCCTCAGCAAAAAAAACCTTACAGTCCCAGAGAAAGCACGTAACCCTCATTCAATTGTTCTTCCACTCAACTTAGAGCGCTACTAAAACCAGTATCTTCATCTTAGCTCATCACACTGCTGCAGTTCCTTTGACCAGGATTTCACTGGCACAAATGAAATCAAAGCCATCACAAGGGATTTAGCACAGTTGTGTGTTACTGGCTACGAGAGCTGTCAGCACAGTCACCTGTAAGGCTTTGCTGCTGTTCTACTGATGTATAGGCACAACAAGGTTCACACGCCTCACAGTGCCAATCTCTGAAGCTGCTGTTTTGTAGAGCCCCAAAGCAGTCGCTTGAGACAGTTCAGGATCAGCCAGAGACAAACCAGCCAGCTGTGTGAACTGAGACCAATTGCACTTCTCTAGTCTGCGGCCACTGACAGCTTCTGAGAGCTACCAAGCAATGCAGCCTAGCAGAATCCAGAAGGGAAACCAAGAGAGCCTACCTGAGCTCCACTGCGTTTAAATGCTCCGTGCAGAGGGGAGGGAAAGAGGGTAAAACAAACACCGGTCTACATACCTCTGAGCCAGTATCCACTTTGCCCTGGATTAGCTCTGGTGCTGAAGAAGCTGGGCTTCCACAGCATGTGCTCAGGCGGTAATCAAGGCCTCCCTGGAATAACACAAAGAATAGAGAGAAACATTTGCTTTAACAGAGTTGATGTCTTCTGGGAATAACACTTCAGAAGCCTCAGAGGCTTCTTCTCCTGTGTATATTTTCATTCATCTGACATTTTGCTTTCATTCAATGTGACCTCACTAAGCAAGTATTGTCTAAGACCGTGAGTATCACGTAAATGTGCAGATCTCAAGCTGCTCACTTATCCAGTGCCCTTGGCATGATGCGTCTCTGGCCGCGTCGTCCCCTGGGATATGTAGTTCTCCTCCAAGAGCTGAGTACTCGGGATGCTGCCATTCCACAGAACTGGAGCATGAACCTTCCACACTTCCGCATACCCTCTGTTACACTTGCACATACCCTCTGTTACACTTGCACATACCCTGTTACACTTGCACATACCCTCTGTTACACTTGCACATACCCTCTGTTACACTTGCACATACCCTCTGTTACACTTGCACATACCCTCTGTTACACTTGCACATACCCTCTGTTACACTTGCACATACCCTCTGTTACACTTGCACATACCCTCTGTTACACTTGCACATACCCTCTGTTACACTTGCACATACCCTCTGTTACACTTCTGTGTGCCATTAACAACTACACTTTCTTATACCACCAAAACAGTTTGCCACTCTTTGTACCCTCAGTTAATGATTCATACTGCACATGATGTCATGATGTAGAATATTGACAGCAACAGCACAAAACCACGACAAACCTCTTCGTAGAAACTATTGCTGAAGAAAATTGTTTTTGCCACAGAAGTGGCTGTAACAGAACAACAGGGACTACTTGTCACCTCCACAAAGACTGCACTAGTACCTTCTCTTCAACCTAAGGAAGTAACTACATCCACACGGCTGATTCAACCCACCACTGTGCTGCTTTATATGAGAATGGCTGAACGATCTGCTTACGGTTACCCAAAACTCACTGGAAAAACTCTAACCCCGTCATTCCACACGCAGAAGGAAGTCAGTCTACACAAATGACTTACAAGGCTCTGCGTGTTTGATGACTGCTGCTCCAAAAGTAATGCCTTCTATTTTGTTATGTCGGCCCACAACGTCAGAGGTGGATGTTGGCGGGATGGCAGCAGAGGTTGAATCTTCACACCAACGTTCTGCTGGGGCCATATGACAGACGGCAGCAGAGGGCCAGTATGACAAGATGGCATCTGACGTGGAAGCGCGTACGAAGCAGAAACGAGTTGCTGAATTCCTGCATGCAGAAAAACCAGCACCCAACGACATTGATCAACTCTTGTGGAGCACAAAGAGTAGATGTGAGCACGGTGAGGTGGTGGATGCCGTGTTTCTGCAGTGGTGACAGATGTCACCTCTGCTGGTGCAGATTTATATGAGGGTGGTACGCAGGCCCTCGCTCGTCACCAATGAGAATGCATTGCTAATGGTGGTTACCATGCTGAAAAACGGCGCTTGGCCATGGAGCATTATGCTCTCCCAAGTGATCCATCAGTTGTAGTTTGCACAGGAATAAACAGGAGGCATTACTTTCAGAGCAACCTATGCAGCACGCACAACGATGCGAAATGGAAACATTTCATTAAACGACAATTGCCACGATTTTCAAGCGTGGGTGCTGAATGAAACCCCTGAGCGATTCTTAAAGGGCGGAGGAAGAAATGAAGCACGTCTGGTCAGCTCCAAGACAGAGCTGCGTTCTGGGCTTGACACAGACATCAGTGCCGACTGAGCTCTCTCCTGTAACAGACAGGCTTACGAGACAAGCCACCAGCTGCAGGCTGGGCCTAACAGATGCCTCACGCCCTTAGCAAGGCACAGCAGGCGGGGCTGAGTCAGAGTCAGCACCCGAGTCAGCACCCCCCCACCCAAGTCCCGTCCTGCACAGCTCGGCTACGACGAGCAACGCGGTACCGGCACAAAGGTGAGGCAGGAGGGCCCGCTCTGCTGCGTGCCCCTCGGGGTGACTCGGGTATCCGGGCCGTGCCTGGACCGCCTCTATGGGCAGGAAGGGCTGCTGTGTGCGGGCGGCTCCCTTACCGCCCAGGCAGCCCGCCGGGAGACCCTCACGGCCCAGCCCGCGCTGCGCCCCTCCCCCAGGGGGCCGGTCTTACGCACCGCCGCCGTTACAGACCCGACGAGCCCCGCTCCAGGCTCCTCCTTCAGCGCCGGGACAGCGAGGCGGGCGGCGGGGCCGGGACAGACGGCAGCAGCCCACGGGAGGCCCACCGGGCCGAGGTCCGACCGGGCCGAGGTCCGACCGGGCCGAGTTCCGACCGCGGGCCCAGCGCGCACCGAACCCGCCGCGCAGCGACGCTCGCAGCCTCTCGCCGCGTCGCCCGGAAGTGACGCCCTAGTGGCGACGAGCGGAAGTGACGCACTCTCGGAGCGCCCGCCGGAAGCGGCGGCATCGCGGCGTGGCGCTAGCCAATGGGCGGCTTGTGGCAGCGCTGAGCTTCGTGTCACTGAAGGACGTGCAGCAAAACGTGCGCTTTCAAACCATGCGCTCTTCAAGTCATGGTTCTTTGTCTGTCAGGTGTCAGAAGCTGAAAGGCTTTCATACGTGGGGAATAACTTCAGCAGCGGAGCCATGACATGCAGCTCCCTGTGCAGGTATGGGGAGCTGGCCACACTGTGCGAGAAACAAGAAGGTGAAAGCAGAGGAGCTGCGCAAATGAAATGGCCTTGTAGCCTTCTGTCAAGGTGACTGGTGAGTTCTCATTGAGGCCGTGGTGCGAATGGGGAGGAGCTGGGCAGCTGATGTCATCTGGCAGCCGCACCATTTTGCACGCTGCTTCCTCGGGAGCTGTGATCTTACACATAAGCGGAGTTTAGATCTGCTGGAGGAGAAGAGTGAGAAGGTGTCTGCACGGAGCTGAAACCTGGGCACAACAGCATTATTCCTTCTGAGCTGCCAAGATCAGTACCAGGAAACCAGGGGGTCGTTGGTCACCATTGAACTTCTGGGCCACAGTCCGGAGGTGCTGTATGAATTAAGAACTTGTCTGTGCCTCGTGCTGTAATGGGAAGCCTTGGTGAAATCACCAGTTGTCACACGTGCTGGTTTTAGAAGGTGACCTTTGTAGCCTCGAGGCAGCTCCCATGAATTCCTAAGAACTATTTTGCGTGGGGGATCGTTCCCATCCTCTGGTAGAAGAACCTCTTGTATCAGTGGAAACCAAGTGTAAGATCATCTTACTTTGTCACAGCTAACCTACAGAGCTCTGAAGTACATTTGGTGTGTGTGTCAGGCTCCTGTTAGTGAGTGCTGTGCCCCGTGGACGCGCTACATTTGTCCTGCAGTGTTTGCTCGTGGTTTATCTCTACTCTGACCACGGGGGTTACTTAAAGTAGAAGTGGGGTGACACAACGTAAACAGAACTGCAGAAACTGCTAAGACGAGGTGCTTCCAGCCATTTAATGTCCTTGTGCTGGTTCTTTTGAAAGGGTCGTGATATAGATTGTTAAATTTTTCTCTCCAAATACAAACTGGATGATGTTTAAAGGTCCAACTCTAAGGATTCTGTGAGTCTGTTCTATGATTCTGTGGTGAGGAGCAGCACAGACTATTTGGGTTTGCTCCTCTGAAGTGTGAAATGAAAAATGACTTGCTAGAAATTAACCTGTTCTATAGATTCCAAGTTAATTTTTCTCAGCTCTGAGACTGTCAATGGTTATCATTTGCACTTGTTCTCCCCAGGTATTTTCTTGGTGTTTTAAACAAGGATCCTGGGCAAATGGAAGTCTATAATGCTGAAATATTCAACATGCAACCTTTACTGTCAGGTAGGACAGTTCTGTATTTAACCCTGGTGCCGAGGTCACAATGTCTTGGAAATATGTATGCATTCAAAACCGACTAATTGGCTACTGACAGCATTGCCCTGTTTCCTCCTACTCTTATTTCTGCTGTGCCGCCTTAGAATGAGGGAAGGAGGATACATCACTCTGTCCACGCCTGGGGAGCAGTATGGAATGAAAAAAGGGAGAATGAAGCAGAATCACAGCTGATAGTCACGGGAAGAGTGAAGCAGAGAGCTCGGGTGTGGGAGGGTGGAAATACCAGAGTTAGAAATAGAGTTGTCACTGCTTAGGATAATTGCAGCCCTTCTCCTGCTGAGGGAGGCTTGGAAATAATCAAGTTAGTAGACTGAGTCGTTCACTGAAAAAGAAAACAGCTTTTCCCCAGCAGAACTGCTTTTTATTTCTGAATCTAGTGGAAATGATCCTAAGAATATGATCTTTAAGGAACTGTTTTCTTTTTTAGGCAACAGGAGCTTAGTATTGCTGCAACCTGTGCATTATGCTTTTAGATTTTGTAGCAAAAATTGTCCCTCTTTATTTTAGGTACATAATCTTTCACATTCAGTGTATTTTATTAACAAAATCCTGTAGAGAAGACCCTGAAGTGGTGTGCCTAGTCCTTCTGTAATTTATTAGAGCTAAAGGGGTACCCAATACATGCACTTTCCTGCCTGCTGCAAGCCAAGCATACTAATTTTTATTCTTTTGTAGATAATTTAATTCCTGATGACACAAGGGATTATCAGAATAAATCCTACAGGGAAAGGTAAGGTTGAAACCTGATATCATAATGTGCTGTAGTTATCCAGCAGACAGTGGTAAATACTTGTCTGAAACTGAGATGTTTGATTTGTTGCAGGACAAACTTGTGCAGGGTCAGCATTCTTTCTATGCACTGATGGTTTTTGAGACAGCATGTTGTTAGTGTCTAGCTTAGCAGTATGTTCCTAAATACTTTAGACTTGTCTACAGTTCCAGATAAAACATGCCCGTTTGCATTTCTTTGTCGTATGCTTTGTTTGTACCCAGCGTTATGTTTGGAATTACTTTAAAAACATACATGTAGAACAAGCGGTGGTTATCTGGGTATTCTTCCTGCATGCAAAGTGTCTTGAGTTCAGTGTGTTGTCGTTGCTTCTGTGTTATACACAGGTGGATTTGTGCATTGAGGCATTTGGTACCAGCAAGCGGAAGCGAGCTCTGAACTTGTGGTTTTTGCAGTGCAGGGGCCTCTGTAGTGCCACGTGCAGAAATGTGCTGACTGTGGTGGACAGAAAATGTACTCACAGAGCAGCATTGTGAGCTTTCTTGTATTAGTGTTCAGGAAACTATTCTAACCTAAAAGAGCTGTGCGGTGGATTTAAGGATGTGTTCTAATAAGAAAGCTAGTCCCTGATTCTCTGGTCCTCATGCTCCCTCTTTCCTCTTCAGCCATTGCTCCTTTGTCTTAGAAGAGCTGAAGTTCCTGCCTGCTGATGAGAAGAGCAGGGACCGCAAAGCTCGATGCCTCTGGTTCCTGGACATCCTTATTAAGTTCAGCTTCCTGAAAATAATCAAGAAGAAGCGTAAGACAATTTTCAGCTCTTACCCTTTTCAGCTGCCTGCTGGGACTTGGTTTGTAGTTACCATAATAGCAAACAATGAAGCTTCCCAGAGTTACCTGTTTGATAAATGGCTACATGCAGCAGTTACAGTTCAGCTTGTTTCGTGATGAGGTTCAGTATTTCCATGCCATTGTGGAGTTTTAGATCTGCACCTACTGGGATATACGTGTGTCATTCTCTTCAGTCCTTTTCTAACTGTCATACATCAGGGTCCTGCAGTGAGATCCTATTTGTAGGAGATAAAATAGTTTACATCTGAGTTTGAGATTCCTTTTTTGCTTACAGACAGTTCCTGGTTTCTGTACCTGAAAACATTTTATATCCATTATTTTATATAACCAGTCTTGGTGCTCACTGTGAAACCCCTTTCCATTCTAGATCCAATGGGTCCTGAATGCCCCCACATCATTAGCAGGAAGCTTATGAAGAACTTCACTGACCTACAACAATGGCGGGTAAGGAACTGTGATTGCTTTGATGTTATTGATGTTCAGAGGATGGAGAAAACAGCTTGAAGGGTCACAGAGTCATTATCAAATAGCACTGCACCAAAACGGGAACAGCAGAAGCTTCTCTTGAGTAGCAGGCCAGGCCAGGTAAAATATTCTGTTATGGCTGATGTTCATCCATGAATAATGGAAGTCTGAAACGTAACTGGGAGAGGCAGAGTCATGTGTGCTTAAACAAGCCTGTGCCTGTGAATTTAGCCAGGCTCACCAGGCTGACTTGATCAGCAAGAGTGAGAAGATTTGTACTTGTTGCTACAGTGCCTTTTCTCAAGAATCCAACAGCCTCTGCGTAGCATAACTGCCATTGCTCAGCCATCATCTATCTGCTGTTTGCTGTGAGCTGGAGGTTAACAGAGAGGTTGAAACCGTGTGGGCCATCGAGGGTGCATTTGTTTATAAAGACTCAGACCAGGGGTGAACAGTAAAAATAAATGCTTTCAGACCTGCTCTGTGTGTTGTGTATGGCTGCAGTGGGTACCTTTAGATCAGCTTCACCTCGCTGTCATCTTGCCAGTGTGCCACAGAGACAGAAGTGTTTGTAGACAGTGATTCAGTCAAGTCTGTAAACCTGTAAACATCTCCAGAGACCTGCACTTTTGAACAGAAACATGGGCAGTTGTTGAGGAAGACCTTGAGGCCCCTGTGATCAGGGACCTGTGTTTCCTAAAGCTCTTTTTTCATGTCTCGGAAATGCTTGCCATAGCTAACTGGGGCTCCAGTTCTGTCTGCACCTGGTGGGTGGTTGTGTTTTGGGTTTGCTAACTCTCTGCTTTTCATCTGTTCTCACACTTGCTGTTCAGTGTTCAGAATTTAATCTGCGTCGCTGAAGACTAAAATTGCAGCATATGTCATTGCACTGGCTCTGCACATTAAAAACTTCCAAGCTGACCTCACTGTCCTGCAGAATGACTTGAAGCTCCACGAAAGTAGGTGAGTCATGTTTGCTTATGCCTGTTAAGATGCCTGTGGTCCTCGTGCAAGCAGTCCCTGGGGAAGAGGGCTCTGGAGCCTCTTCTGTGCCCAAACAGTACAGCGATACCCGCTGTGAGTTCCCTATGTTGCAGTTAGACTCTGAGTGTGTTGAAGTTTTATATTCAAGCCCTGCTACGTCTAATGGGGTAGTTCTATGTGTCAAAGCTTTGAAAGAGTGCTTTTCACAAACCTGCTCAGGTGCACTGTGAGGCTTTTTGTCTATCTGAAAGTGGAAAAACTTGAGGCAGGCAGCATCAAAATGGCAGAAAACCTATCCAGGTGCTACCCAGTGCTGTGTCTTGCCTGCTAAGTCATGTTGCTCCTCACTGAATCCCTTCTTTCAGCAGAGATCTGGTGTCAGCTCGGTACCAGTCTGGATGCAAGTACAGATTTGTATCTGACTGTAACTGGAAAACTAGAAACAGATTTTCTTTCTCACAGGCAGATTGTGAGCATGTAGTTGCTGTTCCTCCCCAGATGCAAGACTTTACAATTTAACTTTATAAGATTCTGCTCGCCTTACCTCCTCAGTTTGTCAGAGTCTGTTTGGATGTCAGCATAGCCCTCTGGCACTGGGAGGAGGAGCCAACTCAGTGAAGATGAATGGTGGAGAACAGTGTGCAGTATAAGCATCCAGGCAAACAATGCTTGTCATGATAGATTTTGAAGAAATTTCTTCCTAGGCTTAAATTTTCTGTGAAGAAACTACTGTTCTTCTGCCAAGTGATGTCTCTGTACTGCTAGCTGCGCGGATGTGCTTAAACCTGCAGGTGTCTGGCAGAGCCTGACAGCTCCTCTGACAGCGAGGACTCCCAGCAGACATTAGCTGATCAGGCAGCTTGTTATTGCTACCTGGGAGTGGGTCAGGTTGCCCTGTTAATAGCTGCTCAGCTGTGTGTGATTGCTGTCCCAGCCTTTTCTGTTCTGCAAGATGTGGTGACTCTAAAGACATTTGCTGCCTGACTCCACTACGTGGATCTTTCCCATCAGGGTTGTTTAGAGGTGATGCAGCTGGGAAGGAACTGCAAAAGGACAGAACTCCTTCAGTACCACTGAAAAGCATTCTAGAATATGTTGGGGCTTCTCCTAGAAGGATTTAATATCAAGATTCTGGGATAACTGGAAGTTATCGGGGCTGTTACCAGCCCTTGGTTTTGTGAGCTCTGTAGTCAGATTTGATGTAAAGATTTCTGGGCTTTGCCTCCAGTTCTGCTCTTTGTTGACTAATAGTGGCGTTAACAGTATAATCTAATGTTGGTTTCCCACCTTTTTAAAATTCTATTGCTTTGGAAGTAAGCTTTTCAATAAAAGACATGCTCTTTTTCTGCAACAAACACCAAGGTTTTTGCTTTTAAGTGCTCTACTGGAGCTGGGAGCATAGACTGTAGCGTGGTGATAAGAAAAAAGTGGGGGAAGCAGCAACATGTAGGAAAAACAAAGATGAGGCATATGGCTGTGAGGCTCTTGATTTAGCCATGGAATGATCATTGCTTATGGTGGGAGGTTTGTTTGAATAGCACCAGATATCTCTTGCCATCTGAATCTGTTTTTCTTTTAAAGACGTAATGTCAGCTGAGAGGATTCTGAGGTGTGTTCTCATGGCCCCAGATGAGGCAGGACTTTCATTTCCTTGCTGCGTTTGCTCAAACATGCTTCATTCTGTGTTTGACAAGTCTCCAGGTGTGTTCTGGCTGGTGACATCTTGATCAAGCCCTGCTCAGTACCAGTCTCATCCAAAATGTGTTTACATCTAGGACTGCTGTATTTCAGCAGTTAAGAGGAGCTGCTCTCTGTATTAGGTTCTTTCCATCCTGTCACTCATGGTATAGGATTCTGTTGGAAATACGGGCTGCTTGCTTTTTTTTTCTCCAAGATTGCTGTACACTGAGTAAGGCACCGTGGGTTTTTAATACTCTCTGGGGTGCTCGTGCCCAGTTTGGTAGTGTTCTAGCCTTTCCAGCAAGGCTCCCTGCCTTGTAGTATTTAAATACTTCCAGTTTGCGTTCTGGTGGTTGTGTTGGGATGCAGAGCAGACATCCTGCTTGCTTCTACCTCCTAGCTTCCCTCCTGAGGTGAACAAGCTATTGCTCATTTCTGCAGTGTCTTTCCCAGAAGACCACTCTACCCCACTAACACAACGTTTCTCTGTTGTTTTCCAGGTTGATGGACATTGCAAGGGCCATGCGGTTGAAGGTCTCCAAGGCAAAGGGGATGCCAGGACTTGAGAAGGATCAAAATCACAAGCTTGGCACCCTTTCTCTCCCCTTGCCTGTGCAGAAAGCATCAGGGAGCCAGAGGAATCGCCAAAAGATGAACTGAGAATCTGGGAGGTGTGAGCAGGGGTGGAACAGTTCCGTTCTCAACAGTTGTTCTGCACACACAGCATCATGGGGATGCATTTGCCTGTTGGATTTGGCTTTCCAGCATCATGGCACAGCCCTGTTGAAGTCTCTGTGCTGACGGGAACAGCTGTTATTTCATTAAACTGTTTACCTTTCTTACGTATTTAGAAAATGTATCAACCCTTTGTCTTTCCTCCTGTCTGTGAGGGGAGAAAGATGTACAATGTGCCAGAACGAAATCACGTTGTTAGGAATTGTAGGTGCTGTGCTGACTGCGTACTTCAGGCGGGTTTTACCCCTTTGTGACACAAATGCAGAGATCTTGGAGGTTACCCTGAGGATGGTGGCCATGCAGTTCCCTGAGAGCTGTCCCAGCACTCCACCAGGAGCTTGCCCCAAGGCAAGAATGCTCCTCATCTCTCAGCTGGACCTCCCACAGGCCGGGAAGCACTGCAGCTCATGCTGCTGACCCTTTGCTCTGTTGAGCCTGACAGTGCTGAGAAGGGCTTGGCTCTGACTGCCCTTCAGACAGCTGAGGGCTTTGCTGTACTAGTCAAGCTCAGCTCCCTCCATCTCACCTCGTTGGCCACATTCCTGTCAGGCCTCTGCTGGACCCTTTCCCCACTGCTGCAGTGGTTCTGAGGGACACCAGCAAGGATGCTGAGCGCTTCACTGCTCTTGATGTGCATTCCATTAGCTGCCAGTGAGAAAAAGGGAGCACAAAATGAGTGACTTAGAGCCCTGCAACATCCCTCCAGAAGGCAGAGAGGATCTGCAGAGGTAGAACTCCTTCTGGCGGGCCAGCAGCAAAGCATGGACATACAGGCATGCCTTTTACTGTGTCACCTCCACATTAGCGAGGCTTAACTTAAAAAATAAAATAACCCCAGTGCAATGTCTCTTCATCCTGTTCGCTTCTCTCTTCAGGTCATATCTGTTGAGATCTTGGAAGCTTTGCCAGGAAGATCAGAACTGTTTCTGTTCCTGAAAGTAACTGTGGTTCTTCTGTCATGATAGGACCTTCTGAATGGAATCCTGAGGATCCATCAGCCCCCTTTTGTGCAGCTCAGGCAGAACCAAATCTCAGAACTCTCTCTCTTATATTTACTTTTAACAGTTGATTTCTGTTTGCCTTGTTTACTTTTTTGGGGGCAAACAACTCGTTCTGATCTACACCAGTATGAACTGTGCAAAGGTAGGCATCACTTCTGGTGGCAGCTTTCTTTTCTTCTACCTGGAAGGAACCCCATTTTGCAGGGACTGGCTGCTGGAATTGCAGTGAATGAGGATGGAAGAGGGCAGATCACAGATAGAGGAACAAAAGTGTCTTTGTTGTGCCAGTTCATTTCTCCCAAGTGTTCTGTCTGTTTATTTGATTGCCAATATTATCTTGTTGTGTTTCTTGAGTGATGCCAGGTATAACAGTCTCCCAGTTTGCATTTCCTAGTTGTCACTCCTGTTGCTGTTGAAGGCAACATAGCTTTCATGGAATCACCACATGGTTGTGTTGGAAGGGATCTGGCAGCCACATAAAATGCGGTTTCTCCATCCCTCACTGTCTATTTAAAAAAGTAACATACTGTTGGTGGAGGTTTTTTTGTCTACTTTTATTGTGCCTGACACCCATGACAGAGGGAGGCAGTGATTGTGTAGAACTGCTAATGGCTTTGAATGGCTTTGAGCTTAACCTGTTGATCTCTGTGTGGACATGGAAGAGGCATTTGCAAGTGAGCCTGATGATGGCAATTACATACTTTTGTAAAAGCACAGAAGAGGTGAGGGGAAACACGAAATAACAGCCACTGGAAAAGCAAAAGGGGCTCGTGTACTCGTGGCCACCAGGTTGGGCAATCTGTATGCCCACTCAGTATCCTGTCTACTGTGGTGAGCAGCTGCATCTGCACGCACAGGGAATGTAAGGAGATGGGGTACATGGTACTGCCTGCAGGAGGGTACTGCACACTCTGCTACCACCCTGCTCCAGCAGGTTAAGGAGTCTGAGCCTCACTGTCCTTTTACACCTGGGGAGAACAGACTTTTGGCACCAAATGCCAACATATTCCACTAAAAGATACGCCCAAGGCATTGAATGCTCTTCTCACTACCTCCTTCCAGTTCTCCCCTAGGAACAGAAACCACTAAGATTCTACAGCAAACGCATCTATGCTGCAAGAGCACACTGAACCACCTGCAACAGGGAAACATGGTTTTGTAGAGTGGCTTTGAAAACACACCTTTAGACAGCTGTCTCCCTGTAGCCAAAAGGAACCCAAGCAGGAAAAGAAGAGTCCAGCCTGAAACACGCCCATGCTACTAGCCCAGGTTTTTCACGGTGAATGCAGAATCCATCCTGTTCTTGAGGTAACAAATGACCAGTGGGTCTCCCCCTGCTCCGCCCCTTCTCCTTACAAGCGAGAAGAAGGAAGAAAAAACAAGCAGAAGAAACCCAGACGTACCTTCCCACACACAGAGCAGAAATTGGAACAGCGACAGCGACTGTCTCCCTCCTGAGACATGGTGGGGAGCATCCCAGAGGAAGCCCAGGTTCTTTGCTTCTCTCCACAGGGACTTCAAGCACTCCTGGCAAGAGCTGGTTTTGTTCCTTCTTCAACTGCTTCCATCACCAAAATCTCCTTTGGAAAAGGAACCCTAAAGAAAGAAGCAGCAAATGAAAAATAATGAGCAATAACCACTTTCCCAGCTTTCTTCTGACATGCAATTTAGACCCTTGACTAGGGCAATGACTTAAAATCAGCTGGTTCCAAGAATGATCAGAATTAGCACTGAAATCACTCACTGAACTGTAGCTGGTTACCTCCAAATTCTTTTGCTTTTGGGAACAGATGGACACAGAGTTGAAGGACACAAGATAAGTGACATCTACTTCACTGTAGGTGGTTAAGCTTGGAAGTAGGACTTGAGCAAGAAAAGCTTCTCAACTCCTTGTAAGACACAAAGCAGTGGGATGATTTCCCACACCTGCAGAAAGTCTGATCTCTGCCACAGGTGGGTGAGTGACACAAGAGCTGAGCTGCCCATCCAGAAGCACGTGGGGCAGGGCATGGAGTGGTTACATACCAACATGTGAACAGGCACTCTCCTATCAGAAGGGAAATGCCTTCTCTCTTCCATGCCATGCCCACACCACTCCTCAGGGCTGCGCTGACAGCACGGAAACAATGCAGACATGTTTTTGTCATCGTGGTGGTTTTTCACAGACCCAAAAAATGAGATATTGGGTTGCTGTGCGGGTTCCTGGGTGACACTGCCATTTCCAAGCCATTGCTTCCTAGGGGCAAAGAAGGTAAAATGCTTTAACAATTTTTCACCCAGAGATTGCTATTTTACCATTCTTTTATGCAAAAAAGGAGGACAACACAGCAGATTCTTGCAGCTGCACCAATGCCCTGGGTGCTAAAGGAATGCAAAGACAGAAATATCAAACATCCCTGTGTTATTCCCATACAAGGAGGGAAGTTATGTTTAGTAATATCTTTTATTATTTAAAAGAGGTAGTTGGCACTCCTAAAGGAAAATCCCAGGCCTCAAGTTCTGACAGTGCGGCAATCTGGAATGGACTCAGATGTGGATGACCCAAATGATTTATTCTGGGTTCTAACATCCCTTCTATGCATTGACACGTTTTCTCTCTTAACTTTCCCACAGCCATCACATGTCCGCAGAACATCCAACAAACTCTCCTTCACTGCGCACGTAGGCATTCATCCAACCACAGCCATCAGTCATTCCTAGCCATGCACTCTCCCTCCAGTCATGGTCAGTATCACGTGGCCATCACGCAGCTTACTTGACTCAGTTTTTCTCTTGTTCTGGAGGTGTCCTTGGTTCCCAGCCTTACCTTCTCATGCCATTCATCTCGCTCTGCAGCTCCTGCTCTGAATAGTCTTCTTATGTTCCCACGGGGCAGGGAGAAAGTGAAGACACGGCCCCTGCCACCAAGGTCAGCTCTGCAGCACACATGACCTGAGGAGCACTTGGCTACTCATGCAAACTGCGCAGTGCAAGGAAGATTGTTGCATGTTGCGCTTCTTCTTCTCCTGGTTCAGAAATTAGCTTTCCTACCTAGTAAATGGGAAAAGAATATTAATAATAAAAATAATAAAAAGAAAACAAAAGCCTGACACAAAGCAGACGTGATTGCTACTATGGAATTCAGGAGGGCGAGGGATTGGCCCTCTACATGAAGAAGCTGACTGCAAAGGACTAAGAACAGCCATGAACACATGGAGAACTTGCGGGTCAAATTAGGGACTGAACCAATCATGGGCTTCTGCAGCTGAGGGTCTGCTCCAGGCCGCCCGGTGAAGGGAGCCTGTTGACGGGCCCTGCTTACTGCAGCTACCAGCAGCACCGCGCTCACTGACTCAACTTGATGGGGAATTCCAGACAGGCTGGGAAATCAGCATGGCTGGCTGCAAGCTGTCTGAGAGACTGAAGGAGTGCACTGAGAAGAACTGTGTGGCCCAAGCATTGAGCACACCAAGCAGAAGGGAAGCATTACTGGACACGGTGCACAGCAGGGCTTAAGACTGGAGGTGGTCAGGGCTGTAGTGACCATGCCCTCCTGGAGTTCCTCATCTCAAGGAATGCGGGCCTGGCAAAAAGCAAAGTCAGGACCCTGAGCTTCAGGAGAGTCAGCTGCAGGCTGTACAAAGAATTACTGGACAAGAGCCACTGGAAAACTGTTCTGAGGGGCAAAGGAATGGAAAAGAGATGGGAACTTGCTCAGAAAACCTTGCTCAGAGCTGCCCACACCTACCACAAACATCCCTGTGTGTGCACCTATGTGCAACCCAACTCCTCAACACACCAGCACACAAAGCTGGTGAGGGGTCTGGAGCACAAAGGGGCCATATGAGGAGAGGCTGCAGGAGCTGGGAATGCTCAGCCTGGAGAAGAGATGGCTCTGAGCAAGACCGTGAGCCCCCACTCACCTCAGCAGAGGTCAACCTGCACCCCAGCCTTCCGCCCATCCACGTGCACACGCACACACCTGCGCCACTCTGCCTGCTTTGCACACCCACATTCACGCACCGCATCTTGTGCCCTCCTTTGCATTCACAGACGTGTGCAAACCATCCCTGGGAACACGTATGTGCCTACACCTACCAGTAAACATCCCTGTGTGTGCACCTCTGTGCAACCCAACTCCTCAGCACACCCCTGTGCAAGCACACATTGGTGCCACCGTGTCCATGCACTATCCATGTGCTCACACACACTCACGCAACCACATCCCCTAGTGCAGCCCTGTGCGCACACACAGACACACGCGTAACCCCTTCCTTTCACTCCCAAAGTGCACGCACACACTGGTACCACAATGTCCTTGCGCAGCTCCAACTCTTTGCACACCCCTGTGCACGCACATATATGTGCATGCTCATCCTTGCACACATACACACTGACATGCACAGACCTGAGCAACCCCACTGGTTTGTACACTCATGAACACAAATGTGTGCAACACCATCCGTGCACAAATACACACACAAAACATGGAACCCCACTGCTTTGCACAATCCTGTGCACACTCACGTGTGTCATGCACTCATTTCCCAGCCAGTCCTCGTGAGGTCTCTTACTTAGGACGGGAGTGCAGGGGAGCAGCCAGAAGCTGTTTGCATTCCCTGCTGTCTGCTGGGCAGGTTTGTTGGCGATGCTCGGGTTGCTTTGCTTTCCCTTGGGAGGTGGGAAGGAGCTTTGGGTTGGAGGCACATCCCGTGCCAGAGCATCCCGATGGCACGCGTGGGATCAGCAGGTCTGTCAGAGAAGTGGGTGAGGTTGCACACCAAGCTGCAGCAGAGGAAGGGGAGGAGGTCCCAGCACAGCTCTGCACCACGCTCTGCCATGCTGGGCAGCTTGTTCCTGGCTCAGCAGTGCCATCAGACTGTTTCTTGCATTCCTCCCGGTCCCTGTGAATGAAGACTCGGAACACAGTCAAGGCGTTGATTGAGCACCAGAGTGCCTTTATTCAATTGGAGAAAGGAGGACGGGAGAGGTACGGGGAAAGATGGGACTCATTCTCTGTTGTTGAGGAGAGAGCGGCTCAGAGCTCGTGTTGCTGCCTGGTGCCTGGGACTGCAGGCCTGACTCCAAGTCCCCCTCCAAGACGCTCGGCTTCTCCTCAGTGACACTGACTTGGTCCTGCTTGGAGGTGCTGCTGTCGGGGCACTCGGGCTGTGTTTGGGCTGGGCTGCACTGCAAAGGCACCGGGCCACAGTCCAGGCTGGTGACTGTGGTTTCTGGCAGGCAGAATTGATCACCTGAGGAATTCAGCTTTATTTGCCTTCATCTGTGTTTCCTCTTGCTGGATCTCATGCACTCTGCTGGCTTCAGTCTGTGTTTCTACTCCAAGAAGAAAATAAATGGGTCTTCACAAACCAGAAAACTGGAAAAGCACCCTCAAGTCTGCTGTTTGAGCCTTCTTCATTTCAAGAGCACATGCTTTTATCTCCTCAGCACTCAAACACTTATTGTTTACATGGAACCTTCTCTCTCCGAGGCTGTAGCCACTGTCTCTTGTCCTGGCAATGGCACCACTGAGCAGATCACCTCCATTCTCTGCATCCTCCATTCAGTATATTTGCACATGGATAAGATCTCCCCGGAATCTTCTCCAGGATTAACAGTCCTAGCTCTCTCAGCCTGGAATACCTGTTTCCATCAGCTGCCACCATCCAGAACAGCCAGCCTTCTTGCGGTCACCTGGCCCAAACATCCCTTTGTCTCTACCCTTGATTCCTGCAAGAGAGATGGGAGCTCGGCACGCACACCATCCTTCCAACACCCCATCCCAGCAGCAAGGGATCACAGCCCTAACACAGCCAAAACAAAAAGGGTGTGCGAGTTTCCTGGTAGCACTCAGTGTGAACAAATCTACCACTGAGCAACACCATGAGCCCCCACTCACCTCAGCAGAGGTCAACCTGTAACCCCAGCCTTCCCCTATCCATGTGCACACGTCCACCCGTGCGCCACCCTGCCTGCTTTGCACACCCCCATGCACGCACTGCATCTTGTGCCCTCCTTTGCATTCACAGACGTGTGCAAACCATCCCTGGGAACACGTACGTGCCTACACCTACCACAAACATCCCTTTGTGTGCACCCGTGTGCAACCCAACTCCTCAGCACACGCACGCATTTGTTCCACCCTGTCCATGCACTCACCACATGCCCTCCAGCATCACTGCTGCCTCCTCCGGTACCGTACCTGCAGATGCTTCAGAGCTCATTAGCATGGACTTCCTTCCTCGCCTCAGCATCTGCTCCTGCGCTCACCTTCATTCCTACTGAGATACCGTCCGCTTCCAGCACCAGCTGACCTGCAAGACACAGAGAAAGGAAAGGTGGGATTCATGCAAACGCAGAAGCCCAAGGCTGCATCATCACCACGTATGGCAGCCTTGGGAAGTCAGCTGCAACAACAGCCTTTGTCAGAATGGAAACAGGCACCGTCAATTAAGTGTGACCTCCAAAGTCATTGCCACCATCAGAAATAGGCACGGAAATCGCTCACTTCACTGCAGGTGGTTACCTCCAAATTCTTTTGCTTTGGGGAAAATGTGGGCACGGAATTGAAGGACACCAGAAAAGTGGCATCTACTTCCCTGGAGGTGGTTAAGCTTGGAAGCAGGACTTGAGCAAGAAAAGCTTCTCAGCTCCTTGTAAGGCAGTAAGTGATGGGATGATTTCCCATCCCTGCAGAAATCCTGACCTCTGCCACAGGTGGGTGAGTGACACAAAAGCTGTGTCCTTGGTTCTCAGCCTTACCTTCTCATGCTGTTCATCCTGCTCTGCAGCTCCTGCTCTGAATAGTCTTCTTATGTTCCCATGGGGCAGGTAGAAAATGAAGACACGGCCCCTGCCACCAAGGTCAGCTCTGCAGCACACGTGACCTGAGGAGCACTTGGCTACTCATGCAAACTGTGCAGTGTAAGGAAGATTGTTGCATGTTGCGCTTCTTCTTCTAATGGCTCAGAAAATAATTTTCCTACGTAGAAAATGGGAAAGGAAAATAAATAAATATATAAATAAACAAATAAAGCAAAAGCCTGACACAAAGCAGACGTGATTGTAACTATGGAATTCAGGAGGGCGAGGGATTTGCCCTCTATACGAAGAAGCTGACTGCAAAGGACTAAGAACAGCCATGATCACGTTGAGAACTTGCGGGTCAAATTAGAGACTGAACCAATCATGGGCTTCTGGAGGTGAGGGTCTGCTCCAGGCCGCACCTGTGCACCTGTGTGCAACCCATCTCCTCAGCACACCCCTGTGCAAGCACACATTGTTGCCACTGCGTGTACACACTATCTGTGTGCTCACACGCACTCACGTGTCCACATCCCGTAGTGCAGCCCTGTGCGCACACACACAGACACATGTGTAACCCCTTCCTTTCACTCCCAAAGTGCACGCACACACCAGTACCACAATGGCCTTGTTCAGCTTCAACACTCTGCACACCCCTGTGTACACACATACATGTGCATGCTCGTCCTTGCACACATACCCACTGACCTGCACACACCTGAGCAACCCCACTGCTTTGGACACTCGTGAACACAAACGTGTGCAACACCATCCGTGCACAAATCCACACACACACAAATGGAAGAGTCTGAATTCCTAATTGAATGGGAATCCATGTGCAAAACTCCAATTTTGCCAATTTGCTAAATTTTTGGATACCAAGTGCTTTAGTTTGGTAGAAGACGTGAGGGCAAGTAATGGACTCATTGAATGGATACACTCAGTAATGGAAAATCCATGCACTTTATCAATCAAATTAAGGAATGAATTTTTACCTTAAAAAAAATTAAGGAAGGAATGTTTACCTTCTGGATTTGAGGGATGTCTCTTCTGCCTGGTTTGGCCAAAGGAAGCCTAAGGTTATTTGCCTTTGAATAGCAAAGCCCTAAGAGAGGGAGAAGAGTTAACCTGGACAGTGTTACCCAGGGTTGTGGGAACAGCTGAATGATTTTTGAGAACTGGTCAACTCGTGAACCTGAGACCTGGGATCCTCCATCCTAGGGTGGAACTTTACTGGAGCACGTGGATGCCACAGCAACAAAAGAACTGTGTACAACAGACTGAGAGTTTGCTGAGTGTCTTGGTTTACAGAAAGCACAACTAACTCAGCAGCAAGTGACATACTTGGAATAGGAGATTACAGCTGGACTTTGAACCTTAAGGACTGCCAGGAAAGAAGCCATCTACTAAACCCCTGAGCTGCAAACTGCCAAGGAAGTCCATACTTTCCCAGTAATGACAGGAGGGTGCCAACCACGGATACACAGCTACGGACTGATGGTAAACTTCAAACAGCATCGAGTGAGTAAGGGATAGCCAGGGTGCACTGGTGCTCAATGTTCAGGAAGCCCATAGATCTACACTGGGCCAAAGGACACTCATTTTATTACCTCATACAGTGTTTACTGTATTGGAGGCAAAAGCGGGACATTCGTTCTTACCAAAAAAGATTATCGAAACACCAAGCCATCCTGGTAGAGCAGGGCGATGTAGAAATAATTGTAACTAATACTGTCAACCCAGTATCTTTCCTTAGCGGAACTCCCGGATTGCACGACTGCTTGGAAACAACTGAAGCTGCACATTCCAGCTGCTCGGTCGGACCTGAAGGATGAACCCTCCGAGGATGCAGAATACACCTGGTTAACCAACAGCTGCAGTTTGATGAGACAAGGAGACTGTAAGGCAGGACATGCAGTAACTGCTACTGACCAGGTCATAGAAGCACAACCACCAGCTGTGGGGACTTCCCCTCGGAAGGCTGAAATAACTGCCTTGACCAGAGCCTTAATTCTATGGACAGATGCTAAATATGTGTTTGGGGTGCCACACGCTCATAGGACCATCTGAAAGGAGCAAGGATTGCTCACACACAAGGAAAACAGCGCGATGTAAATCTACCAATGGCTACTAGAGGCGGTAAAGGACATCAGAAATGTAACACTGCACAGGAGACAGAAAATAAGGTGATAGATCAGATGGCAGAACAGGCAGTTGAAGAAGGCTTCAATTCCAGATGGTACACTTAAAACCTCTGAACCCAAGTCAAAACCTGTAAAATATTCTAAGGAGAACAGGAGTCTAATTAACGATTTAGAAGGGAAGAGAGCAAGCTGACAGATGGGTGCAAACCCAGATGGACACAATGTTATGCCCTTTTGTGTTTTATGGGAATTGGTTAGAAGGGAAGATCAATATTGGGCAAACCAACACTACAAAGTACAATCCCAGGACCAGGAACAGGGCACAAGTGGGCCTCACGGGAAGGGGCCTTCCAGGGCAACCATGGCAAATTGATTTCACAGAACTCCCAAGAAAAGGGGGGTATCGCTGTAGGAAAATTTCTGTCACCTTAGAAACAGTTCAGGATGCTGCTGCAGATGCCTGATGGACAATCCAAGAGGAGGCATCCTGTTTATCCAAAGTTGAATTGCAACATGGGGTAGGCAGGGATAACACTGACTGGGGAACAGTTTTCTCTGGACTATGGGATAAACTTGCTAGTTGCCAAATTTGGGATGACTGAAACAGCTTTTCTTAGCCTGCATCACCTTGCTACTCTTTGTGTGTTTTGCTTGTGTTGTTATAAGATGCTCTTTGTGTCTGTGCCAGGATACCAGAAGGGAATATATGAGGTATAGGAGAGGCATGAGCTAAGGTAAAAGGTAGAGAGCGGGACTTATTTCAGGACATGTCAAGATAGAATAAAATAATCTAGCAGGTGGAAGCCCTGCTAGATTAAAGAAAGGGGGGAACTGAATAGTGAAAAAGGACTCCATAGTAGCTGAAAGGGGAACACTTTGCTACAGAAAAGGGAAAGGGGGCCTCGCTAAGGCAAAGGGTAGTTACAGATAGATAGTTTATGTTAAGGGAGGACAGAGAAAGGGGGAATTACAGACACTTACTCAAAACAAAACCAGAAAAGAGGGCAGCAAAGATAAGAAGGAACTGTCCGGTGACCTCTGACAAGAAGAAGGATTAGATACCCCCGGGCAAGATGATGCTGACATGGGAGAACGATAACGGCAGATAACACCAAGAAGGAAACAGAAGAAGAATTTCACCCCAAAACAAAGACAAGGGTCGCGGGGAATGGGGTCAGAGGGAATGGGGTCAGAGGGAATGGGGCCATAGGGAATGTAATGAATATGTAATCAAACTGGGGAGGAGACTATTGATCATGTATTAGCTTGACTTATGTCTGTAACACACTTTTCTCCTTACGGTGTGCAAGTTTGGAGGAGCTATCCCCCTTGCACCCGGCGCTGCGCAACGCTGGAATAAACATACCTGCTTTATAACCAGTCTCTGGATTATAGAGTTTGATTCTGCAAGTCAGTACCACAATGTCCTTGTGCAAATCCAACCCTTTGCACACCCCTGTGCACGCACATACATGTGCATGCTCATCCTTGCACACATACCCACTGACCTGCACACACCTGAGCAACCCCACTGCTTTGGACACTCACGAAAACAAATGTGTGCAACACCATCCATGCACAAATCCACATACACTCACACACACACACAAAACATGGAACCCCACTGCTTTGCACAATCCTGTGCACACTCACGTGTGTCATGCACTGATTTCCCAGCCAGTCCTCGTGAGGTCTCTTACTTAGGACGGGAGTGCAGGGGAGCAGCCAGAAGCTGTTTGCATTCCCTGCTGTCTGCTGGGCAGGTTTGTTGGCGATGCTCGGGTTGCTTTGCTTTCCCTTGGGAGGTGGGAAGGAGCTTTGTATGGAGGCACATCCCGTGCCAGAGCATCCCGATGGCACGCGTGGGATCAGCAGGTCTGTCAGAGAAGTGGGTGAGGTTGCACGCCAAGCTGCAGCAGAGGAAGGGGAGGAGGTCCCAGCACAGCTCTGCACCACGCTCTGCCACGCTGGGCAGCTTGTTCCTGGCTCAGCAGTGCCATCAGACAAGAAGCAGGGAAGGAAATCAAGGATGGGGGGTACCATCAAACAGAGTCCGTGCATGCCTGTGCAAGACAAACAGACCCAGAGCTTGTGTTTTTTTTCTGCTTTTGTAGCATTTGTGTGCTGTAGCTGAGCAAAAGGTTCTGCTGCTTGATTCTTCTTCTGCAACAGCCACCTACCGGTAAATGGCTGCGGGGATGGAGGATGTGACAGAAAGCATTTGTCTGCACGACAGCGTAGTTACACTTGGTCTAGAGAGTGAGAGAGGGCAGGCAGCACTGCCTGATGTTGGTCAGGGTGAGCTCCTTCTTCCGCAGCGTGATGATGGCAGGGCCGGAGACGATCTGCAGGGACAGCTCAGAGGTGGGAGCTGGGAATGGACACGGCAGGAGGACAGAGGTGTGAGGGAGCAGCCAAGGCAGCGAAGAGCATCAAAAGGCCCTGAAAAGCATCACAAAGCCACAGCCAGGAAGCTTGGGGTTTTCATGAGCAGCATCCAGGATGCTAGAGACTGTTTGCTCCCCTAAAAAATGGTAACAGAGCTCTCGCTGCGGGCATCACAAAACCAGGCAAAATGGGAACACACCCAGAGCTCTGCTGCACGCACCCCACAGTCAGAGCATTGCAAGCTGAGCTGCCTTGCTGTTTCTTGCATTCATCATGGTCCCTGTGAATGAAGACTTGGAACACAGTCAAGGCGTTGATTGAGCACCAGAGTGCCTTTATTCAATCGAAGAAAGGAGGACGGGAGAGGGACGGGGAAAGATGGGATTCATCCTCTGTTGTTGAGGAGAGAGTGGCTCAGAGCTCGTGTTGCTGCCTGGTGCCTGGGACTGCAGGCCTGACTCCAGGTTCCCATCCAAGGGCTCGGCTTCTCCTCGGTGACATTGACTTGGTCCTGCTTGGAGGTGACGCTGTTGGGGCACTCGGGCTGTCTTTGGGCTGGGCTGCACTGCAAAGGCACCGCACAGGTCGCCCATAGAGAATTTCATATGGGCTTCATCCTTCCTTGGTTGGGGTTTAGTGGTTTAGTTGGAATTCTCACAAGTGCCAGAGGCAGTGCTTGCAACCATGGAATCCCAGCCTCTTGGCCAACTTTTAGTATTTGCAGCTTAGATAAATGGCTCCTCTTTTCCACTTGGCCACTTGACTGTGGCCTGTAAGGTGTATGCAACTGCCAATTGATTCCCAATAAAGTACTGACTTGTTGAACCACTTTAGCAATAAAATGGTGGCCTCAATCTGAAGAGATTGTTCCTGGCACCCAGAACCTTGGAATTATTTCTTGTCACAAAACTTTTGTTACTTCCCTGGCCTGGTTAGTCCGGCACGGGTATGCCTCAGGCCATCCTGAAAAGGTATCTGCTCAAACTAACATGTATCTGTACCCCCCTTTTCTTGGGAGCTCTGAGAAATCTACCTGCCATTATTGTCCTGGATAATTTCTCTCCCTGTTTGCCCTAACTGAACTTTGTGGCCTGTGTTAGGATTATTTGGTAAACAAACTTCACCTTGCTGGGTCACTTGCCTAATGGCAGTATACCCATTTCGGGTGACCACTCGTTGAACAAGATATTTATATAATGCTTCTGCTCCCGAGGGAGTTTTCCTATCTTCAGTCACCACAGCCCATCATATGGCTGCTGGAATCATTCTTTTCCCTTGTGCTGGAAAGGTCCATCCTTCCTCTTTTACCTGCCCTTCCTGATAATTATTTATCGAGTTCCAATACTCTTTGGAGTGCTTTGGCTCACCATCCACCTGCATGTTACCATCTGGAATCAAGGAAGCCTCCACCACCTCACCCTCTGCCGCTCGCTTTGCTTTCTGTCAGCCAGCGCATTTCCCATTCCTTCAGCACTGTCTCCCCTTTGCTGGCATCAACAGTGCATTTTAGCAACCTTCTCCAGCTGTTGGACTGCCTCCAGGAGTCTGGCTATTTCTTCAGCGTGTTTAAGACCTTTCCCTTGGCTTGACAACAGTCCTCTTTCTTTCCATATTGCTGATATGGGTGCATGAACAGCACTAAAGGCGTATTTTGAATCAGTCCATATCTTTATCTTCCCATGTCGAACAAAGCTGCTCCCATCTGTGTACCAGGTGTCTTCCGCATCCTCCAGTGGTTCTTCTTTCAAGTCTCTGCGACTGGAATAGACTGCTTCCATAGTCTCTAAACAGTCGTGAGACACAGGTTCTCCTGTAATTGCACTAAGAAAAGCAGCTGGATTTACAATATTTGTTACTGTTATTTCTCCATCATCTTGCTCCACTAGAATGGCCTGATACTTCAAAAATCTCTGAGGGGAAAGCCAATGTCCCCCTTTCACCTCCAGCACTGGAGAGACCGTGTGGGATACCAGTGCAGTTCTCTTCTGCCCCATTGTCCTAATGCTGGGGCCTTCATTAACTCCTCTTTCAACTGCTTTCAACCGGGCCACAGTCCAGGCTGGTGACTGTGGTTTCTTGCAGGTTCACGTCAGCCCCTTCAGCAGAACTAGGAGAAAGGACTGGCTGAACAATGATGACCTCTTTCTCTCTGTCTCTGCTGTCACTCAGAAGGCTTTCATTTGAATTGCAGCCTGACTCCAAGTCCCCCTCCAAGACGCTCGGCTTCTCCTCAGTGACACTGACTTGGTCCTGCTTGGAGGTGCTGCTGTCGGGGCACTCGGGCTGTGTTTGGGCTGGGCTGCACTGCAAAGGCACCGGGCCACAGTCCAGGCTGGTGACTGTGGTTTCTGGCAGGCAGAATTGATCACCTGAGGAATTCAGCTTTATTTGCCTTCATCTGTGTTTCTTCTTGCTGGATCTCATGCACTCTGCTGGCTTCAGTCTGTGTTTCTACTCCAAGAAGAAAATAAATGGGTCTTCACAAACCAGAAAACTGGAAAAGCACCCTCAAGTCTGCTGTTTGAGCCTTCTTCATTTCAAGAGCACATGCTTTTATCTCCTCAGCACTCAAACACTTATTGTTTACATGGAACCTTCTCTCTCCGAGGCTGTAGCCACTGTCTCTTGTCCTGGCAATGGCACCACTGAGCAGATCACCTCCATTCTCTGCATCCTCCATTCAGTATATTTGCACATGGATAAGATCTCCCCGGAATCTTCTCTAGGATTAACAGTCCTAGCTCTCTCAGCCTTTCCTTATAGGAGAGATGTTGCAGTCCCTTTATCATCTTCTGAGCCCTCTGTTGGATTACGTTAGGTATGATTCTTGTAACAGAGAACTCAGATCAGGACACGATGATCGATGTGTGGTCTCAACAACGCTGAACTGAGGGGAAGGAACATCTCTCTCAATCTGCTGGCAGTACCTTGCTTATTTGCAGCACAAGGATATCATTAAGTTATTTTTGGTGTATTTTTTCTTTTTCTTTTTTAAATTCTTTTTTCTTTTTTTCTTTTTTTTTTTTTTTTCATCAAGTTCACATTTCTGTTTCACATTCACTCTGTATCATTCGCTATGTAGCTCCAGGGAAAGATGGGACTCATCCTCTATTGTTGAGGAGAGGGTGGCTCACAGCTCGTGCTGTTGCTTGGAGGCAGGGACTGGTGGTCTGATTCTACATCTGCCTCCAAGATGCTCGGCTTCTCCTCACTGATGCTGACCTGAGCCTGCATGGTGGTGCTGCTGTCGGGGCACTCGGGCTGTGCTTGGCCTGGGCTGTCCTGGGACCCCTGCACTGGGTCGCAATCCAGGCTGGTGCCGGTGGTGTCTGGCAGGCTCAGGTCAGCAGCTTCCGGAGGGATGGGATGAATGAGGGCTTGAATGACGATGACGTTCTCGTCTCCATTGATGGTGCCATATGGAAGGCTGTCGACTGAAATGCAGCACCCTGTGCTTCCTAACAGCTCTGCGTTGATGGAAGCACAGGATACGCTGTCGTCCCATGCCCGGCGTCTTCGGGGAACACAAGGGCTCGGGTCCCCTAGGAAGGAGTAGATGCACAGCGGTTAGTGTCAAACGTTCACAAGATGAATCATGCTTTAAAGAGGTCCTTGGCATTTGGCTATGTAGTGGTGGTGGGCAGAAGCAAATAGGCTTCTAGCAACAGTGTCATTGTCTCGACAGTGATCCTCGTGCAGGTGCAGCTCTTGTGTTGACAAGAGACTCATTTGGGAAAGACAGGGGTGAACCAAAGATGTCAGGCACGGGCTCGAACGCCAGAAGGAGGTACAAGCCCACTGAAAGCATGAATCCTACCTGTGCTGCTGACAAGCAGTGTTTTGAAAACTGGATTTGCACCCTTACCTGCCAGGACCAACACTTCTGCTTCTAAGGGATCGCTGGCACTGCTCTGCAGTTGGCGTTCGGCCACAGGCGATGGTTTGCCCAGGCAGAAGCAGGAACGCCAACTGCCAGCTGGTGCCTGCTTCCTCTTCATGGGCACACTTGGTCTGGAGAGAAAACAGAGCATGCTGCCAGTCGTGGTGCAGGGTGAGGGAAGAGCTGCTCCGAGCCCTTGCTGACAGTTGCCCGTTCCTGGCAAACCCACCCGACCAATGATGATAGGGGCTGGAAAGGGAAGTCCTCTTTACCTTTCAGATGGAGAATCAATGACCGCGTGGAAGTTCCTCAGATCAGCTGTGGGGCCTTCCTCCACCTCGACATCGCTGCTCTGTGTCGCCGTGGGAGGGCTGCTCTGGCCTCTCCTCTCTGCCTGTGCCTCCTGCACGGTGAGCAGCTTTGTGGCAGGAGGAGACACACACACAGACTTGGGCCCGGCAAGAGAACTGTGCCCTGCAAGGGGAAACCACAGGTAAGAGGGAGGATCAGAAAGCAGCAGCACAGCCATCCCAGTTCTGCATTTCTCTCAGACTTGCTTATCAGAGCCACTGCAAGAAGAGGAGCTCAAAGTAACCGTGTGCTCAGAGGTATGCTCGTGGCAAAGGACACAGCCACAATTAAGAGCAGCTCACTGTATCGAAACAGGCAAACAAAAACCCTAGAAAAACTAGGGGCAGGGACCTCAGAAAGCTTTGCTGCCACACTTCAATCAAGCTTCGCCTGCTTGCAAAAAATCTTAACAGCTGTGACGGTTTTCTCCATGTAAGTTATGGGTTTGGACACTCTCAGGATCCAGGAACGGGGCACCATATTCCAATCTAAACCCAGAAGCCTGCTGTCTCCTTGACAGCAAAAGCATTTTCAAAGGTCTTGGAGAAGGCCTGGCTTGGATCAAGGTGTCAGATCAAGATCAAGCTAATGGAGAAAGACGCTCACCTGCTCCCTCTCCCACGGCTGGTGTGGATGTGGAGGGGAAGAGGACGTCTGTGTGGCTGATCAGGAACTCCACCACAGCTGACTGCGTCTGCAGCTCCTTGCAGGCAGCTTCTCCATAGGCGCAGGCAGACTGGCTCCGCTGGGATCTGAAGTAAAGGCAGATCTTACAAGTCATTTCCCCAAGATCGTTTCCCCAAGTCTGAAATTTGCAGCAAAAACTGACAAGTTGGGCTCTGGAGACTTCCGCAGTGGGCAATCAGCGATGCCACTGACGAAATTCTCCTGGATCATCAGGGACACAGCAGTCCCAGCTAAACAAGTGACTAGAAACTGTCATCTGGAAATTGTGCCCCTGGAGGTTGGGGGAGAGCAGAACTAAGCATCGTGTTGAAACGGAAAAAGAAGTTTACCTTAAGAGGTTTGGAGCCCACACTATGGCCAAGTTCTGAGCGTGCATGTTGGTGACGGAGCAGTTCCCGGCCAGAGACGCCAAGTGTCTCATTAAGTACTGCAGAGTCCTGGAAAACAAGAGGGGCAGATGTTCAGCACCAAAAAGCAAGCCGTGCTGCAGTGCACAAAACAAACCTCACTTCATGCTGGTTGTTGTCATTGCTACTGTCCCCGAATAGGAAGTAGGTAAAACTAAGTGCCACCACGCTGCAGCACCAAGCCCCAGCACAGCACAGCCGCAGCCATTGGCTGCACCAACAGTGCCCCCATGCCAAGGAACTGACCCAGTCAACCAACCCGACGCAGCCTTCAGCCGCTTCAGCGTGCACAGGCATGATGCTGCCAGCGTGAGGCAACACCTGGAATCGCATCATGGCCCTCTGAAAGGCAGCAGGGCTGAGCTCAGCAGACCGAGCGCAGCACTGACCTGTAGTGAGGAGCGGGCAGCTGCTGGATGGTGTCCTGCATTCTGAGCAGCCGCTCCTCCTCCGTGGCAGCACAAACAGCGTCCTGGAAAAAGGCAGGAAGGGATTCAGACACCAGGCGGGAATAGCAAAGGGAAGGGAATTCTCGCAAGCGTCGTATATAGTTTAAGTAAGCACTTCCTGGCACCACCAGAAGTGGCATCAGCCAGAGGCAGGAGGTGGCAAAGACATGCCTCGTGGGGCTAACAGAAATAAGACCTCGGAGCTGGGGCACTGCTGCAACCATCAGCCAGGACGCCCAGGGAAGAGGTACGTGTCATTTCCAAGACATTGCCCTGAGCTTACCGAGAACTTGGCATACAGCTGGTCAGTCAGCAGAGGGTTTGGGAGCTCCCTGAAGTACATCTTGCACAGGGAGCTCACGCTGTGAATGTCACGGACGCTGAGCTCGGGAATCTGCTCCGACTCGAATTCATGGCTGCAGAGAAGGACACAGGATTGGGCAGAGGGCTTTGAGAAAGAGGAAACCAAGTCCAAAGCCACAACAAATACAGTCAAGAAAAGGAAGGGGTTCCTCGGAACGCCCGCAGCATGGCATGTGCCCCTGCTGACAGCTGTGTCAGTCGCAGCACTCTTACCGTAGTTGCTGGATCTTGGACGTAACGCCGGACAGGCGGTAGATCCCCTGCACCACGCCATGCTGCTCGATGAACTTGGCGCAGCTCTGCAGGACCTGGGGGACTACAGAACAAGAGCCAGCGGTTAGCTCAGCTTCTTACTCAAGTCCTGCTTCAGCCCGTGCTCTTCTCCCATCCCAGCCACTAAGCCCAGCCGGGCCACCGCTTGCTTCCTCCTTAAAGGAGAAAGCTGGCAGAGACAGCTGTGAGGAAACTGCAGAGACGTGTTCTTGGCTTTCCAGAAATGCCACCACCTAGCAACAGCCTGGAGAAAGTAAATCTGGCAAAGCCACACACACTGCAAGTCCCATCACAGCTCCCTCAGGAATGGAGGAATCCAATCTCAAGTCCAGAAGAGCTAGGAAAAGGCTGCAGGATGCTCTCTTTGGCCAGAAGGCTTCCTGCGTTTTCAGGCTTACACAATTGCTGGGTATGATCTCCCTTTCATCTTTAGATGCCCAGCGGAGGGAGATCTCAGCAATGGGCTGTTCCTTACCATCACGGCCAGAGCGGAGAAGGTGCTCCCCCAGGTCACACCCAAACACCCCTTCCTTCGCCGGCTCCGGCTGCTCCGATCTCCTGGGGCGGGCCTTCACCACCGAGCGAAGGAAGGTGCTGAGCTTGCCCCGTTTCCTCGGCACTGCAAAGAAACAAAATAAAGAAACCAGTTCATTTCAGGCTTGGCTCGGTTGGACGAGGCCGAGCGTAACGCCTTCGACCGAGCACGGAACAACGGGAAGAACATTCCCAACCAGGACACGCAAGAACCGATTTTCCCCGTCCCTGCAAGTGCCCAAGGCCAGGTCGGAAGGGGCCCCGGACAGCCTGCTCTCGACTCCTGCTAAATGCGCAGGCTGGGCACCCAGACTGAGGCAGGGGCCTTGGAGCCTGAGGATGATCCTTTAGACCCCTTCCAATCCCAAGCCATTCCAGGAGGATTCTGTGACTTCCTCAAGCACAACAATAAACACAGTGGGATTGGGCCAGATCTCTGCGTGTTCCCATGGACCTTAATGCAGTCCTCTTGCTAAGCTTGCTCAACTCGGGCATTAACGAACCCCCTGAAAGCCACGCTCTGACCCCATTTTACTAACCCGCATTGTCAAATGTAACATGTGTACCTGGCTTTGGCAATGAATCGACGACGGACTCGGGAACTTTTCCGCTGATGAGTTCCACGCACTCACCAGGGAAAAACCCAACCTGTAACAAGAACAAAAAGACAGCTGGGCATTAGCCCGAGTCCACAGCCAAAGGGAAAGTCCTCTGTCACCGACACAGGGCAACCGTTTGCGTCCGGAAGCCATCCTGTGCAGGCAGAGCAGCTCCAAGCTGAGATTCCAGACTCTACTGAAGTTGGGCTCTCGTGTTGGAAGCGTGTGCCTACCTGAAAGCCACGCTTGCCTCTCCACCAGGGGCTCAGCTCCTTTGGTGGCATAGCAATAATGCACACCAAGTCTCCTACCTGCAAGAGATTGAAACGTCAATTCCTGTGGCAGGAAAGCACAGCTCAAACGACTGCCTGCTTCTGCGCCGCAGAATAGCCTCAAGCTTGACAGCCATTGCACCAATGCAGCCCCCAAGGCAAGGAACGCCTGGAACTGCTTACCTCCAGGGAGAGCTCATCCGGCCCCTGGGCGACGTAGCGCTTGATAACATGGGCTGCCGCAATCGCTGGAACGTTAAGAGATGACTCCGCACGCACCAGCTGCGGCTTCCACATGTCATCAGCCTGCAAAACAGAGCACAGGCCGTGGTCAGGAGCTGAGGACAAACTCTTTTCTGCAGGAGAGCACATCTGCGGCTCCCTCTGCTGGCTCAACACAGGGAACAAAGACAAGTCAGAGCTTCACACTGTACCTCCGTGCCCACCACCTCAGGCCCACTGCTGATCTTGCTGCACTCAAGGCCCATCACACCAGGTGTGACAAGCTGGAACAGAGCAGAAACACACTTCTGTTGTCTCTATTCACACAGCACAGTATGGAGAGACTTCTTCAGAACTACCCTTGCATACCCTGCGGCATAGGCAAGTGTTCGAGAAACTACCCCTTGCTGCAGTCTGTTCCAACGTGACAGCCTATTAGGCAGCATTGTACCAAGTTGCTATCCCTCTGCCAGCAGATGGGGACTCTGGCACAGAGCAGCAGATGCATTCGCCCAGAGCGCTCTGACAGTGCGACAGAAGGGCATTAGACAGCACCCTTCTGAGGGCTGAGCTGGAGGGCAGTGAAGAAACCCATGGCATGCAAAACAATGTGGTAGGACAAACACGACACATACCTGGCAACAAGATCACCTCAGGCTACCTGCAGCAGTTCCTGGTCACTCTGCTCAGATCTTATGAGAGCAAAAGCTGCACCAAGGCAGTGGGCGGAGGGTGGGCAGAGGAGAGAGAAAGAGCAGGTCAGTGAGCAGGGCTAAGACAGCCATGGCATAACGCACACAGCACAATCGTCCCATCCACTTGCTGCAAGACATGCTGAGTCTCAGGCTACGGGATGCCTGTCCGCCCAGCAACTTGACGATGCTTCCACAATTGAGCACAGAAGATGATGGAAGAAGCATGGGACGGGTGCCACCCTTACGGACACCCCCTTTGGAACATGCCTACCAGGGGAAAATGACGTCTGATGCTCAAGAGTAAGCAATACGGTGCTGGGAGCTCCGACAGCCAGCACTTCTCAACACCTCGCTGCCCACCCGTCCATCCTACGCTGGCTCAGCTTACCTACAGGATGCTGCGCACGATGCTACTCAAACAAAGGCACTAAACGCACAAGAACAACAAGAAAACCAACCACTCCGAACTCCTACTCGCCCACAAAGGAACACAGAACGCACCGCTCCTCCCCTCATGCCAGCCGCTTATGACATCACCAACGGCCACCAGCCTGCTCCACCATGACTCCCCACAAGGGGGGGAGGCATGACCACGTGGTCAAATGTGATTCCAACACGGCACCACAACATTGCAGAACTCACTGTGGGGTTGGAATTACGTCCTGGTGTGGCAGCGCAATGGGAGGTGTTTGGGCACAGCTGAAGAGCTGGCTGACTCCTGACGTTTCCAAAGGAGGGTGCCAGATTCACTCTCAGCATTCTTTTGCAGGGCTCTTTGGGATGCTTCAAACCCATTTCACTGACTAGGTCACTTCTAGAATGTTCAGCTGACAAATGCTCGTTTTGTCTGGGTAACGCCTCTATGCATCATGAATGAAAAATAAAATTAAATGGGCACGCCACCCTGTGAAACTTACCTCTCTGCTCTTGTTGTCAGCCAGACACCTAAGATGAGCATTACGTGTCGCTGCTCCTGAATGGAGATGCACCCAAGTCTGTGTTCCACTCTGCTCCACCTAAGTGTCTAAAAGAAACACAGGCAGAGATGATTAGAAGATCCTTTGCGCAGACGAAAGCGCAGGCTGCACGCCTATTCTCTTTAGCAAGAAATACTACTTGAGAATCCACAGACAGTTTTATGAGAGGTAGTATGAAAGATGAACAGAAAGGAAATAGATTCATTAAAATAACCGAGTTAATCCTCTCCCCATCAAAAAGGAAGCCTTCTGGGCACTGTTAGCAGCACCTCCTACAACACCTTGCACCACAAATTGTGGCACATGCATTTTTTTCCCACAGGCCCCTCGCTTCTGTCGTTAGTGTCAGATTCACTCAGGTTCAAATACGTGGATCAGAACAGCCATTCAGTTCTGCTGAGGCAGGATCCCACCACTGGGATGTCCCCCAGTCCCATTCCCTGCTTCTCCTGGCACGGGTGGGGAAAGGAACAGCAAGTGATATCACCTACCCAGACTTCTGCTGGGCCTTCCATTTGGTCGCCCATCCCAGGGAGAAGCAGGGGAGCTCCCGTGGCACAAAGCTCGCAGCTGGAGAAATCAAGGCTGCCTCTAAGATGGTGCTTTCAAACAGCACGAGTAACTGGATGTAGGACTTGAAACACAAGGGTAACATGAAAAAGCCACCAGTCCCCACGGATGGGGCTGTTCGCAGAGACAACAGCTGCGTGCTTTCCAGCAGTGTGATGCTCACCCAACAAAGCGCTCAGCCAGCAGATGCCTCCAGCGTCTGAGCACCCATTTGGAGATGGTTTTCTTAACATCCAGGCTGAATCTCCCCTCATACAACCTGAGGCCATTCCTTCCACTCCTGTCACTAGTTACATGGGAGAAGAGCAGGACAACCCCCACCCCCACATAACCTCTCTTCAGGTAATTGTAGAGAATGAGAAGGTCCTCCCTGAGCCTCCTCTCTTCCAGACTAAATCATCCCAGTTCCATAAGAAGCTCCCCATAAGATTGTGCTCTAGACACCTCACAGCTTCACTGGTCTCCTCTGGACACATCTCAGCATTTCAGTGTCCTTCTTGCAGTGAGGGGCCCAGAACAGAACACAGAACTCCAGGTGAGGACTCACCAGTGCCGACTACAGGGGGATGATGGATTCCCTGCTCCTGCTGGCTCCAGCCTTCTGCATTCCAACTCCAATCTCAACCATTCCTGCTGTAGTAGGACTTGAATCCTCATTTGGGGCTGCAGCTCAACAGGTCAGCACATCAGAAATAACACAACGTGCAACTGGAAGACGTGTCTCAAAGCCCAGAAAATCCAACTCTCTGACCTCGGCACAACTCACCAACCAAGAGCCAGGCCTTGACAACTTGGCTGATCTGAGCACGCGGGAGGGGGCCAGACAGTGGACCACAAGTGTCCATTTCCACTGCAGCTCCCTGTAGAGAACAGCACCAATCAGCAGGCGTGAATGAATTCATTGACAAGCTGCACAATGAGTCTGTTCTTTATAAAAAAAAAACCCACATCAATTCCTATTCAAAAAAGGGAGGAATTAATAAAGACCAAGAAAGTTCCTGTCCCTATGCCTCATTCTCTCACCCCAACTTTCCTTGCCTCATCCCCAACTCCTGGATGATGTCCACAAGCTTAATGGCAGGTCTCAATCCCATAAGATTCCTTTCACAATACTCCATCAGAAAGGATGTTACACTTGTTCTATACACTCAAGCAGACTGAGCATCAGTTTCTCAGTCACTTAAAACACACAGAAGCATCCAAACCCAGAGCACACACATCCCTTCCTGTGGTACTGGATCCCACAGCTCACCTTCACACCTCTGTCGATTCCTGGTGTTTTACACCCATGCAGCCTCGCTACGGTTCCATGGGTGTCACCCAAGACCTGCAGGACCTCTTTCTCCGCAAACCCCACCTGCAGGCACTGGCTCATGACGTTCACCACCTGCCCTCCTGCGCAAGAACAAGCATTAAGA
Source organism: Excalfactoria chinensis (assembly GCF_039878825.1). Taxonomy (NCBI): domain Eukaryota; kingdom Metazoa; phylum Chordata; class Aves; order Galliformes; family Phasianidae; genus Excalfactoria; species Excalfactoria chinensis. The sequence continues at coordinate 914,445 of NW_027315570.1, read as the reverse complement.
ACGAGAGCAAAGTGCATCGGATTCAACCTGGCCTGCTCCGACCCTCAGTCCTGCCAGGGATGCAGACTCATCCTCAGAGCCACGCTGGACATCAACACATGCATCATTCTTCAAACACCCCATCCCAGCAGCAAGGGATCAAAGCACTGGGACAGCAGAAACAAAAATGCTGTGAGAGTTTCCTGTTGGCACTGACCATGAACAAATCTACAGCTGAGCAACAGGACAGGAGACAAACAGCAGAAAACAACCAACCTGCAGAACTAACTCGTTTGGGGTTGGCCCAGATGTTTGCATGCTCCCTTTCCACGGCCCAGGCCAAGCTTGATGAGCTGCTCCTCATTTGCACAGGGGGAGAACGCTGCAGATGGGATGTGGGGGCTATGCACACCATGCCTTTCTCCTGCTTTTCCTCTCTCCATCTTCCATTAGCAAACAGCATCTCCAAGCCTTCCTTCCTGAAAAAATCACTGGTAAAAAAAGAACTGGCAAGCTTGCTTTTAAAATTGCCTTGTTTATACAGCTTGATGCTTTAAAGCAGAAGCTCACCTAGCAATGACCTACGTCAGACAAGCTCAACCTGCAGGGAAAAGTTATTTCTCTCTGTCTACAGGCTTTGCACACATTCACAGGTGCAACAGTCTGCCCAGATCTCAGCACAACTTTACTAATGGCAGAAATCCAGTTTATGCCCGCCACGTTTTTCTCTCTTCTGAAACACTGTACTGCTGCAAGAAGCAATGATGCCAGTAAAGAATCACATAATTGGAGCTGGAAGGGATCGCTAGAGACCATTCTCCTGCTGGCCACGCTCCTTTAAATGCACCCCAGGATCCCACTGGCCTTCTTGGAAAATATTTCCACATTAGGCATACATTTCAAGGAGGCTCCAGACAAGTAAAGACAGGGGAAAGCACTGGCAAGCCAAAGCAGGGCAAATTTTCCCACACTGCGTTAGCTACAGGGACAATAAATCATGCCCCCAAACTGCTTGCACTAGAACACCCAGCCTGAGATCATAGAAGCTGCCGAGATACGAGTTTATCACAACCCAGAAGTCCTTTAGATCGTGCACTCCCTGGTGCAGTGACACTGGAGGATCAGAATCCTCGGAGAAAAGAACCGGGCCTGCTCAGCTCCTTCCCACCCTCCCAAGGAAAAGCAAACCAACCGCACCGCTGCCAGCACAACCCCGCAGCACACAGCAGGGAACACAAACAGCTACCCAGTGCTCCCCTTCACTCCCAGCCTAACTACGAGTCCACCGGAGGATTCAGAGGGAAATCAATACAAAACACATGTGAGTGCACACAGGATTACATAAAGCCAGGATGGAATTGCACACGCGTGTGTGTGTGCACAGGGCTGCACAGAGCACATCTCCCTATTGTCCACCCTATAGACATATCCCCCCGTATCAGAGAATCATAGAATGGCCTGGGTTGCAAAGGACCGCAGCAATCATCTAGTTTCAACACCCCTGCTGGGTGCTGGGATGCCAACCACCATACCGGGCTGCCCAGAGCCACATCCAGCCTGGCCTTGAATGCCTCCAGTGATGGGGCATCCACAACTTCCATTCCCCCTTGTCCTATCACTATCCACCCTCATAAACAGCCCTTCTCCCTCCTGTTTGTGCGCTCCCTTCAAGTACTGAAAGGCCACAATGAGGTCTCCCCGCAGCCTTCTCTTCTCTAGGCTAAACAAGCCCAGATCTCTCAACCTCTCCTCATAGGAGAGCTGCTCCAGCCCTCTGATCATCACAGTGGCTCTCCTCTGGACCAACCCCAACAGCTCCACATCCTTCCCAGGCCTGGACACAGTACTGCAAAGAGGACCTCACAAGAGCTGAGTAGGAGGGGACAATCACCTCCCTCTCCCTGCTGGCCACCCCTTTTTCAGTGCAGCCCAGAACACACGTGGATGTATCTTTTTTCATACTTAGATTCCCATCTATGTACATATATAGACCACACCTACACCCCCACCATCTGCTAGAACTCCATATTCCTCCCCATAGCACCCAACAGCCCCCAGGAGCCCCATATCACCCTAAGGCCCCCACAACCCTCTCTCTCTCTATACACCACCCCTTCAAGTCCCATACCTGCCCATATCCTCCAATAGCTCCCCACAACCCCTACACACCCTCATAGCCCCCTAGAGCCCCTAGTCCTCCTATGGCCCACCACAGCCCCATATTCCCCCTAGAGTCCCCCTCAACTCTCTGTAGGCCTTTACAGCCCCTGCACAGCTCCCTACAGTCTTATATGACTACCTAGAGTCCCCCCACAGCCCCCTACTTTCCTATATCCCCCAGTGGCCCCCCCACATCCCTCTATGGCCCCTGAAGAAAAAACAAAACTAGAGCGGTGCACTTAGAAAGAGACCATTGAAAACAAATGCAAAATGCACACCTGCACAGGCTCACAGGGAAAACTGCAAGAGAAGCAATCTACACAGAGAGATGCTTTCCCTAGCTGCCCCCCCCAGCTCCATATCCCCCCTTTCCCCCCTCCCAGTCCCAAATCCCCCTCTGCCCTCCCCCCCAGCCCTATATCCCCCCTCTGCCCTCCCCCCCAGCCCCATATCCCCCCTCTGCCCCTCCCCCCTCTGCCCCTCCCTCCCAGTCCCATATTCCTTTCTGCCCCCCCCCCCCCCAGTCCCATATCCCCCTCTGGCCCTCCCCACACAGCCCCATATCCCCCTCTGCCCATCCCCCCCAGTCCCATACCGCGTTCTCCCCCCCCCCCAGCCCTCTCCCCGCACCAGTGCCGTTCTCCCCGCACTCCGGCGCAGCTGTCCTCAGCACTCGCTGCCGTGGTGCCGGTTTCCGTCCCGATGCAGCTCGCACAGCCCCGGCTGCCGCGCCGGTCCCGTTCGGCCTCGGACCGGGCTGCGGGGGCCGCGCTCTGTGTGGAGCCGCCCCTCCAACGGCCGGGACGCAACGCTGGTTCCCGCGCACTGCGGCTCAGCCAATCGGAGCCGGCGGAGCTGCCGCTGCCCAATGGGAGGCCGGGGGAGGGGCGGACACCGGTCAGGAGCTGGGAGCCAGGAATGGCCGCGGGGGGAGGACAGAGGTGTGAGGGAGCAGCATCCAAACAGCAGGAAAAACAGCACTGAACAGCAGCACAAACCACAGACAGGAAGCTCGGGCTGATCGAGAGCAGCACCGGGATGCGAGAGATCGTTTGCTCCCATCCACAATGGCAGCACAGCTCCTGCTGCAGGAGTGCCTTAGGAATCCAACTCCATCCCCACAGAGCAGAGATCAAGCAGGTATGATCGTGGCGTTCCTGAGACCCCATGAGCATCAGCCCCTCCCCCTTGCGTAGTGAGTGGTGGGGGTGGGGGTGGGATGAAGGCTCATCGTCTTCCTCGCCTTCAACTTTCCACCCTGCGGGAGGGGCACCCCCCAACCTGCTTCCAGCTTGCCCTGAGGACATCTAATCACCACGCTGTGCTGGGGCTGTTCCACCCTGATCTTCATGGCCTTCATCCCCTTCTTTCCTCACACTTAGTGTCTGCAGCTCCCCCTCTCTCTGCCCCCCCCTTGCAGCAAGCACAACATTGGTTTTTTGAACTAGGCTTTACAGCACCTTTCTGGGCATGTGATACTTACTGCATAAGTGATTGCATCTGTCATGAGCAGCCTGTTTTCTGTCTTGTCATGGATGGTTACCTGGTCTATTAGGCAATGATGCACTTGATAAGTACAAAGGTGTTAATGTCTTAATATTCTGTTTCTACTCAGAATACTGACCAAAGGAATAAGTTTGATGTCAGCAGTGGAGAAGCTGTGGACAAAGATGGCAAAGTCTTGGAGATGGTGTCTCAGTAAGTATGCTGGGAGGGGGGGGGAAATAAAGGATGCTTCTTTCTTGCAGTTTGCCACCCTCACATCTGGTCATGTTACACAGGATGTTAGTTACACAGGATCACGGAATACCGGCATCTTCACCATCTTGCAGTTCTTAAAACAGAAGTTTCTTTGGCACTTTTTGCTCTGAGATAGAAATTCAGAGAAGAGTAACATTTATTTGTTTGTTTGTTTGTGTGCTTACTTACTAAATGCATGAAATAAATTAGTTGTGTTTCGATTTAAAGCAGTGTTTTTAAATGCATCAATCCCCATGATGAATGCAAAGAATTAGCTAGTCCCTTGCAAACTAAAGCAAGCTTTCTCCAATAGTTTGAATACTGATGTATCATCCTTTCCGTGAGTGAAAAGTATTGAGTGTTTAAGCAACAGGAATAAGTGTTTGTTCTTAATGCGTAGTTAAGCATTTGAGTGTGAGGAGAAAAAAAAACAACATTCCAGTGTGGGTGGTTTAATGTATATTTTAATTAATAAGTGTTTCCTGTATTCAGTGGAGAAGTGGCAGATGTGGTGTGACAGGAGAAATGTCCTTTGCAGGAGAGTTAATAACAAAAACACCTTGTCTTTTTACTTAGTCCTTTTAAAGAAGGTGAAGGATGACTATACAAGGTTTGATCAGACATAAAAACACTTCAGCATTTAGTTCTGTTATTATCTTCCTTGCTGTATAACGTGGCTCTCGGTGTAAAGGCATAGAAGAAGGTGGCAGTTGTAGGTACATCTTGTATTTGTACGCCAGTAAGATTAGTAAGTTATTGTTATATTCTTATAAAGTTCCCGATACCTTTCATAGCCTTTGTTAAATTAGGTTGTTCTGCCTCTAGAGCAGCTACGAATTTGAGAAGTGCCTTTGTGAGTCAGGAAAAGATCTGTAGCGTAGTATCCCATTTCCAGTGGGGAAAGAAAAGAACGGTGCAAGCATACATTTTTACTTCTCAAGCACTTCTACTGTCTCCATGGACTTAGCAGTGCGTAGCTCTGCTTTATGGAAACGTATGTGATTTAGTGCTTAAAAAGGAAAGATATTTGCCTTAAGAGCCTTCCAATGTAAGATCCATAAGTACACAAGATGTATTATGTATTTTTCCAGGTCTAATGACATGGCTGATTCACAAGAAGGCAGCAAAGAGAGTGTGCTGAAACCAGCACCTTTCAAAAGAGGCCGAGTGCAGAAACCCAAACCAAACCTAGAAAGAACTGTTGCATGGAGAAAAGACCGCGGACATGAAAAAGATCCTGAAGAGGAGAAGCAGAAGTTGGAGAAGCAGAAGGATGTGCGTTACACCATGTGAATGAAAGCAAGGATTCGTGCCACAAAGATGTAAGCTTCTCAAGCAGCTGCATAGATGTATTTTTGCTGGGCAGTGGTAAGAAAGATTTACCACTTAACCTGCAAGCATAGTATTTGTGTGTCTTATTCCTTCCAGTTAAACTGAACTGTCATAGAGTTTTCTGGTGCTTGTAATTAGATTCTGCTTTCTGTAGAGACAGAGATTATATTTCACTGATGTTTTTGTTGTTGGTGGTGGTGATACCAGATTTGAAAAGAGAAGTGCTGAACAGAAAGGATAATGTTGAAAAAAAAAACCATTTCAGATGGAATGTATGCAGAAAAATAACAAATTTTTATCTTTAAAGTATTCGGGGATTTTAGCTGATGAACAAAAAAAAGAACTTAATTTTTGAGGTGTTTTAATACGAGAATGATTAAAGTAAATATTTTTTCTTCCTTTCATTCCAAAAAAGAGATTGGCCAAAAATGTTTTTCTTACTAGAGTGGAACTTGTCTTCTTTTTAGGGAGTGGCTGATGCTCCCAAGAAAAGCCCACAGCAGCTAAAAGCTGTTGAAGATGAGAAAGGACCTTCAGATGTCTTGAAAGACGCTTCAGATTTCAGTACGGGGTAAGATTATCTTTTAAGCGGAGAGATGGAGTGGAGGATGCGCTCCAGGTTGGACGTGTCTGTGACAAGTTCTCCTTTTGGTAAAGAAAAAGGTTAATGAATAAGAATTTAAGAAATGCTGTAGATCTGTTTTGTAGTTTTAGAAATTATGAGCTAGATGAAGGATTTGGTTAAATGTTTACGTTCCTCTCAAGGTTTGACTATAAGTTGCAGTTGTTTTGAAACTGCTTCATTTTTCTTACATTTGCTGACCTGTCTTTCAGGTACAGGTTCTTGATGTTTGATGTGATCTTAGTTGATCTTTTTCATGACGTCCCTTACTTTGCTCTCGTTCTAGCTTCTGCTGAAAATTAAATACAAGCATGTGAAATGTGATTGGAAGAATTCATCTTGTCCCATGCCATCAACTGCCTGTTTGTTTTTTTAGGGAGTCTGGTCCTGAGATCCAAGAAGACAAAACTGTTACTTCATCAGTTCGGTTACTGAGGAGTCGATTCCATAGACCAAAGCCAAATTTCAGAACAACAAGTAGGAAGGAAGAGATGGATATAAATGAAGGTGTATCGCAGGAGGATGCCAACAAGAAGGAAAGTTTGATGCAGAGTAGTCATGAGTCTTGCGTCCCTCCAGATGCAGATGTAAGGCTTTTTCTTTTTTTTTTTTTGTCAGTTGGATTCCAGCTTCTGAGTTTGTGAAACTGGTAGAAACACTTGATGATGTAAAGAAAAGATAGATTAATCTTTTTAGAAACAATATATTTCTTCAAAAGCTGTGATTTTCTGTGTGGGAACTCTTGTACTTCCAGTTATTTCTGACCTGAGGTGAACTTCATGAAATGACGGTGAAGAAATAAAAGTACTGAAAACATCTACTGAAACCTACATTTCAAGGTGTTTAGTTAAAGAAAGACATACGAATTTTTCTTGGGAAGCCTGTGAAATGATTAGGGAGCAACTAAAAGGAGATGGTCTTTTTGGACAGGAAGTGCTCTGAGCAGTGATTAGTACTGAGCTTTGTGGACATAAAACTATCTCCTTTTTCAGTATGGTACCATGACTTGCTTTTGCTCATATTTGTTTTTCCCATTTTTCAGAAAGCAGAAAACTATGAAGTCCTGCAATCATTGGAATCCTTAGGAAAGGCAGAGTCAGTTGGCCCACAGGATGTTTCTGAAAGCTCAAGTTTTAAGTCCCCAGACACACTTTCTGGATCAGAGTGTGGCAACATGGAGGCCTGTCCACTTGTAGATAATCTGAATGAGACCTCAAGTACTAATGCTGGGTAAGGGTCTAGCTGCTTTTATACCTCGACTAACAAGGAAGGCATTTTAAGAGGAAACTGTTCTGCTGATGGATTTCTAATTGACTAAGAACGTCTAATAAAAATTCTGAATGTTACTACTTGTAGATTTAACGCTAGTTGTATGAAAGCCCCAGTTACTGCTATGCTAAGCATCACATGAATGAATGTTTACTTTCCATTGAGAGAACAGTTTGTGCTGTAAGGGATCTTAAAGACTGTCTCATTTCAGCTGTCCTGCCATAGACAGGGATACCTCCCACTAGATCAGAATGTTCAGATCTGCTAACCAAACTAGCCTTGAACACCTGCCTCTAGGTGTGGGGCACCCACAGCTCTGGGCAACCACCGCTTATCCAGGCTCCTGTGAAGTCTTTCTCCGTGTTTATTATATGCCCACTTTAACTATTGAAATGACTCAATGAGGTTTCCCCCCCAGCCTTCTCTTTTGCAGGCCAAAGGAACTCAGTTCTCTGTCTTTCTGCTCAGGGGAGACTTTTGTGGCTCTGATCATTCTTGTGGTACTTCTCTGCACTTTCAGTAATAGATCTCCATATTTCTTGTGCTGAGGACCCCACAGCTGGATGCAGTACTCTACATGGGGTCTCCTGAAAGCTGAGTAGGTGGGGAGAAACACCTTCCCCACCTTGTTGGCTTCTTTTGGATGCAGACCAGAATATGACTGCCTCTGGGCTGCAAGTGCATGTTGCCAGCTCGTATCCAGCTTTTCATCTCTTAAGCCCTTATCCACTGTGCTGCTCTCATTCAGGTCGCCCTCCCAGTCTTTACAGGTGTTGGGCATTACCCCAACCTTTATGCAGGATGCCGTGCTGCACTTTGTTGAGCTTCACGAGATGCACATGGGCTGACTTCTTGTGGGTTGTCTGAATGGCATCCCTTCCTTCTCTCGTTTCAACTTCACCACTCAGTTTGATATCATCCATAGACTTGCGGAGGATTCACGCAACACCACTGTCTCTTTACTGAAGCTTTTAAATAGTATTACTCTCAGTATGGACTCCTGAGAGATGCTGTTTGCTACTGCTTTGCATTTGGACATTGAGCTGTTAACTGGAATTCTTGATTTATTTTGCCCAATGGAAAGGTAGTGACTATAGCATACTTCACTGACACCAATTAGGTGCACCAAAACAAATTATCAAATGTATTCTGAACAAGATTTTGCACATATATTTATAATCATATGTATTCTAAGCAAACAGTGCACTAGCCTCAGGCTGATCAGTGTTCTGCTGGGGGGGGTGTGTAAATTTGGGTAGGAAAGGTTATATGACCTGATGTGTTCATTGCAGGGTGGGGACTGAGGTGGGGTGGTGTCTTGTAAGTGGGGGTTCTTAGGTTGGCTAGGGGGAGCTCTGAACGCCGTCCTCTAGCATCCTGACTTGCATGATAAGTGGGGAGGGGGGTGGAGGAGGGAAATGAACTGTTACAAACAGTATGGGAGGAGCAATTGTTGAAAACTAAGATGAAGTTGTACCTCGGCATTTTCCATGTTGTCTGTTTGCAGATATCCTTTCTCATTCATCAGAGGGGATGCAGTTTCTTTCTTACACACGTTCTTCGTGTGCCCATTAGAATCCCTTGCCTGCATCAGCTTAACTTTCCTGATCCCATTCCTATGCTTCTGTTGGTATCCAAGTATCCCCAGGGTGTGTGTCTGTACTTCCACTGGCTGTGCATTCCCCCTTACGTTTCGGTTGGACTGGGAGGTCCTGGCTCAGCCATGCTCATCTCCTGCCTTCTTTGCCCTCTGTCTTGAACATGGGAATCAAGAGCTCTTGTACTCCAAGAAAGATGTCTCTAAATATTGCTGGCTCTCTTCTGCTTCTTTATCTATGACAGCTGTTTGCAGGAGAATCCCATTGACTAGTCCCTTAAAAACTAAGAATTTCACTTCCTTAAAATGTAGGGTCCTTACTGTACTGCTCAGCTAAAATCATGAATTCCACCAGCACTTAGTCACTGCATTTTCTCTGTTTGGACTTTCCTACCACATGAACTAAGAAGTTATCCTCAGGATGCTGCAAGAGTCTCCTTGACTGCTTGCAGCTTGCTTTGACACTTTTCCAGTAGATGTTAGGGTGGTTAAAATCACCTGGCAATATCGGGGGTTGGAAGAACTCTACATCAACGCCCTCCACCCAGTAGGAAACACCAACTACGTAGTTTTCTTGGTTGGTTTGGTCTCTAATTGTCACCCATACTCCACAGTGGCTGCTGACTCCTGGCTTTTACCCATGCTACATTGGTAGGGAGACACCTTCTATTGCAGGATCACTTTTCCATCTTGTTATTTGTGAGCATTTAGGAGTCATTAAGAATTATTTCTGTTGTGGAAGTAGTTAGTAGATGAATGCCTATACACATTTGCTGAAGAAAAAAAAGATTTGTGTGCGTAATTTAACACGCAGCAGAACTTTGCATTTGTGTAATGTCTTTCAAAAAGTAAGCTGTGTTTTATAAAAGTGAACCTGTGCTTTTTGATGACGTGCTTTTGTATTGAATTGGATATTGTTTGTTTCTGGTTGTCTTAGCATTGATAGAAAAATCCCAGCTCGAGGTGAAAGTAAACAAAGACCTCTTCAACCTGTCCAATTAGTGAGGGGCGGATTCCAGAAGTACAAGCCCAACTTGGGAAGAGGTGTTAGAAGGAAAGAATTACAAATACCAGAAAATAATGAGGATAAGAAAGCTGAAGCGGATGACTTGGAGGTGCAACAAACTGAGTCTGCTCGTCAAGTGTCAGCTTTTGTAAGTATACTAGGAATGGCTACTTTGCCTTTGAAAATGTGATTCCAAGTTACATGTTCTATCTTGGGCAGTTATATTGGAATATTTAACATTCATTCCCTGAAGCAGAGACACCATCTGCTATGAAAGAAATCCCACAAACTCTGAACTGTTGAGATATTGCAGGTACGAAATTAGTGGAGTCTACAACTTACAGTCTTAATGTCTTCTCAGAAATGAGGATCTAGTTTGGATTGGGTTGCATGACAGATGAAGGATGATGTACATTTGAAGTAAGCAGAATGCAAGTTTGTTTTCTATTGCAATACATAAAGATGGGCATTTAGTTCATTTTTTCTTTCCTGCTTGGTTGATTGAAGGCTGTGTTGAAGAATCCAGGAAGTATCAAGAGAAGACATAGGGTAGTCTGTTTTTCTGCAAGAGTTAAAGTCTTTGTGTGTTTATAAATGAAGTTCTGTTTTATAACCTTGCTTGATTCTCCTTTTTTCTTGCTGTTGAAATGGATAATACCTCTGTTTTATTGCAAATCAAAGGTAAAAATGAAGCTGCATCGCATGAAGGAAATGTACTGAGCAATGAGGAACATGCACAGGAAGAGGTACCTCAGGTGCCCTGTATTTCTGAAAACCTATTGTGTGAACAAAGCAGGTAAGGTCAGAGTTTAGCAAAATCATGTATGAAAAGTTTTCCTCTGGTACATAAAGATAAGTCTTTGAAGGTGTAAATTCCTTGTATTTGTATTTCTCTGATTCTTTGTTTTCAGTGCCCATAGGCAGCTTCATCCCTTGTTTTTGGTGCACACTCTTTAGCTAAGGTGAACTACTTTTGGTTTCTTTTTGGCTCCTAGTTTTTCATTTGTTTAAAATACACTGTTTGTCTACAGCACCAGGTTTTTGAGTGGTTGGCTCCAACTGTATTCTATATGGAATGAGGGCTGCTCCAACAGTAATTCTTCCTGTTCTGTTATGTTGGGCCACGCTGTTTCAGACTCATGTCAGTGGTGTGGCAGTAGAGGTTGAACCTTCCCACCACTGCTCCATTCCATGTTGTTGCTGTGCAACAGATGGCAGCAGTGGGACAGTCTGACAGCATGGTGTCTGACGTGGAAGCGTGGATGAGGCAACAAAGAGTGGAAGATAATTTCTTCATGTGGAAAAAAACTGCAGCCGTTGACATTCGTTAACACTCACTGAAAGTTTACGGAGGCCACGCAGTGGATGTGAGCACAGTGGGGCAGTGGTGGTGTGTTTCTGCAGCAGTAACAGCAGCACCTCTGTTTGTGCAGTTTGTTATGAGCGTGGCATGCAGGTGGTTCTTCATCACCGCTGAAAATGTGTGACAGATGGTGTTGACTGTGCTGAAAAACAGTGATTTGCAGATTAGAATTTGCCCCACTGAGTAGTGTGATTGTGCTCTTTGTAGCAGTTGTGGTTTCCTGGCAAGTAAATAGGAAGCACTACTTTCAGAGTGACATATGCAGCCTAAGACAGTACCTGTTCACTCAGTGCAGCCCAGGCAGGCTGTAAGGCTGGACAGCTGGGTACTGCATCCTGTTCAGATCCCTCTGGATGGCAGCATGAGCATCTAGCATATCGGTCTGATAGCTGAGGGTCAGCTCTTCTGCATCGTCTTGATCATTTGTGAGATGGTAAGGAGGACTGAAGCCAGTATTGACCCTGAAGCCAGTAGCTCTCAGTTTATAGCCTCGTAACACTCGTAACACTGATCACTACCTTCAGGGCCCACCTGTCCAGCCAGTTTTCAGTCCACCTTATTGTCTGCCCATACAGCCTGTAACTTAGCAGCATCTTTATGAAGGAGTTAGGGGCGATAGTGTTGGAAGCCTTGCTGGAGTCAAAGTAGATGATTTCTGCCGCTCTCTCTCCCTTTGCCTACCAATTATTAATTATTTTGTTATTAATTATTATATTATATTATCAATTATTTATAGCAGAAGATTTATCAGGTTGGTTAAGCTTCTTGTCTTTCCTGGTTCTGGAAGTGGTTTACAGAATTTATCATTGCATCACATTCCTCAGGATTAAGGTGAGGCACAGCAGCCCATAGTTTCCTTGATCCTCCTTATTGCTTTGTTTGAAAGCTTCAGCTTTCTGTTCACTCATCTGAATGTGATTAAAGGAGAGATGAGAATTTTATCTTGTTTAAAAGCAGTAATACCTTGAATACTGGAATTAATGAAGATAGCGTTCCTATGGTTAATTAATCCGGGGGCCCATTGTGGCTGAAACTTTTATCTCTTCCTAACGTCTTAATGTTTTTTCAAAAGTAAGCTAAATGGTCCATTATTGCAGGAAAGCAAATCGTGTAATTTTGTTTTGTTTTGTTTTATTTGCTTTTTAACTCTTTTAACTCTGTTTTGCTAAAGTAAATAAATAAATACACAGAACGACTGAATTCATTTCTAACCGTATGTTTTATGATAAGACAAGCTTGTGGAATGTATTTTGTGGTGCATGGAAAGTTAAAGTTGAAAAATATTGTTTTCTAGGCCCGATATAAAATTAAGTTCTGGAGAAGAGAGCAATCAGTGTGATAGAAAACCTTCACAGCAAGCAAGGGTATCCCTCAGGAACCCAAAGCCAAACCTAACAGGAGCTCACAGAAAAAGGGGTCATTTTGAAGAAGACAGAAACAGAGAGATGAAGACGATGCTGAGCCTAGAAATACAGAAGAGCATTTGTTAGAAAAAACAGGTGTATCGGTGGTAAGTGCTGATCATGTGTTTTGAGCCTCTTTGTACCTCAGTTCTTGGATTTAGCTTCCTAGAACTCATAGCTGACATAAAAATCCAGTATGTAAATATGACAAGTTAAGGTGATGCTTTCATTTTCTGTGCTTCACAATTGGAAATGATGAATCTAAACACACTGTAAAACTTTAGTCAACACTGTATATTTAATATTTCCTGTTTCTGTGCAGAAATCTGTATTACTCTGCCTGTGGCAGGAGGATTGAGCCACGATGATCCTTCAGGTCCCTTCCAAACCAAGCCATTGTATGATTCAGTGATTATCATATTCTAATACCATTGCCATTGAATTAAATGTTTGCTATCCATTTTCTAATATCCAGTACTACCTACAACTCAAATTTTTCTAGTAGTGTGGATCTGTTTATAAGTTGATGTGCATGTGAATAAATATCAGACTTCTTCAATTCCCTCCACACTCCTGAGCTATCTGATATTGATTCCTTTTCTGTCAAAAGTTGTGGCGTGTAAATTAAAGGGCTTTTTGCTGGTGGCCCTTGTTTTTGTGATGGATGACTAAAATCTTTCTGTTACTTCAGTATATTCAAGTTGTGGATGCTCTGTATCTGTAGGCGTTCAAGTCCAGGTTGCATAGGATCCTGGGCAGCCTGATCTAGTGGCTGGCAACCTTGCCCATGGCAGGGCAGTTGTAACTAGATGATCTTCAAGGTCCTTTCCAACCTAAGTTGTACTATGATTCTATGATATAACCTTGGTAAGTACGACATTACTTATGTTTTGTGTGGTGATTTTCTGTGTATTTGAGTAACATTTAAGCTCTGTTCTGTAAACTGGGGTAGTTTGTTCTTTTTAGCTGGCTCCCAGGGCAGGAAAAAAATCCATCCCTCATGTTTTACTCTAGAATGAACAGGTAAGTAACAAGGTTAGAAAACGGAAAATGGTTTATCTTTCCACTTGCTGAAGGGTTACTCTTGATGAGCTGCGTGGAGCTGTGTGTTATTTGGCATCAGTGGGAAACTCAGGCATCATATTTAATACCATCTCATGACACTTTTTAAAAATCTGAAATATGAATGAAAAAAGAGGAACAAAATGAACCGTGCTACCGGATTACAGCTGAACGTGTTCAATGATAGCAGTTGTCTCTTCTGTCCAGCAAAACTCCAGTCACACAGAAGAAGCGGCTTCCTTCACAGAGTCTACAAGGAAACATGATTTTACAGACTCTGAGAAGCCGTCCTGTAAAAGAATCAGGCAGAACAGTAGTTTCCAGTCTCCAGGGATATCATTAGAGAATAAGAGTCAAGTAGAACAAGAAGAGTCTCAGCTTTCTGCACCTCAGCAAAAAAAATCAGATGATCAGACAAGGTAAAACAGCTGATGATGGTTTTTTATGTTCAACTGATTGTTTCTGTTCTTAGACATTAATAACTAGCCATAGTTCTGAAGTGTGTGTGAGAGAGAAAGAGAGCGCATGCAGGATGGTAGCACTAATGACTTCCACCTGAACCATAGCAGAGGCGTGCAGAAATCCCTGCACCCTTTACTCTGTTTGCAGCTTCCTAAAATGAACAGCCAGCACTCTCACCAGCCTACCCCGGAGTCCACTGTGGTCTGAGTAACAGTTCCAGATTTTAAAAGGAGAGCTTTAAAAATACCCATGCTGGGGACAATGGGATTATGAGAGTTATCCAAGCAAACTGTGCGGGAAGTGTCCTCTGTACTTGGTTTCATCTCTCTATCAGTTGACAATGCAAGCTCTTCTAAGGGTGAAATTTGGAATAATTTTTCTTGCTTAGAGCAATTGCGACCATCTCTTTGGGGATGGAAGCGGTAGCTAATTCAAAGGGATTGCGTTCTAAGAAAGGGGAGCCGATAATTAATGATCATCTAACAGTTCTGGTTTCTAGGCATTAGTAAGATGACCTAAAATCTCATAGTTTGGGTTCTGTACTGTGCTTTTAGCAAAGGAGAAACTAGAGAAGTTCCCATGATTTAAAAAGTTTGCAAGCTTCACCTATCTCAAAATGAAAATTAATTTCATTGTTTCTAATAATTCCATATATTGCAGATTTCATACTGCAGCTTCTCAGCTCTCTGAAACTGCTTACTCCATGCTTAAGATCAGTACTTTTGTGCACATGTGAAGATTTGGTTTCCGGATGGAGTAATACCTGAATGCATTTTTGCCAGCGTGTTGCAGGAAGTAACAGGATTGTAGTCTTGATCACAGTGCTCCTTTTCTTCTTTTCTGTTCATTGAGTTGGTTTTTACTTGTGGTGTCTCTTTTAATGTTTTGGACTGTATTAGACTTGATTGTTATTTTTAATATACTCATGTTATGTGCTCTTGCTTTGTGTTCTAGAAGACAACCTAGGAGGTCATCAAAACAGACAGCACTACCAAAACATGGACTGGAGCTGAGAACTGATCCATCTTCTGCTTCTGAATGTGAGGCCAGTTACTGTGAGAAGGGGAATCGAAGACAAGAAGTGAAATCAAGTGTTGCTAGAGGCAAAAGCATGAAAACTGCCCACAGAAAGAAACCTGTGAAGGAGCAGAGAAGTTCAAAAACAAGCAGCCTGGTGACCCTCCGGGCTTCTCAAGGAGATGAGGAGGAAGCAGATGACTTTGAGCCTGATGATGAAGATGAATGTTTTGCTGAAGAGGAAGTAAACAAAGCACCAGTGTTTGTTCCAGTAGGTCTTAGATCTCCTAAACCTATTCCTGTTCAGATAGAGGAGACGATGCAAGAGGTATAATGTAGCTGCGTTCTGTGTCCATGTTTGTTTTGTTTCTTCAAACAGAAGCTTTTGTTCTAATTGCAATTGCTAGTACTTGTTAAGTTTAGTTTGTTAAGAGTAGTGCTGACAGTAGCAAGGATGTTTACTTGACACATGTACTTGGTTTCAGATGAATGTACATCAGCCTGGGATCCAAACAGTGTTATGAACTATCAGTAGGTCTGCAGGGTGCTCACCAGGTAATTAATCTGGGACTGGATTTAGGCACAGTCTGATGTGCTTACTGCATGTTTTGAGGCTTAGGGTGGAGCAAATGGAGCATTTCAGTTCTACATTTGAATGTCAGGGAATGAGAGAGATTACCAGTACAGTTTATGGTTTCTCTGCAGGTTTGTCCTCCTTTGTTCTTGTGATATACTTCCTGTAACATAAAACTTAAGTAATGGGTTAAGTTTAAACACGTGTCTGTTACAAGATACAGCCCTATATCTCTTTAGTTTAGGCTGCAGAGGTTGACACAGCAGTGGAATCCACTCCTTCCCTGTGCTCCAATGTAACCCTTCCACAGGCTGGAGGTATTTCAAGGAAGATCCTGCTCTGTCTGGTGTGGGCAGATCCAAAGCCTGTGGTCCTTACGTTTTGGCAATTATTTTTTCAAAAGCTGTTTTTGGCCTCTCCCATGAACTGCTTTTATAGTTAAGCCTGGAGTAAAGCCCTAGTGTTTAATGTTGAAATCCTTCTTATTTCCATAAATTAATCATACAGTTTCTTGCTCTGAATGACAGTGAGAGAATTTAAAGCAGAAAAAATGATAAAATCAACAAAATCCGTTTGAGTTAAATAACCAGCTCAAAAGGTCTCAGCTGGATAATGTAGATTTTCTGATTCTTCTCATTAGTTACAAGCAGCACTGCCAGTTCTTCCTCCAGTTGCTTCCTTCTTTAACCTGCAGTATTGTTTAGTACTTGATTTGTGGAGGGATTCCGTGAGATGTTCAATGTCTGCTAAGCATGTAGTTTATTAGGAAAAAAATAAAGTATTTGACAGATTTTTCTACCAGGGCTGATGAACTGAAATGCTTTCAAACTAATCTTTACAGCTGGATATATCTCAGTATCCCTGATGTGCCGGTGGCTACTAATGGAGAAGGTCTTTCTCATGTGTCTGTCCAGCCAGTCATACAGGAGGAGGAAAAAGGAAGCACCTTACCAGCTGTAAGAATGCCTCTTTATTTTGACATCTTATTCAGCATTGCCATCTACTTTGGGAACCATCTCTCAGGAACTATTGATAATTGCGTTCTTTCTCCTTGGGGAGCCAGTTGATGAAGGAGACAGATTCCCACTGTGTCCTCACCGTGTCTCCTTCACCTTCCTTTTGTCTCTCTTATTTTATAGCAGATACAAAGCTCTGGCCTCTGACTGGTTTCCAGGCCTGTTTGTGACAGTATAGATATGGAAAACTGTAACATTTTGTCAGCTCCTACTATCTGTTTTAAAGCCAGGGTGACCTCTGGGCTGAGAATTCACCAGGATGCATTACATTAAAATTGCAGACGGATTTTTATGTAAATACCTGATATGTTTTTCTTTTTGCTTAAGGAAGCAACTGAGCATGAAAATCCAGAAGCGGACAAAGGTAGATATGCAATTCTCTTGTTTGTGTCTTCTCCATTAACATGCTACCAATTTGTGGTTACTCTTGGAGAAAATTTCAAAATTCATGTATTTTAGAAAAAAAATGCTTGTGAGGTACTGGACTCTTTCATGTTTTTTTGAACAGGCTTAAACTATCTACATTCTTCTGTTCTCTATCAAGTAGATGGACCAAGCATTGCAAAGTTTTGTTTCTTAGAGTTGGAATGTGCATTTTCTGAGTCCTATTCTGTAGTTATCTGTACTGGGAGAAGAGAAATATTTACAAACCATAGAATCATAGAATGGCTTGGTTGGAAAGAATCTTAAACATTATCTAGTTCCAACCCCCAGCTTACAGCTGACTTGACGTGTTGTGAAGTGATAATAAAGTGGCCAGAGTCTAAGCTTTGTCCTCTGTATGTAAGGTCCCTAACTCAGCTCTGACCAGAAGAAAGTACTCTTTCCATAGGAGATATGTGTCCAACCCTTACAGAACTGTTGCTTTTCAGAATTGCTCTCACTTAGGAATTTAATTACATTCTCAGTCTTTGTAAGGAGCACTTGATATTGCCTGGGCTACGGTTTTGGTTGAGGGAGGTGAAATCTGCTGTCTTGCTTTGGTTTATTTCGGTACGATAATTTTGGAGGATGGAAATGTTTAGTTTTGTATGACCAGTTAGTTAGGAAACAGAAGTTGAAACAGGGATATAGTTCAGTGCTATTACGGGTTATGGATATCTGCATTTAAACACTTTCTCCCTTTCCATTCTTGGTGGCTTGGTTGGTTATGAGATGCAGTGGGATAAAGTAAGATGGAAAAGCTCATGGATTGAGATGTAGACAGAGAGATCGTTTTACAAGACAGAAAGTTTATTTTATTGCTAACTAAAAGTAGAGTTGAGTGGTGAGAAGCAGGGAAGACTAAAACACCTCGTCCCCACCACACTTCCCCATCCTGGCCTTTCCCACCTTCAGCTTGACACCTTCACTCCTGACTCCTCTTTCCCCATGCTGCTCGTGAACAGAAGAAGCAGGAGCTGCAGTCAGCCCATAGTACTTTACCTCCACCACACGTTCCTCCTTGTGGTTTTCCACTGGCCTAGTATGGGATCTTTCCCACGGGATGCAATCCTTCACAACTCTTCAGTGTAAGCCTTCTCCACCATATGTCCTCCAGACTGCGTTTCCTTCAGGGGGTGTCATTCAGGGAGTTCTGAATGTAGTGGATGAGAACTGCCATCTGTCCATGAGTATCTTAATTCAGGAATGGCAACAACGTAAAAATGCATTCTGTGCTGTATGGATGATAACATCAAATGCTTTTGGGATGTGGGTACATGAATTTCTTGTAAGTATACTTGTGATTTTTTACCTCTGAACAACTCTGTAGGAATTAGCGATGGAAGCACTGAAGCTGCCATGACTTTACTTGCAATGGGTGATCCAACGTTGCAGTTAAAAGCAAGCACTGAAGGTATGATCTGATTTATGAGACAAAGTCTTCCTTGTGCATTCTGGGTCCACCTAAGGAGGAACAGAGCAGTAGCTGCAGAGCTTCTCTACATGAGGCTGCATAGCAGGAGGACAAGAGTCTGGGATGGGAAAAGCAAAGCACCTTACCAGGTAGTGCCAACTGCATCACTGTGTGTTTCTGAGAGCTATTTAAGGAAGGGTGTGTTTGAATTGATCAGTGTTGGCTGCACAGATTGGACAAAAGGGAGGATCTAGAGTTAAATGGACATAAGTGATCTTTGCAGACCTTTAAATTGAAACATAGGCCTTCCCTTCTGACTAGCTGTAACCTTAGGTTACCAGGCTTTTAGTCTAGTTTTTGGTAGATTTTCATATAGAATTTATCATTTACTTTGACTTTTTGAATATTAACTTTCTAAATGTTGCTGTTCTGTGTTGTTTGCTGTTCTAACTAGAATGGACACACGTGTTACCTGCGCAAGATGAGATGAACGTGGCCAACAGTCTTGTGAGCCACGCTGAGTCAGAGCAAAACAGAGCTCCTTATCAGTGTGCAGTTTCTTCAGCTACTTCTGCCAAGGTACCTTGCAAGGATGGAAGCAACGTTAATGTGAAGGATCGAAGCACTTGTGCAGGAACAGGTGCTGAAGAATATGTCAAGGAAAATGCAGCAGATGCCAGGTTAAATTACTACTTCAATTAATTTGTAGAGACAAGTGCTCTGACGCTGCTTACTTTTGCAAGGTTCTCTCTGGAATTTTGTCTTGAATTGCAAGCAATCTTGCTTTAGTGAAAATTTCTCAGCTTGGTAATTTTCTGTGTCACATGGAACCAGCACCTGTATCTTTTCTTTATAATTTTTGCGATGTTGTTCTGTGATTTGAGAGATGTGAAATTTATTCCTCACTCCAGCAGTTAATTTATGTTTGGGAGGGAAGAATGATAGAACTTTCTTGGTATGAAATTGCTGCTAATCCTTAAGATCATTTTCCCAAAGTACTTTATGGCTAATTGGGCCAAGGCAGATTGCTTAACTGTCATTGCTCCTGCGCTCTCCATATAGAACAAATATCAAGGAGCAGTGATCTTCTATCATTGTGTTTGTCAGTTTTACTCAGATATTCGTCATAGTTAAAATAGATGGAACTCTTTTTCAGAAAGAATCTAGAGATCATCATGTTCTGTTGTTTGGAAGACTGTTGACTGCTTGAACAAATTATCAGCTTGTACTCTTCTGTAAAAACATAACTGAAGCTTTTACTTAAGTTCAGCAGTTCCTTTGCTATATTTTTAACCAAAACTTAGTAGCATGTGATCAGTGTTAGATCACTGATCATCTCACATTTTCATGTTTCAGTTATTTTGATAGAGGACATACTAGTTTGCAGTAAACGTACTTGTTCCAGTTACCAAAGCAGCTGACGTTTGCTTTTGTTTTGTTTTCTTTTCTGCCAAATAATGCCTCCTCTGTCAGCTGCAGTCTGTGTTACATCTGTTCATTGTCATCTGTTTTACCTCTCTCATCTTTTTTGTACAGCGTCTTTGCTGAGAATATCTTACTGCTAGATGTCAAGAAATGAAGAGCTATGCTGATGGCATTTCTCCTTCTTACCTTTAGCAACAGTTCTCTGCCTTTGGTGAACAGTATGAGACTGGGAAGAGACAGTCTCCAGAAGTCAGATCCAAACACTGGAGTACTGAAGTCTAATGAAAGTGCAGTTCAGAAGCCTCTTAATATGAATGTAGTTGTGGAACAGCTAGACAGTGTTCAACGTGGTAAGCCTGTTTCTTATCCTGGGATTTTAAAATAGTTTCTTCTAGCGGATTCGTGGCTCTTTATAACATAAAACTGAAGTGATTTTTCCAATTCCCGTTCACAGATTACGTGTCAAAGCTATACCACGAGATACTCATTTATTGTAGTTTTATACATAAACCAAAGCCTCAATTTAAAATTAAATGAAATGCCAAAATCAATTACTGGCCTGGGAATGACAGAAGTACGGCACAGTGTGCTTTCCTTCTGTTGTTAGTGTCATTGCTTTCCATCAGAACTGGAAGGGGGGGTGTACAGAATAGTTTTGTTTTTCATAATGCAGTTATGGAAAGTAGTGATATGTAAGGTGGCAAAGAGCACAAGATACCAAGGCAAGGTGTGTAGATCATAAATACGAGACATAAATTTTAACCTACATATATGCCAGCATTTTTTAATAAAGAATGTATGTATACAACGTATATAGGAGTAAACTTCAGTATATATATTTATACAGAACTACATACATATGCATTAAATACAAAAACTCATATTTGATATACAAGAAAATGCTCAAATTGCATAACATAACTTATTAATCTTAAAATACAACTTCATATTTCTTAGAGTCCATGGACTTGAGAGGCCGTACAGAAATGCAGGCGGTGGAACAGGTCAGGGTCGGACCAACTTCAAGGGATGCTTCAGGCCTTCAGAATTTTGGAACTAGGATGGAACTTGTCAAGCAAACGGACAACAAAGGGAGGTAGGAAGAAATCGTCAGCTAAGATTCTTCTAAAATAAGAGCTGAAGTGTGTGCATGATGGAGATTGTGTGCTTATGGACACTGTGTGTTAATTGCACAGAAGTTTAATTTAGACTTCTGTTTTTAAGGTTTTTATTTCTCAGATGTTACCTGAAGACTTTTGAGTGTCAATGTTAATCTGTGCTTGCTGTTTCAGTACTTACTGATCAACTTGCTACTTCACTGCCTGCCAACAAACTGTGTCTGGAAGGAAACATTCATTGATGGATCAGTTTGCAAACATTAGTGAGCTCCTAAGCTTTCTTGCTTGGTCGTGCCTTTATTAGTAAAGTCTCAAGTTAGTGGTGTTATGGAGATTTTCTACTGAAATATTTCATATAGATCTGTTTGAATGTTGTGTATGTTCTTTAGTAATTTTTAAACAGGTAAATGTGTAAGCCTCACAGTAAAGGCACAATTAGAATCATATTATACAGAGTTTAAGCCCTTACGCAGGGTACCCTTAATTGGTTTCAAACTATCTGATCATACATCTTACAGAACAGAGAAAGAGATGAAAGATGTTTGTGGAAGTTCTGGGCACTTGTCACCAGAATGTGTGGAATCTCACCTTGGGCCAGAGGATGATCTGGATGAAAGTTCTCTGGACAGAGCTGTGCAAAATCCTTGCCCTGCCAAGGACAGTCAGCGTACAGTCAGCTTTGCTCAGGTAAGTCATTTCATTCAATTACAGCCTGGAAGTGCCCGGTTTCTCAAACTCTGTAGTGGGAAATATTCGGTGCAAATGTGCTCACCTGTTTTACAGACCTGGAATTTCTGATTCTATTTATTCTTCTATTTTTGCACAGCTATAGTCACATTTAACCATGACAACAAGCCTCAGTTTTTAGGATGTCAGCAATAAGTGATGCTTGTTAGCAAGATGTTGAGAATGTCTCAGTTTTGTTGGAAGAAGTACGTGTGACTCCAGTGTCATTCAGTCCGGCCTCTTCCTGTTAAATCTCTTTAAACTGAAGTCACATACTGCAGGGACAATGCATTTCCATTGTCACCTTCATTCGCTTTGCTGAAACCAACTTGGTTTTGTTTCAATAAACTTTCTCCTTTGCTGTACTCCTTCCCATTTCTATGCATAACTGCCTTTTACATATACCTATTGGGCCATGGATATATTTTGCATCTTTAGTTTTGCAGTGGTTGATACCGTTCTAGCATAAAGAATTACCTTATTTTTTCCTGAGGGGGGTTCATTCACTCTTCCCTTGAGACCTCCAGCATTGCTTGATACCAGCATACTTGCAGTTGCTGTGGAATGGCTGAATTGCAGTGACTTGTTTTCTCAGTGCAACCTGTAGATGTGTCATTTTAGAACAGGGTGCAGAAAAGACTGTGCTCGTACTGGAGTGGCAGAAACAGTAGGAGGAGGCAGCTTGCAATGGAGGATTCCTTCTCTTAGCAAAGAACTTCTACTATAGAAGGATGGGTGTGTTGCAGAGCTGGGTGCTTCTCTTTGGCGCTTGGTTGTTTTGTAATGGTTGGTGGAACTTACATTCCTAGAGCAATTTGTTATGTGAGTCATCAGTGACAGAGTTGTGCGCTGGGAAATATCAATTTATTTCAAGACATCATCCATGCAGACAGTGAGCTGCATATGAATTACATATTACTCTGGTTGGTCTGGTATCCTTCAGCCTGGAATGCCTTGAAGGAAAAGCTGAGAAAACACAATTTTAGGTTTTATGTCTCTTTGGAGTCTGACATGCTTTCTTTCTTCTTTTGTGGAGTTCTTTGTCAAGCTTACCGTGTTGTTTTATTTCAGATATTTCCAGAATGAAACAAATGCTAAGGATTGTCAGCAGCAACATATAAGCAGCAGAGAAGAGACTTCAGGTATAATTCATACTATATATTTTAAGAGAGCAAAAAAGTTGTGTATCTTACAGTGATGCAAAGATTAATAATAACAAAAAAAGAAAATGTGTTGTTATGATTAAATAATCTACTTAATGAACAAACAGAAGGACCGATAGCTTAGTGTCATTCCCCACTCCTGCTTCTTATTTAAGTTTCATTATTGCAAACTAGACTTGGAAACCTTTCAGATGACTCCTTGAGCTTAGATATTAATAGAAGGGAAGTTCTTGCTCTTTTCTCTCAGCAGTGAACGCCTGCTTATTACCTCTGCCGTGTTCAGCATTTGTTAGAGCTCTTTGTGACACTGACTCACATACCCCTCAAAAACTGAAGGTGGTAGAGGGAGAAAGCCCGTGTATTTTTCCAGCAGCTTAGTGAGCTGTAGTGGCTCCTGAAATGTTGAAGTGAATGCCAGCAGCAGTGAATGTGAGTGGCTGGGCTGGACTGTGCAAGTGTAGAGCAAGAGGAAGAGGAGAATGGGAGGTGATAATTGAAGAAAACACACTTTTCAGCTGCTAATCATTTAAAAGTAATGCAGGGCGCCAAGGTGAGAACTGCTTGTTGGTAAAACAAACTAAAACAGAGCTTGGAGGTTTGGAACTAAGACTTGGGTAAAATATGGGAAAATCAGTGTTAGAAGCCCAAAATACTTTCTTCCTGCCAAATCCACAGGCATGTGCAAAAAGCAGGGTTAATATTTATTGTCACATGTCCATCAGCATGCTCTGATTTTGTGTCTCGTAGAGCATTTTAAGTAATCTTCAATGAGATTAAAAAAAAGTCAAGATGAGTTAAAGTTGGCGTAACAGATCTGCATCATTAAAAATTAGAGCTGTCTGAAGGAATAGAGCAATGCTGTTGCTTTCCATTTTCTAAAAACCTTTAGACACGTGATCTCCTAAAATGCTTTCTAATGGCAGTTGTCTGATAATGCCCATCTTTTTGACTGAATTAATTTTAGTTCTCATTTATGACATATAGGATGGTGCATCTTAGGTTTTCTGCAGATCAACAGGGAAGGGAAAAAACCACTATAGTTTATTTTAACAAACAACAGAACAGCACCACCACAAAGAAAACGCACAGAAATAAAGCAACAGCAGAATTCTGTCACTTAAAGAAGTAACTCTTAATACCTCACAGTAATATATAGAGACAGAGGGCCATCTGGCAACCACGGCTACACAGATTCGATTAAACAGCACGTCTTACACCTGACTGAAAAGCTTCATCCCTACCAGGCATTCTTAATATTGTTTCTCCTGAGGGATAATAAGGATTCTAGTGCAGTGGAAGAGCTCCAGAGTGATATGTATCTTGTCTCAGAAGAAAGCAAGGATGTTGTGTGAAGGATATTCCCAGTGCCTACTTTCATGAAGATCTGCATGCTCATTGCTCGATGTGGGGAACTTGAATAACAGATTTCTGTTACGTTTTTATTTCCCTGGAAAATGATGGTAGTGAATGATGATCGTAGATGTCCGGAGGAAGAAGAACAGACATTCCTTTTAACACTGGTGGAAATCCTTGCTGACTCAGGAGGGTTCGATACATCTGCTTTGCAGGAACAGACTTCAGAACCATTACTACCAGCACCGATACTTATCAGCCCAGTGACATCTGGTGGAACCAGCCTGACTGAAGTGGAGAGGTAAATACTTTATTTTTGACTTTAAATGTACATTAGAGTAAGAGTATTCCTCAATGCAAGGTAACTGAATTATTTCAACATTACGGTTGGAATGAAATCTGTTCAGCTTGGGAAGAAGGGGGGAAAATCAAAGGAAAATATTCTGAAGTACAGTAAGTGCTGCAATTCTTTAAAAAGTCCTGCTATCTCTATGTAAGTTCTCAGGTAAAAATAGCAGGTGTGATGCTCCAGCAGTGCAGAGGGCTTTGTCCTTGTACAAGAACATCTGGTAGGTAAATTTAAACTTGTAAATGCAAATTGCAACTAACCTAAATGCATGGTACAGCACAGTTTAATGCTTGTCGTTATCCCGAGTGGTCCTGTCTGCAACTAACTTAAAAGTAAAAAGAAATGTTTCCTGTAACTCCCTAATGCCCATTTCATGGTTTCTGCTATAAACTAAATGTGCTATGTTACATAGCTGGCTATTAATTTAATCATGGTTTGTATTCGTTGTCAGAGCAATGCTGGATTTATTCTACTTGTGAATTTCAGGAGATTTTTGGACTGAACCTGTTACTGTCTGCTTAGCAAATATTTTCCCCTGCTGGAGAGTGCTAATAACTGAAGGTGTTCATGTTACTGTGCTGTAACACAGTTCCCTTTTTAGTCTTTGTTGGTCTTTTCAAAAGTACATGCGCTGTTTAATCAGTCTCTGAAGAAATCAACAGAAGGAAAGCAGAATTCCCGACAGTACAGTTTTCAATCAGCTGAGCCTTCGGAGGGTTTGGAGATGTACTTCTTGGTTCTGAAGTGAACTTGAAAGAGAGATGGTGGAATTGTAAGCAGCTGGATGACTTCACTGAGCTCTGTTGTGTGCTGTAAAGATTGGGGGTGCGGCTGTACAACTGAATTTCTCCAGCTCTTTCCATACAATGTCTGTAAGATTTTACAGACTTTAAAAGTAGATTGTGAATTCTCTAGTCTTAGCGGTGGTTTTGAACAACAAAATGACAAAAAACTGAAGAGAAAAAAAAAAGCCCTCATCTTTTAAGCCATTTTAATATTATGCTCATTTTTGGACTACGGTGTTATCAATGAAAGGGAATCACTGAAGTTCTTTAATGACTCTCAACTCTTTTACAGGTAATCCTTTCCAAATAAAAGGGGCTTCAACAAATACAAATGTTCTTACTGCTGCCCTGCTGCCTGAGCCTATTACAGCAGGAGATGAGAGAAGCCAGTGTGAAACTTGAGAGAATTCAGGGAAAGCATCGTTTCACAATGTAGCGTCCAGCCAAGAGGAGGTGATGTGCAGGTCAACCTCCAGCAGGAAAACAGAAATAGGTGAACAAGGAAAAGCGGGAGATAAACACGAAGCAGCACAGTTGGAATGTACTGAAAGCCAAACAGAATCTTCTAAAGCTCCATTACTCAGGTATTGACAGAATGTTTCTGTCAGCCTTTTCTGTCAGATGTTTTTCCATACTGAGTCATTGATATCCTCTTTCCAGTTAGTACTACAAGAGCAGCACTGCCCTCCTCTGTGACCTGTAAGAATTATAGGTCTGTCCTCAGAAATTGAAAAGGATTAAACTGTCTCCTTTGAAATTTGGAGTGTTTTAGACATTAAATAGGCAGATTGACCAAGGGATGATGCTACTGATGTACGACCTGTTTAGGCACTGACAGATGCCCCTTCTGATACAGACATCCGTGAGGCCGTAAGACAGACTTGGGGTCATTGTTTTTCCTAGCTCAGTCTAATGCTTAGATATGCACCCATCCATTTGTTACGATTTTCGGCCTCCTGCCAATAAGATTTGGTTTTGATGCAGTACTCGCCATGTTTCTACAAGTACTAATTTTGTCTTTTCCCCATGGGACTTTCTAGCCTGACAGCTCAGAGGATATTGTTCTGATCTGTCCATCCAGCTGTTTGAATTATGTTTTCTTGTTTTAATATACCATTCTACAGTATTTAAATGCTTTAGTTTCTTCTCTCTGTTGTACTTGTGCACACTGTTTCTGACTGTTATTTGTATCTGGTATATCTGCAGCAGCTGGGAAACGATGAATTGAAATGAAGAATCCTTGCTTTGATACAGTTTGTACCTCCTCTATCCTTACTTCATTGCTGTGCCTTCTGATGTTACATTATGTTTATATTATATGGTGTTATATTGTTTTTCCCCACTGATGACGTGACGTGTGCTCTTCTGAGTTCTTCCTGCAGGTCTGTGTCTCTGTTCCTCTCAGAAACCGTTCTGAACATCTGGTAGTTACAGGCTCTAGTTCAGAGACGAGTTACATATTCTTGTGCTCAAGGGTGGAGGTTGTTCAGTGTTCCTTTAACGCTTCATAAACTCCCATGTGCCAGAATAGTCAGTAACAATCCATTGGGATTTTTATCTTTAATTTGCAGAAAAAGCAGCTCTGAACTTGCAGAAGAAATGCAAAGGAGGAGAGGAGAGATCCCAAACCCACAGATGGGGACCACAAAGCAAAGTCTGAAGGAAACAACTCCCTCTAATAAGGATGATGGGGAATCTTGTTCCTTTCCCTCTAGAAGCACATCGTCATTTGTGGAGTATGACAACGTAGCTGCTGATGCTGTAGTTATGGTATGTTTGCTTCTGAATGTCTTTGCATTTCTGAGCTGTGAGAAACAACGAATTAGTCGCTTCCAGGTGAGCAGGGGGGCATGCTGTGTTCAGGTTCTGAGAGACTGATCTGCTGCAGGAAATGGTTTCTGACTGGTGCATGTCTAGGAAACTTAAAGGGGAAACAAAGCAGCCTTCTCTGTGCACGTCTATCTATGAGCATTTTGGGTTCTCGGGAAGTTGTAGCCCATTTTTCTACTTGTGCAGAAGTTGCAGAAGGTTTGCATCTACGTATGCTTATACTTGCTTGCAAATGCGCTCTGTTATGAGTAGCCTTTTCTTTTTCTATTAGGCTCCACATAATGAACCATCCAAGAAACCTCCTCATTGTGCTGAAGATCAAGAGAAGGAAGAGGAGCCAACCAAAAGCTCAGAGTATTTTTTCAGTGACATCTTCATGGAAGTAGATGACCCAGAATAGTGAACTGGCTTTATAAAAGTGGTGGGATCTTTGTGCAACTAAATAAAAAGCTATTATTTTTTAGGAAAATGTTGATTGTTTTCATATTAACTATGCCAAATTTACCATCAATTACTGTTAGTAACTTCCATAAGGATGGAATCATTTTCTTCTACATGGATGTTTTCAGAACGTTGACATAAGCTAAACAACTCCATTGGTGTCATTGGACCAGAACAGTGGCTGCAGGATTAATTTTCACTTGTTTGGATTTTGATAATAAGTGCACATTGTCTTCCAGAAAAGTGCAATGCAAAAAATGCTTATTCTTGTGACGAGCTGCTCCTTTGGATTTAATGCTGAAGACTGCGGTACTGGTTGTACAAGTTCTTTACTTCTTTTTGTGAAGTATGCTGTATTAGTGTGTTAGGAGGAAAAAACGAACCTTTTATTTGCAGAGTAATCTCTGTAGATCAGGCTGCAAACAAGGAAAGTACTGTCATAAACACATAGTTCTGTTCAGCACTGCGGGTATTTTTATTAGCATCTCCAAATTATGTATTTTTGTATTGAAGAAGACTTGCATAAACTAAAAGACCCTCGCCTGAAAAGCCCAATGACTTTAGCTCCTTTAAAATGTATAGAGAAAAAACCTGGATAACATTTCATTTATACAATGATAGTCTTTGGAACTGTCCCATTGGAGTGATAGGAAGAGTTAATGTTTCTCAGTATAAATGCCAGTTTCCTTCTGTTGCGATTCAACCCAGCAGGAAGCTCAGCACCACACAAAGTGGGATGAAGGAGAACAGAAGTTGTGGGTTGAGATAAAAACAGTTTTCTAAGACAGAAAAGGAGAACGAAGACAAACATGCGATAACATCAACATCTCTACAGCGCAACTACTTATCGCTCAACACCCAGCTAACAATACAGCTGCCTGCTGACTGATGCCCTGCTAGCAACTCAAGGTCTCACTGCGTGCCAACTGATGCCCTGCCAACTGCAAGCAGCAGCCCCTGCCCACATCTTTACAGCCTTCTGCATCATGTCGTGTGGTGTGGAATAAAGCCCTTGCTCCGTCCAGACCAGCTGTCCCGGCTCCATCCCGTGTGGTGGCGCTTCCCGACTGAGCCGTGGGACTGCAACCATCTCTCAGCAAGAACCACATTTGTGCTGTCAGCGTTGTCTCAGCTGGAACCAGGACAAATTCTGCATTGAAAACAAAGGGGTCAGATGCTGCTGCTGCTTCTTTCTGCACGTAGGTGTGTGTGTCTGCAGGGATGTCCTTTGTTGCACTTATTCAGAGCAGCGCAAACAACTGAATCTAACCACAGTGAGCTTGCTTGAAGGATTTGCTACTTGGAGGCAGCTGTATTTGAAGCATTTTCCTCGTGTTTCAGGTCTGCTTGCTCGGAAGAGCTGTGCGATGGGATCTGGACGGGACTCGTGCCGGCTGTCTAATGGCCGGCGTGCTTTCTGTTTGCAAGGAAGCTGTGGCGTCGTGTAGGTGTAAATGCTGTGAATAAAGTCTGTTCTCCGACCTGCGTCCGTCCCGCTCTGTCGCCCTTTCCTGGCGCGGGTGCCGGCCCGGCCCCTCCGTGCATTGGCTGCGTTGGGGGGAGTGCTGTGCCCGGTGCCGTGCCGCCGTGCGCCGCCGTGCCGCCGCGCTCCCCCCTCTAGCAGGTAGGCTGGGCCGTGCCGCCCGGCTCCCCTCCGGCCGCCTTAGCGCCCGAGCGCTGCTCCTCGGCGTCCCCGAGTGAACCCTCCGGCGCTGTGCGGAGCCACCCGCAGCCGCCGTGCCTCGTTCGGGGAGTCGGCGCACCGCCACCTGCTGCCGCCTCCTCTGTGCGGCAAATCTCCGCTGCTGATGCTTCGTGCGGGATGAGCTTCAAGGCGCCGCCTGAAGAGGGCGAGGAGACGCCTGGCTTAGTGCGGAACTTTGGCTTCGTTAGGGTGCCTGCAGGTGCCGCACTTGCAGCGTTGAGGTGTCTGAGCGAACTGCTGCTGTTGTGTTACAGCCGAATGGGGTTTTGCAGAAAACGAGCTTTGTACAGAATTTCGGGTTACAGAAACTCTGGGACTCCTGTATGCATATATATACGTGCCATGGTTGATTATGTGAGTGTGTTTAGGTACACGTATGTAAACATGTGGAATAGCAAGTCATACGTGCGCATGTGTTTGCATCTGCAAACAAACAAGCACAAAAGCAGCAGCTGAATAAATGCATTTACTCTGCTAAGCTGTCGGTGGGTTTGCGTTGGTGTGAGCACCTTTCAATCTCAACATCCAAATAACTCTCTGTAGAACACTTTATTTTCACTTCCATTTTTAGCTGCCGTGTATTTGGGCAGCAGTTTGCAATGAGACTCAAGACAGGGAAGGTGGCTCTGTTCCACGAGCCCACCTGTGTGCGGTGGGAGCGCATTTACAGGCACGAAGGGCTGTGAGGTGTTCAGCAGTCGGAGACAAGAATCACGTGCAGGGAGTAACAGTGCAAACACGAGAGTGCGTGGCAGTGTGTGATGAAGGTCTGGCCGTCTGTTTGCTGTTGGCCCTTCTGGATGTCAGGACAGCCAGACAGGTTGTCCTTCATCATGTGCACTGTGCTCTAAGGATTGGCTCTTACGGCTGCTTTGGTTGGGCAGCAGTAATTCACTGCGCTCATTAGGATCTCAGCATCAGTCTGTAACTTCCACTTCTTGGTCCTGCTTTGAGTTCCTAGGAGCCCTCGCACTAAGAGCAGACTTTTATAGACCCGACTGGTGCAGAGGCAGCTTTACAGGAGGAAAGTGTGTCCGTTCGCTTGCGTTCTGGGCATTCATTAATGAAGGGGCCACAAAGATACAGCGCAACTGACAGGTTCAATCCTGCATGGAGCCATTTCTGCCTGTGTTCAAAACCTATTTTGTCCTATTTCCAGGTGCATATTTACTGCCAGCAGTGTGAGGAGAAGCCGAGTGTGCTCAGAGGAAACAGGCTGACTGAATAAGGGGGGACAGTGCCATCTGTGTGCAGTGCTGGAAGGTGGGCCAGCTGCCGCTCAGACACACAGTAACACAGAGTGCTGTGACAGAGTTGGACAGGGATGGACTTTCACAGGACAGCAGCTCTAAGTGCTCTTGTGAGGGACTGAGATCAGGGTTTTTCTCAGGTGTGTGACTGCAGTCGCTGTTCAGTCCATCACAGGGTGATGCACTCAGACTCCTGGGGCTGAGGGGCAAGAAGGGCTTCCTTGACAAAGTCCTGGGCAACCAAAACGCTTTGAATGCAGAGCGCCTGTGCATGTGTTTTCATGCCGTTTGCCCTTCACATTGTGGTGCCTCTCTGTGGTTCAGAGCTAAGCAAACCAACCTGCAGCACTTGCTACTTCCTAGGGTGACCCTAATCCTACCTGTTCACCTGTTGGATATTAAGTCTCCAGGTTCGGGGGTTTGTTTGTCTTTTGGATTAGGCTTTCCTATCTCCTAAATGAGAATTAGACAGGACTGATTTTTCTCACGCTGCAGTTAATGCATCTTGCAGTGCACGCTGCACTTATACTTTGCAAAGAAGTTACATAGGTCATTAACCTTCCAGCACAGGAGGCACAGCAGCACTTCATTTGAGTACCCAGGATTTATTTTGCAAAGTTCCATTTGTGAAAGGCAAACAAAATGCACAGCAGTAAGTTAACAAAACCTGAAAAACAGAGTTTGAACATCAGAAATTGCTGCAGTCAAAGCCATCTGAGAATCCAAGTCTCCAGGAAACAAGTAAAGCAAATCCTCTCCAGGACTGTGCCCTGGGGGCTGCATTGGTGCAATGGCTGTCAAGCTTGAGGCTATTCTGCGGCGCAGAAGCAGGCAGTGGTATGAGCTGTGCTTTCCTGCCAGCTGTGCTGAAGCTGGGATTGACGTTTCAATCTCTTGCAGGTAGGAGACTTGGTGAGCATTATTGCTATGCCACCAAAGGAGCTGAGCCCCTGGTGGAGAGGCAAGCGTGGCTTTCAGGTAGGCACACGCTTCTGACTAGAGAGCCCAACTTCAGTAGAGTCTGGAATCTCAGCTTGGAGCTGCTCTGCCTGCACAGGATGGCTTCCGGATGCAAACGGTTGCCCTGTGTCGGTGTCAGAGGACCTTCCCTTTGGCTGTGGGCTGGGGCTAATGCCCAGCTGTCTTTTTGTTCTTGTTACAGGTTGGATCTTTCCCTGGTGAGTGCGTGGAACTCATCAGCGGAAAGGTTCCCGAGTCTCTGGTCGCTTCATTGCCAAAGCCAGGTACACATGTTACATTTGACAATGCGGGTTAGTAAAATGGGGTCAGAGCGTGGCTTTCAGGGGGTTGGTTAATGCCCGAGTTGAGCAAGATTAGCAAGGATGACTGCATTAAGGTCCATGGGAACACGGAGAGATCTGGCCCAATCCCACTGTGTTTATTCCTGGGCTTGGGGAAGTCACAGAATCCTCCTGGAATGGCTTGGGATTGGAAGGTGCCTAAAGGATCATCCTCAGGCTCCAAGGCCCCTGCCTCAGTCTGGGTGGCCAGCCTCTGCATTTTGTAGGAGACGAGAGCAGGGATGGGGAAAATCCGTTCCTGCGTGTCCTTGTTGGGAATGTTCTTCCCATTGTTACGTGCTCTGCCTCATCCAACCGATCCAAGCCTGAAACGAACTGGTTTCTCTGTTTTGTTGCGCAGTGCCGAAGAAACGGGGCAAGCTCCCACCCTTC
Source organism: Excalfactoria chinensis (assembly GCF_039878825.1). Lineage (NCBI taxonomy): Eukaryota > Metazoa > Chordata > Aves > Galliformes > Phasianidae > Excalfactoria > Excalfactoria chinensis. The sequence continues at coordinate 882,167 of NW_027315570.1, read as the reverse complement.
CTTCGCTCGGTGGTGAAGGCCCGCCCCAGGAGATCGGAGCAGCCGGAGCCGGAGAAGGAAGGGGTGTTTGGGTGTGACCTGGGGGAGCACCTTCTCCGCTCTGGCCGTGATGGTAAGGAACAGCCCATTGCTGAGATCTTCCTCGGTTGGGCATCTGAAGATGATAGGTCGTGGCATTTCTGGAAAGCCAGGAAGACATCTCTGTGCAGTTTCCTCACAGCTGTCTCTGCCAGCTTTCTCCTCTAAGGAGGAAGCAAGCAGTGGCCCGTCTGGGCTTAGTTGAATGGGATGGGAGAAGAGCACGGCCTGAAGCAGAACTTGAGTAAGAAGCTGAGCTAACCGCTGGCTCTTGTTCTGTAGTCCCCCAGGTCCTGCAGAGCTGCGCCGAGTTCATAGAGCAGCATGGCGTGGTGCGGGGGATCTACCGCCTGTCCGGCGTGGCGTCCAGGATCCAGCGCCTACGGTAAGAGTGCTGCGACTGACACAGCTGTCAGCAGGGGCACGTGCCATGCTGCGGGCGTTCAGAGGAAGCCCTTCCTTGTCTTGACTGTATTTGGTGTGGCTTTGGACTTGCTTTCCTCTTTCTCAAAGCCCTCTGCCCAATCCTGTGTCCTTCTCTGCAGCCATGAATTCGAGTCGGAGCAGGTTCCCGAGCTCAGCGTCCGTGACATTCACAGCGTGAGCTCCCTATGCAAGATGTACTTCAGGGAGCTCCCAAACCCTCTGCTGACCGAGCAGCTGTATGACAAGTTCTCGGTAAGCTCAGGGCAATGTCTTGGAAATGACACGTACCTCTTCCCTGGGCATCGTGGCTGATGGTTGCAGCAGTGCCCCAGCTCCGAGGTCTTATTTCTGTTAGCCCCACGAGGCATGTCTTTGCCACCTCCTGCCTCTGGCTGATGCCACTTCTGGTGGTGCCAGGAGGTGCTTACTTAAACTATACACGACGCTTGCGAGAATTCCCTTCCCTTTGCTATTCCCGCCTGGTGTCTGAATCCCTTCCTGCCTTTTTCCAGGACACTGTTTGCGCAGCTACAGAGGAGGAGCGGCTGCTCAGCATGCAGGACGCCATCCAGCAGCTGCCCGCTCCTCACTACAGGTCAGTGCTGCGCTCGGTCTGCTGAGCTCAGCCCTGCTGCCTTTCAGAGGGCCATGATGCGATTCCAGGTGTTGCCTCACGCTGGCAGCATCATGCCTGTGCACGCTGAAGCGGCTGAAGGCTGCGTCGGGTTGGTTGACTGGGTCAGTTCCTTGGCATGGGGGCACGGTTGGTGCAGCCGATGGCTGCGGCTGTGCTGTGCTGGGGCTTGGTGCTGCAGCGTGGTGGCACTGGGAATGTTTTACCTACTTCATATTCAGGGACGGTAGCAATGACAACAACCAGCATGAAGTGAGGTTTGTTTTGTGCACTGCAGCACGGCTTGCTTTTTGGTGCTGAACATCTGCCCCTCTTGTTTTCCAGGACGCTGGAGTACTTAATGAGACACTTGGCGTCTCTGGCCGGGAACTGCTCCGTCACCAACATGGGTGCTCAGAACTTGGCCATAGTGTGGGCTCCAAACGTCTTAAGGTAAACTTCTTCTTCCGTTTCAACACGATGCTTAGTTCTGCTCTCCCCCAACCTCCAGGGGCACAATTTCTAGATGACAGTTTCTAGTCACTTGTTTAGCTGGGACTGCTGTGTCCCTGATGATCCAGGAGAATTTCGTCAGTGGCATCGCTGATTGCCCACTGCGGAAGTCTCCTGAGCCCAGTTTGACAGTTTTTGGCTACAGAAATTCAGACTGGGGGAAATGATCTTGGGGAAATGACTTGTAAGATCTGCCTTTTCTTCAGATCCCAGCAGAGCCAGTCTGCCTCCACCTACGGAGAAGCTGCCTGCATGGAGCTGCAGACACAATCGACTGTGGTGGAGTTCATCATTAGCCACACAGATGTCCTCTTCAGCTCCAAATCCACACCAGCCGTGGGAGAGGGAGCAGGTGAGTGTCTTCCTCCATTAGCTTGATGTTGATCTGACACCTTGATCCAAGCTGCCTTGGATCTTCTCCAAGACCTTTGAAAATGCTCTTACTGTTGAAGAGACAGCAGGCTTCTGGGCTTAGATTAGAATATGGTGCCCAGTTCCTGGGTCCTGAGTGTCCAAACCCATAACTTACATGGAGAAAACCATCACTGCTGTTAAGATGTTTTGCAAGAAGGTGAAGCTTGATAGAAGTGTGGCAGCAAAGCTTTCTGAGTTCCCAGTCCGCTAGTTTTTCTAGGGTTTTTGTTTGCCTGTTATGATACAGTGAGCTGCTCTTAATTGTGGCTGTGTCCTTTGCCACGAGCATACCTCTAGAGCACACGGTTCTTTTGAGCTCCTCTTCTTCCAGTGGCTCGGATAAGAAAGTCTGAGAGAAATGCAGAACTGGGATGGCTGTGCTGCTGCTTTCTGATCCTCCCTCTTACCTGTGGTTTCCCCTTGCAGGGCACAGCTCTCTGGCCGAGCCCAAGATTGTGTGGGATTCTCCTCCTGCCACAAAGCTGCTCACGCTGCAGGAGGCACAGGCAGAGAGGAGAGGACAGAGCAGCTCTCCCACGGCGACGCAGAGCAGCGATGTCGAGGTGGAGGAAGGACCCACAGCTGATCTGAGGATCTTCCACACAGTCCTTGATTTTCCATCTGAAAGGTAAAGAGGACTTCCCTTTCCAGCCCCTGTCATCATTGGTCGGGTGGGTTTTATTGGTTCATTTTTTGTCCATTTTATATATATGAGCCTGCCAGCTCCTGTCCTTTCCGGCTGTGGAGCCTTTGCTCCTATGCTGCGCATCTTGCTTGCCATGGTTGAGAGGAGTGTAGCCAGCAGGACTTGAGGGTTGAGCTGTAGGAATGGAAGCGTCCTCTGCAACTGTTGTCAAGGGCTTGGAGCAGCTCTTCCCTCACCCTGCACCACGACTGGCAGCATGCTCTGTTTTCTCTCTCCAGACCAAGCGTGCCCAGCACGAGGAAGCAGTCACCAGCTGGCAGTTGGCGTTCCTGCTTCTGCCTGGGCAAACCATCCCCTGCAGCTGAACGCCAACTGCAGAGCAGTGCCAGGGAGCCCTCAGAAGCAGAAGTGTTGGTCCTGGCAGGTAAGGGTGCAAATCCAGCTTTCAAAACACTGCTTGTCAGCAGCACAGGTAGGATTCATGCTTTCAGTGGGCTTCCACCTGATCCTCTCCAGGACTGTGTCCTAAAAGGAAACAGATCAGAAAGGTGAGCTCTTCCCCCCTTGGAGCACCCACCCACGTAACGTCCATGTAATTTCTAAGGATGCTGCCCAGACAAAGACTGAGGATGCTTCAGGAGAAGACCTTCCTTGCTAAGCCAAACAGAACAAGTAAGGTACCAAAAGATTTAGAGCTAATCTAAACCTTAAAGCATATAGGACCTTACAGCATCAGCCTTAAAGCGTAGAAGCATGACCAGCAGGTGGAGGGAGGTGGTGCTGCCCCTCTACACTCCTCTCACTGAAACCCCATCTGGAGTACTGCATGCAGTTCTGGAGCCCTCAACACAAGGAGGACCTGGGGTTGCTCAAGCAGGTCTAGAGGAGGGCCATGAAGGTGATCAGAGGGGGCTGAAAGCACCTCTACTATGTGGACAGGCTGAGAGGGATGGGGCAGGTAGCAAAAGAATGAGGGGAAATGGCTTTAAACCAGAAGAAGGTGGATTTGGATATTTTGACTACTGTGAGAACTGTGGGTACAATGCTTGACAGACTCATTGTAGTATAATAAGCTTGAATTACTTACAAGTCATTAGAAGTCCTCTGAATTAAGACTGAGAAAATATCACAGACTTGAAGAGAAGCACTTTTTCCCCTTGTAGGTAGATTGTTCTCTTTATTCCCTGTACCTAAAAAGAAGTAACAGTGACTCCACAGATGATCTCTCCTAGATAAAACTTACATTTTACATCTATTCTTACTGAAGTTATACAGAAAGCTTGGAATGCCATTGTTGACATTAGTACAGCATCTCCAGAAGCGCTCAGTTCAGCTTTCCTCATTTATTTCCAGAAGTTACAGGAATGAATTTATTTCTTTAAGTATTTGTGAACTGTAATTCCCCAAACTTGCTTGGTTCTCTGAGCCACGTGTTGATATTTTCCACCTCTTAGTGAAACATTTCACTAATGTGAGTTAAGCCAGCATGTGACATCTGTTGTTCGTCCATAAGTTTCTGTTTTGAGTCTGCCTGGACTTCCAGAGACCAATAAGGATTTTAGCATGGTAGAACAGAACATAGAAATAACATAGAAAGGCTGAGAAGACACAATTAAAGGAGAAAAAAGAATAAATGTGAACGTTTATTACCTCTGATGTTAATGCTGAGAGACTCTTCTCCTGTTGTGAAGCACAGAAAGCTCTGTTGCACAGTCTTCATCGAGGCGTCCCAGCTGCAAGAATAAGACCTATACTGAGGAAGCAGCTTTCAAGTCATCTCACAGCCCAGTCTCACCGTGATAGTGCTCTGCTATGCAGCAGTCAGTAATTAGCCATGATTTCAGATGCTTTTCTAAGCAGTTAGTGTTATGGCTACCTATTACAAGGAGCAAACAGAAAGAGCCATCCAACTTCAGCAACTAGTCCCTCTGTGGCAACAGGTTCTGAGCTCTGAATTCAAGTACAAAACCTGTCAGCAGATGAGACTTTTGACTAGAGCAGAAGTGACGCTTCTGTCTCCTCTTCATCACTAGTTACACGGCATGCACAGCACAGCTGTTCTGCAGAGAAACAGCGCCACCCAGTGACCAACGGCAGCCATTGCCTGCAAATACACGGCAACTTCCCAGTATCTGCAGCAACCATCTCCCCACACGTGCACTTACTGAACCAGTGAACAGCATCAGAAGGACCTTGCACGAGACAAGGGTGACTTAACAGTTGTTTAACTGCAGTCCGCTTCTTTGGGTCTACCTAGTGGGCAGAAACACTCGAGCTGTTACTTACAGCACTGAAAAGAACTGGAGACAATTCTTCTATTCCTGAGAGCTTCGAGGTGCCCAGAAGCACAAATAGAAACCAGCAGTATTTCATCACTTCACCTAAAGGAAGGTCCAACACCTGAGCTGGGAAGAGCAGTTACAGAACCTGTGGTTACAGCAAACGTTCCACGAGCATTTTGTATTTATGAGACTGCCCAGATATAGCTCAAATGCACACTGAGTGTGTTCAGCTTTCTTTATGAGACATCTGTTGTTTACAGACTGGTTTTAGTTCTACAGCTCAATTAAGAACAAGCAAGCTGCTTGAAGACTGTTTAATTACTAAAATAGTAATTATTTTTATTACCTGTAACTAGTACCATGTTTTTATTGGAGAATTTCAGCACAAGGCAACGCTCACCTTTTCTTCATGGCATGGAACAATTTAACTTGTTTAAGCACTGAATAATTTCCAGGTACTCCACCAGTGTTTTGAGCTCCTGCAACAGCATTTTGTAGATCCATCTGAACAGAAGCGGCTCTTTTTCCTGTAGCAGCTGGTGAACTCGCAGGGTACTGCGAGGTGAAAGCCATTTGGGAGCAGCGTATCTTCCTCTCTGCAATAAAACAGTTTAATGAAAATGAAATAACTAAAATAAAAGAGGATTTAGAATGAACCTTGAACAACTATTTGGGTGATTCTGACATTTCTTTACTTTCCAAACGTAGGAACAGACATATGCAAAATCAGCCTTAAGAATCACTTGAATAAATTCAATGGTGAAATGAAGATGTGCTTGGCTGAGGGCAATGCTGGAAGGCAAACTGCTCACAAGAGCTACAAAATGCATGAGATCACAGCAGACATACTTTGTTCTGACCACAGTTGTGGCACATAGTCCATTTCCTTCCGTATTCCCAACATGAAATGATGTGGAGCATCACAGGGAAAGAAACACTGCACACAGACACGATGACCCTGATTAGATTCAAGCAGCGGGCTTAAAACACGTCAGAGTTTTAGATTCCAGGACATTTCAGGGTCTATAATGTGTGAAATTCAGTGACACAACAGTGCCCAGGTGCCTGCGTTTCAAGCAACCTTCAGATCACAGCTACGTAAAATAAAAGCATATTCAGTGCAGAAATAGCAAGCCTGTATCTTAATACCCGTGAGATTATCCACTTTTTTACTGCAGTCTGATTAAGTTCTAAAACTTGCTCATCCCAGTTCACTTACACAAGTTCCACCAACTCAAGCAATGCAGCTCTGAGATCCTGTGTATGTGAGGCAGGTAGAACTGAACAGTGCAGAAATGATCTCTGACAGCTCTAAGAGCTCCATTCTGCTTGCAAACTCTCAGTCCAAAACTATTCACAACTCTAAGGAAACGAACACCTGAAGCAGTTGGATCATCTGCCATGTGCCGCGTTCGGCTTCTTGGCATAATGATGAACACAAAGAGTTTTCTGCTGCCCTGCAGAAATGGACAAAGTCCTGCTCACAAATGGACCAAGTTTCAGTGTACAGACAGGCCTTTCTACCCACAGCTCAGCATGTTCTGCCATCTGAACAGCAAGGCCTCTTGTCAAGCTCAGCTATTTCCCTTCTCAGTGTATTCCAGCACCACTGATACCCAATGTTATCCTCCTGTAGAGTGCCATCGTATTGTCATCGTCCAAAGGAAAAACCCACACAGCAGAGCATACAGCAGTACACCCATGCTCCAAATATCCGCCTGAAAAACAAAAAGACAAGCTTACAAACCTGAAGCACCCAAAATGGCTTACTGACAGATTGCATTGTCTGTCCTTGCCAAAGCCCACACACAGCCCATGAAAAGCTGGCTCTTTCCCTCAGCAAAAAAAACCTTACAGTCCCAGAGAAAGCACGTAACCCTCATTCAATTGTTCTTCCACTCAACTTAGAGCGCTACTAAAACCAGTATCTTCATCTTAGCTCATCACACTGCTGCAGTTCCTTTGACCAGGATTTCACTGGCACAAATGAAATCAAAGCCATCACAAGGGATTTAGCACAGTTGTGTGTTACTGGCTACGAGAGCTGTCAGCACAGTCACCTGTAAGGCTTTGCTGCTGTTCTACTGATGTATAGGCACAACAAGGTTCACACACCTCACAGTGCAATTATCTGAAGCTGCTGTTTTGTAGAGCCCCAAAGCAGTCGCTTGAGACAGTTCAGGATCAGCCAGAGACAAAACAGCCAGCTGTGTGAACTGAGACCAATTGCACTTCTCTAGTCTGCGGCCACTGACAGCTTCTGAGAGCTACCAAGCAATGCAGCCTAGCAGAATCCAGAAGGGAAACCAAGAGAGCCTACCTGAGCTCCACTGCGTTTAAATGCTCCGTGCAGAGGGGAGGGAAAGAGGGTAAAACAAACACCGGTCTACATACCTCTGAGCCAGTATCCACTTTGCCCTGGATTAGCTCTGGTGCTGAAGAAGCTGGGCTTCCACAGCATGTGCTCAGGCGGTAATCAAGGCCTCCCTGGAATAACACAAAGAATAGAGAGAAACATTGGCTTTAACAGAGTTGATGTCTTCTGGGAATAACACTCCAGAAGCCTCAGAGGCTTCTTCTCCTGTGTATATTTTCATTCATCTGACATTTTGCTTTCATTCAATGTGACCTCACTAAGCAAGTATTGTCTAAGACCGTGAGTATCACGTAAATGTGCAGATCTCAAGCTGCTCACTTATCCAGTGCCCTTGGCATGATGCGTCTCTGGCCGCGTCGTCCCCTGGGATATGTAGTTCTCCTCCAAGAGCTGAGTACTCGGGATGCTGCCATTCCACAGAACTGGAGCATGAACCTTCCACACTTCCGCATACCCTCTGTTACACTTGCACATACCCTCTGTTACACTTGCACATACCCTCTGTTACACTTGCACATACCCTCTGTTACACTTGCACATACCCTCTGTTACACTTGCACATACCCTCTGTTACACTTGCACATACCCTCTGTTACACTTGCACATACCCTCTGTTACACTTGCACATACCCTCTGTTACACTTCTGTGTGCCATTAACAACTACACTTTCTTATACCACCAAAACAGTTTGCCACTCTTTGTACCCTCAGTTAATGATTCATACTGCACATGATGTCATGATGTAGAATATTGACAGCAACAGCACAAAACCACGACAAACCTCTTCGTAGAAACTATTGCTGAAGAAAATTGTTTTTGCCACAGAAGTGGCTGTAACAGAACAACAGGGACTACTTGTCACCTCCACAAAGACTGCACTAGTACCTTCTCTTCAACCTAAGGAAGTAACTACATCCACACGGCTGATTCAACCCACCACTGTGCTGCTTTATATGAGAATGGCTGAACGATCTGCTTACGGTTACCCAAAACTCACTGGAAAAACTCTAACCCCGTCATTCCACACGCAGAAGGAAGTCAGTCTACACAAATGACTTACAAGGCTCTGCGTGTTTGATGACTGCTGCTCCAAAAGTAATGCCTTCTATTTTGTTATGTCGGCCCACAACGTCAGAGGTGGATGTTGGCGGGATGGCAGCAGAGGTTGAATCTTCACACCAACGTTCTGCTGGGGCCATATGACAGACGGCAGCAGAGGGCCAGTATGACAAGATGGCATCTGACGTGGAAGCGCGTACGAAGCAGAAACGAGTTGCTGAATTCCTGCATGCAGAAAAACCAGCACCCAACGACATTGATCAACTCTTGTGGAGCACAAAGAGTAGATGTGAGCACGGTGAGGTGGTGGATGCCGTGTTTCTGCAGTGGTGACAGATGTCACCTCTGCTGGTGCAGATTTATATGAGGGTGGTACGCAGGCCCTCGCTCGTCACCAATGAGAATGCATTGCTAATGGTGGTTACCATGCTGAAAAACGGCGCTTGGCCATGGAGCATTATGCTCTACCAAGTGATCCATCAGTTGTAGTTTGCACAGGAATAAACAGGAGGCATTACTTTCAGAGCAACCTATGCAGCACGCACAACGATGCGAAATGGAAACATTTCATTAAACGACAATTGCCACGATTTTCAAGCGTGGGTGCTGAATGAAACCCCTGAGCGATTCTTAAAGGGCGGAGGAAGAAATGAAGCACGTCTGGTCAGCTCCAAGACAGAGCTGCGTTCTGGGCTTGACACAGACATCAGTGCCGACTGAGCTCTCTCCTGTAACAGACAGGCTTACGAGACAAGCCACCAGCTGCAGGCTGGGCCTAACAGATGCCTCACGCCCTTAGCAAGGCACAGCAGGCGGGGCTGAGTCAGAGTCAGCACCCGAGTCAGCACCCCCCCACCCAAGTCCCGTCCTGCACAGCTCGGCTACGACGAGCAACGCGGTACCGGCACAAAGGTGAGGCAGGAGGGCCCGCTCTGCTGCGTGCCCCTCGGGGTGACTCGGGTATCCGGGCCGTGCCTGGACCGCCTCTATGGGCAGGAAGGGCTGCTGTGTGCGGGCGGCTCCCTTACCGCCCAGGCAGCCCGCCGGGAGACCCTCACGGCCCAGCCCGCGCTGCGCCCCTCCCCCAGGGGGCCGGTCTTACGCACCGCCGCCGTTACAGACCCGACGAGCCCCGCTCCAGGCTCCTCCTTCAGCGCCGGGACAGCGAGGCGGGCGGCGGGGCCGGGACAGACGGCGGCAGCCCACGGGAGGACGTGCAGCAAAACGTGCGCTTTCAAACCATGCGCTCTTCAAGTCATGGTTCTTTGTCTGTCAGGTGTCAGAAGCTGAAAGGCTTTCATACGTGGGGAATAACTTCAGCAGCGGAGCCATGACATGCAGCTCCCTGTGCAGGTATGGGGAGCTGGCCACACTGTGCGAGAAACAAGAAGGTGAAAGCAGAGGAGCTGCGCAAATGAAATGGCCTTGTAGCCTTCTGTCAAGGTGACTGGTGAGTTCTCATTGAGGCCGTGGTGCGAATGGGGAGGAGCTGGGCAGCTGATGTCATCTGGCAGCCGCACCATTTTGCACGCTGCTTCCTCGGGAGCTGTGATCTTACACATAAGCGGAGTTTAGATCTGCTGGAGGAGAAGAGTGAGAAGGTGTCTGCACGGAGCTGAAACCTGGGCACAACAGCATTATTCCTTCTGAGCTGCCAAGATCAGTACCAGGAAACCAGGGGGTCGTTGGTCAGCATTGAACTTCTGGGCCACAGTCCGGAGGTGCTGTATGAATTAAGAACTTGTCTGTGCCTCGTGCTGTAATGGGAAGCCTTGGTGAAATCACCAGTTGTCACACGTGCTGGTTTTAGAAGGTGACCTTTGTAGCCTCGAGGCAGCTCCCATGAATTCCTAAGAACTATTTTGCGTGGGGGATCGTTCCCATCCTCTGGTAGAAGAACCTCTTGTATCAGTGGAAACCAAGTGTAAAATCATCTTACTTTGTCACGGCTAACCTACAGAGCTCTGAAGTACATTTGGTGTGTGTGTCAGGCTCCTGTTAGTGAGTGCTGTGCCCCGTGAACGCGCTACATTTGTCCTGCAGTGTTTGCTCGTGGTTTATCTCTACTCTGACCACGGGGGTTACTTAAAGTAGAAGTGGGGTGACACAACGCAGAGCAAACAGAACTGCAGAAACTGCTAAGACGAGGTGCTTCCAGCCATTTAATGTCCTTGTGCTGGTTCTTTTGAAAGGGTCGTGATATAGATTGTTAAATTTTTCTCTCCAAATACAAACTGGATGATGTTTAAAGGTCCAACTCTAAGGATTCTGTGAGTCTGTTCTATGATTCTGTGGTGAGGAGCAGCACAGACTATTTGGGTTTGCTCCTCTGAAGTGTGAAATGAAAAATGACTTGCTAGAAATTAACCTGTTCTATAGATTCCAAGTTAATTTTTCTCAGCTCTGAGACTGTCAATGGTTATCATTTGCACTTGTTCTCCCCAGGTATTTTCTTGGTGTTTTAAACAAGGATCCTGGGCAAATGGAAGTCTATAATGCTGAAATATTCAACATGCAACCTTGACTGTCAGGTAGGACAGTTCTGTATTTAACCCTGGTGCCGAGGTCACAATGTCTTGGAAATATGTATGCATTCAAAACCGACTAATTGGCTACTGACAGCATTGCCCTGTTTCCTCCTACTCTTATTTCTGCTGTGCCGCCTTAGAATGAGGGAAGGAGGATACATCACTCTGTCCACGCCTGGGGAGCAGTATGGAATGAAAAAAGGGAGAATGAAGCAGAATCACAGCTGATAGTCACGGGAAGAGTGAAGCAGAGAGCTCGGGTGTGGGAGGGTGGAAATACCAGAGTTAGAAATAGAGTTGTCACTGCTTAGGATAATTGCAGCCCTTCTCCTGCTGAGGGAGGCTTGGAAATAATCAAGTTAGTAGACTGAGTCGTTCACTGAAAAAGAAAACAGCTTTTCCCCAGCAGAACTGCTTTTTATTTCTGAATCTAGTGGAAATGATCCTAAGAATATGATCTTTAAGGAACTGTTTTCTTTTTTAGGCAACAGGAGCTTAGTATTGCTGCAACCTGTGCATTATGCTTTTAGATTTTGTAGCAAAAATTGTCCCTCTTTATTTTAGGTACATAATCTTTCACATTCAGTGTATTTTATTAACAAAATCCTGTAGAGAAGACCCTGAAGTGGTGTGCCTAGTCCTTCTGTAATTTATTAGAGCTAAAGGGGTACCCAATACATGCACTTTCCTGCCTGCTGCAAGCCAAGCATACTAATTTTTATTCTTTTGTAGATAATTTAATTCCTGATGACACAAGGGATTATCAGAATAAATCCTACAGGGAAAGGTAAGGTTGAAACCTGATATCATAATGTGCTGTAGTTATCCAGCAGACAGTGGTAAATACTTGTCTGAAACTGAGATGTTTGATTTGTTGCAGGACAAACTTGTGCAGGGTCAGCATTCTTTCTATGCACTGATGGTTTTTGAGACAGCATGTTGTTCGTGTCTAGCTTAGCAGTATGTTCCTAAATACTTTAGACTTGTCTACAGTTCCAGATAAAACATGCCCGTTTGCATTTCTTTGTCGTATGCTTTGTTTGTACCCAGCGTTATGTTTGGAATTACTTTAAAAACATACATGTAGAACAAGCGGTGGTTATCTGGGTATTCTTCCTGCATGCAAAGTGTCTTGAGTTCAGTGTGTTGTCGTTGCTTCTGTGTTATACACAGGTGGATTTGTGCATTGAGGCATTTGGTACCAGCAAGCGGAAGCGAGCTCTGAACTTGTGGTTTTTGCAGTGCAGGGGCCTCTGTAGTGCCACGTGCAGAAATGTGCTGACTGTGGTGGACAGAAAATGTACTCACAGAGCAGCATTGTGAGCTTTCTTGTATTAGTGTTCAGGAAACTATTCTAACCTAAAAGAGCTGTGCGGTGGATTTAAGGATGTGTTCTAATAAGAAAGCTAGTCCCTGATTCTCTGGTCCTCATGCTCCCTCTTTCCTCTTCAGCCATTGCTCCTTTGTCTTAGAAGAGCTGAAGTTCCTGCCTGCTGATGAGAAGAGCAGGGACCGCAAAGCTCGATGCCTCTGGTTCCTGGACATCCTTATTAAGTTCAGCTTCCTGAAAATAATCAAGAAGAAGCGTAAGACAATTTTCAGCTCTTACCCTTTTCAGCTGCCTGCTGGGACTTGGTTTGTAGTTACCATAATAGCAAACAATGAAGCTTCCCAGAGTTACCTGTTTGATAAATGGCTACATGCAGCAGTTACAGTTCAGCTTGTTTCGTGATGAGGTTCAGTATTTCCATGCCATTGTGGAGTTTTAGATCTGCACCTACTGGGATATACGTGTGTCATTCTCTTCAGTCCTTTTCTAACTGTCATACATCAGGGTCCTGCAGTGAGATCCTATTTGTAGGAGATAAAATAGTTTACATCTGAGTTTGAGATTCCTTTTTTGCTTACAGACAGTTCCTGGTTTCTGTACCTGAAAACTTTTTATATCCATTATTTTATATAACCAGTCTTGGTGCTCACTGTGAAACCCCTTTCCATTCTAGATCCAATGGGTCCTGAATGCCCCCACATCATTAGCAGGAAGCTTATGAAGAACTTCACTGACCTACAACAATGGCGGGTAAGGAACTGTGATTGCTTTGATGTTATTGATGTTCAGAGGATGGAGAAAACAGCTTGAAGGGTCACAGAGTCATTATCAAATAGCACTGCACCAAAACGGGAACAGCAGAAGCTTCTCTTGAGTAGCAGGCCAGGCCAGGTAAAATATTCTGTTATGGCTGATGTTCATCCATGAATAATGGAAGTCTGAAACGTAACTGGGAGAGGCAGAGTCATGTGTGCTTAAACAAGCCTGTGCCTGTGAATTTAGCCAGGCTCACCAGGCTGACTTGATCAGCAAGAGTGAGAAGATTTGTAATTGTTGCTGCAGTGCCTTTTCTCAAGAATCCAACAGCCTCTGCGTAGCATAACTGCCATTGCTCAGCCATCATCTATCTGCTGTTTGCTGTGAGCTGGAGGTTAACAGAGAGGTTGAAACCGTGTGGGCCATCGAGGGTGCATTTGTTTATAAAGACTCAGACCAGGGGCGAACAGTAAAAATAAATGCTTTCAGACCTGCTCTGTGTGTTGTGTATGGCTGCAGTGGGTACCTTCAGATCAGCTTCACCTCGCTGTCATCTTGCCAGTGTGCCACAGAGACAGAAGTGTTTGTAGACAGTGATTCAGTCAAGTCTGTAAACCTGTAAACATCTCCAGAGACCTGCACTTTTGAACAGAAACATGGGCAGTTGTTGAGGAAGACCTTGAGGCCCCTGTGATCAGGGACCTGTGTTTCCTAAAGCTCTTTTTTCATGTCTCGGAAATGCTTGCCATAGCTAACTGGGGCTCCAGTTCTGTCTGCACCTGGTGGGTGGTTGTGTTTTGGGTTTGCTAACTCTCTGCTTTTCATCTGTTCTCACACTTGCTGTTCAGTGTTCAGAATTTAATCTGCGTCGCTGAAGACTAAAATTGCAGCATATGTCATTGCACTGGCTCTGCACATTAAAAACTTCCAAGCTGACCTCACTGTCCTGCAGAATGACTTGAAGCTCCACGAAAGTAGGTGAGTCATGTTTGCTTATGCCTGTTAAGATGCCTGTGGTCCTCGTGCAAGCAGTCCCTGGGGAAGAGGGCTCTGGAGCCTCTTCTGTGCCCAAACAGTACAGCGATACCCGCTGTGAGTTCCCTATGTTGCAGTTAGACTCTGAGTGTGTTGAAGTTTTATATTCAAGCCCTGCTACGTCTAATGGGGTAGTTCTATGTGTCAAAGCTTTGAAAGAGTGCTTTTCACAAACCTGCTCAGGTGCACTGTGAGGCTTTTTGTCTATCTGAAAGTGGAAAAACTTGAGGCAGGCAGCATCAAAATGGCAGAAAACCTATCCAGGTGCTACCCAGTGCTGTGTCTTGCCTGCTAAGTCATGTTGCTCCTCACTGAATCCCTTCTTTCAGCAGAGATCTGGTGTCAGCTCGGTACCAGTCTGGATGCAAGTACAGATTTGTATCTGACTGTAACTGGAAAACTAGAAACAGATTTTCTTTCTCACAGGCAGATTGTGAGCATGTAGTTGCTGTTCCTCCCCAGATGCAAGACTTTACAATTTAACTTTATAAGATTCTGCTCGCCTTACCTCCTCAGTTTGTCAGAGTCTGTTTGGATGTCAGCATAGCCCTCTGGCACTGGGAGGAGGAGCCAACTCAGTGAAGATGAATGGTGGAGAACAGTGTGCAGTATAAGCATCCAGGCAAACAATGCTTGTCATGATAGATTTTGAAGAAATTTCTTCCTAGGCTTAAATTTTCTGTGAAGAAACTACTGTTCTTCTGCCAAGTGATGTCTCTGTACTGCTAGCTGCGCGGATGTGCTTAAACCTGCAGGTGTCTGGCAGAGCCTGACAGCTCCTCTGACAGCGAGGACTCCCAGCAGACATTAGCTGATCAGGCAGCTTGTTATTGCTACCTGGGAGTGGGTCAGGTTGCCCTGTTAATAGCTGCTCAGCTGTGTGTGATTGCTGTCCCAGCCTTTTCTGTTCTGCAAGATGTGGTGACTCTAAAGACATTTGCTGCCTGACTCCACTACGTGGATCTTTCCCATCAGGGTTGTTTAGAGGTGATGCAGCTGGGAAGGAACTGCAAAAGGACAGAACTCCTTCAGTACCACTGAAAAGCATTCTAGAATATGTTGGGGCTTCTCCTAGAAGGATTTAATATCAAGATTCTGGGATAACTGGAAGTTATCGGGGCTGTTACCAGCCCTTGGTTTTGTGAGCTCTGTAGTCAGATTTGATGTAAAGATTTCTGGGCTTTGCCTCCAGTTCTGCTCTTTGTTGACTAATAGTGGCGTTAACAGTATAATCTAATGTTGGTTTCCCACCTTTTTAAAATTCTATTGCTTTGGAAGTAAGCTTTTCAATAAAAGACATGCTCTTTTTCTGCAACAAACACCAAGGTTTTTGCTTTTAAGTGCTCTACTGGAGCTGGGAGCATAGACTGTAGCGTGGTGATAAGAAAAAAGTGGGGGAAGCAGCAACATGTAGGAAAAACAAAGATGAGGCATATGGCTGTGAGGCTCTTGATTTAGCCATGGAATGATCATTGCTTATGGTGGGAGGTTTGTTTGAATAGCACCAGATATCTCTTGCCATCTGAATCTGTTTTTCTTTTAAAGACGTAATGTCAGCTGAGAGGATTCTGAGGTGTGTTCTCATGGCCCCAGATGAGGCAGGACTTTCATTTCCTTGCTGCGTTTGCTCAAACATGCTTCATTCTGTGTTTGACAAGTCTCCAGGTGTGTTCTGGCTGGTGACATCTTGATCAAGCCCTGCTCAGTACCAGTCTCATCCAAAATGTGTTTACATCTAGGACTGCTGTATTTCAGCAGTTAAGAGGAGCTGCTCTCTGTATTAGGTTCTTTCCATCCTGTCACTCATGGTATAGGATTCTGTTGGAAATACGGGCTGCTTGCTTTTTTTTTCTCCAAGATTGCTGTACACTGAGTAAGGCACCGTGGGTTTTTAATACTCTCTGGGGTGCTCGTGCCCAGTTTGGTAGTGTTCTAGCCTTTCCAGCAAGGCTCCCTGCCTTGTAGTATTTAAATACTTCCAGTTTGCGTTCTGGTGGTTGTGTTGGGATGCAGAGCAGACATCCTGCTTGCTTCTACCTCCTAGCTTCCCTCCTGAGGTGAACAAGCTATTGCTCATTTCTGCAGTGTCTTTCCCAGAAGACCACTCTACCCCACTAACACAACGTTTCTCTGTTGTTTTCCAGGTTGATGGACATTGCAAGGGCCATGCGGTTGAAGGTCTCCAAGGCAAAGGGGATGCCAGGACTTGAGAAGGATCAAAATCACAAGCTTGGCACCCTTTCTCTCCCCTTGCCTGTGCAGAAAGCATCAGGGAGCCAGAGGAATCGCCAAAAGATGAACTGAGAATCTGGGAGGTGTGAGCAGGGGTGGAACAGTTCCGTTCTCAACAGTTGTTCTGCACACACAGCATCATGGGGATGCATTTGCCTGTTGGATTTGGCTTTCCAGCATCATGGCACAGCCCTGTTGAAGTCTCTGTGCTGACGGGAACAGCTGTTATTTCATTAAACTGTTTACCTTTCTTACGTATTTAGAAAATGTATCAACCCTTTGTCTTTCCTCCTGTCTGTGAGGGGAGAAAGATGTACAATGTGCCAGAACGAAATCACGTTGTTAGGAATTGTAGGTGCTGTGCTGACTGCGTACTTCAGGCGGGTTTTACCCCTTTGTGACACAAATGCAGAGATCTTGGAGGTTACCCTGAGGATGGTGGCCATGCAGTTCCCTGAGAGCTGTCCCAGCACTCCACCAGGAGCTTGCCCCAAGGCAAGAATGCTCCTCATCTCTCAGCTGGACCTCCCACAGGCCGGGAAGCACTGCAGCTCATGCTGCTGACCCTTTGCTCTGTTGAGCCTGACAGTGCTGAGAAGGGCTTGGCTCTGACTGCCCTTCAGACAGCTGAGGGCTTTGCTGTACTAGTCAAGCTCAGCTCCCTCCATCTCACCTCGTTGGCCACATTCCTGTCAGGCCTCTGCTGGACCCTTTCCCCACTGCTGCAGTGGTTCTGAGGGACACCAGCAAGGATGCTGAGCGCTTCACTGCTCTTGATGTGCATTCCATTAGCTGCCAGTGAGAAAAAGGGAGCACAAAATGAGTGACTTAGAGCCCTGCAACATCCCTCCAGAAGGCAGAGAGGATCTGCAGAGGTAGAACTCCTTCTGGCGGGCCAGCAGCAAAGCATGGACATACAGGCATGCCTTTTACTGTGTCACCTCCACATTAGCGAGGCTTAACTTAAAAAATAAAATAACCCCAGTGCAATGTCTCTTCATCCTGTTCGCTTCTCTCTTCAGGTCATATCTGTTGAGATCTTGGAAGCTTTGCCAGGAAGATCAGAACTGTTTCTGTTCCTGAAAGTAACTGTGGTTCTTCTGTCATGATAGGACCTTCTGAATGGAATCCTGAGGATCCATCAGCCCCCTTCTGTGCAGCTCAGGCAGAACCAAATCTCAGAACTCTCTCTCTTATATTTACTTTTAACAGTTGATTTCTGTTTGCCTTGTTTACTTTTTTGGGGGCAAACAACTCGTTCTGATCTACACCAGTATGAACTGTGCAAAGGTAGGCATCACTTCTGGTGGCAGCTTTCTTTTCTTCTACCTGGAAGGAACCCCATTTTGCAGGGACTGGCTGCTGGAATTGCAGTGAATGAGGATGGAAGAGGGCAGATCACAGATAGAGGAACAAAAGTGTCTTTGTTGTGCCAGTTCATTTCTCCCAAGTGTTCTGTCTGTTTATTTGATTGCCAATATTATCTTGTTGTGTTTCTTGAGTGATGCCAGGTATAACAGTCTCCCAGTTTGCATTTCCTAGTTGTCACTCCTGTTGCTGTTGAAGGCAACATAGCTTTCATGGAATCACCACATGGTTGTGTTGGAAGGGATCTGGCAGCCACATAAAATGCGGTTTCTCCATCCCTCACTGTCTATTTAAAAAAGTAACATACTGTTGGTGGAGGTTTTTTTGTCTACTTTTATTGTGCCTGACACCCATGACAGAGGGAGGCAGTGATTGTGTAGAACTGCTAATGGCTTTGAATGGCTTTGAGCTTAACCTGTTGATCTCTGTGTGGACATGGAAGAGGCATTTGCAAGTGAGCCTGATGATGGCAATTACATACTTTTGTAAAAGCACAGAAGAGGTGAGGGGAAACACGAAATAACAGCCACTGGAAAAGCAAAAGGGGCTCGTGTACTCGTGGCCACCAGGTTGGGCAATCTGTATGCCCACTCAGTATCCTGTCTACTGTGGTGAGCAGCTGCATCTGCACGCACAGGGAATGTAAGGAGATGGGGTACATGGTACTGCCTGCAGGAGGGTACTGCACACTCTGCTACCACCCTGCTCCAGCAGGTTAAGGAGTCTGAGCCTCACTGTCCTTTTACACCTGGGGAGAACAGACTTTTGGCACCAAATGCCAACATATTCCACTAAAAGATACGCCCAAGGCATTGAATGCTCTTCTCACTACCTCCTTCCAGTTCTCCCCTAGGAACAGAAACCACTAAGATTCTACAGCAAACGCATCTATGCTGCAAGAGCACACTGAACCACCTGCAACAGGGAAACATGGTTTTGTAGAGTGGCTTTGAAAACACACCTTTAGACAGCTGTCTCCCTGTAGCCAAAAGGAACCCAAGCAGGAAAAGAAGAGTCCAGCCTGAAACACGCCCATGCTACTAGCCCAGGTTTTTCACGGTGAATGCAGAATCCATCCTGTTCTTGAGGTAACAAATGACCAGTGGGTCTCCCCCTGCTCCGCCCCTTCTCCTTACAAGCGAGAAGAAGGAAGAAAAAACAAGCAGAAGAAACCCAGACGTACCTTCCCACACACAGAGCAGAAATTGGAACAGCGACAGCGACTGTCTCCCTCCTGAGACATGGTGGGGAGCATCCCAGAGGAAGCCCAGGTTCTTTGCTTCTCTCCACAGGGACTTCAAGCACTCCTGGCAAGAGCTGGTTTTGTTCCTTCTTCAACTGCTTCCATCACCAAAATCTCCTTTGGAAAAGGAACCCTAAAGAAAGAAGCAGCAAATGAAAAATAATGAGCAATAACCACTTTCCCAGCTTTCTTCTGACATGCAATTTAGACCCTTGACTAGGGCAATGACTTAAAATCAGCTGGTTCCAAGAATGATCAGAATTAGCACTGAAATCACTCACTGAACTGTAGCTGGTTACCTCCAAATTCTTTTGCTTTTGGGAACAGATGGACACAGAGTTGAAGGACACAAGATAAGTGACATCTACTTCACTGTAGGTGGTTAAGCTTGGAAGTAGGACTTGAGCAAGAAAAGCTTCTCAACTCCTTGTAAGACACAAAGCAGTGGGATGATTTCCCACACCTGCAGAAAGTCTGATCTCTGCCACAGGTGGGTGAGTGACACAAGAGCTGAGCTGCCCATCCAGAAGCACGTGGGGCAGGGCATGGAGTGGTTACATACCAACATGTGAACAGGCACTCTCCTATCAGAAGGGAAATGCCTTCTCTCTTCCATGCCATGCCCACACCACTCCTCAGGGCTGCGCTGACAGCACGGAAACAATGCAGACATGTTTTTGTCATCGTGGTGGTTTTTCACAGACCCAAAAAATGAGATATTGGGTTGCTGTGCGGGTTCCTGGGTGACACTGCCATTTCCAAGCCATTGCTTCCTAGGGGCAAAGAAGGTAAAATGCTTTAACAATTTTTCACCCAGAGATTGCTATTTTACCATTCTTTTATGCAAAAAAGGAGGACAACACAGCAGATTCTTGCAGCTGCACCAATGCCCTGGGTGCTAAAGGAATGCAAAGACAGAAATATCAAACATCCCTGTGTTATTCCCATACAAGGAGGGAAGTTATGTTTAGTAATATCTTTTATTATTTAAAAGAGGTAGTTGGCACTCCTAAAGGAAAATCCCAGGCCTCAAGTTCTGACAGTGCGGCAATCTGGAATGGACTCAGATGTGGATGACCCAAATGATTTATTCTGGGTTCTAACATCCCTTCTATGCATTGACACGTTTTCTCTCTTAACTTTCCCACAGCCATCACATGTCCGCAGAACATCCAACAAACTCTCCTTCACTGCGCACGTAGGCATTCATCCAACCACAGCCATCAGTCATTCCTAGCCATGCACTCTCCCTCCAGTCATGGTCAGTATCACGTGGCCATCACGCAGCTTACTTGACTCAGTTTTTCTCTTGTTCTGGAGGTGTCCTTGGTTCCCAGCCTTACCTTCTCATGCCGTTCATCTCGCTCTGCAGCTCCTGCTCTGAATAGTCTTCTTATGTTCCCACGGGGCAGGGAGAAAGTGAAGACACGGCCCCTGCCACCAAGGTCAGCTCTGCAGCACACATGACCTGAGGAGCACTTGGCTACTCATGCAAACTGCGCAGTGCAAGGAAGATTGTTGCATGTTGCGCTTCTTCTTCTCCTGGTTCAGAAATTAGCTTTCCTACCTAGTAAATGGGAAAAGAATATTAATAATAAAAATAATAAAAAGAAAACAAAAGCCTGACACAAAGCAGACGTGATTGCTACTATGGAATTCAGGAGGGCGAGGGATTGGCCCTCTACATGAAGAAGCTGACTGCAAAGGACTAAGAACAGCCATGAACACATGGAGAACTTGCGGGTCAAATTAGGGACTGAACCAATCATGGGCTTCTGCAGCTGAGGGTCTGCTCCAGGCCGCCCGGTGAAGGGAGCCTGTTGACGGGCCCTGCTTACTGCAGCTACCAGCAGCACCGCGCTCACTGACTCAACTTGATGGGGAATTCCAGACAGGCTGGGAAATCAGCATGGCTGGCTGCAAGCTGTCTGAGAGACTGAAGGAGTGCACTGAGAAGAACTGTGTGGCCCAAGCATTGAGCACACCAAGCAGAAGGGAAGCATTACTGGACACGGTGCACAGCAGGGCTTAAGACTGGAGGTGGTCAGGGCTGTAGTGACCATGCCCTCCTGGAGTTCCTCATCTCAAGGAATGCGGGCCTGGCAAAAAGCAAAGTCAGGACCCTGAGCTTCAGGAGAGTCAGCTGCAGGCTGTACAAAGAATTACTGGACAAGAGCCACTGGAAAACTGTTCTGAGGGGCAAAGGAATGGAAAAGAGATGGGAACTTGCTCAGAAAACCTTGCTCAGAGCTGCCCACACCTACCACAAACATCCCTGTGTGTGCACCTATGTGCAACCCAACTCCTCAACACACCAGCACACAAAGCTGGTGAGGGGTCTGGAGCACAAAGGGGCCATATGAGGAGAGGCTGCAGGAGCTGGGAATGCTCAGCCTGGAGAAGAGATGGCTCTGAGCAAGACCGTGAGCCCCCACTCACCTCAGCAGAGGTCAACCTGCACCCCAGCCTTCCGCCCATCCACGTGCACACGCACACACCTGCGCCACTCTGCCTGCTTTGCACACCCACATTCACGCACCGCATCTTGTGCCCTCCTTTGCATTCACAGACGTGTGCAAACCATCCCTGGGAACACGTATGTGCCTACACCTACCAGTAAACATCCCTGTGTGTGCACCTCTGTGCAACCCAACTCCTCAGCACACCCCTGTGCAAGCACACATTGGTGCCACCGTGTCCATGCACTATCCATGTGCTCACACACACTCACGCAACCACATCCCCTAGTGCAGCCCTGTGCGCACACACAGACACACGCGTAACCCCTTCCTTTCACTCCCAAAGTGCACGCACACACTGGTACCACAATGTCCTTGCGCAGCTCCAACTCTTTGCACACCCCTGTGCACGCACATATATGTGCATGCTCATCCTTGCACACATACACACTGACATGCACAGACCTGAGCAACCCCACTGGTTTGTACACTCATGAACACAAATGTGTGCAACACCATCCGTGCACAAATACACACACAAAACATGGAACCCCACTGCTTTGCACAATCCTGTGCACACTCACGTGTGTCATGCACTGATTTCCCAGCCAGTCCTCGTGAGGTCTCTTACTTAGGACGGGAGTGCAGGGGAGCAGCCAGAAGCTGTTTGCATTCCCTGCTGTCTGCTGGGCAGGTTTGTTGGCGATGCTCGGGTTGCTTTGCTTTCCCTTGGGAGGTGGGAAGGAGCTTTGGGTTGGAGGCACATCCCGTGCCAGAGCATCCCGATGGCACGCGTGGGATCAGCAGGTCTGTCAGAGAAGTGGGTGAGGTTGCACACCAAGCTGCAGCAGAGGAAGGGGAGGAGGTCCCAGCACAGCTCTGCACCACGCTCTGCCATGCTGGGCAGCTTGTTCCTGGCTCAGCAGTGCCATCAGACTGTTTCTTGCATTCCTCCCGGTCCCTGTGAATGAAGACTCGGAACACAGTCAAGGCGTTGATTGAGCACCAGAGTGCCTTTATTCAATTGGAGAAAGGAGGACGGGAGAGGTACGGGGAAAGATGGGACTCATTCTCTGTTGTTGAGGAGAGAGCGGCTCAGAGCTCGTGTTGCTGCCTGGTGCCTGGGACTGCAGGCCTGACTCCAAGTCCCCCTCCAAGACGCTCGGCTTCTCCTCAGTGACACTGACTTGGTCCTGCTTGGAGGTGCTGCTGTCGGGGCACTCGGGCTGTGTTTGGGCTGGGCTGCACTGCAAAGGCACCGGGCCACAGTCCAGGCTGGTGACTGTGGTTTCTGGCAGGCAGAATTGATCACCTGAGGAATTCAGCTTTATTTGCCTTCATCTGTGTTTCCTCTTGCTGGATCTCATGCACTCTGCTGGCTTCAGTCTGTGTTTCTACTCCAAGAAGAAAATAAATGGGTCTTCACAAACCAGAAAACTGGAAAAGCACCCTCAAGTCTGCTGTTTGAGCCTTCTTCATTTCAAGAGCACATGCTTTTATCTCCTCAGCACTCAAACACTTATTGTTTACATGGAACCTTCTCTCTCCGAGGCTGTAGCCACTGTCTCTTGTCCTGGCAATGGCACCACTGAGCAGATCACCTCCATTCTCTGCATCCTCCATTCAGTATATTTGCACATGGATAAGATCTCCCCGGAATCTTCTCCAGGATTAACAGTCCTAGCTCTCTCAGCCTGGAATACCTGTTTCCATCAGCTGCCACCATCCAGAACAGCCAGCCTTCTTGCGGTCACCTGGCCCAAACATCCCTTTGTCTCTACCCTTGATTCCTGCAAGAGAGATGGGAGCTCGGCACGCACACCATCCTTCCAACACCCCATCCCAGCAGCAAGGGATCACAGCCCTAACACAGCCAAAACAAAAAGGGTGTGCGAGTTTCCTGGTAGCACTCAGTGTGAACAAATCTACCACTGAGCAACACCATGAGCCCCCACTCACCTCAGCAGAGGTCAACCTGTAACCCCAGCCTTCCCCTATCCATGTGCACACGTCCACCCGTGCGCCACCCTGCCTGCTTTGCACACCCCCATGCACGCACTGCATCTTGTGCCCTCCTTTGCATTCACAGACGTGTGCAAACCATCCCTGGGAACACGTACGTGCCTACACCTACCACAAACATCCCTTTGTGTGCACCCGTGTGCAACCCAACTCCTCAGCACACGCACGCATTTGTTCCACCCTGTCCATGCACTCACCACATGCCCTCCAGCATCACTGCTGCCTCCTCCGGTACCGTACCTGCAGATGCTTCAGAGCTCATTAGCATGGACTTCCTTCCTCGCCTCAGCATCTGCTCCTGCGCTCACCTTCATTCCTACTGAGATACCGTCCGCTTCCAGCACCAGCTGACCTGCAAGACACAGAGAAAGGAAAGGTGGGATTCATGCAAACGCAGAAGCCCAAGGCTGCATCATCACCACGTATGGCAGCCTTGGGAAGTCAGCTGCAACAACAGCCTTTGTCAGAATGGAAACAGGCACCGTCAATTAAGTGTGACCTCCAAAGTCATTGCCACCATCAGAAATAGGCACGGAAATCGCTCACTTCACTGCAGGTGGTTACCTCCAAATTCTTTTGCTTTGGGGAAAATGTGGGCACGGAATTGAAGGACACCAGAAAAGTGGCATCTACTTCCCTGGAGGTGGTTAAGCTTGGAAGCAGAACTTGAGCAAGAAAAGCTTCTCAGCTCCTTGTAAGGCAGTAAGTGATGGGATGATTTCCCATCCCTGCAGAAATCCTGACCTCTGCCACAGGTGGGTGAGTGACACAAAAGCTGTGTCCTTGGTTCTCAGCCTTACCTTCTCATGCTGTTCATCCTGCTCTGCAGCTCCTGCTCTGAATAGTCTTCTTATGTTCCCATGGGGCAGGTAGAAAATGAAGACACGGCCCCTGCCACCAAGGTCAGCTCTGCAGCACACGTGACCTGAGGAGCACTTGGCTACTCATGCAAACTGTGCAGTGTAAGGAAGATTGTTGCATGTTGCGCTTCTTCTTCTAATGGCTCAGAAATTAATTTTCCTACGTAGAAAATGGGAACGGAAAATAAATAAATATATAAATAAACAAATAAAGCAAAAGCCTGACACAAAGCAGACGTGATTGTAACTATGGAATTCAGGAGGGCGAGGGATTTGCCCTCTATACGAAGAAGCTGACTGCAAAGGACTAAGAACAGCCATGATCACGTTGAGAACTTGCGGGTAAAATTAGAGACTGAACCAATCATGGGCTTCTGGAGGTGAGGGTCTGCTCCAGGCCGCACCTGTGCACCTGTGTGCAACCCATCTCCTCAGCACACCCCTGTGCAAGCACACATTGTTGCCACTGCGTGTACACACTATCTGTGTGCTCACACGCACTCACGCGTCCACATCCCGTAGTGCAGCCCTGTGCGCACACACACAGACACATGTGTAACCCTTTCTTTTCACTCCCAAAGTGCACGCACACAGCAGTACCACAATGGCCTTGTTCAGCTTCAACACTCTGCACACCCCTGTGCACACACATGTATGTGCATGCTCGTCCTTGCACACATACCCACTGACCTGCACACACCTGAGCAACCCCACTGCTTTGGACACTCATGAACACAAACGTGTGCAACACCATCCGTGCACAAATCCACACACACACACACACACACACAACTCATGGAACCCCACTGCTTTGCACAATCCTGTGCACACTCACGTGTGTCATGCACTGATTTCCCAGCCAGTCCTCGTGAGGTCTCTTACTTAGGACGGGAGTGCAGGGGAGCAGCCAGAAGCTGTTTGCATTCCCTGCTGTCTGCTGGGCAGGTTTGTTGGCGATGCTCGGGTTGCTTTGCTTTCCCTTGGGAGGTGGGAAGGAGCTTTGTATGGAGGCACATCCCGTGCCAGAGCATCCCGATGGCACGCGTGGGATCAGCAGGTCTGTCAGAGAAGTGGGTGAGGTTGCACGCCAAGCTGCAGCAGAGGAAGGGGAGGAGGTCCCAGCACAGCTCTGCACCACGCTCTGCCACGCTGGGCAGCTTGTTCCTGGCTCAGCAGTGCCATCAGACAAGAAGCAGGGAAGGAAATCAAGGATGGGGGTACCATCAAACAGAGTCCGTGCAAGCCTCTGCAAGACAAACAGACCCAGAGCTTGTGTTTTTTTTCTGCTTTTGTAGCATTTGTGTGCTGTAGCTGAGCAAAAGGTTCTGCTGCTTGATTCTTCTTCTGCAACAGCCACCTACTGGTAAATGGCTTTGGGGATGGAGGATGTGACAGAAAGCATTTGTCTGCACGACAGCGTAGTTACACTTGGTCTAGAGAGTGAGAGAGGCAGGCAGCACTGCCTGATGTTGGTCAGGGTGAGCTCCTTCTTCCGCAGCGTGATGATGGCAGGTTCGGAGACGATCTGCAGGGACAGCTCAGAGGTGGGAGCTGGGAATGGACACGGCAGGAGGACAGAGGTGTGAGGGAGCAGCCAAGGCAGCGAAGAGCATCAAAAGGCCCTGAAAAGCATCACAAAGCCACAGCCAGGAGGCTTGGGGTTTGCATGAGCAGCATCCAGGATGCCAGAGACTATGTGCTCCCCTAAAAAATGGTAACAGAGCTCTCGCTGCAGGCATCACAAAACCAGGCAAAATGGGAACACACCCAGAGCTCTGCTGCACGCACCCCACAGTCACAGCATTGCAAGCTGAGCTGCCTTGCTGTTTCTTGCATTCATCATGGTCCCTGTGAATGAAGACTTGGAACACAGTCAAGGCGTTGATTGAGCACCAGAGTGCCTTTATTCAATCGGAGAAAGGAGGACGGGAGAGGGACGGGGAAAGACGGGACTCATTCTCTGTTGTTGAGGAGAGAGTGGCTCAGAGCTCGTGTTGCTGCCTGGTGCCTGGGACTGCAGGCCTGACTCCAAGTCCCTCTCCAAGAGTCTCAGCTTCTCCTCAGTGACACTGCCTTGGTCCTGCTTGGAGGTGCCGCTGTCGGGGCACTCGGGCTGTCTTTGGGCTGGGCTGCACTGCAAAGGCACCGCACAGGTCGCCCATAGAGAATTTCATATGGGCTTCATCCTTCCTTGGTTGGGATTTTCTTCAAATTCTCACAAGTGCCAGAGGCAGTGCTTGCAACCTTGGTATCCCAGCCTCTTGGACAACTTTTAGTATTTGCAGCTTAGATAAATGGTTCCTCTTGACTGTGGCCTGTAAGGTGTATGCAACTGCCAATTGATTCCCAATAAAGTACTGACTTGTTGAACCACTTTAGCAATAAAATGGGGGCCTCAATCTGAAGAGATTGTTCTTGGCACCCAGAACCTTGGAATTATTTCTTGTCACAAAACTTTTGTTACTTCCCTGGCCTGGTTAGTCCGGCACGGGTATGCCTCAGGCCATCCTGAAAAGGTATCTGCTCAAACTAACATGCATCTGTACCCCCCTTTTCTTGGCAGCTCTGAGAAATCTACCTGCCATTATTGTCCTGGCTAATTTCTCTCCCTGTTTGCCCTAACTGAACTTTGTGGCCTGTGTTAGGATTATCTGGTAAACAAACTTCACCTTGCTGGGTCACTTGCCTAATGGCAGTATACCCATTTCGGGTGACCACTCGTTGAACAAGATATTTATATAATGCTTCTGCTCCCCAGGGAGGTTTCCTATCTTCAGTCACCACAGCCCATCATATGGCTGCTGGAATCATTCTTTTCCCTTGTGCTGGAAAGCTCCATCCTTCCTCTTTTACCTGCCCTTCCTGATAATTATTTATCGAGTTCCAATACTCTTTGGAGTGCTTTGGCTCACCATCCACCTGCGTGTTACCATCTGGAATCAAGGAAGCCTCCACCACCTCACCCTCTGCCGCTCGCTTTGCTTTCTGTCAGCCAGCGCATTTCCCATTCCTTCAGCACTGTCTCCCCTTTGCTGGCATCAACAGTGCATTTTAGCAACCTTCTCCAGCTGTTGGACTGCCTCCAGGAGTCTGGCTATTTCTTCAGCGTGTTTCAGACCTTTCCCTTGGCTTGACAACAGTCCTCTTTCTTTCCATATTGCTGATATGGGTGCATGAACAGCACTAAAGGCATATTTTGAATCAGTCCATATCTTTATCTTCCCATGTCGAACAAAGCTGCTCCTGTCTGTGTACCAGGTGTCTTCCGCATCCTCCAGTGGTTCTTCTTTCAAGTCTCTGCAACTGGAATACACTGCTTCCATAGTCCCTAAACAGTCGTGAGACACAGGTTCTCCTGTAATTGCACTAAGAAAAGCAGCTGGATTTACAATATTTGTTACTGTTATTTCTCCATCATCTTGCTCCACTAGAATGGCTTGATACTTCAGAAATCTCTGAGGGGAAAGCCAATGTCCCCCTTTCACCTCCAGCACTGGAGAGACCGTGTGGGATACCAGTGCAGTTCTCTTCTGCCCCATTGTCCTAATGCTGGGGCCTTCATTAACTCCTCTTTCAACTGCTTTCAACCGGGCCACAGTCCAGGCTGGTGACTGTGCTTTCTGGCAGGCAGAATTGATCACCTGAGGAATTCAGCTTTATTTGCCTTCATCTGTGTTTCCTCTTGCTGGATCTCATGCACTCTGCTGGCTTCAGTCTGTGTTTCTACTCCAAGAAGAAAATGGGTCTTCACAAACCAGAACATTGGAAAAGCACCCTCAAGTCTGCTGTTTGAGCCTTCTTCATTTCAACAGCATATGCTTTCATCTCCTCAGCACTCAAACACTTATTGATTGTTTACATGGAACCTTCTCTCTCCGAGGCTGTAGCCACTGTCTCTTGTCCTGGCAATGGCACCACTGACCAGATCACCTCCATTCTCTGCATCCTCCATTCAGCATATTTGCACATGGATAACACCTCCCCTGAATCTTCTCTAGGATTAACAGTCCTAGCTCTCTCAGCCTTTCCTTATAGGAGAGATGTTGCAGTCCCTTTATCATCTTCTGAGCCCTCTGTTGGATTCCCTTAGGCATGATTCTTGTAACAGAGAACTCAGATCAGGACACGACGATCGATGTGTGGTCTCAACAACGCTGAACTGAGGGGAAGGAACATCTCTCTCAATCTGCTGGCAGTACCTTGCTTATATGCAGCCCAAGGATATCATTAAGTTATTTTTGGTGTATTTTTTCTTTTTCTTTTTTTTTTTTCTTTTTTCTTTTTTCTTTTTTTCTTTTTTTTTTTTTTCATCAAGTTCACATTTCTGTTTCACATTCACTCTGTATCATTCACTATGTAGCTCTGGGGAAAGATGGGATTCATCCTGTTGTTGAGGAGAGAGCGGCTCAGAGCTTGTGCTGTTGCTTGGAGGCTGGGACTGGTGGTCTGATTCTACGTCCCCCTCCAAGATGCTCGGCTTCTCCTCTGTGATGCTGACCTGAGCCTGCATGGTGGTGCTGCTGTCGGGGCACTCGGGCTGTGCTTGAGCTGGGCTGTCCTGGGACCCCTGCACTGGGTGTCAATCCAGGCTGGTGCCTGTGTTGTCTGGCAGGCTCAGGTCAGCAGCTTCCGAAGGGATGGGATGAACGAGGGCTTGAACAACGATGACATTCTTCTCTTCATTGATGCATCCATATGGAAGGCTGTCCATTGAAATGCAGCATCCTGTGCTTCCTAGCAGCTCTTCATTGATGGAAGCACAGGATGCGCTGTCGTCCCATGCCCGGCGTCTTCGGGGCACACATGGGCTCGGGTCACCTAGGAAGGAGGAGATGCACAGCGGTTAGTGTCAAACGTTCACAAGATGAATCATGCTTTAAAGAGGTTCTTGACATTTGGCTACGTAGTGGTGGTGGGCAGAAGCAAATAGGCTTCTAGCAACAGTGTCACTGTCTTGACAGTGATCCTCGTGCAGGTGCAGCTCTTGTGTTGACAAGAGACTCATTTGGGAAAGACAGGGGTGAACCAAAGATGTCAGGCACGGGCTCGAACGCCAGAAGGAGGTGCAAGCCCACTGAAAGCATGAGTCCTACGTGTGCTGCTGACAAGCAGTGTTTTGAAAGCTGGATTTGCACCCTTACCTGCCAGGACCAACACTTCTGCTTCTGAGGGCTCCCTGGCACTGCTCTGCAGTTGGCGTTCGGCTGCAGGGGATGGTTTGCCCAGGCAGAAGCAGGAACGCCAACTGCCAGCTGGTGACTCTGTCCTATTGCTGGCAGAACTTGGTCTGCAGAGAGAAAATAGAGCATGCTGTCAGTCATGGTGCAGGGTGAGGGAAGAGCTGCTCCGAGCCCTTGACGACAGTTGCCCGTTCCTGGCACTGCCTGCTTTCTGCTGAAACACAGTTTAGAAACGCCCTCTGTTTCAAACAGCAGAGGACGCTTCCATTCCTACAGCTCAGCCCTCAAGTCCTGCTGGCTACACTCCTCTCAGCAATGTCAAGAAGAGAGGCAGAGCATGTGAGCAAAGGCTCTACAGCCAGACAGGACAGGAGCTGGCAGGAGTAACTGCTTTCTGAGGAACTGTGCAGCCATAAAGGCGGCTCAAAAGCACCTCTGACTCTTACGCTAACACCTCCTCGGCCTCAGCTCACTGCCATCTTTAATTTCTAGTGCCAGCAAGTCTGACCAACAGCTCTGCTTAGAGGAGAACTGGAACTGGTTTCAGGCATGTGGCCCTGAAATCTGGAAAACCCCAACGTTTCCAGGTACAGCCAGCATAGTCCAGGATAGACGTCAGCGTGGCTTTCTGCATCTCGTGACTGCCTGCCCAACCAGGAAGGAAAGGCACCCTTGTGTGGCTCCACTGAGCCCATCGGGCAACTGTGTGTTAGTTGAATCCTCGGAGATACAGTGGACAAAAAGTAAACCAATAAAGACCACCTGACCAATGCTGATAGGGGCTGGAAAGGGAAGTCTTCTTTACCTTTCAGATGGAAAATCAAGGATTGTGTGGAATCTCCCAGGTCCGGCTGTGGGGCCTTCCTCCACTTCAGTCTCACTGCCTGGTGTCACTGCAGGAGAGCTGCTCTGGCCTCTTCTCAGAGCCTGTGCCTCCTGCAGGGTGAGCAGCTTTGTGGCACACACAGACTTGGGCACAGGTGGAGAATTGTGCCCTGCAAGGGAAAACCACAGGTAAGAGGGAGGATCGGAAAGCAGCAGCACAGCCATCCCAGTTCTGCGTTTCTCTCAGACTTGCTTATCCGAGCCACTGGAAGAAGAGGAGCTCAAAGTAACCGGGTGCTCAGAGGTATGCTCGTGGCAAAGGACACAGTCATAATTAAGAGCTGCTCACTGTATCAAAACAGGCATAAAAAAACAAAAACAAAAACAAAAAAAACCCTAGAAAATGGATCTGGGAACTCAGAAAGCTTTGCTGCCACATTTCAATCATGCTTCACCCCCATTCAAAACATCCTGGTTTTCTCCATGTAAAGTCTGTCCTCGGACATTCTCAGGATCCAGAAAGAGGGTGCCATATTCTCATCTAAGCCCGGAAGCCTCCTGTCCCGTTGAGAGTCAAAGCGTATTTGAAAGATCTTGGAGAAGGCCTGGATTGGATCAAGATCAAGCTAATGGAGGAAGACGCTCACCTGCTCCCTCTCCCATGGCTGACGTGGCGTTGGAGCAGAAGAGGACTTCTGTGTGGCCAATCAGGAATTCCACCACAGCCGTCTGCCTCTGCACTTCCAAGCAGGCAGCTCCTCCACTGGCGCAGGGAGACTGGCTCTGCTGGGATCTGAAGAAAAGGCAGATTTTACAAGTCGTTCCTGCAAGACTGTTTCCCCAGGTCTGAAGTTTTGCAGCCCAAAGCAGTCAGACTGGGCTCTGGAGACTTCCGCAGCGGGCAATCAGCGATGCCACTGACAAAATTCTCCTGGATGATCAAGGACACAGCAGTCCCAGCTCAACAAGGGAGCAGAAACTGTCGTCTAGAAATTGTGCCCCTGGGGTTGGGGGAGAGCAGTCCAGGCTCCTCCTCTGCTGCCAGCCACTTCTGACAGCTTTTACAGGAGAAGAGCACACAAGAGGAAGAAGGGAGGATTGCTTTCTTTCTGGAGAGCAGAACTAAGCGTTGTGCTTCAACAGAAAAAGAGGTTTACCTTAAGAGGTTTGGAGCCCACACAATCGCCAAGTTCTGAGCGTCCATGTTGGTGACCGAGCAGCTGCCAGCGAGAGACGCCAAGTGCCTCATCAGGTACTCGAGTGTCCTGGAAAACAAGAGGGGCAGATGTTCAGCACCAAAAAGCAAGCCGTGCTGCAGTGCCCTAAACAAACCTCACTTCATACTAGTTGATGTCATTGCTACCGTCCCTGAATAGGAAGTAGATAAAACGTTCCCAGTGTCACAATGCTGCAGCACCAAGCCCCACAAAGCACAGCCGCAGCCATCGGCTGCACCAACCGTGCTCCCGTGCCAAGGAACTGACCCAATGAATTGATCCAGTGCAGCCTTCAGCCGCTTCAGCGTGCAGACGCATGATGCTGCTGGTGTGAGGCAACACCTGGAATCGCATCATGGCCCTCTGAAAGGCAGCAGGGCTGAGCTCAGCAGACCGAGCGCAGCACTGACCTGTAGTGAGGAGCGGGCAGCTGCTGGATGGCGTCCTTCATCCTGACCAACCGCTCCTCCTCTGTACCAGCACAGGCAGCGTCCTGGAAAAAGGCAGGAAGGGATTCAGACACCAGTCAGCCAAGAGAGCTGCCACAGGTTTGGGAACCGTGGGGATAGCGTGCTGGTGGTCAGCACCAAGGCAGACTTGATGCCTTCCAAGAGGCATCAGGGGAACACTGCAGCACACAGCCTGTGTCATCAAGGCCAAGCAGTGCAAGGCATTGCCCTGTGCTTACCGTGAACTTGTCATACAGCTGGTTTGTCAAAAGAGGGTTTGGGAGCTCCCTGAAGTACATCTTGCATAGGGAGCTCACACTGTGAATGTCACGGACGCTGAGCTCGGGCACCTGCTCTGAATCAAATTCATGGCTGCAGAGAAGGACACAGGATTGGGCAGAGGGCTTTGAGAAAGAGGAAAGCAAGTCCAAAGCCACACCAAATACAGTCAAGACAAGGAAGGGCTTCCTCTGAACGCCCGCAGCATGGCACGTGCCCCTGCTGACAGCTGTGTCAGTCGCAGCACTCTTACCGTAGGCGCTGGATCCTGGACGCCACGCCGGACAGGCGGTAGATCCCCTGCACCACGCCATGCTGCTCGACGAACTCGGCGCAGCTCTGCAGGACCTGGGGGACTACAGAACAAGAGCCAGCGGTTAGCTCAGCTTCTGACTCAAGTCCTGCTTCAGGCCGTGCTCTTCTCCCATCCCATTCAACTAAGCCCAGACGGGCCACCGCTTGCTTCCTCCTTAGAGGAGAAAGCTGGCAGAGACAGCTGTGAGGAATCTGCACAGAGATGTCTTCCTGGCTTTCCAGAAATGCCACGACCTATCATCTTCAGATGCCCAACCGAGGAAGATCTCAGCAATGGGCTGTTCCTTACCATCACGGCCAGAGCGGAGAAGGTGCTCCCCCAGGTCACACCCAAACACCCCTTCCTTCTCCGGCTCCGGCTGCTCCGATCTCCTGGGGCGGGCCTTCACCACCGAACGAAGGAAGGGTGGGAGCTTGTCCCGTTTCTTCGGCACTGCGCAACAAAACAGAGAAACCAGTTCGTTTCAGGCTTGGATCGGTTGCACGAGGCCGAGCGTAACACATTCGACCGAGCACGTAACAATGGGAAGAACATTCCCAACAAGGACACGCAGGAACGGTATTTCCCCATCCCTGCAAGTCCCCAAGGTCAGGTCGGAAGGGGCCCTGGACAGCCTGCTCTCGTCTCCTACAAAATGCAGAGGCTGGCCACCCAGACTGAGGCAGGGGCCTTGGAGCCTGATGATCCTTTAGGCCTATTCCAACCCCAAGACATTCCAGGAGAATTCTGTGACTTCCCCAAGCCCAGGAATAAACACAGTGGGGTTGGGCCAGATCTCTCCGTGTTCCCATGGACCTTAATGCAGTCATCCTTGCTAATCTTGCTCAACTCGGGCATTAATGAAACCCCTGAAAGCCACGCTCTGACCCCAGCTTACTAACCCGCAGTATCAAATGTAACATGTGTACCTGGCTTTCGCAATGAATTGACCAGGGACTCAGGAACTTCTCCGCTAATGAGTTCCACGCACTCACTAGGGAAAGATCCCACCTGTAACAAGAACAAAAAGACAGCTGGGCATTAGCCCCAGCCCAGAGCCAAAGGGAAGGTCCTCTGACACCGACACAGGGCAACCGTTTGCATCCGGAAGCCATCCTGTGCAGGCAGAGCAGCTCCAAGCTGAGATTCCTGACTCTACTGAAGTTGCACTCTCCTGTTGGAAGCATGTGCATACCTGAAAGCCACGCTTGCCTCTCCACCAGGGGCTCAGCTCCTTTGGTGGCATAGCAATAATGCACACCACGTCTCCCACCTGCAAGAGATCAAAACGGCAACCCTAGCTTCAGCACAGCTGGCAGGAAAACACAGCTCAAATAACTGCCTTCTTCTGCGATGCAGAATATCCTAAAGCTTGACAGCAATTGCACCAATGCAGCCCCCAAGGCATTTTCCCTTCTAAAACTGAACTTGGAGGTACAGGAGTTACACAACATACACAATACAGCCGTGCAGTAGGAAACGGGTCTCAAAACCAGCAGGCTCTCTGCCAAAGGCTACGCAAGAGCTCCAGTTGAACCACGGGCATCAGTTAGCAGGGCTTTCTGAACACATCTGCACACTTCACACCCAGTCTGCTGTTGCTCAGAGACCAGGCTCCCATACTGGGCAGGATCTGCTTGATCAGGAGGTTCAAATGCCCAGTCAAACCATACTGGAGAGATGGCTGAACTGCTCCCAACCCAGCACAAGTCTAAGCTGGAACCAAACCTTCCAAGCTTCACCTCACGAGACATTCTGAAGGTGTCTGAGAATATTCCTGAGGCATTCACACCCTAGACTCTCCCATGCATGACAACAAGGATTGCCTGTAACTGCTTACCTCCAGGGAGAGCTCATCCGGCCCCTGGGCGACGTAACGCTTAATAACATGGGCTGCCGCAATCGCTGGCACGTTGAAAGATGACTCCGCACGCACCAGCTGCGGCTTCCACATGTTATCAGCCTGCAAAACAGAGCACAGGCCGTGGTCAGGAGCTGAGGACAAACCAGGAGGATTTCAAGGTGAGGAGCACATCTGCAGAGAAAGCTGCAGGAAATGCGCTCCCTCCTGCTCAGGAGCACTTCAGAACGAGCTGCACGTCTCATGACAGTCCTTTCTCTTCCTGGCATGCAGCAGGATCGCCAGGCCATGCAAAGATGCATCTCTCTCTACACAGACTCATCAGCAATGGCACTGGCGTGGACAGGTGGCCTGGCCCCCTTTGGCCCACTCTTTCCTGTAGGAGAGTACATCTGCAGCTCCCTCTGCTAGCTCAACACAGGGAACAAAGACAAGTCAGAGCTTCATACTGTACCTCCGTGCCCGCCACCTCGGGCTCACATCTGATCTCGCTGCATGCGTTGCCCATCCCAGCAGGTGTGACAAGCTGGAACAGAGCAGAAACACACTTCTGTTTTCTCTATTCACCCAGCACAGTATGGAGAGACTTCTTCAGAGCTACCCTTGCATACCCTGCGGCATAGGCAAGTGTTCGAGAAACTACCCCTTGCTTCAGTAAATTCAAACGTGACAGCCTATTAGGCAGCGCTGTACCAAGTTGCTATCCCTCTGCCAGCAGATGGGGACTCTGGCACAGAGCAGCAGATGCATTCGCCCAGAGCGCTCTGACAGTGCGACAGCAGGGCATTAGACAGCACCCTTCTGAGGGCTGAGCTGGAGGGCAGTGAAGAAACCCACGGCATGCAAAACGACGTGGTGGGACAAAACATGGCACGTACCTGGCAACGAGATCACCTCAGGCTATCTGCAGCAGTTCCTGGTCACTCTGCTCAGATCTTATGAGAGCAAAAGCTGCACCAAGGCAGTGGGCAGAGGGTGGGCAGAGGAGAGAGAAAGAGCAGGTCAGTGAGCAGGGCTAAGACAGCCATGGCATAACGCACACAGCACAATTGTCCCATCCACTTGCTGCAAGACATGCTGAGTCTCAGGCTATGTGATGCCTGTCCGCCCAGCAGCTTTACTCTGCTTCCACAACTGAGCAAAGAAGACGGCTGAAGAAGCATGGGACGGGTGCTACTTTTATGAATACCCCCTTTGGAACATGTGTACCGGGGGAAAATGACGTCTGATGCTCAAGAGTAAGCAATACGGTGCTGGGAGCTCCGACAGCCAGCACTTCTCAACACCTCACTGCCTACCCGTCCATCCCACGCCGGCTCAGCTTACCTACAGGATGCTGCGCACGATGGTACTCAAACAAAGGCACTAAAGGCACAAGAACAACAAGCCAACCAACCACTCCGAACTCCTACACGCCCACAAAGGAACATAGAACACACCACTCCTCTCCACATGCCAGCCGCTTATGACATCACCAACAGCCACCAGCCTGGTCCACCATGACCCCCCACAAGGGGGGGAGGCAAGACCCCCTGGTCACATCTGATTCCAACACGGCACCACAACATTCCAGAACTCAGGGTGGGGTTGGAATTCTATCCTGGTGTGGCAGCGCAATGGGAGGTGTTTGGGCACAGCTGAAGAGCTGACAGACACCGCAGGTTTCCAAAGGAGGGTGCCAGGTTAACTCTCAGCATTCTTTTGCAGGGCTCTTTGGGATGCTTCAAACCCATTTCACTGCCTAGGTCATTTCTAGCAAGTCCAGCTGACAAATGCTCACTTTGTCTGGGTAACGCCTCTATGCATCATGAATGAAAAAGAAAATAAAATGGGCACACGACCCTGTGAAACTTACCTCTCTGCTCTTGTTGTCAGCCAGACACCCAAGATGAGCATTGCGTGTCCCTGCTCCTGAATGAGATGCACCCAAGTCTGTGCTCCACTCTGACCCACCTCATGGTTTACATTATAGCACACATTGTGGCACATACATTTTTTTTCCCACAGGCCCCTCGCCTCTCTTGTTAGTGTCAGATCCACTCAGGTTAAAATACGTGGATCAGAACAGCCATTCAGTTCTGCTGAGGCAGGATCCCACCGCTGGGATGTCCCCCAGTCCCATTCCCTGCTTCTCCTGGCACGGGTGGGGAAAGGAACAGCAAGTGATATCACCTACCCAGACTTCTGCTGGGCCTTCCATTTGGTCGCCCATCCCTGGGAGAAGCAGGGGAGCTCCCGTGGCACAAAGCTTGGGGCTGGAGAAATTAAGGCTGCCTCTAAGATGGTGCTTTCAAACAGCACGAGTAACTGGATGTAGGACTTGAAACACAAGGGTAACATGAAAAAGCCACCAGTCCCCACGGATGGGGCTGTTCGCAGAGACAACAGCTGCGTGCTTTCCAGCAGTGTGATGCTCACCCAACAAAGCGCTCAGCCAGCAGATGCCTCCAGCGTCTGAGCACCCATTTGGAGATGGTTTTCTTAACATCCAAGCTGAATCTCCCCTCATACAACCTGAGGTTGTTCCTTCCACTCCTGTCACTACTTACATGGGAGAAGAGCAGGACAACCCTCACCTCCACATAACCTCTCTTCAGGTAATCGTACAGAATGAGAAGGTCCTCCCTGAGCCTCCTCTCTTCCAGACTAAATCATCCCAGTTCCATAAGAAGCTCCCCATAAGACTTGTGCTCTAGACACCTCACAGCTTCACCGGTCTCTTCTTTGCATGAAAAAAAAAACAACAAAAATACATACATAGATTCCTGACCAAAAAAGGTGGGAGTTAATAACAACCAAAGAGGTTCCTGTTCCCTGGCCTAATCCTGGCACTCCAACTCCTGGGTGATGCCCACAGGCTTCAAGTCAGGTCTCAAATCCATTGGACTCTCGTCAGAGAACTCCATCAAAAAGGATGTTACACATGTGACACTTACATTCATTTTGCGCCAGAAACAGCACTGCCAGCAGGAGCGGAGAGGTGACTGTCCCCCTGTACTCGGCACTGGTGATGCTGCAACTCAAGTTCTGTTTCCAGTTTTGGACCCCTCACTGCAAGAAAGACACTGAGGCTTTGGAACGTGTTCAAAGAAGGGCAACAAAGCTGGTGAGGGCTCTGGAGCACAATGGGGCCATATGAGGAGAGGCTGCAGGAGCTGAGAATGCTCAGCCTGGAGAAGAGATGGCTCAGGGGAGACCTTCTTGCTCAATATAACTTCCTGAAGGGAGGTTGTAGTGAGCTGGGGGACGGCCTGTCCTCTTGTGTCATTATTGACAGAACTAGAGGGAATGGTTTCAAGCTGCAGCAGGGGAGATTCAGGCTGGACATTAGGAAATATTACTTCTCAGAAAGGGTGGCCAAGCACTGGAATGGACTGCCCAGGGATCTGGTGGAGTCACCGACCCTGGGGGTGTTCAAGGAACGACTGAATGTTGTGTTGAGGGACGTGGTTTAGTGAAAGCCATTAGTAGTAGGAGAACTGTGCTAACACTCATGATTCAAATTACACAGAAATCCTAGCAGAAGTTCTCGGTGAGAACTGTACCTAACATTTCTCCTTCTTCAAGCAAACAGGCCCAACACGTGGTCGTAAAAATGCTTTCATCAGAAAGAAGCAGAGATGGCATGGCAGGACAGATGTACTCAGTGTGCATGTTTGAAGCCATTCGAGATCCTACTCATTCTTGCTGTAGGACCCCTGACTTCTGTTAAAAGCTGAACGGAATACCCATTTTCCATCAGCTGCCACCATCCCAAACAGCCAGCCTTCTTGCAGCCACCTGGCCCAAACATCCCTTTGGCTCTACACTTGATTCCTGCAAGAGAGATGGGAGCTCGGCACGCACACCATCCTTCCAACACCCCAGCCCAGCAGCAAGGGATCACAGCACTGGCACAGCCAAAACAAAAAGGGTGTGTGAGTTTCCTGTTAGCACTCAGTGAGAACAAATCTACCACTGAGCAACACCGTGAGCCCCCACTCACCTCAGCACAGGTCAAACTGTAACCCCAGCCTTCCCCTATCCATGTGCACACGCCCACCCGTGTGCCACCCTGCCTGCTTTGCACACCCCCATGCAGGCACTGCATCTTGTGCCCTCCTTTGCATTCACAGACGTGTGCAAACCATCCCTGGGAACACGTACGTGCCTACACCTACCACAAACATCCCTTTGTGTGCACCCGTGTGCAACCCAACTCCTCAGCACACGCACGCATTTGTTCCACCCTGTCCATGCACTCACCACATGCCCTCCAGCATCACTGCTGCCTCCTCCGGTACCGTACCCGTAGATGCTTCGCAGCTCATTAGCATGGACTTCCTTCCTCGCCTCAGCAGCTGCTCCTGCGCTCACCTTCATTCCTACTGAGATACCGTCCGCTTCCAGCACCAGCTGACCTGCAAGACACAGAGAAAGGAAAGGTGGGATTCATGCAAACTCAGAAGCCCAAGGCTGCATCATCACCACAGATGGCAGCCACGGGAACTCAGCTGCAACAACAGCCTTTGTCAGAATGGAAACAGGCACCGTCAATTAAGTGTGACCTCCAAAGTCATTGCCACCATCAGAAATAGGCACAGAAATCGCTCACTTCACTGCAGGTAGTTACCTCCAAATTCTTTTGCTTTTGGGAAAATGTGGACACGGAATTGAAGGACACCGGAAAAGTGACATCTACTTTCCCGGAGGTGGTTAAGCTTGGAAGCAGGACTTGAGCAAGAAAAGCTTCTCAGCTCCTTGTAAGGCAGTAAGTGATGGGATGATTTCCCATCCCTGCAGAAATCCTGACCTCTGCCACAGGTGGTTGAGTGACACAAAAGCTGCGTCCTTGGTTCCCAGCCTTACCTTTTCATGCTGTTCATCTCGCTCTGCAGCTCCTGCTCTGAATAGTCTTCTTCTGTTCCCACGGGACAGGTAGAAAATGAAGACACAGCCCCTGCCACCAAGGTCAGCTCTGCAGCACACGTGACCTGAGGAGCACTTGGCTACTCATGCAAACTGTGCAGTGTAAGGAAGATCGTTGCCTGTTGCGCTTCTTCTTCTAATGGCTCAGAAATTAATTTTCCTACGTAGAAAATGGGAAAGGAAAATAAATAAATATATAAATAAACAAATAAAGCAAAAGCCTGACACAAAGCAGACGTGATTGTAACTATGGAATTCAGGAGGGCAAGGGATTTGCCCTCTATACGAAGAAGCTGACTGCAAAGGACTAAGAACAGCCATGATCACGTTGAGAACTTGCGGGTCAAATTAGAGACTGAACCAATCATGGGCTTCTGGAGGTGAAGGTCTACTCCAGGCTGCACCTGTGCACCTGTGTGCAACCCATCTCCTCAGCACACCCCTGTGCAAGCACACATTGTTGCCACTGTGTGTACACACTATCTGTGTGCTCACACACACAGACACATGTGTAACCCCTTCCTTTCACTCCCAAAGTGCACGCACACAGCAGTACCACAATGGCCTTGTTCAGCTTCAACACTCTGCACACCCCTGTGCACGCACATGTATGTGCATGCTCATCCTCACACACATACCCACTGACCTACACACACCTAAGCAACCCCACTGCTTTGGACACTCATGAACACAAACGTGTGCAACACCATCCGTGCACAAATCCACACACACACACACACACACACAAAACATGGAACCCCACTGCTTTGCACAATCCTGTGCACACTCACGTGTGTCATGCACTCATTTCCCAGCCAGTCCTCGTGGGGTCTCTTACTTAGGACGGGAGTGCAGGGGAGCAGCCAGAAGCTGTTCGCATTCCCTGCTGTCTGCTGGGCAGGTTTGTTGGCGATGCTTGGGTTGCTTTGCTTTCCCTTGGGAGGTGGGAAGGAGCTTTGGGTTGGAGGCACATCCCGTGCCAGAGCATCCCGATGGCACGCGTGGGATCAGCAGGTCTGTCAGAGAAGTGGGTGAGGTTGCACACCAAGCTGCAGCAGAGGAAGGGGAGGAGGGCCCAGCACAGCTCTGCACCACGCTCTGCCACGCTGGGCAGCTTGTTCCTGGCTCAGCAGTGCCATCAGACAAGAAGCAGGGAAGGAAAGCAAAGATGGGGGTACCATCAAACAGAGTCCGTGCAAGCCTGTGCAAGACAAACAGACCCAGAGCTTGTGTTTTTTTTCTGCTTTTGTAGCATTTGTGTGCTGTAGCTGAGCAAAAGGTTCTGCTGCTTGATTCTTCTTCTGCAACAGCCACCTACTGGTAAATGGCTTTGGGGATGGAGGATGTGACAGAAAGCATTTGTCTGCACGACAGCGTAGTTACACTTGGTCTAGAGAGTGAGAGAGGCAGGCAGCACTGCCTGATGTTGGTCAGGGTGAGCTCCTTCTTCCGCAGCGTGATGATGGCAGGTTCGGAGACGATCTGCAGGGACAGCTCAGAGGTGGGAGCTGGGAATGGACACGGCAGGAGGACAGAGGTGTGAGGGAGCAGCCAAGGCAGCGAAGAGCATCAAAAGGCCCTGAAAAGCATCACAAAGCCACAGCCAGGAAGCCTGGGGTTTTCATGAGCAGCATCCAGGATGCCAGAGACTATGTGCTCCCCTAAAAAATGGTAACAGAGCTCTCGCTGCAGGCATCACAAAACCAGGCAAAATGGGAACACACCCAGAGCTCTGCTGCACGCACCCCACAGTCACAGCATTGCAAGCTGAGCTGCCTTGCTGTTTCTTGCATTCATCATGGTCCCTGTGAATGAAGACTTGGAACACAGTCAAGGCGTTGATTGAGCACCAGAGTGCCTTTATTCAATCGGAGAAAGGAGGACGGGAGAGGGACGGGGAAAGATGGGACTCATTCTCTGTTGTTGAGGAGAGAGTGGCTCAGAGCTCGTGTTGCTGCCTGGTGCCTGGGACTGCAGGCCTGACTCCAAGTCCCTCTCCAAGAGTCTCAGCTTCTCCTCAGTGACACTGCCTTGGTCCTGCTTGGAGGTGCCGCTGTCGGGGCACTCAGGCTGTCTTTGGGCTGGGCTGCACTGCAAAGGCACCGCACAGGTCGCCCATAGAGAATTTCATATGGGCTTCATCCTTCCTTGGTTGGGGTTTACTTCGAATTCTCACAAGTGCCAGAGGCAGTGCTTGCAACCTTGGTATCCCAGCCTCTTGGACAACTTTTAGTATTTGCAGCTTAGATAAATGGTTCCTCTTGCTGTGGCCTGTAAGGTGTATGCAACTGCCAATTGATTCCCAATAAAGTACTGACTTGTTGAACCACTTTAGCAATAAAATGGGGGCCTCAATCTGAAGAGATTGTTCTTGGCACCCAGAACCTTGGAATTATTTCTTGTCACAAAACTTTTGTTACTTCCCTGGCCTGGTTAGTCTGGCACGGGTATGCCTCAGGCCATCCTGAAAAGGTATCTGCTAAAACTAACATGCATCTGTACCCCCCTTTTCTTGGCAGCTCTGAGAAATCTACCTGCCATTATTGTCCTGGCTAATTTCTCTCCCTGTTTGCCCTAACTGAACTTTGTGGCCTGTGTTAGGATTATCTGGTAAACAAACTTCACCTTGCTGGGTCACTTGCCTAATGGCAGTATACCCATTTCGGGTGACCACTCGTTGAACAAGATATTTATATAATGCTTCTGCTCCCCAGGGAGGTTTCCTATCTTCAGTCACCACAGCCCATCATATGGCTGCTGGAATCATTCTTTTCCCTTGTGCTGGAAAGGTCCATCCTTCCTCTTTTACCTGCCCTTCCTGATAATTATTTATCGAGTTCCAATACTCTTTGGAGTGCTTTGGCTCACCATCCACCTGCGTGTTACCATCTGGAATCAAGGAAGCCTCCACCACCTCACCCTCTGCCGCTCGCTTTGCTTTCTGTCAGCCAGCGCATTTCCCATTCCTTCAGCACTGTCTCCCCTTTGCTGGCATCAACAGTGCATTTTAGCAACCTTCTCCAGCTGTTGGACTGCCTCCAGGAGTCTGACTATTTCTTCAGCGTGTTTAAGACCTTTCCCTTGGCT
Organism: Excalfactoria chinensis; assembly: GCF_039878825.1. Classification (NCBI taxonomy): domain Eukaryota; kingdom Metazoa; phylum Chordata; class Aves; order Galliformes; family Phasianidae; genus Excalfactoria; species Excalfactoria chinensis. The sequence goes on along the minus strand of NW_027315570.1, from coordinate 839,824 downwards.
TGACAACAGTCCTCTTTCTTTCCATATTGCTGATATGGGTGCATGAACAGCACTAAAGGCATATTTTGAATCAGTCCATATCTTTATCTTCCCATGTCGAACAAAGCTGCTCCCGTCTGTGTACCAGGCGTCTTCCGCATCCTCCAGTGGTTCTTCTTTCAGGTCTCTGCAACTGGAATACACTGCTTCCATAGTCCCTAAACAGTCGTGAGACACAGGTTCTCCTGTAATTGCACTAAGAAAAGCAGCTGGATTTACAATATTTGTTACTGTTATTTCTCCATCATCTTGCTCCACTAGAATGGCTTGATACTTCAGAAATCTCTGAGGGGAAAGCCAATGTCCCCCTTTCACCTCCAGCACTGGAGAGACCGTGTGGGATACCAGTGCAGTTCTCTTCTGCCCCATTGTCCTAATGCTGGGGCCTTCATTAACTCCTCTTTCCACTGCTTTCAACTGGGCCACAGTCCAGGCTGGTGACTGTGCTTTCTGGCAGGCAGAATTGATCACCTGAGGAATTCAGCTTTATTTGCCTTCATCTGTGTTTCCTCTTGCTGGATCTCATGCACTCTGCTGGCTTCAGTCTGTGTTTCTACTCCAAGAAGAAAATGGGTCTTCACAAACCAGAACATTGGAAAAGCACCCTCAAGTCTGCTGTTTGAGCCTTCTTCATTTCAACAGCATATGCTTTCATCTCCTCAGCACTCAAACACTTATTGATTGTTTACATGGAACCTTCTCTCTCCGAGGCTGTAGCCACTGTCTCTTGTCCTGGCAATGGCACCACTGACCAGATCACCTCCATTCTCTGCATCCTCCATTCAGCATATTTGCACATGGATAAGACCTCCCCGGAATCTTCTCTAGGATTAACAGTCCTAGCTCTCTCAGCCTTTCCTTATAGGAGAGATGTTGCAGTCCCTTTATCATCTTCTGAGCCCTCTGTTGGATTCCCTTAGGTATGATTCTTGTAACAGAGAACTCAGATCAGGACACGACGATCGATGTGTGGTCTCAACAATGCTGAACTGAGGGGAAGGAACATCTCTCTCAATCTGCTGGCAGTACCTTGCTTATATGCAGCCCAAGGATATCATTAAGTTATTTTTGGTGTATTTTTTCTTTTTCTTTTTTTATTTTCTTTTTTCTTTTTTTCTTTTTTTTTTTTTTCATCAAGTTCACATTTCTGTTTCACATTCACTCTGTATCATTCACTATGTAGCTCTGGGGAAAGATGGGATTCATCCTGTTGTTGAGGAGAGAGCGGCTCAGAGCTTGTGCTGTTGCTTGGAGGCTGGGACTGGTGGTCTCATTCTACGTCCCCCTCCAAGAAGCTCGGCTTCTCCTCTGTGATGCTGACCTGAGCCTGCATGGTGGTGCTGCTGTCGGGGCACTCGGGCTGTGCTTGAGCTGGGCTGTCCTGGGACCCCTGCACTGGGTGTCAATCCAGGCTGGTGCCTGTGTTGTCTGGCAGGCTCAGGTCAGCAGCTTCCGAAGGGATGGGATGAACGAGGGCTTGAACAACGATGACATTCTTCTCTTCATTGATGCATCCATATGGAAGGCTGTCCATTGAAATGCAGCACCCTGTGCTTCCTAGCAGCTCTTCATTGATGGAAGCACAGGATGCGCTGTCGTCCCATGCCCGGTGTCTTCGGGGCACACATGGGCTCAGGTCACCTAGGAAGGAGGAGATGCACAGCGGTTAGTGTCAAACGTTCACAAGATGAATCATGCTTTAAAGAGGTTCTTGACATTTGGCTACGTAGTGGTGGTGGGCAGAAGCAAATAGGCTTCTAGCAACAGTGTCACTGTCTTGACAGTGATCCTCGTGCAGGTGCAGCTCTTGTGTTGACAAGAGACTCATTTGGGAAAGACAGGGGTGAACCAAAGATGTCAGGCACGGGCTCGAACGCCAGAAGGAGGTGCAAGCCCACTGAAAGCATGAGTCCTACCTGTGCTGCTGACAAGCAGTGTTTTGAAAGCTGGATTTGCACCCTTACCTGCCAGGACCAACACTTCTGCTTCTGAGGGCTCCCTGGCACTGCTCTGCAGTTGGCGTTCGGCTGCAGGGGATGGTTTGCCCAGGCAGAAGCAGGAACGCCAACTGCCAGCTGGTGACTCCGTCCTATTGCTGGCAGAACTTGGTCTGCAGAGAGAAAGTAGAGCATGCTGTCAGTCATGGTGCAGGGTGAGGGAAGAGCTGCTCCGAGCCCTTGACGACAGTTGCCCGTTCCTGGCACTGCCTGCTTTCTGCTGAAACACAGCTTCGAAACGCGCTCTGTTTCAAACAGCAGAGGACGCTTCCATTCCTACAGCTCAGCCCTCAAGTCCTGCTGGCTACACTCCTCTCAGCAATGTCAAGAAGAGAGGCAGAGCATGTGAGCAAAGGCTCTACAGCCAGACAGGACAGGAGCTGGCAGGAGTAACTGCTTTCTGAGGAACTGTGCAGCCATAAAGGCGGCTCAAAAGCACCTCTGACTCTTACGCTAACACCTCCTCGGCCTCAGCTCACTGCCATCTTTAATTTCTAGTGCCAGCAAGTCTGACCAACAGCTCTGCTTAGAGGAGAACTGGAACTGGTTTCAGGCATGTGGTCCTGAAATCTGGAAAACCCCAACGTTTCCAGGTACCGCCAGCATAGTCCAGGATAGACGTCAGCGTGGCTTTCTGCATCTCGTGACTGCCTGCCCAACCAGGAAGGAAAGGCACCCTTGTGTGGCTCCACTGAGCCCATCGGGCAACTGTGTGTTAGTTGAATCCTCCTTGAATAGTCTTCTTCTGTTCCCACGGGACAGTTAGAAAATGAAGACACGGCCCCTGCCACCAAGGTCAGCTCTGCAGCACACGTGACCTGAGGAGCACTTGGCTACTCATGCAAACTGCGCAGTGTAAGGAAGATTGTTGCATGTTGCGCTTCTTCTTCTAATGGCTCAGAAATTAATTTTCCTACGTAGAAAATGGGAAAGGAAAATAAATAAATATATAAATAAACAAATAAAGCAAAAGCCTGACACAAAGCAGACGTGATTGTAACTATGGAATTCAGGAGGGCAAGGGATTTGCCCTCTATACGAAGAAGCTGACTGCAAAGGACTAAGAACAGCCATGATCACGTTGAGAACTTGCGGGTCAAATTAGAGACTGAACCAATCATGGGCTTCTGGAGGTGAGGGGCTGCTCCAGGCCGCTCCTGCGCACCTGTGTGCAACCCATCTCCTCAGCACACCCCTGTGCAAGCACACATTGTTGCCACTGCGTGTACACACTATCTGCGTGCTCACACACACTCACGCGTCCACATCCCGTAGTGCAGCCCTGTGCGCACACACACAGACACATGTGTAACCCCTTCCTTTCACTCCCAAAGTGCACGCACACACCAGTACCACAATGGCCTTGTTCAGCTTCAACACTCTGCACACCCCTGTGCACGCACATGTATGTGCATGCTCGCCCTTGCACACATACCCACTGACATGCACAGACCTAAGCAACCCCACTGCTTTGGACACTCATGAACACAAACATCTGCAACACCATCCGTGCACAAATCCACACACACACACAAATGGAAGAGTTTGAATTCCTAATTGAATGGGAATCCAAGTGCAAAACTCCAATTTTGCCAATTTGCTAAATTCTTGAATACCAAGTGCTTTAGTTTGGTAGAAGACATGAGGGCAAGTAATGGACTCATTGAATGGATACACTCAGTAATGGAAAATCCATGCACTTTATCAACCAAATTAAGGAATGAATTTTTACCTTAAAAAAAAACTAAGGAATGAATGTTTACCTTCTGGATTTGAGGGATGTCTCTTCTGCCTGGTTTGGCCAAAGGAAGCCTAAGGTTATTTGCCTTTGAATAGGAAAGCCCTAAGAGAGCGAGAAGAGTTAACCTGGACAGCGTTACCCAGGGTTGTGGGAACAGCTGAATGATTTTTGAGAACTGGTCAACTCGTGAACCTGAGACCTGGGATCCTCCATCCTAGGGTGGAACTTTACTGGAGCACGTGGATGCCACAGCAATAAAGCAATAAAAGAACAGTGTACAACAGATTGAGAGTTTGCCGAGTGTCTTGGTCTACAGAAAGCACAACTAACTCAGCAGCAAGTGACATACTTGGAATAGGAGATTACAGCTGGACTTTGAACCTTAAGGACTGCCAGGAAAGAAGCCATCTACTAAACCCCTGAGCTGCAAACTGCCAAGGAATTCCATACTTTCCCAGTAATGACAGGAGGGTGCCAACCACGGATACACAGCTACGGACTGATGGTAAACTTCAAACAGCATCAAGTGAGTAAGGGATAGCCAGGGTGCACTGGTGCTCAATATTCAGGAAGCCCATAGATCTACACAGGGCCAAAGGACACTCATTTTATTTCCTCATACAGTGTTTCCTGTATTGGAGGCAAAAGCGGGACATTGGTTCTCACCAAAAAAGATTATCGAAACACCAAGCCATCCTGGTAGAGCAGGGCGATGTAGAAACAACTGTAACTAATACTGTCAACCCAGTATCTTTCCTTAGCTCTCCCCAGAGAGCATCGCCACTCACAGCTCTCCAACCACACTCTGCACCACCCTCTGAGCTTGACCAGTCAGCCTGCTCTCAGCCCACCTCACCGGACACTCATCTGTCCCACACTTTCTCAGCTTCATTACCAGGATGTCATGGGAGACTGCATCAAAAGCATTGCTCAAGTCTTAAGGTAGACGACATCCACTGCTCTCCCGCCATCTGCCCAGCTGGTGATGCCATCATAGAAGGCTAACAGGTTGGTCAAGTACAGTTTCCCTTGGTAAATCCATGCTGACTATTCCCGAAGATCTTCCTCTCCTCCAATTGCTTGGAGATGCCATCCAGAACAAGCTGTTCCAGCACCTTTCTGTGCTTCTTTATACCACAAAAGCTAGGAAAGAAGAAAATATTTCCACATTAGGCATACATTTCAAGGAGGCTCCAGACAAGTGGAGACAGGGGAAAGCACTGGCAAGCCAAAGCAGGGCAAAATTTCCCACACTGCGTTAGCTACAGGGACAATAAATCATGCCCCCAAACTGCTTGCACTAGAACACCCAACCTGAAATCATACAAGCTGCCGAGATACGAGTTTATCACAACCCAGAAGTCCTTTAGATCGTGCACTCCCTGGTGCAGTGACACTGGAGGATCAGAATCCTTGGAGAAAAGAACCGGGCCTGCTCAGCTCCTTCCCACCCTCCAAGGAAAAGCAAACCAACCGCACCGCTGCCAGCACAACCCCGCAGCACACAGCAGGGAACACAAACAGCTACCCAGTGCTCCCCTTCACTCCCAGCCTAACTACGAGTCCACCGGAGGATTCAGCGGGAAATCAATACAAAACACATGTGAGTGCACACAGGACTGAATAAAGCCAGGATGGAATTGCACACGTGTGTGTGTGCGCACAGGGCTGCACAGAGCACATCCCCCTATTGTCCACCCTATAGACATATCCCCCCGTATCAGAGAATCATAGAATGGCCTGGGTTGCAAAGGACCGCAGCGATCATCTAGTTTCAACACCCCTGCTGGGTGCTGGGATGCCAACCACCATACCGGGCTGCCCAGAGCCACATCCAGCCTGGCCTTGAATGCCTCCAGTGATGGGGCATCCACAACTTCCATTCCCCCTTGTCCTATCACTATCCACCCTCATAAACAGCCCTTCCCCCTCCTGTTTGTGCGCTCCCTTCAAGTACTGAAAGGCCACAATGAGGTCTCCCCGCAGCCTTCTCTTCTCTAGGCTAAACAAGCCCAGATCCCTCAACCTTTCCTCATAGGAGAGCTGCTCCAGCCCTCTGATCATCACAGTGGCTCTCCTCTGGACCAACCCCAACAGCTCCACATCCTTCCCAGGCCTGGACACAGTACTGCAAAGAGGACCTCACAAGAGCTGAGTAGGAGGGGACAATCACCTCCCTCTCCCTGCTGGCCACCCCTTTTTCAGTGCAGCCCAGAACACACGTGGATGTATCTTTTTTCATACTTAGATTCCCATCTATGTACATATATAGACCACACCTACACCCCCACCATCTGCTAGAACTCCATATTCCTCCCCATAGCACCCAACAGCCCCCAGGAGCCCCATATCACCCTAAGGCCCCCACAACCCTCTCTCTCTCTAGACACCACCCCTTCAAGTCCCATACCTGCCCATATCCTCCAATAGCTCCCCACAACCCCTACACACCCTCATAGCCCCCTAGAGCCCCTAGTCCTCCTATGGCCCACCACAGCCCCATATTCCCCCTAGAGTCCCCCTCAACTCTCTGTAGGCCTTTACAGCCCCTGCACAGCTCCCTACAGTCTTATATGACTACCTAGAGTCCCCCCACAGCCCCCTACTTTCCTATATCCCCCAGTGGCCCCCCCACATCCCTCTATGGCCCCTGAAGAAAAAACAAAACTAGAGCGGTGCACTTAGAAAGAGACCATTGAAAACAAATGCAAAATGCACACCTGCACAGGCTCACAGGGAAAACTCCAAGAGAAGCAATCTACACAGAGAGATGCTTTCCCTAGCTGCCCCCCCCAGCTCCATATCCCCCCTTTCCCCCCTCCCAGTCCCAAATCCCCCTCTGCCCTCCCCCCCAGCCCCATATCCCCCCTCTGCCCTCCCCCCCAGCCCCATATCCCCCCTCTGCCCCTCCCCCCTCTGCCCCTCCCTCCCAGTCCCATATTCCTTTCTGCCCCCCCCCCCCCCAGTCCCATATCCCCCTCTGGCCCTCCCCACACAGCCCCATATCCCCCTCTGCCCATCCCCCCCAGTCCCATACCGCGTTCTCCCCCCCCCCCAGCCCTCTCCCCGCACCAGTGCCGTTCTCCCCGCACTCCGGCGCAGCTGTCCTCAGCACTCGCTGCCGTGGTGCCGGTTTCCGTCCCGATGCAGCTCGCACAGCCCCGGCTGCCGCGCCGGTCCCGTTCGGCCTCGGACCGGGCTGCGGGGGCCGCGCTCTGTGTGGAGCCGCCCCTCCAACGGCCGGGACGCAACGCTGGTTCCCGCGCACTGCGGCTCAGCCAATCGGAGCCGGCGGAGCTGCCGCTGCCCAATGGGAGGCCGGGGGAGGGGCGGACACCGGTCAGGAGCTGGGAGCCAGGAATGGCCGCGGGGGGAGGACGGAGGTGTGAGGGAGCAGCATCCAAACAGCAGGAAAAACAGCACTGAACAGCAGCACAAACCACAGACAGGAAGCTCGGGCTGATCGAGAGCAGCACCGGGATGCGAGAGATCGTTTGCTCCCATCCACAATGGCAGCACAGCTCCTGCTGCAGGAGTGCCTTAGGAATCCAACTCCATCCCCACAGAGCAGAGATCAAGCAGGTATGATCGTGGCGTTCCTGAGACCCCATGAGCATCAGCCCCTCCCCCTTGCGTAGTGAGTGGTGGGGGTGGGGGTGGGATGAAGGCTCATCGTCTTCCTCGCCTTCAACTTTCCACCCTGCGGGAGGGGCACCCCCCAACCTGCTTCCAGCTTGCCCTGAGGACATCTAATCACCACGCTGTGCTGGGGCTGTTCCACCCTGATCTTCATGGCCTTCATCCCCTTCTTTCCTCACACTTAGTGTCTGCAGCTCCCCCTCTCTCTGCCCCCCCCTTGCAGCAAGCACAACATTGGTTTTTTGAACTAGGCTTTACAGCACCTTTCTGGGCATGTGATACTTACTGCATAAGTGATTGCATCTGTCATGAGCAGCCTGTTTTCTATCTTGTCATGGATAGTTACCTGGTCTATTAGGCAATGATGCACTTGATAAGTACAAAGGTGTTAATGTCTTAATATTCTGTTTCTACTCAGAATACTGACCAAAGGAATAAGTTTGATGTCAGCAGTGGAGAAGCTGTGGAAAAAGATGGCAAAGTCTTGGAGATGGTGTCTCAGTAAGTATGCTGGAAGGGGGGGGGGGAAATAAAGGATGCTTCTTTCTTGCAATTTGCCACCCTCACATCTGGTCTTGTTACATAGGATGTTAGTTACACAGGATCACGGAATACCGGCATCTTCACCATCTTGCAGTTCTTAAAACAGAAGTTTCTTAGGCACTTTTTGCCCTGAGATAGAAATTCAGAGAAGAGTAACATTTATTTATTTGTTTGTTTGTGTGCTTACTTACTAAATGCATGAAATAAATTAGTTGTGTTTCGATTTAAAGCAGTGTTTTTAAATGCATCAATCCCCATGATGAATGCAAAGAATTAGCTAGTCCCTTGCAAACTAAAGCAAGCTTTCTCCAATAGTTTGAATGCTGATGTATCATCCTTTCCGTGAGTGAAAAGTATTGAGTGTTTAAGCAACAGAAATACATGTTTGTTCTTAAAGCGTAGTTAAGCATTTGAGTGTGAGGAGAAAAAAAAACACCATTCCAGTGTGGGTGGTTTAATGTATATTTTAATTAATAAGTGTTTCCTGTATTCAGTGGAGAAATGGCAGATGTGGTGTGACAGGAGAAATGTCCTTTGCAGGAGAGTTAATAACAAAAACACCTTGTCTTTTTATTTAGTCCTTTTAAAGAAGGTGAAGGATGACTATACAAGGTTTGATCAGACATAAAAACACTTCAGCATTTAGTTCTGTTATTATCTTCCTTGCTGTATAACGTGGCTCTCGGTGTAAAGGCATAGAAGAAGGTGGCAGTTGTAGATACATCTTGTATTTGTACGCCAGTAAGATTAGTAAGTTATTGTTATATTCTTATAAAGTTCCCGATACCTTTCATAGCCTTTGTTAAATTAGGTTGTTCTAGAGCAGCTACGAATTTGAGAAGTGCCTTTGTGAGTCAGGAAAAGATCTGTAGCGTAGTATCCCATTTCCAGTGGGGAAAGAAAAGAACGGTGCAAGCATACATTTTTACTTCTCAAGCACTTCTACTGTCTCCATGGACTTAGCAGTGCGTAGCTCTGCTTTATGGAAACGTATGTGATTTAGTGCTTAAAAAGGAAAGATATTTGCCTTAAGAGCCTTCCAATGTAAGATCCATAAGTACACAAGATGTATTCTGTATTTTTCCAGGTCTAATGACATGGCTGGTTCACAAGAAGGCAGCAAAGAGAGTGTGCTGAAACCAGCACCTTTCAAAAGAGGCCGAGTGCAGAAACCCAAACCAAACCTAGAAAGAACTGTTGCATGGAGAAAAGACCGCGGACATGAAAAAGATCCTGAAGAGGAGAAGCAGAAGGTGGAGAAGCAGAAGGATGTGCGTTACACCATGTGAATGAAAGCAAGGATTCGTGCCACAAAGATGTAAGCTTCTCAAGCAGCTGCATAGATGTATTTTTGCTGGGCAGTGGTAAGAAAGATTTACCACTTAACCTGCAAGCATAGTATTTGTGTGTCTTATTCCTTCCAGTTAAACTGAACTGTCATAGAGTTTTCTGGTGCTTGTAATTAGATTCTGCTTTCTGTAGAGACAGAGATTATATTTCACTGATGTTTTTGTTGTTGGTGGTGGTGATACCAGATTTGAAAAGAGAAGTGCTGAACAGAAAGGATAATGTTGAAAAAAAAAAACCATTTCAGATGGAATGTATGCAGAAAAATAACAAATTTTTATCTTTAAGGTATTCGGGGATTTTAGCTGATGAACAAAAAAAAGAACTTAATTTTTGAGGTGTTTTAATACGAGAATGATTAAAGTAAATATTTTTTCTTCCTTTCATTCCAAAAAAGAGATTGGCCAAAAATGTTTTTCTTACTAGAGTGGAACTTGTCTTCTTTTTAGGGAGTGGCTGATGCTCCCAAGAAAAGCCCACAGCAGCTAAAAGCTGTTGAAGATGAGAAAGGACCTTCAGATGTCTTGAAAGGCGCTTCAGATTTCAGTACAGGGTAAGATTATTTTTTAAGCGGAGAGATGGAGTGGAGGATGCGCTCCAGGTTGGACGTGTCTGTGACAAGTTCTCCTTTTGGTAAAGAAAAAGGTTAATGAATAAGAAATTAAGAAATGCTGTAGATCTGTTTTGTAGTTTTAGAAATTATGAGCTAGATGAAGGATTTGGTTAAATGTTTACGTTCCTCTCAAGGTTTGACTATAAGTTGCAGTTGTTTTGAAACTGCTTCATTTTTCTTACATTTGCTGACCTGTCTTTCAGGTACAGGTTCTTGATGTTTGATGTGATCTTAGTTGATCTTTTTCATGACGTCCCTTACTTTGCTCTCGTTCTAGCTTCTGCTGAAAATTAAATACAAGCATGTGAAATGTGATTGGAAGAATTCATCTTGTCCCATGCCATCAACTGCCTGTTTGTTTTTTTAGGGAGTCTGGTCCTGAGATCCAAGAAGACAAAACTGTTACTGCATCAGTTCGGTTACTGAGGAGTCGATTCCATAGACCAAAGCCAAATTTCAGAACAACAAGTAGGAAGGAAGAGATGGATATAAATGAAGGTGTATCGCAGGAGGATGCCAACAAGAAGGAAAGTTTGATGCAGAGTAGTCATGAGTCTTGCGTCCCTCCAGATGCAGATGTAAGGCTTTTTCTTTTTTTTTTTTTGTCAGTTGGATTCCAGCTTCTGAGTTTGTGAAACTGATAGAAACACTTGATGATGTAAAGAAAAGATAGATTAATCTTTTTAGAAACAATATATTTTTTCAAAAGCTGTGATTTTCTGTGTGGGAACTCTTGTACTTCCAGTTATTTCTGACCTGAGGTGAACTTCATGAAATGACGGTGAAGAAATAAAAGTACTGAAAACATCTACTGAAACCTACATTTCAAGGTGTTTAGTTAAAGAAAGACATACGAATTTTTCTTGGGAAGCCTGTGAAATGATTAGGGAGCAACTAAAAGGAGATGGTCTTTTTGGACAGGAAGTGCTCTGAGCAGTGATTAGTACTGGGCTTTGTGGACATAAAACTATCTCCTTTTTCAGTATGGTACCATGACTTGCTTTTGCTCATATTTGTTTTTCTTATTTTTCAGAAAGCAGAAGACTATGAAGTCCTGCAATCATTGGAATCCTTAGGAAAGGCAGAGTCAGTTGGCCCACAGGATGTTTCTGAAAGCTCAAGTTTTAAGTCCCCAGACACACTTTCTGGATCAGAGTGTGGCAACATGGAGGCCTGTCCACCTGTAGATAATCTGAATGAGACCTCAAGTACTAATGCTGGGTAAGGGTCTAGCTGCTTTTATACCTCGACTAACAAGGAAGGCATTTTAAGATGCTGCTGATGGATTTCTAATTGACTAAGAACGTCTAATAAAAATTCTGAATGTTACTACTTGTAGATTTAACACTAGTTGTATGAATGCCCTAGTTACTGCTATGCTAAGCATCACATGAATGAATGTTTACTTTCCATTGAGAGAACAGTTTGTGCTGTAAGGGATCTTAAAGACTGTCTCATTTCAGCTGTCCTGCCATAGACAGGGATACCTCCCACTAGATCAGGATGCTCAGATCTGCTAACCAAACTAGCCTTGAACACCTACCTCTAGGTATGGCACCCACAGCTCTGGGCAACCACCACTTATCCAGGCTCCTGTGAAGTCTTTCTCCGTGTTTATTATATGCCCACTTTAACTATTGAAATGACTCAATGAGGTTTCCCCCCCAGCCTTCTCTTTTGCAGGCCGAAGGAACTCAGTTCTCTGTCTTTCTGCACAGAGGAGACTTTTGTGGCTCTGATCATTCTTGTGGTACTTCTCTGCACTTTCAGTAATAGTACTCTACATGGGGTCTCCTGAGAGCTGAGTAGGTGGGGAGAAACACCTTCCCCACCCTGTTGGCTTCTTCTGGATGCAGACCAGAGTATGACTGCCTCTGGGCTGCAAGTGCATGTTGCCAGCTCGTATCCAGCTTTTCATCTCTTAAGCCCTTATCCACTGTGCTGCTCTCATTCAGGTCACCCTCCCAGTCTTTACAGGTGTTGGGCATTACCCCAGCCTTTATGCAGGATGCTGTGCTGCACTTTGTTGAGCTTCTCAAGATGCACATGGGCTGACTTCTTGTGGGTTGTCTGAATGGCATCCCTTCCTTCTCTTGTTTCAACTTCACCACTCAGTTTGATATCATCCATAGACTTGCGGAGGATACACGCAACACCGCTGTCTCATTACTGAAGCTTTTAAATGGTATTACTCTCAGTATGGACTCCTGAGAGATGCTGTTTGCTACTGCTTTGCATTTGGACATTGAGCTGCTAACTGCAATTCTTTAGATACATCTATTCAGCCACTTCCAAATCCATCTAGTAATCTGCTCATTACATCCGTATCTCTCCAATTTAGAAGCAAGAGTGCTGTGAAGGATCCCTCCCCACACTGTGTTCCTTGATTTATTTTGCCCAATGGAAAGGTAGTGACTATAGCATACTTCACTGACACCGATTAGGTGCACCAAAACAAGTTATTAAATGTATTCTGAACAAGATTTTGCACATATATTTATAATCATATGTATTCTAAGCAAACAGTGTGCTGGCCTCAAACTGATCAGTGTTCTGCAGGGGGGAGGGGGTAAATTTGGGTAGGAAAGGTTATATGACCTGATGTGTTCATTGCAGGGTGGGGACTGAGGTGGGGTGGTGTCTTGTAAGTGGGGGTTCTTAGGTTGGCTAGGGGGAGCTCTGAACGCCGTCCTCTAGCATCCTGACTTGCATGATAAGTGGGGAAGGGAGTGGAGGAAGGAAATGAACTGTTACAAACAGTATGGGAGGAGCAATTGTTGGAAACTAAGATAAAGTTGTACCTCGGCATTTTCCATGTTGTCTGTTTGCAGATATCCTTTCTCATTCATCAGAGGGAATGCAGTTTCTTTCTTACACATGTTCTTCGTGTACCCATTAGAATCCCTTGCCTGCATCAGCTTAACTTTCCTGATCCCATTCCTATGCTTCTGTTGGTATCCAAGTATCCCCAGGGTGTGTGTCTCTACTTCCACTGGCTGTGCGTTCCCCCTTACATTTCAGTTGGACTGGGAGGTCCTGGCTCAGCCATGCTCATCTCCTGCCTTCTTTGACCACTGTCTTGAACATGGGAATGAAGAGCTCTTGTGCTCCAAGAAAGATGTCTCTAAATATCTGCTGACTCTCTTCTGCTTCTTTATCTATGACAGCTGTTTGCAGGAGAATCCCATTGACTAGTCCCTTAAAAATTAAGAATTTCACTTCCTTAAAATGTAGGGTCCTTACTGTACTGCTCAGCTAAAATCATGAATTCCACCAGCACTTAATCACTGCATTTTCTCTGTTTGGACTTTCCTACCACATGAACTAAGAAGTTATCCTCAGGATGCTGCAAGAGTCTCCTTGACTGCTTGCAGCTTGCTTTGACACTTTTCCAGTAGATGTTAGGGTGGTTAAAATCACCTGGCAATATCGGGGGTTGGAAGAACTCTACATCAACGCCCTCCACCCAGTAGGAAACACCAACTACGTAGTTTTCTTGGTTGGTTTGGTCTCTAATTGTCACCCATACTCCACAGTGGCTGCTGACTCCTGGCTTTTACCCATGCTACATTGGTAGGGAGACACCTTCTACTGCAGGATCACTTTTCCATCTTGTTATTTGTGAGCATTTAGGAGTCATTAAGAATTATTTCTGTTGTGGAAGTAGTTAGTAGATGAATGCCTATACACATTTGCTGAAGAAAAAAAAGATTTGTGTGCGTAATTTAACACGCAGCAGAACTTTGCATTTGTGTAATGTCTTTCAAAAAGTAAGCTGTGTTTTATAAAAGTGAACCTGTGCTTTTTGATGACGTGCTTTTGTATTGAATTGGATATTGTTTGTTTCTGGTTGTCTTAGCATTGATAGAAAAATCCCAGCTCGAGGTGAAAGTGAACAAAGACCTCTTCAACCTGTCCAATTAGTGAGGGGCGGATTCCAGAAGTACAAGCCCAACTTGGGAAGAGGTGTTAGAAGGAAAGAATTACAAATACCAGAAAATAATGAGGATAAGAAAGCTGAAGCGGATGACTTGGAGGTGCAACAAACTGAGTCTGCTCGTCAAGTGTCAGCTTTTGTAAGTATACTAAGAATGGCTACTTTGCCTTCGAAAATGTGATTCCAAGTTACATGTTCTATCTTGGGCAGTTATATTGGAATATTTAACATTCATTCCCTGAAGCAGAGACACCATCTGCTATGAAAGAAATCCCACAAACTCTGAAGTGTTGAGATATTGCAGGTACGAAATTAGTGGAGTCTACAACTTACAGTCTTAATGTCTTCTCAGAAATGAGGATCTAGTTTGGATTGGGTTGCATGACAGATGAAGGATGATGTACATTTGAAGTAAGCAGAATGCAAGTTTGTTTTCTATTGCAATACATAAAGATGGGCATTTAGTTCATGTTTTCTTTCCTGCTTGGTTGATTGAAGGCTGTGTTGAAGAATCCAGGAAGTATCAAGAGAAGACATAGGGTAGTCTGTTTTTCTGCAAGAGTTAAAGTCTTTGTGTGTTTATAAATGAAGTTCTGTTTTATAACCTTGCTTGATTCTCCTTTTTTCTTGCTGTTGAAATGGATAATACCTCTGTTTTATTGCAAATCAAAGGTAAAAATGAAGCTGCATCGCATGAAGGAAATGTACTGAGCAATGAGGAACATGCACAGGAAGAGGTACCTCAGGTGCCCTGTATTTCTGAAAACCTATTGTGTGAACAAAGCAGGTAAGGTCAGAGTTTAGCAAAATCATGTATGAAAAGTTTTCCTCTGGTACATAAAGATAAGTCTTTGAAGGTGTAAATTCCTTGTATTTGTATTTCTCTGATTCTTTGTTTTCAGTGCCCATAGGCAGCTTCATCCCTTGTTTTTGGTGCACACTTTTTAGCTAAGGTGAACTACTTTTGGTTTCTTTTTGGCTCCTAGTTTTTCATTTGTTTTAAATACACTGTTTGTCTACAGCACCAGGTTTTTGAGTGGTTGGCTCCAACTGTATTCTATATGGAATGAGGGCTGCTCCAACAGTAATTCTTCCTGTTCTGTTATGTTGGGCCACGCTGTTTCAGACTCATGTCAGTGGTGTGGCAGTAGAGGTTGAACCTTCCCACCACTGCTCCATTCCATGTTGTTGCTGTGCAACAGATGGCAGCAGTGGGACAGTCTGACAGCATGGTGTCTGACGTGGACGCGTGGATGAGGCAACAAAGAGTGGAAGATAATTTCTTCATGTGGAAAAAAACTGCAGCCGTTGACATTCGTTAACACTCACTGAAAGTTTACGGAGGCCACGCAGTGGATGTGAGCACAGTGGGGCAGTGGTGGTGTGTTTCTGCAGCAGTAACAGCAGCACCTCTGTTTGTGCAGTTTGTTATGAGCGTGGCATGCAGGTGGTTCTTCATCACCGCTGAAAATGTGTGACAGATGGTGTTGACTGTGCTGAAAAACAGTGATTTGCAGATTAGAATTTGCCCCACTGAGTAGTGTGATTGTGCTCTTTGTAGCAGTTGTGGTTTCCTGGCAAGTAAATAGGAAGCACTACTTTCAGAGCGACATATGCAGCCTAAGACAGTACCTGTTCACTCAGTGCAGCCCAGGCAGGCTGTAAGGCTGGACAGCTGGGTACTGCATCCTGTTCAGATCCCTCTGGATGGCAGCATGAGCATCTAGCATATCGGTCTGATAGCTGAGGGTCAGCTCTTCTGCATCGTCTTGATCATTTGTGAGATGGTAAGGAGGACTGAAGCCAGTATTGACCCCGAAGCCAGTAGCTCTCAGTTCCTAGCCTCGTAACACTCGTAACACTGATCACTACCTTCAGGGCCCACCTGTCCAGCCAGTTTTCAGTCCACCTTATTGTCTGCCCATACAGCCTGTAACTTAGCAGCATCTTTATGAAGGAGGTAGGGGTGATAGTGTTGGAAGCCTTGCTGGAGTCAAAGTAGATGATTTCTGCCGCTCTCTCTCCCTTTGCCTACCAATTATTAATTATTTTGTTATTAATTATTATATTATATTATCAATTATTTATAGCAGAAGATTTATCAGGTTGGTTAAGCTTCTTGTCTTTCCTGGTTCTGGAAGTGGTTTACAGAATTTATCATTGCATCACATTCCTCAGGATTAAGGTGAGGCACAGCAGCCCATAGTTTCCTTGATCCTCCTTATTGCTTTGTTTGAAAGCTTCAGCTTTCTGTTCACTCATCTGAATGTGATTAAAGGAGAGATGAGAATTTTATCTTGTTTAAAAGCAGTAATACCTTGAATACTGGAATTAATGAAGATAGCGTTCCTATGGTTAATTAATCCGGGGGCCCATTGTGGCTGAAACTTTTATCTCTTCCTAACGTCTTAATGTTTTTTCAAAAGTAAGCTAAATGGTCCATTATTGCAGGAAAGCAAATCGTGTAATTTTGTTTTGTTTTGTTTTATTTGCTTTTTAACTCTTTTAACTCTGTTTTGCTAAAGTAAATAAATAAATACACAGAACGACTGAATTCATTTCTAACCGTATGTTTTATGATAAGACAAGCTTGTGGAATGTATTTTGTGGTGCATGGAAAGTTAAAGTTGAAAAATATTGTTTTCTAGGCCCGATATAAAATTAAGTTCTGGAGAAGAGAGCAATCAGTGTGATAGAAAACCTTCACAGCAAGCAAGGGTATCCCTCAGGAACCCAAAGCCAAACCTAACAGGAGCTCACAGAAAAAGGGGTCATTTTTAAGAAGACAGAAACAGAGAGATGAAGACGATGCTGAGCCTAGAAATACAGAAGAGCATTTGTTAGAAAAAACAGGTGTATCGGTGGTAAGTGCTGATCATGTGTTTTGAGCCTCTTTGTACCTCAGTTCTTGTATTTAGCTTCCTAGAACTCATAGCTGACATAAAAATCCAGTATGTAAATATGACAAGTTAAGGTGATGCTTTCATTTTCTGTGCTTCACAATTGGAAATGATGAATCTAAACACACTGTAAAACTTTAGTCAACACTGTATATTTAATATTTCCTGTTTCTGTGCAGAAATCTGTATTACTCTGCCTGTGGCAGGAGGATTGAGCCACGATGATCCTTCAGATCCCTTCCAAACCAAGCCATTGTATGATTCAGTGATTATCATATTCTAATACCATTGCCATTGAATTTAATGTTTGCTATCCATTTTCTAATATCCAGTACTACCTACAACTCAAATTTTTCTAGTAGTGTGGATCTGTTTATAAGTTGATGTGCATGTGAATAAATATCAGACTTCTTCAATTCCCTCCACACTCCTGAGCTATCTGATATTGATTCCTTTTCTGTCAAAAGTTGTGGCGTGTAAATTAAAGGGCTTTTTGCTGGTGGCCCTTGTTTTTGTGATGGATGACTAAAATCTTTCTGTTATTTCAGTATATTCAAGTTGTGGATGCTCTGTATCTGTAGGCGTTCAAGTCCAGGTTGCATAGGATCCTGGGCAGCCTGATCTAGTGGCTGGCAACCTTGCCCATGGCAGGGCAGTTGTAACTAGATGATCTTCAAGGTTCTTTCCAACCTAAGTCGTACTATGATTCTATGATATAACCTTGGTAAGTACGACATTACTTATGTTTTGTGTGGTGATTTTCTGTGTATTTGAGTAACATTTAAGCTCTGTTCTGTAAACTGGGGTAGTTTGTTCTTTTTAGCTGGCTCCCAGGGCAGGAAAAAAATCCATCCCTCATGTTTTACTCTAGAATGAACAGGTAAGTAACAAGGTTAGAAAACGGAAAATGGTTTATCTTTCCACTTGCTGAAGGGTTACTCTTGATGAGCTGCGTGGAGCTGTGTGTTATTTGGCATCAGTGGGAAACTCAGGCATCATATTTAATACCATCTCATGACACTTTTTAAAAATCTGAAATATGAATGAAAAAAGAGGAACAAAATGAACCGTGCTACCGGATTACAGCTGAACGTGTTCAATGATAGCAGTTGTCTCTTCTGTCCAGCAAAACTCCAGTCACACAGAAGAAGCGGCTTCCTTCACAGAGTCTACAAGGAAACATGATTTTACAGACTCTGAGAAGCCGTCCTGTAAAAGAATCAGGCAGAACAGTAGTTTCCAGTCTCCAGGGATATCATTAGAGAATAAGAGTCAAGTAGAACAAGAAGAGTCTCAGCTTTCTGCACCTCAGCAAAAAAAATCAGATGATCAGACAAGGTAAAACAGCTGATGATGGTTTTTTATGTTCAACTGATTGTTTCTGTTCTTAGACATTAATAACTAGCCATAGTTCTGACGTGTGTGTGAGAGAGAAAGAGAGCGCATGCAGGATGGTAGCACTAATGACTTCCACCTGAACCATAGCAGAGGCGTGCAGAAATCCCTGCACCCTTTACTCTGTTTGCAGCTTCCTAAAATGAACAGCCAGCACTCTCACCAGCCTACCCCGGAGTCCACTGTGGTCTGAGTAACAGTTCCAGATTTTAAAAGGAGAGCTTTAAAAATACCCATGCTGGGGACAATGGGATTATGAGAGTTATCCAAGCAAACTGTGCGGGAAGTGTCCTCTGTACTTGGTTTCATCTCTCTATCAGTTGACAATGCAAGCTCTTCTAAGGGTGAAATTTGGAATAATTTTTCTTGCTTAGAGCAATTGCGACCATCTCTTTGGGGATGGAAGCGGTAGCTAATTCAAAGGGATTGTGTTCTAAGTAAGGGGAGCCGATAATTAATGATCATCTAACAGTTCTGGTTTCTAGGCATTAGTAAGATGACCTAAAATCTCATAGTTTGGGTTCTGTACTGTGCTTTTAGCAAAGGAGAAACTAGAGAAGTTCCCATGATTTACAAAGTTTGCAAGCTTCACCTATCTCAAAATGAAAATTAATTTCATTGTTTCTAATAATTCCATATATTGCAGATTTCATACTGCAGCTTCTCAGCTCTCTGAAACTGCTTACTCCATGCTTAAGATCAGTACTTTTGTGCACATGTGAAGATTTGGTTTCCGGATGGAGTAATACCTGAATGCATTTTTGCCAGCGTGTTGCAGGAAGTAACAGGATTGTAGTCTTGATCACAGTGCTCCTTTTCTTCTTTTCTGTTCATTGAGTTGGTTTTTACTTGTGGTGTCTCTTTTAATGTTTTGGACTGTATTAGACTTGATTGTTATTTTTAATATACTCATGTTATGTGCTCTTGCTTTGTGTTCTAGAAGACAACCTAGGAGGTCATCAAAACAGACAGCACTACCAAAACATGGACTGGAGCTGAGAACTGATCCATCTTCTGCTTCTGAATGTGAGGCCAGTTACTGTGAGAAGGGGAATCGAAGACAAGAAGTGAAATCAAGTGTTGCTAGAGGCAAAAGCATGAAAACTGCCCACAGAAAGAAACCTGTGAAGGAGCAGAGAAGTTCAAAAACAAGCAGCCTGGTGACCCTCCGGGCTTCTCAAGGAGATGAGGAGGAAGCAGATGACTTTGAGCCTGATGATGAAGATGAATGTTTTGCTGAAGAGGAAGTAAACAAAGCACCAGTGTTTGTTCCAGTAGGTCTTAGATCTCCTAAACCTATTCCTGTTCAGATAGAGGAGACGATGCAAGAGGTATAATGTAGCTGCGTTCTGTGTCCATGTTTGTTTTGTTTCTTCAAACAGAAGCTTTTGTTCTAATTGCAATTGCTAGTACTTGTTAAGTTTAGTTTAAGAGTAGTGCTGACAGTAGCAAGGATGTTTACTTGACACATGTACTTGGTTTCAGATGAATGTACATCAGCCTGGGATCCAAACAGTGTTATGAACTATCAGTAGGTCTGCAGGGTGCTCACCAGGTAATTAATCTGGGACTGGATTTAGTCACAGTCTGATGTGCTTACTGCATGTTTTGAGGCTTAGGGTGGAGCAAATGGAGCATTTCAGTTCTACATTTGAATGTCAGGGAATGAGAGAGATTACCAGTACAGTTTCTGGTTTCTCTGCAGGTTTGTCCTCCTTTGTTCTTGTGATATACTTCCTGTAACATAAAACTTAAGTAATGGGTTAAGTTTAAACACGTGTCTGTTACAAGATACAGCCCTATATCTCTTTAGTTTAGGCTGCAGAGGTTGACACAGCAGTGGAATCCACTCCTTCCCTGTGCTCCAATGTAACCCTTCCACAGGCTGGAGGTATTTCAAGGAAGATCCTGCTCTGTCTGGTGTGGGCAGATCCAAAGCCTGTGGTCCTTACGTTTTGGCAATTATTTTTTCAAAAGCTGTTTTTGGCCTCTCCCATGAACTGCTTTTATAGTTAAGCCTGGAGTAAAGCCCTAGTGTTTAATGTTGAAATCCTTCTTATTTCCATAAATTAATCATACAGTTTCTTGCTCTGAATGACAGTGAGAGAATTTAAAGCAGAAAAAATGATAAAATCAACAAAATCCGTTTGAGTTAAATAACCAGCTCAAAAGGTCTCAGCTGGATAATGTAGATTTTCTGATTCTTCTCATTAGTTACAAGCAGCACTGCCAGTTCTTCCTCCAGTTGCTTCCTTCTTTAACCTGCAGTATTGTTTAGTACTTGATTTGTGGAGGGATTCCGTGAGATGTTCAATGTCTGCTAAGCATGTAGTTTATTAGGAAAAAAATAAAGTATTTGACAGATTTTTCTACCAGGGCTGATGAACTGAAATGCTTTCAAACTAATCTTTACAGCTGGATATATCTCAGTATCCCTGATGTGCCGGTGGCTACTAATGGAGAAGGTCTTTCTCATGTGTCTGTCCAGCCAGTCATGCAGGAGGAGGGAAAAGGAAACACCTTACCAGCTGTAAGAATGCCTCTTTTTTTTGACATCTTATTCAGCATTGCCATCTACTTTGGGAACCATCTCTCAGGAACTATTGATAATTGCGTTCTTTCTCCTTGGGGAGCCAGTTGATGAAGGAGACAGATTCCCACTGTGTCCTCACCGTGTCTCCTTCACCTTCCTTTTCTCTCTCTTATTTTATAGCAGATACAAAGCTCTGGCCTCTGACTGGTTTCCAGGCCTGTTTGTGACAGTATAGATATGGAAAACTGTAACATTTTGTCAGCTCCTACTATCTGTTTTAAAGCCAGGGTGACCTCTGGGCTGAGAATTCACCAGGATGCATTACATTAAAATTGCAGACGGATTTTTATGTAAATACCTGATATGTTTTTCTTTTTGCTTAAGGAAGCAACTGAGCATGAAAATCCAGAAGCGGACAAAGGTAGATATGCAATTCTCTTGTTTGTGTCTTCTCCATTAACATGCTACCAATTTGTGGTTACTCTTGGAGAAAATTTCAAAATTCATGTATTTTAGAAAAAAAACGCTTGTGAGGTACTGGACTCTTTCATGTTTTTTTGAACAGGCTTAAACTATCTACATTCTTCTGTTCTCTATCAAGTAGATGGACCAAGCATTGCAAAGTTTTGTTTCTTAGAGTTGGAATGTGCATTTTCTGAGTCCTATTCTGTAGTTATCTGTACTGGGAGAAGAGAAATATTTACAAACCATAGAATCATAGAATGGCTTGGTTGGAAAGAATCTTAAACATTATCTAGTTCCAACCCCCAGCTTACAGCTGACTTGACGTGTTGTGAAGTGATAATAAAGTGGCCAGAGTCTAAGCTTTGTCCTCTGTATGTAAGGTCCCTAACTCAGCTCTGACCAGAAGAAAGTACTCTTTCCATAGGAGATATGTGTCCAACCCTTACAGAACTGTTGCTTTTCAGAATTGCTCTCACTTAGGAATTTAATTACATTCTCAGTCTTTGTAAGGAGCACTTGATATTGCCTGGGCTACGGTTTTGGTTGAGGGAGGTGAAATCTGCTGTCTTGCTTTGGTTTATTTTGGTACGATAATTTTGGAGGATGGAAATGTTTAGTTTTGTATGACCAGTTAGTTAGGAAACAGAAGTTGAAACAGGGATATAGTTCAGTGCTATTACGGGTTATGGATATCTGCATTTAAACACTTTCTCCCTTTCCATTCTTGGTGGCTTGGTTGGTTATGAGATGCAGTGGGATAAAGTAAGATGGAAAAGCTCATGGATTGAGATGTAGACAGAGAGATCGTTTTACAAGACAGAAAGTTTATTTTATTGCTAACTAAAAGTAGAGTTGAGTGGTGAGAAGCAGGGAAGACTAAAACACCTCGTCCCCACCACACTTCCCCATCCTGGCCTTTCCCACCTTCAGCTTGACACCTTCACTCCTAACTCCTCTTTCCCCATGCTGCTCGTGAACAGAAGAAGCAGGAGCTGCAGTCAGCCCATAGTACTTTACCTCCACCACACGTTCCTCCTTGTGGTTTTCCACTGGCCTAGTATGGGATCTTTCCCACGGGATGCAATCCTTCACAACTCTTCAGTGTAAGCCTTCTCCACCATATGTCCTCCAGACTGCGTTTCCTTCAGGGGGTGTCATTCAGGGAGTTCTGAATGTAGTGGATGAGAACTGCCATCTGTCCATGAGTATCTTAATTCAGGAATGGCAACAACGTAAAAATGCATTCTGTGCTGTATGGATGATAACATCAAATGCTTTTGGGATGTGGGTACATGAATTTCTTGTAAGTATACTTGTGATTTTTTACCTCTGAACAACTCTGTAGGAATTAGCGATGGAAGCACTGAAGCTGCCATGACTTTACTTGCAATGGGTGATCCAACGTTGCAGTTAAAAGCAAGCACTGAAGGTATGATCTGATTTATGAGACAAAGTCTTCCTTGTGCATTCTGGGTCCACCTAAGGAGGAACAGAGCAGTAGCTGCAGAGCTTCTCTACATGAGGCTGCATAGCAGGAGGACAAGAGTCTGGGATGGGAAAAGCAAAGCACCTTACCAGGTAGTGCCAACTGCATCACTGTGTGTTTCTGAGAGCTATTTAAGGAAGGGTGTGTTTGAATTGATCAGTGTTGGCTGCACAGATTGGACAAAAGGGAGGATCTAGAGTTAAATGGACATAAGTGATCTTTGCAGACCTTTAAATTGAAACATAGGCCTTCCCTTCTGACTAGCTGTAACCTTAGGTTACCAGGCTTTTAGTCTAGTTTTTGGTAGATTTTCATATAGAATTTATCATTTACTTTGACTTTTTGAATATTAACTTTCTAAATGTTGCTGTTCTGTGTTGTTTGCTGTTCTAACTAGAATGGACACACGTGTTACCTGCGCAAGATGAGATGAACGTGGCCAACAGTCTTGTGAGCCACGCTGAGTCAGAGCAAAACAGAGCTCCTTATCAGTGTGCAGTTTCTTCAGCTACTTCTGCCAAGGTACCTTGCAAGGATGGAAGCAACGTTAATGTGAAGGATCGAAGCACTTGTGCAGGAACAGGTGCTGAAGAATATGTCAAGGAAAATGCAGCAGATGCCAGGTTAAATTACTACTTCAATTAATTTGTAGAGACAAGTGCTCTGACGCTGCTTACTTTTGCAAGGTTCTCTCTGGAATTTTGTCTTGAATTGCAAGCAATCTTGCTTTAGTGAAAATTTCTCAGCTTGGTAATTTTCTGTGTCACATGGAACCAGCACCTGTATCTTTTCTTTATAATTTTTGCGATGTTGTTCTGTGATTTGAGAGATGTGAAATTTATTCGTCACTCCAGCAGTTAATTTATGTTTGGGAGGGAAGAATGATAGAACTTTCTTGGTATGAAATTGCTGCTAATCCTTAAGATCATTTTCCCAAAGTACTTTATGGCTAATTGGGCCAAGGCAGATTGCTTAACTGTCATTGCTACTGCGCTCTCCATATAGAACAAATATCAAGGAGCAGTGATCTTCTATCATTGTGTTTGTCAGTTTTACTCAGATATTCGTCATAGTTAAAATAGATGGAACTCTTTTTCAGAAAGAATCTAGAGATCATCATGTTCTGTTGTTTGGAAGACTGTTGACTGCTTGAACAAATTATCAGCTTGTACTCTTCTGTAAAAACATAACTGAAGCTTTTACTTAAGTTCAGCAGTTCCTTTGCTATATTTTTAACCAAAACTTAGTAGCATGTGATCAGTGTTAGATCACTGATCATCTCACATTTTCATGTTTCAGTTATTTTGATAGAGGACATACTAGTTTGCAGTAAACGTACTTGTTCCAGTTACCAAAGCAGCTGACGTTTGCTTTTGTTTTGTTTTCTTTTCTGCCAAATAATGCCTCCTCTGTCAGCTGCAGTCTGTGTTACATCTGTTCATTGTCATCTGTTTTACCTCTCTCATCTTTTTTGTACAGCGTCTTTGCTGAGAATATCTTACTGCTAGATGTCAAGAAATCAAGAGCTATGCTGATGGCATTTCTCCTTCTTACCTTTAGCAACAGTTCTCTGCCTTTGGTGAACAGTATGAGACTGGGAAGAGACAGTCTCCAGAAGTCAGATCCAAACACTGGAGTACTGAAGTCTAATGAAAGTGCAGTTCAGAAGCCTCTTAATATGAATGTAGTTGTGGAACAGCTAGACAGTGTTCAATGTGGTAAGTCTGTTTCTTATCCTGGGATTTTAAAATAGTTTCTTCTAGCGGATTCGTGGCTCTTTATAACATAAAACTGAAGTGATTTTTCCAATTCCCGTTCACAGATTACGTGTCAAAGCTATACCACGAGATACTCATTTATTGTAGTTTTATACGTAAACCAAAGCCTCAATTTAAAATTAAATGAAATGCCAAAATCAATTACTGGTCTGGCAATGACAGAAGTACGGCACAGTGTGCTTTCCTTCTGTTGTTAGTGTCATTGCTTTCCATCAGAACTGGAAGGGGAGATGTACAAAATAGTTTTGTTTTTCATAACGCAGTTATGGAAAGTAGTGATATGTAAGGTGGCAAAGAGCACAAGATACCAAGGCAAGGTGTGTAGATCATAAATACCAGACATAAATTTTAACCTACATATATGCCAGCATTTTTTAATAAAGAATGTATGTATATGACGTATATAGGAGTAAACTTCAGTATGTATATTTATACAGAACTACATACATATGCATTAAATACAAAAACTCGTATTTAAAATGATATACAAGAAAATGCTCAAATTGCGTAACGTAACTTATTAATCTTAAAATACAACTTCATATTTCTTAGAGTCTATGGACTTGAGAGGCAGTACAGAAATGCAGGAGGTGGAACAGGTCAGGGTCGGACCAACTTCAAGGGATGCTTCAGGCCTTCAGAATTTTGGAACTAGGATGGAACTTGTCAAGCAAACGGACAACAAAGGGAGGTAGGAAGAAATCGTCAGCTAAGATTCTTCTAAAATAAGAGCTGAAGTGTGTGCATGATGGAGATTGTGTGCTTATGGACACTGTGTGTTAATTGCACAGAAGTTTAATTTAGACTTCTGTTTTTAAGGTTTTTATTTCTCAGATGTTACCTGAAGACTTTTGAGTGTCAATGTTAATCTGTGCTTGCTGTTTCAGTACTTACTGATCAACTTGCTACTTCACTGCCTGCCAACGAACCGTGTCTGGAAGGAAACATTCATTGATGGATCAGTTTGCAAACATTAGTGAGCTCCTAAGCTTTCTTGCTTGGTCGTGCCTTTATTAGTAAAGTCTCAAGTTAGTGGTGTTATGGAGATTTTCTACTGAAATATTTCATATAGATCTGTTTGAATGTTGTGTATGTTCTTTAGTTTAAACAGGTAACTGTGTAAGCTTCTCAGTAAAGGCACAATTAGAATCATATTATACAGAGTTTAAGCCCTTACGCAGGGTACCCTTAATTGGTTTCAAACTATCTGATCATACATCTTACAGAACAGAGAAAGAGATGAAAGATGTTTGTGGAAGTTCTGGGCACTTGTCACCAGAATGTGTGGAATCTCACCTTGGGCCAGAGGATGATCTGGATGAAAGTTCTCTGGACAGAGCTGTGCAAAATCCTTGCCCTGCCAAGGACAGTCAGCGTACAGTCAGCTTTGCTCAGGTAAGTCATTTCATTCAATTACAGCCTGGAAGTGCCCGGTTTCTCAAGCTCTGTAGAGGGAAATATTTGGTGCAAATGTGCTCACCTGTTTTACAGACCTGGAATTTCTGATTCTATTTATTCATTTATTTTTGCACAGGTATAGTCACATTTAACCATGACAACAAGCCTCAGTTTTTAGGATGTCAGCAATAAGTGATGCTTGTTAGCAAGATGTTGAGAATTTCTCAGTTGTGTTGGAAGAAGTACGTGTGACTCCAGTGTCATTCAGTCCGGCCTCTTCCTGTTATATCTCTTTAAACTGAAGTCACATACTGCAGGGACAATGCATTTCCATTGTCACCTTCATTCGCTTTGCTTAAACCAACTTGGTTTTGTTTCAATAAACTTTATCCTTTGCTGTACTCCTTCCCATTTCTATGCATAACTGCCTTTTACATATACCTATTGGACCATGGATATATTTTGCATCTTTAGTTTTGCAGTGGTTGATACTGTTCTAGCATAAAGAATTACCTTATTTTTTCCTGAGGGGGGTTCATTCACTCTTCCCTTGAGACCTCCAGCATTGCTTGATACCAGCATACTTGCAGTTGCTGTGGAATGGCTGAATTGCAGTGACTTGTTTTCTCAGTGCAACCTGTAGATGTGTCATTTTAGAACAGGGTGCAGAAAAGACTGTGCTCGTACTGGAGTGGCAGAAACAGTAGGAGGAGGCAGCTTGCAATGGAGGATTCCTTCTCTTAGCAAAGAACTTCTACTATAGAAGGATGGGTGTGTTGCAGAGCTGGGTGCTTCTCTTTGGCACTTGGTTGTTTTGTAATGGTTGGTGGAACTTACATTCCTAGAGCAATTTGTTATGTGAGTCATCAGTGACAGAGTTGTGCGCTGGGAAATATCAATTTATTTCAAGACATCATCCATGCAGACAGTGAGCTGCATATGAATTACATATTACTCTGGTTGGTCTGGTATCCTTCAGCCTGGAATGCCTTGAAGGAAAAGCTGAGAAAACACAATTTTAGGTTTTATGTCTCTTTGGAGTCTGACATGCTTTCTTTCTTCTTTTGTAGAGTTCTTTGTCAAGCTTACCGTGTTGTTTTATTTCAGATATTTCCAGAATGAAACAAATGCTAAGGATTGTCAGCAGCAACATATAAGCAGCAGAGAAGAGACTTCAGGTATAATTCATACTATATATTTTAAGAGAGCAAAAAAGTTGTGTATCTTACAGTGATGCAAAGATTAATAATAACAAAAAAAGAAAATGTGTTGTTATGATTAAATAATCTACTTAATGAACAAACAGAAGGACCGATAGCTTAGTGTCATTCCCCACTCCTGCTTCTTATTTAAGTTTCATTATTGCAAACTAGACTTGGAAACCTTTCAGATGACTCCTTGAGCTTAGATATTAATAGAAGGGAAGTTCTTGCTCTTTTCTCTCAGCAGTGAACGCCTGCTTATTACCTCTGCCGTGTTCAGCATTTGTTAGAGCTCTTTGTGACACTGACTCACATACCCCTCAAAAACTGAAGGTGGTAGAGGGAGAAAGCCCGTGTATTTTTCCAGCAGCTTAGTGAGCTGTAGTGGCTCCTGAAATGTTGAAGTGAATGCCAGCAGCAGTGAATGTGAGTGGCTGGGCTGGACTGTGCAAGTGTAGAGCAAGAGGAAGAGGAGAATGGGAGGTGATAATTGAAGAAAACACACTTTTCAGCTGCTAATCATTTAAAAGTAATGCAGGGCGCCAAGGTGAGAACTGCTTGTTGGTAAAACAAACTAAAACAGAGCTTGGAGGTTTGGAACTAAGACTTGGGTAAAATATGGGAAAATCAGTGTTAGAAGCCCAAAATACTTTCTTCCTGCCAAATCCACAGGCATGTGCAAAAAGCAGGGTTAATATTTATTGTCACATGTCCATCAGCATGCTCTGATTTTGTGTCTCGTAGAGCATTTTAAGTAATCTTCAATGAGATTAAAAAAAAGTCAAGATGAGTTAAAGTTGGCGTAACAGATCTGCATCATTAAAAATTAGAGCTGTCTGAAGGAATAGAGCAATGCTGTTGCTTTCCATTTTCTAAAAACCTTTAGACACGTGATCTCCTAAAATGCTTTCTAATGGCAGTTGTCTGATAATGCCCATCTTTTTGACTGAATTAATTTTAGTTCTCATTTATGACATATAGGATGGTGCATCTTAGGTTTTCTGCAGATCAACAGGGAAGGGAAAAAACCACTATAGTTTATTTTAACAAACAACAGAACAGCACCACCACAAAGAAAACGCACAGAAATAAAGCAACAGCAGAATTCTGTCACTTAAAGAAGTAACTCTTAATACCTCACAGTAATATATAGAGACAGAGGGCCATCTGGCAACCACGGCTACACAGATTCGATTAAACAGCACGTCTTACACCTGACTGAAAAGCTTCATCCCTACCAGGCATTCTTAATATTGTTTCTCCTGAGGGATAATAAGGATTCTAGTGCAGTGGAAGAGCTCCAGAGTGATATGTATCTTGTCTCAGAAGAAAGCAAGGATGTTGTGTGAAGGATATTCCCAGTGCCTACTTTCATGAAGATCTGCATGCTCATTGCTCGATGTGGGGAACTTGAATAACAGATTTCTGTTACGTTTTTATTTCCCTGGAAAATGATGGTAGTGAATGATGATCGTAGATGTCCGGAGGAAGAAGAACAGACATTCCTTTTAACACTGGTGGAAATCCTTGCTGACTCAGGAGGGTTCGATACATCTGCTTTGCAGGAACAGACTTCAGAACCATTACTACCAGCACCGATACTTATCAGCCCAGTGACATCTGGTGGAACCAGCCTGACTGAAGTGGAGAGGTAAATACTTTATTTTTGACTTTAAATGTACATTAGAGTAAGAGTATTCCTCAATGCAAGGTAACTGAATTATTTCAACATTACGGTTGGAATGAAATCTATTCAGCTTGGGAAGAAGGGGGGAAAATCAAAGGAAAATATTCTGAAGTACAGTAAGTGCTGCAATTCTTTAAAGTCCTGCTATCTCTATGTAAGTTCTCAGGTAAAAATAGCAGGTGTGATGCTCCAGCAGTGCAGAGGGCTTTGTCCTTGTACAAGAACATCTGGTAGGTAAATTTAAACTTGTAAATGCAAATTGCAACTAACCTAAATGCATGGTACAGCACAGTTTAATGCTTGTCGTTATCCCGAGTGGTCCTGTCTGCAACTAACTTAAAAGTAAAAAGAAATGTTTCCTGTAACTCCCTAATGCCCATTTCATGGTTTCTGCTATAAACTAAATGTGCTATGTTACATAGCTGGCTATTAATTTAATCATGGTTTGTATTCGTTGTCAGAGCAATGCTGGATTTATTCTACTTGTGAATTTCAGGAGATTTTTGGACTGAACCTGTTACTGTCTGCTTAGCAAATATTTTCCCCTGCTGGAGAGTGCTAATAACTGAAGGTGTTCATGTTACTGTGCTGTAACACAGTTCCCTTTTTAGTCTTTGTTGGTCTTTTCAAAAGTACATGCGCTGTTTAATCAGTCTCTGAAGAAATCAACAGAAGGAAAGCAGAATTCCCGACAGTACAGTTTTCAATCAGCTGAGCCTTCGGAGGGTTTGGAGATGTACTTCTTGGTTCTGAAGTGAACTTGAAAGAGAGATGGTGGAATTGTAAGCAGCTGGATGACTTCACTGAGCTCTGTTGTGTGCTGTAAAGATTGGGGGTGCGGCTGTACAACTGAATTTCTCCAGCTCTTTCCATACAATGTCTGTAAGATTTTACAGACTTTAAAAGTAGATTGTGAATTCTCTAGTCTTAGCGGTGGTTTTGAACAACAAAATGACAAAAAACTGAAAAGAAAAAAAAAAGCCCTCATCTTTTAAGCCATTTTAATATTATGCTCATTTTTGGACTACGGTGTTATCAATGAAAGGGAATCACTGAAGTTCTTTAATGACTCTCAACTCTTTTACAGGTAATCCTTTCCAAATAAAAGGGGCTTCAACAAATACAAATGTTCTTACTGCTGCCCTGCTGCCTGAGCCTATTACAGCAGGAGATGAGAGAAGCCAGTGTGAAACTTGAGAGAATTCAGGGAAAGCATCGTTTCACAATGTAGCGTCCAGCCAAGAGGAGGTGATGTGCAGGTTAACCTCCAGCAGGAAAACAGAAATAGGTGAACAAGGAAAAGCGGGAGATAAACACGAAGCAGCACAGTTGGAATGTACTGAAAGCCAAACAGAATCTTCTAAAGCTCCATTACTCAGGTATTGACAGAATGTTTCTGTCAGCCTTTTCTGTCAGATGTTTTTCCATACTGAGTCATTGATATCCTCTTTCCAGTTAGTACTACAAGAGCAGCACTGCCCTCCTCTGTGACCTGTAAGAATTATAGGTCTGTCCTCAGAAATTGAAAAGGATTAAACTGTCTCCTTTGAAATTTGGAGTGTTTTAGACATTAAATAGGCAGATTGACCAAGGGATGATGCTACTGATGTACGACCTGTTTAGGCACTGACAGATGCCCCTTCTGATACAGACATCCGTGAGGCCGTAAGACAGACTTGGGGTCATTGTTTTTCCTAGCTCAGTCTAATGCTTAGATATGCACCCATCCATTTGTTACGATTTTCGGCCTCCTGCCAATAAGATTTGGTTTTGATGCAGTACTCGCCATGTTTCTACAAGTACTAATTTTGTCTTTTCCCCATGGGACTTTCTAGCCTGACAGCTCAGAGGATATTGTTCTGATCTGTCCATCCAGCTGTTTGAATTATGTTTTCTTGTTTTAATATACCATTCTACAGTATTTAAATGCTTTAGTTTCTTCTCTCTGTTGTACTTGTGCACACTGTTTCTGACTGTTATTTGTATCTGGTATATCTGCAGCAGCTGGGAAACGATGAATTGAAATGAAGAATCCTTGCTTTGATACAGTTTGTACCTCCTCTATCCTTACTTCATTGCTGTGCCTTCTGATGTTACATTATGTTTATATTATATGGTGTTATATTGTTTTTCCCCACTGATGACGTGACGTGTGCTCTTCTGAGTTCTTCCTGCAGGTCTGTGTCTCTGTTCCTCTCAGAAACCGTTCTGAACATCTGGTAGTTACAGGCTCTAGTTCAGAGACGAGTTACATATTCTTGTGCTCAAGGGTGGAGGTTGTTCAGTGTTCCTTTAACGCTTCATAAACTCCCATGTGCCAGAATAGTCAGTAACAATCCATTGGGATTTTTATCTTTAATTTGCAGAAAAAGCAGCTCTGAACTTGCAGAAGAAATGCAAAGGAGGAGAGGAGAGATCCCAAACCCACAGATGGGGACCACAAAGCAAAGTCTGAAGGAAACAACTCCGTCTAATAAGGATGATGGAGAATCTTGTTCCTTTCCCTCTAGAAGCACATCGTCATTTGTGGAGTATGACAACGTAGCTGCTGATGCTGTAGTTATGGTATGTTTGCTTCTGAATGTCTTTGCATTTCTGAGCTGTGAGAAACAACGAATTAGTCGCTTCCAGGTGAGCAGGGGGGCATGCTGTGTTCAGGTTCTGAGAGACTGATCTGCTGCAGGAAATGGTTTCTGACTGGTGCATGTCTAGGAAACTTAAAGGGGAAACAAAGCAGCCTTCTCTGTGCACGTCTATCTATGAGCATTTTGGGTTCTCGGGAAGTTGTAGCCCATTTTTCTACTTGTGCAGAAGTTGCAGAAGGTTTGCATCTACGTATGCTTATACTTGCTTGCAAATGCGCTCTGTTATGAGTAGCCTTTTCTTTTTCTATTAGGCTCCACATAATGAACCATCCAAGAAACCTCCTCATTGTGCTGAAGATCAAGAGAAGGAAGAGGAGCCAACCAAAAGCTCAGAGTATTTTTTCAGTGACATCTTCATGGAAGTAGATGACCCAGAATAGTGAACTGGCTTTATAAAAATGTTGGGATCTTTGTGCAACTAAATAAAAAGCTATTATTTTTTAGGAAAATGTTGATTGTTTTCATATTAACTATGCCAAATTTAGCATCAATTACTGTTAGTAACTTCCATAAGGATGGAATCATTTTCTTCTACATGGATGTTTTCAGAACGTGGACATAAGCTAAACAACTCCATTGGTGTCATTGGACCAGAACAGTGGCTGCAGGATTAATTTTCACTTGTTTGGATTTTGATAATAAGTGCACATTGTCTTCCAGAAAAGTGCAATGCAAACAATGCTTATTCTTGTGACGAGCTGCTCCTTTGGATTTAATGCTGAAGACTGCGGTACTGGTTGTACAAGTTCTTTACTTCTTTTTGTG
Source organism: Excalfactoria chinensis (assembly GCF_039878825.1). Classification (NCBI taxonomy): domain Eukaryota; kingdom Metazoa; phylum Chordata; class Aves; order Galliformes; family Phasianidae; genus Excalfactoria; species Excalfactoria chinensis. The sequence continues at coordinate 807,714 of NW_027315570.1, read as the reverse complement.
AAGTATGCTGTATTAGTGTGTTAGGAAGAAAAAACGAACCTTTTATTTGCAGAGTAATCTCTGTAGATCAGGCTGCAAACAAGGAAAGTACTGTCATAAACACATAGTTCTGTTCAGCACTGCGGGTATTTTTATTAGCATCTCCAAATTATGTATTTTTGTATTGAAGAAGACTTGCATAAACTAAAAGACCCTAGCCTGAAAAGCCCAATGACTTTAGCTCCTTTAAAATGTATAGAGGAAAAACCTGGATAACATTTCATTTATACAATGATAGTCTTTGGAACTGTCCCATTGGAGTGATAGGAAGAGTTAATGTTTCTCAGTATAAATGCCAGTTTCCTTCTGTTGCGATTCAACCCAGCAGGAAGCTCAGCACCACACAAAGTGGGATGAAGGAGAACAGAAGTTGTGGGTTGAGATAAAAACAGTTTTCTAAGACAGAAAAGGAGAACGAAGACAAACATGCGATAACATCAACATCTCTACAGCGCAACTACTTATCGCTCAACACCCAGCTAACAATACAGCTGCCTGCTGACTGATGCCCTGCTAGCAACTCAAGGTCTCACTGCGTGCCAACTGATGCCCTGCCAACTGCAAGCAGCAGCCCCTGCCCACATCTTTACAGCCTTCTGCATCATGTCGTGTGGTGTGGAATAAAGCCCTTGCTCCGTCCAGACCAGCTGTCCCGGCTCCATCCCGTGTGGTGGCGCTTCCCGACTGAGCCGTGGGACTGCAACCATCTCTCAGCAAGAACCACATTTGTGCTGTCAGCGTTGTCTCAGCTGGAACCAGGACAAATTCTGCATTGAAAACAAAGGGGTCAGATGCTGCTGCTGCTTCTTTCTGCACGTAGGTGTGTGTGTCTGCAGGGATGTCCTTTGTTGCACTTATTCAGAGCAGCGCAAACAACTGAATCTAACCACAGTGAGCTTGCTTGAAGGATTTGCTACTTGGAGGCAGCTGTATTTGAAGCATTTTCCTCGTGTTTCAGGTCTGCTTGCTCGGAAGAGCTGTGCGCCGGGATGTGGACGGGAGTCGTGCCGGCTGTCTAATGGCCGGCGTGCTTTCTGTTTGCAAGGAAGCTGTGGCGTCGTGTAGGTGTAAATGCTGTGAATCAAGTCTGTTCTCCGAGCTGCGTCCGTCCCGCTGTGTCTCCCTTTCCTGGCGCGGGTGGCGGCCCGGCCCCTCCGTGCATTGTCTGCGTTGTGGGGAGTGCTGTGCCCGGTGCCGTGCCGCCGTGCTGTGCCGTGCCGCCGTGCTGTGCCGTGCCGCCGTGCTGTGCCGTGCCGCCGTGCGCCGCCGTGCCGCCGTGCGCCGCCGTGCCGCCGTGCGCCGCCGTGCCGCCGTGCGCCGCCGTGCCGCCGTGCGCCGCCGTGCCGCCGTGCGCCGCCGTGCCGCCGTGCGCCGCCGTGCCGCCGTGCGCCGCCGTGCCGCCGTGCGCCGCCGTGCCGCCGTGCGCCGCCGTGCCGCCGTGCGCCGCCGTGCCGCCGTGCGCCGCCGTGCCGCCGTGCGCCGCCGTGCCGCCGTGCGCCGCCGTGCCGCCGTGCGCCGCCGTGCCGCCGTGCGCCGCCGTGCCGCCGTGCGCCGCCGTGCCGCCGTGCGCCGCCGTGCCGCCGTGCGCCGCCGTGCCGCCGTGCGCCGCCGTGCCGCCGTGCGCCGCCGTGCCGCCGTGCGCCGCCGTGCCGCCGTGCGCCGCCGTGCCGCCGCGCTCCCCCCTCTAGCAGGTAGGCTGGGCCGTGCCGCCCGGCTCCCCTCCGGCCGCCTTAGCGCCCGAGCGCTGCTCCTCGGCGTCCCCGAGTGAACCCTCCGGCGCTGTGCGGAGCCACCCGCAGCCGCCGTGCCTCGTTCGGGGAGTCGGCGCACCGCCACCTGCTGCCGCCTCCTCTGTGCGGCAAATCTCCGCTGCTGATGCTTCGTGCGGGATGAGCTTCAAGGGTTACAGGAACTGCTCTGGGACTCCTCTATGCATATATATATACGTGCCACGGTTGGCTATAGGGGTGTGTTTAGGTACACGTATGTAAACATGTGGAATAGCAAGTCATACGTGCGCATGTGTTTGCATCTGCAAACAAACAAGCACAAAAGCAGCAGCTGAATAAATGCGTTTACTCTGCTAAGCTGTCGGTGGATTTGCGTTGGTGTGAGCACCTTTCAATCTCAACATCCAAATAACTCTCTGTAGAACACTTTATTTTCACTTCCATTTTTAGCTGCCGTGTATTTGGGCAGCAGTTTGCAATGAGACTCAAGACAGGGAAGGTGGCTCTGTTCCACGAGCCCACCTGTGTGCGGTGGGAGCGCATTTACAGGCACGAAGGGCTGTGAGGTGTTCAGCAGTCGGAGACAAGAATCACGTGCAGGGAGTAACAGTGCAAACACGAGAGTGCGTGGCAGTGTGTGATGAAGGTCTGGCCGTCTGTTTGCTGTTGGCCCTTCTGGATGTCAGGACAGCCAGACAGGTTGTCCTTCATCATGTGCACTGTGCTCTAAGGATTGGCTCTTACGGCTGCTTTGGTTGGGCAGCAGTAATTCACTGCGCTCATTAGGATCTCAGCATCAGTCTGTAACTTCCACTTCTTGGTCCTGCTTTGAGTTCCTAGGAGCCCTCGCACTAAGAGCAGACTTTTATAGACCCGACTGGTGCAGAGGCAGCTTTACAGGAGGAAAGTGTGTCCGTTCGCTTGCGTTCTGGGCATTAATTAATGAAGGGGCCACAAAGATACAGCGCAACTGACAGGTTCAATCCTGCATGGAGCCATTTCTGCCTGTGTTCAAAACCTATTTTGTCCTATTTCCAGGTGAATATTTACTGCCAGCAGTGTGAGGAGAAGCCGAGTGTGCTCAGAGGAAACAGGCTGACTGAATAAGGGGGGACAGTGCCATCTGTGTGCAGTGCTGGAAGGTGGGCCAGCTGCCGCTCAGACACACAGTAACACAGAGTGCTGTGACAGAGTTGGACAGGGATGGACTTTCACAGGACAGCAGCTCTAAGTGCTCTTGTGAGGGACTGAGATCAGGGTTTTTCTCAGGTGTGTGACTGCAGTCGCTGTTCAGTCCATCACAGGGTGATGCAGTCAGACTCCTGGGGCTGAGGGGCAAGAAGGGCTTCCTTGACAAAGTCCTGGGCAACCAAAACGCTTTGAATGCAGAGCGCCTGTGCATGTGTTTTCATGCCGTTTGCCCTTCACATTGTGGTGCCTCTCTGTGGTTCAGAGCTAAGCAAACCAACCTGCAGCACTTGCTACTTCCTAGGGTGACCCTAATCCTACCTGTTCACCTGTTGGATATTAAGTCTCCAGGTTCGGGGGTTTGTTTGTCTTTTGGATTAGGCTTTCCTATCTCCTAAATGAGAATTAGACAGGACTGATTTTTCTCACGCTGCAGTTAATGCATCTTGCAATGCACGCTGCACTTATACTTTGCAAAGAAGTTACATAGGTCATTAACCTTCCAGCACAGGAGGCACAGCAGCACTTCATTTGAGTACCCAGGATTTATTTTGCAAAGTTCCATTTGTGAAAGGCAAACAAAATGCACAGCAGTAAGTTAACAAAACCTGAAAAACAGAGTTTGAACATCAGAAATTGCTGCAGTCAAAGCCATCTGAGAATCCAAGTCTCCAGGAAACAAGTAAAGCAAATCCTCTCCAGGACTGTGCCCTGGGGGCTGCATTGGTGCAATGGCTGTCAAGCTTGAGGCTATTCTGCGGCGCAGAAGCAGGCAGTGGTATGAGCTGTGCTTTCCTGCCAGCTGTGCTGAAGCTGGGATTGACGTTTCAATCTCTTGCAGGTAGGAGACTTGGTGAGCATTATTGCTATGCCACCAAAGGAGCTGAGCCCCTGGTGGAGAGGCAAGCGTGGCTTTCAGGTAGGCACACGCTTCTGACTAGAGAGCCCAACTTCAGTAGAGTCTGGAATCTCAGCTTGGAGCTGCTCTGCCTGCACAGGATGGCTTCCGGATGCAAACGGTTGCCCTGTGTCGGTGTCAGAGGACCTTCCCTTTGGCTCTGGGCTGGGGCTAATGCCCAGCTGTCTTTTTGTTCTTGTTACAGGTTGGATCTTTCCCTGGTGAGTGCGTGGAACTCATCAGCGGAAAGGTTCCCGAGTCCCTGGTCGCTTCATTGCCAAAGCCAGGTACACATGTTACATTTGACAATGCGGGTTAGTAAGCTGGGGTCAGAGCGTGGCTTTCAGGGGGTTGGTTAATGCCCGAGTTGAGCAAGATTAGCAAGGATGACTGCATTAAGGTCCATGGGAACACGCAGAGATCTGGCCCAATCCCACTGTGTTTATTCCTGGGCTTGGGGAAGTCACAGAATCCTCCTGGAATGGCTTGGGCTTGGAAGGTGCCTAAAGGATCATCCTCAGGCTCCAAGGCCCCTGCCTCAGTCTGGGTGGCCAGCCTCTGCATTTTGTAGGAGACGAGAGCAGGGATGGGGAAAATCCGTTCCTGCGTGTCCTTGTTGGGAATGTTCTTCCCATTGTTACGTGCTCTGCCTCATCCAACCGATCCAAGCCTGAAACGAACTGGTTTCTCTGTTTTGTTGCGCAGTGCCGAAGAAACGGGGCAAGCTCCCACCCTTCCTTCGCTCGGTGGTGAAGGCCCGCCCCAGGAGATCGGAGCAGCCGGAGCCGGAGAAGGAAGGGGTGTTTGGGTGTGACCTGGGGGAGCACCTTCTCCGCTCTGGCCGTGATGGTAAGGAACAGCCCATTGCTGAGATCTTCCTCGGTTGGGCATCTGAAGATGATAGGTCGTGGCATTTCTGGAAAGCCAGGAAGACATCTCTGTGCAGTTTCCTCACAGCTGTCTCTGCCAGCTTTCTCCTCTAAGGAGGAAGCAAGCAGTGGCCCGTCTGGGCTTAGTTGAATGGGATGGGAGAAGAGCACGGCCTGAAGCAGAACTTGAGTAAGAAGCTGAGCTAACCGCTGGCTCTTGTTCTGTAGTCCCCCAGGTCCTGCAGAGCTGCGCCGAGTTCATAGAGCAGCATGGCGTGGTGCGGGGGATCTACCGCCTGTCCGGCGTGGCGTCCAGGATCCAGCGCCTACGGTAAGAGTGCTGCGACTGACACAGCTGTCAGCAGGGGCACGTGCCATGCTGCGGGCGTTCAGAGGAAGCCCTTCCTTGTCTTGACTGTATTTGGTGTGGCTTTGGACTTGCTTTCCTCTTTCTCAAAGCCCTCTGCCCAATCCTGTGTCCTTCTCTGCAGCCATGAATTTGAGTCGGAGCAGGTTCCCGAGCTGAGCGTCCGAGACATTCACAGCGTGAGCTCCCTGTGCAAGATGTACTTCAGGGAGCTCCCAAACCCTCTGCTGACCGAGCAGCTGTATGCCAAGTTCTCGGTAAGCTCAGGGCAATGTCTTGGAAATGACACGTACCTCTTCCCTGGGCATCGTGGCTGATGGTTGCAGCAGTGCCCCAGCTCCGAGGTCTTATTTCTGTTAGCCCCACGAGGCATGTCTTTGCCACCTCCTGCCTCTGGCTGATGCCACTTCTGGTGGTGCCAGGAGGTGCTTACTTAAACTATACACGACGCTTGCGAGAATTCCCTTCCCTTTGCTATTCTCGCCTGGTGTCTGAATCCCTTCCTGCCTTTTTCCAGGACACTGTTTGCGCAGCTACAGAGGAGGAGCGGCTGCTCAGCATGCAGGACGCCATCCAGCAGCTGCCCGCTCCTCACTACAGGTCAGTGCTGCGCTCGGTCTGCTGAGCTCAGCCCTGCTGCCTTTCAGAGGGCCATGATGCGATTCCAGGTGTTGCCTCACGCTGGCAGCATCATGCCTGTGCACGCTGAAGCGGCTGAAGGCTGCGTCGGGTTGGTTGACTGGGTCAGTTCCTTGGCATGGGGGCACGGTTGGTGCAGCCGATGGCTGCGGCTGTGCTGTGCTGGGGCTTGGTGCTGCAGCGTGGTGGCACTGGGAATGTTTTACCTACTTCATATTCAGGGACGGTAGCAATGACAACAACCAGCATGAAGTGAGGTTTGTTTTGTGCGCTGCAGCACGGCTTGCTTTTTGGTGCTGAACATCTGCCCCTCTTGTTTTCCAGGACTCTGCAGTACTTAATGAGACACTTGGCGTCTCTGGCCGGGAACTGCTCCGTCACCAACATGGGTGCTCAGAACTTGGCCATAGTGTGGGCTCCAAACGTCTTAAGGTAAACTTCTTCTTCCGTTTCAACACGATGCTTAGTTCTGCTCTCCCCCAACCTCCAGGGGCACAATTTCTAGATGACAGTTTCTAGTCACTTGTTTAGCTGGGACTGCTGTGTCCCTGATGATCCAGGAGAATTTCGTCAGTGGCATCGCTGATTGCCCACTGCGGAAGTCTCCTGAGCCCAGTTTGACAGTTTTTGGCTACAGAAATTCAGACTGGGGGAAATGATCTTGGGGAAATGACTTGTAAGATCTGCCTTTTCTTCAGATCCCAGCAGAGCCAGTCTGCCTCCACCTACGGAGAAGCTGCCTGCATGGAGCTGCAGACACAATCGACTGTGGTGGAGTTCATCATTAGCCACACAGATGTCCTCTTCAGCTCCAAATCCACACCAGCCGTGGGAGAGGGAGCAGGTGAGTGTCTTCCTCCATTAGCTTGATGTTGATCTGACACCTTGATCCAAGCTGCCTTGGATCTTCTCCAAGACCTTTGAAAATGCTCTTACTGTTGAAGAGACAGCAGGCTTCTGGGCTTAGATTAGAATATGGTGCCCAGTTCCTGGGTCCTGAGTGTCCAAACCCATAACTTACATGGAGAAAACCATCACTGCTGTTAAGATGTTTTGCAAGAAGGTGAAGCTTGATAGAAGTGTGGCAGCAAAGCTTTCTGAGTTCCCAGTCCGCTAGTTTTTCTAGGGTTTTTGTTTGCCTGTTATGATACAGTGAGCTGCTCTTAATTGTGGCTGTGTCCTTTGCCACGAGCATACCTCTGAGCACACGGTTCTTTTGAGCTCCTCTTCTTCCAGTGGCTCTGATAAGAAAGTCTGAGAGAAATGCAGAACTGGGATGGCTGTGCTGCTGCTTTCTGATCCTCCCTCTTACCTGTGGTTTCCCCTTGCAGGGCACAGCTCTCTGGCCGAGCCCAAGATTGTGTGGGATTCTCCTCCTGCCACAAAGCTGCTCACGCTGCAGGAGGCACAGGCAGAGAGGAGAGGCCAGAGCAGCTCTCCCACGGCGACGCAGAGCAGCGATGTCGAGGTGGAGGAAGGACCCACAGCTGATCTGAGGATCTTCCACACAGTCCTTGATTTTCCATCTGAAAGGTAAAGAGGACTTCCCTTTCCAGCCCCTGTCATCATTGGTCGGGTGGGTTTTATTGGTTCATTTTTTGTCCATTTTATATATATGAGCCTGCCAGCTCCTGTCCTTTCCGGCTGTGGAGCCTTTGCTCCTATGCTGCGCATCTTGCTTGCCATGGTTGAGAGGAGTGTAGCCAGCAGGACTTGAGGGTTGAGCTGTAGGAATGGAAGCGTCCTCTGCAACTGTCGTCAAGGGCTTGGAGCAGCTCTTCCCTCACCCTGCACCACGACTGGCAGCATGCTCTGTTTTCTCTCTCCAGACCAAGCGTGCCCAGCACGAGGAAGCAGTCACCAGCTGGCAGTTGGCGTTCCTGCTTCTGCCTGGGCAAACCATCCCCTGCAGCTGAACGCCAACTGCAGAGCAGTGCCAGGGAGCCCTCAGAAGCAGAAGTGTTGGTCCTGGCAGGTAAGGGTGCAAATCCAGCTTTCAAAACACTGCTTGTCAGCAGCACAGGTAGGATTCATGCTTTCAGTGGGCTTCCACCTGATCCTCTCCAGGACTGTGTCCTAAAAGGAAACAGATCAGAAAGGTGAGCTCTTCCCCCCTTGGAGCACCCACCCACGTAACGTCCATGTAATTTCTAAGGATGCTGCCCAGACAAAGACTGAGGATGCTTCAGGAGAAGACCTTCCTTGCTAAGCCAAACAGAACAAGTAAGGTACCAAAAGATTTAGAGCTAATCTAAACCTTAAAGCATATAGGACCTTACAGCATCAGCCTTAAAGCGTAGAAGCATGACCAGCAGGTGGAGGGAGGTGGTGCTGCCCCTCTACACTCCTCTCACTGAAACCCCATCTGGAGTACTGCATGCAGTTCTGGAGCCCTCAACACAAGGAGGACCTGGGGTTGCTCAAGCAGGTCTAGAGGAGGGCCATGAAGGTGATCAGAGGGGGCTGAAAGCACCTCTACTATGTGGACAGGCTGAGAGGGATGGGGCAGGTAGCAAAAGAATGAGGGGAAATGGCTTTAAACCAGAAGAAGGTGGATTTGGATATTTTGACTACTGTGAGAACTGTGGGTACAATGCTTGACAGACTCATTGTAGTATAATAAGCTTGAATTACTTACAAGTCATTAGAAGTCCTCTGAATTAAGACTGAGAAAATATCACAGACTTGAAGAGAAGCACTTTTTCCCCTTGTAGGTAGATTGTTCTCTTTATTCCCTGTACCTAAAAAGAAGTAACAGTGACTCCACAGATGATCTCTCCTAGATAAAACTTACATTTTACATCTATTCTTACTGAAGTTATACAGAAAGCTTGGAATGCCATTGTTGACATTAGTACAGCATCTCCAGAAGCGCTCAGTTCAGCTTTCCTCATTTATTTCCAGAAGTTACAGGAATGAATTTATTTCTTTAAGTATTTGTGAACTGTAATTCCCCAAACTTGCTTGGTTCTCTGAGCCACGTGTTGATATTTTCCACCTCTTAGTGAAACATTTCACTAATGTGAGTTAAGCCAGCATGTGACATCTGTTGTTCGTCCATAAGTTTCTGTTTTGAGTCTGCCTGGACTTCCAGAGACCAATAAGGATTTTAGCATGGTAGAACAGAACATAGAAATAACATAGAAAGGCTGAGAAGACACAATTAAAGGAGAAAAAAGAATAAATGTGAACGTTTATTACCTCTGATGTTAATGCTGAGAGACTCTTCTCCTGTTGTGAAGCACAGAAAGCTCTGTTGCACAGTCTTCATCGAGGCGTCCCAGCTGCAAGAATAAGACCTATACTGAGGAAGCAGCTTTCAAGTCATCTCACAGCCCAGTCTCACCGTGATAGTGCTCTGCTATGCAGCAGTCAGTAATTAGCCATGATTTCAGATGCTTTTCTAAGCAGTTAGTGTTATGGCTACCTATTACAAGGAGCAAACAGAAAGAGCCATCCAACTTCAGCAACTAGTCCCTCTGTGGCAACAGGTTCTGAGCTCTGAATTCAAGTACAAAACCTGTCAGCAGATGAGACTTTTGACTAGAGCAGAAGTGACGCTTCTGTCTCCTCTTCATCACTAGTTACACGGCATGCACAGCACAGCTGTTCTGCAGAGAAACAGCGCCACCCAGTGACCAACGGCAGCCATTGCCTGCAAATACACGGCAACTTCCCAGTATCTGCAGCAACCATCTCCCCACACGTGCACTTACTGAACCAGTGAACAGCATCAGAAGGACCTTGCACGAGACAAGGGTGACTTAACAGTTGTTTAACTGCAGTCCGCTTCTTTGGGTCTACCTAGTGGGCAGAAACACTCGAGCTGTTACTTACAGCACTGAAAAGAACTGGAGACAATTCTTCTATTCCTAAGAGCTTCGAGGTGCCCAGAAGCACAAACAGAAACCAGCAGTATTTCATCACTTCACCTAAAGGAAGGTCAAACACCTGAGCTGGGAAGAGCAGTTACAGAACCTGTGGTTACAGCAAACGTTCCACGAGCACTTTGTATTTATGAGACTGCCCAGATAGAGCTCAAATGCACACTGAGTGTGTTCAGCTTTCTTTATGAGACATCTGTTGTTTACAGACCGGTTTTAGTTCTACAGCACAATTAAGAACAAGCAAGCTGCTTGAAGACTGTTTAATTACTAAAATAGTAATTATTTCTATTACCTGTAACTAGTACCATGTTTTTATTTGAGAATTTCAGCACAAGGCAACGCTCACCTTTTCTTCATGGCATGGAACAATTTAACTTGTTCAAACACTGAATAATTTCCAGGTACTCCACCAGTGTTTTGAGCTCCTGCAACAGCATTTTGTAGATCCATCTGAACAGAAGCGGCTCTTTTTCCTGTAGCAGTTGGTGAACTCGCAGGGTACTGCGAGGTGAAAGCCATTTGGGAGCAGCGTATCTTCCTCTCTGCAATAAAACAGTTTAATGAAAATGAAATAACTAAAATAAAAGAGGATTTAGAATGAACCTTGAACAACTATTTGGATGGTGCTGACATCTCTTTACTTTCCAAACGTAGGAACAGACATATGCAAAATCAGCCTTAAGAATCACTTGAATAAATTCAATGGTGAAATGAAGATGTGCTTGGCTGAGGGCAATGCTGGAAGGCAAACTGCTCACAGGAGCTGCAAAATGCATGAGATCACACCAGACATACTTTGTTCTGACCACAGTTGTGGCACATAGTCCTTCAGCATTCCCAACATGAAATGATGTGGAGCATCACAGAAACACTGCGCACAGACACGATGACCCTGATTAGATTCAAGCAGCGGGCTTAAAACAAGTCAGAGTTTTAGATTCCAGGACATTTCAGGGTCTATAATGTGTGAAATTCAGTGACACAACAGTGCCCAGGTGCCTGCGTTTCAAGCAACCTTCAGATCACAGCCACGTAAGATAAAAGCAAATTCAGTGCAGAAATAGCAAGCCTGTATCTTAATACCCGTAAGATTATCCACTTTTTTACTGCAGTCTGATTAAGTTCTAAAACTTGCTCATCCCAGTTCACTTACACAAGTTCCACCAATTCAAGCAATGCAGCTCTGAGATCCTGTGTATGTGAGGCAGGTAGAACTGAACAGTGCAGAAATGATCTCTGACAGCTCTAAGAGCTCCATTCTGCTTGCAAACTCTCAGTCCAAAACTATTCACAACTCTAAGGAAACGAACACCTGAAGCAGTTGGATCATCTGCCATGTGCCGCGTTCGGCTTCTTGGCATCATGATGAACACAAAGAGTTTTCTGCTGCCCTGCAGAAATGGACAAAGTCCTGCTCACAAATGGACCAAGTTTCAGTGTACAGACAGGCCTTTCTACCCACAGCTCAGCATGTTCTGCCATCTGAACAGCAAGGCCTCTTGTCAAGCTCAGCTATTTCCCTTCTCAGTGTATTCTAGCACAACTGATACCCAATGTTATCCTCCTGTAGAGTGCCATCGTATTGTCATCGTCCAAAGGAAAAACCCACACAGCAGAGCATACAGCAGTACACCCATGCTCCAAATATCCGCCTGAAAAACAAAAAGACAAGCTTACAAACCTGAAGCACCCAAAATGGCTTACTGACAGATTGCATTGTCTGTCCTTGCCAAAGCCCACACACAGCCCATGAAAAGCTGGCTCTTTCCCTCAGCAAAAAAAACCTTACAGTCCCAGAGAAAGCACGTAACCCTCATTCAATTGTTCTTCCACTCAACTTAGAGCGCTACTAAAACCAGTATCTTCATCTTAGCTCATCACACTGCTGCAGTTCCTTTGACCAGGATTTCACTGGCACAAATGAAATCAAAGCCATCACAAGGGATTTAGCACAGTTGTGTGTTACTGGCTACGAGAGCTGTCAGCACAGTCACCTGTAAGGCTTTGCTGCTGTTCTACTGATGTATAGGCACAACAAGGTTCACACGCCTCACAGTGCAATTATCTGAAGCTGCTGTTTTGTAGAGCCCCAAAGCAGTCGCTTGAGACAGTTCAGGATCAGCCAGAGACAAACCAGCCAGCTGTGTGAACTGAGACCAATTGCACTTCTCTAGTCTGCGGCCACTGACAGCTTCTGAGAGCTACCAAGCAATGCAGCCTAGCAGAATCCAGAAGGGAAACCAAGAGAGCCTACCTGAGCTCCACTGCGTTTAAATGCTCCGTGCAGAGGGGAGGGAAAGAGGGTAAAACAAACACCGGTCTACATACCTCTGAGCCAGTATCCACTTTGCCCTGGATTAGCTCTGGTGCTGAAGAAGCTGGGCTTCCACAGCATGTGCTCAGGCGGTAATCAAGGCCTCCCTGGAATAACACAAAGAATAGAGAGAAACATTTGCTTTAACAGAGTTGATGTCTTCTGGGAATAACACTCCAGAAGCCTCAGAGGCTTCTTCTCCTGTGTATATTTTCATTCATCTGACATTTTGCTTTCATTCAATGTGACCTCACTAAGCAAGTATTGTCTAAGACCGTGAGTATCACGTAAATGTGCAGATCTCAAGCTGCTCACTTATCCAGTGCCCTTGGCATGATGCGTCTCTGGCCGCGTCGTCCCCTGGGATATGTAGTTCTCCTCCAAGAGCTGAGTACTCGGGATGCTGCCATTCCACAGAACTGGAGCATGAACCTTCCACACTTCCGCATACCCTCTGTTACACTTGCACATACCCTCTGTTACACTTGCACATACCCTCTGTTACACTTGCACATACCCTCTGTTACACTTGCACATACCCTCTGTTACACTTGCACATACCCTCTGTTACACTTGCACATACCCTCTGTTACACTTGCACATACCCTCTGTTACACTTGCACATACCCTCTGTTACACTTCTGTGTGCCATTAACAACTACACTTTCTTATACCACCAAAACAGTTTGCCACTCTTTGTACCCTCAGTTAATGATTCATACTGCACATGATGTCATGATGTAGAATATTGACAGCAACAGCACAAAACCACGACAAACCTCTTCGTAGAAACTATTGCTGAAGAAAATTGTTTTTGCCACAGAAGTGGCTGTAACAGAACAACAGGGACTACTTGTCACCTCCACAAAGACTGCACTAGTACCTTCTCTTCAACCTAAGGAAGTAACTACATCCACACGGCTGATTCAACCCACCACTGTGCTGCTTTATATGAGAATGGCTGAACGATCTGCTTACGGTTACCCAAAACTCACTGGAAAAACTCTAACCCCGTCATTCCACACGCAGAAGGAAGTCAGTCTACACAAATGACTTACAAGGCTCTGCGTGTTTGATGACTGCTGCTCCAAAAGTAATGCCTTCTATTTTGTTATGTCGGCCCACAACGTCAGAGGTGGATGTTGGCGGGATGGCAGCAGAGGTTGAATCTTCACACCAACGTTCTGCTGGGGCCATATGACAGACGGCAGCAGAGGGCCAGTATGACAAGATGGCATCTGATGTGGAAGCACGTACGAAGCAGAAACGAGTTGCTGAATTCCTGCATGCAGAAAAACCAGCACCCAACGACATTGATCAACTCTTGTGGAGCACAAAGAGTAGATGTGAGCACGGTGAGGTGGTGGATGCCGTGTTTCTGCAGTGGTGACAGATGTCACCTCTGCTGGTGCAGATTTATATGAGGGTGGTACGCAGGCCCTCGCTCGTCACCAATGAGAATGCATTGCTAATGGTGGTTACCATGCTGAAAAATGGCGCTTGGCAATGGAGCATTCGCTCTACCAAGTGATCCATCAGTTGTAGTTTGCACAGGAATAAACAGGAGGCATTACTTTCAGAGCAACCTATGCAGCACGCACAACGATGCGAAACGGAAACATTTCATTAAACGACAATTGCCACGATTTTCAAGCGTGGGTGCTGAATGAAACCCCTGAGCGATTCTTAAAGGGCGGAGGAAGAAATGAAGCACGTCTGGTCAGCTCCAAGACAGAGCTGCGTTCTGGGCTTGACACAGACATCAGTGCCGACTGAGCTCTCTCCTGTAACAGACAGGCTTACGAGACAAGCCACCAGCTGCAGGCTGGGCCTAACAGATGCCTCACGCCCTTAGCAAGGCACAGCAGGCGGGGCTGAGTCAGAGTCAGCACCCGAGTCAGCACCCCCCCACCCAAGTCCCGTCCTGCACAGCTCGGCTACGACGAGCAACGCGGTACCGGCACAAAGGTGAGGCAGGAGGGCCCGCTCTGCTGCGTGCCCCTCGGGGTGACTCGGGTATCCGGGCCGTGCCTGGACCGCCTCTATGGGCAGGAAGGGCTGCTGTGTGCGGGCGGCTCCCTTACCGCCCAGGCAGCCCGCCGGGAGACCCTCACGGCCCAGCCCGCGCTGCGCCCCTCCCCCAGGGGGCCGGTCTTACGCACCGCCGCCGTTACAGACCCGACGAGCCCCGCTCCAGGCTCCTCCTTCAGCGCCGGGACAGCGAGGCGGGCGGCGGGGCCGGGACAGACGGCAGCAGCCCACGGGAGGCCCACCGGGCCGAGGTCCGACCGGGCCGAGCTCCGACCGGGCCGAGTTCCGACCGCGGGCCCAGCGCGCACCGAACCCGCCGCGCAGCGACGCTCGCAGCCTCTCGCCGCGTCGCCCGGAAGTGACGCCCTAGTGGCGACGAGCGGAAGTGACGCACTCTCGGAGCGCCCGCCGGAAGCGGCGGCATCGCGGCGTGGCGCTAGCCAATGGGCGGCTTGTGGCAGCGCTGAGCTTCGTGTCACTGAAGGACGTGCAGCAAAACGTGCGCTTTCAAACCATGCGCTCTTCAAGTCATGGTTCTTTGTCTGTCGGGTGTCAGAAGCTGAAAGGCTTTCATACGTGGGGAATAACTTCAGCAGCGGAGCCATGACATGCAGCTCCCTGTGCAGGTATGGGGAGCTGGCCACACTGTGCGAGAAACAAGAAGGTGAAAGCAGAGGAGCTGCGCAAATGAAATGGCCTTGTAGCCTTCTGTCAAGGTGACTGGTGAGTTCTCATTGAGGCCGTGGTGCGAATGGGGAGGAGCTGGGCAGCTGATGTCATCTGGCAGCCGCACCATTTTGCACGCTGCTTCCTCGGGAGCTGTGATCTTACACATAAGCGGAGTTTAGATCTGCTGGAGGAGAAGAGTGAGAAGGTGTCTGCACGGAGCTGAAACCTGGGCACAACAGCATTATTCCTTCTGAGCTGCCAAGATCAGTACCAGGAAACCAGGGGGTCGTTGGTCACCATTGAACTTCTGGGCCACAGTCCGGAGGTGCTGTATGAATTAAGAACTTGTCTGTGCCTCGTGCTGTAATGGGAAGCCTTGGTGAAATCACCAGTTGTCACACGTGCTGGTTTTAGAAGGTGACCTTTGTAGCCTCGAGGCAGCTCCCATGAATTCCTAAGAACTATTTTGCGTGGGGGATCGTTCCCATCCTCTGGTAGAAGAACCTCTTGTATCAGTGGAAACCAAGTGTAAGATCATCTTACTTTGTCACAGCTAACCTACAGAGCTCTGAAGTACATTTGGTGTGTGTGTCAGGCTCCTGTTAGTGAGTGCTGTGCCCCGTGGACGCGCTACATTTGTCCTGCAGTGTTTGCTCGTGGTTTATCTCTACTCTGACCACGGGGGTTACTTAAAGTAGAAGTGGGGTGACACAACGTAAACAGAACTGCAGAAACTGCTAAGACGAGGTGCTTCCAGCCATTTAATGTCCTTGTGCTGGTTCTTTTGAAAGGGTCGTGATATAGATTGTTAAATTTTTCTCTCCAAATACAAACTGGATGATGTTTAAAGGTCCAACTCTAAGGATTCTGTGAGTCTGTTCTATGATTCTGTGGTGAGGAGCAGCACAGACTATTTGGGTTTGCTCCTCTGAAGTGTGAAATGAAAAATGACTTGCTAGAAATTAACCTGTTCTATAGATTCCAAGTTAATTTTTCTCAGCTCTGAGACTGTCAATGGTTATCATTTGCACTTGTTCTCCCCAGGTATTTTCTTGGTGTTTTAAACAAGGATCCTGGGCAAATGGAAGTCTATAATGCTGAAATATTCAACATGCAACCTTGACTGTCAGGTAGGACAGTTCTGTATTTAACCCTGGTGCCGAGGTCACAATGTCTTGGAAATATGTATGCATTCAAAACCGACTAATTGGCTACTGACAGCATTGCCCTGTTTCCTCCTACTCTTATTTCTGCTGTGCCGCCTTAGAATGAGGGAAGGAGGATACATCACTGTGTCCACGCCTGGGGAGCAGGATGGAATGAAAAAAGGGAGAATGAAGCAGAATCACAGCTGATAGTCACGGGAAGAGTGAAGCAGAGAGCTCGGGTGTGGGAGGGTGGAAATACCAGAGTTAGAAATAGAGTTGTCACTGCTTAGGATAATTGCAGCCCTTCTCCTGCTGAGGGAGGCTTGGAAATAATCAAGTTAGTAGACTGAATCGTTCACTGAAAAAGAAAACAGCTTTTCCCCAGCAGAACTGCTTTTTATTACTGAATCTAGTGGAAATGATCCTAAGAATATGATCTTTAAGGAACTGTTTTCTTTTTTAGGCAACAGGAGCTTAGTATTGCTGCAACCTGTGCATTATGCTTTTAGATTTTGTAGCAAAAATTGTCCCTCTTTATTTTAGGTACATAATCTTTCACATTCAGCGTATTTAATTAACAAAATCCTGTAGAGAAGACCCTGAAGTGGTGTGCCTAGTCCTTCTGTAATTTATTAGAGCTAAAGGGGTACCCAATACATGCACTTTCCTGCCTGCTGCAAGCCAAGCATACTAATTTTTATTCTTTTGTAGATAATTTAATTCCTGATGACACAAGGGACTATCAGAATACATCCTACAGGGAAAGGTAAGGTTGAAACCTGATATCATAATGTGCTGTAGTTATCCAGCAGACAGTGGTAAATACTTGTCTGAAACTGAGATGTTTGATTTGTTGCAGGACAAACTTGTGCAGGGTCAGCATTCTTTCTATGCACTGATGGTTTTTGAGACAGCATGTTGTTAGTGTCTAGCTTAGCAGTATGTTCCTAAGTACTTTAGACTTGTCTACAGTCCCAGGTAAAACATGCCCGTTTGCATTTCTTTGTCGTATGCTTTGTTTGTACCCAGCGTTATGTTTGGAATTACTTTAAAAGCGCACATGTAGAACAAGCGGTGGTTATCTGGGTATTCTTCCTGCATGCAAAGTGTCTTGAGTTCAGTGTGTTGTCGTTGCTTCTGTGTTATACACAGGTGGATTTGTGCATTGAGGCATTTGGTACCAGCAAGCAGAAGCGAGCTCTGAACTCTCGGCGAATGAATGCAGTGGGCAATGATATTCTCAATCCAGCTGTGACAAAAGCAGCAGCAGATGTTATAGATGCAAAGGGGGTAACAGGTAAGAATGTTGTCTGAGATGTTGAGGAAGGCAATCAAAATTACCGTTTTCCTGTCCTTTCCTTGCCAAACATGGTGGGAAGAAGAAGGGTGTTTTCCTTGTGTAAGAAGGGAAGAGGTTGGTTTAACTGCTGAGATGGGCACGTGTTGAGGACCTTGCCAAACTTGTTATTGGAAAAGGAACTGCTTTATTATTTCGCTAGGAAAAACTGTGTTATCACCGTCCATCTCTGCCCATTTTTGGTGGTGTTCTAGAAGTCCACTCTTTGTGGCTTTGTCTGCACGGTCCAAATACTCTCTTCTTTCCTTCTTCTCTCCAAAGCTTTGATCCAGGATGCGGCCCAAGACGATGAACAGAACACGTCCATTTTCCTACCACCATGTCATGAGGATGCTGACAGACCAGAACATGTTTACAAGTTTGACGACAGTATCTTTTTCAGTGACCGTGTGGTTTCTGGTGCCTGTAAACTTTCCTGTTGGTAGTCTGGCATGTGGAGAAAGTGCTGCTGGGCATGTGACAGCAGGGCTGAGCCTTCTCCCCTCACAAACCAAAAGCTGATAGCAGGAAGTTGGTATGTTGAGGCTTTGGGGTTCCCAGTTCTGTGTTCTTCCTCCCTACAAAGACAGGGGTACTATGCCTGCCTGTTGGGAGCTGTTCAGCTAAGAATAGCAGTGATGTCAGGAGTATATGAGAAATTATTTGTGTTTGAGCC
Organism: Excalfactoria chinensis; assembly: GCF_039878825.1. NCBI lineage: Eukaryota > Metazoa > Chordata > Aves > Galliformes > Phasianidae > Excalfactoria > Excalfactoria chinensis. The sequence goes on along the minus strand of NW_027315570.1, from coordinate 789,923 downwards.
ACTGTACCTCAGAGACATTTGGTTTGGTTACAACAAGTTCTGTTGTTACTTTCTGCTAATTTATAATTCTTTCCCCACTTCCCTATCTCACACCTCCCATAGCAGGAGCTGACAGACCATATCTCACTGTGAGCTATTCAGAACCAGAAAGAACCATGTTCTTTTCTTTAAAGTCCATCCAGTTCTGTCTCCAGCAGAGTATGAAGCATTGCAGGGTCCAGCAGCAGCCTTTATTAACATCACTCCAGAGGAAATTGCCAAGAAAACAGAAGAGAAAAGGTAATACTTCCGCAGGCAGCCTTTTAATAGCTAAGGCTGGCATTATGAAATCGTGGTTCTTCTTACAGGCAGGATGGCAGCTGTAACCAGCTTTACCAGCTCTACAGTATGGGTAGTAATGGTCTTCAGTCTAAAGAGAAGGCATCAGATCATGACCCAGTGCATACCTCTGGGAAGTGTGGAGGTGTAGCTTGATGGGAGAAAAGGTGCTGTGCACAATAGTGCAGCTGTCCTCTTGGGTAACTGATTATAGGGGAAGAGAGGGAGTAAATCCAAAGTGCGGGATGAAGGAAAATACCTCGATATGGGACCGCAGAGCTGTGCTAAGGATGACATTCCTGTGGCCGAGCACTGTCGCTACCATGTACTGTCATAACTGGAAGTTGCTGTGGCTTTGCAAATGGAGGTGGACTTGTGTTAAGTCCTGGTGCTGAAGTAAGCAGGTAAAGCACAAGCCACAGCTCACTTTCACTGCCTCCCATCTGTGCCTAAGCAGAAGTGTGTGTGCATGTGTATGTGTGCACATGGCACACTCCATGGAGAACTTGTGGTTTCTGCAGTGCAGGGGCCTCTGTAGTGCCACGTGCAGAAATGTGCTGACTGTGGTGGACAGAAAATGTGCTCACAGAGCAGCATTGTGAGCTTTCTTGTATTAGTGTTCAGGAAACTATTCTAACCTAAAAGAGCTGTGCGGTGGATTTAAGGATGTGTTCTAATAAGAAAGCTAGTCCCTGATTCTCTGGTCCTCATGCTCCCTCTTTCCTCTTCAGCCATTGCTCCTTTGTCTTAGAAGAGCTGAAGTTCCTGCCTGCTGATGAGAAGAGCAGGGACCGCAAAGCTCGATGCCTCTGGTTCCTGGACATCCTTATTAAGTTCAGCTTCCTGAAAATAATCAAGAAGAAGCGTAAGACAATTTTCAACTCTTACCCTTTTCAGCTGCCTGCTGGGACTTGGTTTGTAGTTACCATAATAGCAAACAATGAAGCTTCCCAGAGTTACCTGTTTGATAAATGGCTACATGCAGCAGTTACAGTTCAGCTTGTTTCGTGATGAGGTTCAGTATTTCCGTGCCATTGTGGAGTTTTAGATCTGCACCTACTGGGATATACGTGTGTCATTCTCTTCAGTCCTTTTCTAACTGTCATACATCAGGGTCCTGCAGTGAGATCCTATTTGTAGGAGATAAAATAGTTTACATCTGAGTTTGAGATTCCTTTTTTGCTTACAGACAGTTCCTGGTTTCTGTACCTGAAAACATTTTATATCCATTATTTTATATAACCAGTCTTGGTGCTCGCTGTGAAACCCCTTTCTATTCTAGATCCAATGGGTCCTGAATGCCCCCACATCATTAGCAGGAAGCTTATGAAGAACTTCACTGACCTACAACAATGGCGGTAAGGAACTGTGATTGCTTTGATGCTATTGATGTTCAGAGGATGTAGAAAACAGCTTGAAGGGCCACAGAGTCATTATCAAATAGCACTGCACCAAAACGGGAACAGCAGAAGCTTCTCTTGAGTAGCAGGCCAGGCCAGGTAAAATATTCTGTTATGGCTGATGTTCATCCATGAATAATGGAAGTCTGAAACGTAACTGGGAGAGGCAGAGTCATGTGTGCTTAAACAAGCCTGTGCCTGTGAATTTAGCCAGGCTCACCAGGCTGACTTGATCAGCAAGAGTGAGAAGATTTGTACTTGTTGCTACAGTGCCTTTTCTCAAGAATCCAACAGCCTCTGCGTAGCATAACTGCCATTGCTCAGCCATCATCTATCTGCTGTTTGCTGTGAACTGGAGGTTAACAGAGAGGTTGAACCCGTGTGGGCCATCGAGGGTGCATTTGTTTATAAAGACTCAGACCAGGGGTGAACAGTAAAAATAAATGCTTTCAGACCTGCTCTGTGTGTTGTGTATGGCTGCAGTGAGTACCTTCAGATCAGCTTCACCTCGCTGTCATCTTGCCAGTGTGCCACAGAGACAGAAGTGTTTGTAGACAGTGATTCAGTCAAGTCTGTAAACCTGTAAACATCTCCAGAGACCTGCACTTTTGAACAGAAACATGGGCAGTTGTTGAGGAAGACCTTGAGGCCCCTGTGATCAGGGACCTGTGTTTCTTAAAGCTCTTTTTTCATGTCTCGGAAATGCTTGCCATAGCTAACTGGGGCTCCAGTTCTGTCTGCACCTGGTGGGTGGTTGTGTTTTGGGTTTGCTGACTCTCTGCTTTTCATCTGTTCTCACACTTGCTGTTCAGTGTTCAGAATTTAATCTGCGTCGCTGAAGACTAAAATTGCAGCATATGTCATTGCACTGGCTCTGCACATTAAAAACTTCCAAGTTGACCTCACTGTCCTGCAGAATGACTTGAAGCTCCACGAAAGTAGGTGAGTCATGTTTGCTTATGCCTGTTAAGATGCCTGTGGTCCTCGTGCAAGCAGTCCCTGGGGAAGAGGGCTCTGGAGCCTCTTCTGTGCCCAAATAGTACAGCGATACCCGCTGTGAGTTCCCTATGTTGCAGTTAGACTCTGAGTGTGTTGAAGTTTTATATTCAAGCCCTGCTATGTCTAATGGGGTAGTTATACGTGTCAAAGCTTTGAAAGAGTGCTTTTCACAAACCTGCTCAGGTGCACTGTGAGGCTTTTTGTCCATCTGAAAGTGGAAAAACTTGAGGCAGGCAGCATCAAAATGGCAGAAAACCTATCCAGGTGCTACCCAGTGCTGTGTCTTGCCTGCTAAGTCATGTTGCTCCTCACTGAATCCCTTCTTTCAGCAGAGATCTGGTGTCAGCTCGGTACCAGTCTGGATGCAAGTACAGATTTGTATCTGACTGTAACTGGAAAACTAGAAACAGATTTTCTTTCTCACAGGCAGATTGTGAGCATGTAGTTGCTGTTCCTCCCCAGATGCAAGACTTTACAATTTAACTTTATAAGATTCTGCTCGCCTTACCTCCTCAGTTTGTCAGAGTCTGTTTGGATGTCAGCATAGCCCTCTGGCACTGGGAGGAGGAGCCAACTCAGTGAAGATGAATGGTGGAGAACAGTGTGCAGTATAAGCATCCAGGCAAACAATGCTTGTCATGATAGATTTTGAAGAAATTTCTTCCTAGGCTTAAATTTTCTGTGAAGAAACTACTGTTCTTCTGCCAAGTGATGTCTCTGTACTGCTAGCTGCGCGGATGTGCTTAAACCTGCAGGTGTCTGGCAGAGCCTGACAGCTCCTCTGACAGCGAGGACTCCCAGCAGACATTAGCTGATCAGGCAGCTTGTTATTGCTACCTGGGAGTGGGTCAGGTTGCCCTGTTAATAGCTGCTCAGCTGTGTGTGATTGCTGTCCCAGCCTTTTCTGTTCTGCAAGATGTGGTGACTCTAAAGACATTTGCTGCCTGACTCCACTACGTGGATCTTTCCCATCAGGGTTGTTTAGAGGTGATGCAGCTGGGAAGGAACTGCAAAAGGACAGAACTCCTTCAGTACCACTGAAAAGCATTCTAGAATATGTTGGGGCTTCTCCTAGAAGGATTTAATATCAAGATTCTGGGATAACTGGAAGTTATCGGGGCTGTTACCAGCCCTTGGTTTTGTGAGCTCTGTAGTCAGATTTGATGTAAAGATTTCTGGGCTTTGCCTCCAGTTCTGCTCTTTGTTGACTAATAGTGGCGTTAACAGTATAATCTAATGTTGGTTTCCCACCTTTTTAAAATTCTATTGCTTTGGAAGTAAGCTTTTCAATAAAAGACATGCTCTTTTTCTGCAACAAACACCAAAGTTTTTGCTTTTAAGTGCTCTACTGGAGCTGGGAGCATAGATTGTAGCGTGGTGATAAGAGAAAAGTGGGGGAAGCAGCAACATGTTGGAAAAACAAAGATGAGGCATATGGCTGTGAGGCTCTTGATTTAGCCATGGAATGATCATTGCTTATGGTGGGAGGTTTGTTTGAATAGCACCAGATATCTCTTGCCATCTGAATCTGTTTTTCTTTTAAAGACGTAATGTCAGCTGAGAGGATTCTGAGGTGTGTTCTCATGGCCCCAGATGAGGCAGGACTTTCATTTCCTTGCTGCGTTTGCTCAAACATGCTTCATTCTGTGTTTGACAAGTCTCCAGGTGTGTTCTGGCTGGTGACATCTTGATCAAGCCCTGCTCAGTACCAGTCTCATCCAAAATGTGTTTACATCTAGGACTGCTGTATTTCAGCAGTTAAGAGGAGCTGCTCTCTGTACTAGGTTCTTTCCATCCTGTCACTCATGGTATAGGATTCTGTTGGAAATACGGGCTGCTTGCTTTTTTTTTCTCCAAGATTGCTGTACACTGAGTAAGGCACCGTGGGTTTTTAATACTCTTTGGGGTGCTCGTGCCCAGTTTGGTAGTGTTCTAGCCTTTCCAGCAAGGCTCCCTGCCTTGTAGTATTTAAATACTTCCAGTTTGCGTTCTGGTGGTTGTGTTGGGATGCAGAGCAGACATCCTGCTTGCTTCTGCCTCCTAGCTTCCCTCCTGAGGTGAACAAGCTATTGCTCATTTCTGCAGTGTCTTTCCCAGAAGACCACTCTACCCCACTAACACAACGTTTCTCTGTTGTTTTCCAGGTTGATGGACATTGCAAGGGCCATGCGGTTGAAGGTCTCCAAGGCAAAGGGGATGCCAGGACTTGAGAATGATCAAAATCACAAGCATGGCACCCTTTCTCTCCCCTTGCCTGTGCAGAAAGCATCAGGGAGCCAGAGGAAGCGCAAAAAGATGAACTGAGAATCTGGGAGGTGTGAGCAGGGCTGAAACAGTTCCGTTCTCAACAGTTGTTCTGCACACACAGCATCATGGGGATGCATTTGCCTGTTGGATTTGGCTTTCCAGCATCATGGCACAGCCCTGTTGAAGTCTCTGTGCTGACGGGAACAGCTGTTATTTCATTAAACTGTTTACCTTTCTTACGTATTTAGAAAATGTATCAACCCTTTGTCTTTCCTCCTGTCTGTGAGAGGAGAAAGATGTACAATGTGCCAGAACGAAATCACGTTGTTAGGAATTGTAGGTGCTGTGCTGACTGCGTACTTCAGGCGGGTTTTACCCCTTTGTGACACAAATGCAGAGATCTTGGAGGTTACCCTGAGGATGGTGGCCATGCAGTTCCCTGAGAGCTGTCCCAGCACTCCACCAGGAGCTTGCCCCAAGGCAAGAATGCTCCTCATCTCTCAGCTGGACCTCCCACAGGCCGGGAAGCACTGCAGCTCATGCTGCTGACCCTTTGCTCTGTTGAGCCTGACAGTGCTGAGAAGGGCTTGGCTCTGACTGCCCTTCAGACAGCTGAGGGCTTTGCTGTACTAGTCAAGCTCAGCTCCCTCCATCTCACCTCGTTGGCCACATTCCTGTCAGGCCTCTGCTGGACCCTTTCCCCACTGCTGCAGTGGTTCTGAGGGACACCAGCAAGGATGCTGAGCGCTTCACTGCTCTTGATGTGCATTCCATTAGCTGCCAGTGAGAAAAAGGGAGCACAAAATGAGTGACTTAGAGCCCTGCAACATCCCTCCAGAAGGCAGAGAGGATCTGCAGAGGTAGAGCTCCTTCTGGCGGGCCAGCAGCAAAGCATGGACATACAGGCATGCCTTTTACTGTGTCACCTCCACATTAGCGAGGCTTAACTTAAAAAATAAAATAACCCCAGTGCAATGTCTCTTCATCCTGTTCGCTTCTCTCTTCAGGTCATATCTGTTGAGATCTTGGAAGCTTTGCCAGGAAGATCAGAACTGTTTCTGTTCCTGAAAGTAACTGTGGTTCTTCTGTCATGATAGGACCTTCTGAATGGAATCCTGAGGATCCATCAGCCCCCTTCTGTGCAGCTCAGGCAGAACCAAATCTCAGAACTCTCTCTCTTATATTTACTTTTAACAGTTGATTTCTGTTTGCCTTGCTTACTTTTTTGGGGGCAAACAACTCGTTCTGATCTACATCAGTATGAACTGTGCAAAGGTAGGCATCACTTCTGGTGGCAGCTTTCTTTTCTTCTACCTGGAAGGAACCCCATTTTGCAGGGACTGGCTGCTGGAATTGCAGTGAATGAGGATGGAAGAGGGCAGATCACAGATAGAGGAACAAAAGTGTCTTTGTTGTGCCAGTTCATTTCTCCCAAGTGTTCTGTCTGTTTATTTGATTGCCAATATTATCTTGTTGTGTTTCTTGAGTGATGCCAGGTATAACAGTCTCCCAGTTTGCATTTCCTAGTTGTCACTCCTGTTGCTGTTGAAGGCAACATAGCTTTCATGGAATCACCACATGGTTGTGTTGGAAGGAATCTGGCAGCCACATAAAATGCGGTTTCTCCATCCCTCACTGTCTATTTAAAAAAGTAACATACTGTTGGTGGAGGTTTTTTTGTCTACTTTTATTGTGCCTGACACCCATGACGGAGGCAGTGATTGTGTAGAACTGCTAATGGCTTTGAATGGCTTTGAGCTTAACCTGTTGATCTCTGTGTGGACATGGAAGAGGCATTTGCAAGTGAGCCTGATGATGGCAATTACATACGTTTGTAAAAGCACAGAAGAGGTGAGGGGAAACACGAAATAACAGCCACTGGAAAAGCAAAAGGGGCTCGTGTACTCGTGGCCACCAGGTTGGGCAATCTGTATGCCCACTCAGTATCCTGTCTACTGTGGTGAGCAGCTGCATCTGCACGCACAGGGAATGTAAGGAGATGGGGTACATGGTACTGCCTGCAGGAGGGTACTGCACACTCTGCTACCACTCTGCTCCAGCAGGTTAAGGAGTCTGGGCCTCACTGTCCTTTTACACCTGGGGAGAACAGACTTTTGGCACCTAATGCCAACATATCCCACTAAAAGATACGCCTAAGGCATTGAATGCTCTTCTCACTACCTCCTCCCAGTTCTCCCCTAGGAACAGAAACCACTAAGATTCTACAGCAAACGCATCTATGCTGCAAGAGCACACTGAACCACCTGCAACAGTGAAACATGGTTTTGTAGAGTGGCTTTGAAAACACACCTTTAGACAGCTGTCTCCCTGTAGCCAAAAGGAACCCAAGCAGGAAAAGAAGAGTCCAGCCTGAAACACGCCCATGCTACTAGCCCAGGTTTTTCACGGTGAATGCAGAATCCGTCCTGTTCTTGAGGTAACAAATGACCAGTGGGTCTCCCCTTGCTCCACCCCTTCTCCTTAAAAGTGAGAAAAAGAGAAAACAAGCAGAAGAAACCCAGACGTACCTTTCCACACACAGAGCAGAAATTGGAACAGCGACAGGGACTGTCTCCCTCCTGAGACATGGTGGGGAGCATCCCAGAGGAAGCCCAGGTTCTTTGCTTCTCTCCACAGGGACTTCAAGCACTCCTGGCAAGAGCTGGTTTTGTTCCTTCTTCAACTGCTTCCATCACCAAAATCTCCTTTTGAAAAGGAACCCTAAAGAAAGAATCGGCAAATGAAAAATAATGAGCAAGAACCACTTTCCCAGCTTTCTTCTGACACGCAATTTAGACCCTCGACTAGGGCAAGGTCTTAAAATCAGCTGCTTACAAGAGCTGTCCCCACATATATCCAGCTTCTGTACAGCTGCCATTATTTCTGACAGCGAGTGTAATCACAGATCCATAGAATGGCTCGGCTTGGAGGGGACCTCAAGGATCATGAAGATCAATCACCTCCCTGTCCCTGCTGGCCATCCCCTCTTCTGATGGAGCCCAGGGTACCATTTGCTCTCTGAGCTGCAAGAGCACGCTGATGGCTCACCTTCTCTTTTTCATCCACCAGGACCCCCAGGTCCTTCTCTGCGGGGCTTCTCTTAAGGACCGCTCCTCCCAGTCTGTAGGGATGCCTGGGATTCCTCCAGCCCAAGTGCAAAACCTTGCACTTTGCTGTGTTGAACCTCATCAGATTCACCTAGGCCAACCTCTCGGGCGAGGTCCCTCTGAATGGCATCCCTTCCTTCCGCTGTGTCAGCCGCACCCTCAGCAAACAGCAGAGGGCGCACTCAATTGCATCATTGGTGTCCCTGATAACGATGTAAAAAAGCACTGGTCCCAAGACAGACTCCTGGGTGACACCACTTGTTATCGGCCTCCACCTGGACACAGAACCATGAATCACCACCCTCTGTCTGTGGCCTTTCAACCAATACCTTCTCCACCAGGTGCTCCACCTGTCAAATCCACATCCCTCCAATTTAGAGAGAAGGATGTGGTGGAGGGCCATGTCAAAGATCTTGCTCAAGTCCAGGTAATTGACATCTGTTTCCTTCCTTTTGTCCACAAATGCCGCCACTCCATCACAGAAGGCCACCAGACTGGTTAGGCATGGCCTTCCCCTGGGAAAGCCACGCTGGTCGTCTTTGATCACATGCTCATTCCTGATGGGATCAAGCATGTCTTTGAGGCGGATCTGTTCTTCACCACCTTCATAGCAGTCATACATTTGAATCAAATCATTTGTGTTGCTCTCACGAAGAAAACCTCTTTGTCTTCTACTCCTGCTGCAGCTGCAATGGCTGCACCAGCATGACTCACGTGTTGGACAAACCTCCAGCTCTGGCCTAGCCATGCACAGCAGCAGTCCGTCCCCCTCCCAGCTCACTCACCACTGTGCTGCTGTGCCACAAATTCGGTGCAGCAGCGAGAGCAGGCAGCACCCATCACCCTCCTCCAACTCTCACTGCCAGCTGGGATGAGGACTGACGCAGCGTGCCCACCCCAGCCCGGCTTTTCTGCTGAGACACCTCCCAGCAACCACCCAGCACCAAACCCAGCTCACCTCTTCGTTCTGCTCAGCCTAAGCTGCGCCCAGCTCACATGCACACCACAGCAGTGCTTCTGACAGGCTCTCACAGGGTGATCTTTACCAAGGGGGTCCAAAGCTCTGTCTCTACGTGCACTTCTCTTCTCCTGGCTCAGAAAGTAGCTTTCCTACCTAGTAAATGGGAAAAGAATAATAATAATAATAATAATAAAAATAATAATAAAAAGAAAACAAAAGCCTGACACAAAGCAGATGTGATTGTCACTATGGAATTCAGGAGGGCGAGGGATTGGCCCTCTATATGAAGAAGCTGACTGCAAAGGACTAAGAACAGCCATGATCACATGGAGAACTTGCGGGTCAAACTAGGGACTGAACCAATCATGGGCTTCTGGAGGTGAGGGTCTGCTCTGAGCTCCATCCATCGAACATATGCTACCTTGTGCGAACATATGCTACCTTGTGATCTCCTGTGTTGGATTCAATCCCACAGGCAGAAAATAAATACGAGGCCAACATCACAACTTCACGTGTACATGTAACAATGCATACAAGTTTTCCTGCTTCTACTGTCCTTAAATGAGATTCAAATGCATTTCCTATGGGCATTTTTATTTCTCAAGTACTCAAGTTGCTTCTTTGTTAGTTTTTAAGAAGGGAAAATATTTTTAGTGTAAGTGACTCTGAAACAAACCACCAGCTACGAGGACCAAACTGAGGACCAAAGTACAAACCCTTACATTGCTCTAACATGCTCATCATGGTGAATATTCCATTCCACTAGGAACAGAATTCTTAATATATGCCTCAGCAGCCTGCAATTGTATTTATTTTAAATTCTGCACATAAGCTTTGTGGGATGTCACTATGAATGAGTTCTACATAATTAAACAAGCTTTCAGATCCAGTAATCAGGCACAGGTAGATAATATCAGGCTAAATTACAGGGCTGTTCTTTACGGCCCATCCTCAGAGACAAACTACTGCCAAGGGCGATGGTTAGAAATCTTAATTACTTCAATAGCTGAAAATTGGCATGGCACCAAACAGGATTGTTTGCTGGTATTAAAAAAAAATACACTGAGTACTGGAGCCATCATAGTCCTGGCATAGTTACAAGTTCCAAAGATTCACACTGGAGGTTTATCTTAACGCTTCAGAATGTCTTGTTATGTACATCCTGCTGTAGGTAGGCAGTTTCAAAATTACAACACGACTAAGGTCCTCCTCAAAAATCGAGCCTGGAAAGCTGTAATTAGATCATATTCATTGTTATTCTCCAAAGAAATAACAAGATTTAGCTCACTTGCTAAGCTTGTCGCTTTTGTGACTAAAAAGCATACAGGAATCACTTTTAAAGGCTGCTTGTGCATGAATTCAGATGGGTCAACTCAGTAGGCACCAGAGAACCATTAAAACATTGTGCAATTGGACAATAAATTAAAAACTGATGCTAGATTCTCAGTCAATCTAGGCAGCCAGGAAGCTGCTGAAAGATATTTGCGTTAAAATACTGTGATATTTCTGGAGCTGTATCAGCAGAAATCATCTGATAGGTGAGGAGCTGATGACCTCAGGAGATCAAAGACGCTAGCTGGATAGATAAGAAAACTGAACCAACTGTCACAACTCAAGCAATACCGGAATAAGGAACAAAACCCACCATGAAATTCTGCTTCAGGGACCACCAGCTGCACTGACACAACTGACTCAGTCAAACCAGAAAGTACACCTATTGCTGACACAGGGCAACTGTTTCATTGTCCCAGCTGCTGGGGCATTGCTTAACTGCAAAGAATTAATGGAAATTGCGTGCTTAAGTTTGCAATTGGAGTAGGGAATCAGAAGCACTTGCAGAAGACTTTCTGCATGCAGTTCTGGAGCCCCTGACACAAAAAGGAAATAAAGCTGTTAGAGGGGATTCCAGAGGAGGGGCACAAAGATGATCAGAGGGCTGAAGCATCTCCCTAAGGGAACAGGCTGAGAGAGCTGGGGCTCTTCAGCCTGGAGATGCCTCTGGGGGGACCCCACAGCAGCCTTCCAGTACCAGAAGGGAGCCTACAGGAAAGTTGGGGACGGGCTTTATACCAGGACAGGATGAGGGGAAATAGCTTTAAACAGGAAGAGGTGAGATTTAGACTACATATTAAGAGGAAATTAATTATGGGGAGGGTGGTGAGACACTGGAACAGTTGCCCAATGAGGTTGTGGATGACCCCACCCTGAAGGCATTCAAGGCCAGGTCAGATGGCTCTTTGAGTAACCAGGTCTAGTGGGAGGTGTCCCTGCCTACAGCAGTTGGAACTAGATGATCTTAAAGGTCCCTTCCAAATCAAACCATTCCATCATTCTATGAGAGCACAGAATATAACAGAGGATGCACAGCCCTACATCCTTGTGGAAGTCAGGGCAAGTTCTCCATTGGCAAGTGATGCCAACCTGATCGATGTCATAAGGAATGGGTTTTTTACAAACCCTGACTCAGCTGGAGAAGAAAGGGTTGGTGCCACCCTTCCCCCATCCGCAAATGCTCAAATGCTGAATCCCACCCACTCCCACCTCACATGCAAACAACAGGCACATATGTGATGCATCTCCTTTTTGCAATAACTAAAAAGAACTATGACTCAATGATCAGGTGTGCACTTGCCACCCTAATATTACTAGACCAGAGACTACAGCAGAACTAAGAGTGATGACGCAGATCTTCCTTACCCATCTATCCAATCTCCTTTTTCATGCTAGGTTAGAATGTAACACAAAGCGTATTATCAGCTTATAACCAATGAGGTATGGATATATAAATATATATCCCAGAATCTTATGCTAAGTATTGTAGCGGGATACAAATAAACATTTAACTGATTGTTTGGTGTCATTTCACCTTAATTTAGACCAAGGGAGTGTCAAAATCTCAACAACTCTCATCTGATTGGGCCATGACAGGTACCAAAATTAATTCTGCTTGATCTGAGGAATTAAGCTTTGTTGACTTGTTTGACTCATTTAGCCAGATACAATATTATATTACTAAAACTGATATTATGGCTATTTAAACACCTTATCATACATCTTCAAGCAAGTGGCTTATAATATATTGTGCCAGACACACAATATTGACGACAAGAGCAATATAGGTATCCATTCACTTTTAGTACACAGTATATCTGCTAAGAGCATCCAACTCTGGCATGCATTGCAGAAAACATTCATATATTTAAATAAACTGCAGTAATTAAATATTGTGAAGGTTTGTGCTACTGGACTGATCAGGAATCACATAGCATTTTGTAGCCCTATCAGTAAACAAGCTTATCCTTACACCATCCTTAGCACTTTCTTGTAAGGGCTAAAGGCTCACTAAGGTCTTTCTAGAGACCTCAGCACTGGGCAGTCTCATAAAATGTGCTAGAGCCAGAGACATTACAGAGACATTAGACGTGTTTCAAGTTGTAAAATCACGACCTAAATCCTGAATTGCATACACTAGATTTTTTTTAAAGACAACTGAAGGTTTTTTCATGGTGAGGGTGACGGAGCACTGGAACAGGCTGCCCAGGGAGGTTGTGGATTCTCCTTCTCTGGAGATATTCAAGACCCGCCTGGACGCCTACCTGTGCAGTCTGCCATAGTGGGCCTGGACTCAATGATCTCTAGAGGTTCCTTCCAGCCCCTACAATTCTGTGATCCCGACCACAGCAGAGGAGGCAGGAAAGCAGCACGGCTGAACCTGCTGGTCACAGGGAGCAACAAGAAGGAAATGGAGAGACAGCGGAAACCGAGACATGCAGCCTGGTTGCTTTGGGGGCCTTCTACAGTGGAGTGGGAAAAAGGAAAAGCAACTGACATCCCTCAGCCAGACTTTTGCAAGGCCTTCAGTGTTGAGCGAGTTTCCTGACAGCACTCAACGTGAACAAATCTACCTCTGAGCAACACCGTGAGCCCCCACTCACCGCAGCAGAGGTCAACCTGCACCCCAGCATTCCCCTATCCACGTGCACACACACACATGTGCACCACTCTGCCTGCTTTGCACACCCACATTCACGCACCGCATCTTGTGCCCTCCTTTGCATTCACAGACGTGTGCAAACCGTCCCTGGGAACACGTATGTGCCTACACCTTCCAGAAAACATCCCTGTGTGTGCACCTCTGTGCAACCCAACTCCTCAGCACACCCCTGTGCAAGCACACATTGGTGCCACCGCATCCACGCACTATCCATGTGCTCACACACACTCACGCAACCACATCCCCTAGTGCAGCCCTGTGCGCACACACACAGACACACGCGGAACCCCTTCCTTTCACTCCCAAAGTGCACGCACACACCGGTACCACAATGTCCTTGCGCAGCTCCAACCCTTTGCACACCCCTGTGCACGCACATGTATGTGCATGCTCATCCTTGCACACATACCCACTGACCTACACACACCTGAGCAACCCCACTGCTTTGGACACTCATGAACGCAAACATGTGCAACACCATCCGTGCACAAATCCACACACACACACTGGTGGAACCCCACTGCTTTGCACAATCCTGTGCACACTCACGTGTGTCATGCACTCATTTCCCAGCCAGTCCTCGTGGGGTCTCTTACTTAGGACGGGAGTGCAGGGGAGCAGCCAGAAGCTGTTTGCATTCCCTGCTGTCTGCTGGGCAGGTTTGTTGGCGATGCTCGGGTTGCTTTGCTTTCCCTTGGGAGGTGGGAAGGAGCTTTGGGTTGGAGGCACATCCCGTGCCAGAGCATCCCGATGGCACGCGTGGGATCAGCAGGTCTGTCAGAGAAGTGGGTGAGGTTGCACGCCAAGCTGCAGCAGAGGAAGGGGAGGAGGTCCCAGCACAGCTCTGCACCACGCTCTGCCACGCTGGGCAGCTTGTTCCTGGCTCAGCAGTGCCATCAGACAAGAAGCAGGGAAGGAAAGCAAGGATGGGGGTACCATCAAACAGAGTCCGTGCAAGCCTGTGCAAGACAAACAGACCCAGAGCTTGTGTTTTTTTTCTGCTTTTGTAGCATTTGTGTGCTGTAGCTGAGCAAAAGCTTCTGCTGCTTGATTCTTCTTTTGCAACAGCCACCTACTGGTAAATGGCTTTGGGGATGGAGGATGTGACAGAAAGCATTTGTCTGCACGACAGCGTAGTTACACTTGGTCTAGAGAGTGAGAGAGGCTGGCAGCACTGCCTGATGTTGGTCAGGGTGAGCTCCTTCTTCCGCAGCGTGATGATGGCAGGGCCGGAGACGATCTGCAGGGACAGCTCAGAGGTGGGAGCTGGGAATGGACACGGCAGGAGGACAGAGGTGTGAGGGAGCAGCCAAGGCAGCGAAGAGCATCAAAAGGCCCTGAAAAGCATCACAAAGCCACAGCCAGGATGCTTGGGGTTTGCATGAGCAGCATCCAGGATGCCAGAGACTATGTGCTCCCCTAAAAAATGGTAACAGAGCTCTCGCTGCAGGCATCACAAAACCAGGCAAAATGGGAACACACCCAGAGCTCTGCTGCACGCACCCCACAGTCACAGCATTGCAAGCTGAGCTGCCTTGCTGTTTCTTGCATTCATCATGGTCCCTGTGAATGAAGACTTGGAACACAGTCAAGGCGTTGATTGAGCACCAGAGTGCCTTTATTCAATCGGAGAAAGGAGGACGGGAGAGGGACGGGGAAAGATGGGACTCATTCTCTGTTGTTGAGGAGAGAGTGGCTCAGAGCTCGTGTTGCTGCCTGGTGCCTGGGACTGCAGGCCTGACTCCAAGTCCCCCTCCAAGAGTCTCAGCTTCTCCTCAGTGACACTGCCTTGGTCCTGCTTGGAGGTGCCGCTGTCGGGGCACTCGGGCTGTCTTTGGGCTGGGCTGCACTGCAAAGGCACCGCACAGGTCGCCCATAGAGAATTTCATATGGGCTTCATCCTTCCTTGGTTGGGATTTTCTTCGAATTCTCACAAGTGCCAGAGGCAGTGCTTGCAACCTTGGTATCCCAGCCTCTTGGACAACTTTTAGTATTTGCAGCTTAGATAAATGGCTCCTCTTTTCCACTTGGCCACTTGACTGTGGCCTGTAAGGTGTATGCAACTGCCAATTGATTCCCAATAAAGTACTGACTTGTTGAACCACTTTAGCAATAAAATGGGGGCCTCAATCTGAAGAGATTGTTCCTGGCACCCAGAACCTTGGAATTATTTCTTGTCACAAAACTTTTGTTACTTCCCTGGCCTGGTTAGTCCGGCACGGGTATGCCTCAGGCCATCCTGGAAAGGTATCTGCTAAAACTAACATGCATCTGTACCCCCCTTTTCTTGGCAGCTCTGAGAAATCTACCTGCCATTATTGTCCTGGCTAATTTCTCTCCCTGTTTGCCCTAACTGAACTTTGTGGCCTGTGTTAGGATTATCTGGTAAACAAACTTCACCTTGCTGGGTCACTTGCCTAATGGCAGTATACCCATTTCGGGTGACCACTCGTTGAACAAGATATTTATATAATGCTTCTGCTCCCCAGGGAGTTTTCCTATCTTCAGTCACCACAGCCCATCATATGGCTGCTGGAATCATTCTTTTCCCTTGTGCTGGAAAGCTCCATCCTTCCTCTTCTACCTTCCCTTCCTGATAATTATTTATCGAGTTCCAATACTCTTTGGAGTGCTTTGGCTCACCATCCACCTGCATGTTACCATCTGGAATCAAGGAAGCCTCCACCACCTCACCCTCTGCCGCTCGCTTTGCTTTCTGTCAGCCAGCGCATTTCCCATTCCTTCAGCACTGTCTCCCCTTTGCTGGCATCAACAGTGCATTTTAGCAACCTTCTCCAGCTGTTGGACTGCCTCCAGGAGTCTGGCTATTTCTTCAGCGTGTTTAAGACCTTTCCCTTGGCTTGACAACAGTCCTCTTTCTTTCCATATTGCTGATATGGGTGCATGAACAGCACTAAGGCATATTTTGAATCAGTCCATATCTTTATCTTCCCATGTCGAACAAAGCTGCTCCCGTCTGTGTACCAGGTGTCTTCCGCATCCTCCAGTGGTTCTTCTTTCAAGTCTCTGCAACTGGAATACACTGCTTCCATAGTCCCTAAACAGTCGTGAGACACAGGTTCTCCTGTAATTGCACTAAGAAAAGCAGCTGGATTTACAATATTTGTTACTGTTATTTCTCCATCATCTTGCTCCACTAGAATGGCTTGATACTTCAGAAATCTCTGAGGGGAAAGCCAATGTCCCCCTTTCACCTCCAGCACTGGAGAGACCGTGTGGGATACCAGTGCAGTTCTCTTCTGCCCCATTGTCCTAATGCTGGGGCCTTCATTAACTCCTCTTTCAACTGCTTTCAACCGGGCCACAGTCCAGGCTGGTGACTGTGCTTTCTGGCAGGCAGAATTGATCACCTGAGGAATTCAGCTTTATTTGCCTTCATCTGTGTTCCCTCTTGCTGGATCTCATGCACTCTGCTGGCTTCAGTCTGTGTTTCTACTCCAAGAAGAAAATGGGTCTTCACAAACCAGAACATTGGAAAAGCACCCTCAAGTCTGCTGTTTGAGCCTTCTTCATTTCAAGAGCATATGCTTTCATCTCCTCAGCACTCAAACACTTATTGATTGTTTACATGGAACCTTCTCTCTCCGAGGCTGTAGCCACTGTCTCTTGTCCTGGCAATGGCACCACTGACCAGATCACCTCCATTCTCTGCATCCTCCATTCAGCATATTTGCACATGGATAAGACCTCCCCTGAATCTTCTCCAGGATTAACAGTCCTAGCTCTCTCAGCCTTTCCTTATAGGAGAGATGTTGCAGTCCCTTTATCATCTTCTGAGCCCTCTGTTGGATTCCCTTAGGTATGATTCTTGTAACAGACAACTCAGATCAGGACACGATGATCGATGTGTGGTCTCAACAATGCTGAACTGAGGGCAAGTATCGTCTCTCTCAATCTGCTGGCAGTACCTTGCTTATATGCAGCCCAAGGATATCATTAAGTTATTTTTGGTGTATTTTTTCTTTTTCTTTTTATTTTCTTTTTTCTTTTTTTCTGTTTTTCTTTTTTTCATCAAGTTCACATTTCTGTTTCACACTCACTCTGTATTACTCACTATGTTGCTCCGGGAAACGATGGGACTTATCCTCTGTTATTGAGGAGAGGGTGGGTCAGAGATTGTGTTGCTGCCTGGTGCCTGGGACTGCAGGCCTGACTCCAAGTCCCCCTCCACGAGGCTTGGCTTCTCGTCAGTGACACTGACTTGCTCCTGCTTGGAGGTGTCGCTGTCAGGGCGCTCAGGCTGTGTTTGGGCTGGGCTGCCCTGCAAATGCACTGGGCCACAGTCCAGGCTGGTGACTGTGGCTTCTGGCAGGCTCTGGTCAGGCCCTTCAGGAGAGCTGGGAGAAATGAGTTCCTGAGCAATGATGACCTCCTGCTCTCCGTCGCTGCTGTCAGAAGGAAGGCTGTCATTTGAATTGCAGCCTGACTCCAAGTCCCCCTCCAAGAGGCTCGGATTCTCCTCAGTGACGATGACCTGGTCCTGCTTGGAGGTTTCGCTGTCGGGGCACTCGGGCTGTGTTTGGGCTGGGATGCACTGGAAAGGCACTGGGCCATCGTCCATGCTGTTGACTGTGGTTTCTGGCAGGCTCAGGGCAGCCCCTTCTTCAGAGCTGGGAGAAATGAGTGCCTGAACAACCATGACCTCCTGCTCTCCGTTGCTGCTGGCACTCAGAACGCTGTCATTTGAATTGCAGCGACTTGTGCTTCCTGTGAGCTTTCCATTGATGGAAGCACGCTCTGAGCCATCAGCTCTTGACTCGGCTCTTCTGGGTTCACAATGGGTCGATTCACCTAGGAAGGAGTGGACACACAGGGGTTAGAGTCCAACTTTCTCTGCCCATGGGGGCAAAGGCTTGGTGCTGCCTGTCAAGTAGGCTTCAAAAAGCTTGAGAGGCTCCTTTGGGAAAACAGGGGTCAGCTGAAGATGCCAGGCACGGGCTTGAATGCCAGAAGGAGGTACAAGCCCACTGAAAGCATGAATTCTACCTGTGTTGCTGACAAGCAGTGTTTTGAAAGCTGGATTTGCACCCTTACCTGCCAGGACCACGAGATCTGCTTCTGTGGGCTCCCTGGCACTGCGCTGCTGTTGGCGTTTGGCCACAGGGGATGGTCTGCGCAGGCAGAAGCAGGACCACCAGCTGCCAGCTGGTGATTCCTTGCTCTTTCTGGGAGAACGTGGTCTGGAGAGAAAACAGAGCATGCTGTCAGTCGTGGTGCAGGGTGAGGGAAGAGTCACACCGAGCCCTTGCCAATAGTTGCCTGTTCCTGGCACTGCCTGCTTTCTGCTGAAACACAGCTTCGAAACGCGCTCTGTTGCAAACAGCAGAGGACGCTTGCATTCCTACAGCTCAGCCCTCAAGTCCTGCTTGAGGACTGAAGAAGAGAGGCAGAGCATGTGAGCAAAGGCTCCACAGCCGGACAGGACAGGAGCTGGCAGTAGTAACTGCTTTCTGAGGAACTGTGCAGCCATAAAGGCGGCTCAAAAGCACCTCTGACTCTTACACTAACACCTCCTCGGCCTCAGCTCACTGCCATCTTTAATTTCTAGTGCCAGCAAGTCTGACCAACAGCTCTGCTTAGAGGAGAACTGGAACTGGTTTCAGGCATGTGGCCCTGAAATCTGGAAAACCCCAACGTTTCCAGGTACAGCCAGCATAGTCCAGGATAGACGTCAGCGTGGCTTTCTGCATCTCGTGACTGCCTGCCCAACCAGGAAAGAAAGGCACCCTTGTGTGGCTCCACTGAGCCCATCGGGCAACTGTGTGTTAGTTGAATCCTCGGAGATACAGTGGACAAAAAGTAAACCAATAAAGACCACCTGACCAATGATGATAGGGGCTGGAAAGGGAAGTCCTCTTTACCTTTCAGATGGAAAATCAAGGATTGTGTGGAATCTCCCAGGTCCGGCTGTGGGGCCTTCCTCCACTTCAATCTCACTGCCTGGTGTCACTGCAGGAGAGCTGCTCTGGCCTCTTCTCAGAGCCTGTGCCTCCTGCAGCGTGAGCAGCTTTGTGGCACACACAGACTTGGGCACAGGTGGAGAATTGTGCCCTGCAAGGGAAAACCACAGGTAAGAGGGAGGATCAGAAAGCAGCAGCACAGCCATCCCAGTTCTGCATTTCTCTCAGACTTGCTTATCCGAGCCACTGGAAGAAGAGGAGCTCAAAGTAACCGGCTGCTCAGAGGTATGCTCGTGGCAAAGGACACAGTCATAATTAAGAGCTGCTCACTGTATCAAAACAGGCATAAAAAAACAAAACCAAAAACAAATAAAACCCTAGAAAATGGATCTGGGAACTCAGAAAGCTTTGCTGCCACATTTCAATCATGCTTCACCCCCATTCAAAACATCCTGGTTTTCTCCATGTAAAGTCTGTCCTCGGACATTCTCAGGATCCAGAAAGAGGGTGCCATATTCTCATCTAAGCCCGGAAGCCTCCTGTCCCGTTGAGAGTCAAAGCGTATTTGAAAGATCTTGGAGAAGGCCTGGATTGGATCAAGATCAAGCTAATGGAGGAAGACGCTCACCTGCTCCCTCTCCCATGGCTGACGTGGCGTTGGAGCAGAAGAGGACTTCTGTGTGGCCAATCAGGAATTCCACCACAGCCGTCTGCCTCTGCACTTCCAAGCAGGCAGCTCCTCCACTGGCGCAGGGAGACTGGCTCTGCTGGGATCTGAAGAAAAGGCAGATTTTACAAGTCGTTCCTGCAAGACTGTTTCCCCAGGTCTGAAGTTTTGCAGCCCAAAGCAGTCAGACTGGGCTCTGGAGACTTCCGCAGTGGGCAATCAGCGATGCCACTGACAAAATTCTCCTGGATGATCAAGGACACAGCAGTCCCAGCTCAACAAGGGAGCAGAAACTGCCGTCTAGAAATTGTGCCCCTGGGGTTGGGGGAGAGCAGTCCAGGCTCCTCCTCTGCTGCCAGCCACTTCTGACAGCTTTTACAGGAGAAGAGCACACAAGAGGAAGAAGAAGGGAGGATTGCTTTCTTTCTGGAGAGCAGAACTAAGCGTTGTGCTTCAACAGAAAAAGAGGTTTACCTTAAGAGGTTTGGAGCCCACACAATCGCCAAGTTCTGAGCGTCCATGTTGGTGACCGAGCAGCTGCCAGCGAGAGACGCCAAGTGCCTCATCAGGTACTCGAGTGTCCTGGAAAACAAGAGGGGCAGATGTTCAGCACCAAAAAGCAAGCCGTGCTGCAGTGCCCTAAACAAACCTCACTTCATACTAGTTGATGTCATTGCTACCGTCCCTGAATAGGAAGTAGATAAAACGTTCCCAGTGTCACAATGCTGCAGCACCAAGCCCCAGCACAGCACAGCCGCAGCCATCGGCTGCACCAACCGTGCTCCCGTGCCAAGGAACTGACCCAATGAATTGACCCAGTGCAGCCTTCAGCCGCTTCAGCGTGCAGACGCATGATGCTGCTGGTGTGAGGCAACACCTGGAATCGCATCGTGGCCCTCTGAAAGGCAGCAGGGCTGAGCTCAGCAGACCGAGCACAGCACTGACCTGTAGTGAGGAGCGGGCAGCTGCTGGATGGCGTCCTTCATCCTGACCAACCGCTCCTCCTCTGTACCAGCACAGGCAGCGTCCTGGAAAAAGGCAGGAAGGGATTCAGACACCAGTCAGCCAAGAGAGCTGCCACAGGTTTGGGAACCGTGGGGATAGCGTGCTGGTGGTCAGCACCAAGGCAGACTTGATGCCTTCCAAGAGGCATCAGGGGAACACTGCAGCACACAGCCTGTGTCATCAAGGCCAAGCAGTGCAAGGCATTGCCCTGTGCTTACCGTGAACTTGTCATACAGCTGGTTTGTCAAAAGAGGGTTTGGGAGCTCCCTGAAGAACATCTTGCATAGGGAGCTCACACTGTGAATGTCACGGACGCTGAGCTCGGGCACCTGCTCTGAATCAAATTCATGGCTGCAGAGAAGGACACAGGAGTGGGCAGAGGGCTTTGAGAAAGATGAAAACAAGTCCAAAGCCACACCAAATACAGTCAAGACAAGGAAGGGCTTCCTCTGAACGCCCGCAGCATGGCACGTGCCCCTGCTGACAGCTGTGTCAGTCGCAGCACTCTTACCGTAGGCGCTGGATCCTGGACGCCACGCCGGACAGGCGGTAGATCCCCCGCACCACGCCATGCTGCTCTATGAACTCGGCGCAGCTCTGCAGGACCTGGGGGACTACAGAACAAGAGCCAGCGGTTAGCTCAGCTTCTGACTCAAGTAAGTAAGCTGTGCTCTTCTCCCATCCCAGCCACTAAGCCCAGCCGGGCCACCGCTTGCTTCCTCCTTAGAGGAGAAAGCTGGCAGAGACAGCTGTGAGGAAACTGCACAGAGATGTCTTCCTGGCTTTCCAGAAATGCCACCACCTATCATCTTCAGATGCCCAACCGAGGAAGATCTCAGCAATGGGCTGTTCCTTACCATCACGGCCAGAGCGGAGAAGGTGCTCCCCCAGGTCACACCCAAACACCCCTTCCTTCTCCGGCTCCGGCTGCTCCGATCTCCTGGGGCGGGCCTTCACCACCGAACGAAGGAAGGGTGGGAGCTTGCCCCGTTTCTTCGGCACTGCGCAACAAAACAGAGAAACCAGTTCGTTTCAGGCTTGGATCGGTTGCACGAGGCCGAGCGTAACACATTCGACCGAGCACGTAACAATGGGAAGAACATTCCCAACAAGGACACGCAGGAACGGTATTTCCCCATCCCTGCAAGTCCCCAAGGTCAGGTCGGAAGGGGCCCTGGACAGCCTGCTCTCGTCTCCTACAAAATGCAGAGGCTGGCCACCCAGACTGAGGCAGGGGCCTTGGAGCCTGATGATCCTTTAGGCCTATTCCAACCCCAAGCCATTCCAGGAGAATTCTGTGACTTCCCCACGCCCAGGAATAAACACAGTGGGATTGGGCCAGATCTCTCCGTGTTCCCATGGACCTTAATGCAGTCATCCTTGCTAATCTTGCTCAACTCGGGCATTAACGAAACCCCTGAAAGCCACGCTCTGACCCCAGCTTACTAACCCGCAGTATCAAATGTAACATGTGTACCTGGCTTTCGCAATGAATTGACCAGGGACTCAGGAACTTCTCCGCTAATGAGTTCCACGCACTCACTAGGGAAAGATCCCACCTGTAACAAGAACAAAAAGACAGCTGGGCATTAGCCCCAGCCCAGAGCCAAAGGGAAGGTCCTCTGACAGCGACACAGGGCAACCGTTTGCATCCGGAAGCCATCCTGTGCAGGCAGAGCAGCTCCAAGCTGAGATTCCTGACTCTACTGAAGTTGTGCTCTCCTGTTGGAAGCATGTGCCTACCTGAAAGCCACGCTTGCCTCTCCACCAGGGGCTCAGCTCCTTTGGTGGCATAGCAATAATGCACACCACGTCTCCCACCTGCAAGAGATCAAAACGGCAACCCTAGCTTCAGCACAGCTGGCAGGAAAACACAGCTCAAATAACTGCCTTCTGCGATGCAGAATATCCTAAAGCTTGACAGCCATTGCACCAATGCAGCCCCCAAGGCATTTTCCCTTCTAAAACTGAACTTGGAGGTACAGGAGTTACACATCATACACAATACAGCTGTGCAGTAGGAAACGGGTCTCAAAACCAGCAGGCTCTCTGCCAAAGGCTACGCAAGAGCTCCAGTTGAACCACGGGCATCAGTTAAGCAGGGCTTTCTGAACACATCTGCACACTTCACACCCAGTCTGCTGCTGCTCAGAGACCAGGCTCCCATACTGGGCAGGATCTGCTTGATCAGGAGGTTCAAATGCCCAGTCAAACCATACTGGAGAGATGGCTGAACTGCTCCCAACCCAGCACAAGTCTAAGCTGGAACCAAACCTTCCAAGCTTCACCTCACGAGACATTCTGAAGGTGTCTGTGAATATTCCTGAGCCGTTCACACCCCAGACTCTCCCATGCATGACAACAAGGATTGCCTGTAACTGCTTACCTCCAGGGAGAGCTCATCCGGCCCCTGGGCGACGTAACGCTTAATAACATGGGCTGCCGCAATCGCTGGCACGTTGAAAGATGACTCCGCACGCACCAGCTGCGGCTTCCACATGTTATCAGCCTGCAAAACAGAGCACAGGCCGTGGTCAGGAGCTGAGGACAAACCAGGAGGATTTCAAGGTGAGGAGCACATCTGCAGAGAAAGCTGCAGGAAATGCGCTCCCTCCTGCTCAGGAGCACTTCAGAAGGAGCTGCACGTCTCACGACAGTACTTTCTCTTCCTGGCATGCAGCAGGATCGCCAGGCCATGCAAAGATGCATCTCTCTCTACACAGACTCATCAGCAATGGCACTGGCGTGGACAGGTGGCCTGGCCCCCTTTGGCCCACTCTTTCCTGTAGGAGAGTACATCTGCAGCTCCCTCTGCTAGCTCAACACAGGGAACAAAGACAAGTCAGAGCTTCATACTGTACCTCCGTGCCCACCACCTCGGGCTCACATCTGATCTCGCTGCATGCGTTGCCCATCCCAGCAGGTGTGACAAGCTGGAACAGAGCAGAAACACACTTCTGTTTTCTCTATTCACCCAGCACAGTATGGAGGGACTTCTTCAGAGCTACCCTTGCATACCCTGCGGCATAGGCAAGTGTTCGAGAAACTACCCCTTGCTTCAGTAAATTCAAATGTGACAGCCTATTAGGCAGCGCTGTACCAAGTTGCTATCCCTCTGCCAGCAGATGGGGACTCTGGCACAGAGCAGCAGATGCATTCGCCCAGAGCGCTCTGACAGTGCGACAGCAGGGCATTAGACAGCACCCTTCTGAGGGCTGAGCTGGAGGGCAGTGAAGAAACCCACGGCATGCAAAACGACGTGGTGGGACAAAACATGGCACGTACCTGGCAACGAGATCACCTCAGGCTATCTGCAGCAGTTCCTGGTCACTCTGCTCAGATCTTATGAGAGCAAAAGCTGCACCAAGGCAGTGGGCAGAGGGTGGGCAGAGGAGAGAGAAAGAGCAGGTCAGTGAGCAGGGCTAAGACAGCCATGGCATAACGCACACAGCACAATCGTCCCATCCACTTGCTGCAAGACATGCTGAGTCTCAGGCTATGTGATGCCTGTCCGCCCAGCAGCTTTACTCTGCTTCCACAATTGAGCAAAGAAGACGGCTGAAGAAGCATGGGACGGGTGCCACCTTTATGGACACCCCCTTTGGAACATGTGTACCGGGGGAAAATGACGTCTGATGCTCAAGAGTAAGCAATACGGTGCTGGGAGCTCCGACAGCCAGCACTTCTCAACACCTCGCTGCCCACCCGTCCATCCTACGCTGGCTCAGCTTACCTACAGGATGCTGCGCACGATGGTACTCAAACAAAGGCACTAAAGGCACAAGAACAACAAGCCAACCAACCACTCCGAACTCCTACACGCCCACAAAGGAACATAGAACACACCACTCCTCTCCACATGCCAGCCGCTTATGACATCACCAACAGCCACCAGCCTGCTCCACCATGACCCCCCACAAGGGGGGGAGGCAAGACCCCCTGGTCACATCTGATTCCAACACGGCACCACAACATTCCAGAACTCAGGGTGGGGTTGGAATTACGTCCTGGTGTGGCAGCGCAATGGGAGGTGTTTGGGCACAGCTGAAGAGCTGGCAGACACCTGACGTTTCCAAAGGAGGGTGCCAGGTTATCTCTCAGCATTCTTTTGCAGGGCTCTTTGGGATGCTTCAAACCCATTTCACTGCCTAGGTCATTTCTAGCAAGTCCAGCTGACAAATGTCACTTTGTCTGGGTAACGCCTCTATGCATCATGAATGAAAAAGAAAATAAAATGGGCACGCGACCCTATGAAACTTACCTCTCTGCTCTTGTTGTCAGCCAGACACCCAAGATGAGCATTGCGTGTCCCTGCTCCTGAATGGAGATGCACCCAAGTCTGTGCTCCACTCTGCTCCACCTAAGTGCCTAAAAGAAACACAGACAGAGATGATTAGAAGATTCTTTGCGCAGACAAAAGCACAGGCTGCACACCTATTCTCCTTAGCAAGTAATACTACTTGAGAATCCACAGCCAGTTTTATGAGAGGTAGTATGAAAAATGAACAGAAAGGAAATAGATTCATTAAAATAACCTAGTTAATCCTCTCCCCGTCAAAAAGGAGGCCTTCTGGGCACTGTAAGCAGCAGTTCTGAGAACACCTTGCACCACAAATTGTGGCACATGCAGTTTCTTCCCACAGGCCCCTCGCTTCTGTCGTTAGTGTCAGATCCACTCAGGTTCAAATACGTGGATCAGAACAGCCATTCAGTTCTGCTGAGGCAGGATCCCACCGCTGGGATGTCCCCCAGTCCCATTCCCTGCTTCTCCTGGCACGGGTGGGGAAAGGAGCAGCAAGTGATATCACCTACCCAGACTTCTGCTGGGCCTTCCATTCGGTTGCCCATCCCTGGGAGAAGCAGGGGAGCTCTCGTGGCACAAAGCTCGGGGCTGGAGAAATCAAGGCTGCCTCTAAGATGGTGCTTTCAAACAGCACGAGTAACTGGATGTAGGACTTGAAACACAAGGGTAACATGAAAAAGCCACCAGTCCCCACGGATGGGGCTATTCGCAGAGACAACAGCTGCGTGCTTTCCAGCAGTGTGATGCTCACCCAACAAAGCGCTCAGCCAGCAGATGCCTCCAGCGTCTGAGCACCCATTTGGAGATGGTTTTCTTAACATCCAAGCTGAATCTCCCCTCATACAACCTGAGGTTGTTCCCTCCACTCCTGTCACTAGTTACATGGGAGAAGAGCAGGACAACCCTCACCTCCACATAACCTCTCTTCTGTTAGTCACAGAGAGTGATATGGTTTTCCCTGAGCCTCCTCTCTTCCAGACTAAATCATCCCAGTTCCATAAGAAGCTCCCCATAAGACTTGTGCTCTAGACACCTCACAGCTTCACTGGTCTCCTCTGGACACATCTCAGCATTTCATTGCAGTGAGGGGCCCAGAACAGAACACAGAACTCAAGGTGAGGACTCACCAGTGCTGAGTACAGGGGGATGATGGATTCCCTGCTCCTGCTGGCTCCAGCCTTCTGCATTCCAATTCCAATCTCAACCATTCCTGCCGTGGTAGGACTTGAATCCTCATTTGGGGCTGGAGCTCAACAGGTCAGCACATCAGAAATAACACAACGTGCCACTGGAAGACGTGTCTCAAAGCCCAGAAAATCCAACTCTCTGACCTCAGCACAACTCACCAACCAAGAGCCAGGCCTTGACAACTTGGCTGATCTGAGCACGCGGGAGGGGGCCAGACAGGGGACCACAAGTGTCCATTTCCACTGCAGCTCCCTGTAGAGAACAGCACCAATCAGCAGGGGTGAATGAATTCATTCACAAGCTGCACACTCAGTCTGTTCTTTACATGAGGAAAAAAAAAAACAGCACACACGCGTAGATTCCTGACCAAAAAATGTGGGAGTTAATAATGACCAAAGAGGTTCCTGTTCCCTGGCCTAATCCTCTCTCCCCAACTCCTGGGTGATGCCCACAGGCTTCAAGTCAGGTCTCAAATCCATTGGACTCCCGTCACAGAGCTCTATCAGAAAGGATGTCACACATTTCACACTTACATACATTTTGCACCAGAAACAGCACTGCCAGCAGGAGCAGAGAGGTGACTGTCCCCCTGTACTCGGCACTGGTGATGCTGCAACTCGAGTTCTGTTTCCAGTTTTGGACCCCTCAAAGCAAGAAAGACACTGAGGCTTTGGAACGTGTTCAAAGAAGGGCAACAAAGCTGGTGAGGGCTCTGGAGCACAATGGGGCCATATGAGGAAAGGCTGCAGGAGCTGGGAATGCTCAGCCTGGAGAAGAGATGGCTCAGGGGAGACCTCATTGCTCAATATAACTTCCTGAAGGGAGGTTGTAGTGAGCTGGAGGATGGCCTGTCCTCTCGTGTTGTTATTGATAGGACTAGAGGGAATGGTTTCAAGCTGCGGCAGGGGAGATTCAGGCTGGACATTAGGAAATAGGACTTCTCAGAAAGGGTGGCCAAGCACTGGAATGGACTGCACAGGGAGGTGGTGGAGTCACCGACTCTGGGGTGTTCAAGGAACAACTGAATGCTGTGTTGAGGGACGTGGTTTAGTGGAAGCTATTAGTAATAGGAGAATGGTTGGACTGGATGATCTTTCAGGTCTTTTCCTACCCTGTTGATTCTATGCTTCTATGATTCATATGCTAAGAAGCAAGTAGAGGCTCTTTTGTTAAATTTTTCAATAGAGAGAAGAGTTTATATCTGCTTCTCCCAACAACAGAAACACGTTACCAGCTTTCCAAGCCCACCCGCCATACAGTAGGCAGACAACGCACACGTAAAGGAGCACGCGCATCCTCCCCGGCATAACTCGAGCCCACAACCCACCTTCAGATCTCTGTGGATTTCTCGTGTTTTACACCGATGCAGCCTCGCTGCAGCTCCATGGGTGTCACACCAGGCCTGCAGGATCTCTTGCTCCGCATACCGCACCCGCAGGCCTTGGTCCATGAGGACTGCCACCTGCCCTCCTGAGCAAAAACAAGCACTAAGAATGAGAGCAAAACAGACTGGATTCGCCCTGGCCTGGCCCAGGTCCCAGTCGTACCAAACAAAACCTGGGATGCAGACTGCTCCCCAAAACCCAGCTGGACACCTGCACACAAGAAGTTGATCAGATCCATCCCCAAGCAAGCACCAAGCCGCCCCAGGAAGCTCTTTGCCATCAGCTCCGTCATCGCCCTTCCTTTCCTCCACACCTCCATCCCAAAGTGGTTTCCACATCTGCCAGCATGTGTTACCTCCCACCTTCTCATCGCACAGTGCTTCCACAGCACCAAGTTTGCTTCCGGGGCCCTCCTTCGCTTCACTGTGCTAACACTCATGATTCAAATTACACTGACGTTCCAGGTGAGAACTGTACCTAACATTCCTCCTTCTACAAGCAAACAGGCCCAACACATGGTAGTAGAAATGCTTGCATCAAAAAGAAACAGAGATGGCACGGCAGGACAGACGTACTCGGTGTGCACGTTTGAAGCCATTTGAGAACCAAGTCATTCTTCCTGCAAAACCCCTGACTTCTGATCAAAGCTGAACAGTCACAACAACACCTGTTTCCATCAGCTGCCACCATCCAGAACAGCCAGCCTTCTTGCGGTCACCTGACCCAAACATCCCTTTGGCTCTGTGCTTGATTCCTGCAAGAGAGATGGGAGCTCGGCACGCACACCATCCTTCCAACACCCCAGCCCAGCAGCAAGGGATCACAGCACTGGCACAGCTGAAACAAAAAGGGTGTGCGAGTTTCCTGGTAGCACTCAGTGTGAACAAATCTACCACTGAGCAACACCATGAGCCCCCACTCACCTCAGCACAGGTCAACCTGTAACCCCAGCCTTCCCCTATCCATGTGCACACGCCCACCTGTGCGCCACCCTGCCTGCTTTGCACACCCCCATGCACTGCATCTTGTGCCCTCCTTTGCATTCACAGACGTGTGCAAACCATCCCTGGGAACACGTACGTGCAGCACCTGCTCAGAAGTAACATTCAAACTCTATTCTTTCATACTTCTTGATAGAGGACGGGAAAAACTCACTTCTGCATGGCGGTAAGGACAGTCTGTCCCCATCACATCCCTCTGTCTGCTAAAGGTGCAACTGGATCTCTTGCAGCCTGCTGGCTGCTGCTCACAAACGCAGGGAACTGCACCACGCTGATTCTAAAGAGAGAGAGGAAGAAACGGTGGTGGGAATGGGTACCCATGGTTTGCAGAGATGCTCCAGATTGTGCCAGAGATGGAATATCAGAGTGCTGGGACATCATTTATCACTAAGGAAAACACTTGGAAGCATATTCAGTCTGCATAAGCAGTCATTCCTGGGCACAGTTAGCTTTCCTATGGCTCAGCTGGAGGAGGCGGGTGCTCTCAGACACCTGCTCAGGGGGTTCAGCTGAGACACTTGCACAATGCTGGGATCATTCTGATGGAAACTATGTCTTCAGACGCCGTGGTGCAATCCATCCAAAATTATCATGCAGAGCCTTAGCTCTTGAACAGCACTTCTTCCCCACCCTTCACTACTCCAAGCAGCTCCAACAAACTTCTCAGAAGAAACCCAGGGCAGCAGAGACCTGGCAGACCATAACCAAGTGCAGCCTGCGCTTGGGAGGGCAGTGCCCACTCCTTGCTTCCACCCTGCTCCAGCACATTAAGGAGTCTGAGCCTCACTGTCCTTTTACAGCTGAAGACTTTCAGCACCTCATGCCAACATTTCTCACTAAGATACACCCAAGGCATTGAATGCTCTTCTCACTACCTCCTCCCAGTCCTCCCCTAGGAACACTAAGATTCTACAGCAAAAGCATCTATGCTGCAAGAGCACACTGAACCACCTGCAACAGTGAAACATGGTTTTGTAGAGTGGCTTTGAAAACACACCTTTAGACAGCTGTCTCCCTGTAGCCAAAAGGAAACCGAGCAGGAAAAGAAGAGTCCAGCCTGAAACACGCCCATGCTACTAGCCCAGGTTTTCCACGGTGAATGCAGAATCTGTCCTGTTCTTGAGGTAACAAATGACCAGTGGGTCTCCCCTTGCTCCACCCCTTCTCCTTAAAAGTGAGAAAAAGAGAAAACAAGCAGAAGAAACCCAGACGTACCTTTCCACACACAAAGCAGAAATTGGAACAGCAACAGCAACTGTCTCCCTCCTGAGACATGGTGGGGAGCATCCCAGAGGAAGCCCAGGTTCTTTGCTTCTCTCCACAGGGACTTCAAGCACTCCTGGCAAGAGCTGGTTTTGTTCCTTCTTCAACTGCTTCCATCACCAAAATCTCCTTTTGAAAAGGAACCCTAAAGAAAGAAGCAGCAAATGAAAAATAATGAGCAAGAACCACTTTCCCAGCTTTCTTCTGACACGCAATTTAGACCCTTGACTAGGGCAAGGACTTAAAATCAGCTGGTTCCAAGAATGATCAGAATTAGCACTGAAATCACTCACTGAACTGTAGCTGGTTACCTCCACATTCTTTTGCTTTTGGGAACAGATGGACACAGAGTTGAAGGACACAAGATAAATGACATCTACTTCACTGTAGGTGGTTAAGCTTGGAAGTAGGACTTGAGCAAGAAAAGCTTCTCAACTCCTTGTAAGACACAAAGCAGTGGGATGATTTCCCACTCCTGCAGAAAGTCTGATCTCTGCCACAGGTGGGTGAGTGACACAAAAGCTGAGCTGCCCATCCAGAAGCACGTGGGGCAGGGCATGGAGTGGTTACATACCAACATGTGAACAGGCACTCTCCTATCAGAAGGGAAATGCCTTCTCTCTTCCATGCCATGCCCACACCACTCCTCAGGGCTGCGCTGACAGCACGGAAACAATGCAGACATGTTTTTGTCA
Source organism: Excalfactoria chinensis (assembly GCF_039878825.1). Taxonomy (NCBI): domain Eukaryota; kingdom Metazoa; phylum Chordata; class Aves; order Galliformes; family Phasianidae; genus Excalfactoria; species Excalfactoria chinensis. The sequence continues at coordinate 759,469 of NW_027315570.1, read as the reverse complement.
TCGTGGTGGTTTTTCACAGACCCAAAAAATGAGATATTGGGTTGCCGTGCGGGTTCCTGGGTGACATTGCCATTTCCAAGCCATTGCTTCCTAGGGGCAAAGAAGGTAAAATGCTTTAACAATTTTTCACCCAGAGATTGCTATTTTACCATTCTTTTATGCAAAAAAGGAGGACAACACAGCAGATTCTTGCAGCTGCATCAATGCCCTGGGTGCTAAAGGAATGCAAAGACAGAAATATCAAACATCCCTATGTTATTCCCATACAAGGAGGGAAATTATGTTTAGTAATATCTTTTATTATTTAAAAGAGGTAGTTGGCACTCCTAAAGGAAAATCCCAGGCCTCAAGTTCTGACAGTGCGGCAATCTGGAATGGACTCAGATGTGGATGACCCAAATGATTAATTCTGGGTTCTAACATCCCTTCTATGCATTGACACGTTTTCTCTCTTAACTTTCCCAGCCATCACATGTCCGCAGAACATCCAACAAACTCTCCTTCACTGCGCACGTAGGCATTCATCCAACCACAGCCATCAGTCATTCCTAGCCATGCACTCTCCCTCCAGTCATGGTCAGTATCACGTGGCCATCACGCAGCTTACTTGACTCAGTTTTTCTCTTGTTCTGGAGGTGTCCTTGGTTCCCAGCCTTACCTTCTCATGCCGTTCATCTCGCTGTGCAGCTCCTGCTCTGAATAGTCTTCTTATGTTCCCACGGGACAGGTGGAAAATGAAGACACGGCCCCTGCCACCAAGGTCAGCTCTGCAGCACACATGACCTGAGGAGCACTTGGCTACTCATGCAAACTGCGCAGTGCAAGGAAGATTGTTGCCTGTTGCACTTCTTCTTCTAATGGCTCAGAAAGTAGCTTTCCTACCTAGTAAATGGGAAAAGAATATTAATAATAATAATAAAATGAAAACAAAAGCCTGACACAAAGCAGACGTGATTGTTACTATGGAATTAAGGAGGGCGAGGGATTGGCCCTCTACATGAAGAAGCTGACTGCAAAGGACTAAGAACAGTCAGGATCACATGGAGAACTTGTGGGTCAAATTAGGGACTGAACCAATCATGGGCTTCTGCAGCTGAGGGTCTGTTGACGGGCCCTGCTTACTGCAGCTACCAGAAGCACCGCGCTCACTGACTCAACTTGATGGGGGATTCCAGACAGGCTGGGAAATCAGCATGGCTGGCTGCAAGCTGTCTGAGAGACTGCTGGAGTGCACTGAGAAGAACTGTGTGGCCCAAGCATTGAGCACACCAAGCAGAAGGGAAGCATTACTGGACACGGTGCACAGCAGGGCTTAAGACTGGAGGTGGTCAGGGCTGTAGTGACCATGCCCTCCTGGAGTTCCTCATCTCAAGGAATGCAGGCCTGGCAAAAAGCAAAGTCAGGACCCTGAGCTTCAGGAGAGTCAGCTGCAGGCTGTTCAAAGAATTACTGGACAAGAGCCACTGGAAAACTGTTCTGAGGGGCAAAGGAATGGAAAAGAGATGGGAACATGCACAGAAAAACTTTCTCAGAGCTGCCTACACCTACCACAAACATCCCTGTGTGTGCACCTCTGTGCAACCCAACTCCTCAACACACCAGCACACAAAGCTGGTGAGGGCTCTGGAGCACAATGGGGCCATATGAGGAGAGGCTGCAGGAGCTGGGAATGCTCAGCCTGGAGAAGAGATGGCTCTGAGCAACACCGTGAGCCCCCACTCACCTCAGCAGAGGTCAACCTGCACCCCAGCCATCCGCCCATCCACGTGCACACGCACACACCTGCGCCACTCTGCCTGCTTTGATCACCCACATTCACGCACCGCACCTTGTGCTCTCCATTGCATTCACAGACGTGTGCAAACCATCCCTGGGAACACGTATGTGCCTACACCTACCAGTAAACATCCCTGTGTGTGCACCTGTGTGCAACCCAACTCCTCAGCACACCCCTGTGCAAGCACACATTGGTGCCACCGCGTCCACGCACTATCCATGTGCTCACACACACTCACGTGTCCACATCCCCTAGTGCAGCCCTGTGCGCACACACACAGACACACGCGTAACCCCTTCCTTTCACTCCCAAAGTGCACGCACACACCGGTACCACAATGTCCTTGCGGAGCTCCAACACTCTGCACACCCCTGTGCACGCACATGTATGTGCATGCTCATCCTTGCACACATACCCACTGACCTACACACACCTGAGCAACCCCACTGCTTTGGACACTCACAAAAACAAATGTGTGCAACACCATCCGTGCACAAATCCACACACACACACACACAAAACATGGAACCCCACTGCTTTGCACAATCCTGTGCACACTCACGTGTGTCATGCACTCATTTCCCAGCCAGTCCTCGTGGGGTCTCTTACTTAGGACGGGAGTGCAGGGGAGCAGCCAGAAGCTGTTTGCATTCCCTGCTGTCTGCTGGGCAGGTTTGTTGGCGATGCTTGGGTTGCTTTGCTTTCCCTTGGGAGGTGGGAAGGAGCTTTGGGTTGGAGGCACATCCCGTGCCAGAGCATCCCGATGGCACGCGTGGGATCAGCAGGTCTGTCAGAGAAGTGGGTGAGGTTGCACGCCAAGCTGCAGCAGAGGAAGGGGAGGAGGGCCCAGCACAGCTCTGCACCACGCTCTGCCACGCTGGGCAGCTTGTTCCTGGCTCAGCAGTGCCATCAGACAAGAAGCAGGGAAGGAAAGCAAGGATGGGGGTACCATCAAACAGAGTCCGTGCAAGCCTGTGCAAGACAAACAGACCCAGAGCTTGTGTGTTTTTTCTGCTTTTGTAGCATTTGTGTGCTGTAGCTGAGCAAAAGGTTCTGCTGCTTGATTCTTCTTCTGCAACAGCCACCTACTGGTAAATGGCTTTGGGGATGGAGGATGTGACAGAAAGCATTTGTCTGCACGACAGCGTAGTTACACTTGGTCTAGAGAGTGAGAGAGGCTGGCAGCACTGCCTGATGTTGGTCAGGGTGAGCTCCTTCTTCCGCAGCGTGATGATGGCAGGGACAGCTCAGAGGTGGGAGCTGGGAATGGACACGGCAGGAGGACAGAGGTGTGAGGGAGCAGCCAAGGCAGCGAAGAGCATCAAAAGGCCCTGAAAAGCATCACAAAGCCACAGCCAGGAAGCTTGGGGTTTGCATGAGCAGCATCCAGGATGCCAGAGACTATGTGCTCCCCTAAAAAATGGTAACAGAGCTCTCGCTGCAGGCATCACAAAACCAGGCAAAATGGGAACACACCCAGAGCTCTGCTGCACGCACCCCACAGTCACAGCATTGCAAGCTGAGCTGCCTTGCTGTTTCTTGCATTCATCATGGTCCCTGTGAATGAAGACTTGGAACACAGTCAAGGCGTTGATTGAGCACCAGAGTGCCTTTATTCAATCGGAGAAAGGAGGACGGGAGAGGGACGGGGAAAGATGGGATTCATCCTCTGTTGTTGAGGAGAGAGTGGCTCAGAGCTCGTGTTGCTGCCTGGTGCCTGGGACTGCAGGCCTGACTCCAAGTCCCCCTCCAAGAGTCTCAGCTTCTCCTCAGTGACACTGCCTTGGTCCTGCTTGGAGGTGCCGCTGTCGGGGCACTCGGGCTGTCTTTGGGCTGGGCTGCACTGCAAAGGCACCGCACAGGTCGCCCATAGAGAATTTCATATGGGCTTCATCCTTCCTTGGTTGGGGTTTTCTTCGAATTCTCACAAGTGCCAGAGGCAGTGCTTGCAACCTTGGTATCCCAGCCTCTTGGACAACTTTTAGTATTTGCAGCTTAGATAAATGGTTCCTCTTTTCCACCTGGCCACTTGACTGTGGCATGTAAGGTGTATGCAACTGCCAATTGATTCCCAATAAAGTACTGACTTGTTGAACCACTTTAGCAATAAAAAGGGGGCCTCAATCTGAAGAGATTGTTCCTGGCACCCAGAACCTTGGAATTATTTCTTGTCACAAAACTTTTGTTACTTCCCTGGCCTGGTTAGTCCGGCACGGGTATGCCTCAGGCCATCCTGGAAAGGTATCTGCTAAAACTAACATGCATCTGTACCCCCCTTTTCTTGGCAGCTCTGAGAAATCTACCTGCCATTATTGTCCTGGCTAATTTCTCTCCCTGTTTGCCCTAACTGAACTTTGTGGCCTGTGTTAGGATTATCTGGTAAACAAACTTCACCTTGCTGGGTCACTTGCCTAATGGCAGTATACCCATTTCGGGTGACCACTCGTTGAACAAGATATTTATATAATGCTTCTGCTCCCCAGGGAGTTTTCCTATCTTCAGTCACCACAGCCCATCATATGGCTGCTGGAATCATTCTTTTCCCTTGTGCTGGAAAGCTCCATCCTTCCTCTTTTAGCTGCCCTTCCTGATAATTATTTATCGAGTTCCAATACTCTTTGGAGTGCTTTGGCTCACCATCCACCTGCATGTTACCATCTGGAATCAAGGAAGCCTCCACCACCTCACCCTCTGCCGCTCGCTTTGCTTCTCTGTCAGCCAGCGCATTTCCCATTCCTTCAGCACTGTCTCCCCTTTGCTGGCATCAACAGTGCATTTTAGCAACCTTCTCCAGCTGTTGGACTGCCTCCAGGAGTCTGGCTATTTCTTCAGCGTGTTTAAGACCTTTCCCTTGGCTTGACAACAGTCCTCTTTCTTTCCATATTGCTGATATGGGTGCATGAACAGCACTAAGGCATATTTTGAATCAGTCCATATCTTCATCTTCCCATGTCGAACAAAGCTGCTCCCGTCTGTGTACCAGGCGTCTTCCGCATCCTCCAGTGGTTCTTCTTTCAAGTCTCTGCAACTGGAATACACTGCTTTCATAGTCCCTAAACAGTCGTGAGACACAGGTTCTCCTGTAATTGCATTAAGAAAAGCAGCTGGATTTACAATATTTGTTACTGTTATTTCTCCATCATCTTGCTCCACTAGAATGGCTTGATACTTCAGAAATCTCTGAGGGGAAAGCCAATGTCCCCCTTTCACCTCCAGCACTGGAGAGACCGTGTGGGATACCAGTGCAGTTCTCTTCTGCCCCATTGTCCTAATGCTGGGGCCTTCATTAACTCCTCTTTCCACTGCTTTCAACTGGGCCACAGTCCAGGCTGGTGACTGTGCTTTCTGGCAGGCAGAATTGATCACCTGAGGAATTCAGCTTTATTTGCCTTCATCTGTGTTCCCTCTTGCTGGATCTCATGCACTCTGCTGGCTTCTGTCTGTGTTTCTACTCCAAGAAGAAAATGGGTCTTCACAAACCAGAACATTGGAAAAGCACCCTCAAGTCTGCTGTTTGAGCCTTCTTCATTTCAAGAGCATATGCTTTCATCTCCTCAGCACTCAAACACTTATTGATTGTTTACATGGAACCTTCTCTCTCCGAGGCTGTAGCCACTGTCTCTTGTCCTGGCAATGGCACCACTGACCAGATCACCTCCATTCTCTGCATCCTCCATTCTCTGCATCCTCATTTGCACATGGATAAGACCTCCCCTGAATCTTCTCCAGGATTAACAGTCCTAGCTCTCTCAGCCTTTCCTTATAGGAGAGATGTTGCAGTCCCTTTATCATCTTCTGAGCCCTCTGTTGGATTCCCTTAAGTATGATTCTTGTAACAGACAACTCAGATCAGGACACGATGATCGATGTGTGGTCTCAACAATGCTGAACTGAGGGCAAGTATCGTCTCTCTCAATCTGCTGGCAGTACCTTGCTTATATGCAGCCCAAGGATATCATTAAGTTATTTTTGGTGTATTTTTTCTTTTTCTTTTTATTTTCTTTTTTCTTTTTTTCTGTTTTTCTTTTTTTCATCAAGTTCACATTTCTGGTTCACACTCACTCTGTATTACTCACTATGTTGCTCCGGGAAACGATGGGACTTTTCCTCTGTTATTGAGGAGAGGGTGGGTCAGAGATTGTGTTGCTGCCTGGTGCCTGGGACTGCAGGCCTGACTCCAAGTCCCCCTCCACGAGGCTTGGCTTCTCGTCAGTGACACTGACTTGCTCCTGCTTGGAGGTGTCGCTGTCAGGGCGCTCAGGCTGTGTTTGGGCTGGGCTGCCCTGCAAATGCACTGGGCCACAGTCCAGGCTGGTGACTGTGGCTTCTGGCAGGCTCTGGTCAGGCCCTTCAGGAGAGCTGGGAGAAATGAGTTCCTGAGCAATGATGACCTCCTGCTCTCCGTCGCTGCTGTCAGAAGGAAGGCTGTCATTTGAATTGCAGCCTGACTCCAAGTCCCCCTCCAAGAGGCTCGGATTCTCCTCAGTGACGATGACCTGGTCCTGCTTGGAGGTTTCGCTGTCGGGGCACTCGGGCTCTGTTTGGGCTGGGATGCACTGGAAAGGCACTGGGCCATCGTCCATGCTGTTGACTGTGGTTTCTGGCAGGCTCAGGGCAGCCCCTTCTTCACAGCTGGGAGAAATGAGTGCCTGAACAACCATGACCTCCCGCTCTCCGTCGCTGCTGGCACTCAGAACGCTGTCATTTGAATTGCAGCGACTTGTGCTTCCTGTGAGCTTTCCATTGATGGAAGCACGCTCTGAGCCATCAGCTCTTGACTCGGCTCTTCTGGGTTCACAATGGGTCGATTCACCTAGGAAGGAGTGGACACACAGGGGTTAGAGTCCAACTTTCTCTGCCCATGGGGGCAAAGGCTTGGTGCTGCCTGTCAAGTAGGCTTCAAAAAGCTTGAGAGGCTCCTTTGGGAAAACAGGGGTCAGCTGAAGATGCCAGGCACGGGCTTGAATGCCAGAAGGAGGTACAAGCCCACTGAAAGCATGAATTCTACCTGTGTTGCTGACAAGCAGTGTTTTGAAAGCTGGATTTGCACCCTTACCTGCCAGGACCACGAGATCTGCTTCTGTGGGCTCCCTGGCACTGCGCTGCTGTTGGCGTTTGGCCACAGGGGATGGTCTGCGCAGGCAGAAGCAGGACCACCAGCTGCCAGCTGGTGATTCCTTGCTCTTTCTGGGAGAACGTGGTCTGGAGAGAAAACAGAGCATGCTGTCAGTCGTGGTGCAGGGTGAGGGAAGAGTCACACCGAGCCCTTGCCAATAGTTGCCTGTTCCTGGCACTGCCTGCTTTCTGCTGAAACACAGCTTCGAAACGCGCTCTGTTGCAAACAGCAGAGGACGCTTCCATTCCTACAGCTCAGCCCTCAAGTCCTGCTTGAGGACTGAAGAAGAGAGGCAGAGCATGTGAGCAAAGGCTCCGCAGCCGGACAGGACAGGAGCTGGCAGGAGTAACTGCTTTCTGAGGAACTGTGCAGCCATAAAGGCGGCTCAAAAGCACCTCTGACTCTTACACTAACACCTCCTCGGCCTCAGCTCACTGCCATCTTTAATTTCTAGTGCCAGCAAGTCTGACCAACAGCTCTGCTTAGAGGAGAACTGGAACTGGTTTCAGGCATGTGGCCCTGAAATCTGGAAAACCCCAACGTTTCCAGGTACAGCCAGCATAGTCCAGGATAGACGTCAGCGTGGCTTTCTGCATCTCGTGACTGCCTGCCCAACCAGGAAGGAAAGGCACCCTTGTGTGGCTCCACTGAGCCCATCGGGCAACTGTGTGTTAGTTGAATCCTCGGAGATATAGTGGACAAAAAGTAAACCAATAAAGACCACCTGACCAATGATGATAGGGGCTGGAAAGGGAAGTCCTCTTTACCTTTCAGATGGAAAATCAAGGATTGTGTGGAATCTCCCAGGTCCGGCTGTGGGGCCTTCCTCCACTTCAATCTCACTGCCTGGTGTCACTGCAGGAGAGCTGCTCTGGCCTCTTCTCAGAGCCTGTGCCTCCTGCAGCGTGAGCAGCTTTGTGGCACACACAGACTTGGGCACAGGTGGAGAATTGTGCCCTGCAAGGGAAAACCACAGGTAAGAGGGAGGATCAGAAAGCAGCAGCACAGCCATCCCAGTTCTGCATTTCTCTCAGACTTGCTTATCCGAGCCACTGGAAGAAGAGGAGCTCAAAGTAACCGGCTGCTCAGAGGTATGCTCGTGGCAAAGGACACAGTCATAATTAAGAGCTGCTCACTGTATCAAAACAGGCATAAAAAAACAAAACCAAAAACAAATAAAACCCTAGAAAATGGATCTGGGAACTCAGAAAGCTTTGCTGCCACATATCAATCATGCTTCACCCCCATTCAAAACATCCTAAAGGCAGGGATGGTTTTCTCCATGTAAAGTCTGTCCTCGGACATTCTCAGGATCCAGAAAGAGGGTGCCATATTCTCATCTAAGCCCGGAAGCCTCCTGTCCCGTTGAGAGTCAAAGCGTATTTGAAAGATCTTGGAGAAGGCCTGGATTGGATCAAGATCAAGCTAATGGAGGAAGACGCTCACCTGCTCCCTCTCCCATGGCTGACGTGGCGTTGGAGCAGAAGAGGACTTCTGTGTGGCCAATCAGGAATTCCACCACAGCCGTCTGCCTCTGCACTTCCAAGCAGGCAGCTCCTCCACTGGCGCAGGGAGACTGGCTCTGCTGGGATCTGAAGAAAAGGCAGATTTTACAAGTCGTTCCTGCAAGACTGTTTCCCCAGGTCTGAAGTTTTGCAGCCCAAAGCAGTCAGACTGGGCTCTGGAGACTTCCGCAGTGGGCAATCAGCGATGCCACTGACAAAATTCTCCCGGATGATCAAGGACACAGCAGTCCCAGCTCAACAAGGGAGCAGAAACTGCCGTCTAGAAATTGTGCCCCTGGGGTTGGGGGAGAGCAGTCCAGGCTCCTCCTCTGCTGCCAGCCACTTCTGACAGCTTTTACAGGAGAAGAGCACACAAGAGGAAGAAGAAGGGAGGATTGCTTTCTTTCTGGAGAGCAGAACTAAGCGTTGTGCTTCAACAGAAAAAGAGGTTTACCTTAAGAGGTTTGGAGCCCACACAATCGCCAAGTTCTGAGCGTCCATGTTGGTGACCGAGCAGCTGCCAGCGAGAGACGCCAAGTGCCTCATCAGGTACTCGAGTGTCCTGGAAAACAAGAGGGGCAGATGTTCAGCACCAAAAAGCAAGCCGTGCTGCAGTGCCCTAAACAAACCTCACTTCATACTAGTTGATGTCATTGCTACCGTCCCTGAATAGGAAGTAGATAAAACGTTCCCAGTGTCACAATGCTGCAGCACCAAGCCCCAGCACAGCACAGCCGCAGCCATCGGCTGCACCAACCGTGCTCCCGTGCCAAGGAACTGACCCAATGAATTGACCCAGTGCAGCCTTCAGCCGCTTCAGCGTGCAGACGCATGATGCTGCTGGTGTGAGGCAACACCTGGAATCGCATCGTGGCCCTCTGAAAGGCAGCAGGGCTGAGCTCAGCAGACCGAGCGCAGCACTGACCTGTAGTGAGGAGCGGGCAGCTGCTGGATGGCGTCCTTCATCCTGACCAACCGCTCCTCCTCTGTACCAGCACAGGCAGCGTCCTGGAAAAAGGCAGGAAGGGATTCAGACACCAGTCAGCCAAGAGAGCTGCCACAGGTTTGGGAACCGTGGGGATAGCGTGCTGGTGGTCAGCACCAAGGCAGACTTGATGCCTTCCAAGAGGCATCAGGGGAACACTGCAGCACACAGCCTGTGTCATCAAGGCCAAGCAGTGCAAGGCATTGCCCTGTGCTTACCGTGAACTTGTCATACAGCTGGTTTGTCAAAAGAGGGTTTGGGAGCTCCCTGAAGAACATCTTGCATAGGGAGCTCACACTGTGAATGTCACGGACGCTGAGCTCGGGCACCTGCTCTGAATCAAATTCATGGCTGCAGAGAAGGACACAGGATTGGGCAGAGGGCTTTGAGAAAGAGGAAAGCAAGTCCAAAGCCACACCAAATACAGTCAAGACAAGGAAGGGCTTCCTCTGAACGCCCGCAGCATGGCACGTGCCCCTGCTGACAGCTGTGTCAGTCGCAGCACTCTTACCGTAGGCGCTGGATCCTGGACGCCACGCCGGACAGGCGGTAGATCCCCCGCACCACGCCATGCTGCTCGACGAACTCGGCGCAGCTCTGCAGGACCTGGGGGACTACAGAACAAGAGCCAGCGGTTAGCTCAGCTTCTGACTCAAGTAAGTAAGCTGTGCTCTTCTCCCATCCCAGCCACTAAGCCCAGCCGGGCCACCGCTTGCTTCCTCCTTAGAGGAGAAAGCTGGCAGAGACAGCTGTGAGGAAACTGCACAGAGATGTCTTCCTGGCTTTCCAGAAATGCCACCACCTATCATCTTCAGATGCCCAACCGAGGAAGATCTCAGCAATGGGCTGTTCCTTACCATCACGGCCAGAGCGGAGAAGGTGCTCCCCCAGGTCACACCCAAACACCCCTTCCTTCTCCGGCTCCGGCTGCTCCGATCTCCTGGGGCGGGCCTTCACCACCGAACGAAGGAAGGGTGGGAGCTTGCCCCGTTTCTTCGGCACTGCGCAACAAAACAGAGAAACCAGTTCGTTTCAGGCTTGGATCGGTTGCACGAGGCCGAGCGTAACACATTCGACCGAGCACGTAACAATGGGAAGAACATTCCCAACAAGGACACGCAGGAACGGTATTTCCCCATCCCTGCAAGTCCCCAAGGTCAGGTCGGAAGGGGCCCTGGACAGCCTGCTCTCGTCTCCTACAAAATGCAGAGGCTGGCCACCCAGACTGAGGCAGGGGCCTTGGAGCCTGATGATCCTTTAGGCCTATTCCAACCCCAAGCCATTCCAGGAGAATTCTGTGACTTCCCCAAGCCCAGGAATAAACACAGTGGGGTTGGGCCAGATCTCTCCGTGTTCCCATGGACCTTAATGCAGTCATCCTTGCTAATCTTGCTCAACTCGGGCATTAACGAAACCCCTGAAAGCCACGCTCTGACCCCAGCTTACTAACCCGCAGTATCAAATGTAACATGTGTACCTGGCTTTCGCAATGAATTGACCAGGGACTCAGGAACTTCTCCGCTAATGAGTTCCACGCACTCACTAGGGAAAGATCCCACCTGTAACAAGAACAAAAAGACAGCTGGGCATTAGCCCCAGCCCAGAGCCAAAGGGAAGGTCCTCTGACAGCGACACAGGGCAACCGTTTGCATCCGGAAGCCATCCTGTGCAGGCAGAGCAGCTCCAAGCTGAGATTCCTGACTCTACTGAAGTTGTGCTCTCCTGTTGGAAGCATGTGCCTACCTGAAAGCCACGCTTGCCTCTCCACCAGGGGCTCAGCTCCTTTGGTGGCATAGCAATAATGCACACCACGTCTCCCACCTGCAAGAGATCAAAACGGCAACCCTAGCTTCAGCACAGCTGGCAGGAAAACACAGCTCAAATAACTGCCTTCTTCTGCGATGCAGAATATCCTAAAGCTTGACAGCCATTGCACCAATGCAGCCCCCAAGGCATTTTCCCTTCTAAAACTGAACTTGGAGGTACAGGAGTTACACAACATACACAATACAGCCGTGCAGTAGGAAACGGGTCTCAAAACCAGCAGGCTCTCTGCCAAAGGCTACGCAAGAGCTCCAGTTGAACCACGGGCATCAGTTAAGCAGGGCTTTCTGAACACATCTGCACACTTCACACCCAGTCTGCTGCTGCTCAGAGACCAGGCTCCCATACTGGGCAGGATCTGCTTGATCAGGAGGTTCAAATGCCCAGTCAAACCATACTGGAGAGATGGCTGAACTGCTCCCAACCCAGCACAAGTCTAAGCTGGAACCAAACCTTTGAAGCTTCACCTCACGAGACATTCTGAAGGTGTCTGAGAATATTCCTGAGGCATTCACACCCTAGACTCTCCCATGCATGACAACAAGGATTGCCTGTAACTGCTTACCTCCAGGGAGAGCTCATCCGGCCCCTGGGCGACGTAACGCTTAATAACATGGGCTGCCGCAATCGCTGGCACGTTGAAAGATGACTCCGCACGCACCAGCTGCGGCTTCCACATGTTATCAGCCTGCAAAACAGAGCACAGGCCGTGGTCAGGAGCTGAGGACAAACCAGGAGGATTACAAGGTGAGGAGCACATCTGCAGAGAAAGCTGCAGGAAATGCGCTCCCTCCTGCTCAGGAGCACTTCAGAAGGAGCTGCACGTCTCACGACAGTACTTTCTCTTCCTGGCATGCAGCAGGATCGCCAGGCCATGCAAAGATGCATCTCTCTCTACACAGACTCATCAGCAATGGCACTGGCGTGGACAGGTGGCCTGGCCCCCTTTGGCCCACTCTTTCCTGTAGGAGAGTACATCTGCGGCTCCCTCTGCTAGCTCAACACAGGGAACAAAGACAAGTCAGAGCTTCATACTGTACCTCCGTGCCCACCACCTCGGGCTCACATCTGATCTCGCTGCATGCGTTGCCCATCCCAGCAGGTGTGACAAGCTGAAACAGAGCAGAAACACACTTCTGTTTTCTCTATTCACCCAGCACAGTATGGAGGGACTTCTTCAGAGCTACCCTTGCATACCCTGCGGCATAGGCAAGTGTTCGAGAAACTACCCCTTGCTTCAGTAAATTCAAACGTGACAGCCTATTAGGCAGCGCTGTACCAAGTTGCTATCCCTCTGCCAGCAGATGGGGACTCTGGCACAGAGCAGCAGATGCATTCGCCCAGAGCGCTCTGACAGTGCGACAGCAGGGCATTAGACAGCACCCTTCTGAGGGCTGAGCTGGAGGGCAGTGAAGAAACCCACAGCATGCAAAACGACGTGGTGGGACAAAACATGGCACGTACCTGGCAACGAGATCACCTCAGGCTATCTGCAGCAGTTCCTGGTCACTCTGCTCAGATCTTATGAGAGCAAAAGCTGCACCAAGGCAGTGGGCAGAGGGTGGGCAGAGGAGAGAGAAAGAGCAGGTCAGTGAGCAGGGCTAAGACAGCCATGGCATAACGCACACAGCACAATCGTCCCATCCACTTGCTGCAAGACATGCTGAGTCTCAGGCTATGTGATGCCTGTCCGCCCAGCAGCTTTACTCTGCTTCCACAATTGAGCAAAGAAGACGGCTGAAGAAGCATGGGACGGGTGCCACCTTTATGGACACCCCCTTTGGAACATGTGTACCGGGGGAAAATGACGTCTGATGCTCAAGAGTAAGCAATACGGTGCTGGGAGCTCCGACAGCCAGCACTTCTCAACACCTCACTGCTCACCCGTCCATCCCACACCGGCTCAGCTTACCTACAGGATGCTGCGCACGATGGTACTCAAACAAAGGCACTAAAGGCACAAGAACAACAAGCCAACCAACCACTCCGAACTCCTACACGCCCACAAAGGAACATAGAACACACCACTCCTCTCCACATGCCAGCCGCTTATGACATCACCAACAGCCACCAGCCTGCTCCACCATGACCCCCCACAAGGGGGGGAGGCAAGACCCCCTGGTCACATCTGATTCCAACACGGCACCACAACATTCCAGAACTCAGGGTGGGGTTGGAATTACGTCCTGGTGTGGCAGCGCAATGGGAGGTGTTTGGGCACAGCTGAAGAGCTGGCAGACACCTGACGTTTCCAAAGGAGGGTGCCAGGTTATCTCTCAGCATTCTTTTGCAGGGCTCTTTGGGATGCTTCAAACCCATTTCACTGCCTAGGTCATTTCTAGCAAGTCCAGCTGACAAATGTCACTTTGTCTGGGTAACGCCTCTATGCATCATGAATGAAAAAGAAAATAAAATGGGCACGCGACCCTATGAAACTTACCTCTCTGCTCTTGTTGTCAGCCAGACACCCAAGATGAGCATTGCGTGTCCCTGCTCCTGAATGGAGATGCACCCAAGTCTGTGCTCCACTCTGCTCCACCTAAGTGCCTAAAAGAAACACAGACAGAGATGATTAGAAGATTCTTTGCGCAGACAAAAGCACAGGCTGCACACCTATTCTCCTTAGCAAGTAATACTACTTGAGAATCCACAGCCAGTTTTATGAGAGGTAGTATGAAAAATGAACAGAAAGGAAATAGATTCATTAAAATAACCTAGTTAATCCTCTCCCCGTCAAAAAGGAGGCCTTCTGGGCACTGTAAGCAGCAGTTCTGAGAACACCTTGCACCACAAATTGTGGCACATGCAGTTTCTTCCCACAGGCCCCTCGCTTCTGTCGTTAGTGTCAGATCCACTCAGGTTCAAATACGTGGATCAGAACAGCCATTCAGTTCTGCTGAGGCAGGATCCCACCGCTGGGATGTCCCCCAGTCCCATTCCCTGCTTCTCCTGGCACGGGTGGGGAAAGGAGCAGCAAGTGATATCACCTACCCAGACTTCTGCTGGGCCTTCCATTCGGTTGCCCATCCCTGGGAGAAGCAGGGGAGCTCTCGTGGCACAAAGCTCGGGGCTGGAGAAATCAAGGCTGCCTCTAAGATGGTGCTTTCAAACAGCACGAGTAACTGGATGTAGGACTTGAAACACAAGGGTAACATGAAAAAGCCACCAGTCCCCACGGATGGGGCTATTCGCAGAGACAACAGCTGCGTGCTTTCCAGCAGTGTGATGCTCACCCAACAAAGCGCTCAGCCAGCAGATGCCTCCAGCGTCTGAGCACCCATTTGGAGATGGTTTTCTTAACATCCAAGCTGAATCTCCCCTCATACAACCTGAGGTTGTTCCCTCCACTCCTGTCACTAGTTACATGGGAGAAGAGCAGGACAACCCTCACCTCCACATAACCTCTCTTCTGTTAGTCACAGAGAGTGATATGGTTTTCCCTGAGCCTCCTCTCTTCCAGACTAAATCATCCCAGTTCCATAAGAAGCTCCCCATAAGACTTGTGCTCTAGACACCTCACAGCTTCACTGGTCTCCTCTGGACACATCTCAGCATTTCATTGCAGTGAGGGGCCCAGAACAGAACACAGAACTCAAGGTGAGGACTCACCAGTGCTGAGTACAGGGGGATGATGGATTCCCTGCTCCTGCTGGCTCCAGCCTTCTGCATTCCAATTCCAATCTCAACCATTCCTGCCGTGGTAGGACTTGAATCCTCATTTGGGGCTGGAGCTCAACAGGTCAGCACATCAGAAATAACACAACGTGCCACTGGAAGACGTGTCTCAAAGCCCAGAAAATCCAACTCTCTGACCTCAGCACAACTCACCAACCAAGAGCCAGGCCTTGACAACTTGGCTGATCTGAGCACGCGGGAGGGGGCCAGACAGGGGACCACAAGTGTCCATTTCCACTGCAGCTCCCTGTAGAGAACAGCACCAATCAGCAGGGGTGAATGAATTCATTCACAAGCTGCACACTCAGTCTGTTCTTTACATGAGGAAAAAAAAAAACAGCACACACGCGTAGATTCCTGACCAAAAAATGTGGGAGTTAATAATGACCAAAGAGGTTCCTGTTCCCTGGCCTAATCCTCTCTCCCCAACTCCTGGGTGATGCCCACAGGCTTCAAGTCAGGTCTCAAATCCATTGGACTCCCGTCACAGAGCTCTATCAGAAAGGATGTCACACATTTCACACTTACATACATTTTGCACCAGAAACAGCACTGCCAGCAGGAGCAGAGAGGTGACTGTCCCCCTGTACTCGGCACTGGTGATGCTGCAACTCGAGTTCTGTTTCCAGTTTTGGACCCCTCAAAGCAAGAAAGACACTGAGGCTTTGGAACGTGTTCAAAGAAGGGCAACAAAGCTGGTGAGGGCTCTGGAGCACAATGGGGCCATATGAGGAAAGGCTGCAGGAGCTGGGAATGCTCAGCCTGGAGAAGAGATGGCTCAGGGGAGACCTCATTGCTCAATATAACTTCCTGAAGGGAGGTTGTAGTGAGCTGGAGGACGGCCTGTCCTCTCGTGTTGTTATTGATAGGACTAGAGGGAATGGTTTCAAGCTGCGGCAGGGGAGATTCAGGCTGGACATTAGGAAATAGGACTTCTCAGAAAGGGTGGCCAAGCACTGGAATGGACTGCACAGGGAGGTGGTGGAGTCACCGACTCTGGGGTGTTCAAGGAACAACTGAATGCTGTGTTGAGGGACGTGGTTTAGTGGAAGCTATTAGTAATAGGAGAATGGTTGGACTGGATGATCTTTCAGGTCTTTTCCTACCCTGTTGATTCTATGCTTCTATGATTCATATGCTAAGAAGCAAGTAGAGGCTCTTTTGTTAAATTTTTCAATAGAGAGAAGAGTTTATATCTGCTTCTCCCAACAACAGAAACACGTTACCAGCTTTCCAAGCCCACCCGCCATACAGTAGGCAGACAACGCACACGTAAAGGAGCACGCGCATCCTCCCCGGCATAACTCGAGCCCACAACCCACCTTCAGATCTCTGTGGATTTCTCGTGTTTTACACCGATGCAGCCTCGCTGCAGCTCCATGGGTGTCACACCAGGCCTGCAGGATCTCTTGCTCCGCAAACCGCACCCGCAGGCCTTGGTCCATGAGGACTGCCACCTGCCCTCCTGAGCAAAAACAAGCACTAAGAATGAGAGCAAAACAGACTGGATTCGCCCTGGCCTGGCCCAGGTCCCAGTCGTACCAAACAAAACCTGGGATGCAGACTGCTCCCCAAAACCCAGCTGGACACCTGCACACAAGAAGTTGATCAGATCCATCCCCAAGCAAGCACCAAGCCGCCCCAGGAAGCTCTTTGCCATCGCCCTTCCTTTCCTCCACACCTCCATCCCAAAGTGGTTTCCACATCTGCCAGCATGTGTTACCTCCCACCTTCTCATCGCACAGTGCTTCCACAGCACCAAGTTTGCTTCCAGGGCCCTCCTTCGCTTCACTGTGCTAACACTCATGATTCAAATTACACTGACGTTCCAGGTGAGAACTGTACCTAACATTCCTCCTTCTACAAGCAAACAGGCCCAACACATGGTAGTAGAAATGCTTGCATCAAAAAGAAACAGAGATGGCACGGCAGGACAGACGTACTCGGTGTGCACGTTTGAAGCCATTTGAGAACCAAGTCATTCTTCCTGCAAAACCCCTGACTTCTGATCAAAGCTGAACAGTCACAACAACACCTGTTTCCATCAGCTGCCACCATCCAGAACAGCCAGCCTTCTTGCGGTCACCTGACCCAAACATCCCTTTGGCTCTGTGCTTGATTCCTGCAAGAGAGATGGGAGCTCGGCACGCACACCATCCTTCCAACACCCCAGCCCAGCAGCAAGGGATCACAGCACTGGCACAGCTGAAACAAAAAGGGTGTGCGAGTTTCCTGGTAGCACTCAGTGTGAACAAATCTACCACTGAGCAACACCATGAGCCCCCACTCACCTCAGCACAGGTCAACCTGTAACCCCAGCCTTCCCCTATCCATGTGCACACGCCCACCTGTGCGCCACCCTGCCTGCTTTGCACACCCCCATGCACTGCATCTTGTGCCCTCCTTTGCATTCACAGACGTGTGCAAACCATCCCTGGGAACACGTACGTGCAGCACCTGCTCAGAAGTAACATTCAAACTCTATTCTTTCATACTTCTTGATAGAGGACGGGAAAAACTCACTTCTGCATGGCGGTAAGGACAGTCTGTCCCCATCACATCCCTCTGTCTGCTAAAGGTGCAACTGGATCTCTTGCAGCCTGCTGGCTGCTGCTCACAAACGCAGGGAACTGCACCACGCTGATTCTAAAGAGAGAGAGGAAGAAACGGTGGTGGGAATGGGTACCCATGGTTTGCAGAGATGCTCCAGATTGTGCCAGAGATGGAATATCAGAGTGCTGGGACATCATTTATCACTAAGGAAAACACTTGGAAGCATATTCAGTCTGCATAAGCAGTCATTCCTGGGCACAGTTAGCTTTCCTATGGCTCAGCTGGAGGAGGCGGGTGCTCTCAGACACCTGCTCAGGGGGTTCAGCTGAGACACTTGCACAATGCTGGGATCATTCTGATGGAAACTATGTCTTCAGACGCCGTGGTGCAATCCATCCAAAATTATCATGCAGAGCCTTAGCTCTTGAACAGCACTTCTTCCCCACCCTTCACTACTCCAAGCAGCTCCAACAAACTTCTCAGAAGAAACCCAGGGCAGCAGAGACCTGGCAGACCATAACCAAGTGCAGCCTGCGCTTGGGAGGGCAGTGCCCACTCCTTGCTTCCACCCTGCTCCAGCACGTTAAGTAGTCTGAGCCTCACTGTCCTTTTACAGCTGAAGACTTTCAGCACCTCATGCCAACATTTCTCACTAAGATACACCCAAGGCATTGAATGCTCTTCTCACTACCTCCTCCCAGTCCTCCCCTAGGAACACTAAGATTCTACAGCAAAAGCATCTATGCTGCAAGAGCACACTGAACCACCTGCAACAGTGAAACATGGTTTTGTAGAGTGGCTTTGAAAACACACCTTTAGACAGCTGTCTCCCTGTAGCCAAAAGGAAACCGAGCAGGAAAAGAAGAGTCCAGCCTGAAACACGCCCATGCTACTAGCCCAGGTTTTCCACGGTGAATGCAGAATCTGTCCTGTTCTTGAGGTAACAAATGACCAGTGGGTCTCCCCTTGCTCCACCCCTTCTCCTTAAAAGTGAGAAAAAGAGAAAACAAGCAGAAGAAACCCAGACGTACCTTTCCACACACAAAGCAGAAATTGGAACAGCAACAGCAACTGTCTCCCTCCTGAGACATGGTGGGGAGCATCCCAGAGGAAGCCCAGGTTCTTTGCTTCTCTCCACAGGGACTTCAAGCACTCCTGGCAAGAGCTGGTTTTGTTCCTTCTTCAACTGCTTCCATCACCAAAATCTCCTTTTGAAAAGGAACCCTAAAGAAAGAAGCAGCAAATGAAAAATAATGAGCAAGAACCACTTTCCCAGCTTTCTTCTGACACGCAATTTAGACCCTTGACTAGGGCAAGGACTTAAAATCAGCTGGTTCCAAGAATGATCAGAATTAGCACTGAAATCACTCACTGAACTGTAGCTGGTTACCTCCACATTCTTTTGCTTTTGGGAACAGATGGACACAGAGTTGAAGGACACAAGATAAATGACATCTACTTCACTGTAGGTGGTTAAGCTTGGAAGTAGGACTTGAGCAAGAAAAGCTTCTCAACTCCTTGTAAGACACAAAGCAGTGGGATGATTTCCCACACCTGCAGAAAGTCTGATCTCTGCCACAGGTGGGTGAGTGACACAAGAGCTGAGCTGCCCATCCAGAAGCACGTGGGGCAGGGCATGGAGTGGTTACATACCAACATGTGAACAGGCACTCTCCTATCAGAAGGGAAATGCCTTCTCTCTTCCATGCCATGCCCACACCACTCCTCAGGGCTGCGCTGACAGCACGGAAACAATGCAGACATGTTTTTGTCATCGTGGTGGTTTTTCACAGACCCAAAAAATGAGATATTGGGTTGCTGTGCGGGTTCCTGGGTGACACTGCCATTTCCAAGCCATTGCTTCCTAGGGGCAAAGAAGGTAAAATGCTTTAACAATTTTTCACCCAGAGATTGCTATTTTACCATTCTTTTATGCAAAAAAGGAGGACAACACAGCAGATTCTTGCAGCTGCACCAATGCCCTGGGTGCTAAAGGAATGCAAAGACAGAAATATCAAACATCCCTATGTTATTCCCATACAAGGAGGGAAGTTATGTTTAGTAATATCTTTTATTATTTAAAAGAGGTAGTTGGCACTCCTAAAGGAAAATCCCAGGCCTCAAGTTCTGACAGTGCGGCAATCTGGAATGGACTCAGATGTGGATGACCCAAATGATTTATTCTGGGTTCTAACATCCCTTCTATGCATTGACACGTTTTCTCTCTTAACTTTCCCAGCCATCACATGTCCGCAGAACATCCAACAAACTCTCCTTCACTGCGCACGTAGGCATTCATCCAACCACAGCCATCAGTCATTCCTAGCCATGCACTCTCCCTCCAGTCATGGTCAGTATCACGTGGCCATCACGCAGCTTACTTGACTCAATTTTTCTCTTTTTCTGGAGGTGTCCTTGGTTCCCAGCCTTACCTTCTCATGCCGTTCATCTCGCTGTGCAGCTCCTGCTCTGAATAGTCTTCTTATGTTCCCACGGGACAGGTGGAAAATGAAGACACGGCCCCTGCCACCAAGGTCAGCTCTGCAGCACACATGACCTGAGGAGCACTTGGCTACTCATGCAAACTGCGCAGTGCAAGGAAGATTGTTGCCTGTTGCACTTCTTCTTCTAATGGCTCAGAAAGTAGCTTTCCTACCTAGTAAATGGGAAAAGAATATTAATAATAATAATAAAATGAAAACAAAAGCCTGACACAAAGCAGACGTGATTGTTACTATGGAATTAAGGAGGGCGAGGGATTGGCCCTCTATATGAAGAAGCTGACTGCAAAGGACTAAGAACAGTCAGGATCACATGGAGAACTTGTGGGTCAAATTAGGGACTGAACCAATCATGGGCTTCTGCAGCTGAGGGTCTGTTGACGGGCCCTGCTTACTGCAGCTACCAGAAGCACCGCGCTCACTGACTCAACTTGATGGGGGATTCCAGACAGGCTGGGAAATCAGCATGGCTGGCTGCAAGCTGTCTGAGAGACTGCTGGAGTGCACTGAGAAGAACTGTGTGGCCCAAGCATTGAGCACACCAAGCAGAAGGGAAGCATTACTGGACACGGTGCACAGCAGGGCTTAAGACTGGAGGTGGTCAGGGCTGTAGTGACCATGCCCTCCTGGAGTTCCTCATCTCAAGGAATGCAGGCCTGGCAAAAAGCAAAGTCAGGACCCTGAGCTTCAGGAGAGTCAGCTGCAGGCTGTTCAAAGAATTACTGGACAAGAGCCACTGGAAAACTGTTCTGAGGGGCAAAGGAATGGAAAAGAGATGGGAACATGCACAGAAAAACTTTCTCAGAGCTGCCTACACCTACCACAAACATCCCTGTGTGTGCACCTCTGTGCAACCCAACTCCTCAGCACACCGGCACACAAAGCTGGTGAGGGCTCTGGAGCACAATGGGGCCATATGAGGAGAGGCTGCAGGAGCTGGGAATGCTCAGCCTGGAGAAGAGATGGCTCTGAGCAACACCGTGAGCCCCCACTCACCTCAGCAGAGGTCAACCTGCACCCCAGCCATCCGCCCATCCACGTGCACACGCACACACCTGCGCCACTCTGCCTGCTTTGATCACCCACATTCACGCACCGCACCTTGTGCTCTCCATTGCATTCACAGACGTGTGCAAACCATCCCTGGGAACACGTATGTGCCTACACCTACCAGTAAACATCCCTGTGTGTGCACCTGTGTGCAACCCAACTCCTCAGCACACCCCTGTGCAAGCACACATTGGTGCCACCGCGTCCACGCACTATCCATGTGCTCACACACACTCACGTGTCCACATCCCCTAGTGCAGCCCTGTGCGCACACACACAGACACACGCGTAACCCCTTCCTTTCACTCCCAAAGTGCACGCACACACCGGTACCACAATGTCCTTGCGGAGCTCCAACACTCTGCACACCCCTGTGCACGCACATGTATGTGCATGCTCATCCTTGCACACATACCCACTGACCTACACACACCTGAGCAACCCCACTGCTTTGGACACTCACAAAAACAAATGTGTGCAACACCATCCGTGCACAAATCCACACACACACACACACAAAACATGGAACCCCACTGCTTTGCACAATCCTGTGCACACTCACGTGTGTCATGCACTCATTTCCCAGCCAGTCCTCGTGGGGTCTCTTACTTAGGACGGGAGTGCAGGGGAGCAGCCAGAAGCTGTTTGCATTCCCTGCTGTCTGCTGGGCAGGTTTGTTGGCGATGCTTGGGTTGCTTTGCTTTCCCTTGGGAGGTGGGAAGGAGCTTTGGGTTGGAGGCACATCCCGTGCCAGAGCATCCCGATGGCACGCGTGGGATCAGCAGGTCTGTCAGAGAAGTGGGTGAGGTTGCACGCCAAGCTGCAGCAGAGGAAGGGGAGGAGGGCCCAGCACAGCTCTGCACCACGCTCTGCCACGCTGGGCAGCTTGTTCCTGGCTCAGCAGTGCCATCAGACAAGAAGCAGGGAAGGAAAGCAAGGATGGGGGTACCATCAAACAGAGTCCGTGCAAGCCTGTGCAAGACAAACAGACCCAGAGCTTGTGTGTTTTTTCTGCTTTTGTAGCATTTGTGTGCTGTAGCTGAGCAAAAGGTTCTGCTGCTTGATTCTTCTTCTGCAACAGCCACCTACTGGTAAATGGCTGCGGGGATGGAGGATGTGACAGAAAGCATTTGTCTGCACGACAGCGTAGTTACACTTGGTCTAGAGAGTGAGAGAGGCTGGCAGCACTGCCTGATGTTGGTCAGGGTGAGCTCCTTCTTCCGCAGCGTGATGATGGCAGGGACAGCTCAGAGGTGGGAGCTGGGAATGGACACGGCAGGAGGACAGAGGTGTGAGGGAGCAGCCAAGGCAGCGAAGAGCATCAAAAGGCCCTGAAAAGCATCACAAAGCCACAGCCAGGAAGCTTGGGGTTTGCATGAGCAGCATCCAGGATGCCAGAGACTATGTGCTCCCCTAAAAAATGGTAACAGAGCTCTCGCTGCAGGCATCACAAAACCAGGCAAAATGGGAACACACCCAGAGCTCTGCTGCACGCACCCCACAGTCACAGCATTGCAAGCTGAGCTGCCTTGCTGTTTCTTGCATTCATCATGGTCCCTGTGAATGAAGACTTGGAACACAGTCAAGGCGTTGATTGAGCACCAGAGTGCCTTTATTCAATCGGAGAAAGGAGGACGGGAGAGGGACGGGGAAAGATGGGACTCATTCTCTGTTGTTGAGGAGAGAGTGGCTCAGAGCTCATGTTGCTGCCTGGTGCCTGGGACTGCAGGCCTGACTCCAGGTTCCCATCCAAGGGCTCGGCTTCTCCTCGGTGACATTGACTTGGTCCTGCTTGGAGGTGACGCTGTTGGGGCACTCGGGCTGTCTTTGGGCTGGGCTGCACTGCAAAGGCACCGCACAGGTCGCCCATAGAGAATTTCATATGGGCTTCATCCTTCCTTGGTTGGGATTTTCTTCGAATTCTCACAAGTGCCAGAGGCAGTGCTTGCAACCATGGAATCCCAGCCTCTTGGCCAACTTTTAGTATTTGCAGCTTAGATAAATGGCTCCTCTTTTCCACTTGGCCACTTGACTGTGGCCTGTAAGGTGTATGCAACTGCCAATTGATTCCCAATAAAGTACTGACTTGTTGAACCACTTTAGCAATAAAATGGTGGCCTCAATCTGAAGAGATTGTTCCTGGCACCCAGAACCTTGGAATTATTTCTTGTCACAAAACTTTTGTTACTTCCCTGGCCTGGTTAGTCCGGCACGGGTATGCCTCAGGCCATCCTGGAAAGGTATCTGCTAAAACTAACATGCATCTGTACCCCCCTTTTCTTGGCAGCTCTGAGAAATCTACCTGCCATTATTGTCCTGGCTAATTTCTCTCCCTGTTTGCCCTAACTGAACTTTGTGGCCTGTGTTAGGATTATCTGGTAAACAAACTTCACCTTGCTGGGTCACTTGCCTAATGGCAGTATACCCATTTCGGGTGACCACTCGTTGAACAAGATATTTATATAATGCTTCTGCTCCCCAGGGAGTTTTCCTATCTTCAGTCACCACAGCCCATCATATGGCTGCTGGAATCATTCTTTTCCCTTGTGCTGGAAAGCTCCATCCTTCCTCTTTTAGCTGCCCTTCCTGATAATTATTTATCGAGTTCCAATACTCTTTGAAGTGCTTTGGCTCACCATCCACCTGCATGTTACCACCTGGAATCAAGGAAGCCTCCACCACCTCACCCTCTGCCGCTCGCTTTGCTTCTCTGTCAGCCAGCGCATTTCCCATTCCTTCAGCACTGTCTCCCCTTTGCTGGCATCAACAGTGCATTTTAGCAACCTTCTCCAGCTGTTGGACTGCCTCCAGGAGTCTGGCTATTTCTTCAGCGTGTTTAAGACCTTTCCCTTGGCTTGACAACAGTCCTCTTTCTTTCCATATTGCTGATATGGGTGCATGAACAGCACTAAGGCATATTTTGAATCAGTCCATATCTTCATCTTCCCATGTCGAACAAAGCTGCTCCCGTCTGTGTACCAGGCGTCTTCCGCATCCTCCAGTGGTTCTTCTTTCAAGTCTCTGCAACTGGAATACACTGCTTTCATAGTCCCTAAACAGTCGTGAGACACAGGTTCTCCTGTAATTGCATTAAGAAAAGCAGCTGGATTTACAATATTTGTTACTGTTATTTCTCCATCATCTTGCTCCACTAGAATGGCTTGATACTTCAGAAATCTCTGAGGGGAAAGCCAATGTCCCCCTTTCACCTCCAGCACTGGAGAGACCGTGTGGGATACCAGTGCAGTTCTCTTCTGCCCCATTGTCCTAATGCTGGGGCCTTCATTAACTCCTCTTTCCACTGCTTTCAACTGGGCCACAGTCCAGGCTGGTGACTGTGCTTTCTGGCAGGCAGAATTGATCACCTGAGGAATTCAGCTTTATTTGCCTTCATCTGTGTTCCCTCTTGCTGGATCTCATGCACTCTGCTGGCTTCTGTCTGTGTTTCTACTCCAAGAAGAAAATGGGTCTTCACAAACCAGAACATTGGAAAAGCACCCTCAAGTCTGCTGTTTGAGCCTTCTTCATTTCAAGAGCATATGCTTTCATCTCCTCAGCACTCAAACACTTATTGATTGTTTACATGGAACCTTCTCTCTCCGAGGCTGTAGCCACTGTCTCTTGTCCTGGCAATGGCACCACTGACCAGATCACCTCCATTCTCTGCATCCTCCATTCTCTGCATCCTCATTTGCACATGGATAAGACCTCCCCTGAATCTTCTCCAGGATTAACAGTCCTAGCTCTCTCAGCCTTTCCTTATAGGAGAGATGTTGCAGTCCCTTTATCATCTTCTGAGCCCTCTGTTGGATTCCCTTAAGTATGATTCTTGTAACAGACAACTCAGATCAGGACACGATGATCGATGTGTGGTCTCAACAATGCTGAACTGAGGGCAAGTATCGTCTCTCTCAATCTGCTGGCAGTACCTTGCTTATATGCAGCCCAAGGATATCATTAAGTTATTTTTGGTGTATTTTTTCTTTTTCTTTTTATTTTCTTTTTTCTTTTTTTCTGTTTTTCTTTTTTTCATCAAGTTCACATTTCTGTTTCACACTCACTCTGTATTACTCACTATGTTGCTCCGGGAAACGATGGGACTTTTCCTCTGTTATTGAGGAGAGGGTGGGTCAGAGATTGTGTTGCTGCCTGGTGCCTGGGACTGCAGGCCTGACTCCAAGTCCCCCTCCACGAGGCTTGGCTTCTCGTCAGTGACACTGACTTGCTCCTGCTTGGAGGTGTCGCTGTCAGGGCGCTCAGGCTGTGTTTGGGCTGGGCTGCCCTGCAAATGCACTGGGCCACAGTCCAGGCTGGTGACTGTGGCTTCTGGCAGGCTCTGGTCAGGCCCTTCAGGAGAGCTGGGAGAAATGAGTTCCTGAGCAATGATGACCTCCTGCTCTCCGTCGCTGCTGTCAGAAGGAAGGCTGTCATTTGAATTGCAGCCTGACTCCAAGTCCCCCTCCAAGAGGCTCGGATTCTCCTCAGTGACGATGACCTGGTCCTGCTTGGAGGTTTCGCTGTCGGGGCACTCGGGCTCTGTTTGGGCTGGGATGCACTGGAAAGGCACTGGGCCATCGTCCATGCTGTTGACTGTGGTTTCTGGCAGGCTCAGGGCAGCCCCTTCTTCACAGCTGGGAGAAATGAGTGCCTGAACAACCATGACCTCCCGCTCTCCGTCGCTGCTGGCACTCAGAACGCTGTCATTTGAATTGCAGCGACTTGTGCTTCCTGTGAGCTTTCCATTGATGGAAGCACGCTCTGAGCCATCAGCTCTTGACTCGGCTCTTCTGGGTTCACAATGGGTCGATTCACCTAGGAAGGAGTGGACACACAGGGGTTAGAGTCCAACTTTCTCTGCCCATGGGGGCAAAGGCTTGGTGCTGCCTGTCAAGTAGGCTTCAAAAAGCTTGAGAGGCTCCTTTGGGAAAACAGGGGTCAGCTGAAGATGTCAGGCACGGGCTTGAATGCCAGAAGGAGGTACAAGCCCACTGAAAGCATGAATTCTACCTGTGTTGCTGACAAGCAGTGTTTTGAAAGCTGGATTTGCACCCTTACCTGCCAGGACCACGAGATCTGCTTCTGTGGGCTCCCTGGCACTGCGCTGCTGTTGGCGTTTGGCCACAGGGGATGGTCTGCGCAGGCAGAAGCAGGACCACCAGCTGCCAGCTGGTGATTCCTTGCTCTTTCTGGGAGAACGTGGTCTGGAGAGAAAACAGAGCATGCTGTCAGTCGTGGTGCAGGGTGAGGGAAGAGTCACACCGAGCCCTTGCCAATAGTTGCCTGTTCCTGGCACTGCCTGCTTTCTGCTGAAACACAGCTTCGAAACGCGCTCTGTTGCAAACAGCAGAGGACGCTTCCATTCCTACAGCTCAGCCCTCAAGTCCTGCTTGAGGACTGAAGAAGAGAGGCAGAGCATGTGAGCAAAGGCTCCGCAGCCGGACAGGACAGGAGCTGGCAGGAGTAACTGCTTTCTGAGGAACTGTGCAGCCATAAAGGCGGCTCAAAAGCACCTCTGACTCTTACACTAACACCTCCTCGGCCTCAGCTCACTGCCATCTTTAATTTCTAGTGCCAGCAAGTCTGACCAACAGCTCTGCTTAGAGGAGAACTGGAACTGGTTTCAGGCATGTGGCCCTGAAATCTGGAAAACCCCAACGTTTCCAGGTACAGCCAGCATAGTCCAGGATAGACGTCAGCGTGGCTTTCTGCATCTCGTGACTGCCTGCCCAACCAGGAAGGAAAGGCACCCTTGTGTGGCTCCACTGAGCCCATCGGGCAACTGTGTGTTAGTTGAATCCTCGGAGATATAGTGGACAAAAAGTAAACCAATAAAGACCACCTGACCAATGATGATAGGGGCTGGAAAGGGATGTCCTCTTTACCTTTCAGATGGAAAATCAAGGATTGTGTGGAATCTCCCAGGTCCGGCTGTGGGGCCTTCCTCCACTTCAATCTCACTGCCTGGTGTCACTGCAGGAGAGCTGCTCTGGCCTCTTCTCAGAGCCTGTGCCTCCTGCAGCGTGAGCAGCTTTGTGGCACACACAGACTTGGGCACAGGTGGAGAATTGTGCCCTGCAAGGGAAAACCACAGGTAAGAGGGAGGATCAGAAAGCAGCAGCACAGCCATCCCAGTTCTGCATTTCTCTCAGACTTGCTTATCCGAGCCACTGGAAGAAGAGGAGCTCAAAGTAACCGGCTGCTCAGAGGTATGCTCGTGGCAAAGGACACAGTCATAATTAAGAGCTGCTCACTGTATCAAAACAGGCATAAAAAAACAAAAACAAAAACAAAAAAAACCCTAGAAAATGGATCTGGAAACTCAGAAAGCTTTGCTGCCACATTTCAATCATGCTTCACCCCCATTCAAAACATCCTGGTTTTCTCCATGTAAAGTCTGTCCTCGGACATTCTCAGGATCCAGAAAGAGGGTGCCATATTCTCATCTAAGCCCGGAAGCCTCCTGTCCCGTTGAGAGTCAAAGCGTATTTGAAAGATCTTGGAGAAGGCCTGGATTGGATCAAGATCAAGCTAATGGAGGAAGACGCTCACCTGCTCCCTCTCCCATGGCTGACGTGGCGTTGGAGCAGAAGAGGACTTCTGTGTGGCCAATCAGGAATTCCACCACAGCCGTCTGCCTCTGCACTTCCAAGCAGGCAGCTCCTCCACTGGCGCAGGGAGACTGGCTCTGCTGGGATCTGAAGAAAAGGCAGATTTTACAAGTCGTTCCTGCAAGACTGTTTCCCCAGGTCTGAAGTTTTGCAGCCCAAAGCAGTCAGACTGGGCTCTGGAGACTTCCGCAGTGGGCAATCAGCGATGCCACTGACAAAATTCTCCCGGATGATCAAGGACACAGCAGTCCCAGCTCAACAAGGGAGCAGAAACTGCCGTCTAGAAATTGTGCCCCTGGGGTTGGGGGAGAGCAGTCCAGGCTCCTCCTCTGCTGCCAGCCACTTCTGACAGCTTTTACAGGAGAAGAGCACACAAGAGGAAGAAGAAGGGAGGATTGCTTTCTTTCTGGAGAGCAGAACTAAGCGTTGTGCTTCAACAGAAAAAGAGGTTTACCTTAAGAGGTTTGGAGCCCACACAATCGCCAAGTTCTGAGCGTCCATGTTGGTGACCGAGCAGCTGCCAGCGAGAGACGCCAAGTGCCTCATCAGGTACTCGAGTGTCCTGGAAAACAAGAGGGGCAGATGTTCAGCACCAAAAAGCAAGCCGTGCTGCAGTGCCCTAAACAAACCTCACTTCATACTAGTTGATGTCATTGCTACCGTCCCTGAATAGGAAGTAGATAAAACGTTCCCAGTGTCACAATGCTGCAGCACCAAGCCCCAGCACAGCACAGCCGCAGCCATCGGCTGCACCAACCGTGCTCCCGTGCCAAGGAACTGACCCAATGAATTGACCCAGTGCAGCCTTCAGCCGCTTCAGCGTGCAGACGCATGATGCTGCTGGTGTGAGGCAACACCTGGAATCGCATCGTGGCCCTCTGAAAGGCAGCAGGGCTGAGCTCAGCAGACCGAGCGCAGCACTGACCTGTAGTGAGGAGCGGGCAGCTGCTGGATGGCGTCCTTCATCCTGACCAACCGCTCCTCCTCTGTACCAGCACAGGCAGCGTCCTGGAAAAAGGCAGGAAGGGATTCAGACACCAGTCAGCCAAGAGAGCTGCCACAGGTTTGGGAACCGTGGGGATAGCGTGCTGGTGGTCAGCACCAAGGCAGACTTGATGCCTTCCAAGAGGCATCAGGGGAACACTGCAGCACACAGCCTGTGTCATCAAGGCCAAGCAGTGCAAGGCATTGCCCTGTGCTTACCGTGAACTTGTCATACAGCTGGTTTGTCAAAAGAGGGTTTGGGAGCTCCCTGAAGAACATCTTGCATAGGGAGCTCACACTGTGAATGTCACGGACGCTGAGCTCGGGCACCTGCTCTGAATCAAATTCATGGCTGCAGAGAAGGACACAGGATTGGGCAGAGGGCTTTGAGAAAGAGGAAAGCAAGTCCAAAGCCACACCAAATACAGTCAAGACAAGGAAGGGCTTCCTCTGAACGCCCGCAGCATGGCACGTGCCCCTGCTGACAGCTGTGTCAGTCGCAGCACTCTTACCGTAGGCGCTGGATCCTGGACGCCACGCCGGACAGGCGGTAGATCCCCCGCACCACGCCATGCTGCTCGACGAACTCGGCGCAGCTCTGCAGGACCTGGGGGACTACAGAACAAGAGCCAGCGGTTAGCTCAGCTTCTTACTCAAGTAAGTAAGCTGTGCTCTTCTCCCATCCCAGCCACTAAGCCCAGCCGGGCCACCGCTTGCTTCCTCCTTAGAGGAGAAAGCTGGCAGAGACAGCTGTGAGGAAACTGCACAGAGATGTCTTCCTGGCTTTCCAGAAATGCCACGACCTATCATCTTCAGATGCCCAACCGAGGAAGATCTCAGCAATGGGCTGTTCCTTACCATCACGGCCAGAGCGGAGAAGGTGCTCCCCCAGGTCACACCCAAACACCCCTTCCTTCTCCGGCTCCGGCTGCTCCGATCTCCTGGGGCGGGCCTTCACCACCGAACGAAGGAAGGGTGGGAGCTTGCCCCGTTTCTTCGGCACTGCGCAACAAAACAGAGAAACCAGTTCGTTTCAGGCTTGGATCGGTTGCACGAGGCCGAGCGTAACACATTCGACCGAGCACGTAACAATGGGAAGAACATTCCCAACAAGGACACGCAGGAACGGTATTTCCCCATCCCTGCAAGTCCCCAAGGTCAGGTCGGAAGGGGCCCTGGACAGCCTGCTCTCGTCTCCTACAAAATGCAGAGGCTGGCCACCCAGACTGAGGCAGGGGCCTTGGAGCCTGATGATCCTTTAGGCCTATTCCAACCCCAAGCCATTCCAGGAGAATTCTGTGACTTCCCCAAGCCCAGGAATAAACACAGTGGGGTTGGGCCAGATCTCTCCGTGTTCCCATGGACCTTAATGCAGTCATCCTTGCTAATCTTGCTCAACTCGGGCATTAACGAAACCCCTGAAAGCCACGCTCTGACCCCAGCTTACTAACCCGCAGTATCAAATGTAACATGTGTACCTGGCTTTCGCAATGAATTGACCAGGGACTCAGGAACTTCTCCGCTAATGAGTTCCACGCACTCACTAGGGAAAGATCCCACCTGTAACAAGAACAAAAAGACAGCTGGGCATTAGCCCCAGCCCAGAGCCAAAGGGAAGGTCCTCTGACAGCGACACAGGGCAACCGTTTGCATCCGGAAGCCATCCTGTGCAGGCAGAGCAGCTCCAAGCTGAGATTCCTGACTCTACTGAAGTTGTGCTCTCCTGTTGGAAGCATGTGCCTACCTGAAAGCCACGCTTGCCTCTCCACCAGGGGCTCAGCTCCTTTGGTGGCATAGCAATAATGCACACCACGTCTCCCACCTGCAAGAGATCAAAACGGCAACCCTAGCTTCAGCACAGCTGGCAGGAAAACACAGCTCAAATAACTGCCTTCTTCTGCGATGCAGAATATCCTAAAGCTTGACAGCCATTGCACCAATGCAGCCCCCAAGGCATTTTCCCTTCTAAAACTGAACTTGGAGGTACAGGAGTTACACAACATACACAATACAGCCGTGCAGTAGGAAACGGGTCTCAAAACCAGCAGGCTCTCTGCCAAAGGCTACGCAAGAGCTCCAGTTGAACCACGGGCATCAGTTAAGCAGGGCTTTCTGAACACATCTGCACACTTCACACCCAGTCTGCTGCTGCTCAGAGACCAGGCTCCCATACTGGGCAGGATCTGCTTGATCAGGAGGTTCAAATGCCCAGTCAAACCATACTGGAGAGATGGCTGAACTGCTCCCAACCCAGCACAAGTCTAAGCTGGAACCAAACCTTTGAAGCTTCACCTCACGAGACATTCTGAAGGTGTCTGAGAATATTCCTGAAGCATTCACACCCTAGACTCTCCCATGCATGACAACAAGGATTGCCTGTAACTGCTTACCTCCAGGGAGAGCTCATCCGGCCCCTGGGCGACGTAACGCTTAATAACATGGGCTGCCGCAATCGCTGGCACGTTGAAAGATGACTCCGCACGCACCAGCTGCGGCTTCCACATGTTATCAGCCTGCAAAACAGAGCACAGGCCGTGGTCAGGAGCTGAGGACAAACCAGGAGGATTTCAAGGTGAGGAGCACATCTGCAGAGAAAGCTGCAGGAAATGCGCTCCCTCCTGCTCAGGAGCACTTCAGAAGGAGCTGCACGTCTCACGACAGTACTTTCTCTTCCTGGCATGCAGCAGGATCGCCAGGCCATGCAAAGATGCATCTCTCTCTACACAGACTCATCAGCAATGGCACTGGCGTGGACAGGTGGCCTGGCCCCCTTTGGCCCACTCTTTCCTGTAGGAGAGTACATCTGCGGCTCCCTCTGCTAGCTCAACACAGGGAACAAAGACAAGTCAGAGCTTCATACTGTACCTCCGTGCCCACCACCTCGGGCTCACATCTGATCTCGCTGCATGCGTTGCCCATCCCAGCAGGTGTGACAAGCTGAAACAGAGCAGAAACACACTTCTGTTTTCTCTATTCACCCAGCACAGTATGGAGGGACTTCTTCAGAGCTACCCTTGCATACCCTGCGGCATAGGCAAGTGTTCGAGAAACTACCCCTTGCTTCAGTAAATTCAAACGTGACAGCCTATTAGGCAGCGCTGTACCAAGTTGCTATCCCTCTGCCAGCAGATGGGGACTCTGGCACAGAGCAGCAGATGCATTCGCCCAGAGCGCTCTGACAGTGCGACAGCAGGGCATTAGACAGCACCCTTCTGAGGGCTGAGCTGGAGGGCAGTGAAGAAACCCACGGCATGCAAAACGACGTGGTGGGACAAAACATGGCACGTACCTGGCAACGAGATCACCTCAGGCTATCTGCAGCAGTTCCTGGTCACTCTGCTCAGATCTTATGAGAGCAAAAGCTGCACCAAGGCAGTGGGCAGAGGGTGGGCAGAGGAGAGAGAAAGAGCAGGTCAGTGAGCAGGGCTAAGACAGCCATGGCATAACGCACACAGCACAATCGTCCCATCCACTTGCTGCAAGACATGCTGAGTCTCAGGCTATGTGATGCCTGTCCGCCCAGCAGCTTTACTCTGCTTCCACAATTGAGCAAAGAAGACGGCTGAAGAAGCATGGGACGGGTGCCACCTTTA
The DNA here is from genome assembly GCF_039878825.1 of Excalfactoria chinensis. Classification (NCBI taxonomy): domain Eukaryota; kingdom Metazoa; phylum Chordata; class Aves; order Galliformes; family Phasianidae; genus Excalfactoria; species Excalfactoria chinensis. Next base: position 727,298 of record NW_027315570.1, on the reverse strand, counting down.
TGGACACCCCCTTTGGAACATGTGTACCGGGGGAAAATGACGTCTGATGCTCAAGAGTAAGAAATACGGTGCTGGGAGCTCCGACAGCCAGCACTTCTCAACACCTCACTGCTCACCCGTCCATCCCACACCGGCTCAGCTTACCTACAGGATGCTGCGCACGATGGTACTCAAACAAAGGCACTAAAGGCACAAGAACAACAAGCCAACCAACCACTCCGAACTCCTACACGCCCACAAAGGAACATAGAACACACCACTCCTCTCCACATGCCAGCCGCTTATGACATCACCAACAGCCACCAGCCTGGTCCACCATGACCCCCCACAAGGGGGGGAGGCAAGACCCCCTGGTCACATCTGATTCCAACACGGCACCACAACATTCCAGAACTCAGGGTGGGGTTGGAATTACGTCCTGGTGTGGCAGCGCAATGGGAGGTGTTTGGGCACAGCTGAAGAGCTGGCAGACACCTGACGTTTCCAAAGGAGGGTGCCAGGTTATCTCTCAGCATTCTTTTGCAGGGCTCTTTGGGATGCTTCAAACCCATTTCACTGCCTAGGTCATTTCTAGCAAGTCCAGCTGACAAATGTCACTTTGTCTGGGTAACGCCTCTATGCATCATGAATGAAAAAGAAAATAAAATGGGCACGCGACCCTATGAAACTTACCTCTCTGCTCTTGTTGTCAGCCAGACACCCAAGATGAGCATTGCGTGTCCCTGCTCCTGAATGGAGATGCACCCAAGTCTGTGCTCCACTCTGCTCCACCTAAGTGCCTAAAAGAAACACAGACAGAGATGATTAGAAGATTCTTTGCGCAGACAAAAGCACAGGCTGCACACCTATTCTCCTTAGCAAGTAATACTACTTGAGAATCCACAGCCAGTTTTATGAGAGGTAGTATGAAAAATGAACAGAAAGGAAATAGATTCATTAAAATAACCTAGTTAATCCTCTCCCCGTCAAAAAGGAAGCCTTCTGGGCACTGTAAGCAGCAGTTCTGAGAACACCTTGCACCACAAATTGTGGCACATGCAGTTTCTTCCCACAGGCCCCTCGCTTCTGTCGTTAGTGTCAGATCCACTCAGGTTCAAATACGTGGATCAGAACAGCCATTCAGTTCTGCTGAGGCAGGATCCCACCGCTGGGATGTCCCCCAGTCCCATTCCCTGCTTCTCCTGGCACGGGTGGGGAAAGGAGCAGCAAGTGATATCACCTACCCAGACTTCTGCTGGGCCTTCCATTCGGTTGCCCATCCCTGGGAGAAGCAGGGGAGCTCTTGTGGCACAAAGCTCGGGGCTGGAGAAATCAAGGCTGCCTCTAAGATGGTGCTTTCAAACAGCACGAGTAACTGGATGTAGGACTTGAAACACAAGGGTAACATGAAAAAGCCACCAGTCCCCACGGATGGGGCTATTCGCAGAGACAACAGCTGCGTGCTTTCCAGCAGTGTGATGCTCACCCAACAAAGCGCTCAGCCAGCAGATGCCTCCAGCGTCTGAGCACCCATTTGGAGATGGTTTTCTTAACATCCAAGCTGAATCTCCCCTCACACAACCTGAGGTTGTTCCCTCCACTCCTGTCACTAGTTACATGGGAGAAGAGCAGGACAACCCTCACCTCCACATAACCTCTCTTCTGTTAGTCACAGAGAGTGATATGGTTTTCCCTGAGCCTCCTCTCTTCCAGACTAAATCATCCCAGTTCCATAAGAAGCTCCCCATAAGACTTGTGCTCTAGACACCTCACAGCTTCACTGGTCTCCTCTGGACACATCTCAGCATTTCATTGCAGTGAGGGGCCCAGAACAGAACACAGAACTCAAGGTGAGGACTCACCAGTGCCGAGTACAGGGGGATGATGGATTCCCTGCTCCTGCTGGCTCCAGCCTTCTGCATTCCAATTCCAATCTCAACCATTCCTGCCGTGGTAGGACTTGAATCCTCATTTGGGGCTGCAGCTCAACAGGTCAGCACATCAGAAATAACACAACGTGCAACTGGAAGACGTGTCTCAAAGCCCAGAAAATCCAACTCTCTGACCTCGGCACAACTCACCAACCAAGAGCCAGGCCTTGACAACTTGGCTGATCTGAGCACGCGGGAGGGGGCCAGACAGGGGACCACAAGTGTCCATTTCCACTGCAGCTCCCTGTAGAGAACAGCACCAATCAGCAGGGGTGAATGAATTCATTCACAAGCTGCACACTCAGTCTGTTCTTTACATGAGGAAAAAAAAAAACAGCACACACGCGTAGATTCCTGACCAAAAAATGTGGGAGTTAATAATGACCAAAGAGGTTCCTGTTCCCTGGCCTAATCCTCTCTCCCCAACTCCTGGGTGATGCCCACAGGCTTCAAGTCAGGTCTCAAATCCATTGGACTCCCGTCACAGAGCTCTATCATGTCACACATGTCACACTTACATACATTTTACACCAGAAACAGCACTGCCAGCAGGAGCAGAGAGGTGACTGTCCCCCTGTACTCGGCACTGGTGATGCTGCAACTCGAGTTCTGTTTCCAGTTTTGGACCCCTCAAAGCAAGAAAGACACTGAGGCTTTGGAACGTGTTCAAAGAAGGGCAACAAAGCTGGTGAGGGCTCTGGAGCACAATGGGGCCATATGAGGAAAGGCTGCAGGAGCTGGGAATGCTCAGCCTGGAGAAGAGATGGCTCAGGGGAGACCTCATTGCTCAATATAACTTCCTGAAGGGAGGTTGTAGTGAGCTGGAGGACGGCCTGTCCTCTTGTGTTGTTATTGATAGGACTAGAGGGAATGGTTTCAAGCTGCGGCAGGGGAGATTCAGGCTGGACATTAGGAAATAGGACTTCTCAGAAAGGGTGGCCAAGCACTGGAATGGACTGCACAGGGAGGTGGTGGAGTCACCGACTCTGGGGTGTTCAAGGAACAACTGAATGCTGTGTTGAGGGACGTGGTTTAGTGGAAGCTATTAGTAATAGGAGAATGGTTGGACTGGATGATCTTTCAGGTCTTTTCCAACCTTGTTGATTCTATGCTTCTATGATTCATATGCTAAGAAGCAAGTAGAGGCTCTTTTGTTAAATTTTTCAATAGAGAGAAGAGTTTATATCTGCTTCTCCCAACAACAGAAACACGTTACCAGCTTTCCAAGCCCACCCGCCATACAGTAGGCAGACAACGCACACGTAAAGGAGCACGCGCATCCTCCCCGGCATAACTCGAGCCCACAACCCACCTTCAGATCTCTGTGGATTTCTCGTGTTTTACACCGATGCAGCCTCGCTGCAGCTCCATGGGTGTCACACCAGGCCTGCAGGATCTCTTTCTCCGCAAACCGCACCCGCAGGCCTTGGTCCATGAGGACTGCCACCTGCCCTCCTGAGCAAAAACAAGCACTAAGAATGAGAGCAAAACAGACTGGATTCGCCCTGGCCTGGCCCAGGTCCCAGTCGTACCAAACAAAACCTGGGATGCAGACTGCTCCCCAAAACCCAGCTGGACACCTGCACACAAGAAGTTGATCAGATCCATCCCCAAGCAAGCACCAAGCCGCCCCAGGAAGCTCTTTGCCATCAGCTCCGTCATCGCCCTTCCTTTCCTCCACACCTCCATCCCAAAGTGGTTTCCACATCTGCCAGCATGTGTTACCTCCCACCTTCTCATCGCACAGTGCTTCCACAGCACCAAGTTTGCTTCCGGGGCCCTCCTTCGCTTCACTGTGCTAACACTCATGATTCAAATTACACTGACGTTCCAGGTGAGAACTGTACCTAACATTCCTCCTTCTACAAGCAAACAGGCCCAACACATGGTAGTAGAAATGCTTGCATCAAAAAGAAACAGAGATGGCACGGCAGGACAGACGTACTCGGTGTGCACGTTTGAAGCCATTTGAGAACCAAGTCATTCTTCCTGCAAAACCCCTGACTTCTGATCAAAGCTGAACAGTCACAACAACACCTGTTTCCATCAGCTGCCACCATCCAGAACAGCCAGCCTTCTTGCGGTCACCTGACCCAAACATCCCTTTGGCTCTGTGCTTGATTCCTGCAAGAGAGATGGGAGCTCGGCACGCACACCATCCTTCCAACACCCCAGCCCAGCAGCAAGGGATCACAGCACTGGCACAGCTGAAACAAAAAGGGTGTGCGAGTTTCCTGGTAGCAGTCAGTGTGAACAAATCTACCATGAGCAACACCATGAGCCCCCACTCACCTCAGCACAGGTCAACCTGTAACCCCAGCCTTCCCCTATCCATGTGCACACGCCCACCTGTGCGCCACCCTGCCTGCTTTGCACACCCCCATGCACTGCATCTTGTGCCCTCCTTTGCATTCACAGACGTGTGCAAACCATCCCTGGGAACACGTACGTGCAGCACCTGCTCAGAAGTAACATTCAAACTCTATTCTTTCATACTTCTTGATAGAGGACGGGAAAAACTCACTTCTGCATGGCGGTAAGGACAGTCTGTCCCCATCACATCCCTCTGTCTGCTAAAGGTGCAACTGGATCTCTTGCAGCCTGCTGGCTGCTGCTCACAAACGCAGGGAACTGCACCACGCTGATTCTAAAGAGAGAGAGGAAGAAACGGTGGTGGGAATGGGTACCCATGGTTTGCAGAGATGCTCCAGATTGTGCCAGAGATGGAATATCAGAGTGCTGGGACATCATTTATCACTAAGGAAAACACTTGGAAGCATATTCAGTCTGCATAAGCAGTCATTCCTGGGCACAGTTAGCTTTCCTATGGCTCAGCTGGAGGAGGCGGGTGCTCTCAGACACCTGCTCAGGGGGTTCAGCTGAGACACTTGCACAATGCTGGGATCATTCTGATGGAAACTATGTCTTCAGACGCCGTGGTGCAATCCATCCAAAATTATCATGCAGAGCCTTAGCTCTTGAACAGCACTTCTTCCCCACCCTTCACTACTCCAAGCAGCTCCAACAAACTTCTCAGAAGAAACCCAGGGCAGCAGAGACCTGGCAGACCATAACCAAGTGCAGCCTGCGCTTGGGAGGGCAGTGCCCACTCCTTGCTTCCACCCTGCTCCAGCACGTTAAGTAGTCTGAGCCTCACTGTCCTTTTACAGCTGAAGACTTTCAGCACCTCATGCCAACATTTCTCACTAAGATACACCCAAGGCATTGAATGCTCTTCTCACTACCTCCTCCCAGTCCTCCCCTAGGAACACTAAGATTCTACAGCAAAAGCATCTATGCTGCAAGAGCACACTGAACCACCTGCAACAGTGAAACATGGTTTTGTAGAGTGGCTTTGAAAACACACCTTTAGACAGCTGTCTCCCTGTAGCCAAAAGGAAACCGAGCAGGAAAAGAAGAGTCCAGCCTGAAACACGCCCATGCTACTAGCCCAGGTTTTCCACGGTGAATGCAGAATCCGTCCTGTTCTTGAGGTAACAAATGACCAGTGGGTCTCCCCTTGCTCCACCCCTTCTCCTTAAAAGTGAGAAAAAGAGAAAACAAGCAGAAGAAACCCAGACGTACCTTTCCACACACAAAGCAGAAATTGGAACAGCAACAGCAACTGTCTCCCTCCTGAGACATGGTGGGGAGCATCCCAGAGGAAGCCCAGGTTCTTTGCTTCTCTCCACAGGGACTTCAAGCACTCCTGGCAAGAGCTGGTTTTGTTCCTTCTTCAACTGCTTCCATCACCAAAATCTCCTTTTGAAAAGGAACCCTAAAGAAAGAAGCAGCAAATGAAAAATAATGAGCAAGAACCACTTTCCCAGCTTTCTTCTGACACGCAATTTAGACCCTTGACTAGGGCAAGGACTTAAAATCAGCTGGTTCCAAGAATGATCAGAATTAGCACTGAAATCACTCACTGAACTGTAGCTGGTTACCTCCACATTCTTTTGCTTTTGGGAACAGATGGACACAGAGTTGAAGGACACAAGATAAATGACATCTACTTCACTGTAGGTGGTTAAGCTTGGAAGTAGGACTTGAGCAAGAAAAGCTTCTCAACTCCTTGTAAGACACAAAGCAGTGGGATGATTTCCCACACCTGCAGAAAGTCTGATCTCTGCCACAGGTGGGTGAGTGACACAAAAGCTGAGCTGCCCATCCAGAAGCACGTGGGGCAGGGCATGGAGTGGTTACATACCAACATGTGAACAGGCACTCTCCTATCAGAAGGGAAATGCCTTCTCTCTTCCATGCCATGCCCACACCACTCCTCAGGGCTGCGCTGACAGCACGGAAACAATGCAGACATGTTTTTGTCATCGTGGTGGTTTTTCACAGACCCAAAAAATGAGATATTGGGTTGCCGTGCGGGTTCCTGGGTGACATTGCCATTTCCAAGCCATTGCTTCCTAGGGGCAAAGAAGGTAAAATGCTTTAACAATTTTTCACCCAGAGATTGCTATTTTACCATTCTTTTATGCAAAAAAGGAGGACAACACAGCAGATTCTTGCAGCTGCATCAATGCCCTGGGTGCTAAAGGAATGCAAAGACAGAAATATCAAACATCCCTATGTTATTCCCATACAAGGAGGGAAGTTATGTTTAGTAATATCTTTTATTATTTAAAAGAGGTAGTTGGCACTCCTAAAGGAAAATCCCAGGCCTCAAGTTCTGACAGTGCGGCAATCTGGAATGGACTCAGATGTGGATGACCCAAATGATTAATTCTGGGTTCTAACATCCCTTCTATGCATTGACACGTTTTCTCTCTTAACTTTCCCAGCCATCACATGTCCGCAGAACATCCAACAAACTCTCCTTCACTGCGCACGTAGGCATTCATCCAACCACAGCCATCAGTCATTCCTAGCCATGCACTCTCCCTCCAGTCATGGTCAGTATCACGTGGCCATCACGCAGCTTACTTGACTCAATTTTTCTCTTTTTCTGGAGGTGTCCTTGATTCCCAGCCTTACCTTCTCATGCCGTTCATCTCGCTGTGCAGCTCCTGCTCTGAATAGTCTTCTTATGTTCCCACGGGACAGGTGGAAAATGAAGACACGGCCCCTGCCACCAAGGTCAGCTCTGCAGCACACATGACCTGAGGAGCACTTGGCTACTCATGCAAACTGCGCAGTGCAAGGAAGATTGTTGCCTGTTGCACTTCTTCTTCTAATGGCTCAGAAAGTAGCTTTCCTACCTAGTAAATGGGAAAAGAATATTAATAATAATAATAAAATGAAAACAAAAGCCTGACACAAAGCAGACGTGATTGTTACTATGGAATTAAGGAGGGCGAGGGATTGGCCCTCTATATGAAGAAGCTGACTGCAAAGGACTAAGAACAGTCAGGATCACATGGAGAACTTGTGGGTCAAATTAGGGACTGAACCAATCATGGGCTTCTGCAGCTGAGGGTCTGTTGACGGGCCCTGCTTACTGCAGCTACCAGAAGCACCGCGCTCACTGACTCAACTTGATGGGGGATTCCAGACAGGCTGGGAAATCAGCATGGCTGGCTGCAAGCTGTCTGAGAGACTGCTGGAGTGCACTGAGAAGAACTGTGTGGCCCAAGCATTGAGCACACCAAGCAGAAGGGAAGCATTACTGGACACGGTGCACAGCAGGGCTTAAGACTGGAGGTGGTCAGGGCTGTAGTGACCATGCCCTCCTGGAGTTCCTCATCTCAAGGAATGCAGGCCTGGCAAAAAGCAAAGTCAGGACCCTGAGCTTCAGGAGAGTCAGCTGCAGGCTGTTCAAAGAATTACTGGACAAGAGCCACTGGAAAACTGTTCTGAGGGGCAAAGGAATGGAAAAGAGATGGGAACATGCACAGAAAAACTTTCTCAGAGCTGCCTACACCTACCACAAACATCCCTGTGCGTGCACCTCTGTGCAACCCAACTCCTCAGCACACCGGCACACAAAGCTGGTGAGGGCTCTGGAGCACAATGGGGCCATATGAGGAGAGGCTGCAGGAGCTGGGAATGCTCAGCCTGGAGAAGAGATGGCTCTGAGCAACACCGTGAGCCCCCACTCACCTCAGCAGAGGTCAACCTGCACCCCAGCCTTCCGCCCATCCACGTGCACACGCACACACCTGCGCCACTCTGCCTGCTTTGATCACCCACATTCACGCACCGCACCTTGTGCTCTCCATTGCATTCACAGACGTGTGCAAACCATCCCTGGGAACACGTATGTGCCTACACCTACCAGTAAACATCCCTGTGTGTGCACCTGTGTGCAACCCAACTCCTCAGCACACCCCTGTGCAAGCACACATTGGTGCCACCGCGTCCACGCACTATCCATGTGCTCACACACACTCACGTGTCCACATCCCCTAGTGCAGCCCTGTGCGCACACACACAGACACACGCGTAACCCCTTCCTTTCACTCCCAAAGTGCACGCACACACCGGTACCACAATGTCCTTGCGGAGCTCCAACACTCTGCACACCCCTGTGCACGCACATGTATGTGCATGCTCGTCCTTGCACACATACACACTGACCTACACACACCTGAGCAACCCCACTGCTTTGGACACTCACAAAAACAAATGTGTGCAACACCATCCGTGCACAAATCCACACACACACACACACACAAAACATGGAACCCCACTGCTTTGCACAATCCTGTGCACACTCATGTGTGTCATGCACTCATTTCCCAGCCAGTCCTCGTGGGGTCTCTTACTTAGGACGGGAGTGCAGGGGAGCAGCCAGAAGCTGTTTGCATTCCCTGCTGTCTGCTGGGCAGGTTTGTTGGCGATGCTTGGGTTGCTTTGCTTTCCCTTGGGAGGTGGGAAGGAGCTTTGGGTTGGAGGCACATCCCGTGCCAGAGCATCCCGATGGCACGCGTGGGATCAGCAGGTCTGTCAGAGAAGTGGGTGAGGTTGCACGCCAAGCTGCAGCAGAGGAAGGGGAGGAGGTCCCAGCACAGCTCTGCACCACGCTCTGCCACGCTGGGCAGCTTGTTCCTGGCTCAGCAGTGCCATCAGACAAGAAGCAGGGAAGGAAAGCAAGGATGGGGGTACCATCAAACAGAGTCCGTGCAAGCCTGTGCAAGACAAACAGACCCAGAGCTTGTGTTTTTTTTCTGCTTTTGTAGCATTTGTGTGCTGTAGCTGAGCAAAAGCTTCTGCTGCTTGATTCTTCTTCTGCAACAGCCACCTACTGGTAAATGGCTTTGGGGATGGAGGATGTGACAGAAAGCATTTGTCTGCACGACAGCGTAGTTACACTTGGTCTAGAGAGTGAGAGAGGCTGGCAGCACTGCCTGATGTTGGTCAGGGTGAGCTCCTTCTTCCGCAGCGTGATGATGGCAGGGCCGGAGACGATCTGCAGGGACAGCTCAGAGGTGGGAGCTGGGAATGGACACGGCAGGAGGACAGAGGTGTGAGGGAGCAGCCAAGGCAGCGAAGAGCATCAAAAGGCCCTGAAAAGCATCACAAAGCCACAGCCAGGAAGCTTGGGGTTTGCATGAGCAGCATCCAGGATGCCAGAGACTATGTGCTCCCCTAAAAAATGGTAACAGAGCTCTCGCTGCAGGCATCACAAAACCAGGCAAAATGGGAACACACCCAGAGCTCTGCTGCACGCACCCCACAGTCACAGCATTGCAAGCTGAGCTGCCTTGCTGTTTCTTGCATTCATCATGGTCCCTGTGAATGAAGACTTGGAACACAGTCAAGGCGTTGATTGAGCACCAGAGTGCCTTTATTCAATCGGAGAAAGGAGGACGGGAGAGGGACGGGGAAAGATGGGACTCATTCTCTGTTGTTGAGGAGAGAGTGGCTCAGAGCTCATGTTGCTGCCTGGTGCCTGGGACTGCAGGCCTGACTCCAAGTCCCCCTCCAAGAGTCTCAGCTTCTCCTCAGTGACACTGCCTTGGTCCTGCTTGGAGGTGCCGCTGTCGGGGCACTCGGGCTGTCTTTGGGCTGGGCTGCACTGCAAAGGCACCGCACAGGTCGCCCATAGAGAATTTCATATGGGCTTCATCCTTCCTTGGTTGGGATTTTCTTCAAATTCTCACAAGTGCCAGAGGCAGTGCTTGCAACCTTGGTATCCCAGCCTCTTGGACAACTTTTAGTATTTGCAGCTTAGATAAATGGTTCCTCTTGACTGTGGCATGTAAGGTGTATGCAACTGCCAATTGATTCCCAATAAAGTACTGACTTGTTGAACCACTTTAGCAATAAAATGGGGGCCTCAATCTGAAGAGATTGTTCCTGGCACCCAGAACCTTGGAATTATTTCTTGTCACAAAACTTTTGTTACTTCCCTGGCCTGGTTAGTCCGGCACGGGTATGCCTCAGGCCATCCTGGAAAGGTATCTGCTAAAACTAACATGCATCTGTACCCCCCTTTTCTTGGCAGCTCTGAGAAATCTACCTGCCATTATTGTCCTGGCTAATTTCTCTCCCTGTTTGCCCTAACTGAACTTTGTGGCCTGTGTTAGGATTATCTGGTAAACAAACTTCACCTTGCTGGGTCACTTGCCTAATGGCAGTATACCCATTTCGGGTGACCACTCGTTGAACAAGATATTTATATAATGCTTCTGCTCCCCAGGGAGTTTTCCTATCTTCAGTCACCACAGCCCATCATATGGCTGCTGGAATCATTCTTTTCCCTTGTGCTGGAAAGCTCCATCCTTCCTCTTTTACCTGCCCTTCCTGATAATTATTTATCGAGTTCCAATACTCTTTGGAGTGCTTTGGCTCACCATCCACCTGCATGTTACCATCTGGAATCAAGGAAGCCTCCACCACCTCACCCTCTGCCGCTCGCTTTGCTTTCTGTCAGCCAGCGCATTTCCCATTCCTTCAGCACTGTCTCCCCTTTGCTGGCATCAACAGTGCATTTTAGCAACCTTCTCCAGCTGTTGGACTGCCTCCAGGAGTCTGGCTATTTCTTCAGCGTGTTTAAGACCTTTCCCTTGGCTTGACAACAGTCCTCTTTCTTTCCATATTGCTGATACGGGTGCATGAACAGCACTAAGGCATATTTTGAATCAGTCCATATCTTCATCTTCCCATGTCGAACAAAGCTGCTCCCGTCTGTGTACCAGGTGTCTTCCGCATCCTCCAGTGGTTCTTCTTTCAAGTCTCTGCAACTGGAATACACTGCTTTCATAGTCCCTAAACAGTCGTGAGACACAGGTTCTCCTGTAATTGCATTAAGAAAAGCAGCTGGATTTACAATATTTGTTACTGTTATTTCTCCATCATCTTGCTCCACTAGAATGGCTTGATACTTCAGAAATCTCTGAGGGGAAAGCCAATGTCCCCCTTTCACCTCCAGCACTGGAGAGACCGTGTGGGATACCAGTGCAGTTCTCTTCTGCCCCATTGTCCTAATGCTGGGGCCTTCATTAACTCCTCTTTCCACTGCTTTCAACTGGGCCACAGTCCAGGCTGGTGACTGTGCTTTCTGGCAGGCAGAATTGATCACCTGAGGAATTCAGCTTTATTTGCCTTCATCTGTGTTCCCTCTTGCTGGATCTCATGCACTCTGCTGGCTTCTGTCTGTGTTTCTACTCCAAGAAGAAAATGGGTCTTCACAAACCAGAACATTGGAAAAGCACCCTCAAGTCTGCTGTTTGAGCCTTCTTCATTTCAAGAGCATATGCTTTCATCTCCTCAGCACTCAAACACTTATTGATTGTTTACATGGAACCTTCTCTCTCCGAGGCTGTAGCCACTGTCTCTTGTCCTGGCAATGGCACCACTGACCAGATCACCTCCATTCTCTGCATCCTCCATTCAGTATATTTGCACATGGATAAGACCTCCCCTGAATCTTCTCCAGGATTAACAGTCCTAGCTCTCTCAGCCTTTCCTTATAGGAGAGATGTTGCAGTCCCTTTATCATCTTCTGAGCCCTCTGTTGGATTCCCTTAAGTATGATTCTTGTAACAGACAACTCAGATCAGGACACGATGATCGATGTGTGGTCTCAACAATGCTGAACTGAGGGCAAGTATCGTCTCTCTCAATCTGCTGGCAGTACCTTGCTTATATGCAGCCCAAGGATATCATTAAGTTATTTTTGGTGTATTTTTTCTTTTTCTTTTTATTTTCTTTTTTCTTTTTTTCTGTTTTTCTTTTTTTCATCAAGTTCACATTTCTGTTTCACACTCACTCTGTATTACTCACTATGTTGCTCCGGGAAACGATGGGACTTATCCTCTGTTATTGAGGAGAGGGTGGGTCAGAGATTGTGTTGCTGCCTGGTGCCTGGGACTGCAGGCCTGACTCCAAGTCCCCCTCCACGAGGCTTGGCTTCTCGTCAGTGACACTGACTTGCTCCTGCTTGGAGGTGTCGCTGTCAGGGCGCTCAGGCTGTGTTTGGGCTGGGCTGCCCTGCAAATGCACTGGGCCACAGTCCAGGCTGGTGACTGTGGCTTCTGGCAGGCTCTGGTCAGCCCCTTCAGGAGAGCTGGGAGAAATGAGTTCCTGAGCAATGATGACCTCCTGCTCTCCGTCGCTGCTGTCAGAAGGAAGGCTGTCATTTGAATTGCAGCCTGACTCCAAGTCCCCCTCCAAGAGGCTCGGATTCTCCTCAGTGACGATGACCTGGTCCTGCTTGGAGGTTTCGCTGTCGGGGCACTCGGGCTCTGTTTGGGCTGGGATGCACTGGAAAGGCACTGGGCCATCGTCCATGCTGTTGACTGTGGTTTCTGGCAGGCTCAGGGCAGCCCCTTCTTCACAGCTGGGAGAAATGAGTGCCTGAACAACCATGACCTCCCGCTCTCCGTCGCTGCTGGCACTCAGAACGCTGTCATTTGAATTGCAGCGACTTGTGCTTCCTGTGAGCTTTCCATTGATGGAAGCACGCTCTGAGCCATCAGCTCTTGACTCGGCTCTTCTGGGTTCACAATGGGTCGATTCACCTAGGAAGGAGTGGACACACAGGGGTTAGAGTCCAACTTTCTCTGCCCATGGGGGCAAAGGCTTGGTGCTGCCTGTCAAGTAGGCTTCAAAAAGCTTGAGAGGCTCCTTTGGGAAAACAGGGGTCAGCTGAAGATGTCAGGCACGGGCTTGAATGCCAGAAGGAGGTACAAGCCCACTGAAAGCATGAATTCTACCTGTGTTGCTGACAAGCAGTGTTTTGAAAGCTGGATTTGCACCCTTACCTGCCAGGACCACGAGATCTGCTTCTGTGGGCTCCCTGGCACTGCGCTGCTGTTGGCGTTTGGCCACAGGGGATGGTCTGCGCAGGCAGAAGCAGGACCACCAGCTGCCAGCTGGTGATTCCTTGCTCTTTCTGGGAGAACGTGGTCTGGAGAGAAAACAGAGCATGCTGTCAGTCGTGGTGCAGGGTGAGGGAAGAGTCACACCGAGCCCTTGCCAATAGTTGCCTGTTCCTGGCACTGCCTGCTTTCTGCTGAAACACAGCTTCGAAACGCGCTCTGTTGCAAACAGCAGAGGACGCTTCCATTCCTACAGCTCAGCCCTCAAGTCCTGCTTGAGGACTGAAGAAGAGAGGCAGAGCATGTGAGCAAAGGCTCCGCAGCCGGACAGGACAGGAGCTGGCAGGAGTAACTGCTTTCTGAGGAACTGTGCAGCCATAAAGGCGGCTCAAAAGCACCTCTGACTCTTACACTAACACCTCCTCGGCCTCAGCTCACTGCCATCTTTAATTTCTAGTGCCAGCAAGTCTGACCAACAGCTCTGCTTAGAGGAGAACTGGAACTGGTTTCAGGCATGTGGCCCTGAAATCTGGAAAACCCCAACGTTTCCAGGTACAGCCAGCATAGTCCAGGATAGACGTCAGCGTGGCTTTCTGCATCTCGTGACTGCCTGCCCAACCAGGAAGGAAAGGCACCCTTGTGTGACTCCACTGAGCCCATCGGGCAACTGTGTGTTAGTTGAATCCTCGGAGATATAGTGGACAAAAAGTAAACCAATAAAGACCACCTGACCAATGATGATAGGGGCTGGAAAGGGAAGTCCTCTTTACCTTTCAGATGGAAAATCAAGGATTGTGTGGAATCTCCCAGGTCCGGCTGTGGGGCCTTCCTCCACTTCAATCTCACTGCCTGGTGTCACTGCAGGAGAGCTGCTCTGGCCTCTTCTCAGAGCCTGTGCCTCCTGCAGCGTGAGCAGCTTTGTGGCACACACAGACTTGGGCACAGGTGGAGAATTGTGCCCTGCAAGGGAAAACCACAGGTAAGAGGGAGGATCAGAAAGCAGCAGCACAGCCATCCCAGTTCTGCATTTCTCTCAGACTTGCTTATCCGAGCCACTGGAAGAAGAGGAGCTCAAAGTAACCGGCTGCTCAGAGGTATGCTCGTGGCAAAGGACACAGTCATAATTAAGAGCTGCTCACTGTATCAAAACAGGCATAAAAAAACAAAACCAAAAACAAATAAAACCCTAGAAAATGGATCTGGGAACTCAGAAAGCTTTGCTGCCACATTTCAATCATGCTTCACCCCCATTCAAAACATCCTAAAGGCAGGGATGGTTTTCTCCATGTAAAGTCTGTCCTCAGACATTCTCAGGATCCAGAAAGAGGGTGCCATATTCTCATCTAAGCCCGGAAGCCTCCTGTCCCGTTGAGAGTCAAAGCGTATTTGAAAGATCTTGGAGAAGGCCTGGATTGGATCAAGATCAAGCTAATGGAGGAAGACGCTCACCTGCTCCCTCTCCCATGGCTGACGTGGCGTTGGAGCAGAAGAGGACTTCTGTGTGGCCAATCAGGAATTCCACCACAGCCGTCTGCCTCTGCACTTCCAAGCAGGCAGCTCCTCCACTGGCGCAGGGAGACTGGCTCTGCTGGGATCTGAAGAAAAGGCAGATTTTACAAGTCGTTCCTGCAAGACTGTTTCCCCAGGTCTGAAGTTTTGCAGCCCAAATCAGTCAGACTGGGCTCTGGAGACTTCCGCAGTGGGCAATCAGCGATGCCACTGACAAAATTCTCCTGGATGATCAAGGACACAGCAGTCCCAGCTCAACAAGGGAGCAGAAACTGCCGTCTAGAAATTGTGCCCCTGGGGTTGGGGGAGAGCAGTCCAGGCTCCTCCTCTGCTGCCAGCCACTTCTGACAGCTTTTACAGGAGAAGAGCACACAAGAGGAAGAAGAAGGGAGGATTGCTTTCTTTCTGGAGAGCAGAACTAAGCGTTGTGCTTCAACAGAAAAAGAGGTTTACCTTAAGAGGTTTGGAGCCCACACAATCGCCAAGTTCTGAGCGTCCATGTTGGTGACCGAGCAGCTGCCAGCGAGAGACGCCAAGTGCCTCATCAGGTACTCGAGTGTCCTGGAAAACAAGAGGGGCAGATGTTCAGCACCAAAAAGCAAGCCGTGCTGCAGTGCCCTAAACAAACCTCACTTCATACTAGTTGATGTCATTGCTACCGTCCCTGAATAGGAAGTAGATAAAACGTTCCCAGTGTCACAATGCTGCAGCACCAAGCCCCAGCACAGCACAGCCGCAGCCATCGGCTGCACCAACCGTGCTCCCGTGCCAAGGAACTGACCCAATGAATTGACCCAGTGCAGCCTTCAGCCGCTTCAGCGTGCAGACGCATGATGCTGCTGGTGTGAGGCAACACCTGGAATCGCATCGTGGCCCTCTGAAAGGCAGCAGGGCTGAGCTCAGCAGACCGAGCGCAGCACTGACCTGTAGTGAGGAGCGGGCAGCTGCTGGATGGCGTCCTTCATCCTGACCAACCGCTCCTCCTCTGTACCAGCACAGGCAGCGTCCTGGAAAAAGGCAGGAAGGGATTCAGACACCAGTCAGCCAAGAGAGCTGCCACAGGTTTGGGAACCGTGGGGATAGCGTGCTGGTGGTCAGCACCAAGGCAGACTTGATGCCTTCCAAGAGGCATCAGGGGAACACTGCAGCACACAGCCTGTGTCATCAAGGCCAAGCAGTGCAAGGCATTGCCCTGTGCTTACCGTGAACTTGTCATACAGCTGGTTTGTCAAAAGAGGGTTTGGGAGCTCCCTGAAGAACATCTTGCATAGGGAGCTCACACTGTGAATGTCACGGACGCTGAGCTCGGGCACCTGCTCTGAATCAAATTCATGGCTGCAGAGAAGGACACAGGATTGGGCAGAGGGCTTTGAGAAAGAGGAAAGCAAGTCCAAAGCCACACCAAATACAGTCAAGACAAGGAAGGGCTTCCTCTGAACGCCCGCAGCATGGCACGTGCCCCTGCTGACAGCTGTGTCAGTCGCAGCACTCTTACCGTAGGCGCTGGATCCTGGACGCCACGCCGGACAGGCGGTAGATCCCCCGCACCACGCCATGCTGCTCGACGAACTCGGCGCAGCTCTGCAGGACCTGGGGGACTACAGAACAAGAGCCAGCGGTTAGCTCAGCTTCTTACTCAAGTAAGTAAGCTGTGCTCTTCTCCCATCCCAGCCACTAAGCCCAGCCGGGCCACCGCTTGCTTCCTCCTTAGAGGAGAAAGCTGGCAGAGACAGCTGTGAGGAAACTGCACAGAGATGTCTTCCTGGCTTTCCAGAAATGCCACCACCTATCATCTTCAGATGCCCAACCGAGGAAGATCTCAGCAATGGGCTGTTCCTTACCATCACGGCCAGAGCGGAGAAGGTGCTCCCCCAGGTCACACCCAAACACCCCTTCCTTCTCCGGCTCCGGCTGCTCCGATCTCCTGGGGCGGGCCTTCACCACCGAACGAAGGAAGGGTGGGAGCTTGCCCCGTTTCTTCGGCACTGCGCAACAAAACAGAGAAACCAGTTCGTTTCAGGCTTGGATCGGTTGCACGAGGCCGAGCGTAACACATTCGACCGAGCACGTAACAATGGGAAGAACATTCCCAACAAGGACACGCAGGAACGGTATTTCCCCATCCCTGCAAGTCCCCAAGGTCAGGTCGGAAGGGGCCCTGGACAGCCTGCTCTCGTCTCCTACAAAATGCAGAGGCTGGCCACCCAGACTGAGGCAGGGGCCTTGGAGCCTGATGATCCTTTAGGCCTATTCCAACCCCAAGCCATTCCAGGAGAATTCTGTGACTTCCCCAAGCCCAGGAATAAACACAGTGGGGTTGGGCCAGATCTCTCCGTGTTCCCATGGACCTTAATGCAGTCATCCTTGCTAATCTTGCTCAACTCGGGCATTAACGAAACCCCTGAAAGCCACGCTCTGACCCCAGCTTACTAACCCGCAGTATCAAATGTAACATGTGTACCTGGCTTTCGCAATGAATTGACCAGGGACTCAGGAACTTCTCCGCTAATGAGTTCCACGCACTCACTAGGGAAAGATCCCACCTGTAACAAGAACAAAAAGACAGCTGGGCATTAGCCCCAGCCCAGAGCCAAAGGGAAGGTCCTCTGACAGCGACACAGGGCAACCGTTTGCATCCGGAAGCCATCCTGTGCAGGCAGAGCAGCTCCAAGCTGAGATTCCTGACTCTACTGAAGTTGTGCTCTCCTGTTGGAAGCATGTGCCTACCTGAAAGCCACGCTTGCCTCTCCACCAGGGGCTCAGCTCCTTTGGTGGCATAGCAATAATGCACACCACGTCTCCCACCTGCAAGAGATCAAAACGGCAACCCTAGCTTCAGCACAGCTGGCAGGAAAACACAGCTCAAATAACTGCCTTCTTCTGCGATGCAGAATATCCTAAAGCTTGACAGCCATTGCACCAATGCAGCCCCCAAGGCATTTTCCCTTCTAAAACTGAACTTGGAGGTACAGGAGTTACACAACATACACAATACAGCCGTGCAGTAGGAAACGGGTCTCAAAACCAGCAGGCTCTCTGCCAAAGGCTACGCAAGAGCTCCAGTTGAACCACGGGCATCAGTTAAGCAGGGCTTTCTGAACACATCTGCACACTTCACACCCAGTCTGCTGCTGCTCAGAGACCAGGCTCCCATACTGGGCAGGATCTGCTTGATCAGGAGGTTCAAATGCCCAGTCAAACCATACTGGAGAGATGGCTGAACTGCTCCCAACCCAGCACAAGTCTAAGCTGGAACCAAACCTTCCAAGCTTCACCTCACGAGACATTCTGAAGGTGTCTGTGAATATTCCTGAGCCGTTCACACCCCAGACTCTCCCATGCATGACAACAAGGATTGCCTGTAACTGCTTACCTCCAGGGAGAGCTCATCCGGCCCCTGGGCGACGTAACGCTTAATAACATGGGCTGCCGCAATCGCTGGCACGTTGAAAGATGACTCCGCACGCACCAGCTGCGGCTTCCACATGTTATCAGCCTGCAAAACAGAGCACAGGCCGTGGTCAGGAGCTGAGGACAAACCAGGAGGATTTCAAGGTGAGGAGCACATCTGCAGAGAAAGCTGCAGGAAATGCGCTCCCTCCTGCTCAGGAGCACTTCAGAAGGAGCTGCACGTCTCACGACAGTACTTTCTCTTCCTGGCATGCAGCAGGATCGCCAGGCCATGCAAAGATGCATCTCTCTCTACACAGACTCATCAGCAATGGCACTGGCGTGGACAGGTGGCCTGGCCCCCTTTGGCCCACTCTTTCCTGTAGGAGAGTACATCTGCGGCTCCCTCTGCTAGCTCAACACAGGGAACAAAGACAAGTCAGAGCTTCATACTGTACCTCCGTGCCCACCACCTCGGGCTCACATCTGATCTCGCTGCATGCGTTGCCCATCCCAGCAGGTGTGACAAGCTGGAACAGAGCAGAAACACACTTCTGTTTTCTCTATTCACCCAGCACAGTATGGAGGGACTTCTTCAGAGCTACCCTTGCATACCCTGCGGCATAGGCAAGTGTTCGAGAAACTACCCCTTGCTTCAGTAAATTCAAACGTGACAGCCTATTAGGCAGCGCTGTACCAAGTTGCTATCCCTCTGCCAGCAGATGGGGACTCTGGCACAGAGCAGCAGATGCATTCGCCCAGAGCGCTCTGACAGTGCGACAGCAGGGCATTAGACAGCACCCTTCTGAGGGCTGAGCTGGAGGGCAGTGAAGAAACCCACGGCATGCAAAACGACGTGGTGGGACAAAACATGGCACGTACCTGGCAACGAGATCACCTCAGGCTATCTGCAGCAGTTCCTGGTCACTCTGCTCAGATCTTATGAGAGCAAAAGCTGCACCAAGGCAGTGGGCGGAGGGTGGGTAGAGGAGAGAGAAAGAGCAGGTCAGTGAGCAGGGCTAAGACAGCCATGGCATAACGCACACAGCACAATCGTCCCATCCACTTGCTGCAAGACATGCTGAGTCTCAGGCTATGTGATGCCTGTCCGCCCAGCAGCTTTACTCTGCTTCCACAATTGAGCAAAGAAGACGGCTGAAGAAGCATGGGACGGGTGCCACCTTTATGGACACCCCCTTTGGAACATGTGTACCAGGGGAAAATGACGTCTGATGCTCAAGAGTAAGCAATACGGTGCTGGGAGCTCCGACAGCCAGCACTTCTCAACACCTCACTGCTCACCCGTCCATCCCACACCGGCTCAGCTTACCTACAGGATGCTGCGCACGATGGTACTCAAACAAAGGCACTAAAGGCACAAGAACAACAAGCCAACCAACCACTCCGAACTCCTACACGCCCACAAAGGAACATAGAACACACCACTCCTCTCCACATGCCAGCCGCTTATGACATCACCAACAGCCACCAGCCTGGTCCACCATGACCCCCCACAAGGGGGGGAGGCAAGACCCCCTGGTCACATCTGATTCCAACACGGCACCACAACATTGCAGAACTCAGGGTGGGGTTGGAATTCTATCCTGGTGTGGCAGCGCAATGGGAGGTGTTTGGGCACAGCTGAAGAGCTGAGAGACACCGGAGGTTTCCAAAGGAGGGTGCCAGGTTAACTCTCAGCATTCTTTTGCAGGGCTCTTTGGGATGCTTCAAACCCATTTCACTGCCTAGGTCATTTCTAGCAAGTCCAGCTGACAAATGCTCGCTTTGTCTGGGTAACGCCTCTGTGCATCATGAATGAAAAAGAAAATAAAATGGGCACGCGACCCTATGAAACTTACCTCTCTGCTCTTGTTGTCAGCCAGACACCTAAAATGAGCATTGCGTGTCCCTGCTCCTGAATGGAGATGCACCCAAGTCTGTGTTCCACTCTGCTCCACCTAAGTGTCTAAAAGAAACACAGGCAGAGATGATTAGAAGATCCTTTGCGCAGGCGAAAGCGCAGGCTGCACGCCTATTCTCTTTAGCAAGAAATACTACTTGAGAAGCCACAGACAGTTTTATGAGAGGTAGTATGAAAGATGAGCAGAAAGGAAATAGATTCATTAAAATAACCGAGTTAATTCTCTCCCCGTCAAAGAGAAAGCCTTCTGGGCACTGTTAGCAGCACCTCCTACAACACCTTGCACCACAAATTGTGGATCATGCAGTTTCTTCCCACAGGCCCTTCGCCTCTCTTGTTGGTGTCAGATCCACTCAGGTTCAAATACGTGGATCAGAACAGCCATTCAGTTCTGCTGAGGCAGGATCCCACCGCTGGGATGTCCCCCAGTCCCATTCCCTGCTTCTCCTGGCATGGGTGGGGAAAGGAACAGCAAGTGATATCACCTACCCAGACTTCTGCTGGGCCTTCCATTTGGTCGCCCATCCCAGGGAGAAGCAGGGGAGCTCCCGTGGCACAAAGCTCGCAGCTGCAGAAATCAAGGCTGCCTCTAAGATGGTGCTTTCAAACAGCACGAGTAACTGGATGTAGGACTTGAAACACAAGGGTAACATGAAAAAGCCACCAGTCCCCACGGATGGGGCTGTTCGCAGAGACAACAGCTGCGTGCTTTCCAGCAGTGTGATGCTCACCCAACAAAGCGCTCAGCCAGCAGATGCCTCCAGCGTCTGAGCACCCATTTGGAGATGGTTTTCTTAACATCCAAGCTGAATCTCCCCTCATACAACCTGAGGTCGTTCCCTCCACTCCTGTCACTAGTTACATGGGAGAAGAGCAGCACAACCCTCACCTCCACATAACCTCTCTTCAGGTAATCATAGAGAATGATAAGGTCTTCCCTGAGCCTCCTCTTATCCAGACTAAATCATCCCAGTTCCATAAGAAGCTCCCCATGAGACTTGGGCTCTGGACACCTCACAGCTTGAATGGTCTTCTTTTCTTTACATGAAAAAAACAAACAAACAAAAAAAACAAACAAACAAAAAAACAACAAAAAAAAAGCAACACATAGATTCCTGACCAAAAAAGGTGGGAGTTAATAACGACCAAAGAGGCTCCTGTTCCTAGGCCTAATACTCTCACCCCAGCTCCTGGGTGATGCCCACAGACTTCAAGTCAGGTCTCAAATCCATTGGACTCCTGTCACAGAGCTCTGTCAGAAAGGATGTTACACATGTGATGCTTACATTCATTTTGCACCAGAAACAGCACTGCCATCAGGAGCAGAGAGGTGACTATTTCCCTGTACTCAGCACCGGTGAGGCCGTAACTCAAGTTCTGTTTCCAGTTTTGGACCCCTCACTGCAAGAAAGACACTGAGGCTTTGGAACGTGTTCAAAGAAGGGCAACAAAGCTGGTGAGGGCTCTGGAGCACAATGGGGCCATATGAGGAGAGGCTGCAGGAGCTGGGAATGCTCAGCCTGGAGAAGAGATGGCTCAGGGGAGACCTCATTGCTCAATATAACTTCCTGAAGGGAGGCTGTAGTGAGCTGGGGGACGGCCTGTCCTCTTGTGTCATTATTGACAGAAATAGAGGGAATGGTTTCAAGCTGCAGCAGAGGAGATTCAGGCTGGACATTAGGAAATATTACTTCTCAGAAAGGGTGGCCAAGCACTGGAATGGACTGCCCAGGGAGCTGGTGGAGTCACCGACCCTGGGGGTGTTCAAGGAACGACTGAATGTTGTGTTGAGGGACGTGGTTTAGTGAAAGCTATTAGCAGTAGGAGAACTGTGCTAACACTCATGATTCAAATTACACAGAAGTTCTCGGTGAGAACTGTACCTAACATTTCTCCTTCTTCAAGCAAACAGGCCCAACACGTGGTCGTAAAAATGCTTTCATCAGAAAGAAGCAGAGATGGCATGGCAGGACAGATGTACTCAGTGTGCATGTTTGAAGCCATTCGAGATCCTACTCATTCTTGCTGTAGGACCCCTGACTTCTGTTAAACGCTGAACGGAATACCTGTTTCCATCAGCTGCCACCATCCCAAACAGCCAGTCTTCTTGCAGCCACCTGGCCCAAACATCCCTTTGGCTCTACACTTGATTCCTGCAAGAGAGATGGGAGCTCGGCACGCACACCATCCTTCCAACACCCCAGCCCAGCAGCAAGGGATCACAGCACTGGCACAGCTGAAACAAAAAGGGGGTGTGAGTTTCCTGGTAGCACTCACTGTGAACAAATCTACCACTGAGCAACACCATGAGCCCCCACTCACCTCAGCACAGGTCAACCTGTAACCCCAGCCTTCCCCTATCCATGTGCACACGCACACCCATGCGCCACCCTGCCTGCTTTGCACACCCCCATGCACGCACTGCATCTTGTGCCCTCCTTTGCATTCACAGACGTGTGCAAACCATCCCTGGGAACACGTACGTGCCTACACCTACCACAAACATCCCTTTGTGTGCACCCGTGTGCAACCCAACTCCTCAGCACACGCACGCATTTGTTCCACCCTGTCCATGCACTCACCACGTGCCCTCCAGCATCACTGCTGCCTCCTCTGGTACCGTACCTGTAGATGCTTCAGAGCTCATTAGCATGGACTTCCTTCCTCGCCTCAGCATCTGCTCCTGCGCTCACCTTCATTCCTACTGAGATACCGTCCGCTTCCAGCACCATCTGACCTGCAAGACAGAGAAAGGAAAGGTAGGATTCATGCAAACGCAGAAGCCCAAGGCTGCATCATCACCACGTATGGCAGCCTTGGGAAGTCAGCTGCAACAACAGCCTTTGTCAGAATGGAAACAGCCACCGTCAATTAAGTGTGACCTCCAAAGTCATTGCCACCATCAGAAATAGGCACAGAAATCGCTCACTTCACTGCAGGTAGTTACCTCCAGATTCTTTTGCTTTTGGGAAAATGTGGGCACGGAATTGAAGGACACCGGAAAAGTGACATCTACTTCCCTGGAGGTGGTTAAGCTGGGAAGCAGGACTTGAGCAAGAAAAGCTTCTCAGCTCCTTGTAAGGCAGTAAGTGATGGGATGATTTCCCATCCCTGCAGAAATCCTGACCTCTGCCACAGGTGGGTGAGTGACACAAAAGCTGTGTCCTTGGTTCTCAGCCTTACCTTCTCATGCTGTTCATCCTGCTCTGCAGCTCCTGCTCTGAATAGTCTTCTTCTGTTCCCACGGGGCAGGTAGAAAATGAAGACACGGCCCCTGCCACCAAGGTCACCTCTGCAGCACACATGACCTGAGGAGCACTTGGCTACTCATGCAAACTGTGCAGTGTAAGGAAGATTGTTGCCTGTTGCACTTCTTCTTCTCCTGGCTCAGAAATTAATTTTCCTACGTAGAAAATGGGAAAGGAAAATAAATAAATATATAAATAAACAAATAAAGCAAAAGCCTGACACAAAGCAGACGTGATTGTAACTATGGAATTCAGGAGGGCAAGGGATTTGCCCTCTATACGAAGAAGCTGACTGCAAAGGACTAAGAACAGCCATGATCACGTTGAGAACTTGCGGGTCAAATTAGAGACTGAACCAATCATGGGCTTCTGGAGGTGAGGGTCTGCTCCAGGCCGCACCTGTGCACCTGTGTGCAACCCATCTCCTCAGCACACCCCTGTGCAAGCACACATTGTTGCCACTGCGTGTACACACTATCTGTGTGCTCACACGCACTCACGCGTCCACATCCCGTAGTGCAGCCCTGTGCGCACACACACAGACACATGTGTAACCCCTTCCTTTCACTCCCAAAGTGCACGCACACAGCAGTACCACAATGGCCTTGTTCAGCTTCAACACTCTGCACACCCCTGTGTACACACATACATGTGCATGCTCGTCCTTGCACACATACCCACTGACCTGCACACACCTGAGCAACCCCACTGCTTTGGACACTCATGAACACAAACGTGTGCAACACCATCCGTGCACAAATCCACACACACACAAATGGAAGAGTTTGAATTCCTAATTGAATGGGAATCCAAGTGCAAAACTCCAATTTTGCCAATTTGCTAAATTCTTGAATACCAAGTGCTTTAGTTTGGTAGAAGACATGAGGGCAAGTAATGGACTCATTGAATGGATACACTCAGTAATGGAAAATCCATGCACTTTATCAACCAAATTAAGGAATGAATTTTTACCTTAAAAAAAATTAAGGAAGGAATGTTTACCTTCTGGATTTGAGGGATGTCTCTTCTGCCTGGTTTGGCCAAAGGAAGCCTAAGGTTATTTGCCTTTGAATAGGAAAGCCCGAAGAGAGGGAGAAGAGTTAACCTGGACAGTGTTACCCAGGGTTGTGGGAACAGCTGAATGATTTTTGAGAACTGGTCAACTCGTGAACCTGAGACCTGGGATCCTCCATCCTAGGGTGGAACTTTACTGGAGCACGTGGATGCCACAGCAACAAAAGAACTGTGTACAACAGACTGAGAGTTTGCCGAGTGTCTTGGTTTACAGAAAGCACAACTAACTCAGCAGCAAGTGACATACTTGGAATAGGAGATTACAGCTGGACTTTGAACCTTAAGGACTGCCAGGAAAGAAGCCATCTACTAAACCCCTGAGCTGCAAACTGCCAAGGAATTCCATGCTTTCCCAGTAATGACAGGAGGGTGCCAACCACGGATACACAGCTGCGGACTGATGGTAAACTTCAAACAGCATCAAGTGAGTAAGGGATAGCCAGGGTGCACTGGTGCTCAATATTCAGGAAGCCCATAGATCTACACGGGGCCAAAGGACATTCATTTTATTACCTCATACAGTCTTTACTGTATTGGAGGCAAAAGCGGGACATTGGTTCTCACCAAAAAAGATTATCGAAACACCAAGCCATCCTGGTAGAGCAGGGCGATGTAGAAATAATTGTAACTAATACTGTCAACCCAGTATCTTTCCTTAGCGGAACTCCCGGATTGCACGACTGCTTGGAAACAACTGAAGCTGCACATTCCAGCTGCTCGGTCGGACCTGAAGGATGAACCCTCCGAGGATGCAGAATACACCTGGTTAACCAACAGCTGCAGTTTGATGAGACAAGGAGACTGTAAGGCAGGACATGCAGTAGCTGCTACTGACCAGGTCATAGAAGCACAACCACCAGCTGTGGGGACTTCCCCTCCGAAGGCTGAAATAACTGCCTTGACCAGAGCCTTAATTCTATGGACAGATGCTAAATATGTGTTTGGGGTGCCACACGCTCATAGTACCATCTGAAAGGAGCAAGGATTGCTCACACACAAGGAAAACAGCGCGATGTAAATCTACCAATGGCTACTAGAGGTGGTAAAGGACATCAGAAATGTAACACTGCACAGGAGACAGAAAATAAGGTGATAGATCAGATGGCAGAACAGGCAGTTGAAGAAGGCTTCAATTCCAGACGGTACACTTAAAACCTCTGAACCCAAGTCAAAACCTGTAAAATATTCTAAGGAGAACAGGAGTCTAATTAACGATTTAGAAGGGAAGAGAGCAAGCTGACAGATGGGTGCAAACCCAGATGGACACAATGTTATGCCCTTTTGTGTTTTATGGGAATTGGTTAGAAGGGAAGATCGATATTGGGCAAACCAACACTACAAAGTACAATCCCAGGACCAGGAACAGGGCACAAGTGGGCCTCACGGGAAGGGGCCTTCCAGGGCAACCATGGCAAATTGATTTCACAGAACTCCCAAGAAAAGGGGGGTATCGCTGTAGGAAAATTTCTGTCACCTTAGAAACAGTTCAGGATGCTGCTGCAGATGCCTGATGGACAATCCAAGAGGAGGCATCCTGTTTATCCAAAGTTGAATTGCAACATGGGGTAGGCAGGGATAACACTGACTGGGGAACAGTTTTCTCTGGACTATGGGATAAACTTGCTAGTTGCCAAATTTGGGATGACTGAAACAGCTTTTCTTAGCCTGCATCACCTTGCTACTCTTTGTGTGTTTTGCTTGTGTTGTTATAAGATGCTCTTTGTGTCTGTGCCAGGATACCAGAAGGGAATATATGAGGTATAGGAGAGGCATGAGCTAAGGTAAAAGGTAGAGAGCGGGACTTATTTCAGGACATGTCAAGATAGAATAAAATAATCTAGCAGGTGGAAGCCCTGCTAGATTAAAGAAAGGGGGGAACTGAATAGTGAAAAAGGACTCCATAGTAGCTGAAAGGGGAACACTTTGCTACAGAAAAGGGAAAGGGGGCCTCGCTAAGGCAAAGGGTAGTTACAGATAGATAGTTTATGTTAAGGGAGGACAGAGAAAGGGGGAATTACAGACACTTACTCAAAACAAAACCAGAAAAGAGGGCAGCAAAGATAAGAAGGAACTGTCCGGAGACCTCTGACAAGAAGAAGGATTAGATACCCCCGGGCAAGATGATGCTGACATGGGAGAACGATAACGGCAGATAACACCAAGAAGGAAACAGAAGAAGAATTTCACCCCAAAACAAAGACAAGGGTCGCGGGGAATGGGGTCAGAGGGAATGGGGTCAGAGGGAATGGGGCCATAGGGAATGTAATGAATATGTAATCAAACTGGGGAGGAGACTATTGATCATGTATTAGCTTGACTTATGTCTGTAACACACTTTTCTCCTTACGGTGTGCAAGTTTGGAGGAGCCATCCCCCTTGCAACCGGCGCTGCGCAACGCTGGAATAAACATACCTGCTTTATAACCAGTCTCTGGATTATAGAGTTTGATTCTGCAAGTCAGTACCACAATGTCCTTGTGCAAATCCAACCCTTTGCACACCCCTGTGCACGCACATACATGTGCATGCTCATCCTTGCACACATACCCACTGACCTGCACACACCTGAGCAACCCCACTGCTTTGGACACTCACGAAAACAAATGTGTGCAACACCATCCATGCACAAATCCACACACACTCACACACACACACACAACTCATGGAACCCCACTGCTTTGCACAATCCTGTGCACACTCACGTGTGTCATGCACTGATTTCCCAGCCAGTCCTCGTGAGGTCTCTTACTTAGGACGGGAGTGCAGGGGAGCAGCCAGAAGCTGTTTGCATTCCCTGCTGTCTGCTGGGCAGGTTCGTTGGCGATGCTCGGGTTGCTTTGCTTTCCCTTGGGAGGTGGGAAGGAGCTTTGTATGGAGGCACATCCCGTTCCAGAGCATCCCGATGGCACGCGTGGGATCAGCAGGTCTGTCAGAGAAGTGGGTGAGGTTGCACGCCAAGCTGCAGCAGAGGAAGGGGAGGAGGTCCCAGCACAGCTCTGCACCACGCTCTGCCACGCTGGGCAGCTTGTTCCTGGCTCAGCAGTGCCATCAGACAAGAAGCAGGGAAGGAAATCAAGGATGGGGGGTACCATCAAACAGAGTCCGTGCATGCCTGTGCAAGACAAACAGACCCAGAGCTTGTGTTTTTTTTCTGCTTTTGTAGCATTTGTGTGCTGTAGCTGAGCAAAAGCTTCTGCTGCTTGATTCTTCTTCTGCAACAGCCACCTACCGGTAAATGGCTGCGGGGATGGAGGATGTGACAGAAAGCATTTGTCTGCACGACAGTGTAGTTACACTTGGTCTAGAGAGTGAGAGAGGGCAGGCAGCACTGCCTGATGTTGGTCAGGGTGAGCTCCTTCTTCCGCAGCGTGATGATGGCAGGGACAGCTCGTAGGTGGGAGCTGGGAATGGACACGGCAGGAGGACAGAGGTGTGAGGGAGCAGCCAAGGCAGCGAAGAGCATCAAAAGGCCCTGAAAAGCATCACAAAGCCACAGCCAGGAAGCTTGGGGTTTTCATAAGCAGCATCCAGGATGCTAGAGACTGTTTGCTCCCCTAAAAAATGGTAACAGAGCTCTCGCTGCGGGCATCACAAAACCAGGCAAAATGGGAACACACCCAGAGCTCTGCTGCACGCACCCCACAGTCAGAGCATTGCAAGCTGAGCTGCCTTGCTGTTTCTTGCATTCATCATGGTCCCTGTGAATGAAGACTTGGAACACAGTCAAGGCGTTGATTGAGCACCAGAGTGCCTTTATTCAATCGAAGAAAGGAGGACGGGAGAGGGACGGGGAAAGATGGGATTCATCCTCTGTTGTTGAGGAGAGAGTGGCTCAGAGCTCGTGTTGCTGCCTGGTGCCTGGGACTGCAGGCCTGACTCCAGGTTCCCATCCAAGGGCTCGGCTTCTCCTCGGTGACATTGACTTGGTCCTGCTTGGAGGTGACGCTGTTGGGGCACTCGGGCTGTCTTTGGGCTGGGCTGCACTGCAAAGGCACCGCACAGGTCGCCCATAGAGAATTTCATATGGGCTTCATCCTTCCTTGGTTGGGGTTTAGTGGTTTAGTTGGAATTCTCACAAGTGCCAGAGGCAGTGCTTGCAACCATGGAATCCCAGCCTCTTGGCCAACTTTTAGTATTTGCAGCTTAGATAAATGGCTCCTCTTTTCCACTTGGCCACTTGACTGTGGCCTGTAAGGTGTATGCAACTGCCAATTGATTCCCAATAAAGTACTGACTTGTTGAACCACTTTAGCAATAAAATGGGGGCCTCAATCTGAAGAGATTGTTCCTGGCACCCAGAACCTTGGAATTATTTCTTGTCACAAAACTTTTGTTACTTCCCTGGCCTGGTTAGTCCGGCACGGGTATGCCTCAGGCCATCCTGAAAAGGTATCTGCTAAAACTAACATGCATCTGTACCCCCCTTTTCTTGGCAGCTCTGAGAAATCTACCTGCCATTATTGTCCTGGATAATTTCTCTCCCTGTTTGCCCTAACTGAACTTTGTGGCCTGTGTTAGGATTATTTGGTAAACAAACTTCACCTTGCTGGGTCACTTGCCTAATGGCAGTATACCCATTTCGGGTGACCACTCGTTGAACAAGATATTTATATAATGCTTCTGCTCCCCAGTGAGTGTTCCTGTGTTCAGTCACCACAGCCCATCATATGGCTGCTGGAATCATTCTTTTCCCTTGTGCTGGAAAGCTCCATCCTTCCTCTTTTACCTGCCCTTCCTGATAATTATTTATCGAGTTCCAATACTCTTTGGAGTGCTTTGGCTCACCATCCACCTGCATGTTACCACCTGGAATCAAGGAAGCCTCCACCACCTCACCCTCTGCCGCTCGCTTTGCTTCTCTGTCAGCCAGCGCATTTCCCATTCCTTCAGCACTGTCTCCCCTTTGCTGGCATCAACAGTGCATTTTAGCAACCTTCTCCAGCTGTTGGACTGCCTCCAGGAGTCTGGCTATTTCTTCAGCGTGTTTAAGACCTTTCCCTTGGCTTGACAACAGTCCTCTTTCTTTCCATATTGCTGATATGGGTGCATGAACAGCACTAAGGCATATTTTGAATCAGTCCATATCTTTATCTTCCCATGTCGAACAAAGCTGCTCCCGTCTGTGTACCAGGTGTCTTCCGCATCCTCCAGTGGTTCTTCTTTCAAGTCTCTGCAACTGGAATACACTGCTTTCATAGTCCCTAAACAGTCGTGAGACACAGGTTCTCCTGTAATTGCATTAAGAAAAGCAGCTGGATTTACAATATTTGTTACTGTTATTTCTCCATCATCTTGCTCCACTAGAATGGCCTGATACTTCAAAAATCTCTGAGGGGAAAGCCAATGTCCCCCTTTCACCTCCAGCACTGGAGAGACCGTGTGGGATACCAGTGCAGTTCTCTTCTGCCCCATTGTCCTAATGCTGGGGCCTTCATTAACTCCTCTTTCAACTGCTTTCAACCGGGCCACAGTCCAGGCTGGTGACTGTGGTTTCTTGCAGGTTCACGTCAGCCCCTTCAGCAGAACTAGGAGAAAGGACTGGCTGAACAATGATGACCTCTTTCTCTCTGTCTCTGCTGTCACTCAGAAGGCTTTCATTTGAATTGCAGCCTGACTCCAAGTCCCCCTCCAAGACGCTCGGCTTCTCCTCAGTGACACTGACTTGGTCCTGCTTGGAGGTGCTGCTGTCGGGGCACTCGGGCTGTGTTTGGGCTGGGCTGCACTGCAAAGGCACCGGGCCACAGTCCAGGCTGGTGACTGTGGTTTCTGGCAGGCAGAATTGATCACCTGAGGAATTCAGCTTTATTTGCCTTCATCTGTGTTTCTTCTTGCTGGATCTCATGCACTCTGCTGGCTTCAGTCTGTGTTTCTACTCCAAGAAGAAAATAAATGGGTCTTCACAAACCAGAAAACTGGAAAAGCACCCTCAAGTCTGCTGTTTGAGCCTTCTTCATTTCAAGAGCACATGCTTTTATCTCCTCAGCACTCAAACACTTATTGATTGGTTACATGGAACCTTCTCTCTCCGAGGCTGTAGCCACTGTCTCTTGTCCTGGCAATGGCACCACTGAGCAGATCACCTCCATTCTCTGCATCCTCCATTCAGTATATTTGCACATGGATAAGATCTCCCCGGAATCTTCTCCAGGATTAACAGTCCTAGCTCTCTCAGCCTTTCCTTATAGGAGAGATGTTGCAGTCCCTTTATCATCTTCTGAGCCCTCTGTTGGATTACGTTAGGTATGATTCTTGTAACAGAGAACTCAGATCAGGACACGATGATCGATGTGTGGTCTCAACAACGCTGAACTGAGGGGAAGGAACATCTCTCTCAATCTGCTGGCAGTACCTTGCTTATTTGCAGCACAAGGATATCATTAAGTTATTTTTGGTGTATTTTTTCTTTTTCTTTTTTAAATTCTTTTTTCTTTTTTTCTTTTTTTTTTTTTTTTCATCAAGTTCACATTTCTGTTTCACATTCACTCTGTATCATTCGCTATGTAGCTCCAGGGAAAGATGGGACTCATCCTCTATTGTTGAGGAGAGGGTGGCTCACAGCTCGTGCTGTTGCTTGGAGGCAGGGACTGGTGGTCTGATTCTACATCTGCCTCCAAGATGCTCGGCTTCTCCTCACTGATGCTGACCTGAGCCTGCATGGTGGTGCTGCTGTCGGGGCACTCGGGCTGTGCTTGGCCTGGGCTGTCCTGGGACCCCTGCACTGGGTCGCAATCCAGGCTGGTGCCGGTGGTGTCTGGCAGGCTCAGGTCAGCAGCTTCCGGAGGGATGGGATGAATGAGGGCTTGAATGACGATGACGTTCTCGTCTCCATTGATGGTGCCATATGGAAGGCTGTCGACTGAAATGCAGCACCCTGTGCTTCCTAACAGCTCTGCGTTGATGGAAGCACAGGATGCGCTGTCGTCCCATGCCCGGCGTCTTCGGGGAACACAAGGGCTCGGGTCACCTAGGAAGGAGTAGATGCACAGCGGTTAGTGTCAAACGTTCACAAGATGAATCATGCTTTAAAGAGGTCCTTGGCATTTGGCTATGTAGTGGTGGTGGGCAGAAGCAAATAGGCTTCTAGCAACAGTGTCATTGTCTCGACAGTGATCCTCGTGCTGGTGCAGCTCTTGTGTTGACAAGAGACTCATTTGGGAAAGACAGGGGTGAACCAAAGATGTCAGGCACGGGCTCGAACGCCAGAAGGAGGTACAAGCCCACTGAAAGCATGAATCCTACCTGTGCTGCTGACAAGCAGTGTTTTGAAAGCTGGATTTGCACCCTTACCTGCCAGGACCAACACTTCTGCTTCTAAGGGATCGCTGGCACTGCTCTGCAGTTGGCGTTCGGCTGCAGGGGATGGTTTGCCCAGGCAGAAGCAGGAACGCCAACTGCCAGCTGGTGCCTGCTTCCTCTTCATGGGCACACTTGGTCTGGAGAGAAAACAGAGCATGCTGCCAGTCGTGGTGCAGGGTGAGGGAAGAGCTGCTCCGAGCCCTTGCTGACAGTTGCCCGTTCCTGGCAAACCCACCCGACCAATGATGATAGGGGCTGGAAAGGGAAGTCCTCTTTACCTTTCAGATGGAGAATCAATGACCGCGTGGAAGTTCCTCAGATCAGCTGTGGGGCCTTCCTCCACCTCGACATCGCTGCTCTGTGTCGCCGTGGGAGGGCTGCTCTGGCCTCTCCTCTCTGCCTGTGCCTCCTGCACGGTGAGCAGCTTTGTGGCAGGAGGAGACACACACACAGACTTGGGCCCGGCAAGAGAACTGTGCCCTGCAAGGGGAAATCACAGGTAAGAGGGAGTATCAGAAAGCAGCAGCACAGCCATCCCAGTTCTGCATTTCTCTCAGACTTTCTTATCAGAGCCACTGCAAGAAGAGGAGCTCAAAGTAACCGTGTGCTCAGAGGTATGCTCGTGGCAAAGGACACAGCCACAATTAAGAGCAGCTCACTGTATCGAAACAGGCAAACAAAAACCCTAGAAAAACTAGGGGCAGGGACCTCAGAAAGCTTTGCTGCCACACTTCAATCAAGCTTCGCCTGCTTGCAAAAAATCTTAACAGCTGTGACGGTTTTCTCCATGTAAGTTATGGGTTTGGACACTCTCAGGATCCAGGAACGGGGCACCATATTCCAATCTAAACCCAGAAGCCTGCTGTCTCCTTGACAGCAAAAGCATTTTCAAAGGTCTTGGAGAAGGCCTGGCTTGGATCAAGGTGTCAGATCAAGATCAAGCTAATGGAGAAAGACGCTCACCTGCTCCCTCTCCCACGGCTGGTGTGGATGTGGAGGGGAAGAGGACGTCTGTGTGGCTGATCAGGAACTCCACCACAGCTGACTGCGACTGCAGCTCCTTGCAGGCAGCTTCTCCATAGGCGCAGGCAGACTGGCTCTGCTGGGATCTGAAGTAAAGGCAGATCTTACAAGTCATTTCCCCAAGATCGTTTCCCCAAGTCTGAAATTTGCAGCAAAAACTGACAAGTTGGGCTCTGGAGACTTCCGCAGTGGGCAATCAGCGATGCCACTGACGAAATTCTCCTGGATAAGCAGGGACACAGCAGTCCCAGCTAAACAAGTGACTAGAAACTGTCATCTGGAAATTGTGCCCCTGGAGGTTGGGAGAGAGCAGAACTAAGCATCGTGTTGAAACGGAAAAAGAAGTTTACCTTAAGAGGTTTGGAGCCCACACTATGGCCAAGTTCTGAGCGTGCATGTTGGTGACGGAGCAGTTCCCGGCCAGAGACGCCAAGTGTCTCATTAAGTACTGCAGAGTCCTGGAAAACAAGAGGGGCAGATGTTCAGCACCAAAAAGCAAGCCGTGCTGCAGTGCACAAAACAAACCTCACTTCATGCTGGTTGTTGTCATTGCTACTGTCCCCGAATAGGAAGTAGGTAAAACTAAGTGCCACCACGCTGCAGCACCAAGCCCCAGCACAGCACAGCCGCAGCCATTGGCTGCACCAACCGTGCCCCCATGCCAAGGAACTGACCCAGTCAACCAACCCGACGCAGCCTTCAGCCGCTTCAGCGTGCACAGGCATGATGCTGCCAGCGTGAGGCAACACCTGGAATCGCATCATGGCCCTCTGAAAGGCAGCAGGGCTGAGCTCAGCAGACCGAGCGCAGCACTGACCTGTAGTGAGGAGCGGGCAGCTGCTGGATGGTGTCCTGCATTCTGAGCAGCCGCTCCTCCTCCGTGGCAGCACAAACAGCGTCCTGGAAAAAGGCAGGAAGGGATTCAGACACCAGGCGGGAATAGCAAAGGGAAGGGAATTCTCGCAAGCGTCGTATATAGTTTAAGTAAGCACTTCCTGGCACCACCAGAAGTGGCATCAGCCAGAGGCAGGAGGTGGCAAAGACATGCCTCGTGGGGCTAACAGAAATAAGACCTCGGAGCTGGGGCACTGCTGCAACCATCAGCCAGGACGCCCAGGGAAGAGGTACGTGTCATTTCCAAGACATTGCCCTGAGCTTACCGAGAACTTGGCATACAGCTGCTCGGTCAGCAGAGGGTTTGGGAGCTCCCTGAAGTACATCTTGCACAGGGAGCTCACGCTGTGAATGTCTCGGACGCTCAGCTCGGGAACCTGCTCCGACTCGAATTCATGGCTGCAGAAAAGGACACAGGATTGGGCAGAGGGCTTTGAGAAAGAGGAAACCAAGTCCAAAGCCACAACAAATACAGTCAAGAAAAGGAAGGGGTTCCTCTGAACGCCCGCAGCATGGCACGTGCCCCTGCTGACAGCTGTGTCAGTCGCAGCACTCTTACCGTAGTTGCTGGATCCTGGACGCCACGCCGGACAGGCGGTAGATCCCCTGCACCACGCCATGCTGCTCGATGAACTTGGCGCAGCTCTGCAGGACCTGGGGGACTACAGAACAAGAGCCAGCGGTTAGCTCAGCTTCTGACTCAAGTCCTGCTTCAGCCCGTGCTCTTCTCCCATCCCAGCCACTAAGCCCAGCCGGGCCACCGCTTGCTTCCTCCTTAAAGGAGAAAGCTGGCAGAGACAGCTGTGAGGAAACTGCACAGAGACGTGTTCTTGGCTTTCCAGAAATGCCACCACCTAGCAACAGCCTGGAGAAAGTAATTCTGGCAAAGCCACACACACTGCAAGTCCCATCACAGCTCCCTCGGGAATGGAGGAATCCAATCTCAAGTCCAGAAGAGCTAGGAAAAGGCTGCAGGATGCTCTCTTTGGCCAGAAGGCTTCCTGCGTTTTCAGGCTTACACAATTGCTGGGTATGATCTCCCTTTCATCTTTAGATGCCCAGCGGAGGGAGATCTCAGCAATGGGCTGTTCCTTACCATCACGGCCAGAGTGGAGAAGGTGCTCCCCCAGGTCACACCCAAACACCCCTTCCTTCGCTGGCTCCGGCTGCTCCGATCTCCTGGGCCGAGCCTTCACCACCGAGCGAAGGAAGGTGCTGAGCTTGCCCCGTTTCCTCGGCACTGCAAAGAAACAAAATAAAGAAACCAGTTCATTTCAGGCTTGGCTCGGTTGGACGAGGCCGAGTGTAACGCCTTCGACCGAGCACGGAACAACGGGAAGAACATTCCCAACCAGGACACGCAAGAACCGATTTTCCCCGTCCCTGCAAGTGCCCAAGGCCAGGTCGGAAGGGGCCCCGGACAGCCTGCTCTCGACTCCTGCTAAATGCGCAGGCTGGGCACCCAGACTGAGGCAGGGGCCTTGGAGCCTGAGGATGATCCTTTAGACCCCTTCCAATCCCAAGCCATTCCAGGAGGATTCTGTGACTTCCTCAAGCACAACAATAAACACAGTGGGATTGGGCCAGATCTCTGCGTGTTCCCATGGACCTTAATGCAGTCCTCTTGCTAAGCTTGCTCAACTCGGGCATTAACGAACCCCCTGAAAGCCACGCTCTGACCCCATTTTACTAACCCGCATTGTCAAATGTAACATGTGTACCTGGCTTTGCCAATGAATCGACGACGGACTCGGGAACTTTTCCGCTGATGAGTTCCACGCACTCACCAGGGAAAAACCCAACCTGTAACAAGAACAAAAAGACAGCTGGGCATTAGCCCGAGTCCACAGCCAAAGGGAAAGTCCTCTGTCACCGACACAGGGCAACCGTTTGCGTCCGGAAGCCATCCTGTGCAGGCAGAGCAGCTCCAAGCTGAGATTCCTGACTCTACTGAAGTTGGGCTCTCGTGTTGGAAGCGTGTGCCTACCTGAAAGCCACGCTTGCCTCTCCACCAGGGGCTCAGCTCCTTTGGTGGCATAGCAATAATGCACACCAAGTCTCCTACCTGCAAGAGATTGAAACGTCAATCACAGCTTCAGCACAGCTGGCAGGAAAGCACAGCTCAAACGACTGCCTGCTTCTGCGCCGCAGAATAGCCTCAAGCTTGACAGCCATTGCACCAATGCAGCCCCCAAGGCAAGGAACGCCTGGAACTGCTTACCTCCAGGGAGAGCTCATCCGGCCCCTGGGCGACGTAGCGCTTGATAACATGGGCTGCCGCAATCGCTGGAACGTTAAGAGATGACTCCGCACGCACCAGCTGCGGCTTCCACATGTCATCAGCCTGCAAAACAGAGCACAGGCCGTGGTCAGGAGCTGAGGACAAACTCTTGCCTGCAGGAGAGCACATCTGCGGCTCCCTCTGCTGGCTCAACACAGGGAACAAAGACAAGCCAGAGCTTCATACTGTACCTCCGTGCCCACCACCTCAGGCCCACTGCTGATCTTGCTGCACTCAAGGCCCATCACACCAGGTGTGACAAGCTGGAACAGAGCAGAAACACACTTCTGTTGTCTCTATTCACACAGCACAGTATGCAGAGACTTCTTCAGAACTACCCTTGCATACCCTGCGGCATAGGCAAGTGTTCGAGAAACTACCCCTTGCTGCAGTCTGTTCCAACGTGACAGCCTCTGAGGCAGCATTGTACCAAGTTGCTATCCCTCTGCCAGCAGATGGGGACTCTGGCACAGAGCAGCAGATACATTCGCCCAGAGCGCTCTGACAGTGCGACAGAAGGGCATTAGACAGCACCCTTCTGAGGGCTGAGCTGGAGGGCAGTGAAGAAACCCATGGCATGCAAAACAATGTGGTAGGACAAACACGGCACATACCTGGCAACAAGATCACCTCAGGCTACCTGCAGCAGTTCCTGGTCACTCTGCTCAGATCTTATGTGAGCAAAAGCTGCACCAAGGCAGTGGGCAGAGGGTGGGCAGAGGAGAGAGAAAGAGCAGGTCAGTGAGCAGGGCTAAGACAGCCATGGCATAAAGCACACAGCAAAACCCTCCCATCCACTTGCTGCAAGACATGCTGAGTCTCAGGCTATGTGATGCCTGTCCGCCCAGCAGCTTTACTCTGCTTCCACAACTGAGCAAAGAAGACGGCTGAAGAAGCATGGGACGGGTGCTACTTTTATGAATACCCCCTTTGGAACATGTGTACCGGGGGAAAATGACGTCTGATGCGCAAGAGTAAGCAATACGGTGCTGGGAGCTCCGACAGCCAGCACTTCTCAACACCTCACTGCCCACCCGTCCATCCCACGCCGGCTCAGCTTACCTACAGGATGCTGCGCACGATGGTACTCAAACAAAGGCACTAAAGGCACAAGAACAACAAGCCAACCAACCACTCCAAACTCCTACACGCCCACAAAGGAACATAGAACACACCACTCCTCTCCACATGCCAGCCGCTTATGACATCACCAACAGCCACCAGCCTGGTCCACCATGACCCCCCACAAGTGGGGGAGGCAAGACCCCCTGGTCACATGTGATTCCAACACGGCACCACAACATTGCAGAACTCAGGGTGGGGTTGGAATTCTATCCTGGTGTGGCAGCGCAATGGGAGGTGTTTGGGCACAGCTGAAGAGCTGACAGACACCGGAGGTTTCCAAAGGAGGGTGCCAGTTTAACACTCAGCATTCTTTTGCAGGGCTCTTTGGGATGCTTCAAACCCATTTCACTGCCTAGGTCATTTCTAGCAAGTCCAGCTGACAAATGCTCACTTTGTCTGGGTAACGCCTCTATGCATCATGAAAGAAAAAGAAAATAAAATGGGCACGCGACCCTGTGAAACTTACCTCTCTGCTCTTGTTGTCAGCCAGACACCCAAGATGAGCATTGCGTGTCCCTGCTCCTGAATGAGATGCACCCAAGTCTGTGCTCCACTCTGACCCACCTCATGGTTTACATTATAGCACACATTGTGGCACATACATTTTTTTTCCCACAGGCCCCTCGCCTCTCTTGTTAGTGTCAGATCCACTCAGGTTAAAATACATGGATCAGAACAGCCATTCAGTTCTGCTGAGGCAGGATCCCACCGCTGGGATGTCCCCCAGTCCCATTCCCTGCTTCTCCTGGCACGGGTGGGGAAAGGAACAGCAAGTGATATCACCTACCCAGACTTCTGCTGGGCCTTCCATTTGGTCGCCCATCCCTGGGAGAAGCAGGGGAGCTCCCGTGGCACAAAGCTCGGGGCTGGAGAAATTAAGGCTGCC
The DNA here is from genome assembly GCF_039878825.1 of Excalfactoria chinensis. Taxonomy (NCBI): domain Eukaryota; kingdom Metazoa; phylum Chordata; class Aves; order Galliformes; family Phasianidae; genus Excalfactoria; species Excalfactoria chinensis. Next base: position 689,525 of record NW_027315570.1, on the reverse strand, counting down.
TCTAAGATGGTGCTTTCAAACAGCACGAGTAACTGGATGTAGGACTTGAAACACAAGGGTAACATGAAAAAGCCACCAGTCCCCACGGATGGGGCTGTTCGCAGAGACAACAGCTGCGTGCTTTCCAGCAGTGTGATGCTCACCCAACAAAGCGCTCAGCCAGCAGATGCCTCCAGCGTCTGAGCACCCATTTGGAGATGGTTTTCTTAACATCCAAGCTCAATCTCCCCTCATACAACCTGAGGTTGTTCCTTCCACTCCTGTCACTACTTACATGGGAGAAGAGCAGGACAACCCTCACCTCCACATAACCTCTCTTCAGGTAATCGTACAGAATGATAAGGTCCTCCCTGAGCCTCCTCTCTTCCAGACTAAATCATCCCAGTTCCATAAGAAGCTCCCCATAAGACTTGTGCTCTAGACACCTCACAGCTTCACCGGTCTCTTCTTTGCATGAAAAAAAAAACAACAAAAATACATACATAGATTCCTGACCAAAAAAGGTGGGAGTTAATAACCACCAAAGAGGTTCCTGTTCCCTGGCCTAATCCTGGCACTCCAACTCCTGGGTGATGCCCACAGGCTTCAAGTCAGGTCCAATCCATTGGACTCCCGTCAGAGAACTCCATCAAAAAGGATGTTACACATGTGACACTTACATTCATTTTGCGCCAGAAACAGCACTGCCAGCAGGAGCGGAGAGGTGACTGTCCCCCTGTACTCGGCACTGGTGATGCTGCAACTCAAGTTCTGTTTCCAGTTTTGGACCCCTCACTGCAAGAAAGACACTGAGGCTTTGGAACGTGTTCAAAGAAGGGCAACAAAGCTGGTGAGGGCTCTGGAGCACAATGGGGCCATATGAGGAGAGGCTGCAGGAGCTGGGAATGCTCAGCCTGGAGAAGAGATGGCTCAGGGGAGACCTTCTTGCTCAATAACTTCCTGAAGGGAGGTTGTAGTGAGCTGGGGGACGGCCTGTCCTCTTGTGTCATTATTGACAGAACTAGAGGGAATGGTTTCAAGCTGCAGCAGAGGAGATTCAGGCTGGACATTAGGAAATATTACTTCTCAGAAAGGGTGGCCAAGCACTGGAATGGACTGCCCAGGGAGCTGGTGGAGTCACCGACCCTGGGGGTGTTCAAAGAACGACTGAATGTTGTGTTGAGGGATGTGGTTTAGTGAAAGCCATTAGTAGTAGGAGAACTGTGCTAACACTCATGATTCAAATTACACAGAAATCCTAGCAGAAGTTCTCGGTGAGAACTGTACCTAACATTTTGACCTTCTTCAAGCAAACAGGCCCAACACGTGGTCGTAAAAATGCTTTCATCAGAAAGAAGCAGAGATGGCATGGCAGGACAGATGTACTCAGTGTGCATGTTTGAAGCCATTCGAGATCCTAGTCATTCTTGCTGTAGGACCCCTGACTTCTGTTAAAAGCTGAACGGAATACCCATTTTCCATCAGCTACCACCATCCCAAACAGCCAGCCTTCTTGCAGCCACCTGGCCCAAACATCCCTTTGGCTCTACACTTGATTCCTGCAAGAGAGATGGGAGCTCGGCACGCACACCATCCTTCCAACACCCCAGCCCAGCAGCAAGGGATCACAGCACTGGCACAGCCAAAACAAAAAGGGGGTGTGAGTTTCCTGGTAGCACTCAGTGAGAACAAATCTACCACTGAGCAACACCGTGAGCCCCCACTCACCTCAGCACAGGTCAACCTGTAACCCCAGCCTTCCCCTATCCATGTGCACACGCCCACCCGTGTGCCACCCTGCCTGCTTTGCACACCCCCATGCACGCACTGCATCTTGTGCCCTCCTTTGCATTCACAGACGTGTGCAAACCATCCCTGGGAACACATACGTGCCTACACCTACCACAAACATCCCTTTGTCTGCACCTGTGTGCAACCCAACTCCTCAGCACATGCACGCGTTTGTGCCACCCTGTCCACGCACTCACCACGTGCCCTCCAGCATCACTGCTGCCTCCTCCGGTACCGTACCCGTAGGTGCTTCGCAGCTCATTAGCATGGACTTCCTTCCTCGCCTCAGCATCTGCTCCTGCGTTCACCTTCATTCCTACTGAGATACCGTCCGCTTCCAGCACCAGCTGACCTGCAAGACACAGAGAAAGGAAAGGTGGGATTCATGCAAACTCAGAAGCCCAAGGCTGCATCACCACCACGTATGGCAGCCTTGGGAAGTCAGCTGCAACAACAGCCTTTGTCAGAATGGAAACAGGAACCGTCAATTAAGTGTGACCTCCGAAGTCATTGCCACCATCAGAAATAGGCACAGAAATCGCTCACTTCACTGCAGGTGGTTACCTCCAAATTCTTTTGCTTTTGGGAAAATGTGGACATGGAATTGAAGGACACCGGAAAAGTGACATCTACTTTCCCGGAGGTGGTTAAGCTGGGAAGCAGGACTTGAGCAAGAAAAGCTTCTCAGCTCCTTGTAAGGCAGTAAGTGATGGGATGATTTCCCATCCCTGCAGAAATCCTGACCTCTGCCACAGGTGGTTGAGTGACACAAAAGCTGCGTCCTTGGTTCCCAGCCTTACCTTTTCATGCTGTTCATCCTGCTCTGCAGCTCCTGCTCTGAATAGTCTTCTTCTGTTCCCACGGGACAGGTAGAAAATGAAGACACAGCCCCTGCCACCAAGGTCAGCTCTGCAGCACACATGACCTGAGCAGCACTTGGCTACTCATGCAAACTGTGCAGTGTAAGGAAGATTGTTGCCTGTTGCGCTTCTTCTTCTAATGGCTGAGAAATTAATTTTCCTACGTAGAAAATGGGAAAGGAAAATAAATAAATATATAAATAAACAAATAAAGCAAAAGCCTGACACAAAGCAGACGTGATTGTAACTATGGAATTCAGGAGGGCAAGGGATTTGCCCTCTATACGAAGAAGCTGACTGCAAAGGACTAAGAACAGCCATGATCACGTTGAGAACTTGCGGGTCAAATTAGAGACTGAACCAATCATGGGCTTCTGGAGGTGAGGGTCTGCTCCAGGCTGCACCTGTGCACCTGTGTGCAACCCATCTCCTCAGCACACCCCTGTGCAAGCACAAATTTTTGCCACTGCGTGTACACACTATCTGCGTGCTCACACGCACTCACGCGTCCACATCTTGTAGTGCAGCCCTGTGCGCACACACACAGACACATGTGTAACCCCTTCCTTTCACTCCCAAAGTGCACGCACACAGCAGTACCACAATGGCCTTGTTCAGCTTCAACACTCTGCACACCCCTGTGCACACACATGTATGTGCATGCTCGCCCTTGCACACATACCCACTGACCTGCACATACCTGAGCAACCCCACTGCTTTGGACACTCATGAACACAAACGTGTGCAACACCATCCGTGCACAAATCCACACACACACACAAATGGAAGAGTCTGAATTCCTAATTGAATGGGAATCCAAGTGCAAAACTCCAATTTTGCCAATTTGCTAAATTCTTGAATACCAAGTGCTTTAGTTTGGTAGAAGACATGAGGGCAAGTAATGGACTCATTGAATGGATACACTCAGTAATGGAAAATCCATGCACTTTATCAACCAAATTAAGGAATGAATTTTTACCTTAAAAAAAAACTAAGGAATGAATGTTTACCTTCTGGATTTGAGGGATGTCTCTTCTGCCTGGTTTGGCCAAAGGAAGCCTAAGGTTATTTGCCTTTGAATAGGAAAGCCCGAAGAGAGGGAGAAGAGTTAACCTGGACAGTGTTACCCAGGGTTGTGGGAACAGCTGAATGATTTTTGAGAACTGGTCAACTCGTGAACCTGAGACCTGGGATCCTCCATCCTAGGGTGGAACTTTTCTGGAGCACGTGGATGCCACAGCAACAAAAGAACTGTGTATAACAGACTGAGAGTTTGCCGAGTGTCTTGGTTTACAGAAAGCACAACTAACTCAGCAGCAAGTGACATACTTGGAATAGGAGATTACAGCTGGACTTTGAACCTTAAGGACTGCCAGGAAAGAAGCCATCTACTAAACCCCTGAGCTGCAAACTGCCAAGGAAGTCCATACTTTCCCAGTAATGACAGGAGGGTGCCAACCACGGATACACAGCTACGGACTGATGGTAAACTTCAAACAGCATCGAGTGAGTAAGGGATAGCCAGGGTGCACTGGTGCTCAATGTTCAGGAAGCCCATAGATCTACACGGGGCCAAAGGACACTCATTTTATTACCTCATACAGTCTTTACTGTATTGGAGGCAAAAGCGAGACATTGGTTCTCACCAAAAAAGATTATTGAAACACCAAGCCATCCTGGTAGAGCAGGGCGATGTAGAAATAACTGTAACTAATACTGTCAACCCAGTATCTTTCCTTAGCGGAACTCCCGGATTGCACGACTGCTTGGAAACAACTGAAGCTGCACATTCCAGCTGCTCGGTCGGACCTGATAGATGAACCCTCCGAGGATGCAGAATACACCTGGTTAACCAGCATCTGCAGTTTGATGAGACAAGGAGACTGTAAGGCAGGACATGCAGTAACTGCTACTGACCAGGTCATAGAAGCACAACCACAAGCTGTGGGGACTTCCCCTCCGAAGGCTGAAATAACTGCCTTGACCAGAGCCTTAATTCTATGGACAGATGCTAAATATGTGTTTGGGGTGCCACACGCTCATAGGACCATCTGAAAGGAGCAAGGATTGCTCACACACAAGGAAAACAGCGCGATGTAAATCTACCAATGGCTACTAGAGGTGGTAAAGGACATCAGAAATGTAACACTGCACAGGAGACAGAAAATAAGGTGATAGATCAGATGGCAGAACAGGCAGTTGAAGAAGGCTTCAATTCCAGACGGTACACTTAAAACCTCTGAACCCAAGTCAAAACCTGTAAAATATTCTAAGGAGAACAGGAGTCTAATTAACGATTTAGAAGGGAAGAGAGCAAGCTGACAGATGGGTGCAAACCCAGATGGACACAATGTTATGCCCTTTTGTGTTTTATGGGAATTGGTCATAAGGGAAGATCGATACTGGGCAAACCAACACTACAAAGTACAATCCCAGGACCAGGAACAGGGCACAAGTGGGCCTCACGGGAAGGGGCCTTCCAGGGCAACCATGGCAAACTGATTTCACAGAACTCCCAAGAAAAGGGGGGTATCGCTGTAGGAAAATTTCTGTCACCTTAGAAACAGTTCAGGATGCTGCTGCAGATGCCTGATGGACAATCCAAGAGGAGGCATCCTGTTTATCCAAAGTTGAATTGCAACATGGGGTAGGCAGGGATAACACTGACTGGGGAACAGTTTTCTCTGGACTATGGGATAAACTTGCTAGTTGCCAAATTTGGGATGACTGAAACAGCTTTTCTTAGCCTGCATCACCTTGCTACTCTTTGTGTGTTTTGCTTGTGTTGTTATAAGATGCTCTTTGTGTCTGTGCCAGGATACCAGAAGGGAATATATGAGGTATAGGAGAGGCATGAGCTAAGGTAAAAGGTAGAGAGCGGGACTTATTTCAGGACATGTCAAGATAGAATAAAATAATCTAGCAGGTGGAAGCCCTGCTAGATTAAAGAAAGGGGGGAACTGAATAGTGAAAAAGGACTCCATAGTAGCTGAAAGGGGAACACTTTGCTACAGAAAAGGGAAAGGGGGCCTCGCTAAGGCAAAGGGTAGTTACAGATAGATAGTTTATGTTAAGGGAGGACAGAGAAAGGGGGAATTACAGACACTTACTCAAAACAAAACCAGAAAAGAGGGCAGCAAAGATAAGAAGGAACTGTCCGGAGACCTCTGACAAGAAGAAGGATTAGATACCCCCGGGCAAGATGATGCTGACATGGGAGAACGATAACAGCAGATAACACCAAGAAGGAAACAGAAGAAGAATTTCACCCCAAAACAAAGACAAGGGTCGCGGGGAATGGGGTCAGAGGGAATGGGGTCAGAGGGAATGGGGCCATAGGGAATGTAATGAATATGTAATCAAACTGGGGAGGAGACTATTGATCATGTATTAGCTTGACTTATGTCTAACACACTTTTCTCCTTACGGTGTGCAAGTTTGGAGGAGCCATCCCCCTTGCACCCGGCGCTGCGCAACGCTGGAATAAACATACCTGCTTTATAACCAGTCTCTGGATTATAGAGTTTGATTCTGCAAGTCAGTACCACAATGTCCTTGTGCAAATCCAACCATTTGCACACCCCTGTGCACGCACATGTATGTGCATGCTCGTCCTTGCACACATACCCACTGACCTGCACACACCTGAGCAACCCCACTGCTTTGGACACTCACGAAAACAAATGTGTGCAACACCATCCATGCACAAATCCACACACACTCACACACACACACACAACTCATGGAACCCCACTGCTTTGCACAATCCTGTGCACACTCACGTGTGTCATGCACTGATTTCCCAGCCAGTCCTCGTGAGGTCTCTTACTTAGGACGGGAGTGCAGGGGAGCAGCCAGAAGCTGTTTGCATTCCCTGCTGTCTGCTGGGCAGGTTTGTTGGCGATGCTCGGGTTGCTTTGCTTTCCCTTGGGAGGTGGGAAGGAGCTTTGGGTTGGAGGCACATCCCGTGCCAGAGCATCCCGATGGCACGCGTGGGATCAGCAGGTCTGTCAGAGAAGTGGGTGAGGTTGCACGCCAAGCTGCAGCAGAGGAAGGGGAGGAGGGCCCAGCACAGCTCTGCACCACGCTCTGCCACGCTGGGCAGCTTGTTCCTGGCTCAGCAGTGCCATCAGACAAGAAGCAGGGAAGGAAATCAAGGATGGGGGGTACCATCAAACAGAGTCCGTGCATGCCTGTGCAAGACAAACAGACCCAGAGCTTGTGTTTTTTTTCTGCTTTTGTAGCATTTGTGTGCTGTAGCTGAGCAAAAGGTTCTGCTGCTTGATTCTTCTTCTGCAACAGCCACCTACCGGTAAATGGCTGCGGGGATGGAGGATGTGACAGAAAGCATTTGTCTGCACGACAGTGTAGTTACACTTGGTCTAGAGAGTGAGAGAGGGCAGGCAGCACTGCCTGATGTTGGTCAGGGTGAGCTCCTTCTTCCGCAGCGTGATGATGGCAGGGACAGCTCGTAGGTGGGAGCTGGGAATGGACACGGCAGGAGGACAGAGGTGTGAGGGAGCAGCCAAGGCAGCGAAGAGCATCAAAAGGCCCTGAAAAGCATCACAAAGCCACAGCCAGGAAGCTTGGGGTTTTCATGAGCAGCATCCAGGATGCTAGAGACTGTTTGCTCCCCTAAAAAATGGTAACAGAGCTCTCGCTGCGGGCATCACAAAACCAGGCAAAATGGGAACACACCCAGAGCTCTGCTGCATGCACCCCACAGTCACAGCATTGCAAGCTGAGCTGCCTTGCTGTTTCTTGCATTCATCATGGTCCCTGTGAATGAAGACTTGGAACACAGTCAAGGCGTTGATTGAGCACCAGAGTGCCTTTATTCAATCGAAGAAAGGAGGACGGGAGAGGGACGGGGAAAGATGGGACTCATCCTCTGTTGTTGAGGAGAGAGTGGCTCAGAGCTCGTGTTGCTGCCTGGTGCCTGGGACTGCAGGCCTGACTCCAGGTTCCCATCCAAGGGCTCGGCTTCTCCTCGGTGACATTGACTTGGTCCTGCTTGGAGGTGCCGCTGTTGGGGCACTCGGGCTGTCTTTGGGCTGGGCTGCACTGCAAAGGCACCGCACAGGTCGCCCATAGAGAATTTCATATGGGCTTCATCCTTCCTTGGTTGGGGTTTACTTCCAATTCTCACAAGTGCCAGAGGCAGTGCTTGCAACCTTGGTATCCCAGCCTCTTGGACAACTTTTAGTATTTGCAGCTTAGATAAATGGCTCCTCTTTTCCACTTGGCCACTTGACTGTGGCCTGTAAGGTGTATGCAACTGCCAATTGATTCCCAATAAAGTACTGACTTGTTGAACCACTTTAGCAATAAAATGGGGGCCTCAATCTGAAGAGATTGTTCCTGGCACCCAGAACCTTGGAATTATTTCTTGTCACAAAACTTTTGTTACTTCCCTGGCCTGGTTAGTCCGGCACGGGTATGCCTCAGGCCATCCTGAAAAGGTATCTGCTAAAACTAACATGTATCTGTACCCCCCTTTTCTTGGCAGCTCTGAGAAATCTACCTGCCATTATTGTCCTGGATAATTTCTCTCCCTGTTTGCCCTAACTGAACTTTGTGGCCTGTGTTAGGATTATTTGGTAAACAAACTTCACATTGCTGGGTCACTTGCCTAATGGCAGTATACCCATTTCGGGTGACCACTCGTTGAACAAGATATTTATATAATGCTTCTGCTCCCCAGTGAGTGTTCCTGTGTTCAGTCACCACAGCCCATCATATGGCTGCTGGAATCATTCTTTTCCCTTGTGCTGGAAAGCTCCATCCTTCCTCTTTTACCTGCCCTTCCTGATAATTATTTATCGAGTTCCAATACTCTTTGGAGTGCTTTGGCTCACCATCCACCTGCATGTTACCACCTGGAATCAAGGAAGCCTCCACCACCTCACCCTCTGCCGCTCGCTTTGCTTCTCTGTCAGCCAGCGCATTTCCCATTCCTTCAGCACTGTCTCCCCTTTGCTGGCATCAACAGTGCATTTTAGCAACCTTCTCCAGCTGTTGGACTGCCTCCAGGAGTCTGGCTATTTCTTCAGCGTGTTTAAGACCTTTCCCTTGGCTTGACAACAGTCCTCTTTCTTTCCATATTGCTGATATGGGTGCATGAACAGCACTAAGGCATATTTTGAATCAGTCCATATCTTTATCTTCCCATGTCGAACAAAGCTGCTCCCGTCTGTGTATCAGGCGTCTTCCGCATCCTCCAGTGGTTCTTCTTTCAAGTCTCTGCGACTGAAATAGACTGCTTCCATAGTCTCCAAACAGTCGTGAGACACAGGTTCTCCTGTAATTGCACTAAGAAAAGCAGCTGATTTACAATATTTGTTACTGTTATTTCTCCATCATCTTGCTCCACTAGAATGGCCTGATACTTCAAAAATCTCTGAGGGGAAAGCCAATGTCCCCCTTTCACCTCCAGCACTGGAGAGACCGTGTGGGATACAAGTGCAGTTCTCTTCTGCCCCATTGTCCTAATGCTGGGGCCTTCATTAACTTATCTTTCAACTGCTTTCAACCGGGCCACAGTCCAGGCTGGTGACTGTGGTTTCTTGCAGGCTCACGTCAGCCCTTTCAGCAGAACTAGGAGAAAGGACTGGCTGAACAATGATGACCTCTTTCTCTCTGTCTCTGCTGTCACTCGGAAGGCTTTCATTTGAATTGCAGCCTGACTCCAAGTCCCCCTCCAAGACGCTCGGCTTCTCCTCAGTGACACTGACTTGGTCCTGCTTGGAGGTGCTGCTGTCGGGGCACTCGGGCTGTGTTTGGGCTGGGCTGCACTGCAAAGGCACCGGGCCACAGTCCAGGCTGGTGACTGTGCTTTCTGGCAGGCAGAATTGATCACCTGAGGAATTCAGCTTTATTTGCCTTCATCTGTGTTTCCTCTTGCTGGATCTCATGCACTCTGCTGGCTTCAGTCTGTGTTTCTACTCCAAGAAGAAAATAAATGGGTCTTCACAAACCAGAAAACTGGAAAAGCACCCTCAAGTCTGCTGTTTGAGCCTTCTTCATTTCAAGAGCACATGCTTTTATCTCCTCAGCACTCAAACACTTATTGTTTACATGGAACCTTCTCTCTCCGAGGCTGTAGCCACTGTCTCTTGTCCTGGCAATGGCACCACTGAGCAGATCACCTCCATTCTCTGCATCCTCCATTCAGTATATTTGCACATGGATAAGATCTCCCCGGAATCTTCTCCAGGATTAACAGTCCCAGCTCTCTCAGCCTTTCCTTATAGGAGAGATGTTGCAGTCCCTTTATCATCTTCTGAGCCCTCTGTTGGATTCCCTTAGGTATGATTCTTGTAACAGAGAACTCAGATCAGGACACGATGATCGATGTGTGGTCTCAACAACGCTGAACTGAGGGGAAGGAACATCTCTCTCAATCTGCTGGCAGTACCTTGCTTATTTGCAGCCCAAGGATATCATTAAGTTATTTTTGGTGTATTTTTTCTTTTTCTTTTTTAAATTCTTTTTTCTTTTTTTCTTTTTTTTTTTTTTCATCAAGTTCACATTTCTGTTTCACATTCACTCTGTATCATTCACTATGTAGCTCTGGGGAAAGATGGGATTCATCCTCTATTGTTGAGGAGAGAGTGGCTCAGAGCTTGTGCTGTTGCTTGGAGGCTGGGACTGGTGGTCTGATTCTACATCTGCCTCCAAGATGCTCGGCTTCTCCTCACTGATGCTGACCTGAGCCTGCATGGTGGTGCTGCTGTCGGGGCACTCGGGCTGTGCTTTAGCTGGGCTGTCCTGGGACCCCTGTACTGGGTCCCAATCCAGGCTGGTGCCGGTGCTGTCTGGCAGGCTCAGGTCAGCAGCTTCCGGAGGGATGGGATGAATCAGGGCTTGCACTTGGATGACATTCTGCTCTTCATTGATGCAGCCATATGGAAGGCTGTCGACTGAAATGCAGCATCCTGTGCTTCCTAACAGCTCTGCGTTGATGGAAGCACAGGATGCGCTGTCATCCCATGCCCGGCGTCTTCGGGGAACACAAGGGCTCGGGTCACCTAGGAAGGAGTAGATGCACAGCGGTTAGTGTCAAACGTTCACAAGATGAATCATGCTTTAAAGAGGTCCTTGGCATTTGGCTATGTAGTGGTGGTGGGCAGAAGCAAATAGGCTTCTAGCAACAGTGTCACTGTCTTGACAGTGATCCTCGTGCAGGTGCAGCTCTTGTGTTGACAAGAGACACATTTGGGAAAGACAGGGGTGAACCAAAGATGTCAGGCACGGGCTCGAACGCCAGAAGGAGGTACAAGCCCACTGAAAGCATGAATCCTACCTGTGCTGCTGACAAGCAGTGTTTTGAAAGCTGCATTTGCACCCTTACCTGCCAGGACCAACACTTCTGCTTCTGAGGGCTCTCTGGCACTGCTCTGCAGTTGGCGTTCGGCTGCAGGGGATGGTTTGCCCAGGCAGAAGCAGGAACGCCAACTGCCAGCTGGTGCCTGCTTCCTCTTGCTGGGCACACTTGGTCTGGAGAGAGAAAACAGAGCATGCTGCCAGTCGTGGTGCAGGGTGAGGGAAGAGCTGCTCCGAGCCCTTGACGACAGTTGCAGAGGACGCTTCCATTCCTACAGCTCAGCCCTCAAGTCCTGCTGGCTACATTCCTCTCAACCATGGCAAGCAAGATGCGCAGCATGGGAGCAAAGGCTCCACAGCCGGACAGGACAGGAGCTGGCAGGCTCATATATATAAAATGGACAAAAAATGAACCAATAAAACCCACCCGACCAATGATGATAGGGGCTGGAAAGGGAAGTCCTCTTTACCTTTCAGATGGAAAATCAAGGACTGTGTGGAAGTTCCTCAGATCAGCTGTGGGGCCTTCCTCCACCTCGACATCGCTGCTCTGTGTTGCAGCAGGAGAGCTGCTCTGGCCTCTCCTCTCTGCCAGAGCCTCCTGCACGGTGAGCAGCTTTGTGGATGGAGGAGACTCCCACACAGACTTGGGCCCGGCAAGAGAACTGTGCCCTGCAAGGGGAAACCACAGGTAAGAGGGAGGATCAGAAAGCAGCAGCACAGACATCCCAGTTCTGCATTTCTCTCAGACTTGCTTATCAGAGCCACTGGAAGAAGAGGGGCTCAAAGTAACCGTGTGCTCAGAGGTATGCTCGTGGCAAAGGACACAGCCACAATTAAGAGCAGCTCACTGTATCAAAACAGGCAAACAAAAACCGTAGAAAAACTAGGGGCAGGAACCTCAGAAAGCTTTGCTGCCACACTTCAATCAAGCTTCACCTGCTTGCAAAACATCTTAACAGCTGTGACGGTTTTCTGCATGTAAGTTATGGGTTTGGACACTCTCAGGATCCAGGAACGGGGCACCATATTCTAATCTAAACCCAGAAGCCTGCTGTCTCCTCGACAGCAAAAGCATTTTCAAAGGTCTTGGAGAAGGCCTGGCTTGGATCAAGGTGTCAGATCAACATCAAACTAATGGAGAAAGACACTCACCTGCTCCCTCTCCCACGGCTGGTGTGGATGTGGAGGGGAAGAGGACGTCTGTGTGGCTGATGAGGAACTCCACCACAGCCGACTGCGTCTGCAGCTCCATGCAGGCAGCTTCTCCATAGGCGCAGGCAGACTGGCTCCGCTGGGATCTGAAGTAAAGGCAGATCTTACAAGTCATTTCCCCGAGATTATTTCCTCCAGTCTGAAATTTGCAGCAAAAACTGACAAGTTGGGCTCAGGAGACTTCCGCAGTGGGCAATCAGCGATGCCACTGACGAAATTCTCCTGGATGATCAGGGACACAGCAGTCCCAGCTAAACAAGTGACTAGAAACTGTCATCTGGAAATTGTGCCCCTGGGGTTGGGCCAGAGCAGAACTAAGCATCGTGTTGAAACAGAAGAAGAAGTTTACCTTAAGAGGTTTGGAGCCCACACTATGGCCAAGTTCTGAGCACCCATGTTGGTGACGGAGCAGTTCCCGGCCAGAGACGCCAAGTGCTTCATCAGGTATTCCAGCGTCCTGGAAAACAAGAGGGGCAGATGTTCAGCACCAAAAAGCAAGCCGTGCTGCAGTGCACAAAACAAACCTCACTTCATGCTGGTTGTTGTCATTGATACCGTCCCCGAATAGGAAGTAGGTAAAACTTGACTAAGTGCCACCACGCTGCAGCACCAAGCCCCAGCACAGCACAGCCGCAGCCATCGGCTGCACCAACCGTGCCCCCATGCCAAGGAACTGACCCAGTCAACCGACCCGACGCAGCCTTCAGCCGCTTCAGCGTGCAGACGCATGATGCTGCTGGTGTGAGGCAACACCTGGAATCGCATCATGGCCCTCTGAAAGGCAGCAGGGCTGAGCTCAGCAGACCGAGCGCAGCACTGACCTGTAGTGAGGAGCGGGCAGCTGCTGGATGGTGTCCTGCATTCTGAGCAGCCGCTCCTCCTCCGTGGCAGCACAAACAGCGTCCTGGAAAAAAGCAGGAAGGGATTCAGACACCAGGCGGGAATAGCAAAGGGAAGGGAATTCTCGCAAGCGTCGTATATAGTTTAAGTAAGCACCTCCTGGCACCACCAGAAGTGGCATCAGCCAGAGGCAGGAGGTGGCAAAGACATGCCTCATGGGGCTAACAGAAAGAAGACCTCGGAGCTGGGGCACTGCTGCAACCATCAGCCAGGACGCCCAGGGAAGAGGTACGTGTCATTTCCAAGACATTGCCCTGAGCTTACCGAGAACTTGGCATACAGCTGCTCGGTCAGCAGAGGGTTTGGGAGCTCCCTGAAGTACATCTTGCACAGGGAGCTCACGCTGTGAATGTCTCGGACGCTCAGCTCGGGAACCTGCTCCGACTCGAATTCATGGCTGCAGAGAAGGACACAGGATTGAGCAGAGGGCTTTGAGAAAGAGGAAAGCAAGTCCAACGCCACAACAAATACAGTCAAGAAAAGGAAGGGGTTCCTCTGAACGCCCGCAGCATGGCACGTGCCCCTGCTGACAGCTGTGTCAGTCGCAGCACTCTTACCGTAGTTGCTGGATCTTGGACGTAACGCCAGACAGGCGGTAGATCCCCTGCACCACGCCATGCTGCTCGATGAACTCGGCACAGCTCTGCAGGACCTGGGGGACTACAGAACAAGAGCCAGCGGTTAGCTTAGCTTCTGACTCAAGTCCTGGGTCTGGCCCTGCTCTTCTCACATCCCATTCAACTAAGCCCAGTCGGGCTACAGCTTGCTTCCTCCTTAGAGGAGAAAGCTGGCAGAGACAGCTGTGAGGAAACTGCACAGAGACGTGTTCTTGGCTTTCCAGAAATGCCACCACCTAGCAACAGCCTGGAGAAAGTAATTCTGGCAAAGCCACACACACTGCAAGTCCCATCACAGCTCCCTCGGGAATGAAGGAATCCAATCTCAAGTCCAGAAGAGCTAGGAAAAGGCTGCAGGATGCTCTCTTTGGCCAGAAGGCTTCCTGCGTTTTCAGGCTTACGCAATTGCTGGGTATGATCTCCCTTTCATCTTTAGATGCCCAGCGGAGGGAGATCTCAGCAATGGGCTGTTCCTTACCATCACGGCCAGAGCGGAGAAGGTGCTCCCCCAGGTCACACCCAAACACCCCTTCCTTCGCTGGCTCCGGCTGCACCGATCTCCTGGGGCGGGCCTTCACCACCGAACGAAGGAAGGTGCTGAGCTTGCCCCGTTTCCTCGGCACTGCAAAGAAACAAAACAAAGAAACCAGTTCATTTCAAACTTGGATCGATTGGACGAGGCCGAGCGTAACGCCTTCGACCGAGCACGGAACAACGGGAAGAACATTCCCAACCAGGACACGCAAGAACCGATTTTCCACGTCCCTGCAAGTGCCCAAGGCCAGGTCGGAAGGGGCCCCGGACAGCCTGCTCTCGACTCCTGCTAAATGCGCAGGCTGGGCACCCAGACTGAGGCAGGGGCCTTGGAGCCTGAGGATGATCCTTTAGGCACCTTCCAATCCCAAGCCATTCCAGGAGGATTCTGTGACTTCCTCAAGCACAACAATAAACACAGTGGGATTGGGACAGATCTCTGCGTGTTCCCATGGACCTTAATGCAGTCCTCTTGCTAAGCTTGCTCAACTCGGGCATTAACCAACCCCCTGAAAGCCACGCTCTGACCCCATTTTACTAACCCGCATTGTCAAATGTAACATGTGTACCTGGCTTTGGCAATGAATCCACGACAGACTCGGGAACTTTTCCGCTGATGAGTTCCACGCACTCACCAGGGAAAAACCCAACCTGTAACAAGAACAAAAAGACAGCTGGGCATTAGCCCGAGCCCAGAGCCAAAGGGAAAGTCCTCTGTCACCGACACAGGGCAACCGTTTGCGTCCGGAAGCCATCCTGTGCAGGCAGAGCAGCTCCAAGCTGAGATTCCAGACTCTACTGAAGTTGGGCTCTCTAGTCGGAAGCGTGTGCCTACCTGAAAGCCACGCTTGCCTCTCCACCAGGGGCTCAGCTCCTTTGGTGGCATAGCAATAATGCTCACCAAGTCTCCTACCTGCAAGAGATTGAAACGTCAATTCCTGTGGCAGGAAAGCACAGCTCAAACGACTGCCTGCTTCTGCACTGCAGAATAGCCTCAAGCTTGACAGCCATTGCACCAATGCAGCCCCCAAGGCAAGGAAGGCCTGGAACTGCTTACCTCCAGGGAGAGCTCATCCGGCCCCTGGGCGACGTAGCGCTTGATAACATGGGCTGCCGCAATCGCTGGAACGTTAAGAGATGACTCCGCACGCACCAGCTGCGGCTTCCACATGTCATCAGCCTGCAAAACAGAGCACAGGCCGTGGTCAGGAGCTGAGGACAAACTCTTTCCTGCAGGAGAGCACATCTGCAGCTCCCTCTGCTGGCTCAACACAGGGAACAAAGACAAGCCAGAGCTTCACACTGTACCTCCGTGCCCACCACCTCAGGCCCACTGCTGATCTTGCTGCACTCAAGGCCCATCACACCAGGTGTGACAAGCTGGAACAGAGCAGAAACACACTTCTGTTGTCTCTATTCACACAGCACAGTATGGAGAGACTTCTTCAGAACTACCCTTGCATACCCTGCGGCATAGGCAAGTGTTCGAGAAACTACCCCTTGCTGCAGTCTGTTCCAATGTGACAGCCTATAAGGCAGCATTGTACCAAGTTGCTATCCCTCTGCCAGCAGATGGGGACTCTGGCACAGAGCAGCAGATGCATTCGCCCAGAGCGCTCTGACAGTGCGACAGAAGGGCATTAGACAGCACCCTTCTGAGGGCTGAGCTGGAGGGCAGTGAAGAAAGCCACGGCATGCAAAACAATGTGGTAGGACAAACATGGCACATACCTGGCAACAAGATCACCTCAGGCTACCTGCAGCAGTTCCTGGTCACTCTGCTCAGATCTTATGAGAGCAAAAGCTGCACCAAGGCAGTGGGCGGAGGGTAGGCAGAGGAGAGAGAAAGAGCAGGTCAGTGAGCAGGGCTAAGACAGCCATGGCATAACGCACACAGCACAAACGTCCCATCCACTTGCTGCAAGACATGCTGAGTCTCAGGCTACGGGATGCCTGTCCGCCCAGCAACTTGACGATGCTTCCACAATTGAGCACAGAAGATGATGGAAGCAGCATGGGACGGGTGCCACCTTTACGGACACCCCCTTTGGAACATGTCTACCGGGAGAAAATGACGTCTGATGCTCAAGAGTAAGAAATACGGTGCTGGGAGCTCCGACAGCCAGCACTTCTCAACACCTCGCTGCCCACCCGTCCATCCCACGCTGGCTCAGCTTACCTACAGGATGCTGCGCACGATGGTACTCAAACAAAGGCACTAAACGCACAAGAACAACAAGAAAACCAACCACTCCGAACTCCTACTCTCCCACAAAGGAACACAGAACGCACCGCTCCTCCCCTCATTCCAGCCGCTTATGACATCACCAACGGCCACCAGCCTGGTCCACCATGACCCCCCACAAGGGGGGGAGGCAAGACCACGGGGTCACATCTGATTCCAACACGGCACCACAACATTGCAGAACTCACTGTGGGGTTGGAATTACGTCCTGGTGTGGCAGCGCAATGGGAGGTGTTTGGGCACAGCTGAAGAGCTGGCTGACTCCTGACGTTTCCAAAGGAGGGTGCCAGATTCACTCTCAGCATTCTTTTGCAGGGCTCTTTGGGATGCTTCAAACCCATTTCACTGACTAGGTCACTTCTAGAATGTCCAGCTGATAAATGCTCGCTTTGTCTGGGTAACGCCTCTGTGCATCATGAATGAAAAATAAAATTAAATGGGAACGCCACCCTGTGAAACTTACCTCTCTGCTCTTGTTGTCAGCCAGACACCTAAGATGAGCATTGCGTGTCCCTGCTCCTGAATGGAGATGCACCCAAGTCTGTATTCCACTCTGCTCCACCTAAGTGTCTAAAAGAAACACAGACAGAGATGATTAGAAGATCCTTTGCGCAGACGAAAGCGCAGGCTGCACGCCTATTCTCTTTAGCAAGAAATACTACTTGAGAATCCACAGTTAGTTTTATGAGAGGTAGTATGAAAGAAAGGAAATAGATTCATTAAAATAACCGAGTTAATCCTCTCCCCGTCAAAAAGGAAGCCTTCTGGGCACTGTTAGCAGCACCTCCTACAACACCTTGCACCACAAATTGTGGCACATGCATTTTTTTTCCCACAGGCCCCTCGCTTCTGTCGTTAGTGTCAGATCCACTCAGGTTCAAATACGTGGATCAGAACAGCCATTCAGTTCTGCTGAGGCAGGAACCCACCGCTGGGATGGCCCCCAGTCCCATTCCCTGCTTCTCCTGTCACGGGTGGGGAAAGCAACAGCAAGTGATATCACCTACCCAGACTTCTGCTGGGCCTTCCATTCGGTCGCCCATCCCAGCGAGAAGCAGGGGAGCTCCCGTGGCACAAAGCTCGCAGCTGGAGAAATCAAGGCTGCCTCTAAGATGGTGCTTTCAAACAGCACGAGTAACTGGATGTAGCACTTGAAACACAAGGGTAACATGAAAAAGCCACCAGTCCCCACGGATGGGGCTGTTCGCAGAGACAACAGCTGCGTGCTTTCCAGCAGTGTGATGCTCACCCAACAAAGCGCTCAGCCAGCAGATGCCTCCAGCGTCTGAGCACCCATTTGGAGATGGTTTTCTTAACATCCAGGCTGAATCTCCCCTCATACAACCTGAGGTTGTTCCTTCCACTCCTCTCACTAGTTACATGGGAGAAGAGCAGGACAGCCCCCCCCCCCACATAACCTCTCTTCAGGTAATTGTAGAGAATGATAAGGTCCTCCCTGAGCCTCCTCTCTTCCAGACTAAGTAATCCCAGTTCCATAAGAAGCTCCCCATAAGACTTGTGCTCTAGACACCTCACAGCTTCACTGGTCTCCTCTGGACACATCTCAGCATTTCATTGCAGTGAGGGGCCCAGAACAGAACACAGAACTCAAGGTGAGGACTCACCAGTGCCGACTACAGGGGGATGATGGATTCCCTGCTCCTGCTGGCTCCAGCCTTCTGCATTCCAATTCCAATCTCAACCATTCCTGCTGTGGTAGGACTTGAATCCTCATTTGGGGCTGGAGCTCAACAGGTCAGCACATCAGAAATAACACAACGTGCCACTGGAAGACGTGTCTCAAAGCCCAGAAAATCCAACTCTCTGACCTCGGCACAACTCACCAACCAAGAGCCAGGCCTTGACAACTTGGCTGATCTGAGCACGCGGGAGGGGGCCAGACAGTGGACTACAAGTGTCCATTTCCACTGCAGCTCCCTGTAGAGAACAGCACCAATCAGCAGGCGTGAATGAATTCATTGACAAGCTGCACAATGAGTCTGTTCTTTATACAAAAAAAAACCCACATCAATTCCAATTCAAAAAAGGGAGGAGTTAATATGGACCAAGATAGTTCCTGTTCTAATGCCTCATTCTCTCACCCCAACTTTTCTTGCCTCATCCCCAACTCCTGGAGGATGTCCAGAATCTTAATGGCAGCTCTCAATCCCATAGGATTCCTTTCACAATACTCCATCAGAAAGGATGTTACACTTGTTCTATACACTCAAGCGGACTGAGCATTGGTTTCTCAGTCACTTAAAACACACAGAAGCATCCAAACCCAGAGCACACACATCCCTTCCTGTGGTACTGGAGCCCACAGCTCACCTTCACACCTCTGTCGATTCCCAGTGTTTTACACCCATGCAGCCTCGCTACGGTTCCATGGGTGTCACCCAAGACCTGCAGGACCTCTTTCTCCGCAAACCCCACCTGCAGGCACTGGCTCATGACGTTCACCACCTGCCCTCCTGTGCAAGAACAAGCATTAAGAACGAGAGCAAAGTGCATCGGATTCAACCTGGCCTGCTCCGACCCTCAGTCCTGCCAGGGATGCAGACTCATCCTCAGAGCCAGGCTGGACATCAACACATGCATCATTCTTCAAACACCCCATCCCAGCAGCAAGGGATCAAAGCACTGGGACAGCAGAAACAGAAATGCTGTGAGAGTTTCCTGTTGGCACTGAACATGAACAAATCTACTGCTGAGCAACAGGATATGAGACAAACAGCAGAAAACAACCAACCTGCAGAACTAACTCGTTTGGGGTTGGTCCAGACGTTTGCATGCTCCCTTTCCACGACCCAGGCCAAGCTTGATGAGCTGCTCCTCATTTGCACAGGGGGAGAACGCTGCAGATGGGATGTGGGGGCTATGCACACCATGCCTTTCTCCTGCTTTTCCTCTCTCCATCTTCCATTAGCAAACAGCATCTCCAAGCCTTCCTTCCTGAAAAAATCACTGGTAAAAAAAGAACTGGCAAGTTTGCTTTTAAAATTGCCTTGTTTATACAGCTTGATGCTTTAAAGCAGAAGCTCACCTAGCAGTGACCTACGTCAGACAAGCTCCACCTGCAGGGAGAAGTTATTTCTCTCTGTCGGCAGGCTTTGCACACATTCACAGGTGCAACAGTCTGCCCAGATCTCAGCACAACTTCACTAATGGCTGAAATCCAGTTTATGCCCGCCACGTTTTTCTCTCTTCTGAAACACTGTACTGCTGCAAGACGCAATGATGCAAGTACAGAATCACAGAATTGGAGCTGGAAGGGACCGCTAGAGACCATTCTCCTGCTGGCCATGCTCCTTTAAATGCACCCCAGGATCCCACTGGCCTTCTTGGAAAATATTTCCACATTAGGCATACATTTCAAGGAGGCTCCAGACAAGTGGAGACAGGGGAAAGCACTGGCAAGCCAAAGCAGGGCAAATTTTCCCACACTGCGTTAGCTACAGGGACAATAAATCATGCCCCCAAACTGCTTGCACTAGAACACCCAATCTGAAATCATAGAAGCTGCTGAGATACGAGTTTATCACAACCCAGAAGTCCTTTAGATCGTGCACTCCCTGGTGCAGTGACACTGGAGGATCAGAATCCTTGGAGAAAAGAACCGGGCCTGCTCAGCTCCTTCCCACCCTCCCAAGGAAAAGCAA
Organism: Excalfactoria chinensis; assembly: GCF_039878825.1. NCBI lineage: Eukaryota > Metazoa > Chordata > Aves > Galliformes > Phasianidae > Excalfactoria > Excalfactoria chinensis. The sequence continues at coordinate 669,397 of NW_027315570.1, read as the reverse complement.
ACCAACCGCACCGCTGCCAGCACAACCCCGCAGCACACAGCAGGGAACACAAACAGCTACCCAGTGCTCCCCTTCACTCCCAGCCTAACTACGAGTCCACCGGAGGATTCAGCGGGAAATCAATACAAAACACAAGTGAGTGCACACAGGATTGCATAAAGCCAGGATGGAATTGCACACGTGTGTGTGTGTGCACAGGGCTGCACAGAGGACATCTCCCTATTGTCCACCCTATAGACATATCCCCCCGTATCAGAGAATCATAGAATGGCCTGGGTTGCAAAGGACCGCAGCGATCATCTAGTTTCAACACCCCTGCTGAGTGCTGGGATGCCAACCACCATACCGGGCTGCCCACAGCCACATCCAGCCTGGCCTTGAATGCCTCCAGTGATGGGGCATCCACAACTTCCTTGGGCAACCTGTTCCAGTGTGTCACCACCCTCTGAGCAAAAAACATCTTCCTAAGATCCAACCTAAACCTCCCCTGTCTCAGTTTAAAACCATTCCCCCTTGTCCTATCACTATCCACCCTCATAAACAGCCCTTCCCCCTCCTGTTTGTGCGCTCCCTTCAAGTACTGAAAGGCCACAATGAGGTCTCCCCGCAGCCTTCTCTTCTCTAGGCTAAACAAGCCCAGATCCCTCAGCCTTTCCCCATAGGAGAGCTGCTCCAGCCCTCTGATCATCACAGTGGCTCTCCTCTGGACCAACCCCAACAGCTCCACATCCTTCCCAGGCCTGGACACAGTACTGCAAATAGGACCTCACAAGAGCTGAGCAGGAGGGGACAATCACCTCCCTCTCCCTGCTGGCCACCCCTTTTTCAGTGCAGCCCAGAACACACGTGGATGTATCTTTTTTCATACTTAGATTCCCATCTATGTACATATATAGACCACACCTACACCCCCACCATCTGCTAGAACTCCATATTCCTCCCCATAGCACCCAACAGCCCCCAGGAGCCCCATATCACCCTAAGGCCCCCACAACCCTCTCTCTCTCTAGACACCACCCCTTCAAGTCCCATGCCTGCCCATATCCTCCAATAGCTCCCCATAACCCCTACACACCCTCAGAGCCCCCTAGAGCCCCTAGTCCTCCTATGGCCCACCACAGCCCCATATTCCCCCTAGAGTCCCCCTCAACTCTCTGTAGGCCTTTACAGCCCCTGCACAGCTCCCTACAGTCTTATATGACTACCTAGAGTCCCCCCACAGCCCCCTACTTTCCTATATCCCCCAGTGGCCCCCCCACATCCCTCTATGGCCCCTGAAGAAAAAACAAAACTAGAGCGGTGCACTTAGAAAGAGACCATTGAAAACAAATGCAAAATGCACACCTGCACAGGCTCACAGGGACAACTCCAAGAGAAGCAATCTACACAGAGAGATGCTTTCCCCAGCTGCCCCCCCCAGCTCCATATCCCCCCTTTCCCCCCTCCCAGTCCCAAATCCCCCTCTGCCCTCCCCCCCCAGCCCCATATCCCCCCTCTGCCCCTCCCTCCCAGTCCCATATTCCTTTCTGCCCCCCCCCCCCAGTCCCATATTCCCCTCTGCCCTCCCCACCCATCCCCATATTCCCCTCTGCCCATCCCCCCCAGTCCCATACCGCGTTCTCCCCCCCCCAGCCCTCTCCCCGCACCAGTGCCGTTCTCCCCGCACTCCGGCGCAGCTGTCCTCAGCACTCGTTCCGTGGTGCCGGTTTCCGTCCCGGTGCAGCTCGCACAGCCCCGGCTGCCGCGCCGGTCCCGTTCGGCCTCGGACCGGGCTGCGGGAGCCGCGCTCTGTGTGGAGCCGCCCCTCCAACGGCCGGGACGCAACGCTGGTTCCCGCGCACTGCGGCTCAGCCAATCGGAGCCGGCGGAGCTGCCGCTGCCCAATGGGAGGCCGGGGGAGGGGCGGAACCGGTCAGGGCGAGCAGCAGTGACGGCCCGGGAAGCACAACAGAGGTCTGCAGCCAGCAGTGCTCGCTCGGCAGGGTTACAGAAGACAGCCATGGAACCAAATGCTGAGTGCCCTGTGACACTGCCCTGCCACACAGCTGGAGAACTGCCCACAGGAATGAGCACTTACTGAGCCATCCGTGACTGGAACATGGTGTAGAGATCTCAGCTTGGGTGACAGCTCGTTGCACAAATGGTCGATGTTCATACTCTCATGCCATGCAGCAAGCACAACATTGGTTTTTTGAACTAGGCTTTACAGCACTTTTCTGGGCATGTGATACTTACTGCATAAGTGATTGCATCTGTCATGAGCAGCCTGTTTTCTATCTTGTCATGGATAGTTACCTGGTCTATTAGGCAATGATGCACTTGATAAGTACAAAGGTGTTAATGTCTTAATATTCTGTTTCTACTCAGAATACTGACCAAAGGAATAAGTTTGATGTCAGCAGTGGAGAAGCTGTGGACAAAGATGGCAAAGTCTTGGAGATGGTGTCTCAGTAAGTATGCTGGGAGTGGGGTTGGAAATAAAGGATGCTTCTTTCTTGCAATTTGCCACCCTCACATCTGGTCATGTTACACAGGATGTTAGTTACACAGGATCACGGAATACCGGCATCTTCACCATCTTGCAGTTCTTAAAACAGAAGTTTCTTTGGCACTTTTTGCTCTGAGATAGAAATTCAGAGAAGAGTAACATTTATTTATTTGTTTGTTTGTGTGCTTACTTACTAAATGCATGAAATAAATTAGTTGTGTTTCGATTTAAAGCAGTGTTTTTAAATGCATCAGTCCCCATGATGAATGCAAAGAATTAGCTAGTCCCTTGCAAACTAAAGCAAGCTTTCTCCAATAGTTTGAATACTGATGTATCATCCTTTCAGTGAGTGAAAAGTATTGAGTGTTTAAGCAACAGGAATAAGTGTTTGTTCTTAAAGCATAGTTAAGCATTTGAGTGTGTGGAGAAAAAAAACACATTCCAGTGTGGGTGGTTTAATGTATATTTTAATTAATAAGTGTTTCCTGTATTCAGTGGAGAAATGGCAGATGTGGTGTGACAGGAGAAATGTCCTTTGCAGGAGAGTTAATAACAAAAACACCTTGTCTTTTTACTTAGTCCTTTTAAAGAAGGTGAAGGATGACTATACAAGGTTTGATCAGACATAAAAACACTTCAGCATTTAGTTCTGTTATTATCTTCCTTGCTGTATAACGTGGCTCTCGGTGTAAAGGCATAGAAGAAGGTGGTAGTTGTAGATACATCTTGTATTTGTACGCCAGTAAGATTAGTAAGTTATTGTTATATTCTTATAAAGTTCCTGATACCTTTCATAGCCTTTGTTAAATTAGGTTGTTCTAGAGCAGCTACGAATTTGAGAAGTGCCTTTGTGAGTCAGAAGAAGATCTGTAGCGTAGTATCCCATTTCCAGTGGGGAAAGAAAAGAACGGTGCAAGCATACATTTTTACTTCTCAAGCACTTCTACTGTCTCCATGGACTTAGCAGTGCATAGCTCTGCTTTATGGAAATGTATGTGATTTAGTGCTTAAAAAGGAAAACATATCTGCCTTAAGAGCCTTCCAATGTAAGATCCATAAGTACACAAGATGTATTCTGTATTTTTCCAGGTCTAATGACATGGCTGGTTCACAAGAAGGCAGCAAAGAGAGTGTGCTGAAACCAGCACCTTTCAAAAGAGGCCGAGTGCAGAAACCCAAACCAAACCTAGAAAGAACTGTTGCATGGAGAAAAGACCATGGACATGAAAAAGATCCTGAAGAGGAGGAAGCTGAAGGTGGAGAAGCAGAAGGATGTGCGTTACACCATGTGAATGAAAGCAGTGATTCGTGCCACAAAGATGTAAGCTTCTCAAGCAGCTGCATAGATGTATTTTTGCTGGGCAGCGGTAAGAAAGATTTACCACTTAATCTGCAAGCACAGTATTTGTGTGTCTTATTCCTTCCAGTTAAACTGAACTGTCATAGAGTTTTCTGGTGCTTGTAATTAGATTCTGCTTTCTGTGCAGACAGAGATTATATTTCACTGATGTTTTTGTTGGTGGTGGTGGTGATACCAGATTTGAAAAGAGAAGTGCTGAACAGAAAGGATAATGTTGAAAAAAAAAACATTTCAGATGGAATGTATGCAGAAAAATAACAAATTTTTATCTTTAAAGTATTCGGGGATTTTAGCTGATGAACAAAAAAAAGAACTTAATTTTTGAGGTGTTTTAATACGAGAATGAATAAAGTAAATATGTATTCTTCCTTTCATTCCAAAAAGGAGATTGACCAAAAATGTTTTCCTTACTAGAGTGGAACTTGTCTTCTTTTTAGGGAGTGGCTGATGCTCCCAAGAAAAGCCCACAGCAGCTAAAAGCTGTTGAAGATGAGAAAGGACCTTCAGATGTCTTGAAAGACGCTTCAGATTTCAGTACAGGGTAAGATTATTTTTTAAGCGGAGAGATGGAGTGGAGGATGCGCTCCAGGTTGGACGTGTCTGTGACAAGTTCTCCTTTTGGTAAAGAAAAAGGTTAATGAATAAGAATTTAAGAAATGCTGTAGATCTGTTTTGTAGTTTTAGAAATTATGAGCTAGATGAAGGATTTGGTTAAATGTTTACGTTCCTCTCAAGGTTTGACTAGAAGTTGCAGCTGCTTTGAAACTGCTTCATTTTTCTTACATTTGCTGACCTGTCTTGAAGGTACAGGTTCTTGATGTTTGATGTGATCTCAGTTGATCTTTTTCATGGCATCCCTTCCTTTGCTCTCGTTCTAGCTACTGCTGAAAATTAAATACAAGCATGTGAAATGTGATTGGAAGAATTCATCTTGTCCCATGCCATCAACTGCCTGTTTGGTTTTTTAGGGAGTCTGGTCCTGAGATCCAAGAAGACAAAACTGTTACTTCATCTGTTCGGTTACTGAGGAGTCGATTCCATAGACCAAAGCCAAATTTCAGAACAACAAGTAGGAAGGAAGAGATGGATATAAATAAAGGTGTATCGCAGGAGTGAAGTGAAGTGAAGTGATTAGGGAGCAACTAAAAGGAGATGGTCTTTTTGGACAGGAAGTGCTCTGAGGAGTGATTAGTACTGAGCTTTGTGGACATAAAGCTATCTCCTTTTTGGGTTTAGTACCATGACTTGCTTTTGCTCATATTTGTTTTTCCTATTTTTCAGAAAGCAGAAAACTGTGAAGTCCTGCAGTCATTGGAATCCTTAGGAAAGGCAGAGTCAGTTGGCCCACAGGATGTTTCTGAAAGCTCAAGTTTTAAGTCCCCAGACAAACCTTCTGGATCAGAGTGTGGCAACATGGAGGCCTGTCTACCTGTAGATAACCTGAATGAGACCTCAAGTACTATTGCTGGGTAAGGGTCTAGCTGCATTTATACCTCGACTAACAAGGAAGGCATTTTAAGAGGAAACTGTTCTGCTGATGGATTTCTAATTGACTAAGAATGTCTAATAAAAATTCTGAATGTTACTACTTGTACATTTAACGCTAGTTGTATGAAAGCCTCAGTTACTGCTATGCTAAGCATCACATGAATGAATGTTTACTTTCGATTGAGAGAACAGTTTATGCTGTAAGGGATCTTAAAGACTATCTCATTTCAACTGTCCTGCCATAGACAGGGATACCTCCCACTAGATCAGGATGTTCAGATCTGCTAACCAAACTAGCCTTGAACACCTGCCTCTAGGTGTGGGGCACCCATAGCTCTGGGCAACCACCGCTCTTCCAGGCTCCTGTGAAGTCTTTCTCCGTGTTTATTATATGCCCACTTTAACTATTGAAATGACTCAATGAGATTTCTCCCCCAGCCTTCTCTTTTGCAGGCTGAAGGAACTCAGTTCTCTGTCTTTCTGCACAGGGGAGAATTTGTGGCTCTGATCATTCTTGTGGTACTTCTCTGCACTTTCAGTAATAGATCTACATATTTCTTGTGCTGAGGACCCCACAGCTGGTTGCAGTACTCTACATGGGGTCTCCTGAAAGCTGAGTAGGTGGGGAGAAACACCTTCCCCACCCTGTTGGCTTCTTTTGGATGCAGACCAGAATATGACTGCCTCTGGGCTGCAAGTGCATGTTGCCAGCTCGTATCCAGCTTTTCATCTCTTAAGCCCTTATCCACTGTGCTGCTCTCATTCAGGTCACCCTCCCAGTCTTTACAGGTGTTGGGCATTACCCCAACCTTTATGCAGGATGCCGTGCTGCACTTCGTTGAGCTTCACGAGATGCACATGGGCTGACTTCTTGTGGGTTGTCTGAATGGCATCCCTTCCTTCTCTCGTTTCAACTTCACCACTCAGTTTGATATCATCCATAGACTTGCAGAGGATACACGCAACACCACTGTCTCATTACTGAAGCTTCTAAATGGTATTACTCTCAGTGTGGACTCCTGAGAGATGCTGTTTGCTACTGCTTTGCATTTGGACATTGAGCTGTTAACTGCAATTCTTTAGATACATCTATTCAGCCACTTCCAAATCCATCTAGTAATCCGCTCATTACATCCGTATCTCTCCAATTTAGAAGCAAGAGTGTTGTGGGGGATCCCTCCAAACACTGTGTTCCTTGATTTATTTTGCCCAATGGAAAGGTAGTGACTATAGCATACTTCCCTGACACCGATTAGGTGCACCAAAACAAGTTATTAAATGTATTCTGAACAAGATTTTGCACATACATCTATAATCATATGTATTCTAAGCAAGCAGTGCACTAGCCTCAGGGGGATCAGTGTTCTGCAGGGAGGGGGATGTAAATTTGGGTAGGAAAGGTCTTGGCTCAGCCATGCTCATCTCCTGCCTTCTGTGCCCTCTGTCTTGAACATGGGAATCAAGAGCTCTTGTGCTCCAAGAAAGATGTCTCTAAATATCTGCTGACTCTCTTCTGCTTCTTTATCTATGACAGCTGTTTTCAGGAGAATCCCTTTCCCATTAAGAGCAGCATCTTTTCGTTTGAATACACAGCACAGGATTTCCCTTCTAAGCTGGATTTTGTATTTCATTTTTCAGCTCACGGAAAATATGATGTGGTTCTCGTTTCTGAAACGTTGTGCATGAGCATCACATATCTCAGTGGTCAGGATTTGAAAGTAAAATATCAGGAAAGCAAATGCAGTCTCTTAATTGAAGTACAGAGATAATACAGAAACCTTTCCTCTTGCGCCTCTGAGCTGGGGACGTTCTCAGAGTAGCAGTGGTTGGATTGAGACCTCTGAAGACTGACTTGTCCCCCAGCCAGGACCTTCCCTGGTTGGGTTTTCTCCCAAAACTGAAATATCACAGCTCTGCTGGACAAGCTGTGGATGATTTCTGGGTATGATAAGGCTCTAAGTACAAGCACAACAGTTGCTGTAGCTGCTGTGACAGCATGGAAGTTTGAGCTGGACAGCGTTTCCCTGGAATGCTCGTTTCTTTTTTGCATTTTTCAGAGGATGCCTTGCTTGGTCATACCATTAAAAATATCTTTGCAAAGAACTGCCCACAATTGCTCAAATTAATAAGAAACACAGTGAGCTCCGTGTCCAAAAAGTCATAGGAAGCAGCAGTTTGCTGTGCTGCTGAGGAGGCTTTGGAAGCAGATATCTCTGTATGAATGTGTGCCACAGCATTGCTGTTCAGCTCTTCTGTTCAGCCTGATGTCAATCTGTGGCAGTAAAACTGCAATTTTAGAATTGTGCATGGATTTATTCCACCAGTGAGCACTGTACAAATCTGCTGAACTAACAGCAATTGAGAGAAGACAGTCCTGTAGGTTCAGCAACCACTGAATTACGATGTTTGGTGTTTTTCAGGTACGGTGTCTTGCACAAACAGATCACATTGTGTGCTACTAAACCCGTGTCTTTTTTGGACCTTGCACAGGTTACTCCCCATGCATAATTTCTCAGGTAGATCCCCACTTACGCATTAACATCACCTTCTGACCCAAACTGAGCGGGTCCTGTGAAAGCTTAGTCATTGCAGAACTAGAATCCGAGTGAGTTGTTTCAGACAGATTGTTAATGTTTCAGCAGGGATCAAGACGTGTCCCTTTAATTGCTGATTGCTTTCCACTGCCCTCCAGCTGTTCCCTTACCTGGTGCTCAGGACTGACATGTGGGTTTTTCCCCAGGGCTTTCTGGAGCTGAATGGATGAGCAGTGAGCTCCCTGGCACACAAGGAACTGGAGGCAGCCCCTAGGGATGTTTAGAGGCCAGTTCAGCTCTGCATTTGCCTCCAGGCTGAGCTGCTGCTTGGTTCTGGGCTCCTTGCCCAGCTTTGGGTCAGGCACATGAGCAGCAGAAAGGTCTGCAGGACACATACCTGCAGCTGTGCCAAAGGACAGTGCTTCCCATAGCATGGTTTGAGAGGCCTTGAGCTGTGCTGCTGCTCATGTGCCTGCAGCAGTGTGTGCGCAGCGGAAAACGTGGCAGCTTTGGCATGGAGCTGCCGCTCCTTCTGTTGGAATTGGTTTGTAGCTGCTGACCCAGGCAATCCCAGCAGCCTTTTCTGAAAATGTAAGGTTACGTCCTACAAAGTGCTGCACTGTTTTCTTTTCTCTTTGCTATAAGCTGATTCTGGGTGCTAAGCAGCCGCTCAGAGCTATTAAGATGTAGGTGCGTACTAAGTAAGAGCTAGCAAATGGCTCAAGGACACCCAGCACACTTTGGTTTCCAGCAGGCATTTGGGTGTGCTCTGCTTAGGGATTTATTTCTAAGTTCTCCTCGACTCCTGCCTGCACCCTCCATGCAGTCAGATACCTGCGCTGCTCTGTCGGGAGTCAGAAAAGAGCTCTGTGAAAGGGATCAGCAGCGATCTGACAGCCCCAGCAATGAGCGATACCAAAGCTTCTTCAGCATTCTTTGCACAGACTGTAATTCAGATCCCAGTAGTTTCTGTGACTATTTATCCTCAAACGTTACGTCCTTAACTTGGCAGGAGAAATTAACTTAACCAACCAAAGCCATTTCTCAGCAGTACCTGGCAGTGTGGATCCCCAGCAGCACTTCATCCCTTCTGCAGGTCGGAACTATTTCTGGTATAATTAAATAATATTGGTCCATGATAGAAATATATTAGCTTTAGACAGTGTTAATACTGTACACAAGAGTATGAGGATTGATAGTCCTTGTAATCTCTTATCTAAACATAGAAGGGCTGCATATGCTGTTTATAAAGCGCTGAAATCAATCATTGCAATGACAGACAGGTAATTGGGAAGCAAGCTCCTACTTATGCAGACCATGAGGGGATAACAGCCTTCAGCATTTTTATTTTGTTTACAAATGTTATTATCTGTCTCATCTTTCAAACTTCACAATCTAAAGTGAACCACTTACAACCCGTCTGTGAGCACTGCATGGGTAGCGCGGCTCTCAGAAGGGCCACAACTTGGCACTGGCCCTGTGCTCAGAGCACAGGAGGGCACAGTGCGGTGCAGTTAGAAGGGTGCAGGAGTGCAGGAGCAGCACCGAGTTGGTTCCCCCCTTTTGGGGGAGGGTGGCTCAGGTAACCAATGAAAACCAGCTGTGTCTGCGTGGCTTTTGGAGTAGGATCAGATTTGAATTAACGCTGGTTAAGTCCTTTGAATCGTTAAGGCTTAAAACAGGTGTATGAGCGTGGAGCTCCATAATTTCTTTGATGAACGCCTTGCAGAGGGGGGTCACAGAGCATTTAAGCACCATACTGCTTACACGTTCAGCCAGTTGAGGATAGTCAGAAGGATTCAGTAATTAGAAGAGTTTGTTACTAAAGGATTCTCCATGTGTTAAACATGATCAGAATGTTCCTAACCACGAGATGAATTAAACCTACCTACACTGGTCTGTGAATTAGCAGTTTTCACTCTGATTTTCAGATAAGTTGTATTAGTTTTAGATGCTTCATTGTGCCAGGAAGACTAGTAAATGCATGATAATAAAAGTTGACTTGTGTCTCATTAAAACACTGAGAGGAGAATATACCACTTTCATACAGTAATTCATTGTAACCCACAGCTTCCATTCAGTTTGCTGGAATTTATTCTCTTTTAGAATGACACCAATAATGATCTTATTTTGTGTTTGTTACTTCATCAGATGAATGAAAGTTGTTTCCACTGCTCAGAAAAGCAGAGTTTCACTCTGTTAGAAATCCAGAGTTAGCAACAGTCCCACTTCTCTACATAAGGATGCGAGTCCTTTCGGCTCCTCACTATGGCAGATCCCATCTGTGCTTTCCTACTTGAAGAACAGCAGTTGTTTCCCTTGGGAAGGCTTTGGGATTTTGTCTGTGTGTGGTTTTTCGTGGCCTCCCCCCCGTCCCTCCTCACCCCCCCAGCTTGTGTGGCTTTGCAAGGAGTTTGTGTGGGCAGATCTGAGCATCCGTGCAGCTCCATGAGGTGTGAAACGCAAACTGTTGTTGGCCTCGTCCCATTTCATCTGCTCGCTGTGTTTTTGGGCAGAAAGGACTGGTTGTGTGTATTAATGCTGGGGGTTGTGACCACAGCTTTTTGCATGCAGGGCGAGCTGACAGCTAGCTGGGTAGCAGTGGAAAAGCAACAGAAGAAATGTGGGATGTTTCTTACATCCTGTGATAGTAAAGCATCTTCTTTTCACAGAGCGTGCACTGTGTCTTTGCTGCTGCACATTGCATTTATTCTCTGATGACTCATAGCAGGAGCAAATCCTTTACTTTCTTCCTCAACGTGGTAGTATTTTATAAGGTACAAACAAAAAAACTCACGTATGTTTGCAAATCATTTGAAGGGTGTTTGAATAAGTTACAAGTTTTTAAGCTGCTGCGCATTTGTTTCAGGGTTTCTGTGTGGATAAACCAAGGCTTTGGGAAAAGGCTGATCCCTCTGCTCCCAGGAGATGCTGTCCTCTTCCTTTCCTTTCCTTTCCTTTCCTTTCCTTTCCTTTCCTTTCCTTTCCTTTCCTTTCCTTTCCTTTCCTTTCCTTTCCTTTCCTTTCCTTTCCTTTCCTTTCCTTTCCTTTCCTTTCCTTTCCTTTCCTTTCCTTTCCTTTCCTTTCCTTTCCTTTCCTTTCCTTTCCCCTTTCCCCTTTCCCCTTTCCCCTTTCCCCTTTCCCCTTTCCCCTTTCCCCTTTCCCCTTTCCCCTTTCCCCTTTCCCCTTTCCCCTTTCCCCTTTCCCCTTTCCCCTTTCCCCTTTCCCCTTTCCCCTTTCCCCTTTCCCCTTTCCCCTTTCCCCTTTCCCCTTTCCCCTTTCCCCTTTCCCCTTTCCCCTTGTCTCCCTCTCCCTCTCCCTCTCCCTCTCCCTCTCCTCTCCTCTCCACGTTGTAATGACCGCCTGTAACCCTGGCAATAAACATGCTGAAGAAAAACTGTTTTTGTTGGGAATATTTACATGCTGTTTAGCACAACAGAGTCGCAGTGTTGATGCATGGCTCTGGATGCTGCTCAGTGAATGACCTTTCCCAGACATAGCTGTGAGCAGCACGATTCTTGATTAAACCACAGCATTCAGGTCTGTGACAACATTTTGACAGTACTTCAGTTCTAATCCAGCGTAACCTTTTTGCCACATTATGGGGCTGCCTTTCTCTTGCTGTGGTGCCAGTTCAGCCTTTTCTGTCCAGGGAAATGAGGACACTGAGGAGTAGTTTCACTAGAATGGCTACTTGGGATGTGAAAACCAGACAAAATGAACATCAAAACATCCCTTCCCTTTGAGTCCTGATTTAGGACAGCACTTGGCTGGGAGAGCTGGGAGGGGACTTCAGTGCCTGTGTGCGTTCAGGTTGGCAGCAGGACATCCCTCTGCTCAGTGAGGGCTGTGGCATTCCATGTTTGTCAAGGACCTAAGCACCTCCCTCAGGTAACCCATCTATATAGAGGCACTCTTGTGCTTTGGGAAGAGGATTTTACACTTCTTAAATTACTGATCATTTGATCACTGTGTCGGTTTAATCTCTCAGTTACTCCATTTGTTTGGTGATGAAAGCCTGTAAATGCATAGCCATCAGAAACGTTAATAGTTGTCACAGCTGAAAACATGCAATCTCAAGCCAAGTAGAGTCTTTCTTAAAAACATACTTTATACATACGATGCACTTGCATAAATTTTAGCTCTCGTGTACAAAATCACACCTGAGAACTGCTGCAATTAGATGCCAACATGACGAGAGAGCAACAGGACGCTCTTGGGAGTGAGTTATGGAGCAGTAATTCATGAGAAGGTGCTGCAAGAGAAAAGCAGAAGGCGGAGAGCTGTTAAATGCAGCAGGTGTGAATTACTGTGCTATAACTCACAGGCTTGGGTGTCTTATTGGAATTATAAAATAGCCCTATGCAAATATTTTTAAAGGATGCAAGGGCAAATAATCAGATGTAACTGGGGCTACACCTCACCAAAGGGTCCCAGAGTCTTAAGGGGCAGCAAGGTATTGCATCAGAAAAGCAAAGAAAAAAGTATGGGTTATTTTACACCTACTTTGAGTTACTGAATTTGACTGTATTTAAAATGTTTACTTCCAGTTCGTCTGCTTTTTCAGTTGCCCACTGCATTTGCCTGTTGTGAACTCTGCAGAACTCCCCTGTTATTTTCCTCCTGGAGTTTCTATTCTGTGCAAAGGCATCCAAAGTCCCTAGAAACATGGGATTTTGATTCTTCTTCTTCTAGTAGCTTTCTCACAGGGATTAATCCCTTCTATAAATGACTGGAGCAGATGTATAGTATTGCCATTTTTAGAGGTGCGCTCTGGTTTTGAGTACCTACTTCAAATGCTGTGAATTGTCACTCCTATCCAAAGCAGAGCTCGCAAAAGGCTGCAGGTTTCTGTAGCCTCTGTCAATAACTTGCTCCTTTTCCCATTAAAATATTAAATCTGCCAGTTAATGATGAGTCGATGGTTATCATTACATATACTACCCAAAAATCAAAGCCATTCCCTCATCCAGCACTTCCTTATTGTTATTAAAGCACTCCTACTTGAAACTCTCTATTCAGGATTCCAGGTGATTGAAGAACACTGCAGAAATGAATTAAAAATACCATCCGTTTTTCCACTCATCAAAATTAAATCCATGCTTATGGGTGCAGATATACCCATGGCACTCACATTGCAACTCCAGTTTTCATTCCTTTCTCCTAAGCTCGTATTTTGTTCAAGCAGGATTTCCAGTCATGCAAAGCCTTTTAAAAATTCAAAATTCAAGGCAATTAAGAACAATGTGCTGGTTTCTTCATTTCCACGTGGACACTGCTGGTTGAAAATGCTCTCCTGAATATCTGTGCTTGTGTCACTGCTATAAATTATTGTGTCACTGGCATTGGCTTAACACATTGTGACTGATCTAATTGGACACGACGTGTTACAATAGCTGCACGCCAGCCCGGATGCTCCAATAGGCATTTTCAGGTGATGGCAGCCTTAGATGTTCCTTCCACTCATAGCAGCATATTAAAAGCCCATCTTTGTTCCACTTCAAAGCTGACTCCAGCTCCACAGCAACCACTGTGACACGGTGCTGGGTTCCGGAGCGCTGAGCCCGCAGGAGTGAGACCCAAGACTGCCTGCCCCATCTGTATCCAGGGCCTACGAACAGCATGGCCAGCAAGTTTGGGCTTATCCAGCTGGGCAGTTGTGTGGAGATCAAGCGCAGCAGTGGGAGCCCACATCAGGCCGTAGTGACAAAACTCCATGAAAGCACCTCCAGTATCACTGTGGAATGGCTTGAGAAGGGAATCAGAAAGGCCAAACAGGTGGATCTCCAGGTCATCTTTGACCTCAACCCTCAACTAGCCCCAAGGAGCAGATCGACAAGCAATGCCGAGACCTCGCTGCCAGCCAGAAGGAAGTGGAGCCCAGTGAGTGAAAGGCGGCCACAGCCCATCAATGTGGAGGAGTGTTGGGACAGCGGGAGCCCTGTGGTTGCCCAGCCTCAGTCCACAACCAGGTGGGCATCACCATGCATGTGGCAGATGGAAAGGCTGCAGAAACAGCAGGAATACCATCAGCTGGATGTGCAGGAGAAGCCAGTTCAGAAGGACAGCACGTCACTCCGTGCCAGGACTGACATAGTGGCCATGATCCAGGAGTGCCGCAACCACCTGAATGGTAAAACGCCGTGGACCTCCATGCCATGTCAGCCGCGCCGCATCAGTGTGTGCATCCGCAAGCGGCCCCTGAACCAGCGGGAGGTCGAGCTCAATGACACTGATGTGGTTACAGTGTCCTGCCAGGGCATGGTGACTGTGCATGAAGCCAAACAGAAGTTGGATCTCACACAGTATCTGAACAACCAGGTCTTCCGCTTTGACCATGCCTTTGATGGCCATGCTGCCAATGAGTTGGTGTACAGGCACACTGCCCAGCCCCTTGTGGATATCATCTTCCAGGGGGGCATGGCCACCTGCTTTGCCTATGGCCAGACAGGCAGCGGCAAGACACACACCATGCGGGGAAGCATCACTAGCAAAGGAATCTATGTCCTGGTCGCTGAGGATGTCTTCCGCTGGCTGCAGTACCCTAATTACCAGAAACTGGAGCTTGGGGTCTACGGGGCCTTCTTTGAGATTTATAGAGGCAAAGTGTTTGACCTGCTGAACGGGAAGAAGCAGCTGAGGGTGCTAGAAGATGGTCAGAAGCAGACCCAGGTGGTAGGGCTGTGTGAAGAAGAGGTCACCAGCGTGGAAGATGCCGTCAGGCTGATTGAAACAGGCAGCAACTGCCGCATGTCAGGCCAGACTTCAGCCAACACTCAGTCCTCCCGGAGCCATGCCATCTTCCAGATCATGCTCAAGAGGAGAGGACAGCTGTATGCCAAATTTTCCCTAATTGATCTGGCTGGGAATGAAAGAGGAGCTGATGTCACAACTGCAGACAAGCGAACGAGGCTGGAGGGGGCTGACATTAATAAAAGCCTCTTGGCACTCAAGGAATGTATCAGGGCATTGGGGCTTAACAAAGCCCACACCCCATTCAGGGCTAGCAAGCTCACCCAAGTCCTGAGGGACTCTCTTATAGGAGAAAACTCATACACCTGCATGATTGCCACTGTCTCTCCAGGAATAAGATCCTGTGAGCACACCCTTAACACCCTGCGGTATGCCAACCGTGTGAAGGAGCTGGTTGTGGATTTAAATTCCCTCAAACAGCCTTTCCAGGTTGTGTCCAGCTTACCACAACAGCAGCAGTTTGGGGTGCAGGCAGACAGGGGAGCGTTACCCAAGGCACTTACTCTGAATGGCAAGGGGGACAACCTGAAAAAGAGAAAAGAGATAAATGAGGAAACAGTTACGGAGAAGCATCAGAAATCTCTGCGATGGTTGAAAGAACTCTTACAGGTTGCTGAAAGAACAGTCAGGAATGTGGATATTTATGCTGCACAGTTTGAGTCATTCCTGGATCAAGAAATTGGAATCCTGACTGAGATTCGAGAAAAGGTCAGATTATCCCAAAGGAGGATACAGGACAAGGAGGAACAGGACAGGAACCAGAGCTGCACTAAGAGGTCCCGTGCAATGTAAGCTGTGCCAGAACCCCAGCTTCTGAGGCTGGTGGGTGCAGAGAGCTGTTCGCTGCCACTGCTTCATCTGCCCATCAATTGTAGTGCTTATGAAACATTAAATGGCATCTGCCTGAACATTCTGGTTGAGTTTTTATTCCTTGAAAATAGTAGTTGAAACCTGTAGGAGAATAGCCCTGTTGTTTTTTGCCAGGTGTTTTTCATTGCAGCAAGTTAAACTCTGCAGTTGTGAGGATCTAACCTGTAGGAAAAGCTAAGAATTTACAGAGAATATATCTCACATCATGTGGGCAGGTTTCCCCTCTCGCGCCTGTAAAATTATATGCATATATACACACACACACACAGATATTCATCAGTACCTGCCTAGATGTGGCCCCTCAAGGGTTCTGTCAAAATCCAACAAGAGAAAAGTTGCATTCCCAGGTTAGGAGGAGAAGCTGTGCCTGCAGGGCTTGCAGAGGGAAGCAGCAGGATGGTGCCCGGTATCGGAGACCTGATGAGTGCATCCATCAGTGCTCCATCTGATGCAGTGCATATCAGTGCAAGTGCTGCTCATGGTGTGAGGCAGTGCTTCCTCCCAATGGCATGCCCTGCAAAACTCGCTCTTCTTAGGGGTTAAAGCATCAGGCTCATATCTATGCGTGTTATTGAAGAAAGAAATTAATTAGTGTAAGTTCTTGAAAAGGTGAATAAGTGGAAGAAATTAAATAGTATAAATTGTATCTAATTAGTTGGTGGTAATCTCCCTGTTTTCTCACACTGTCTAATCTCTCTCTGGCTGTTGGTCCCATCCACCCATTTATCCTGCTGAGCAGTTGAATCATCTGATCCAGTGGGTGAGACAGTCAATGGAAGGACTTGAGCAGGCTTTCAAAGAGGCCAGGAATTTGCTTTCAATGATGAAATTATTAGACACCGAGTGTTGTTTAAATGCCGGTCATCTCCTAGCAGTAATAATATGCTGTGCTTTTCAGCTTCAGTGCACCTTGCAAGCATTTGTGTGTTGGTATTCTGCTTGTTTCGGCATTCCTGGTTTCAGCAGCCTGTAGCGTTCAGAGATGCAATGAGACATAGGTGCTACTTGCCAGATTAAGATACAGGTGTGTTGTATGCAGGGATTTACAACAGAAGGGTTTTCTCCTTTCTAGAAGTGTTGCTGAGGTTCCTCCCCTGGCATTTCCCTTGGATTCTTCTATGTGAGGTGCTGGACTCCGCAATGGACCAGGTGTAAAGGCCTGGTACCCGTGGTGTGGGGCCGTCTGTGGGAGCACGCTGGCTCTGCAGTCCCTTGGAAGTGGCACAGTCACTTCCAGCTGGTGCAGGACGTGTCTCCCATGCAGGGCACATGGTAGGTTTGCTCTCTGGGCTGTCTCCTTGCTTGCTCCAGGTCTAAGTTCTTGCTATTCTCAGCTGCGGCCGTGCATTAGTTATAAATCATTAGCATGAACTGTTTTGGCAAAAGGGGCTATGAATTAATTGAGTTGGGCACAGTTCTAGAAACACGGTGTTAATGAGCTGGAACAAAGTCTTACCAGGGTGCGGTGGTTTGCAGTGAGTAGGAAAATGAATTTTATTCTTTGTTTATACTCACGTTCGGGGGGCTGCTCACATGAAGCTCACAGTGACTCATGAGCACACCCTGCTGCTGTTTAAAGCAGATGCAAAACGAATTAACTAAATTAGCCTGTCTTCATTTTTCGTGGTTACACGATGTGTTGATTGACCTCTTTCATTACAGATCTTCATTTACATATTTTCCTTTGCTTTCTAAACCTAAGTCCTGTTTATATAGAGAGTGCAAAACCCATTCTGTCTATTCCCTGTACTTAAGGTATGACATTGTGTCTGGCTTCCATGAGTTTGTAGCTGCAGGACCCCTCTGTACTTGGGGTCTGGAAATGTTGGTTAGGCGTATTCACACGCATACACAGGGCACAGCCTGCCCAGGTGCAAAGGCTTCATGAAAATTCTTTCTAGTTTTTACTGGACCAGACATGCTTTTGTAATGAACCCAGAATCACATGAGTGTGCTGAGCTTTAGGTTTGCATTGCTCTGGTGACCACGGGTGTTCAATTAAATGAAGATTGCTAATTAACTATAGTAAGGTCAGCCATTCACTTAGCCTGTTAAACATCTGAAACACTCCTATGGGATGCATTTCTGTTTATAACTGTCTGTAGCTGATTGAACAAGCAAAGCAACTGTTGTCTAGACAGAGCATGGCTAATCCAGTCATTTTTTGCCTGATGATTGACCATAACTACTGCTACTCTGTTACGCTGTGAGGATTTAAACCTGCTTTCTTCTTACCTCTGTCACTTCTAGGGGAGATTTCACTGTTGCTTTTACTGTGAGACAAAATTCCTAGGAGTTTTACCTGCCTCCTCTGCTTTGTATGGCCTCTGCTTGGCCTGAGTGTTTCACCAGGACCAAACATGTATATCTGTATATATCCTCTGTCAGCAATTGACAGTAGTTACCACAAACATAGGGATGTAGTTCATATGTATACATATATATACATATATATATAGCTCTTATTTTTCAGTGGCTGTTTTCCTAGTTCTGAGCTTAGGACGATAGAGCCTGGAACAGCTTTGGCTGTAGAACAGGTTCTTATTTTCCACACTCCTTAGAGTTTGCTGGTTCATTTTGTTGGATCCATGCTGCAGTGTGTTCATGGTTTGATTCAGCTTATCTGCTGAGCTCCTTGTTAGGTGTTCTCCTTGTTTGTTCCAACTCTCACATGTTCACCTTGAAGGTTTGAATTCCCTCTGTCTAAGGCAGCTGGATGGCCAAGTGTTCCCTTGAATGAACAGGACAGTTCAACCCATAACCCGATGCATATCAGCTGAAAAACAAAATCGATTCCTCCACTAGTTTTCTGAAATATTCAATAGCTTCCCCCTCTGCTTTCACATTCACGTGCCTTCCATCTGCTTCTTCCATTCAAACTGCCTTTTTAGCTGTGACTCTCGGTATCGTGTTGTCCTGCAGTAATACGTGTCTCACAAAGCACAGTTTTTTTCCATTCTTCTAGTACTTTCTGGAGTTACTTAATGCTTGGAATCATACTTGTGAGTTTGGCAGCAGAACAGATTTGGAAAGGTGCAACTGAAATTCTTCCAAGCTGGAAGACCATTAAATATCTATATATGTTTAGTGAGACACACTCTTGTGTATGTTTATGTGATAGGAAACAAGTGAGGTGCAACCCAGAAGAGCCCCAGATTCCCAGCTGCAGCATCTGCAATTTCCAGTTCAGTTCTGAGGTGTCAGGCAAAATGGGGGCTGTGATGAATGGATCAAAATAACCTGTACCCTGCAAAGGCAATCTGGGAGAACAAGCCGCCTTCTGGTCCTGCCTCTGCAGCAGGCGCTGTGCAATTTGCTCAATTTAGCATCAAGGAAGCAGGGCTGAATCTAGCCCTGTATTTTTGGCTTTATTATTATCGGAGTCTTACAGCTCAGCCTGTTATCATGAGGCGAGCTCACAAGGCATTACTCAGATTTCTCTGTCTTTCTGCTCAGAAAAAGCCCAAGGCAGCTGGCATTTTCCAGAGGAGAGACTGACTGTTGTCGCTAGTAATAGGTTTAGTCAGCAACATATGCTTAGTGATGTACATCAATATTTCTACTTTCACATGTGCTTTGATTTTGCATTTTGGATATCGCTGTGTCCAGGAATGTGTTTAATCTTGGAGCTCCAAAAGTACGTGTAAAACACTGAATTTTCATACCTACACTTCTCAAACTGGGCATCTGTGGCTGAAATTCCTCTGTGCTGTCAGGCAGCATTGTATTGCACACCGTACCATTTCCTAGTTTGTCCCAGAACCCTGCAATTCTTTGAAACACGCACTGCAGCCATGATTTGTGGGGTATTTGAATCATTTTCCTTTTATTTTTCTACAGAAGCAGGTAATATCTCACAGGGTACGTTGAAAGACATTATGTTTTGAAGAAATGCACCTGGTATTCTGCCTCTCTCCCCGCTTTAACACTACAAGGAATACCTGATGCAAACAATGTTGTTATTCCTCGGAATGTTCCTTGAAGCTTTCTCTTATTTCTACCTTTATATTGAGTCCTTCTTCTTGTGCCCTCCTAATCATTTCCTCAGCAAGAGGCTGGGATGTGATATGAGAGGAGATGATTTCAAATGAAGAGGAAAAAAATACACCGAAGAGGAAAGCTGAGATGCTGTTTACATGCGGAACTTTCAGTAGAGAGGTAAACAAGCAAAGGAAGGTTTGATTCTGCATCACAGTGTTGTCCAAACAGCAAGCAAGGACGTGTCTACAAACTAGAACGAGAATTCCTGGCAATTCCGTCAGGCACAGGGCTGGCTGCAGAGTTGCCCTCCTCATTTCAATGCTGTTTTGAGGCTCAGCAGCAAAATGCAAGCACCCTGAAGCAAACAGGAGGAAGGAGAACACAAGACCAAGTGCGTGGTCTCCACCATGCCCAATAGGAGCCATATTTCTGCTCCCTTTGTTGGAAAGGAGGAATCAGCTCATCCTGTGAGCCCTGGCTGTATCCACTCATTCAATTCAGAAGAAGCTTTTATTGAATGAGATCAGTTTTGAATGGCTGATTCTGCACCCTCGGTAACTGAATAAAGTTTTGGCACTTATGCACAGAATGTAAGCAGTTTTGTTTGAAAGATCATCTGGCTTTGTGTTTTGGAGTGCAGCTCGGGTGCTGACTAACCAGGAATGTGAATTTGCCTCTGCTACGAGGGACAGAAGTTTGCTGAAAATCTGATCCATTCTTAGTTTTATGGACTTAGGTTTTACTTGAGGTAATTTCTGCTCTCCAGTTGTGTTAAGGAACCAAAGATCACGATCCTTCTCTTCCTTCTCCTAATCCTAGCAGCTGAACAGCATCATGCACTGGAATGTTTCTCTACTTCTTGTGGTTAAATCAGAATGTCAGAAAGAAGCACTGGGTTTTGACTACAAACAGAGTCCTACAGCCACTGAGCACAGGCATTTTATCTGAGTGTGCTGAGTTCTTGATGCTGAGAAACAAAGCAGTAGCTGAACAGCTGCTGTGTAATAACCTGCCTGCTTTCCTCCGTGGCTCATCCTGCGACTGACGCTTAAACTCATTCTCATTTGTTAGACTTCACTGGTTTTGCTCATCACCTGGGAGCTGACTCTGCACAGACCTTACTTAGAGCAGTAGAGTACCGTGCTGGTCTGGATTTTCTTACATTGTTTGTAGTCTAATTTTTGTGGTTTTCAAGCACTGTGAGGAACCTCTTGAGATAGAACATCAGAACTCAAACTTTGCTTTGGATACTCATTCCCTCCTCTTGCAGACTCTCCCTGTCTTTGGCTGGTGGGAGATGCTCCCTGTGCCACTTCTCCTTTTCCTGACCCTCAATAGAGCATGGCTCACCCCTGGCCTTTTCTGTTGAGTGGGTTCATGTCTGCCATCCTCCATGTAGTCATTGCATGGAGAGGGGATCAAAGACAACTCCATCATCCATCTAAAGAAAGAAATCTAAGCAAGAATGTTTCCATCTCTGATATTTCCTCAGTTAAGCTTTGCATGTCTCTTTTTCCCTCTCTCATGGTCCTATTCTTGTGTTGACCAACCTGCAAAGAGGTGTAGGATATTCTTTAAAACTGCTTTTAAACCCTTTAAAAGTTTTTGCATGTAGTTTGATAGATGAAGATAAGGATAAACATTAATGTCCATAAATCCATGGGACCTGATGGGGTGCACCCGCAGGTGCTGAGAGAGCTGGCGGAGGTTATTGCTAAGCCGCTCTCTGTAATTTTTCAAAGGTCTTGGAGAACTGGGGAGGTGCCTGAAGACTGGAGGATGGCCAATGTCACCCCAGTCTTCAAAAAGGGCAAGAAGGATGACCCGGGTAATTATAGGCCAGTCAGCCTCACCTCTGTCCCAGGGAAGGTGATGGAACAGCTTGTGCTGGATGCCATCTCCAGACAACTGGGAGAAAAGGAGGTTATCAGGAGTACTCAGCATGGGTTCACCAAGGGGAGGTCGTGCTCGACCAACCTGGTGGCCTTTTATGAAGATGTCACTAGCTGGGTGGACAGGGGGAGAGCGGTAGATGTAGTCTACCTTGATTTCAGTAAGGCTTTTGATACGGTCCCCCATGACATCCTTATAACAAAGCTGAGGAAGTATGGGATAGATGAGTGGACGGTGAAGTGGATCGAGAATTGGCTGACTGGCAGAGTGCAGAGGGTTGTCGTTGGCGGTGCGGTGTCTGGCTGGAGGCCTGTGACTAGCGGTGTCCCCCAGGGGTCTGTGCTGGGTCCAGTCTTGTTCAACATCTTCATCAACGACCTTGATGAGGGGATAGTGGCCACCTCAGCAAGTTTGCTGATGACACGAAGCTGGGAGGGTTGTCTGACACACCTGAAGGCTGTGCGGCCATTCAGAGAGACCTGGACAGGCTGGAGAGCTGGGCAGTAAGAAACCGGATGAGGTTTAACAAAAGCAAGTGTAGAGTCTTGCATCTAGGTAGAAATAATTGCATACACCAGTACAGGTTGGGGGATGAGCTGCTGAAGAGGAGCTCTGCTGAGAGGGACCTGGGTGTCCTGGTGGACGACAGGTTGGCCATGAGGCAGCAGTGTGCCCTTGTAGCCAAAAAGGCCAATGGCATCCTGGGGTGCATTAAAAAGAGCGTGGCCAGCAGGTCAAGGGAGGTGATCCTCCCCCTCTACTCTGCCCTGGTGAGGCCTCATCTGGAATACTGTGTCCAGTTCTGGGATCCCCAGTACAAAAAAGACAGGGATCTCTTGGAAAGAGTCCAGCGGAGGGCCACAAAGATGGTGAAGGGCCTGGAGCATCTCCCCTATGAGGAGAGACTTAGGGAACTGGGTCTTTTTAGCCTTGAGAAAAGAAGGCTGAGAGGGGACTTGATCCAGGTTTATAAATACCTGAGGTGTGGGAGCCATAGTGGCGAGGCTGGTCTCTTTTCAGTAGTGCGTGGGGACAGGACTAGGGGAAATGGGCTGAAACTTCAGCATAGGAAGTTCCGCACGAATGTGCGCAAGAACTTCTTTACGGTGAGGGTGACGGAGCACTGGAACAGGCTGCACAGGGGGGTGGTGGAGTCTCCTTCTCTGGAGATATTCAAGACCCGCCTGGACGCCTACCTGTGCGACGTGGTGTAGGGAGCTGCTTTGGCAGGGGGGTTGGACTCGATGATCTCTGGAGGTCCCTTCCAACCCCTACAATTCTGTGATTCTGTGATTCTGTGAAGTTCAATAAGGAAAACTGATATACCTGATGCCTTTCTGACATGGATGTGGTCTCTTGCAGGTGTGGTTCAACAACAAGGGTCGGCATGCCATTGCCTCCTTCCTGAATGTGATCAACAATGCTATTCTTTGGGCCAACCTGCAGCAAGGCAAAAACCCTAGTGCTTATGGGTCACTTCAGTCACCTACTCAACTTGACTAAGGGGACACCTCCGAAGGTGCTGTGAGGAAGGGGGAAAAATAAACAAACAAACAACAACAAAGAAACAGATAAAAGCATCAATTGGATGATAATTCACTTATTTACAGATATTCACAAGCACTTGGCACAGGTTTTCTGGGTTTGAAGAAGCGTTCCTTGTTTTTCTTAAGGGTTTTTTTGTTTCGTTTTGTTTTGTTTTCTTTCCTATTCTTCCCTTCCCCGTCAAACCTTGTATTGCGTCTAACTGGGCCGCAACCAGACCCAACCATGGCAGCCCCCAGTGTCACTCCCCATTGAAACCCCCAATAGAAACATGAGTATCAAGAGCCCTGCTTCACTCCCTGTTGTCATCGAGGGGCTGCTATAAGGCAGATCTGGAGGCCTTTGGTGATGGGGCAGTGGCATCAATGGACAAAGGAAGGGTAACTGATGTCTTCTGCCTGGACTCCTGCAAGGCCTTTGACATGGTCCTGCAGCACCTCCTTATCTCTAAATTGAAGAAATGTGCATTTGAGCGTTGGACAGATAGGTGGATGTAGATTGTTTGCATGGTCGTAGCCCAAGTGTTGCTGTAAGCAGCTCTAAGTCCAGGTAGAGGCCAGGCACCCTGGGGTCTTTCTTGGGCCTAGTGCTCCTGAACAGTTTTATCATGGACATAGACAGTAGGATTGAGTGTACCCTCAGCAAGTTTGCTGATGACACCGGGCTGAGTGATGCTTTTGGCACAGCAGAAGGCAGAGACGCTATCCAGAGGGACGTGGACACACGCTGAAAGAGAGGGCACGTGAGCATCTCATGAGGTTGAACAAGGCCAAGTGCAAGGAGTTGCACTGGGGTTGAGGCAATGTCAGATAGAGAGTAGAGGCTGGGAGGAGAACACAGAGAGAGCAGCCCTGTGGAGAAGACCCTGGGAATCGTAATGGCCAGCAAGCTGGAGATGAGCCGGCAGTGTGTGCCTGCAGCCCAGGCCTGAGAAAGGTGTCCAGCAGGGCAGGGCTGTCACTGTCCATCTCTACTCTGCCCTTGCGAGGCCCCATCTGGAGTACTGTGCCCAAGCCTGTGGTGCCAGGCACAGGAGGGACGTGGAGCTGTTGGACCAGGTCCATAGGAGGGCCACAAATGTGAAACAAGGACTGGACCACCTCACCTAAGAAGGCAGTTTGAGGGAATTGGGTTCGTTTTGCTTTCAAAACAGAAGGCTCCAGAGAGACCGCGTTGCAGCCTTCCAAGCTGAAGGAGGACTGTCTTTTTATGCAGTCTGATAGGGTTGGGAACAGGGAGAATGACCTTAAACTAAAAGAGGATGGATAGAGGTTAGGCGTTAGGAAGAAGTAGTTTACTCAGTGAGTGTCAAGGCACTGGAACAGCGAGGTTCTGCCCAGAGGGGTTCTGGATGCCCCATCTCTGGAGGCATTCGAGGCCACGTCGGATGGGATCCAGGGCATCCTGATCTGGTGGTGCGCAAACCTGCTCTTGGCAGGGGGGTTGGAACTGGATGATGTTTAAAATCCCCTCCAGCCTGAGCCATTCCATGGTTCTATGCTCAGCTGCTGGGGAGGAGACAACCCTGTGGTCAAGGTCTGAACTCTGACCACCGCAGGAAAAAGACAAGAAGAACCAAGAAGATGGAATTGAATGGGATTTTTTATTTTGATATTGGGAGAATGAAGCTGATGGAAATGAGTGGGATTTCTTGTCTTGACATTGGGAGAATGAAGCTGATGGAAATGAATGGGATTTCTTGTCTTGATACTGGCTGTCATTGTCACTTGGCTGCTCCTCTGCAGACTGAGGGTCTGGCCGTGGGGAGTTTGGTTCTGCAGATGGACCTGGGAGCAGCTTTGTACTCAGGCTGTCCGCCACTGTTGGGACCGGCTGCCACGGCGTGCTTGGGTCTGTCTCTGTGGGAAGTGGCAGCCTGACATCCCGCTGTGGAACGGCTTCATGTGCGGGACCTCCCTTGCTGCCTGGAGGGTCTTCTGTGTTGCAGCAGTAGGGAATCTCTCGCGGCCCTCGATGTCCCCGGGCTGGCTGAGCCGAGCGTGCCGCTCTGTGCAGCTTGGCGTGGCATCTGTCTGCTGCCACGGCTTCTGCTGGGCTGGCTCTGGGAACGCGAGGCCCGATGGAGCGGAGAGCGGCTTCGTACCCGTCCCGTCCCGTGCAGCCTGAGACTCCTCCTGGGTGCAGCCACCGGGGGCCGAGATGACCTCTGCTGGGTGGATCTGCGGGAGACGCTGTTGGTGCGTGGGGCTGTTGTACGGCCACGGCCACGGCATCCTCGGCGCTGCACAGATGTCTCCTGATCTTGATGGAGACGTGGACGGATTGCCCTCTGCCGTGCCCCACGCTCACTGGGCAGGTGGCTGTTCTCTGGCAGCTGGGATCTATAGCCTGATGGGCCCGATGCTGCCTGGCTGCTGGGGCTGGAGCTGATGTTCTCCGGCCCCTGGGAGCCACGGGCCGGCTCCTGAGCCTCTTGGCTGGAAGTAGTGGGGCCGGCACGCTCCATGTTGCTGCTGGCGGCTGTAAGGGGAGGCAGAAAGGTCGTTGGGATGAAGCTGCAGCCCTGAGGTGGAACGGACTGCCCTCCTTCCTGAGGCAGAAAGAGCCTGGAGAGGCCGCCCTGAGCAGCACCCAGTGCCAGGCATTGCCCGGCCCCATCCCAGGGAACCACAAGTGTTTGCATCTTACCAGTGCCTATGCCAGCACAGCTGTCACACTCCCAGCTGTCAACTCTGTTGCTCAGGTAGGAGCATTTGCGGTGGGTCCCTTCTGCAGCACAGGAACTGCAGAGCAGCAGCTGCCAGGGCCTGGGGGAGCAAACGGGTTGTGACGGTGAGGACAAAGTGGGCCAAACCGAGCAGTGGCCGGCACATCTGCAGTGCTCAGCCCTTGTTCCCTCAGCCCGTGTTGAGGCTGAGATCCCCTGCAGAAGCCTGGAGGGCTGCTGAGGTTACCCACCCATCCGCCTCTTCCTGCTCCCTGCCTCCTGGGTAGAGGCACTGTCTGGCGTCACAGCGCCCGTGCCTCTGGAGAAGCGATGGGTAGGTGTTGTCATCGAACCAGGATGGTCTCCTGCAAGAGAAGGGAGGAAATGCAGTGAGCCCCTGAGGCTCCCCGCGTGTGACCCAGGGTCTCCCCGTTCCTCCAAGGCAGCCCCATTTCCAGATGCTCCACGAAGCTGAGACCTGTGCTCGTGAGACAGCAAAGGCCCAGGCCTGCCGGGACAGTCCCTTGGCAGAGCCAGTGCTCGCACCTTCCCATCTGCAGAGCTGGGGAGAAGGACACCAACCTGACGGGGATTTGGATCCCCAGAGCGGACATTTCTGCGCGGAACTGCTCTGCGTCCTGACAGATGGGGCACTGGAAGCACATGGTGCCCGCATTGGTGGCCTGCCCCTGCCGGAGAAGCAGAAGCAGCGTGAGCGTGAGCAGGGCCTGGTGCTGCTGCGCCAGTTGTGGCCGCAGGGTGAGTGAGGGGAGGGCTCCTACTTGGACACAGCTGCGGTGGAACCAAGTCTTCTTGCACGCTGGGCACCTCAGAGTCTGGTAGGGCGTGCTGTTCCCCAGGGGCTCCAGGCAGATGACGCAGTCCGTGTCGGGGGATGGAGCTGCCTCCAGTGCCTGTCGTGGGCGGTGCTGGCAGCACAGGGACCTGGGGGAAGATGCGAGTGATGGGCACGGGGAGAAGCACTGCCAGGAGGGCAGAGCAGCAGGCAGGAGCCCCGGGCTCTGTCCGGCTGCTGGGAGCTGGCACTGCAGGTTCCTGCCTGGCTTGGCTGTTGCTGGCAGCCCTTACCTGTACTGCCCAAAGAACTGAGTGACGCATTCACCGTCCGTGGCGCAGGGCAGGTGGAAGCTGCGCGCACAGCCTCTCTCTGCGCAGCTGATGGCAGCTCCTCTCTCGCCACAGACAAAGCATTGCTGAAAAGAACAGGGCAGCCCCGATCAGCCCCGCTCAGACTCGGGGACTCCACTGCTGGCCCCGCACCTCTGGGCAGGGCACAGGCTGTGGGAGCTGCTGGGTCTCACTCTGCAGAGCCGCCTGGCAGATGAGGCTCCTCTGCTATGGCAGGACTTTGCCCTGGAGCCCGTGGGAAAGGCTGCGATTGCTTTCCTCGAGTGCAGACTAAGGTGGCACAAAGCTTACCGCTCCATTCAGGCTCTTACCTTCTGGTCCGCCTGCTTGATTTTGCGCCTGATGGTACCAATGGCACCAGTGGGGAGGCGCACGGTTTCCTCCCAGGGGTCGCTTTCTTCCAAGAAGATGTTGGCAAAAAGCTGCAGCGGAGGAAAGAGCAGAGCAGGATCTCATTAGGACCGACAGGAAGGGAGCATCCCTGGCAGGAAGGTGGAAGGAGCCCTTGAGCGTTGGAACTCACCAGGCAGAACTCGTGCACGTAAAGGCCGCTCTCGGCAAAGCTGCGCCCGCAGATGTTGGGGTCAACATCCGCCCGGCGACACAGCATGCACACTGGAGAGGAGAGAGCAAAGGCGAGCAGCAGTGAGCATCCTGCCGGGCCAGGTGTCCCTGAGGACCGTTCCCAGGGCCGTGCTCTTTGCTTGCTGTGCTGGCTGAGGGGCAGGGATCCTTTCCTCTCACCTCGCTCCCCACAGTCGGGGGCCTTCCTCTTCCTTTCGGACATGTCGCGCATCGAAGGTGAGCACTCGGAGAGTCTCTGCTCTCTGCACCTCACCAGGCCGCACTGACGCACGCTCTGAGCCTGGCAGCCTTTGCTTTGCTCCCAGCCCCGCGGGTCACAATGGCCGCTCCCCGACACCCACTGTGACATCGCAGTGACCCCCTGCAGGGCGGGGTGCCTCCCAGCTTCCCAAGCAAGATGGCGCCGCTCCTGGGCAACCTATTGCAGGGCATCCCCGCCCTCACAATCAGCACTTGCCTCCCAACAGCCAGTCTGCATCTCCGCTCTTTGTTCAACATTACGCATCACCTCCCGAAGAGCTGCTTCCCTCAGGCTCACCTTTCTCCATAGCGAACCACTCACCTGGGTAACATCCCAGATCTTCTTTGGAAGGACTCCTTTTCCTCTTGGCACTTACATAGATTTCACCTCCATAAGGTGAAGGCTCATATCTCATTTCCAAGTGCTTTGTCAATGGGCAGTATGGGCTGTGCGTGGGGACTTTCTGTGGGTTCCTTGCATTAAGGAGCACTGATAGATGATGGAAAGCAGCTCGGCTACCACCTCCACCAGTTCCCTCAGCACCCTCGGGTGGATCTCATCCGGCCCCATGGACTCTGACCGTTTCAGAATCACAGGTGGTTCATTCTGCTCCCCAGCCGAGACCACCAGTTCAGAGACAGGAGTACCCTGAGGATAACTGGTCTGACCTATAAAGACAGACGTAAAGAAAGCATTCAGAACCTCCGCCTTTTCCTTATCCTCAGTGCTCACATTCCCAGCCTCATCCAGTAAAGAGTGGATATTCTCCTTTGTCCTCCTCTGACTGTTAATGTACTTATAAAAGAGTTTGTTATTCCTTTTCACCCCAGCGGCCAGGTTAAATTCAACCTGGGCTCTTTCCTTTCTGATTTCACCTCTATGCATCCTAACGACTTCCTTGTATTCATTCCCAGTTGCCCGAACCTCCTTCCACAGGCGGTAGATCCTCTTTTTCTCCCGGAGCCTCAATGACAGCTCCCTATTCATCCACGCCGGTCTTCTTCCCCGCCAGCTCATTTTGCAGCTCATTTTGCAGCTCCCTTCCTACCATGCCTGCAGCCTCTCCCTCCCATAGCTCCCGCTGCAGCTCAAAGCTCAGCCATGCAATGCCTTGCTATCCAAAGCCTTCCTGACATGCGACAGGGCTGGGAGCACTGTGAGCCTGCAGTGGGGCTGAAGGGCACTGCTTCCCATGGCCACCACCAGCAAAGGATTTGGGTGGCAGCCAGCAAGAACTGCAGCCTACTGAGCGAGAGACCAGACCTTGCCCTAGTTCTGGGGCAAAGAACACAGTACCTGGTGTGGGGCAAACAACTTACAGCATGGTGCTGATTTATTACCTCGCTTGCAAAAGTTCACTGATTACAGAGCGGTGTAAAGGAACCTGTCTTCCACCATGCCACCGGAACAGGGCATTGGCTCCATTACAAATGCCCACTCCTTCCTCACAGTTTGAATGGACGGTGTTGTCAGCTATCAGGCTGAAAGACACAGAAAGGTCACTTTGTTGTGACACAGCCTCGCAGTGCAGGCAAGCAAAATCCTCTCAGCAGCTCTGTGCCTGGCCAGGCTTCATCCCACCAGATGTGCTCTGGAGAGGAAGCAGGGGCACACATTGCATTAAATAAAATGGTACAATGCAGCCTTTAAACAAATGAAGTCCCATGTCTCATGATGCTGTGCTGGTGCAAGGGTCCATCTGCAGCTCGTGCCAGTCAAGTAGGCTGTCACCATGGAATGACAGAACGGCTGGGTTAGAAGGGATGTTGTGTCCAGCAGCTTGCCACCCCTACCTCGGGCTGCTCAGGGATCACCCAGCCTGGCTTTGAGCGCCTCCAGGGTTGGAGCACCCACGTCCCTCCAGGCAGCCTATGGCAGTGCCTCACCACCCTCTGCATAAACAAATTCCTTCTAACATGTCACCCAAATCTCCACTTTTAGTTTAAAGGCATTCTTCCTCGTCCTGTCACTCTCTGCCCATGTAAAACGTTGCTCTCCCTCCCACTTAGAAGCTCCCCTTAGGTACTGGAAGGTGTTTACAAGGTGAGAGCTGGATATACAGGCAGAGGGGCCTGACTACAGAACTCCAGTGTACCACCAAGTTAATGCTTCCAAAAGGGTTTCGCCCTCCTCCTCCTCTGCTGCCCGCAGCTCTTCAGCTAATTCGGGGCTTTCCCGGGATGAGCCCAGCAGGGTTTGAGCCTGCAGAGAAAGGAAACAGCCTTGTTCCTCCTTTATGATGACCTTGGATGCTGTTCCTACCCCCAGCGGAGACCGCCCCACCGCGTAAACGGGCGCTGGACCGGCTGCGGGTGCAGAGCCCCGCTTGGTGCGGATCTGCAGCTGCAGAAGCGGCAGCTGTTAAATGGCACAGCCCGGGGCGTCTGAGGGGGAGGAACAAGCGACACAAGGACTTGTTGGAGGTGCCATCCGGACTCTCGTGCACACACAGAGCAGACAGCTGTGCACACAGACAGCTGTGCACACAGACAGCTGTGCACACAGACAGCTGTGCACACAGACAGCTGTGCAGCTGACTGACAGGAGCTGACAGGCGCCAGCAGCTCAGAGATCAGGGCTCAGTATCGGAACGTCCCGTTGTCCGACTGCAGCCGGCGCGCCGGGACAGCGGGAACGCCGCGCTCTGATTGGCTGCGGGAGGGGAGGACCCGCCCCGCCCCCAGCGGGCTCCTCCCCCCCGGCGCCGGCTCTGACGTCATCACGCAGCGTCGGACGTCAGGCGGCGGCGCGCGGGCTCGTTGCGGTGCCGCCCCGCCATGGCCGCGGCTGGGGGTGCGTCCCGCTGGGCCGCGGTCGCGGCGCCCGGCTCGGCTCGGCCCAGCCCGGCTCGGGGGGCGGGGCGGTTCGTGGGCAGGGCTCGGCGCTGCGCCGGCTGACCTTGAGGGCGGGCCGCGAGGTGTCGCGTGGCTTCCGCTCCACGGTAACGCCGTGTCCGCTCTGCCCGCAGGTCCGGCCTGTTCCGGGGGAGCCGCCCGCCGCCACAGCGAGACTTCGCCCGGGCCTCGCCGCGGGGAGCAGGGACACAGCCGGCCGCCGCGTGACGGACCGCACGGCGCGGGACATGCGGTGAGCGGCCGGGAAACGGGGGGCGGCGGGAGCGGCACGGCCAGCGGGGGTGGTCCGGCTGGGGGAGAGCGGCCCCAGTGGTGGCACCGAGTTGCACCGGGGGGGGCAGGTGGTGTATGTGGTGTAAGTTCGTTAAAGGGCAGCCGGGCTCTGGGAGCGGCGTGGTCGCCGTCTGTGGAGGTGTTCCGGGGCCGCGGAGCTGTGGCACTGAGGGACACAGTTCAGTGGGCACGGCAGGGGAGGGCTGGGCGTGTTCAGGGTCTGATCCGGTACTGGGATGAAGGGCTGAGTGCACCCGCAGAAGGTGAGCTGTAATAGGAAGCTGGGAGGAGTGGCTGGAACAACAGAGGGCTGTGAGGCCTGGGCAGGCTGCAGAGTGGGAAAGAAGAACAAGTGTGGGGCCCTACACCTGGAGGAGAACTACCATATGTGTCAGCATAGGCTGCGGGCTGTCTGGGTGCATTGGAGTGTGTCCAGCAGGCTGGGGTAGGTGATCCTAACCCTCTATCGTGGTTAGGCCTCATTTAAAATATTGTGCCCAGTTCTGGGTTCCACAGTTCAAAAAAGACAGGGGTCTCCTAGAAGAAGTCCAGCAAAGGGTCACAGAGATGATGAAGAGCCTACAGCATCTCCTGTGTGAGGAAGGGCTGCGTGACCTGTGTCTGTTCAGCCTGGGGAAAAGAAGAGTGAAGAGGGGGACCTGATAAACATTTGTAGATACCTGAAGGGAAGGCAAATGGATGAGGTGGTGCGTAGCAGGAGGACAAGGAGTAATGGCCTGAAGTGTACGCTTCTTTCAGCGGTGTGCTGTGATAGAACAAAGGGCAATGGGCAGAAACTGGAATACGGGAGTAGCTTCTTCACTGGGAGTGCAGGGGCAATGGAGCAGGCTCTTCAGAGACACGGTGGAGTCTCCTTGGATCTCCTTTGGAGATATCCAAACCTGCCTGGATGCTTTCCTGGGTGGTTTGCTGTAGGAAGCCTGCTTCAGCAGGGCAGCTGGACTTGATGATCTCAGGCCCCTTCTAACCCCTTTGAATCTTACGGGCCTTCTCCATTTAAAAAAATTAAAATATTTTTGTTCCTTCTCAACATAAATGACGCGTTGGTTCTGCAAAAAGGCAGTATCGGATACAAAAAGTGTTGTTGCTTTTTCCCTTTCCCCTGTGCCTTTCTGAGCCAGTGCTCTGCAGGGTAGGCGGGCCACGGTCCTGCAGGAGAATCACATCTGAGTGTGGGGGGAGCAGGGGTTGAGTGGGGCACACAGTCAGAAAGGACTGTGTGTGTCCCCGCAGTCAGTGCGCTCATATGGGGGGGAGAGCATCCTGCGTGGAAGCAGCACGCTGCAGCAGCTGCACAGATCTGTGCAGAGGCAGTACAAGAGATCCAAGCCTCTCGCTTTTTCTCAGGAGCTGATACTTTGATATTGGCTCGTAACAAAGTGGGTTCTGCGCTGTGTTGTCAGCAGGTGGCGTGTGTTTGCAGGCTGTCTGCAGACTGCGTTCTGCCCTCGGCGCTGCTGCTCCGCAGCTCTGAGCCATACAGCTGGTCTTTGGGGGTGTCACAGCGCTGTGCATTGCGCTGCGTCCAACAGCTCCACCGGAGGGGGCTGCGAAAGTGAACCATGCACTGATTAGTTTATTCCTGAGGCAGGATCCCACCGCTGGGATGTCCCCCAGTCCCATTCCCTGCTTCTCCTGGCACGGGTGGGGAAAGGAACAGCAAGTGATATCACCTACCCAGACTTCTGCTGGGCCTTCCATTTGGTCGCCCATCCCTGGGAGAAGCAGGGGAGCTCCCGTGGCACAAAGCTCGGGGCTGGAGAAATTAAGGCAGCCTCTAAGATGGTGCTTTCAAACAGCACGAGTAACTGGATGTAGGACTTGAAACACAAGGGTAACATGAAAAAGCCACCAGTCCCCACGGATGGGGCTGTTCGCAGAGACAACAGCTGCGTGCTTTCCAGCAGTGTGATGCTCACCCAACAAAGCACTCAGCCAGCAGATGCCTCCAGCGTCTGAGCACCCATTTGGAGATGGTTTTCTTAACATCCAAGCTGAATCTCCCCTCATACAACCTGAGGTTGTTCCTTCCACTCCTGTCACTACTTACATGGGAGAAGAGCAGGACAACCCTCACCTCCACATAACCTCTCTTCTGTTAGTCACAGAGAGTGATATGGTTTTCCCTGAGCCTCCTCTCTTCCAGACTAAATCATCCCAGTTCCATAAGAAGCTCCCCATAAGACTTGTGCTCTAGACACCTCACAGCTTCACCGGTCTCTTCTTTGCATGAAAAAAAAACCAACAAAAATACATACATAGATTCCTGACCAAAAAAGGTGGGAGTTAATAACCACCAAAGAGGTTCCTGTTCCCTGGCCTAATCCTGGCACTCCAACTCCTGGGTGATGCCCACAGGCTTCAAGTCAGGTCTCAAATCCATAGGACTCTCGTCAGAGAACTCCATCAAAAAGGATGTTACACATGTGACACTTACATTCATTTTGCGCCAGAAAAAGCACTGCCAGCAGGAGCGGAGAGGTGACTGTCCCCCTGTACTCGGCACTGGTGATGCTGCAACTCAAGTTCTGTTTCCAGTTTTGGACCCCTCACTGCAAGAAAGACACTGAGGCTTTGGAACGTGTTCAAAGAAGGGCAACAAAGTTGGTGAGGGCTCTGGAGCACAATGGGGCCATATGAGGAGAGGCTGCAGGAGCTGGGAATGCTCAGCCTGGAGAAGAGATGGCTCAGGGGAGACCTTCTTGCTCAATATAACTTCCTGAAGGGAGGTTGTAGTGAGCTGGGGGACGGCCTGTCCTCTTGTGTCATTATTGACAGAACTAGAGGGAATGGTTTCAAGCTGCAGCAGAGGAGATTCAGGCTGGACATTAGGAAATATTACTTCTCAGAAAGGGTGGCCAAGCACTGGAATGGACTGCCCAGGGAGCTGGTGGAGTCACCGACCCTGGGGGTGTTCAAAGAACGACTGAATGTTGTGTTGAGGGACGTGGTTTAGTGAAAGCCATTAGTAGTAGGAGAACTGTGCTAACACTCATGATTCAAATTACACAGAAATCCTAGCAGAAGTTCTCGGTTAGAACTGTACCTAACATTTCTCCTTCTTCAAGCAAACAGGCCCAACACGTGGTCGTAAAAATGCTTTCATCAGAAAGAAGCAGAGATGGCATGGCAGGACAGATGTACTCAGTGTGCATGTTTGAAGCCATTCGAGATCCTAGTCATTCTTGCTGTAGGACCCCTGACTTCTGTTAAAAGCTGAACGGAATACCCATTTTCCATCAGCTACCACCATCCCAAACAGCCAGCCTTCTTGCAGCCACCTGGCCCAAACATCCCTTTGGCTCTACACTTGATTCCTGCAAGAGAGATGGGAGCTCGGCACGCACACCATCCTTCCAACACCCCAGCCCAGCAGCAAGGGATCACAGCACTGGCACAGCCAAAACAAAAAGGGTGTGTGAGTTTCCTGTTAGCACTCAGTGAGAACAAATCTACCACTGAGCAACACCATGAGCCCCCACTCACCTCAGCACAGGTCAACCTGTAACCCCAGCCTTCCCCTATCCATGTGCACACGCCCACCCGTGTGCCACCCTGCCTGCTTTGCACACCCCCATGCACGCACTGCATCTTGTGCCCTCCTTTGCATTCACAGACGTGTGCAAACCATCCCTGGGAACACGTACGTGCCTACACCTACCACAAACATCCCTTTGTCTGCACCTGTGTGCAACCCAACTCCTCAGCACACGCACGCGTTTGTGCCACCCTGTCCACGCACTCACCACGTGCCCTCCAGCATCACTGCTGCCTCCTCCGGTACCGTACCCGCAGATGCTTCGCAGCTCATTAGCATGGACTTCCTTCCTCGCCTCAGCAGCTGCTCCTGCGCTCACCTTCATTCCTACTGAGATACCGTCCGCTTCCAGCACCAGCTGACCTGCAAGACACAGAGAAAGGAAAGGTGGGATTCATGCAAACGCAGAAGCCCAAGGCTGCATCATCACCACGTATGGCAGCCTCGGGAAGTCAGCTGCAACAACAGCCTTTGTCAGAATGGAAACAGCCACCGTCAATTAAGTGTGACCTCCGAAGTCATTGCCACCATCAGAAATAGGCACAGAAATCGCTCACTTCACTGCAGGTAGTTACCTCCAAATTCTTTTGCTTTTGGGAAAATGTGGACACGGAATTGAAGGACACCGGAAAAGTGACATCTACTTTCCCGGAGGTGGTTAAGCTGGGAAGCAGGACTTGAGCAAGAAAAGCTTCTCAGCTCCTTGTAAGGCAGTAAGTGATGGGATGATTTCCCATCCCTGCAGAAATCCTGACCTCTGCCACAGGTGGTTGAGTGACACAAAAGCTGCGTCCTTGGTTCCCAGCCTTACCTTTTCATGCTGTTCATCTCGATCTGCACCTCCTGCTCTGAATAGTCTTCTTCTGTTCCCACGGGACAGGTAGAAAATGAAGACACAGCCCCTGCCACCAAGGTCAGCTCTGCAGCACACATGACCTGAGGAGCACTTGGCTACTCATGCAAACTGCGCAGTGTAAGGAAGATTGTTGCATGTTGCGCTTCTTCTTCTAATGGCTCAGAAATTAATTTTCCTACGTAGAAAATGGGAAAGGAAAATAAATAAATATATAAATAAACAAATAAAGCAAAAGCCTGACACAAAGCAGACGTGATTGTAACTATGGAATTCAGGAGGGCAAGGGATTTGCCCTCTATACGAAGAAGCTGACTGCAAAGGACTAAGAACAGCCATGATCACGTTGAGAACTTGCAGGTCAAATTAGAGACTGAACCAATCATGGGCTTCTGGAGGTGAGGGTCTGCTCCAGGCTGCACCTGTGCACCTGTGTGCAACCCATCTCCTCAGCACACCCCTGTGCAAGCACACATTGTTGCCACTGCGTGTACACACTATCTGTGTGCTCACACACACAGACACATGTGTAACCCCTTCCTTTCACTCCCAAAGTGCACGCACACACCAGTACCACAATGGCCTTGTTCAGCTTCAACACTCTGCACACCCCTGTGCACGCACATGTATGTGCATGCTCACCCTTGCACACATACCCACTGACCTGCACACACCTGAGCAACCCCACTGCTTTGGACACTCATGAACACAAACGTGTGCAACACCATCCGTGCACAAATCCACACACACACACAAATGGAAGAGTTTGAATTCCTAATTGAATGGGAATCCAAGTGCAAAACTCCAATTTTGCCAATTTGCTAAAGTTTTGGATACCAAGTGATTTAGTTTGGTAGAAGACATGAGGGCAAGTAATGGACTCATTGAATGGATACACTCATTAATGGAAAATCCATGCACTTTATCAACCAAATTAAGGAATGAATTTTTACCTTAAAAAAAATTAAGGAAGGAATGTTTACCTTCTGGATTTGAGGGATGTCTCTTCTGCCTGGTTTGGCCAAAGGAAGCCTAAGGTTATTTGCCTTTGAATAGCAAAGCCCTAAGAGAGGGAGAAGAGTTAACCTGGACAGTGTTACCCAGGGTTGTGGGAACAGCTGAATGATTTTTGAGAACTGGTCAACTCGTGAACCTGAGACCTGGGATCCTCCATCCTAGGGTGGAACTTTACTGGAGCATGTGGATGCCACAGCAATAAAGCAATAAAAGAACAGTGTACAACAGATTGAGAGTTTGCCGAGTGTCTTGGTCTACAGAAAGCACAACTAACTCAGCAGCAAGTGACATACTTGGAATATGAGATTACAGCTGGACTTTGAACCTTAAGGACTGCCAGGAAAGAAGCCATCTACTAAACCCCTGAGCTGCAAACTGCCAAGGAATTCCATACTTTCCCAGTAATGACAGGAGGGTGCCAACCACGGATACACAGCTACGGACTGATGGTAAACTTCAAACAGCATCAAGTGAGTAAGGGATAGCCAGGGTGCACTGGTGCTCAATATTCAGGAAGCCCATAGATCTACACGGGGCCAAAGGACACTCATTTTATTTCCTCATACAGTGTTTCCTGTATTGGAGGCAAAAGCGGGACATTGGTTCTCACCAAAAAAGATTATCGAAACACCAAGCCATCCTGGTAGAGCAGGGCGATGTAGAAACAACTGTAACTAATACTGTCAACCCAGTATCTTTCCTTAGCTCTCCCCAGAGAGCATCGCCACTCACAGCTCTCCAACCACACTCTGCACCACCCTCTGAGCTTGGCCAGTCAGCCTGCTCTCAGCCCACCTCACCGGCCACTCATCCATCCCACACTTTCTCAGCTTCATTACCAGGATGTCATGGGAGACTGCATCAAAAGCATTGCTCAAGTCAAGGTAGACGACATCCACTGCTCTCCCGCCATCTGCCCAGCTGGTGATGCCATCGTAGAAGGCTAACAGGTTGGTCAAGTACAATTTGCTCTTGGTAAATCCATGCTGACTATTCCCGAAGATCTTCCTCTCCTCCAATTGCTTGGAGATGCCATCCAGAACAAGCTGTTCCAGCACTTTTCTGTGCTTCTTTATACCACAAAAGCTAGGAAAGAAGAAAATATTTCCACATTAGGCATACATTTCATGGAGGCTCCAGACAAGTGGAGACAGGGGAAAGCACTGGCAAGCCAAAGCAGGGCAAATTTTCCCACACTGCGTTAGCTACAGGGACAATAAATCATGCCCCCAAACTGCTTGCACTAGAACACCCAACCTGAAATCATAGAAGCTGCCGAGATACGAGTTTATCACAACCCAGAAGTCCTTTAGATCGTGCACTCCCTGGTGCAGTGACACTGGAGGATCAGAATCCTTGGAGAAAAGAACCGGGCCTGCTCAGCTCCTTCCCACCCTCCAAGGAAAAGCAAACCAACCGCACCGCTGCCAGCACAACCACGCAGCACACAGCAGGGAACACAAACAGCTACCCAGTGCTCCCCTTCACTCCCAGCCTAACTACGAGTCCACCGGAGGATTCAGCGGGAAATCAATACAAAACACATGTGAGTGCACACAGGACTGAATAAAGCCAGGATGGAATTGCACACGTGTGTGTGTGTGCACAGGGCTGCACAGAGCACATCTCCCTATTGTCCACCCTATAGACATATCCCCCCGTATCAGAGAATCATAGAATGGCCTGGGTTGCAAAGGACCGCAGCGATCATCTAGTTTCAACACCCCTGCTGGGTGCTGGGATGCCAACCACCATACCGGGCTG
The DNA here is from genome assembly GCF_039878825.1 of Excalfactoria chinensis. Lineage (NCBI taxonomy): Eukaryota > Metazoa > Chordata > Aves > Galliformes > Phasianidae > Excalfactoria > Excalfactoria chinensis. Next base: position 631,521 of record NW_027315570.1, on the reverse strand, counting down.
CCCAGAGCCACATCCAGCCTGGCCTTGAATGCCTCCAGTGATGGGGCATCCACAACTTCCATTCCCCCTTGTCCTATCACTATCCACCCTCATAAACAGCCCTTCCCCCTCCTGTTTGTGCGCTCCCTTCAAGTACTGAAAGGCCACAATGAGGTCTCCCCGCAGCCTTCTCTTCTCTAGGCTAAACAAGCCCAGATCCCTCAACCTTTCCTCATAGGAGAGCTGCTCCAGCCCTCTGATCAGCACAGTGGCTCTCCTCTGGACCAACCCCAACAGCTCCACATCCTTCCCAGGCCTGGACACAGTACTGCAAAGAGGACCTCACAAGAGCTGAGTAGGAGGGGACAATCACCTCCCTCTCCCTGCTGGCCACCCCTTTTTCAGTGCAGCCCAGAACACACGTGGATGTATCTTTTTTCATACTTAGATTCCCATCTATGTACATATATAGACCACACCTACACCCCCACCATCTGCTAGAACTCCATATTCCTCCCCATAGCACCCAACAGCCCCCAGGAGCCCCATATCACCCTAAGGCCCCCACAACCCTCTCTCTCTCTCTAGACACCACCCCTTCAAGCCCCAGATCTGCCCATATCCTCCAATAGCTCCCCACAACCCCTAAACCCCCTCAGAGCCCCCTAGAGCCCCTAGTCCTCCTGTGGCCCACCACAGCCCCATATTCCCCCTAGAGTCCCCCTCAACTCCCTGTAGGCCTTTACAGCCCCTGCACAGCTCCCTACAGTCTTATATGACTACCTAGAGTCCCCCCACAGCCCCCTACTTTCCTATATCCCCCAGTGGCCCCCCCACATCCCTCTACGGCCCCTGAAGAAAAAACAAAACTAGAGGGGAGCACTTAGAAAGAGACCAATGAAAACAAATGCAAAATGCACACCTGCACAGGCTCACAGGGAAAACTCCAAGAGAAGCAATCTACACAGAGAGATCCTTTCCCAGTGGCACCCCACCAGTCCCAAATCCCCCTCTGGCCCCAGCATAGTCCCATATCCCCCTCTCTCCCCCTCCTCAGTCCCAGATTGCCTTCTGGCCCCTCCACAGCCCCATATCCTCCTCTGGCACCTCCACATCCCCATGTTCCCCTATGGCCCCACCACAGCCCCAGTTCCCCTATGGCTTCCCCCCCAGTCCCATATCCCCCACTGCACTCTCTGCACCCCCTTCCCCCAGCCCCATATCCCCCTCTGCTACCCCCAGACCCATATCCCCCTTTCCCCCCCCGCGCCCCCCAGTCCCATACCGCCTTCTGGCCTCTCCACAGCCCCTTATCCTCCTCTGGCACCTCCACATCCCCATGTTCCCCTATGGCTCCTCCACAGCTTATACCCCCTATAGCCTCCCCACAGCCCCATACCCCCTATGGCCTCCCACAGCCTCATATCAACCTTTCCCCCTGTCCCATATCGCCTTCTGGCTCCTCCACAGCCCCATGTTCCCCTATGGCTCCCCCACAGCCCTATATCCCCCTCTGCCCCCTTCCCCTCAGTCCCATATCCCCCTCTGCCCCCCCCTCCCTGTCCCATATCCCCCTCTGCCCCCCCCCCCGCCATTCCCATATCCCCCTCTGCCCCCCCCACAGCCCTATATCCCCCCTCTGCCCACTTCCACAGCCCCATATCCCCCCTCTGCCCGCCCCCCCCCTCACTCCCATGTCGCCTTCTGGCCCTCCCCACCCCCAGTCCCATGTCCCCCTCTCACCCCCCCACTCCCACACCCCCTTCTGCCCCCCCCAGCCCTCTCCCCGCACCAGTGCCGTTCTCCCCGCACTCCGGCGCAGCTGTCCTCAGCACTCGCTGCCGTGGTGCCGGTTTCCGTCCCGATGCAGCTCGCACAGCCCCGGCTGCCGCGCCGGTCCCGTTCGGCCTCGGACCGGGCTGCGGGGGCCGCGCTCTGTGTGGAGCCGCCCCTCCAACGGCCGGGACGCAACGCTGGTTCCCGCGCACTGCGGCTCAGCCAATCGGAGCCGGCGGAGCTGCCGCTGCCCAATGGGAGGCCGGGGGAGGGGCGGACACCGGTCAGGAGCTGGGAGCCAGGAATGGCCGCGGGGGGAGGACAGAGGTGTGAGGGAGCAGCATCCAAACAGCAGGAAAAACAGCACTGAACAGCAGCACAAACCACAGACAGGAAGCTCGGGCTGATCGAGAGCAGCACCGGGATGCGAGAGATCGTTTGCTCCCATCCACAATGGCAGCACAGCTCCTGCTGCAGGAGTGCCTTAGGAATCCAACTCCATCCCCACAGAGCAGAGATCAAGCAGGTATGATCGTGGCGTTCCTGAGACCCCATGAGCATCAGCCCCTCCCCCTTGCGTAGTGAGTGGTGGGGGTGGGGGTGGGATGAAGGCTCATCGTCTTCCTCGCCTTCAACTTTCCACCCTGCGGGAGGGGCACCCCCCAACCTGCTTCCAGCTTGCCCTGAGGACATCTAATCACCACGCTGTGCTGGGGCTGTTCCACCCTGATCTTCATGGCCTTCATCCCCTTCTTTCCTCACACTTAGTGTCTGCAGCTCCCCCTCTCTCTGCCCCCCCCTTGCAGCAAGCACAACATTGGTTTTTTGAACTAGGCTTTACAGCACCTTTCTGGGCATGTGATACTTACTGCATAAGTGATTGCATCTGTCATGAGCAGCCTGTTTTCTATCTTGTCATGGATAGTTACCTGCTCTATGAGGCAATGATGCACTTGATAAGTACAAAGGTGTTAATGTCTTCATATTCTGTTTCTACTCAGAATACTGACCAAAGGAATAAGTTTGATGTCAGCAGTGGAGAAGCTGTGGAAAAAGATGGCAAAGTCTTGGAGATGGTGTCTCAGTAAGTATGCTGGGAGGGGGGGGGAAATAAAGGATGCTTCTTTCTTGCAGTTTGCCACCCTCACATCTGGTCATGTTACACAGGATGTTAGTTACACAGGATCACGGAATACCGGCATCTTCACCATCTTGCAGTTCTTAAAACAGAAGTTTCTTTGGCACTTTTTGCTCTGAGATAGAAATTCAGAGAAGAGTAACATACATTTATTTGTTTGTTTGTGTGCTTACTTACTAAATGCATGAAATAAATTAGTTGTGTTTCGATTTAAAGCAGTATTTTTAAATGCATCAATCCCCATGATGAATGCAAAGAATTAGCTAGTCCCTTGCAAACTAAAGCAAGCTTTCTCCAATAGTTTGAATACTGATGTATCATCCTTTCAGTGAGTGAAAAGTATTGAGTGTTTAAGCAACAGGAATAAGTGTTTGTTCTTAATGCGTAGTTAAGCATTTGAGTGTGAGGAGAAAAAAAACAACATTCCAGTGTGGGTGGTTTAATGTATATTTTAATTAATAAGTGTTTCCTGTATTCAGTGGAGAAATGGCAGATGTGGTGTGACAGGAGAAATGTCCTTTACAGGAGAGTTGATAACAAAAACACCTTGTCTTTTTACTTAGTCCTTTTGAAGAAGGTGAAGGATGACTATACAAGGTTTGATCAGACATAAAAACACTTCAGCATTTAGTTCTGTTATTATCTTCCTTGCTGTATAACGTGGCTCTCGGTGTAAAGGCATAGAAGAAGGTGGTAGTTGTAGATACATCTTGTATTTGTACGCCAGTAAGATTAGTAAGTTATTGTTATATTCTTCTAAAGTTCCCGATACCTTTCATAGCATTTGTTAAATTAGGTTGTTCTGCCTCTAGAGCAGCTACAAATTTGAGAAGTGCCTTTGTGAGTCAGGAAAAGATCTGTAGCGTAGTATCCCATTTCCAGTGGGGAAAGAAAAGAACGGTGCAAGCATACATTTTTACTTCTCAAGCACTTCTACTGTCTCCATGGATTTAGCAGTGCATAGCTCTGCTTTATGGAAATGTATGTGATTTAGTGCTTAAAAAGGAAAACATATCTGCCTTAAGAGCCTTCCAATGTAAGATCCATAAGTACACAAGATGTATTATGTATTTTTCCAGGTCTAATGACATGGCTGGTTCACAAGAAGGCAGCAAAGAGAGTGTGCTGAAACCAGCACCTTTCAAAAGAGGCCGAGTGCAGAAACCCAAACCAGACCTAGAAAGAACTGTTGCATGGAGAAAAGACCACGGACATGAAAAAGATCCTGAAGAGGAGAAGCAGAAGGTGGAGAAGCAGAAGGATGTGCGTTACACCATGTGAATGAAAGCAAGGATTCGTGCCACAAAGATGTAAGCTTCTCAAGCAGCTGCATAGATGTATTTTTGCTGGGCAGTGGTAAGAAAGATTTACCACTTAATCTGCAAGCATAGTATTTGTGTGTCTTATTCCTTCCAGTTAAACTGAACTGTCATAGAGTTTTCTAGTGCTTGTAATTAGATTCTGCTTTCTGTGGAGACAGAGATTATATTTCACTGATGTTTTTGTTGTTGGTGGTGGTGATACCAGATTTGAAAAGAGAAGTGCTGAACAGAAAGGATAATGTTGAAAAAAAAACCATTTCAGATGGAATGTATGCAGAAAAATAACAAATTTTTATCTTTAAAGTATTCGGGGATTTTAGCTGATGAACAAAAAAAAGAACTTAATTTTTGAGGTGTTTTAATACAAGAATGATTAAAGTAAATATTTTTTCTTCCTTTCATTCCAAAAAAGAGATTGGCCAAAAATGTTTTTCTTACTAGAGTGGAACTTGTCTTCTTTTTAGGGAGTGGCTGATGCTCCCAAGAAAAGCCCACAGCAGCTAAAAGCTGTTGAAGATGAGAAAGGACCTTCAGATGTCTTGAAAGACGCTTCAGATTTCAGTACAGGGTAAGATTATTTTTTAAGCAGAGAGATGGAGTGGAGGATGCGCTCCAGGTTGGACGTGTCTGTGACAAGTTCTCCTTTTGGTAAAGAAAAAGGTTAATGAATAAGAATTTAAGAAATGCTGTAGATCTGTTTTGTAGTTTTAGAAATTATGAGCTAGATGAAGGATTTGGTTAAATGTTTACGTTCCTCTCAAGGTTTGACTATAAGTTGCAGTTGTTTTGAAACTGCTTCATTTTTCTTACATTTGCTGACCTGTCTTTCAGGTACAGGTTCTTGATGTTTGATGTGATCTTAGTTGATCTTTTTCATGACGTCCCTTACTTTGCTCTCGTTCTAGCTTCTGCTGAAAATTAAATACAAGCATTTGAAATGTGATTGGAAGAATTAATCTTGTCCCATGCCATCAACTGCCTGTTTGTTTTTTTAGGGAGTCTGGTCCTGAGATCCAAGAAGACAAAACTGTTACTGCATCAGTTCGGTTACTGAGGAGTCGATTCCATAGACCAAAGCCAAATTTCAGAACAACAAGTAGGAAGGAAGAGATGGATATAAATGAAGGTGTATCGCAGGAGGATGCCAACAAGAAGGAAAGTTTGATGCAGAGTAGTCATGAGTCTTGCGTCCCTCCAGATGCAGATGTAAGGCTTTTTCTTTTTTTTTCTTTGTCAGTTGGATTCCAGCTTCTGAGTTTGTGAAACTGATAGAAACACTTGATGATGTAAAGAAAAGATAGATTAATCTTTTTAGAAACAATATATTTCTTCAAAAGCTGTGATTTTCTGTGTGGGAACTCTTGTACTTCCAGTTATTTCTGACCTGAGGTGAACTTCATGAAATGACGGTGAAGAAATAAAAGTACTGAAAACATCTACTGAAACCTACATTTCAAGGTGTTTAGTTAAAGAAAGACATACGAATTTTTCTTGGGAAGCCTGTGAAATGATTAGGGAGCAACTAAAAGGAGATGGTCTTTTTGGACAGGAAGTGCTCTGAGCAGTGATTAGTACTGAGCTTTGTGGACATAAAACTATCTCCTTTTTCAGTATGGTACCATGACTTGCTTTTGCTCATATTTGTTTTTCCTATTTTTCAGAAAGCAGAAAACTGTGAAGTCCTGCAATCATTGGAATCCTTAGGAAAGGCAGAGTCAGTTGGCCCACAGGATGTTTCTGAAAGCTCAAGTTTTAAGTCCCCAGACACACTTTCTGGATCAGAGTGTGGCAACATGGAGGCCTGTCCACTTGTAGATAATCTGAATGAGACCTCAAGTACTAATGCTGGGTAAGGGTCTAGCTGCATTTATACCTCGACTAACAAGGAAGGCATTTTAAGAGGAAACTGTTCTGCTGATGGATTTCTAATTGACTAAGAATGCCTAACAAAAATTCTGAATGTTACTACTTGTAGATTTAACGCTAGTTGTATGAAAGCCCCAGTTACTGCTATGCTAAGCATCACATGAATGAATGTTTACTTTCGATTGAGAGAACAGTTTGTGCTGTAAGGGATCTTAAAGACTATCTCATTTCAGCTGTCCTGCCATAGACAGGGATACCTCCCACTAGATCAGGATGCTCAGATCTGCTAACCAAACTAGCCTTGAACACCTGCCTCTAGGTATGGCACCCATAGCTCTGGGCAACCACCGCTTATCCAGGCTCCTGTGAAGTCTTTCTCCGTGTTTATTATATGCCCACTTTAACTATGGAAATGACTCAATGAGGTTTCCCCCCCAGCCTTCTCTTTTGCAGGCCGAAGGAACTCAGTTCTCTGTCTTTCTGCACAGAGGAGACTTTTGTGGCTCTGATCATTCTTGTGGTACTTCTCTGCACTTTCAGTAATAGATCTCCATATTTCTTGTGCTGAGGACCCCACAGCTGGATGCAGTACTCTACATGGGGTCTCCTGAAAGCTGAGTAGGTGGGGAGAAACACCTTCCCCACCCTGTTGGCTTCTTTTGGATGCAGACCAGAATATGACTGCCTCTGGGCTGCAAGTGCATGTTGCCAGCTCGTATCCAGCTTTTCATCTCTTAAGCCCTTATCCACTGTGCTGCTCTCATTCAGGTCACCCTCCCAGTCTTTACAGGTGTTGGGCATTACCCCAACCTTTATGCAGGATGCCGTGCTGCACTTTGTTGAGCTTCACGAGATGCACATGGGCTGACTTCTTGTGGGTTGTCTGAATGGCATCCCTTCCTTCTCTCGTTTCAACTTCACCACTCAGTTTGATATCATCCATAGACTTGCGGAGGATTCACGCAACACCACTGTCTCATTACTGAAGCTTTTAAATAGTATTACTCTCAGTATGGACTCCTGAGAGATGCTGTTTGCTACTGCTTTGCATTTGGACATTGAGCTGTTAACTGGAATTCTTGATTTATTTTGCCCAATGGAAAGGTAGTGACTATAGCATACTTCACTGACACCAATTAGGTGCACCAAAACAAATTATTAAATGTATTCTGAACAAGATTTTGCACATATATTTATAATCATATGTATTCTAAGCAAACAGTGCACTAGCCTCAGGCTGATCAGTGTTCTGCTGGGGGGGGGGTGTAAATTTGGGTAGGAAAGGTTATATGACCTGATGTGTTCATTGCAGGGTGGGGACTGAGGTGGGGTGGTGTCTTGTAAGTGGGGGTTCTTAGGTTGGCTAGGGGGAGCTCTGAACGCCGTCCTCTAGCATCCTGACTTGCATGATAAGTGGGGAGGGGGGTGGAGGAGGGAAATGAACTGTTACAAACAGTATGGGAGGAGCAATTGTTGGAAACTAAGATAAAGTTGTACCTCGGCATTTTCCATGTTGTCTGTTTGCAGATATCCTTTCTCATTCATCAGAGGGGATGCAGTTTCTTTCTTACACACGTTCTTCGTGTACCCATTAGAATCCCTTGCCTGCATCAGCTTAACTTTCCTGATCCCATTCCTATGCTTCTGTTGGTATCCAAGTATCCCCAGGATGTGTGTCTCTACTTCCACTGGCTGTGCATTCCCCCTTACATTTCAGTTGGACTGGGAGGTCCTGGCTCAGCCATGCTCATCTCCTGCCTTCTTTGCCCTCTGTCTTGAACATGGGAATCAAGAGCTCTTGTGCTCCAAGAAAGATGTCTCTAAATATCTGCTGGCTCTCTTCTGCTTCTTTATCTATGACAGCTGTTTTCAGGAGAATCCCATTGACTAGTCCCTTAAAAATTAAGAATTTCACTTCCTTAAAATGTAGGGTCCTTACTGTACTGCTCAGCTAAAATCATGAATTCCACCAGCACTTAATCAGTGCATTTTCTCTGTTTGGACTTTCCTACCACATGAACTAAGAAGTTATCCTCAGGATGCTGCAAGAGTCTCCTTGACTGCTTGCAGCTTGCTTTGACACTTTTCCAGTCGATGTTAGGGTGGTTAAAATCACCTGGCAATATCGGGGGTTGGAAGAACTCTACATCAACGCCCTCCACCCAGTAGCGTAGTTTTCTTGGTTGGTTTGGTCTCTAATTGTCACCCATACTCCACAGTGGCTGCTGGCTCCTGGCTTTTACCCATGCTACATTGGTAGGGAGACACCTTCAATTGCAGGATCACTTTTCCATCTTGTTATTTGTGAGCATTTAGGAGTCATTAAGAATTATTTCTGTTGTGGAAGTAGTCAGTAGATGAATGCCTATACACATTTGCTGAAAAAAAAAATAAATATTTGTGTGCGTAATTTAACACGCAGCAGAATTTTGTATTTGTGTAATGTCTTTCAAAAAGTAAGCTGTGTTTTATAAAAGTGAACCTGTGCTTTTTGATGACGTGCTTTTGTATTGAATTGGATATTGTTTGTTTGTTTCTGGTTGTCTTAGCATTGATAGAAAAATCCCAGCTCGAGGTGAAAGTGAACAAAGACCTCTTCAACCTGTCCAATTAGTGAGGGGCGGATTCCAGAAGTACAAGCCCAACTTGGGAAGAGGTGTTAGAAGGAAAGAATTACAAATACCAGAAAATAATGAGGATAAGAAATCTGAAGCGGGTGACTTGGAGGTGCAACAAACTGAGTCTGCTCGTCAAGTGTCAGCCTTTGTAAGTATACTAAGAATGGCTACTTTGCCTTCGAAAATGTGATTCCAAGTTACATGTTCTATCTTGGGCAGTTGTATTAGAATATTTAACGTTCATTCCCTGAAGCAGAGACACCATCTGCTATGAAAGAAATCCCACAAACTCTGAACTGTTGAGATATTGCAGGTACGAAATTAGTGGAGTCTACAACTTACAGTCTTAATGTCTTCTCAGAAATGAGGATCTAGTTTTGATTGGGTTGCATGACAGATGAAGGATTATGTACATTTGAAGTAAGCAGAATGCAAGTTTGTTTTCTATTGCAATACATAAAGATGGGCATTTAGTTCATTTTTTCTTTCCTGCTTGGTTGATTGAAGGCTGTGTTGAAGAATCCAGGAAGTATCAAGAGAAGGTAGTCTGTTTTTCTGCAAGAGTTAAAGTCCTTGAGTGTATATAAATGAAGTTCTGTTTTATAACCTTGCTTGATTCTCCTTTTTTCTTGCTGTTGAAATGGATAATACGTCTGTGTTATTGCAAATCAAAGGGTAAAAATGAAGCTGCATCGCATGAAGGAAATGTACTGAGCAATGAGGAACATGCACAGGAAGAGGTACCTCAGGTGCCCTGTATTTCTGAAAACCTATTGTGTGAACAAAGCAGGTAAGGTCAGAGTTTAGCAAAATCATGTATGAAAAGTTTTCCTCCGGTACATAAAGATAAGTTTTTGAAGGTGTAAATTCCTTGTATTTGTATTTCTCTGATTCTTTGTTTTCAGTGCCCATAGGCAGCTTCATCCCTTGTTTTTGGTGCACACATTTTAGCTAAGGTGAACTACTTTTGGTTTCTTTTTGGCTCCTAGTTTTTCATTTGTTTTAAATACACTGTTTGTCTACAGAACTCGGTTTTTGAGTGGTTGGCTCCAACTGTATTCTATATGGAATGAGGGCTGCTCCAACAGTAATTCTTCCTGTTCTGTTACGTTGGGCCACGCTGTTGCAGACTCATGTCAGTGGTGTGGCAGTAGAGGTTGAACCTTCCCACCATTGCTCCATTCCATGTTGTTGCTGTGCAACAGATGGCAGCAGTGGGACAGTCTGACAGGATGGTGTCTGACGTGGACGCGTGGATGAGGCAACAAAGAGTGGAAGATAATTTCTTCATGTGGAAAAAAACTGCAGCCGTTGACATTCGTTAACACTGAAAGTTTACGGAGGCCACGCAGTGGATGTGAGCACAGTGGGGCAGTGGTGGTGTGTTTCTGCAGCAGTAACAGCAGCACCTCTGTTTGTGCAGTTTGTTATGAGCGTGGCATGCAGGTGGTTCTTCATCACCGCTGAAAATGTGTGACAGATGGTGTTGACTGTGCTGAAAAACAGTGATTTGCAGATTAGAATTTGCCCCACTGCGTAGTGTGATTGTGCTCTTTGTAGCAGTTGTGGTTTCCTGGCAAGTAAATAGGAAGCACTACTTTCAGAGCGACATATGCAGCCTAAGACAGTACCTGTTCACTCAGTGCAGCCCAGGCAGGCTGTAAGGCTGGACAGCTGGGTACTGCATCCTGTTCAGATCCCTCTGGATGGCAGCATGAGCATCTAGCATATCGGTCTGATAGCTGAGGGTCGGCTCTTCTGCATCGTCTTGATCATTTGTGAGATGGTAAGGAGGACTGAAACCCCAGTATTGACCCCGAAGCCAGTAGCTCCCAGTTCCTAGCCTCGTAACACTCGTAACACTGATCACTACCTTCAGGGCCCACCTGTCCAGCCAGTTTTCAGTCCACCTTATTGTCTGCCCATACAGCCTGTAACTTAGCAGCATCTTTATGAAGGAGGTAGGGGCGATAGTGTTGGAAGCCTTGCTGGAGTCAAAGTAGATCATTTCTGCCACTCTCTCTCCCTTTGCCTACCAATTATTAATTATCTTGTTATTAATTATTATATTATCAATTATTTATAGCAGAAGATTTATCAGGTTGGTTAAGCTTCTTGTCTTTCCTGGTTCTGGAAGTGGTTTACAGAATTTATCATTGCATCACATTCCTCAGGATTAAGGTGAGGCACAGCAGCCCATAGTTTCCTTGATCCTCCTTATTGCTTTGTTTGAAAGCTTCAGCTTTCTGTTCACTCATCTGAATGTGATTAAAGGAGAGATGAGAATTTTATCTTGTTTAAAAGCAGTAGTACCTTGAATACTGGAATTAATGAAGATAGCGTTCCTATGGTTAATTAATCCGGGGGCCCATTGTGGCTGAAACTTTTATCTCTTCCTAACGTCTTAATGTTTTTTCAAAAGTAAGCTAAATGGTCCATTATTGCAGGAAAGCAAATCGTGTAATTTTGTTTTGTTTTGTTTTGTTTGCTTTTTAACTCTTTTAACTCTGTTTTGCTAAAGTAAATAAATAAATACACAGAACGACTGAATTCATTTCTAAACGTATGTTTTATGATAAGACAAGCTTGTGGAATGTATTTTGTGGTGCATGGAAAGTTAAAGTTGAAAAATATTGTTTTCTAGGCCCAATATAAAATGAAGTTCTGGAGAGCAATCAGTGTGATAGAAAACCTTCACAGCAAGCAAGGGTATCCCTCAGGAACCCAAAGCCAAACCTAACAGGAGCTCACAGAAAAAGGGGTCATTTTGAAGAAGACAGAAACAGAGAGATGAAGACGATGCTGAGCCTAGAAATACAGAAGAGCATTTGTTAGAAAAAACAGGTGTATCGGTGGTAAGTGCTGATCATGTGTTTTGAGCCTCTTTGTACCTCAGTTCTTGTATTTAGCTTCCTAGAACTCATAGATGAGGATTGAGCCACGATGATCCTTCAGATCCCTTCCAAACCAAGCCATTCTATGATTCAGTGATTATCATATTCTAATACCATTGCCATTGAATTTAATGTTTGCTATCCATTTTCTAATATCCAGTACTACCTACAACTCAAATTTTTCTAGTAGTGTGGATCTGTTTATAAGTTGATGTGCATGTGAATAAATATCAGACTTCTTCAATTCCCTCCACACTCCTGAGCTATCTGATATTGATTCCTTTTCTGTCAAAAGTTGTGGCGTGTAAATTAAAGGGCTTTTTGCTGGTGGCCCTTGTTTTTGTGATGGATGACTAAAATCTTTCTGTTATTTCAGTATATTCAAGTTGTGGATGCTCTGTATCTGTAGGCGTTCAAGTCCAGGTTGCATAGGATCCTGGGCAGCCTGATCTAGTGGCTGGCAACCTTGCCCATGGCAGGGCAGTTGTAACTAGATGATCTTCAAGGTCCTTTCCAACCTAAGTCGTACTATGATTCAATGATATAACCTTGGTAAGTACGATATCACTTGTTGTGATTTTCTGTGTATTTGAGTAACATTTAAGCTCTGTTCTGTAAACTGGGGTAGTTTGTTCTTTTTAGCTGGCTCCCAGGGCAGGAAAAAAAAAATCCGTCCCTCAAGTTTTACTCTAGAATGAATGAACAGGTAAGTAACAAGGTTAGAAAACAGAAAATGGTTTATCTTTCCACTTGCTGAAGGGTTACTCTTGATGAGCTGCGTGGAGCTGTGTGTTATTTGGCATCAGTGGGAAACTCAGGCATCATATTTAATACCATTTCATGACACTTTTTAAGTATCTGAAATAAGAATGAAAAAAGAGGAACAAAATGAACTGTGCTACCGGATTACAGCTGAACGTGTTCAATGATAGCAGTTGTCTCTTCTGTCCAGCAAAACTCCAGTCACACAGAAGAAGCTGCTTCCTTCACAGAGTCTACAAGGAAACATGATTTTACAGACTCTGAGAAGCCGTCCTGTAAAAGAATCAGGCAGAGCAGTAGTTTCCAGTCTCCAGGGATATCATTAGAGAATAAGAGTCAAGTAGAACAAGAAGAGTCTCAGCTTTCTGCACCTCAGCAAAAAAAATCAGATGATCAGACAAGGTAAAACAGCTGATGATGGTTTTTTATGTTCAACTGATTGTTTCTGTTCTTAGACATTAATAACTAGCCATAGTTCTGACGTGTGTGTGAGAGAGAAAGAGAGCGCATGCAGGATGGTAGCACTAATGACTTCCACCTGAACCATAGCAGAGGCGTGCAGAAATCCCTGCACCCTTTACTCTGTTTGCAGCTTCCTAAAATGAACAGCCAGCACTCTCACCAGCCTACCCCGGAGTCCACTGTGGTCTGAGTAACAGTTCCAGATTTTAAAAGGAGAGCTTTAAAAATACCCATGCTGGGGACAATGGGATTATGAGAGTTATCCAAGCAAACTGTGCGGGAAGTGTCCTCTGTACTTGGTTTCATCTCTCTATCAGTTGACAATGCAAGCTCTTCTAAGGGTGAAATTTGGAATAATTTTTCTTGCTTAGAGCAATTGCGACCATCTCTTTGGGGATGGAAGCGGTAGCTAATTCAAAGGGATTGCGTTCTAAGAAAGGGGAGCCGATAATTAATGATCATCTAACAGTTCTGGTTTCTAGGCATTAGTAAGATGACCTAAAATCTCATAGTTTGGGTTCTGTACTGTGCTTTTAGCAAAGGAGAAACTAGAGAAGTTCCCATGATTTAAAAAGTTTGCAAGCTTCACCTATCTCAAAATGAAAGTTAATTTCATTGTTTCTAATAATTCCATATATTGCAGATTTCATACTGCAGCTTCTCAGCTCTCTGAAACTGCTTACTCCATGCTTAAGATCAGTACTTTTGTGCACATGTGAAGATTTGGTTTCCGGATGGAGTAATACCTGAATGCATTTTTGCCAGCGTGTTGCAGGAAGTAACAGGATTGTAGTCTTGATCACAGTGCTCCTTTTCTTCTTTTCTGTTCATTGAGTTGGTTTTTACTTGTGGTGTCTCTTTTAATGTTTTGGACTGTATTAGACTTGATTGTTATTTTTAATATACTCATGTTATGTGCTCTTGCTTTGTGTTCTAGAAGACAACCTAGGAGGTCATCAAAACAGACAGCACTACCAAAACATGGACTGGAGCTGAGAACTGATCCATCTTCTGCTTCTGAATGTGAGGCCAGTTACTGTGAGAAGGGGAATCGAAGACAAGAAGTGAAATCAAGTGTTGCTAGAGGCAAAAGCATGAAAACTGCCCACAGAAAGAAACCTGTGAAGGAGCAGAGAAGTTCAAAAACAAGCAGCCTGGTGACCCTCCGGGCTTCTCAAGGAGATGAGGAGGAAGCAGATGACTTTGAGCCTGATGATGAAGATGAATGTTTTGCTGAAGAGGAAGTAAACAAAGCACCAGTGTTTGTTCCAGTAGGTCTTAGATCTCCTAAACCTATTCCTGTTCAGATAGAGGAGACGATGCAAGAGGTATAATGTAGCTGCGTTCTGTGTCCATGTTTGTTTTGTTTCTTCAAACAGAAGCTTTTGTTCTAATTGCAATTGCTAGTACTTGTTAAGTTTAGTTTGTTAAGAGTAGTGCTGACAGTAGCAAGGATGTTTACTTGACACATGTACTTGGTTTCAGATGAATGTACATCAGCCTGGGATCCAAACAGTGTTATGAACTATCAGTAGGTCTGCAGGGTGCTCACCAGGTAATTAATCTGGGACTGGATTTAGGCACAGTCTGATGTGCTTACTGCATGTTTTGAGGCTTAGGGTGGAGCAAATGGAGCATTTCAGTTCTACATTTGAATGTCAGGGAATGAGAGAGATTACCAGTACAGTTTATGGTTTCTCTGCAGGTTTGTCCTCCTTTGTTCTTGTGATATACTTCCTGTAACATAAAACTTAAGTAATGGGTTAAGTTTAAACACGTGTCTGTTACAAGATACAGCCCTATATCTCTTTAGTTTAGGCTGCAGAGGTTGACACAGCAGTGGAATCCACTCCTTCCCTGTGCTCCAATGTAACCCTTCCACAGGCTGGAGGTATTTCAAGGAAGATCCTGCTCTGTCTGGTGTGGGCAGATCCAAAGCCTGTGGTCCTTACGTTTTGGCAATTATTTTTTCAAAAGCTGTTTTTGGCCTCTCCCATGAACTGCTTTTATAGTTAAGCCTGGAGTAAAGCCCTAGTGTTTAATGTTGAAATCCTTCTTATTTCCATAAATTAATCATACAGTTTCTTGCTCTGAATGACAGTGAGAGAATTTAAAGCAGAAAAAATGATAAAATCAACAAAATCCGTTTGAGTTAAATAACCAGCTCAAAAGGTCTCAGCTGGATAATGTAGATTTTCTGATTCTTCTCATTAGTTACAAGCAGCACTGCCAGTTCTTCCTCCAGTTGCTTCCTTCTTTAACCTGCAGTATTGTTTAGTACTTGATTTGTGGAGGGATTCCGTGAGATGTTCAATGTCTGCTAAGCATGTAGTTTATTAGGAAAAAAATAAAGTATTTGACAGATTTTTCTACCAGGGCTGATGAACTGAAATGCTTTCAAACTAATCTTTACAGCTGGATATATCTCAGTATCCCTGATGTGCCGGTGGCTACTAATGGAGAAGGTCTTTCTCATGTGTCTGTCCAGCCAGTCATACAGGAGGAGGAAAAAGGAAGCACCTTACCAGCTGTAAGAATGCCTCTTTATTTTGACATCTTATTCAGCATTGCCATCTACTTTGGGAACCATCTCTCAGGAACTATTGATAATTGCGTTCTTTCTCCTTGGGGAGCCAGTTGATGAAGGAGACAGATTCCCACTGTGTCCTCACCGTGTCTCCTTCACCTTCCTTTTGTCTCTCTTATTTTATAGCAGATACAAAGCTCTGGCCTCTGACTGGTTTCCAGGCCTGTTTGTGACAGTATAGATATGGAAAACTGTAACATTTTGTCAGCTCCTACTATCTGTTTTAAAGCCAGGGTGACCTCTGGGCTGAGAATTCACCAGGATGCATTACATTAAAATTGCAGACGGATTTTTATGTAAATACCTGATATGTTTTTCTTTTTGCTTAAGGAAGCAACTGAGCATGAAAATCCAGAAGCGGACAAAGGTAGATATGCAATTCTCTTGTTTGTGTCTTCTCCATTAACATGCTACCAATTTGTGGTTACTCTTGGAGAAAATTTCAAAATTCATGTATTTTAGAAAAAAAATGCTTGTGAGGTACTGGACTCTTTCATGTTTTTTTGAACAGGCTTAAACTATCTACATTCTTCTGTTCTCTATCAAGTAGATGGACCAAGCATTGCAAAGTTTTGTTTCTTAGAGTTGGAATGTGCATTTTCTGAGTCCTATTCTGTAGTTATCTGTACTGGGAGAAGAGAAATATTTACAAACCATAGAATCATAGAATGGCTTGGTTGGAAAGAATCTTAAACATTATCTAGTTCCAACCCCCAGCTTACAGCTGACTTGACGTGTTGTGAAGTGATAATAAAGTGGCCAGAGTCTAAGCTTTGTCCTCTGTATGTAAGGTCCCTAACTCAGCTCTGACCAGAAGAAAGTACTCTTTCCATAGGAGATATGTGTCCAACCCTTACAGAACTGTTGCTTTTCAGAATTGCTCTCACTTAGGAATTTAATTACATTCTCAGTCTTTGTAAGGAGCACTTGATATTGCCTGGGCTACGGTTTTGGTTGAGGGAGGTGAAATCTGCTGTCTTGCTTTGGTTTATTTTGGTACGATAATTTTGGAGGATGGAAATGTTTAGTTTTGTATGACCAGTTAGTTAGGAAACAGAAGTTGAAACAGGGATATAGTTCAGTGCTATTACGGGTTATGGATATCTGCATTTAAACACTTTCTCCCTTTCCATTCTTGGTGGCTTGGTTGGTTATGAGATGCAGTGGGATAAAGTAAGATGGAAAAGCTCATGGATTGAGATGTAGACAGAGAGATCGTTTTACAAGACAGAAAGTTTATTTTATTGCTAACTAAAAGTAGAGTTGAGTGGTGAGAAGCAGGGAAGACTAAAACACCTCGTCCCCACCACACTTCCCCATCCTGGCCTTTCCCACCTTCAGCTTGACACCTTCACTCCTAACTCCTCTTTCCCCATGCTGCTCGTGAACAGAAGAAGCAGGAGCTGCAGTCAGCCCATAGTACTTTACCTCCACCACACGTTCCTCCTTGTGGTTTTCCACTGGCCTAGTATGGGATCTTTCCCACGGGATGCAATCCTTCACAACTCTTCAGTGTAAGCCTTCTCCACCATATGTCCTCCAGACTGCGTTTCCTTCAGGGGGTGTCATTCAGGGAGTTCTGAATGTAGTGGATGAGAACTGCCATCTGTCCATGAGTATCTTAATTCAGGAATGGCAACAACGTAAAAATGCATTCTGTGCTGTATGGATGATAACATCAAATGCTTTTGGGATGTGGGTACATGAATTTCTTGTAAGTATACTTGTGATTTTTTACCTCTGAACAACTCTGTAGGAATTAGCGATGGAAGCACTGAAGCTGCCATGACTTTACTTGCAATGGGTGATCCAACGTTGCAGTTAAAAGCAAGCACTGAAGGTATGATCTGATTTATGAGACAAAGTCTTCCTTGTGCATTCTGGGTCCACCTAAGGAGGAACAGAGCAGTAGCTGCAGAGCTTCTCTACATGAGGCTGCATAGCAGGAGGACAAGAGTCTGGGATGGGAAAAGCAAAGCACCTTACCAGGTAGTGCCAACTGCATCACTGTGTGTTTCTGAGAGCTATTTAAGGAAGGGTGTGTTTTAATTGATCAGTGTTGGCTGCACAGATTGGACAAAAGGGAGGATCTAGAGTTAAATGGACATAAGTGATCTTTGCAGACCTTTAAATTGAAACATAGGCCTTCCCTTCTGACTAGCTGTAACCTTAGGTTACCAGGCTTTTAGTCTAGTTTTTGGTAGATTTTCATATAGAATTTATCATTTACTTTGACTTTTTGAATATTAACTTTCTAAATGCTGCTGTTCTGTGTTGTTTGCTGTTCTAACTAGAATGGACACACGTGTTACCTGCGCAAGATGAGATGAACGTGGCCAACAGTCTTGTGAGCCACGCTGAGTCAGAGCAAAACAGAGCTCCTTATCAGTGTGCAGTTTCTTCAGCTACTTCTGCCAAGGTACCTTGCAAGGATGGAAGCAACGTTAATGTGAAGGATCGAAGCACTTGTGCAGGAACAGGTGCTGAAGAATATGTCAAGGAAAATGCAGCAGATGCCAGGTTAAATTACTACTTCAATTAATTTGTAGAGACAAGTGCTCTGACGCTGCTTACTTTTGCAAGGTTCTCTCTGGAATTTTGTCTTGAATTGCAAGCAATCTTGCTTTAGTGAAAATTTCTCAGCTTGGTAATTTTCTGTGTCACATGGAACCAGCACCTGTATCTTTTCTTTATAATTTTTGCGATGTTGTTCTGTGATTTGAGAGATGTGAAATTTATTCGTCACTCCAGCAGTTAATTTATGTTTGGGAGGGAAGAATGATAGAACTTTCTTGGTATGAAATTGCTGCTAATCCTTAAGATCATTTTCCCAAAGTACTTTATGGCTAATTGGGCCAAGGCAGATTGCTTAACTGTCATTGCTACTGCGCTCTCCATATAGAACAAATATCAAGGAGCAGTGATCTTCTATCATTGTGTTTGTCAGTTTTACTCAGATATTCGTCATAGTTAAAATAGATGGAACTCTTTTTCAGAAAGAATCTAGAGATCATCATGTTCTGTTGTTTGGAAGACTGTTGACTGCTTGAACAAATTATCAGCTTGTACTCTTCTGTAAAAACATAACTGAAGCTTTTACTTAAGTTCAGCAGTTCCTTTGCTATATTTTTAACCAAAACTTAGTAGCATGTGATCAGTGTTAGATCACTGATCATCTCACATTTTCATGTTTCAGTTATTTTGATAGAGGACATACTAGTTTGCAGTAAACGTACTTGTTCCAGTTACCAAAGCAGCTGACGTTTGCTTTTGTTTTGTTTTCTTTTCTGCCAAATAATGCCTCCTCTGTCAGCTGCAGTCTGTGTTACATCTGTTCATTGTCATCTGTTTTACCTCTCTCATCTTTTTTGTACAGCGTCTTTGCTGAGAATATCTTACTGCTAGATGTCAAGAAATCAAGAGCTATGCTGATGGCATTTCTCCTTCTTACCTTTAGCAACAGTTCTCTGCCTTTGGTGAACAGTATGAGACTGGGAAGAGACAGTCTCCAGAAGTCAGATCCAAACACTGGAGTACTGAAGTCTAATGAAAGTGCAGTTCAGAAGCCTCTTAATATGAATGTAGTTGTGGAACAGCTAGACAGTGTTCAATGTGGTAAGTCTGTTTCTTATCCTGGGATTTTAAAATAGTTTCTTCTAGCGGATTCGTGGCTCTTTATAACATAAAACTGAAGTGATTTTTCCAATTCCCGTTCACAGATTACGTGTCAAAGCTATACCACGAGATACTCATTTATTGTAGTTTTATACGTAAACCAAAGCCTCAATTTAAAATTAAATGAAATGCCAAAATCAATTACTGGTCTGGCAATGACAGAAGTACGGCACAGTGTGCTTTCCTTCTGTTGTTAGTGTCATTGCTTTCCATCAGAACTGGAAGGGGAGATGTACAAAATAGTTTTGTTTTTCATAACGCAGTTATGGAAAGTAGTGATATGTAAGGTGGCAAAGAGCACAAGATACCAAGGCAAGGTGTGTAGATCATAAATACCAGACATAAATTTTAACCTACATATATGCCAGCATTTTTTAATAAAGAATGTATGTATATGACGTATATAGGAGTAAACTTCAGTATGTATATTTATACAGAACTACATACATATGCATTAAATACAAAAACTCGTATTTAAAATGATATACAAGAAAATGCTCAAATTGCGTAACGTAACTTATTAATCTTAAAATACAACTTCATATTTCTTAGAGTCTATGGACTTGAGAGGCAGTACAGAAATGCAGGAGGTGGAACAGGTCAGGGTCGGACCAACTTCAAGGGATGCTTCAGGCCTTCAGAATTTTGGAACTAGGATGGAACTTGTCAAGCAAACGGACAACAAAGGGAGGTAGGAAGAAATCGTCAGCTAAGATTCTTCTAAAGTAAGAGCTGAAGTGTGTGCATGATGGAGATTGTGTGCTTATGGACACTGTGTGTTAATTGCACAGAAGTTTAATTTAGACTTCTGTTTTTAAGGTTTTTATTTCTCAGATGTTACCTGAAGACTTTTGAGTGTCAATGTTAATCTGTGCTTGCTGTTTCAGTACTTACTGATCAACTTGCTACTTCACTGCCTGCCAACGAACTGTGTCTGGAAGGAAACATTCATTGATGGATCAGTTTGCAAACATTAGTGAGCTCCTAAGCTTTCTTGCTTGGTCGTGCCTTTATTAGTAAAGTCTCAAGTTAGTGGTGTTATGGAGATTTTCTACTGAAATATTTCATATAGATCTGTTTGAATGTTGTGTATGTTCTTTAGTTTAAACAGGTAACTGTGTAAGCTTCTCAGTAAAGGCACAATTAGAATCATATTATACAGAGTTTAAGCCCTTACGCAGGGTACCCTTAATTGGTTTCAAACTATCTGATCATACATCTTACAGAACAGAGAAAGAGATGAAAGATGTTTGTGGAAGTTCTGGGCACTTGTCACCAGAATGTGTGGAATCTCACCTTGGGCCAGAGGATGATCTGGATGAAAGTTCTCTGGACAGAGCTGTGCAAAATCCTTGCCCTGCCAAGGACAGTCAGCGTACAGTCAGCTTTGCTCAGGTAAGTCATTTCATTCAATTACAGCCTGGAAGTGCCCGGTTTCTCAAGCTCTGTAGAGGGAAATATTTGGTGCAAATGTGCTCACCTGTTTTACAGACCTGGAATTTCTGATTCTATTTATTCATTTATTTTTGCACAGGTATAGTCACATTTAACCATGACAACAAGCCTCAGTTTTTAGGATGTCAGCAATAAGTGATGCTTGTTAGCAAGATGTTGAGAATTTCTCAGTTGTGTTGGAAGAAGTACGTGTGACTCCAGTGTCATTCAGTCCAGCCTCTTCCTGTTATATCTCTTTAAACTGAAGTCACATACTGCAGGGACAATGCATTTCCATTGTCACCTTCATTCGCTTTGCTTAAACCAACTTGGTTTTGTTTCAATAAACTTTATCCTTTGCTGTACTCCTTCCCATTTCTATGCATAACTGCCTTTTACATATACCTATTGGACCATGGATATATTTTGCATCTTTAGTTTTGCAGTGGTTGATACTGTTCTAGCATAAAGAATTACCTTATTTTTTCCTGAGGGGGGTTCATTCACTCTTCCCTTGAGACCTCCAGCATTGCTTGATACCAGCATACTTGCAGTTGCTGTGGAATGGCTGAATTGCAGTGACTTGTTTTCTCAGTGCAACCTGTAGATGTGTCATTTTAGAACAGGGTGCAGAAAAGACTGTGCTCGTACTGGAGTGGCAGAAACAGTAGGAGGAGGCAGCTTGCAATGGAGGATTCCTTCTCTTAGCAAAGAACTTCTACTATAGAAGGATGGGTGTGTTGCAGAGCTGGGTGCTTCTCTTTGGCACTTGGTTGTTTTGTAATGGTTGGTGGAACTTACATTCCTAGAGCAATTTGTTATGTGAGTCATCAGTGACAGAGTTGTGCGCTGGGAAATATCAATTTATTTCAAGACATCATCCATGCAGACAGTGAGCTGCATATGAATTACATATTACTCTGGTTGGTCTGGTATCCTTCAGCCTGGAATGCCTTGAAGGAAAAGCTGAGAAAACACAATTTTAGGTTTTATGTCTCTTTGGAGTCTGACATGCTTTCTTTCTTCTTTTGTGGAGTTCTTTGTCAAGCTTACCGTGTTGTTTTATTTCAGATATTTCTAGAATGAAACAAATGCTAAGGATTGTCAGCAGCAACATATAAGCAGCAGAGAAGAGACTTCAGGTATAATTCATACTATATATTTTAAGAGAGCAAAAAAGTTGTGTATCTTACAGTGATGCAAAGATTAATAATAACAAAAAAAGAAAATGTGTTGTTATGATTAAATAATCTACTTAATGAACAAACAGAAGGACCGATACCTTAGTGTCATTCCCCACTCCTGCTTCTTATTTAAGTTTCATTATTGCAAACTAGACTTGGAAACCTTTCAGATGACTCCTTGAGCTTAGATATTAATAGAAGGGAAGTTCTTGCTCTTTTCTCTCAGCAGTGAACGCCTGCTTATTACCTCTGCCGTGTTCAGCATTTGTTAGAGCTCTTTGTGATACTGACTCACATACCCCTCAAAAACTGAAGGTGGTAGAGGGAGAAAGCCCGTGTATTTTTCCAGCAGCTTAGTGAGCTGTAGTGGCTCCTGAAATGTTGAAGTGAATGCCAGCAGCAGTGAATGTGAGTGGCTGGGCTGGACTGTGCAAGTGTAGAGCAAGAGGAAGAGGAGAATGGGAGGTGATAATTGAAGAAAACACACTTTTCAGCTGCTAATCATTTAAAAGTAATGCAGGGCGCCAAGGTGAGAACTGCTTGTTGGTAAAACAAACTAAAACAGAGCTTGGAGGTTTGGAACTAAGACTTGGGTAAAATATGGGAAAATCAGTGTTAGAAGCCCAAAATACTTTCTTCCTGCCAAATCCACAGGCATGTGCAAAAAGCAGGGTTAATATTTATTGTCACATGTCCATCAGCATGCTCTGATTTTGTGTCTCGTAGAGCATTTTAAGTAATCTTCAATGAGATTAAAAAAAAGTCAAGATGAGTTAAAGTTGGCGTAACAGATCTGCATCATTAAAAATTAGAGCTGTCTGAAGGAATAGAGCAATGCTGTTGCTTTCCATTTTCTAAAAACCTTTAGACACGTGATCTCCTAAAATGCTTTCTAATGGCAGTTGTCTGATAATGCCCATCTTTTTGACTGAATTAATTTTAGTTCTCATTTATGACATATAGGATGGTGCATCTTAGGTTTTCTGCAGATCAACAGGGAAGGGAAAAAACCACTATAGTTTATTTTAACAAACAACAGAACAGCACCACCACAAAGAAAACGCACAGAAATAAAGCAACAGCAGAATTCTGTCACTTAAAGAAGTAACTCTTAATACCTCACAGTAATATATAGAGACAGAGGGCCATCTGGCAACCACGGCTACACAGATTCGATTAAACAGCACGTCTTACACCTGACTGAAAAGCTTCATCCCTACCAGGCATTCTTAATATTGTTTCTCCTGAGGGATAATAAGGATTCTAGTGCAGTGGAAGAGCTCCAGAGTGATATGTATCTTGTCTCAGAAGAAAGCAAGGATGTTGTGTGAAGGATATTCCCAGTGCCTACTTTCATGAAGATCTGCATGCTCATTGCTCGATGTGGGGAACTTGAATAACAGATTTCTGTTACGTTTTTATTTCCCTGGAAAATGATGGTAGTGAATGATGATCGTAGATGTCCGGAGGAAGAAGAACAGACATTCCTTTTAACACTGGTGGAAATCCTTGCTGACTCAGGAGGGTTCGATACATCTGCTTTGCAGGAACAGACTTCAGAACCATTACTACCAGCACCGATACTTATCAGCCCAGTGACATCTGGTGGAACCAGCCTGACTGAAGTGGAGAGGTAAATACTTTATTTTTGACTTTAAATGTACATTAGAGTAGGAGTATTCCTCAATGCAAGGTAACTGAATTATTTCAACATTACGGTTGGAATGAAATCTGTTCAGCTTGGGAAGAAGGGGGGAAAATCAAAGGAAAATATTCTGAAGTACAGTAAGTGCTGCAATTCTTTAAAAAGTCCTGCTATCTCTATGTAAGTTCTCAGGTAAAAATAGCAGGTGTGATGCTCCAGCAGTGCAGAGGGCTTTGTCCTTGTACAAGAACATCTGGTAGGTAAATTTAAACTTGTAAATGCAAATTGCAACTAACCTAAATGCATGGTACAGCACAGTTTAATGCTTGTCGTTATCCCGAGTGGTCCTGTCTGCAACTAACTTAAAAGTAAAAAGAAATGTTTCCTGTAACTCCCTAATGCCCATTTCATGGTTTCTGCTATAAACTAAATGTGCTATGTTACATAGCTGGCTATTAATTTAATCATGGTTTGTATTCGTTGTCAGAGCAATGCTGGATTTATTCTACTTGTGAATTTCAGGAGATTTTTGGACTGAACCTGTTACTGTCTGCTTAGCAAATATTTTCCCCTGCTGGAGAGTGCTAATAACTGAAGGTGTTCATGTTACTGTGCTGTAACACAGTTCCCTTTTTAGTCTTTGTTGGTCTTTTCAAAAGTACATGCGCTGTTTAATCAGTCTCTGAAGAAATCAACAGAAGGAAAGCAGAATTCCCGACAGTACAGTTTTCAATCAGCTGAGCCTTCGGAGGGTTTGGAGATGTACTTCTTGGTTCTGAAGTGAACTTGAAAGAGAGATGGTGGAATTGTAAGCAGCTGGATGACTTCACTGAGCTCTGTTGTGTGCTGTAAAGATTGGGGGTGCGGCTGTACAACTGAATTTCTCCAGCTCTTTCCATACAATGTCTGTAAGATTTTACAGACTTTAAAAGTAGATTGTGAATTCTCTAGTCTTAGCGGTGGTTTTGAACAACAAAATGACAAAAAACTGAAGAGAAAAAAAAAAGCCCTCATCTTTTAAGCCATTTTAATATTATGCTCATTTTTGGACTACGGTGTTATCAATGAAAGGGAATCACTGAAGTTCTTTAATGACTCTCAACTCTTTTACAGGTAATCCTTTCCAAATAAAAGGGGCTTCAACAAATACAAATGTTCTTACTGCTGCCCTGCTGCCTGAGCCTATTACAGCAGGAGATGAGAGAAGCCAGTGTGAAACTTGAGAGAATTCAGGGAAAGCATCGTTTCACAATGTAGCGTCCAGCCAAGAGGAGGTGATGTGCAGGTTAACCTCCAGCAGGAAAACAGAAATAGGTGAACAAGGAAAAGCGGGAGATAAACACGAAGCAGCACAGTTGGAATGTACTGAAAGCCAAACAGAATCTTCTAAAGCTCCATTACTCAGGTATTGACAGAATGTTTCTGTCAGCCTTTTCTGTCAGATGTTTTTCCATACTGAGTCATTGATATCCTCTTTCCAGTTAGTACTACAAGAGCAGCACTGCCCTCCTCTGTGACCTGTAAGAATTATAGGTCTGTCCTCAGAAATTGAAAAGGATTAAACTGTCTCCTTTGAAATTTGGAGTGTTTTAGACATTAAATAGGCAGATTGACCAAGGGATGATGCTACTGATGTACGACCTGTTTAGGCACTGACAGATGCCCCTTCTGATACAGACATCCGTGAGGCCGTAAGACAGACTTGGGGTCATTGTTTTTCCTAGCTCAGTCTAATGCTTAGATATGCACCCATCCATTTGTTACGATTTTCGGCCTCCTGCCAATAAGATTTGGTTTTGATGCAGTACTCGCCATGTTTCTACAAGTACTAATTTTGTCTTTTCCCCATGGGACTTTCTAGCCTGACAGCTCAGAGGATATTGTTCTGATCTGTCCATCCAGCTGTTTGAATTATGTTTTCTTGTTTTAATATACCATTCTACAGTATTTAAATGCTTTAGTTTCTTCTCTCTGTTGTACTTGTGCACACTGTTTCTGACTGTTATTTGTATCTGGTATATCTGCAGCAGCTGGGAAACGATGAATTGAAATGAAGAATCCTTGCTTTGATACAGTTTGTACCTCCTCTATCCTTACTTCATTGCTGTGCCTTCTGATGTTACATTATGTTTATATTATATGGTGTTATATTGTTTTTCCCCACTGATGACGTGACGTGTGCTCTTCTGAGTTCTTCCTGCAGGTCTGTGTCTCTGTTCCTCTCAGAAACCGTTCTGAACATCTGGTAGTTACAGGCTCTAGTTCAGAGACGAGTTACATATTCTTGTGCTCAAGGGTGGAGGTTGTTCAGTGTTCCTTTAACGCTTCATAAACTCCCATGTGCCAGAATAGTCAGTAACAATCCATTGGGATTTTTATCTTTAATTTGCAGAAAAAGCAGCTCTGAACTTGCAGAAGAAATGCAAAGGAGGAGAGGAGAGATCCCAAACCCACAGATGGGGACCACAAAGCAAAGTCTGAAGGAAACAACTCCGTCTAATAAGGATGATGGAGAATCTTGTTCCTTTCCCTCTAGAAGCACATCGTCATTTGTGGAGTATGACAACGTAGCTGCTGATGCTGTAGTTATGGTATGTTTGCTTCTGAATGTCTTTGCATTTCTGAGCTGTGAGAAACAACGAATTAGTCGCTTCCAGGTGAGCAGGGGGGCATGCTGTGTTCAGGTTCTGAGAGACTGATCTGCTGCAGGAAATGGTTTCTGACTGGTGCATGTCTAGGAAACTTAAAGGGGAAACAAAGCAGCCTTCTCTGTGCACGTCTATCTATGAGCATTTTGGGTTCTCGGGAAGTTGTAGCCCATTTTTCTACTTGTGCAGAAGTTGCAGAAGGTTTGCATCTACGTATGCTTATACTTGCTTGCAAATGCGCTCTGTTATGAGTAGCCTTTTCTTTTTCTATTAGGCTCCACATAATGAACCATCCAAGAAACCTCCTCATTGTGCTGAAGATCAAGAGAAGGAAGAGGAGCCAACCAAAAGCTCAGAGTATTTTTTCAGTGACATCTTCATGGAAGTAGATGACCCAGAATAGTGAACTGGCTTTATAAAAATGTTGGGATCTTTGTGCAACTAAATAAAAAGCTATTATTTTTTAGGAAAATGTTGATTGTTTTCATATTAACTATGCCAAATTTAGCATCAATTACTGTTAGTAACTTCCATAAGGATGGAATCATTTTCTTCTACATGGATGTTTTCAGAACGTGGACATAAGCTAAACAACTCCATTGGTGTCATTGGACCAGAACAGTGGCTGCAGGATTAATTTTCACTTGTTTGGATTTTGATAATAAGTGCACATTGTCTTCCAGAAAAGTGCAATGCAAACAATGCTTATTCTTGTGACGAGCTGCTCCTTTGGATTTAATGCTGAAGACTGCGGTACTGGTTGTACAAGTTCTTTACTTCTTTTTGTGAAGTATGCTGTATTAGTGTGTTAGGAAGAAAAAACGAACCTTTTATTTGCAGAGTAATCTCTGTAGATCAGGCTGCAAACAAGGAAAGTACTGTCATAAACACATAGTTCTGTTCAGCACTGCGGGTATTTTTATTAGCATCTCCAAATTATGTATTTTTGTATTGAAGAAGACTTGCATAAACTAAAAGACCCTAGCCTGAAAAGCCCAATGACTTTAGCTCCTTTAAAATGTATAGAGGAAAAACCTGGATAACATTTCATTTATACAATGATAGTCTTTGGAACTGTCCCATTGGAGTGATAGGAAGAGTTAATGTTTCTCAGTATAAATGCCAGTTTCCTTCTGTTGCGATTCAACCCAGCAGGAAGCTCAGCACCACACAAAGTGGGATGAAGGAGAACAGAAGTTGTGGGTTGAGATAAAAACAGTTTTCTAAGACAGAAAAGGAGAACGAAGACAAACATGCGATAACATCAACATCTCTACAGCGCAACTACTTATCGCTCAACACCCAGCTAACAATACAGCTGCCTGCTGACTGATGCCCTGCTAGCAACTCAAGGTCTCACTGCGTGCCAACTGATGCCCTGCCAACTGCAAGCAGCAGCCCCTGCCCACATCTTTACAGCCTTCTGCATCATGTCGTGTGGTGTGGAATAAAGCCCTTGCTCCGTCCAGACCAGCTGTCCCGGCTCCATCCCGTGTGGTGGCGCTTCCCGACTGAGCCGTGGGACTGCAACCATCTCTCAGCAAGAACCACATTTGTGCTGTCAGCGTTGTCTCAGCTGGAACCAGGACAAATTCTGCATTGAAAACAAAGGGGTCAGATGCTGCTGCTGCTTCTTTCTGCACGTAGGTGTGTGTGTCTGCAGGGATGTCCTTTGTTGCACTTATTCAGAGCAGCGCAAACAACTGAATCTAACCACAGTGAGCTTGCTTGAAGGATTTGCTACTTGGAGGCAGCTGTATTTGAAGCATTTTCCTCGTGTTTCAGGTCTGCTTGCTCGGAAGAGCTGTGCGCCGGGATGTGGACGGGAGTCGTGCCGGCTGTCTAATGGCCGGCGTGCTTTCTGTTTGCAAGGAAGCTGTGGCGTCGTGTAGGTGTAAATGCTGTGAATCAAGTCTGTTCTCCGAGCTGCGTCCGTCCCGCTGTGTCTCCCTTTCCTGGCGCGGGTGGCGGCCCGGCCCCTCCGTGCATTGTCTGCGTTGTGGGGAGTGCTGTGCCCGGTGCCGTGCCGCCGTGCTGTGCCGTGCCGCCGTGCTGTGCCGTGCCGCCGTGCTGTGCCGTGCCGCCGTGCTGTGCCGTGCCGCCGTGCTGTGCCGTGCCGCCGTGCTGTGCCGTGCCGCCGTGCGCCGCCGTGCCGCCGTGCGCCGCCGTGCCGCCGTGCGCCGCCGTGCCGCCGTGCGCCGCCGTGCCGCCGTGCGCCGCCGTGCCGCCGTGCGCCGCCGTGCCGCCGTGCGCCGCCGTGCCGCCGTGCGCCGCCGTGCCGCCGTGCGCCGCCGTGCCGCCGTGCGCCGCCGTGCCGCCGTGCGCCGCCGTGCCGCCGTGCGCCGCCGTGCCGCCGTGCGCCGCCGTGCCGCCGTGCGCCGCCGTGCCGCCGTGCGCCGCCGTGCCGCCGTGCGCCGCCGTGCCGCCGCGCTCCCCCCTCTAGCAGGTAGGCTGGGCCGTGCCGCCCGGCTCCCCTCCGGCCGCCTTAGCGCCCGAGCGCTGCTCCTCGGCGTCCCCGAGTGAACCCTCCGGCGCTGTGCGGAGCCACCCGCAGCCGCCGTGCCTCGTTCGGGGAGTCGGCGCACCGCCACCTGCTGCCGCCTCCTCTGTGCGGCAAATCTCCGCTGCTGATGCTTCGTGCGGGATGAGCTTCAAGGGTTACAGGAACTGCTCTGGGACTCCTCTATGCATATATATATACGTGCCACGGTTGGCTATAGGGGTGTGTTTAGGTACACGTATGTAAACATGTGGAATAGCAAGTCATACGTGCGCATGTGTTTGCATCTGCAAACAAACAAGCACAAAAGCAGCAGCTGAATAAATGCGTTTACTCTGCTAAGCTGTCGGTGGATTTGCGTTGGTGTGAGCACCTTTCAATCTCAACATCCAAATAACTCTCTGTAGAACACTTTATTTTCACTTCCATTTTTAGCTGCCGTGTATTTGGGCAGCAGTTTGCAATGAGACTCAAGACAGGGAAGGTGGCTCTGTTCCACGAGCCCACCTGTGTGCGGTGGGAGCGCATTTACAGGCACGAAGGGCTGTGAGGTGTTCAGCAGTCGGAGACAAGAATCACGTGCAGGGAGTAACAGTGCAAACACGAGAGTGCGTGGCAGTGTGTGATGAAGGTCTGGCCGTCTGTTTGCTGTTGGCCCTTCTGGATGTCAGGACAGCCAGACAGGTTGTCCTTCATCATGTGCACTGTGCTCTAAGGATTGGCTCTTACGGCTGCTTTGGTTGGGCAGCAGTAATTCACTGCGCTCATTAGGATCTCAGCATCAGTCTGTAACTTCCACTTCTTGGTCCTGCTTTGAGTTCCTAGGAGCCCTCGCACTAAGAGCAGACTTTTATAGACCCGACTGGTGCAGAGGCAGCTTTACAGGAGGAAAGTGTGTCCGTTCGCTTGCGTTCTGGGCATTAATTAATGAAGGGGCCACAAAGATACAGCGCAACTGACAGGTTCAATCCTGCATGGAGCCATTTCTGCCTGTGTTCAAAACCTATTTTGTCCTATTTCCAGGTGAATATTTACTGCCAGCAGTGTGAGGAGAAGCCGAGTGTGCTCAGAGGAAACAGGCTGACTGAATAAGGGGGGACAGTGCCATCTGTGTGCAGTGCTGGAAGGTGGGCCAGCTGCCGCTCAGACACACAGTAACACAGAGTGCTGTGACAGAGTTGGACAGGGATGGACTTTCACAGGACAGCAGCTCTAAGTGCTCTTGTGAGGGACTGAGATCAGGGTTTTTCTCAGGTGTGTGACTGCAGTCGCTGTTCAGTCCATCACAGGGTGATGCAGTCAGACTCCTGGGACTGAGGGGCAAGAAGGGCTTCCTTGACAAAGTCCTGGGCAACCAAAACGCTTTGAATGCGGAGCGCCTGTGCATGTGTTTTCATGCCGTTTGCCCTTCACATTGTGGTGCCTCTCTGTGGTTCAGAGCTAAGCAAACCAACCTGCAGCACTTGCTACTTCCTAGGGTGACCCTAATCCTACCTGTTCACCTGTTGGATATTAAGTCTCCAGGTTCGGGGGTTTGTTTGTCTTTTGGATTAGGCTTTCCTATCTCCTAAATGAGAATTAGACAGGACTGATTTTTCTCACGCTGCAGTTAATGCATCTTGCAATGCACGCTGCACTTATACTTTGCAAAGAAGTTACATAGGTCATTAACCTTCCAGCACAGGAGGCACAGCAGCACTTCATTTGAGTACCCAGGATTTATTTTGCAAAGTTCCATTTGTGAAAGGCAAACAAAATGCACAGCAGTAAGTTAACAAAACCTGAAAAACAGAGTTTGAACATCAGAAATTGCTGCAGTCAAAGCCATCTGAGAATCCAAGTCTCCAGGAAACAAGTAAAGCAAATCCTCTCCAGGACTGTGCCCTGGGGGCTGCATTGGTGCAATGGCTGTCAAGCTTGAGGCTATTCTGCGGCGCAGAAGCAGGCAGTGGTATGAGCTGTGCTTTCCTGCCAGCTGTGCTGAAGCTGGGATTGACGTTTCAATCTCTTGCAGGTAGGAGACTTGGTGAGCATTATTGCTATGCCACCAAAGGAGCTGAGCCCCTGGTGGAGAGGCAAGCGTGGCTTTCAGGTAGGCACACGCTTCTGACTAGAGAGCCCAACTTCAGTAGAGTCTGGAATCTCAGCTTGGAGCTGCTCTGCCTGCACAGGATGGCTTCCGGATGCAAACGGTTGCCCTGTGTCGGTGTCAGAGGACCTTCCCTTTGGCTCTGGGCTGGGGCTAATGCCCAGCTGTCTTTTTGTTCTTGTTACAGGTTGGATCTTTCCCTGGTGAGTGCGTGGAACTCATCAGCGGAAAGGTTCCCGAGTCCCTGGTCGCTTCATTGCCAAAGCCAGGTACACATGTTACATTTGACAATGCGGGTTAGTAAAATGGGGTCAGAGCGTGGCTTTCAGGGGGTTGGTTAATGCCCGAGTTGAGCAAGATTAGCAAGGATGACTGCATTAAGGTCCATGGGAACACGGAGAGATCTGGCCCAATCCCACTGTGTTTATTCCTGGGCTTGGGGAAGTCACAGAATCCTCCTGGAATGGCTTGGGCTTGGAAGGTGCCTAAAGGATCATCCTCAGGCTCCAAGGCCCCTGCCTCAGTCTGGGTGGCCAGCCTCTGCATTTTGTAGGAGACGAGAGCAGGGATGGGGAAAATCCGTTCCTGCGTGTCCTTGTTGGGAATGTTCTTCCCATTGTTACGTGCTCTGCCTCATCCAACCGATCCAAGCCTGAAACGAACTGGTTTCTCTGTTTTGTTGCGCAGTGCCGAAGAAACGGGGCAAGCTCCCACCCTTCCTTCGTTCGGTGGTGAAGGCCCGCCCCAGGAGATCGGAGCAGCCGGAGCCGGAGAAGGAAGGGGTGTTTGGGTGTGACCTGGGGGAGCACCTTCTCCGCTCTGGCCGTGATGGTAAGGAACAGCCCATTGCTGAGATCTTCCTCGGTTGGGCATCTGAAGATGATAGGTCGTGGCATTTCTGGAAAGCCAGGAAGACATCTCTGTGCAGTTTCCTCACAGCTGTCTCTGCCAGCTTTCTCCTCTAAGGAGGAAGCAAGCAGTGGCCCGTCTGGGCTTAGTTGAATGGGATGGGAGAAGAGCACGGCCTGAAGCAGAACTTGAGTAAGAAGCTGAGCTAACCGCTGGCTCTTGTTCTGTAGTCCCCCAGGTCCTGCAGAGCTGCGCCGAGTTCATAGAGCAGCATGGCGTGGTGCGGGGGATCTACCGCCTGTCCGGCGTGGCGTCCAGGATCCAGCGCCTACGGTAAGAGTGCTGCGACTGACACAGCTGTCAGCAGGGGCACGTGCCATGCTGCGGGCGTTCAGAGGAAGCCCTTCCTTGTCTTGACTGTATTTGGTGTGGCTTTGGACTTGCTTTCCTCTTTCTCAAAGCCCTCTGCCCAATCCTGTGTCCTTCTCTGCAGCCATGAATTTGAGTCGGAGCAGGTTCCCGAGCTCAGCGTCCGTGACATTCACAGCGTGAGCTCCCTATGCAAGATGTACTTCAGGGAGCTCCCAAACCCTCTGCTGACCGAGCAGCTGTATGCCAAGTTCTCGGTAAGCTCAGGGCAATGTCTTGGAAATGACACGTACCTCTTCCCTGGGCATCGTGGCTGATGGTTGCAGCAGTGCCCCAGCTCCGAGGTCTTATTTCTGTTAGCCCCACGAGGCATGTCTTTGCCACCTCCTGCCTCTGGCTGATGCCACTTCTGGTGGTGCCAGGAGGTGCTTACTTAAACTATACACGACGCTTGCGAGAATTCCCTTCCCTTTGCTATTCCCGCCTGGTGTCTGAATCCCTTCCTGCCTTTTTCCAGGACACTGTTTGCGCAGCTACAGAGGAGGAGCGGCTGCTCAGCATGCAGGACGCCATCCAGCAGCTGCCCGCTCCTCACTACAGGTCAGTGCTGCGCTCGGTCTGCTGAGCTCAGCCCTGCTGCCTTTCAGAGGGCCATGATGCGATTCCAGGTGTTGCCTCACGCTGGCAGCATCATGCCTGTGCACGCTGAAGCGGCTGAAGGCTGCGTCGGGTTGGTTGACTGGGTCAGTTCCTTGGCATGGGGGCACGGTTGGTGCAGCCGATGGCTGCGGCTGTGCTGTGCTGGGGCTTGGTGCTGCAGCGTGGTGGCACTGGGAATGTTTTACCTACTTCATATTCAGGGACGGTAGCAATGACAACAACCAGCATGAAGTGAGGTTTGTTTTGTGCGCTGCAGCACGGCTTGCTTTTTGGTGCTGAACATCTGCCCCTCTTGTTTTCCAGGACGCTGGAGTACTTAATGAGACACTTGGCGTCTCTGGCCGGGAACTGCTCCGTCACCAACATGGGTGCTCAGAACTTGGCCATAGTGTGGGCTCCAAACGTCTTAAGGTAAACTTCTTCTTCCGTTTCAACACGATGCTTAGTTCTGCTCTCCCCCAACCTCCAGGGGCACAATTTCTAGATGACAGTTTCTAGTCACTTGTTTAGCTGGGACTGCTGTGTCCCTGATGATCCAGGAGAATTTCGTCAGTGGCATCGCTGATTGCCCACTGCGGAAGTCTCCTGAGCCCAGTTTGACAGTTTTTGGCTACAGAAATTCAGACTGGGGGAAATGATCTTGGGGAAATGACTTGTAAGATCTGCCTTTTCTTCAGATCCCAGCAGAGCCAGTCTGCCTCCACCTACGGAGAAGCTGCCTGCATGGAGCTGCAGACACAATCGACTGTGGTGGAGTTCATCATTAGCCACACAGATGTCCTCTTCAGCTCCAAATCCACACCAGCCGTGGGAGAGGGAGCAGGTGAGTGTCTTCCTCCATTAGCTTGATGTTGATCTGACACCTTGATCCAAGCTGCCTTGGATCTTCTCCAAGACCTTTGAAAATGCTCTTACTGTTGAAGAGACAGCAGGCTTCTGGGCTTAGATTAGAATATGGTGCCCAGTTCCTGGGTCCTGAGTGTCCAAACCCATAACTTACATGGAGAAAACCATCACTGCTGTTAAGATGTTTTGCAAGAAGGTGAAGCTTGATAGAAGTGTGGCAGCAAAGCTTTCTGAGTTCCCAGTCCGCTAGTTTTTCTAGGGTTTTTGTTTGCCTGTTATGATACAGTGAGCTGCTCTTAATTGTGGCTGTGTCCTTTGCCACGAGCATACCTCTAGAGCACACGGTTCTTTTGAGCTCCTCTTCTTCCAGTGGCTCGGATAAGAAAGTCTGAGAGAAATGCAGAACTGGGATGGCTGTGCTGCTGCTTTCTGATCCTCCCTCTTACCTGTGGTTTCCCCTTGCAGGGCACAGCTCTCTGGCCGAGCCCAAGATTGTGTGGGATTCTCCTCCTGCCACAAAGCTGCTCACGCTGCAGGAGGCACAGGCAGAGAGGAGAGGACAGAGCAGCTCTCCCACGGCGACGCAGAGCAGCGATGTCGAGGTGGAGGAAGGACCCACAGCTGATCTGAGGATCTTCCACACAGTCCTTGATTTTCCATCTGAAAGGTAAAGAGGACTTCCCTTTCCAGCCCCTGTCATCATTGGTCGGGTGGGTTTTATTGGTTCATTTTTTGTCCATTTTATATATATGAGCCTGCCAGCTCCTGTCCTTTCCGGCTGTGGAGCCTTTGCTCCTATGCTGCGCATCTTGCTTGCCATGGTTGAGAGGAGTGTAGCCAGCAGGACTTGAGGGTTGAGCTGTAGGAATGGAAGCGTCCTCTGCAACTGTTGTCAAGGGCTTGGAGCAGCTCTTCCCTCACCCTGCACCACGACTGGCAGCATGCTCTGTTTTCTCTCTCCAGACCAAGCGTGCCCAGCACGAGGAAGCAGTCACCAGCTGGCAGTTGGCGTTCCTGCTTCTGCCTGGGCAAACCATCCCCTGCAGCTGAACGCCAACTGCAGAGCAGTGCCAGGGAGCCCTCAGAAGCAGAAGTGTTGGTCCTGGCAGGTAAGGGTGCAAATCCAGCTTTCAAAACACTGCTTGTCAGCAGCACAGGTAGGATTCATGCTTTCAGTGGGCTTCCACCTGATCCTCTCCAGGACTGTGTCCTAAAAGGAAACAGATCAGAAAGGTGAGCTCTTCCCCCCTTGGAGCACCCACCCACGTAACGTCCATGTAATTTCTAAGGATGCTGCCCAGACAAAGACTGAGGATGCTTCAGGAGAAGACCTTCCTTGCTAAGCCAAACAGAACAAGTAAGGTACCAAAAGATTTAGAGCTAATCTAAACCTTAAAGCATATAGGACCTTACAGCATCAGCCTTAAAGCGTAGAAGCATGACCAGCAGGTGGAGGGAGGTGGTGCTGCCCCTCTACACTCCTCTCACTGAAACCCCATCTGGAGTACTGCATGCAGTTCTGGAGCCCTCAACACAAGGAGGACCTGGGGTTGCTCAAGCAGGTCTAGAGGAGGGCCATGAAGGTGATCAGAGGGGGCTGAAAGCACCTCTACTATGTGGACAGGCTGAGAGGGATGGGGCAGGTAGCAAAAGAATGAGGGGAAATGGCTTTAAACCAGAAGAAGGTGGATTTGGATATTTTGACTACTGTGAGAACTGTGGGTACAATGCTTGACAGACTCATTGTAGTATAATAAGCTTGAATTACTTACAAGTCATTAGAAGTCCTCTGAATTAAGACTGAGAAAATATCACAGACTTGAAGAGAAGCACTTTTTCCCCTTGTAGGTAGATTGTTCTCTTTATTCCCTGTACCTAAAAAGAAGTAACAGTGACTCCACAGATGATCTCTCCTAGATAAAACTTACATTTTACATCTATTCTTACTGAAGTTATACAGAAAGCTTGGAATGCCATTGTTGACATTAGTACAGCATCTCCAGAAGCGCTCAGTTCAGCTTTCCTCATTTATTTCCAGAAGTTACAGGAATGAATTTATTTCTTTAAGTATTTGTGAACTGTAATTCCCCAAACTTGCTTGGTTCTCTGAGCCACGTGTTGATATTTTCCACCTCTTAGTGAAACATTTCACTAATGTGAGTTAAGCCAGCATGTGACATCTGTTGTTCGTCCATAAGTTTCTGTTTTGAGTCTGCCTGGACTTCCAGAGACCAATAAGGATTTTAGCATGGTAGAACAGAACATAGAAATAACATAGAAAGGCTGAGAAGACACAATTAAAGGAGAAAAAAGAATAAATCTGAACGTTTATTACCTCTGATGTTAATGCTGAGAGACTCTTCTCCTGTTGTGAAGCACAGAAAGCTCTGTTGCACAGTCTTCATCGAGGCGTCCCAGCTGCAAGAATAAGACTGAGGAAGCAGCTTTCAAGTCATCTCACAGCCCAGTCTCACCGTGATAGTGCTCTGCTATGCAGCAGTCAGTAATTAGCCATGATTTCAGATGCTTTTCTAAGCAGTTAGTGTTATGGCTACCTATTACAAGGAGCAAACAGAAAGAGCCATCCAACTTCAGCAACTAGTCCCTCTGTGGCAACAGGTTCTGAGCTCTGAATTCAAGTACAAAACCTGTCAGCAGATGAGACTTTTGACTAGAGCAGAAGTGACGCTTCTGTCTCCTCTTCATCACTAGTTACACGGCATGCACAGCACAGCTGTTCTGCAGAGAAACAGCGCCACCCAGTGACCAACGGCAGCCATTGCCTGCAAATACACGGCAACTTCCCAGTATCTGCAGCAACCATCTCCCCACACGTGCACTTACTGAACCAGTGAACAGCATCAGAAGGACCTTGCACGAGACAAGGGTGACTTAACAGTTGTTTAACTGCAGTCCGCTTCTTTGGGTCTACCTAGTGGGCAGAAACACTCGAGCTGTTACTTACAGCACTGAAAAGAACTGGAGACAATTCTTCTATTCCTAAGAGCTTCGAGGTGCCCAGAAGCACAAACAGAAACCAGCAGTATTTCATCACTTCACCTAAAGGAAGGTCAAACACCTGAGCTGGGAAGAGCAGTTACAGAACCTGTGGTTACAGCAAACGTTCCACGAGCACTTTGTATTTATGAGACTGCCCAGATAGAGCTCAAATGCACACTGAGTGTGTTCAGCTTTCTTTATGAGACATCTGTTGTTTACAGACCGGTTTTAGTTCTACAGCACAATTAAGAACAAGCAAGCTGCTTGAAGACTGTTTAATTACTAAAATAGTAATTATTTCTATTACCTGTAACTAGTACCATGTTTTTATTTGAGAATTTCAGCACAAGGCAACGCTCACCTTTTCTTCATGGCATGGAACAATTTAACTTGTTCAAACACTGAATAATTTCCAGGTACTCCACCAGTGTTTTGAGCTCCTGCAACAGCATCTTGTAGATCCATCTGAACAGAAGCGGCTCTTTTTCCTGTAGCAGTTGGTGAACTCGCAGGGTACTGCGAGGTGAAAGCCATTTGGGAGCAGCGTATCTTCCTCTCTGCAATAAAACAGTTTAATGAAAATGAAATAACTAAAATAAAAGAGGATTTAGAATGAACCTTGAACAACTATTTGGATGGTGCTGACATCTCTTTACTTTCCAAACGTAGGAACAGACATATGCAAAATCAGCCTTAAGAATCACTTGAATAAATTCAATGGTGAAATGAAGATGTGCTTGGCTGAGGGCAATGCTGGAAGGCAAACTGCTCACAGGAGCTGCAAAATGCATGAGATCACACCAGACATACTTTGTTCTGACCACAGTTGTGGCACATAGTCCTTCAGCATTCCCAACATGAAATGATGTGGAGCATCACAGAAACACTGCGCACAGACACGATGACCCTGATTAGATTCAAGCAGCGGGCTTAAAACAAGTCAGAGTTTTAGATTCCAGGACATTTCAGGGTCTATAATGTGTGAAATTCAGTGACACAACAGTGCCCAGGTGCCTGCGTTTCAAGCAACCTTCAGATCACAGCCACGTAAGATAAAAGCAAATTCAGTGCAGAAATAGCAAGCCTGTATCTTAATACCCGTAAGATTATCCACTTTTTTACTGCAGTCTGATTAAGTTCTAAAACTTGCTCATCCCAGTTCACTTACACAAGTTCCACCAATTCAAGCAATGCAGCTCTGAGATCCTGTGTATGTGAGGCAGGTAGAACTGAACAGTGCAGAAATGATCTCTGACAGCTCTAAGAGCTCCATTCTGCTTGCAAACTCTCAGTCCAAAACTATTCACAACTCTAAGGAAACGAACACCTGAAGCAGTTGGATCATCTGCCATGTGCCGCGTTCGGCTTCTTGGCATCATGATGAACACAAAGAGTTTTCTGCTGCCCTGCAGAAATGGACAAAGTCCTGCTCACAAATGGACCAAGTTTCAGTGTACAGACAGGCCTTTCTACCCACAGCTCAGCATGTTCTGCCATCTGAACAGCAAGGCCTCTTGTCAAGCTCAGCTATTTCCCTTCTCAGTGTATTCTAGCACAACTGATACCCAATGTTATCCTCCTGTAGAGTGCCATCGTATTGTCATCGTCCAAAGGAAAAACCCACACAGCAGAGCATACAGCAGTACACCCATGCTCCAAATATCCGCCTGAAAAACAAAAAGACAAGCTTACAAACCTGAAGCACCCAAAATGGCTTACTGACAGATTGCATTGTCTGTCCTTGCCAAAGCCCACACACAGCCCATGAAAAGCTGGCTCTTTCCCTCAGCAAAAAAAACCTTACAGTCCCAGAGAAAGCACGTAACCCTCATTCAATTGTTCTTCCACTCAACTTAGAGCGCTACTAAAACCAGTATCTTCATCTTAGCTCATCACACTGCTGCAGTTCCTTTGACCAGGATTTCACTGGCACAAATGAAATCAAAGCCATCACAAGGGATTTAGCACAGTTGTGTGTTACTGGCTACGAGAGCTGTCAGCACAGTCACCTGTAAGGCTTTGCTGCTGTTCTACTGATGTATAGGCACAACAAGGTTCACACACCTCACAGTGCCAATCTCTGAAGCTGCTGTTTTGTAGAGCCCCAAAGCAGTCGCTTGAGACAGTTCAGGATCAGCCAGAGACAAACCAGCCAGCTGTGT
Source organism: Excalfactoria chinensis (assembly GCF_039878825.1). Classification (NCBI taxonomy): domain Eukaryota; kingdom Metazoa; phylum Chordata; class Aves; order Galliformes; family Phasianidae; genus Excalfactoria; species Excalfactoria chinensis. The sequence goes on along the minus strand of NW_027315570.1, from coordinate 593,056 downwards.
GAACTGAGACCAATTGCACTTCTCTAGTCTGCGGCCACTGACAGCTTCTGAGAGCTACCAAGCAATGCAGCCTAGCAGAATCCAGAAGGGAAACCAAGAGAGCCTACCTGAGCTCCACTGCGTTTAAATGCTCCGTGCAGAGGGGAGGGAAAGAGGGTAAAACAAACACCGGTCTACATACCTCTGAGCCAGTATCCACTTTGCCCTGGATTAGCTCTGGTGCTGAAGAAGCTGGGCTTCCACAGCATGTGCTCAGGCGGTAATCAAGGCCTCCCTGGAATAACACAAAGAATAGAGAGAAACATTGGCTTTAACAGAGTTGATGTCTTCTGGGAATAACACTCCAGAAGCCTCAGAGGCTTCTTCTCCTGTGTATATTTTCATTCATCTGACATTTTGCTTTCATTCAATGTGACCTCACTAAGCAAGTATTGTCTAAGACCGTGAGTATCACGTAAATGTGCAGATCTCAAGCTGCTCACTTATCCAGTGCCCTTGGCATGATGCGTCTCTGGCCGCGTCGTCCCCTGGGATATGTAGTTCTCCTCCAAGAGCTGAGTACTCGGGATGCTGCCATTCCACAGAACTGGAGCATGAACCTTCCACACTTCCGCATACCCTCTGTTACACTTGCACATACCCTCTGTTACACTTGCACATACCCTCTGTTACACTTGCACATACCCTCTGTTACACTTGCACATACCCTCTGTTACACTTGCACATACCCTCTGTTACACTTGCACATACCCTCTGTTACACTTCTGTGTGCCATTAACAACTACACTTTCTTATACCACCAAAACAGTTTGCCACTCTTTGTACCCTCAGTTAATGATTCATACTGCACATGATGTCATGATGTAGAATATTGACAGCAACAGCACAAAACCACGACAAACCTCTTTGTAGAAACTATTGCTGAAGAAAATTGTTTTTGCCACAGAAGTGGCTGTAACAGAACAACAGGGACTACTTGTCACCTCCACAAAGACTGCACTAGTACCTTCTCTTCAACCTAAGGAAGTAACTACATCCACACGGCTGATTCAACCCACCACTGTGCTGCTTTATATGAGAATGGCTGAACGATCTGCTTACGGTTACCCAAAACTCACTGGAAAAACTCTAACCCCGTCATTCCACACGCAGAAGGAAGTCAGTCTACACAAATGACTTACAAGGCTCTGCGTGTTTGATGACTGCTGCTCCAAAAGTAATGCCTTCTATTTTGTTATGTCGGCCCACAACGTCAGAGGTGGATGTTGGCGGGATGGCAGCAGAGGTTGAATCTTCACACCAACGTTCTGCTGGGGCCATATGACAGACGGCAGCAGAGGGCCAGTATGACAAGATGGCATCTGACGTGGAAGCGCGTACGAAGCAGAAACGAGTTGCTGAATTCCTGCATGCAGAAAAACCAGCACCCAACGACATTGATCAACTCTTGTGGAGCACAAAGAGTAGATGTGAGCACGGTGAGGTGGTGGATGCCGTGTTTCTGCAGTGGTGACAGATGTCACCTCTGCTGGTGCAGATTTATATGAGGGTGGTACGCAGGCCCTCGCTCGTCACCAATGAGAATGCATTGCTAATGGTGGTTACCATGCTGAAAAACGGCGCTTGGCCATGGAGCATTATGCTCTACCAAGTGATCCATCAGTTGTAGTTTGCACAGGAATAAACAGGAGGCATTACTTTCAGAGCAACCTATGCAGCACGCACAACGATGCGAAATGGAAACATTTCATTAAACGACAATTGCCACGATTTTCAAGCGTGGGTGCTGAATGAAACCCCTGAGCGATTCTTAAAGGGCGGAGGAAGAAATGAAGCACGTCTGGTCAGCTCCAAGACAGAGCTGCGTTCTGGGCTTGACACAGACATCAGTGCCGACTGAGCTCTCTCCTGTAACAGACAGGCTTACGAGACAAGCCACCAGCTGCAGGCTGGGCCTAACAGATGCCTCACGCCCTTAGCAAGGCACAGCAGGCGGGGCTGAGTCAGAGTCAGCACCCGAGTCAGCACCCCCCCACCCAAGTCCCGTCCTGCACAGCTCGGCTACGACGAGCAACGCGGTACCGGCACAAAGGTGAGGCAGGAGGGCCCGCTCTGCTGCGTGCCCCTCGGGGTGACTCGGGTATCCGGGCCGTGCCTGGACCGCCTCTATGGGCAGGAAGGGCTGCTGTGTGCGGGCGGCTCCCTTACCGCCCAGGCAGCCCGCCGGGAGACCCTCACGGCCCAGCCCGCGCTGCGCCCCTCCCCCAGGGGGCCGGTCTTACGCACCGCCGCCGTTACAGACCCGACGAGCCCCGCTCCAGGCTCCTCCTTCAGCGCCGGGACAGCGAGGCGGGCGGCGGGGCCGGGACAGACGGCAGCAGCCCACGGGAGGCCCACCGGGCCGAGGTCCGACCGGGCCGAGGTCCGACCGGGCCGAGTTCCGACCGCGGGCCCAGCGCGCACCGAACCCGCCGCGCAGCGACGCTCGCAGCCTCTCGCCGCGTCGCCCGGAAGTGACGCCCTAGTGGCGACGAGCGGAAGTGACGCACTCTCGGAGCGCCCGCCGGAAGCGGCGGCATCGCGGCGTGGCGCTAGCCAATGGGCGGCTTGTGGCAGCGCTGAGCTTCGTGTCACTGAAGGACGTGCAGCAAAACGTGCGCTTTCAAACCATGCGCTCTTCAAGTCATGGTTCTTTGTCTGTCAGGTGTCAGAAGCTGAAAGGCTTTCATACGTGGGGAATAACTTCAGCAGCGGAGCCATGACATGCAGCTCCCTGTGCAGGTATGGGGAGCTGGCCACACTGTGCGAGAAACAAGAAGGTGAAAGCAGAGGAGCTGCGCAAATGAAATGGCCTTGTAGCCTTCTGTCAAGGTGACTGGTGAGTTCTCATTGAGGCCGTGGTGCGAATGGGGAGGAGCTGGGCAGCTGATGTCATCTGGCAGCCGCACCATTTTGCACGCTGCTTCCTCGGGAGCTGTGATCTTACACATAAGCGGAGTTTAGATCTGCTGGAGGAGAAGAGTGAGAAGGTGTCTGCACGGAGCTGAAACCTGGGCACAACAGCATTATTCCTTCTGAGCTGCCAAGATCAGTACCAGGAAACCAGGGGGTCGTTGGTCACCATTGAACTTCTGGGCCACAGTCCGGAGGTGCTGTATGAATTAAGAACTTGTCTGTGCCTCGTGCTGTAATGGGAAGCCTTGGTGAAATCACCAGTTGTCACACGTGCTGGTTTTAGAAGGTGACCTTTGTAGCCTCGAGGCAGCTCCCATGAATTCCTAAGAACTATTTTGCGTGGGGGATCGTTCCCATCCTCTGGTAGAAGAACCTCTTGTATCAGTGGAAACCAAGTGTAAGATCATCTTACTTTGTCACGGCTAACCTACAGAGCTCTGAAGTACATTTGGTGTGTGTGTCAGGCTCCTGTTAGTGAGTGCTGTGCCCCGTGGACGCGCTACATTTGTCCTGCAGTGTTTGCTCGTGGTTTATCTCTACTCTGACCACGGGGGTTACTTAAAGTAGAAGTGGGGTGACACAACGTAAACAGAACTGCAGAAACTGCTAAGACGAGGTGCTTCCAGCCATTTAATGTCCTTGTGCTGGTTCTTTTGAAAGGGTCGTGATATAGATTGTTAAATTTTTCTCTCCAAATACAAACTGGATGATGTTTAAAGGTCCAACTCTAAGGATTCTGTGAGTCTGTTCTATGATTCTGTGGTGAGGAGCAGCACAGACTATTTGGGTTTGCTCCTCTGAAGTGTGAAATGAAAAATGACTTGCTAGAAATTAACCTGTTCTATAGATTCCAAGTTAATTTTTCTCAGCTCTGAGACTGTCAATGGTTATCATTTGCACTTGTTCTCCCCAGGTATTTTCTTGGTGTTTTAAACAAGGATCCTGGGCAAATGGAAGTCTATAATGCTGAAATATTCAACATGCAACCTTTACTGTCAGGTAGGACAGTTCTGTATTTAACCCTGGTGCCGAGGTCACAATGTCTTGGAAATATGTATGCATTCAAAACCGACTAATTGGCTACTGACAGCATTGCCCTGTTTCCTCCTACTCTTATTTCTGCTGTGCCGCCTTAGAATGAGGGAAGGAGGATACATCACTCTGTCCACGCCTGGGGAGCAGTATGGAATGAAAAAAGGGAGAATGAAGCAGAATCACAGCTGATAGTCACGGGAAGAGTGAAGCAGAGAGCTCGGGTGTGGGAGGGTGGAAATACCAGAGTTAGAAATAGAGTTGTCACTGCTTAGGATAATTGCAGCCCTTCTCCTGCTGAGGGAGGCTTGGAAATAATCAAGTTAGTAGACTGAGTCGTTCACTGAAAAAGAAAACAGCTTTTCCCCAGCAGAACTGCTTTTTATTTCTGAATCTAGTGGAAATGATCCTAAGAATATGATCTTTAAGGAACTGTTTTCTTTTTTAGGCAACAGGAGCTTAGTATTGCTGCAACCTGTGCATTATGCTTTTAGATTTTGTAGCAAAAATTGTCCCTCTTTATTTTAGGTACATAATCTTTCACATTCAGTGTATTTTATTAACAAAATCCTGTAGAGAAGACCCTGAAGTGGTGTGCCTAGTCCTTCTGTAATTTATTAGAGCTAAAGGGGTACCCAATACATGCACTTTCCTGCCTGCTGCAAGCCAAGCATACTAATTTTTATTCTTTTGTAGATAATTTAATTCCTGATGACACAAGGGATTATCAGAATAAATCCTACAGGGAAAGGTAAGGTTGAAACCTGATATCATAATGTGCTGTAGTTATCCAGCAGACAGTGGTAAATACTTGTCTGAAACTGAGATGTTTGATTTGTTGCAGGACAAACTTGTGCAGGGTCAGCATTCTTTCTATGCACTGATGGTTTTTGAAACAGCATGTTGTTAGTGTCTAGCTTAGCAGTATGTTCCTAAATACTTTAGACTTGTCTACAGTTCCAGATAAAACATGCCCGTTTGCATTTCTTTGTCGTATGCTTTGTTTGTACCCAGCGTTATGTTTGGAATTACTTTAAAAACATACATGTAGAACAAGCGGTGGTTATCTGGGTATTCTTCCTGCATGCAAAGTGTCTTGAGTTCAGTGTGTTGTCGTTGCTTCTGTGTTATACACAGGTGGATTTGTGCATTGAGGCATTTGGTACCAGCAAGCGGAAGCGAGCTCTGAACTTGTGGTTTTTGCAGTGCAGGGGCCTCTGTAGTGCCACGTGCAGAAATGTGCTGACTGTGGTGGACAGAAAATGTGCTCACAGAGCAGCATTGTGAGCTTTCTTGTATTAGTGTTCAGGAAACTATTCTAACCTAAAAGAGCTGTGCGGTGGATTTAAGGATGTGTTCTAATAAGAAAGCTAGTCCCTGATTCTCTGGTCCTCATGCTCCCTCTTTCCTCTTCAGCCATTGCTCCTTTGTCTTAGAAGAGCTGAAGTTCCTGCCTGCTGATGAGAAGAGCAGGGACCGCAAAGCTCGATGCCTCTGGTTCCTGGACATCCTTATTAAGTTCAGCTTCCTGAAAATAATCAAGAAGAAGCGTAAGACAATTTTCAGCTCTTACCCTTTTCAGCTGCCTGCTGGGACTTGGTTTGTAGTTACCATAATAGCAAACAATGAAGCTTCCCAGAGTTACCTGTTTGATAAATGGCTACATGCAGCAGTTACAGTTCAGCTTGTTTCGTGATGAGGTTCAGTATTTCCATGCCATTGTGGAGTTTTAGATCTGCACCTACTGGGATATACGTGTGTCATTCTCTTCAGTCCTTTTCTAACTGTCATACATCAGGGTCCTGCAGTGAGATCCTATTTGTAGGAGATAAAATAGTTTACATCTGAGTTTGAGATTCCTTTTTTGCTTACAGACAGTTCCTGGTTTCTGTACCTGAAAACTTTTTATATCCATTATTTTATATAACCAGTCTTGGTGCTCACTGTGAAACCCCTTTCCATTCTAGATCCAATGGGTCCTGAATGCCCCCACATCATTAGCAGGAAGCTTATGAAGAACTTCACTGACCTACAACAATGGCGGGTAAGGAACTGTGATTGCTTTGATGTTATTGATGTTCAGAGGATGGAGAAAACAGCTTGAAGGGTCACAGAGTCATTATCAAATAGCACTGCACCAAAACGGGAACAGCAGAAGCTTCTCTTGAGTAGCAGGCCAGGCCAGGTAAAATATTCTGTTATGGCTGATGTTCATCCATGAATAATGGAAGTCTGAAACGTAACTGGGAGAGGCAGAGTCATGTGTGCTTAAACAAGCCTGTGCCTGTGAATTTAGCCAGGCTCACCAGGCTGACTTGATCAGCAAGAGTGAGAAGATTTGTAATTGTTGCTGCAGTGCCTTTTCTCAAGAATCCAACAGCCTCTGCGTAGCATAACTGCCATTGCTCAGCCATCATCTATCTGCTGTTTGCTGTGAGCTGGAGGTTAACAGAGAGGTTGAAACCGTGTGGGCCATCGAGGGTGCATTTGTTTATAAAGACTCAGACCAGGGGTGAACAGTAAAAATAAATGCTTTCAGACCTGCTCTGTGTGTTGTGTATGGCTGCAGTGGGTACCTTTAGATCAGCTTCACCTCGCTGTCATCTTGCCAGTGTGCCACAGAGACAGAAGTGTTTGTAGACAGTGATTCAGTCAAGTCTGTAAACCTGTAAACATCTCCAGAGACCTGCACTTTTGAACAGAAACATGGGCAGTTGTTGAGGAAGACCTTGAGGCCCCTGTGATCAGGGACCTGTGTTTCCTAAAGCTCTTTTTTCATGTCTCGGAAATGCTTGCCATAGCTAACTGGGGCTCCAGTTCTGTCTGCACCTGGTGGGTGGTTGTGTTTTGGGTTTGCTAACTCTCTGCTTTTCATCTGTTCTCACACTTGCTGTTCAGTGTTCAGAATTTAATCTGCGTCGCTGAAGACTAAAATTGCAGCATATGTCATTGCACTGGCTCTGCACATTAAAAACTTCCAAGCTGACCTCACTGTCCTGCAGAATGACTTGAAGCTCCACGAAAGTAGGTGAGTCATGTTTGCTTATGCCTGTTAAGATGCCTGTGGTCCTCGTGCAAGCAGTCCCTGGGGAAGAGGGCTCTGGAGCCTCTTCTGTGCCCAAACAGTACAGCGATACCCGCTGTGAGTTCCCTATGTTGCAGTTAGACTCTGAGTGTGTTGAAGTTTTATATTCAAGCCCTGCTACGTCTAATGGGGTAGTTCTATGTGTCAAAGCTTTGAAAGAGTGCTTTTCACAAACCTGCTCAGGTGCACTGTGAGGCTTTTTGTCTATCTGAAAGTGGAAAAACTTGAGGCAGGCAGCATCAAAATGGCAGAAAACCTATCCAGGTGCTACCCAGTGCTGTGTCTTGCCTGCTAAGTCATGTTGCTCCTCACTGAATCCCTTCTTTCAGCAGAGATCTGGTGTCAGCTCGGTACCAGTCTGGATGCAAGTACAGATTTGTATCTGACTGTAACTGGAAAACTAGAAACAGATTTTCTTTCTCACAGGCAGATTGTGAGCATGTAGTTGCTGTTCCTCCCCAGATGCAAGACTTTACAATTTAACTTTATAAGATTCTGCTCGCCTTACCTCCTCAGTTTGTCAGAGTCTGTTTGGATGTCAGCATAGCCCTCTGGCACTGGGAGGAGGAGCCAACTCAGTGAAGATGAATGGTGGAGAACAGTGTGCAGTATAAGCATCCAGGCAAACAATGCTTGTCATGATAGATTTTGAAGAAATTTCTTCCTAGGCTTAAATTTTCTGTGAAGAAACTACTGTTCTTCTGCCAAGTGATGTCTCTGTACTGCTAGCTGCGCGGATGTGCTTAAACCTGCAGGTGTCTGGCAGAGCCTGACAGCTCCTCTGACAGCGAGGACTCCCAGCAGACATTAGCTGATCAGGCAGCTTGTTATTGCTACCTGGGAGTGGGTCAGGTTGCCCTGTTAATAGCTGCTCAGCTGTGTGTGATTGCTGTCCCAGCCTTTTCTGTTCTGCAAGATGTGGTGACTCTAAAGACATTTGCTGCCTGACTCCACTACGTGGATCTTTCCCATCAGGGTTGTTTAGAGGTGATGCAGCTGGGAAGGAACTGCAAAAGGACAGAACTCCTTCAGTACCACTGAAAAGCATTCTAGAATATGTTGGGGCTTCTCCTAGAAGGATTTAATATCAAGATTCTGGGATAACTGGAAGTTATCGGGGCTGTTACCAGCCCTTGGTTTTGTGAGCTCTGTAGTCAGATTTGATGTAAAGATTTCTGGGCTTTGCCTCCAGTTCTGCTCTTTGTTGACTAATAGTGGCGTTAACAGTATAATCTAATGTTGGTTTCCCACCTTTTTAAAATTCTATTGCTTTGGAAGTAAGCTTTTCAATAAAAGACATGCTCTTTTTCTGCAACAAACACCAAGGTTTTTGCTTTTAAGTGCTCTACTGGAGCTGGGAGCATAGATTGTAGCGTGGTGATAAGAAAAAAGTGGGGGAAGCAGCAACATGTAGGAAAAACAAAGATGAGGCATATGGCTGTGAGGCTCTTGATTTAGCCATGGAATGATCATTGCTTATGGTGGGAGGTTTGTTTGAATAGCACCAGATATCTCTTGCCATCTGAATCTGTTTTTCTTTTAAAGACGTAATGTCAGCTGAGAGGATTCTGAGGTGTGTTCTCATGGCCCCAGATGAGGCAGGACTTTCATTTCCTTGCTGCGTTTGCTCAAACATGCTTCATTCTGTGTTTGACAAGTCTCCAGGTGTGTTCTGGCTGGTGACATCTTGATCAAGCCCTGCTCAGTACCAGTCTCATCCAAAATGTGTTTACATCTAGGACTGCTGTATTTCAGCAGTTAAGAGGAGCTGCTCTCTGTATTAGGTTCTTTCCATCCTGTCACTCATGGTATAGGATTCTGTTGGAAATACGGGCTGCTTGCTTTTTTTTTCTCCAAGATTGCTGTACACTGAGTAAGGCACCGTGGGTTTTTAATACTCTCTGGGGTGCTCGTGCCCAGTTTGGTAGTGTTCTAGCCTTTCCAGCAAGGCTCCCTGCCTTGTAGTATTTAAATACTTCCAGTTTGCGTTCTGGTGGTTGTGTTGGGATGCAGAGCAGACATCCTGCTTGCTTCTACCTCCTAGCTTCCCTCCTGAGGTGAACAAGCTATTGCTCATTTCTGCAGTGTCTTTCCCAGAAGACCACTCTACCCCACTAACACAACGTTTCTCTGTTGTTTTCCAGGTTGATGGACATTGCAAGGGCCATGCGGTTGAAGGTCTCCAAGGCAAAGGGGATGCCAGGACTTGAGAATGATCAAAATCACAAGCATGGCACCCTTTCTCTCCCCTTGCCTGTGCAGAAAGCATCAGGGAGCCAGAGGAATCGCCAAAAGATGAACTGAGAATCTGGGAGGTGTGAGCAGGGGTGGAACAGTTCCGTTCTCAACAGTTGTTCTGCACACACAGCATCATGGGGATGCATTTGCCTGTTGGATTTGGCTTTCCAGCATCATGGCACAGCCCTGTTGAAGTCTCTGTGCTGACGGGAACAGCTGTTATTTCATTAAACTGTTTACCTTTCTTACGTATTTAGAAAATGTATCAACCCTTTGTCTTTCCTCCTGTCTGTGAGGGGAGAAAGATGTACAATGTGCCAGAACGAAATCACGTTGTTAGGAATTGTAGGTGCTGTGCTGACTGCGTACTTCAGGCGGGTTTTACCCCTTTGTGACACAAATGCAGAGATCTTGGAGGTTACCCTGAGGATGGTGGCCATGCAGTTCCCTGAGAGCTGTCCCAGCACTCCACCAGGAGCTTGCCCCAAGGCAAGAATGCTCCTCATCTCTCAGCTGGACCTCCCACAGGCCGGGAAGCACTGCAGCTCATGCTGCTGACCCTTTGCTCTGTTGAGCCTGACAGTGCTGAGAAGGGCTTGGCTCTGACTGCCCTTCAGACAGCTGAGGGCTTTGCTGTACTAGTCAAGCTCAGCTCCCTCCATCTCACCTCGTTGGCCACATTCCTGTCAGGCCTCTGCTGGACCCTTTCCCCACTGCTGCAGTGGTTCTGAGGGACACCAGCAAGGATGCTGAGCGCTTCACTGCTCTTGATGTGCATTCCATTAGCTGCCAGTGAGAAAAAGGGAGCACAAAATGAGTGACTTAGAGCCCTGCAACATCCCTCCAGAAGGCAGAGAGGATCTGCAGAGGTAGAACTCCTTCTGGCGGGCCAGCAGCAAAGCATGGACATACAGGCATGCCTTTTACTGTGTCACCTCCACATTAGCGAGGCTTAACTTAAAAAATAAAATAACCCCAGTGCAATGTCTCTTCATCCTGTTCGCTTCTCTCTTCAGGTCATATCTGTTGAGATCTTGGAAGCTTTGCCAGGAAGATCAGAACTGTTTCTGTTCCTGAAAGTAACTGTGGTTCTTCTGTCATGATAGGACCTTCTGAATGGAATCCTGAGGATCCATCAGCCCCCTTCTGTGCAGCTCAGGCAGAACCAAATCTCAGAACTCTCTCTCTTATATTTACTTTTAACAGTTGATTTCTGTTTGCCTTGTTTACTTTTTTGGGGGCAAACAACTCGTTCTGATCTACACCAGTATGAACTGTGCAAAGGTAGGCATCACTTCTGGTGGCAGCTTTCTTTTCTTCTACCTGGAAGGAACCCCATTTTGCAGGGACTGGCTGCTGGAATTGCAGTGAATGAGGATGGAAGAGGGCAGATCACAGATAGAGGAACAAAAGTGTCTTTGTTGTGCCAGTTCATTTCTCCCAAGTGTTCTGTCTGTTTATTTGATTGCCAATATTATCTTGTTGTGTTTCTTGAGTGATGCCAGGTATAACAGTCTCCCAGTTTGCATTTCCTAGTTGTCACTCCTGTTGCTGTTGAAGGCAACATAGCTTTCATGGAATCACCACATGGTTGTGTTGGAAGGGATCTGGCAGCCACATAAAATGCGGTTTCTCCATCCCTCACTGTCTATTTAAAAAAGTAACATACTGTTGGTGGAGGTTTTTTTGTCTACTTTTATTGTGCCTGACACCCATGACAGAGGGAGGCAGTGATTGTGTAGAACTGCTAATGGCTTTGAATGGCTTTGAGCTTAACCTGTTGATCTCTGTGTGGACATGGAAGAGGCATTTGCAAGTGAGCCTGATGATGGCAATTACATACTTTTGTAAAAGCACAGAAGAGGTGAGGGGAAACACGAAATAACAGCCACTGGAAAAGCAAAAGGGGCTCGTGTACTCGTGGCCACCAGGTTGGGCAATCTGTATGCCCACTCAGTATCCTGTCTACTGTGGTGAGCAGCTGCATCTGCACGCACAGGGAATGTAAGGAGATGGGGTACATGGTACTGCCTGCAGGAGGGTACTGCACACTCTGCTACCACCCTGCTCCAGCAGGTTAAGGAGTCTGAGCCTCACTGTCCTTTTACACCTGGGGAGAACAGACTTTTGGCACCAAATGCCAACATATTCCACTAAAAGATACGCCCAAGGCATTGAATGCTCTTCTCACTACCTCCTTCCAGTTCTCCCCTAGGAACAGAAACCACTAAGATTCTACAGCAAACGCATCTATGCTGCAAGAGCACACTGAACCACCTGCAACAGGGAAACATGGTTTTGTAGAGTGGCTTTGAAAACACACCTTTAGACAGCTGTCTCCCTGTAGCCAAAAGGAACCCAAGCAGGAAAAGAAGAGTCCAGCCTGAAACACGCCCATGCTACTAGCCCAGGTTTTTCACGGTGAATGCAGAATCCATCCTGTTCTTGAGGTAACAAATGACCAGTGGGTCTCCCCCTGCTCCGCCCCTTCTCCTTACAAGCGAGAAGAAGGAAGAAAAAACAAGCAGAAGAAACCCAGACGTACCTTCCCACACACAGAGCAGAAATTGGAACAGCGACAGCGACTGTCTCCCTCCTGAGACATGGTGGGGAGCATCCCAGAGGAAGCCCAGGTTCTTTGCTTCTCTCCACAGGGACTTCAAGCACTCCTGGCAAGAGCTGGTTTTGTTCCTTCTTCAACTGCTTCCATCACCAAAATCTCCTTTGGAAAAGGAACCCTAAAGAAAGAAGCAGCAAATGAAAAATAATGAGCAAGAACCACTTTCCCAGCTTTCTTCTGACATGCAATTTAGACCCTTGACTAGGGCAATGACTTAAAATCAGCTGGTTCCAAGAATGATCAGAATTAGCACTGAAATCACTCACTGAACTGTAGCTGGTTACCTCCAAATTCTTTTGCTTTTGGGAACAGATGGACACAGAGTTGAAGGACACAAGATAAGTGACATCTACTTCACTGTAGGTGGTTAAGCTTGGAAGTAGGACTTGAGCAAGAAAAGCTTCTCAACTCCTTGTAAGACACAAAGCAGTGGGATGATTTCCCACACCTGCAGAAAGTCTGATCTCTGCCACAGGTGGGTGAGTGACACAAGAGCTGAGCTGCCCATCCAGAAGCACGTGGGGCAGGGCATGGAGTGGTTACATACCAACATGTGAACAGGCACTCTCCTATCAGAAGGGAAATGCCTTCTCTCTTCCATGCCATGCCCACACCACTCCTCAGGGCTGCGCTGACAGCACGGAAACAATGCAGACATGTTTTTGTCATCGTGGTGGTTTTTCACAGACCCAAAAAATGAGATATTGGGTTGCTGTGCGGGTTCCTGGGTGACACTGCCATTTCCAAGCCATTGCTTCCTAGGGGCAAAGAAGGTAAAATGCTTTAACAATTTTTCACCCAGAGATTGCTATTTTACCATTCTTTTATGCAAAAAAGGAGGACAACACAGCAGATTCTTGCAGCTGCACCAATGCCCTGGGTGCTAAAGGAATGCAAAGACAGAAATATCAAACATCCCTGTGTTATTCCCATACAAGGAGGGAAGTTATGTTTAGTAATATCTTTTATTATTTAAAAGAGGTAGTTGGCACTCCTAAAGGAAAATCCCAGGCCTCAAGTTCTGACAGTGCGGCAATCTGGAATGGACTCAGATGTGGATGACCCAAATGATTTATTCTGGGTTCTAACATCCCTTCTATGCATTGACACGTTTTCTCTCTTAACTTTCCCACAGCCATCACATGTCCGCAGAACATCCAACAAACTCTCCTTCACTGCGCACGTAGGCATTCATCCAACCACAGCCATCAGTCATTCCTAGCCATGCACTCTCCCTCCAGTCATGGTCAGTATCACGTGGCCATCACGCAGCTTACTTGACTCAGTTTTTCTCTTGTTCTGGAGGTGTCCTTGGTTCCCAGCCTTACCTTCTCATGCCGTTCATCTCGCTCTGCAGCTCCTGCTCTGAATAGTCTTCTTATGTTCCCACGGGGCAGGGAGAAAGTGAAGACACGGCCCCTGCCACCAAGGTCAGCTCTGCAGCACACATGACCTGAGGAGCACTTGGCTACTCATGCAAACTGCGCAGTGCAAGGAAGATTGTTGCATGTTGCGCTTCTTCTTCTCCTGGTTCAGAAATTAGCTTTCCTACCTAGTAAATGGGAAAAGAATATTAATAATAAAAATAATAAAAAGAAAACAAAAGCCTGACACAAAGCAGACGTGATTGCTACTATGGAATTCAGGAGGGCGAGGGATTGGCCCTCTACATGAAGAAGCTGACTGCAAAGGACTAAGAACAGCCATGAACACATGGAGAACTTGCGGGTCAAATTAGGGACTGAACCAATCATGGGCTTCTGCAGCTGAGGGTCTGCTCCAGGCCGCCCGGTGAAGGGAGCCTGTTGACGGGCCCTGCTTACTGCAGCTACCAGCAGCACCGCGCTCACTGACTCAACTTGATGGGGAATTCCAGACAGGCTGGGAAATCAGCATGGCTGGCTGCAAGCTGTCTGAGAGACTGAAGGAGTGCACTGAGAAGAACTGTGTGGCCCAAGCATTGAGCACACCAAGCAGAAGGGAAGCATTACTGGACACGGTGCACAGCAGGGCTTAAGACTGGAGGTGGTCAGGGCTGTAGTGACCATGCCCTCCTGGAGTTCCTCATCTCAAGGAATGCGGGCCTGGCAAAAAGCAAAGTCAGGACCCTGAGCTTCAGGAGAGTCAGCTGCAGGCTGTACAAAGAATTACTGGACAAGAGCCACTGGAAAACTGTTCTGAGGGGCAAAGGAATGGAAAAGAGATGGGAACTTGCTCAGAAAACCTTGCTCAGAGCTGCCCACACCTACCACAAACATCCCTGTGTGTGCACCTATGTGCAACCCAACTCCTCAACACACCAGCACACAAAGCTGGTGAGGGCTCTGGAGCACAAAGGGGCCATATGAGGAGAGGCTGCAGGAGCTGGGAATGCTCAGCCTGGAGAAGAGATGGCTCTGAGCAAGACCGTGAGCCCCCACTCACCTCAGCAGAGGTCAACCTGCACCCCAGCCTTCCGCCCATCCACGTGCACACGCACACACCTGCGCCACTCTGCCTGCTTTGCACACCCACATTCACGCACCGCATCTTGTGCCCTCCTTTGCATTCACAGACGTGTGCAAACCATCCCTGGGAACACGTATGTGCCTACACCTACCAGTAAACATCCCTGTGTGTGCACCTCTGTGCAACCCAACTCCTCAGCACACCCCTGTGCAAGCACACATTGGTGCCACCGTGTCCATGCACTATCCATGTGCTCACACACACTCACGCAACCACATCCCCTAGAGCAGCCCTGTGCGCACACACAGACACACGCGTAACCCCTTCCTTTCACTCCCAAAGTGCACGCACACACTGGTACCACAATGTCCTTGCGCAGCTCCAACTCTTTGCACACTCCTGTGCACGCACATATATGTGCATGCTCATCCTTGCACACATACACACTGACATGCACAGACCTGAGCAACCCCACTGGTTTGTACACTCATGAACACAAATGTGTGCAACACCATCCGTGCACAAATACACACACAAAACATGGAACCCCACTGCTTTGCACAATCCTGTGCACACTCACGTGTGTCATGCACTGATTTCCCAGCCAGTCCTCGTGAGGTCTCTTACTTAGGACGGGAGTGCAGGGGAGCAGCCAGAAGCTGTTTGCATTCCCTGCTGTCTGCTGGGCAGGTTTGTTGGCGATGCTCGGGTTGCTTTGCTTTCCCTTGGGAGGTGGGAAGGAGCTTTGGGTTGGAGGCACATCCCGTGCCAGAGCATCCCGATGGCACGCATGGGATCAGCAGGTCTGTCAGAGAAGTGGGTGAGGTTGCACACCAAGCTGCAGCAGAGGAAGGGGAGGAGGTCCCAGCACAGCTCTGCACCACGCTCTGCCATGCTGGGCAGCTTGTTCCTGGCTCAGCAGTGCCATCAGACTGTTTCTTGCATTCCTCCCGGTCCCTGTGAATGAAGACTCGGAACACAGTCAAGGCGTTGATTGAGCACCAGAGTGCCTTTATTCAATTGGAGAAAGGAGGACGGGAGAGGTACGGGGAAAGATGGGACTCATTCTCTGTTGTTGAGGAGAGAGCGGCTCAGAGCTCGTGTTGCTGCCTGGTGCCTGGGACTGCAGGCCTGACTCCAAGTCCCCCTCCAAGACGCTCGGCTTCTCCTCAGTGACACTGACTTGGTCCTGCTTGGAGGTGCTGCTGTCGGGGCACTCGGGCTGTGTTTGGGCTGGGCTGCACTGCAAAGGCACCGGGCCACAGTCCAGGCTGGTGACTGTGGTTTCTGGCAGGCAGAATTGATCACCTGAGGAATTCAGCTTTATTTGCCTTCATCTGTGTTTCCTCTTGCTGGATCTCATGCACTCTGCTGGCTTCAGTCTGTGTTTCTACTCCAAGAAGAAAATAAATGGGTCTTCACAAACCAGAAAACTGGAAAAGCACCCTCAAGTCTGCTGTTTGAGCCTTCTTCATTTCAAGAGCACATGCTTTTATCTCCTCAGCACTCAAACACTTATTGTTTACATGGAACCTTCTCTCTCCGAGGCTGTAGCCACTGTCTCTTGTCCTGGCAATGGCACCACTGAGCAGATCACCTCCATTCTCTGCATCCTCCATTCAGTATATTTGCACATGGATAAGATCTCCCCGGAATCTTCTCCAGGATTAACAGTCCTAGCTCTCTCAGCCTGGAATACCTGTTTCCATCAGCTGCCACCATCCAGAACAGCCAGCCTTCTTGCGGTCACCTGGCCCAAACATCCCTTTGTCTCTACCCTTGATTCCTGCAAGAGAGATGGGAGCTCGGCACGCACACCATCCTTCCAACACCCCATCCCAGCAGCAAGGGATCACAGCCCTAACACAGCCAAAACAAAAAGGGTGTGCGAGTTTCCTGGTAGCACTCAGTGTGAACAAATCTACCACTGAGCAACACCATGAGCCCCCACTCACCTCAGCAGAGGTCAACCTGTAACCCCAGCCTTCCCCTATCCATGTGCACACGTCCACCCGTGCGCCACCCTGCCTGCTTTGCACACCCCCATGCACGCACTGCATCTTGTGCCCTCCTTTGCATTCACAGACGTGTGCAAACCATCCCTGGGAACACGTACAGGCCTACACCTACCACAAACATCCCTTTGTGTGCACCCGTGTGCAACCCAACTCCTCAGCACACGCACGCATTTGTTCCACCCTGTCCATGCACTCACCACATGCCCTCCAGCATCACTGCTGCCTCCTCCGGTACCGTACCTGCAGATGCTTCAGAGCTCATTAGCATGGACTTCCTTCCTCGCCTCAGCATCTGCTCCTGCGCTCACCTTCATTCCTACTGAGATACCGTCCGCTTCCAGCACCAGCTGACCTGCAAGACACAGAGAAAGGAAAGGTGGGATTCATGCAAACGCAGAAGCCCAAGGCTGCATCATCACCACGTATGGCAGCCTTGGGAAGTCAGCTGCAACAACAGCCTTTGTCAGAATGGAAACAGGCACCGTCAATTAAGTGTGACCTCCAAAGTCATTGCCACCATCAGAAATAGGCACGGAAATCGCTCACTTCACTGCAGGTGGTTACCTCCAAATTCTTTTGCTTTGGGGAAAATGTGGGCACGGAATTGAAGGACACCAGAAAAGTGGCATCTACTTCCCTGGAGGTGGTTAAGCTTGGAAGCAGGACTTGAGCAAGAAAAGCTTCTCAGCTCCTTGTAAGGCAGTAAGTGATGGGATGATTTCCCATCCCTGCAGAAATCCTGACCTCTGCCACAGGTGGGTGAGTGACACAAAAGCTGTGTCCTTGGTTCTCAGCCTTACCTTCTCATGCTGTTCATCCTGCTCTGCAGCTCCTGCTCTGAATAGTCTTCTTATGTTCCCACGGGGCAGGTAGAAAATGAAGACACGGCCCCTGCCACCAAGGTCAGCTCTGCAGCACACGTGACCTGAGGAGCACTTGGCTACTCATGCAAACTGTGCAGTGTAAGGAAGATTGTTGCATGTTGCGCTTCTTCTTCTAATGGCTCAGAAATTAATTTTCCTACGTAGAAAATGGGAACGGAAAATAAATAAATATATAAATAAACAAATAAAGCAAAAGCCTGACACAAAGCAGACGTGATTGTAACTATGGAATTCAGGAGGGCGAGGGATTTGCCCTCTATACGAAGAAGCTGACTGCAAAGGACTAAGAACAGCCATGATCACGTTGAGAACTTGCGGGTAAAATTAGAGACTGAACCAATCATGGGCTTCTGGAGGTGAGGGTCTGCTCCAGGCCGCACCTGTGCACCTGTGTGCAACCCATCTCCTCAGCACACCCCTGTGCAAGCACACATTGTTGCCACTGCGTGTACACACTATCTGTGTGCTCACACGCACTCACGCGTCCACATCCCGTAGTGCAGCCCTGTGCGCACACACACAGACACATGTGTAACCCCTTCCTTTCACTCCCAAAGTGCACGCACACAGCAGTACCACAATGGCCTTGTTCAGCTTCAACACTCTGCACACCCCTGTGCACACACATGTATGTGCATGCTCGTCCTTGCACACATACCCACTGACCTGCACACACCTGAGCAACCCCACTGCTTTGGACACTCATGAACACAAACGTGTGCAACACCATCCGTGCACAAATCCACACACACACAAATGGAAGAGTCTGAATTCCTAATTGAATGGGAATCCAAGTGCAAAACTCCAATTTTGCAAATTCGCTAAATTTTTAGATACCAAGTGCTTTAGTTTGGTAGAAGACATGAGGGCAAGTAATGGACTCATTGAATGGATACACTCAGTAATGGAAAATCCATGCACTTTATCAACCAAATTAAGGAATGAATTTTTACCTTAAAAAAAACCTAAGGAATGAATGTTTACCTTCTGGATTTGAGGGATGTCTCTTCTGCCTGGTTTGGCCAAAGGAAGCCTAAGGTTATTTGCCTTTGAATAGGAAAGCCCTAAGAGAGCGAGAAGAGTTAACCTGGACAGCGTTACCCAGGGTTGTGGGAACAGCTGAATGATTTTTGAGAACTGGTCAACTCGTGAACCTGAGACCTGGGATCCTCCATCCTAGGGTGGAACTTTACTGGAGCACGTGGATGCCACAGCAACAAAAGAACTGTGTACAACAGACTGAGAGTTTGCCGAGTGTCTTGGTTTACAGAAAGCACAACTAACTCAGCAGCAAGTGACATACTTGGAATAGGAGATTACAGCTGGACTTTGAACCTTAAGGACTGCCAGGAAAGAAGCCATCTACTAAACCCCTGAGCTGCAAACTGCCAAGGAAGTCCATACTTTCCCAGTAATGACAGGAGGGTGCCAACCACGGATACACAGCTACGGACTGATGGTAAACTTCAAACAGCATCGAGTGAGTAAGGGATAGCCAGGGTGCACTGGTGCTCAATGTTCAGGAAGCCCATAGATCTACACTGGGCCAAAGGACACTCATTTTATTACCTCATACAGTGTTTACTGTATTGGAGGCAAAAGCGGGACATTCGTTCTTACCAAAAAAGATTATCGAAACACCAAGCCATCCTGGTAGAGCAGGGCAATGTAGAAATAACTGTAACTAATACTGTCAACCCAGTATCTTTCCTTAGCGGAACTCCCGGATTGCACGACTGCTTGGAAACAACTGAAGCTGCACATTCCAGCTGCTCGGTCGGACCTGAAGGATGAACCCTCCGAGGATGCAGAATACACCTGGTTAACCAACAGCTGCAGTTTGATGAGACAAGGAGACTGTAAGGCAGGACATGCAGTAACTGCTACTGACCAGGTCATAGAAGCACAACCACCAGCTGTGGGGACTTCCCCTCGGAAGGCTGAAATAACTGCCTTGACCAGAGCCTTAATTCTATGGACAGATGCTAAATATGTGTTTGGGGTGCCACACGCTCATAGGACCATCTGAAAGGAGCAAGGATTGCTCACACACAAGGAAAACAGCGCGATGTAAATCTACCAATGGCTACTAGAGGTGGTAAAGGACATCAGAAATGTAACACTGCACAGGAGACAGAAAATAAGGTGATAGATCAGATGGCAGAACAGGCAGTTGAAGAAGGCTTCAATTCCAGATGGTACACTTAAAACCTCTGAACCCAAGTCAAAACCTGTAAAATATTCTAAGGAGAACAGGAGTCTAATTAACGATTTAGAAGGGAAGAGAGCAAGCTGACAGATGGGTGCAAACCCAGATGGACACAATGTTATGCCCTTTTGTGTTTTATGGGAATTGGTTAGAAGGGAAGATCAATATTGGGCAAACCAACACTACAAAGTACAATCCCAGGACCAGGAACAGGGCACAAGTGGGCCTCACGGGAAGGGGCCTTCCAGGGCAACCATGGCAAATTGATTTCACACAGCTCCCAAGAAAAGGGGGGTATCGCTGTAGGAAAATTTCTGTCACCTTAGAAACAGTTCAGGATGCTGCTGCAGATGCCTGATGGACAATCCAAGAGGAGGCATCCTGTTTATCCAAAGTTGAATTGCAACATGGGGTAGGCAGGGATAACACTGACTGGGGAACAGTTTTCTCTGGACTATGGGATAAACTTGCTAGTTGCCAAATTTGGGATGACTGAAACAGCTTTTCTTAGCCTGCATCACCTTGCTACTCTTTGTGTGTTTTGCTTGTGTTGTTATAAGATGCTCTTTGTGTCTGTGCCAGGATACCAGAAGGGAATATATGAGGTATAGGAGAGGCATGAGCTAAGGTAAAAGGTAGAGAGCGGGACTTATTTCAGGACATGTCAAGATAGAATAAAATAATCTAGCAGGTGGAAGCCCTGCTAGATTAAAGAAAGGGGGGAACTGAATAGTGAAAAAGGACTCCATAGTAGCAGAAAGGGGAACACTTTGCTACAGAAAAGGGAAAGGGGGCCTCGCTAAGGCAAAGAGTAGTTACAGATAGATAGTTTATGTTAAGGGAGGACAGAGAAAGGGGGAATTACAGACACTTACTCAAAACAAAACCAGAAAAGAGGGCAGCAAAGATAAGAAGGAACTGTCCGGAGACCTCTGACAAGAAGAAGGATTAGATACCCCCGGGCAAGATGATGCTGACATGGGAGAACGATAACGGCAGATAACACCAAGAAGGAAACAGAAGAAGAATTTCACCCCAAAACAAAGACAAGGGTCGCGGGGAATGGGGTCAGAGGGAATGGGGTCAGAGGGAATGGGGCCATAGGGAATGTAATGAATATGTAATCAAACTGGGGAGGAGACTATTGATCATGTATTAGCTTGACTTATGTCTGTAACACACTTTTCTCCTTACGGTGTGCAAGTTTGGAGGAGCTATCCCCCTTGCACCCGGCGCTGCGCAACGCTGGAATAAACATACCTGCTTTATAACCAGTCTCTGGATTATAGAGTTTGATTCTGCAAGTCAGTACCACAATGTCCTTGTGCAAATCCAACCCTTTGCACACAGCTGTGCACGCACATACATGTGCATGCTCATCCTTGCACACATACCCACTGACCTGCACACACCTGAGCAACCCCACTGCTTTGGACACTCACGAAAACAAATGTGTGCAACACCATCCATGCACAAATCCACACACACTCACACACACACACAAAACATGGAACCCCACTGCTTTGCACAATCCTGTGCACACTCACGTGTGTCATGCACTGATTTCCCAGCCGGTCCTCGTGAGGTCTCTTACTTAGGACGGGAGTGCAGGGGAGCAGCCAGAAGCTGTTTGCATTCCCTGCTGTCTGCTGGGCAGGTTTGTTGGCGATGCTCGGGTTGCTTTGCTTTCCCTTGGGAGGTGGGAAGGAGCTTTGTATGGAGGCACATCCCGTGCCAGAGCATCCCGATGGCACGCGTGGGATCAGCAGGTCTGTCAGAGAAGTGGGTGAGGTTGCACGCCAAGCTGCAGCAGAGGAAGGGGAGGAGGTCCCAGCACAGCTCTGCACCACGCTCTGCCACGCTGGGCAGCTTGTTCCTGGCTCAGCAGTGCCATCAGACAAGAAGCAGGGAAGGAAATCAAGGATGGGGGTACCATCAAACAGAGTCCGTGCAAGCCTGTGCAAGACAAACAGACCCAGAGCTTGTGTTTTTTTTCTGCTTTTGTAGCATTTGTGTGCTGTAGCTGAGCAAAAGGTTCTGCTGCTTGATTCTTCTTCTGCAACAGCCACCTACCGGTAAATGGCTGCGGGGATGGAGGATGTGACAGAAAGCATTTGTCTGCACGACAGTGTAGTTACACTTGGTCTAGAGAGTGAGAGAGGGCAGGCAGCACTGCCTGATGTTGGTCAGGGTGAGCTCCTTCTTCCGCAGCGTGATGATGGCAGGGACAGCTCAGAGGTGGGAGCTGGGAATGGACACGGCAGGAGGACAGAGGTGTGAGGGAGCAGCCAAGGCAGCGAAGAGCATCAAAAGGCCCTGAAAAGCATCACAAAGCCACAGCCAGGAAGCTTGGGGTTTTCATGAGCAGCATCCAGGATGCTAGAGACTGTTTGCTCCCCTAAAAAATGGTAACAGAGCTCTCGCTGCGGGCATCACAAAACCAGGCAAAATGGGAACACACCCAGAGCTCTGCTGCACGCACCCCACAGTCAGAGCATTGCAAGCTGAGCTGCCTTGCTGTTTCTTGCATTCATCATGGTCCCTGTGAATGAAGACTTGGAACACAGTCAAGGCGTTGATTGAGCACCAGAGTGCCTTTATTCAATCGAAGAAAGGAGGACGGGAGAGGGACGGGGAAAGATGGGATTCATCCTCTGTTGTTGAGGAGAGAGTGGCTCAGAGCTCGTGTTGCTGCCTGGTGCCTGGGACTGCAGGCCTGACTCCAGGTTCCCATCCAAGGGCTCGGCTTCTCCTCGGTGACATTGACTTGGTCCTGCTTGGAGGTGACGCTGTTGGGGCACTCGGGCTGTCTTTGGGCTGGGCTGCACTGCAAAGGCACCGCACAGGTCGCCCATAGAGAATTTCATATGGGCTTCATCCTTCCTTGGTTGGGATTTTCTTCGAATTCTCACAAGTGCCAGAGGCAGTGCTTGCAACCATGGAATCCCAGCCTCTTGGCCAACTTTTAGTATTTGCAGCTTAGATAAATGGCTCCTCTTTTCCACCTGGCCACTTGACTGTGGCCTGTAAGGTGTATGCAACTGCCAATTGATTCCCAATAAAGTACTGACTTGTTGAACCACTTTAGCAATAAAATGGTGGCCTCAATCTGAAGAGATTGTTCCTGGCACCCAGAACCTTGGAATTATTTCTTGTCACAAAACTTTTGTTACTTCCCTGGCCTGGTTAGTCCGGCACGGGTATGCCTCAGGCCATCCTGGAAAGGTATCTGCTAAAACTAACATGTATCTGTACCCCCCTTTTCTTGGGAGCTCTGAGAAATCTACCTGCCATTATTGTCCTGGATAATTTCTCTCCCTGTTTGCCCTAACTGAACTTTGTGGCCTGTGTTAGGATTATTTGGTAAACAAACTTCACATTGCTGGGTCACTTGCCTAATGGCAGTATACCCATTTCGGGTGACCACTCGTTGAACAAGATATTTATATAATGCTTCTGCTCCCCAGTGAGTGTTCCTGTGTTCAGTCACCACAGCCCATCATATGGCTGCTGGAATCATTCTTTTCCCTTGTGCTGGAAAGCTCCATCCTTCCTCTTTTACCTGCCCTTCCTGATAATTATTTATCGAGTTCCAATACTCTTTGGAGTGCTTTGGCTCACCATCCACCTGCATGTTACCACCTGGAATCAAGGAAGCCTCCACCACCTCACCCTCTGCCGCTCGCTTTGCTTCTCTGTCAGCCAGCGCATTTCCCATTCCTTCAGCACTGTCTCCCCTTTGCTGGCATCAACAGTGCATTTTAGCAACCTTCTCCAGCTGTTGGACTGCCTCCAGGAGTCTGGCTATTTCTTCAGCGTGTTTAAGACCTTTCCCTTGGCTTGACAACAGTCCTCTTTCTTTCCATATTGCTGATATTGGTGCATGAACAGCACTAAGGCATATTTTGAATCAGTCCATATCTTTATCTTCCCATGTCGAACAAAGCTGCTCCCGTCTGTGTATCAGGTGTCTTCCGCATCCTCCAGTGGTTCTTCTTTCAAGTCTCTGCGACTGGAATAGACTGCTTCCATAGTCTCTAAACAGTCGTGAGACACAGGTTCTCCTGTAATTGCACTAAGAAAAGCAGCTGATTTACAATATTTGTTACTGTTATTTCTCCATCATCTTGCTCCACTAGAATGGCTTGATACTTCAAAAATCTCTGAGGGGAAAGCCAATGTCCCCCTTTCACCTCCAGCACTGTAGAGACCGTGTGGGATACCAGTGCAGTTCTCTTCTGCCCCATTGTCCTAATGCTGGGGCCTTCATTAACTCCTCTTTCAACTGCTTTCAACCGGGCCACAGTCCAGGCTGGTGACTGTGGTTTCTTGCAGGTTCACGTCAGCCCCTTCAGCAGAACTAGGAGAAAGGACTGGCTGAACAATGATGACCTCTTTCTCTCTGTCTCTGCTGTCACTCAGAAGGCTTTCATTTGAATTGCAGCCTGACTCCAAGTCCCTCTCCAAGAGTCTCAGCTTCTCCTCAGTGACACTGCCTTGGTCCTGCTTGGAGGTGCTGCTGTCGGGGCACTCGGGCTGTGTTTGGGCTGGGCTGCACTGCAAAGGCACCGGGCCACAGTCCAGGCTGGTGACTGTGGTTTCTGGCAGGCAGAATTGATCACCTGAGGAATTCAGCTTTATTTGCCTTCATCTGTGTTTCTTCTTGCTGGATCTCATGCACTCTGCTGGCTTCAGTCTGTGTTTCTACTCCAAGAAGAAAATAAATGGGTCTTCACAAACCAGAAAACTGGAAAAGCACCCTCAAGTCTGCTGTTTGAGCCTTCTTCATTTCAAGAGCACATGCTTTTATCTCCTCAGCACTCAAACACTTATTGTTTACATGGAACCTTCTCTCTCCGAGGCTGTAGCCACTGTCTCTTGTCCTGGCAATGGCACCACTGAGCAGATCACCTCCATTCTCTGCATCCTCCATTCAGTATATTTGCACATGGATAAGATCTCCCCGGAATCTTCTCTAGGATTAACAGTCCTAGCTCTCTCAGCCTTTCCTTATAGGAGAGATGTTGCAGTCCCTTTATCATCTTCTGAGCCCTCTGTTGGATTACGTTAGGTATGATTCTTGTAACAGAGAACTCAGATCAGGACACGATGATCGATGTGTGGTCTCAACAACGCTGAACTGAGGGGAAGGAACATCTCTCTCAATCTGCTGGCAGTACCTTGCTTATTTGCAGCACAAGGATATCATTAAGTTATTTTTGGTGTATTTTTTCTTTTTCTTTTTTAAATTCTTTTTTCTTTTTTTCTTTTTTTTTTTTTTTTCATCAAGTTCACATTTCTGTTTCACATTCACTCTGTATCATTCGCTATGTAGCTCCAGGGAAAGATGGGACTCATCCTCTATTGTTGAGGAGAGGGTGGCTCACAGCTCGTGCTGTTGCTTGGAGGCAGGGACTGGTGGTCTGATTCTACATCTGCCTCCAAGATGCTCGGCTTCTCCTCACTGATGCTGACCTGAGCCTGCATGGTGGTGCTGCTGTCGGGGCACTCGGGCTGTGCTTGGCCTGGGCTGTCCTGGGACCCCTGCACTGGGTCGCAATCCAGGCTGGTGCCGGTGGTGTCTGGCAGGCTCAGGTCAGCAGCTTCCGGAGGGATGGGATGAATGAGGGCTTGAATGACGATGACGTTCTCGTCTCCATTGATGGTGCCATATGGAAGGCTGTCGACTGAAATGCAGCACCCTGTGCTTCCTAACAGCTCTGCGTTGATGGAAGCACAGGATGCGCTGTCGTCCCATGCCCGGCGTCTTCGGGGAACACAAGGGCTCGGGTCCCCTAGGAAGGAGTAGATGCACAGCGGTTAGTGTCAAACGTTCACAAGATGAATCATGCTTTAAAGAGGTCCTTGGCATTTGGCTATGTAGTGGTGGTGGGCAGAAGCAAATAGGCTTCTAGCAACAGTGTCATTGTCTCGACAGTGATCCTCGTGCAGGTGCAGCTCTTGTGTTGACAAGAGACTCATTTGGGAAAGACAGGGGTGAACCAAAGATGTCAGGCACGGGCTCGAACGCCAGAAGGAGGTACAAGCCCACTGAAAGCATGAATCCTACCTGTGCTGCTGACAAGCAGTGTTTTGAAAACTGGATTTGCACCCTTACCTGCCAGGACCAACACTTCTGCTTCTAAGGGATCGCTGGCACTGCTCTGCAGTTGGCGTTCGGCCACAGGCGATGGTTTGCCCAGGCAGAAGCAGGAACGCCAACTGCCAGCTGGTGCCTGCTTCCTCTTCATGGGCACACTTGGTCTGGAGAGAAAACAGAGCATGCTGCCAGTCGTGGTGCAGGGTGAGGGAAGAGCTGCTCCGAGCCCTTGCTGACAGTTGCCCGTTCCTGGCAAACCCACCCGACCAATGATGATAGGGGCTGGAAAGGGAAGTCCTCTTTACCTTTCAGATGGAGAATCAATGACCGCGTGGAAGTTCCTCAGATCAGCTGTGGGGCCTTCCTCCACCTCGACATCGCTGCTCTGTGTCGCCGTGGGAGGGCTGCTCTGGCCTCTCCTCTCTGCCTGTGCCTCCTGCACGGTGAGCAGCTTTGTGGCAGGAGGAGACACACACACAGACTTGGGCCCGGCAAGAGAACTGTGCCCTGCAAGGGGAAACCACAGGTAAGAGGGAGGATCAGAAAGCAGCAGCACAGCCATCCCAGTTCTGCATTTCTCTCAGACTTGCTTATCAGAGCCACTGCAAGAAGAGGAGCTCAAAGTAACCGTGTGCTCAGAGGTATGCTCGTGGCAAAGGACACAGCCACAATTAAGAGCAGCTCACTGTATCGAAACAGGCAAACAAAAACCCTAGAAAAACTAGGGGCAGGGACCTCAGAAAGCTTTGCTGCCACACTTCAATCAAGCTTCGCCTGCTTGCAAAAAATCTTAACAGCTGTGACGGTTTTCTCCATGTAAGTTATGGGTTTGGACACTCTCAGGATCCAGGAACGGGGCACCATATTCCAATCTAAACCCAGAAGCCTGCTGTCTCCTTGACAGCAAAAGCATTTTCAAAG
This sequence comes from Excalfactoria chinensis, assembly GCF_039878825.1. Lineage (NCBI taxonomy): Eukaryota > Metazoa > Chordata > Aves > Galliformes > Phasianidae > Excalfactoria > Excalfactoria chinensis. Next base: position 566,546 of record NW_027315570.1, on the reverse strand, counting down.
GTCTTGGAGAAGGCCTGGCTTGGATCAAGGTGTCAGATCAAGATCAAGCTAATGGAGAAAGACGCTCACCTGCTCCCTCTCCCACGGCTGGTGTGGATGTGGAGGGGAAGAGGACGTCTGTGTGGCTGATCAGGAACTCCACCACAGCTGACTGCGTCTGCAGCTCCTTGCAGGCAGCTTCTCCATAGGCGCAGGCAGACTGGCTCCGCTGGGATCTGAAGTAAAGGCAGATCTTACAAGTCATTTCCCCAAGATCGTTTCCCCAAGTCTGAAATTTGCAGCAAAAACTGACAAGTTGGGCTCTGGAGACTTCCGCAGTGGGCAATCAGCGATGCCACTGACGAAATTCTCCTGGATCATCAGGGACACAGCAGTCCCAGCTAAACAAGTGACTAGAAACTGTCATCTGGAAATTGTGCCCCTGGAGGTTGGGGGAGAGCAGAACTAAGCATCGTGTTGAAACGGAAAAAGAAGTTTACCTTAAGAGGTTTGGAGCCCACACTATGGCCAAGTTCTGAGCGTGCATGTTGGTGACGGAGCAGTTCCCGGCCAGAGACGCCAAGTGTCTCATTAAGTACTGCAGAGTCCTGGAAAACAAGAGGGGCAGATGTTCAGCACCAAAAAGCAAGCCGTGCTGCAGTGCACAAAACAAACCTCACTTCATGCTGGTTGTTGTCATTGCTACTGTCCCCGAATAGGAAGTAGGTAAAACTAAGTGCCACCACGCTGCAGCACCAAGCCCCAGCACAGCACAGCCGCAGCCATTGGCTGCACCAACAGTGCCCCCATGCCAAGGAACTGACCCAGTCAACCAACCCGACGCAGCCTTCAGCCGCTTCAGCGTGCACAGGCATGATGCTGCCAGCGTGAGGCAACACCTGGAATCGCATCATGGCCCTCTGAAAGGCAGCAGGGCTGAGCTCAGCAGACCGAGCGCAGCACTGACCTGTAGTGAGGAGCGGGCAGCTGCTGGATGGTGTCCTGCATTCTGAGCAGCCGCTCCTCCTCCGTGGCAGCACAAACAGCGTCCTGGAAAAAGGCAGGAAGGGATTCAGACACCAGGCGGGAATAGCAAAGGGAAGGGAATTCTCGCAAGCGTCGTATATAGTTTAAGTAAGCACTTCCTGGCACCACCAGAAGTGGCATCAGCCAGAGGCAGGAGGTGGCAAAGACATGCCTCGTGGGGCTAACAGAAATAAGACCTCGGAGCTGGGGCACTGCTGCAACCATCAGCCAGGACGCCCAGGGAAGAGGTACGTGTCATTTCCAAGACATTGCCCTGAGCTTACCGAGAACTTGGCATACAGCTGGTCAGTCAGCAGAGGGTTTGGGAGCTCCCTGAAGTACATCTTGCACAGGGAGCTCACGCTGTGAATGTCTCGGACGCTCAGCTCGGGAATCTGCTCCGACTCGAATTCATGGCTGCAGAAAAGGACACAGGATTGGGCAGAGGGCTTTGAGAAAGAGGAAACCAAGTCCAAAGCCACAACAAATACAGTCAAGAAAAGGAAGGGGTTCCTCGGAACGCCCGCAGCATGGCACGTGCCCCTGCTGACAGCTGTGTCAGTCGCAGCACTCTTACCGTAGTTGCTGGATCTTGGACGTAACGCCGGACAGGCGGTAGATCCCCTGCACCACGCCATGCTGCTCGATGAACTTGGCGCAGCTCTGCAGGACCTGGGGGACTACAGAACAAGAGCCAGCGGTTAGCTCAGCTTCTTACTCAAGTCCTGCTTCAGCCCGTGCTCTTCTCCCATCCCAGCCACTAAGCCCAGCCGGGCCACCGCTTGCTTCCTCCTTAAAGGAGAAAGCTGGCAGAGACAGCTGTGAGGAAACTGCAGAGACGTGTTCTTGGCTTTCCAGAAATGCCACCACCTAGCAACAGCCTGGAGAAAGTAAATCTGGCAAAGCCACACACACTGCAAGTCCCATCACAGCTCCCTCGGGAATGGAGGAATCCAATCTCAAGTCCAGAAGAGCTAGGAAAAGGCTGCAGGATGCTCTCTTTGGCCAGAAGGCTTCCTGCGTTTTCAGGCTTACACAATTGCTGGGTATGATCTCCCTTTCATCTTTAGATGCCCAGCGGAGGGAGATCTCAGCAATGGGCTGTTCCTTACCATCACGGCCAGAGCGGAGAAGGTGCTCCCCCAGGTCACACCCAAACACCCCTTCCTTCGCCGGCTCCGGCTGCTCCGATCTCCTGGGGCGGGCCTTCACCACCGAGCGAAGGAAGGTGCTGAGCTTGCCCCGTTTCCTCGGCACTGCAAAGAAACAAAATAAAGAAACCAGTTCATTTCAGGCTTGGCTCGGTTGGACGAGGCCGAGCGTAACGCCTTCGACCGAGCACGGAACAACGGGAAGAACATTCCCAACCAGGACACGCAAGAACCGATTTTCCCCGTCCCTGCAAGTGCCCAAGGCCAGGTCGGAAGGGGCCCCGGACAGCCTGCTCTCGACTCCTGCTAAATGCGCAGGCTGGGCACCCAGACTGAGGCAGGGGCCTTGGAGCCTGAGGATGATCCTTTAGACCCCTTCCAATCCCAAGCCATTCCAGGAGGATTCTGTGACTTCCTCAAGCACAACAATAAACACAGTGGGATTGGGCCAGATCTCTGCGTGTTCCCATGGACCTTAATGCAGTCCTCTTGCTAAGCTTGCTCAACTCGGGCATTAACGAACCCCCTGAAAGCCACGCTCTGACCCCATTTTACTAACCCGCATTGTCAAATGTAACATGTGTACCTGGCTTTGGCAATGAATCGACGACGGACTCGGGAACTTTTCCGCTGATGAGTTCCACGCACTCACCAGGGAAAAACCCAACCTGTAACAAGAACAAAAAGACAGCTGGGCATTAGCCCGAGTCCACAGCCAAAGGGAAAGTCCTCTGTCACCGACACAGGGCAACCGTTTGCGTCCGGAAGCCATCCTGTGCAGGCAGAGCAGCTCCAAGCTGAGATTCCAGACTCTACTGAAGTTGGGCTCTCGTGTTGGAAGCGTGTGCCTACCTGAAAGCCACGCTTGCCTCTCCACCAGGGGCTCAGCTCCTTTGGTGGCATAGCAATAATGCACACCAAGTCTCCTACCTGCAAGAGATTGAAACGTCAATTCCTGTGGCAGGAAAGCACAGCTCAAACGACTGCCTGCTTCTGCGCCGCAGAATAGCCTCAAGCTTGACAGCCATTGCACCAATGCAGCCCCCAAGGCAAGGAACGCCTGGAACTGCTTACCTCCAGGGAGAGCTCATCCGGCCCCTGGGCGACGTAGCGCTTGATAACATGGGCTGCCGCAATCGCTGGAACGTTAAGAGATGACTCCGCACGCACCAGCTGCGGCTTCCACATGTCATCAGCCTGCAAAACAGAGCACAGGCCGTGGTCAGGAGCTGAGGACAAACTCTTGCCTGCAGGAGAGCACATCTGCGGCTCCCTCTGCTGGCTCAACACAGGGAACAAAGACAAGCCAGAGCTTCACACTGTACCTCCGTGCCCACCACCTCAGGCCCACTGCTGATCTTGCTGCACTCAAGGCCCATCACACCAGGTGTGACAAGCTGGAACAGAGCAGAAACACACTTCTGTTGTCTCTATTCACACAGCACAGTATGGAGAGACTTCTTCAGAACTACCCTTGCATACCCTGCGGCATAGGCAAGTGTTCGAGAAACTACCCCTTGCTGCAGTCTGTTCCAACGTGACAGCCTATTAGGCAGCATTGTACCAAGTTGCTATCCCTCTGCCAGCAGATGGGGACTCTGGCACAGAGCAGCAGATGCATTCGCCCAGAGCGCTCTGACAGTGTGACAGAAGGGCATTAGACAGCACCCTTCTGAGGGCTGAGCTGGAGGGCAGTGAAGAAACCCATGGCATGCAAAACAATGTGGTAGGACAAACACGGCACATACCTGGCAACAAGATCACCTCAGGCTACCTGCAGCAGTTCCTGGTCACTCTGCTCAGATCTTATGAGAGCAAAAGCTGCACCAAGGCAGTGGGCGGAGGGTGGGCAGAGGAGAGAGAAAGAGCAGGTCAGTGAGCAGGGCTAAGACAGCCATGGCATAACGCACACAGCACAATCGTCCCATCCACTTGCTGCAAGACATGCTGAGTCTCAGGCTACGGGATGCCTGTCCGCCCAGCAACTTGACGATGCTTCCACAATTGAGCACAGAAGACGACGGAAGAAGCATGGGACGGGTGCCACCCTTACGGACACCCCCTTTGGAACATGCCTACCAGGGGAAAATGACGTCTGATGCTCAAGAGTAAGCAATACGGTGCTGGGAGCTCCGACAGCCAGCACTTCTCAACACCTCGCTGCCCACCCGTCCATCCTACGCTGGCTCAGCTTACCTACAGGATGCTGCGCACGATGCTACTCAAACAAAGGCACTAAACGCACAAGAACAACAAGAAAACCAACCACTCCGAACTCCTACTCGCCCACAAAGGAACACAGAACGCACCGCTCCTCCCCTCATGCCAGCCGCTTATGACATCACCAACGGCCACCAGCCTGCTCCACCATGACTCCCCACAAGGGGGGGAGGCATGACCACGTGGTCAAATGTGATTCCAACACGGCACCACAACATTGCAGAACTCACTGTGGGGTTGGAATTACGTCCTGGTGTGGCAGCGCAATGGGAGGTGTTTGGGCACAGCTGAAGAGCTGGCTGACTCCTGACGTTTCCAAAGGAGGGTGCCAGATTCACTCTCAGCATTCTTTTGCAGGGCTCTTTGGGATGCTTCAAACCCATTTCACTGACTAGGTCACTTCTAGAATGTTCAGCTGACAAATGCTCGCTTTGTCTGGGTAACGCCTCTATGCATCATGAATGAAAAATAAAATTAAATGGGCACGCCACCCTGTGAAACTTACCTCTCTGCTCTTGTTGTCAGCCAGACACCTAAGATGAGCATTACGTGTCGCTGCTCCTGAATGGAGATGCACCCAAGTCTGTGTTCCACTCTGCTCCACCTAAGTGTCTAAAAGAAACACAGGCAGAGATGATTAGAAGATCCTTTGCGCAGACGAAAGCGCAGGCTGCACGCCTATTCTCTTTAGCAAGAAATACTACTTGAGAATCCACAGACAGTTTTATGAGAGGTAGTATGAAAGATGAGCAGAAAGGAAATAGATTCATTAAAATAACCGAGTTAATCCTCTCCCCGTCAAAAAGGAAGCCTTCTGGGCACTGTAAGCCGCACCTCCTACAACACCTTGCACCACAAATTGTGGCACATGCATTTTTTTCCCACAGGCCCCTCACTTCTGTCGTTAGTGTCAGATCCACTCAGGTTCAAATACGTGGATCAGAACAGCCATTCAGTTCTGCTGAGGCAGGATCCCACCACTGGGATGTCCCCCAGTCCCATTCCCTGCTTCTCCTGGCACGGGTGGGGAAAGGAACAGCAAGTGATATCACCTACCCAGACTTCTGCTGGGCCTTCCATTCGGTCGCCCATCCCTGGGAGAAGCAGGGGAGCTCCCGTGGCACAAAGCTCGCAGCTGCAGAAATCAAGGCTGCCTCTAAGATGGTGCTTTCAAACAGCACGAGTAACTGGATGTAGGACTTGAAACACAAGGGTAACATGAAAAAGCCACCAGTCCCCACGGATGGGGCTGTTCGCAGAGACAACAGCTGCTTGCTTTCCAGCAGTGTGATGCTCACCCAACAAAGCGCTCAGCCAGCAGATGCCTCCAGCGTCTGAGCATCCATTTGGAGATGGTTTTCTTAACATCCAGGCTGAATCTCCCCTCATACAACCTGAGATTGTTCCTTCCACTCCTGTCTCTAGTTACATGGGAGAAGAGCAGGACAGCCCCCCCCCCGACATAACCTCTCTTCAGGTAATCGTACAGAATGAGAAGGTCCTCCCTGAGCCTCCTCTCTTCCAGACTAAATCATCCCAGTTCCATAAGAAGCTCCCCATAAGATTGTGCTCTAGACACCTCACAGCTTCACTGGTCTCCTCTGGACACATCTCAGCATTTCAGTGTCCTTCTTGCAGTGAGGGGCCCAGAACAGAACACAGAACTCCAGGTGAGGACTCACCAGTGCCGACTACAGGGGGATGATGGATTCCCTGCTCCTGCTGGCTCCAGCCTTCTGCATTCCAACTCCAATCTCAACCATTCCTGCTGTAGTAGGACTTGAATCCTCATTTGGGGCTGCAGCTCAACAGGTCAGCACATCAGAAATAACACAACGTGCCACTGGAAGACGTGTCTCAAAGCCCAGAAAATCCAACTCTCTGACCTCGGCACAACTCACCAACCAAGAGCCAGGCCTTGACAACTTGGCTGATCTGAGCACGCGGGAGGGGGCCAGACAGTGGACCACAAGTGTCCATTTCCACTGCAGCTCCCTGTAGAGAACAGCACCAATCAGCAGGCGTGAATGAATTCATTGACAAGCTGCACAATGAGTCTGTTCTTTACATGAGCAAAAAAAACAACAACACACATAGATTCCTGACCAAAAAAGGTGGGAGTTAATAACGACCAAAGAGGCTCCTGTTCCTAGGCCTAATCCTCTCTCCCCAACTCCTGGGTGATGCCCACAGGCTTCAAGTCAGGTCTCAAATCCATTGGACTCCCGTCAGAGAACTCCATCAAAAAGGATGTTACACATGTGACACTTACATACATTTTGCACCAGAAACAGCACTGCCAGCAGGAGCAGAGAGGTGACTGTCCCCCTGTACTCGGCACTGGTGCGGCTGCAACTCGAGTTCTGTTTCCAGTTTTGGACCCCCCACTGCAAGAAAGACATTGAGGCTTTGGAACATGTTCCAAGAAGGGCAACAAAGCTGGTGAGGGGTCTGGAGCACAATGGGGCCACATGAGGAGAGGCTGCAGGAGCTGGGAATGCTCAGCCTGGAGAAGAGATGGCTCTGAGCAAAACCGTGAGCCCCCACTCACCTCAGCAGAGGTCAACCTGCACCCCAGCCATCCGCCCATCCACGTGCACACGCACACACCTGCGCCACTCTGCCTGCTTTGCACACCCACATTCACGCACCGCATCTTGTGCTCTCCTTTGCATTCACAGACGTGTGCAAACCATCCCTGGGAACACGTATGTGCCTACACCTACCAGTAAACATCCCTGTGTGTGCACCTCTGTGCAACCCAACTCCTCAGCACACCCTTGTGCAAGCACACATTGGTGCCACCGTGTCCATGCACTATCCATGTGCTCACACACACTCACGCAACCACATCCCCTAGTGCAGCCCTGTGCGCACACACAGACACACGCGTAACCCCTTCCTTTCACTCCCAAAGTGCACGCACACACTGGTACCACAATGTCCTTGCGCAGCTCCAACTCTTTGCACACCCCTGTGCATGCACATATATGTGCATGCTCGTCCTTGCACACATACCCACTGACCTACACACACCTGAGCAACCCCACTGGTTTGTACACTCATGAACACAAATGTGTGCAACACCATCCGTGCACAAATACACAACTCGTGGAACCCCACTGCTTTGCACAATCCTGTGCACACTCACGTGTGTCATGCACTGATTTCCCAGCCAGTCCTCGTGGGGTCTCTTACTTAGGACGGGAGTGCAGGGGAGCAGCCAGAAGCTGTTTGCATTCCCTGCTGTCTGCTGGGCAGGTTTGTTGGCGATGCTTGGGTTGCTTTGCTTTCCCTTGGGAGGTGGGAAGGAGCTTTGGGTTGGAGGCACATCCCGTGCCAGAGCATCCCGATGGCACGCGTGGGATCAGCAGGTCTGTCAGAGAAGTGGGTGAGGTTGCACGCCAAGCTGCAGCAGAGGAAGGGGAGGAGGTCCCAGCACAGCTCTGCACCACGCTCTGCCACGCTGGGCAGCTTGTTCCTGGCTCAGCAGTGCCATCAGACTGTTTCTTGCATTCCTCCCGGTCCCTGTGAATGAAGACTCGGAACACAGTCAAGGCGTTGATTGAGCACCAGAGTGCCTTTATTCAATTGGAGAAAGGAGGACGGGAGAGGTACGGGGAAAGATGGGACTCATTCTCTGTTGTTGAGGAGAGAGCGGCTCAGAGCTCGTGTTGCTGCCTGGTGCCTGGGACTGCAGGCCTGACTCCAAGTCCCCCTCCAAGACGCTCGGCTTCTCCTCAGTGACACTGACTTGGTCCTGCTTGGAGGTGCTGCTGTCGGGGCACTCGGGCTGTGTTTGGGCTGGGCTGCACTGCAAAGGCACCGGGCCACAGTCCAGGCTGGTGACTGTGGTTTCTGGCAGGCAGAATTGATCACCTGAGGAATTCAGCTTTATTTGCCTTCATCTGTGTTTCCTCTTGCTGGATCTCATGCACTCTGCTGGCTTCAGTCTGTGTTTCTACTCCAAGAAGAAAATAAATGGGTCTTCACAAACCAGAAAACTGGAAAAGCACCCTCAAGTCTGCTGTTTGAGCCTTCTTCATTTCAAGAGCACATGCTTTTATCTCCTCAGCACTCAAACACTTATTGTTTACATGGAACCTTCTCTCTCCGAGGCTGTAGCCACTGTCTCTTGTCCTGGCAATGGCACCACTGAGCAGATCACCTCCATTCTCTGCATCCTCCATTCAGTATATTTGCACATGGATAAGATCTCCCCGGAATCTTCTCCAGGATTAACAGTCCTAGCTCTCTCAGCCTGGAATACCTGTTTCCATCAGCTGCCACCATCCAGAACAGCCAGCCTTCTTGCGGTCACCTGGCCCAAACATCCCTTTGTCTCTACCCTTGATTCCTGCAAGAGAGATGGGAGCTCGGCACGCACACCATCCTTCCAACACCCCATCCCAGCAGCAAGGGATCACAGCCCTAACACAGCCAAAACAAAAAGGGTGTGCGAGTTTCCTGGTAGCACTCAGTGTGAACAAATCTACCACTGAGCAACACCATGAGCCCCCACTCACCTCAGCAGAGGTCAACCTGTAACCCCAGCCTTCCCCTATCCATGTGCACACGTCCACCCGTGCGCCACCCTGCCTGCTTTGCACACCCCCATGCACGCACTGCATCTTGTGCCCTCCTTTGCATTCACAGACGTGTGCAAACCATCCCTGGGAACACGTACAGGCCTACACCTACCACAAACATCCCTTTGTGTGCACCCGTGTGCAACCCAACTCCTCAGCACACGCACGCATTTGTTCCACCCTGTCCATGCACTCACCACGTGCCCTCCAGCATCACTGCTGCCTCCTCCGGTACCGTACCTGCAGATGCTTCAGAGCTCATTAGCATGGACTTCCTTCCTCGCCTCAGCATCTGCTCCTGCGCTCACCTTCATTCCTACTGAGATACCGTCCGCTTCCAGCACCAGCTGACCTGCAAGACACAGAGAAAGGAAAGGTGGGATTCATGCAAACGCAGAAGCCCAAGGCTGCATCATCACCACGTATGGCAGCCTTGGGAAGTCAGCTGCAACAACAGCCTTTGTCAGAATGGAAACAGGCACCGTCAATTAAGTGTGACCTCCAAAGTCATTGCCACCATCAGAAATAGGCACGGAAATCGCTCACTTCACTGCAGGTGGTTACCTCCAAATTCTTTTGCTTTGGGGAAAATGTGGGCACGGAATTGAAGGACACCAGAAAAGTGGCATCTACTTCCCTGGAGGTGGTTAAGCTTGGAAGCAGGACTTGAGCAAGAAAAGCTTCTCAGCTCCTTGTAAGGCAGTAAGTGATGGGATGATTTCCCATCCCTGCAGAAATCCTGACCTCTGCCACAGGTGGGTGAGTGACACAAAAGCTGTGTCCTTGGTTCTCAGCCTTACCTTCTCATGCTGTTCATCCTGCTCTGCAGCTCCTGCTCTGAATAGTCTTCTTATGTTCCCACGGGGCAGGTAGAAAATGAAGACACGGCCCCTGCCACCAAGGTCAGCTCTGCAGCACACGTGACCTGAGGAGCACTTGGCTACTCATGCAAACTGTGCAGTGTAAGGAAGATTGTTGCATGTTGCGCTTCTTCTTCTAATGGCTCAGAAATTAATTTTCCTACGTAGAAAATGGGAAAGGAAAATAAATAAATATATAAATAAACAAATAAAGCAAAAGCCTGACACAAAGCAGACGTGATTGTAACTATGGAATTCAGGAGGGCGAGGGATTTGCCCTCTATACGAAGAAGCTGACTGCAAAGGACTAAGAACAGCCATGATCACGTTGAGAACTTGCGGGTAAAATTAGAGACTGAACCAATCATGGGCTTCTGGAGGTGAGGGTCTGCTCCAGGCCGCACCTGTGCACCTGTGTGCAACCCATCTCCTCAGCACACCCCTGTGCAAGCACACATTGTTGCCACTGCGTGTACACACTATCTGTGTGCTCACACGCACTCACGCGTCCACATCCCGTAGTGCAGCCCTGTGCGCACACACACAGACACATGTGTAACCCTTTCTTTTCACTCCCAAAGTGCACGCACACAGCAGTACCACAATGGCCTTGTTCAGCTTCAACACTCTGCACACCCCTGTGCACACACATGTATGTGCATGCTCGTCCTTGCACACATACCCACTGACCTGCACACACCTGAGCAACCCCACTGCTTTGGACACTCATGAACACAAACGTGTGCAACACCATCCGTGCACAAATCCACACACACACAAATGGAAGAGTCTGAATTCCTAATTGAATGGGAATCCAAGTGCAAAACTCCAATTTTGCAAATTCGCTAAATTTTTAGATACCAAGTGCTTTAGTTTGGTAGAAGACATGAGGGCAAGTAATGGACTCATTGAATGGATACACTCAGTAATGGAAAATCCATGCACTTTATCAACCAAATTAAGGAATGAATTTTTACCTTAAAAAAAACCTAAGGAATGAATGTTTACCTTCTGGATTTGAGGGATGTCTCTTCTGCCTGGTTTGGCCAAAGGAAGCCTAAGGTTATTTGCCTTTGAATAGGAAAGCCCTAAGAGAGCGAGAAGAGTTAACCTGGACAGCGTTACCCAGGGTTGTGGGAACAGCTGAATGATTTTTGAGAACTGGTCAACTCGTGAACCTGAGACCTGGGATCCTCCATCCTAGGGTGGAACTTTACTGGAGCACGTGGATGCCACAGCAACAAAAGAACTGTGTACAACAGACTGAGAGTTTGCCGAGTGTCTTGGTTTACAGAAAGCACAACTAACTCAGCAGCAAGTGACATACTTGGAATAGGAGATTACAGCTGGACTTTGAACCTTAAGGACTGCCAGGAAAGAAGCCATCTACTAAACCCCCGAGCTGCAAACTGCCAAGGAAGTCCATACTTTCCCAGTAATGACAGGAGGGTGCCAACCACGGATACACAGCTACGGACTGATGGTAAACTTCAAACAGCATCGAGTGAGTAAGGGATAGCCAGGGTGCACTGGTGCTCAATGTTCAGGAAGCCCATAGATCTACACTGGGCCAAAGGACACTCATTTTATTACCTCATACAGTGTTTACTGTATTGGAGGCAAAAGCGGGACATTCGTTCTTACCAAAAAAGATTATCGAAACACCAAGCCATCCTGGTAGAGCAGGGCAATGTAGAAATAACTGTAACTAATACTGTCAACCCAGTATCTTTCCTTAGCGGAACTCCCGGATTGCACGACTGCTTGGAAACAACTGAAGCTGCACATTCCAGCTGCTCGGTCGGACCTGAAGGATGAACCCTCCGAGGATGCAGAATACACCTGGTTAACCAACAGCTGCAGTTTGATGAGACAAGGAGACTGTAAGGCAGGACATGCAGTAACTGCTACTGACCAGGTCATAGAAGCACAACCACCAGCTGTGGGGACTTCCCCTCGGAAGGCTGAAATAACTGCCTTGACCAGAGCCTTAATTCTATGGACAGATGCTAAATATGTGTTTGGGGTGCCACACGCTCATAGGACCATCTGAAAGGAGCAAGGATTGCTCACACACAAGGAAAACAGCGCGATGTAAATCTACCAATGGCTACTAGAGGTGGTAAAGGACATCAGAAATGTAACACTGCACAGGAGACAGAAAATAAGGTGATAGATCAGATGGCAGAACAGGCAGTTGAAGAAGGCTTCAATTCCAGATGGTACACTTAAAACCTCTGAACCCAAGTCAAAACCTGTAAAATATTCTAAGGAGAACAGGAGTCTAATTAACGATTTAGAAGGGAAGAGAGCAAGCTGACAGATGGGTGCAAACCCAGATGGACACAATGTTATGCCCTTTTGTGTTTTATGGGAATTGGTTAGAAGGGAAGATCAATATTGGGCAAACCAACACTACAAAGTACAATCCCAGGACCAGGAACAGGGCACAAGTGGGCCTCACGGGAAGGGGCCTTCCAGGGCAACCATGGCAAATTGATTTCACACAGCTCCCAAGAAAAGGGGGGTATCGCTGTAGGAAAATTTCTGTCACCTTAGAAACAGTTCAGGATGCTGCTGCAGATGCCTGATGGACAATCCAAGAGGAGGCATCCTGTTTATCCAAAGTTGAATTGCAACATGGGGTAGGCAGGGATAACACTGACTGGGGAACAGTTTTCTCTGGACTATGGGATAAACTTGCTAGTTGCCAAATTTGGGATGACTGAAACAGCTTTTCTTAGCCTGCATCACCTTGCTACTCTTTGTGTGTTTTGCTTGTGTTGTTATAAGATGCTCTTTGTGTCTGTGCCAGGATACCAGAAGGGAATATATGAGGTATAGGAGAGGCATGAGCTAAGGTAAAAGGTAGAGAGCGGGACTTATTTCAGGACATGTCAAGATAGAATAAAATAATCTAGCAGGTGGAAGCCCTGCTAGATTAAAGAAAGGGGGGAACTGAATAGTGAAAAAGGACTCCATAGTAGCAGAAAGGGGAACACTTTGCTACAGAAAAGGGAAAGGGGGCCTCGCTAAGGCAAAGAGTAGTTACAGATAGATAGTTTATGTTAAGGGAGGACAGAGAAAGGGGGAATTACAGACACTTACTCAAAACAAAACCAGAAAAGAGGGCAGCAAAGATAAGAAGGAACTGTCCGGAGACCTCTGACAAGAAGAAGGATTAGATACCCCCGGGCAAGATGATGCTGACATGGGAGAACGATAACGGCAGATAACACCAAGAAGGAAACAGAAGAAGAATTTCACCCCAAAACAAAGACAAGGGTCGCGGGGAATGGGGTCAGAGGGAATGGGGTCAGAGGGAATGGGGCCATAGGGAATGTAATGAATATGTAATCAAACTGGGGAGGAGACTATTGATCATGTATTAGCTTGACTTATGTCTGTAACACACTTTTCTCCTTACGGTGTGCAAGTTTGGAGGAGCTATCCCCCTTGCACCCGGCGCTGCGCAACGCTGGAATAAACATACCTGCTTTATAACCAGTCTCTGGATTATAGAGTTTGATTCTGCAAGTCAGTACCACAATGTCCTTGTGCAAATCCAACCCTTTGCACACAGCTGTGCACGCACATACATGTGCATGCTCATCCTTGCACACATACCCACTGACCTGCACACACCTGAGCAACCCCACTGCTTTGGACACTCACGAAAACAAATGTGTGCAACACCATCCATGCACAAATCCACACACACTCACACACACACACAAAACATGGAACCCCACTGCTTTGCACAATCCTGTGCACACTCACGTGTGTCATGCACTGATTTCCCAGCCGGTCCTCGTGAGGTCTCTTACTTAGGACGGGAGTGCAGGGGAGCAGCCAGAAGCTGTTTGCATTCCCTGCTGTCTGCTGGGCAGGTTTGTTGGCGATGCTCGGGTTGCTTTGCTTTCCCTTGGGAGGTGGGAAGGAGCTTTGTATGGAGGCACATCCCGTGCCAGAGCATCCCGATGGCACGCGTGGGATCAGCAGGTCTGTCAGAGAAGTGGGTGAGGTTGCACGCCAAGCTGCAGCAGAGGAAGGGGAGGAGGTCCCAGCACAGCTCTGCACCACGCTCTGCCACGCTGGGCAGCTTGTTCCTGGCTCAGCAGTGCCATCAGACAAGAAGCAGGGAAGGAAATCAAGGATGGGGGTACCATCAAACAGAGTCCGTGCAAGCCTGTGCAAGACAAACAGACCCAGAGCTTGTGTTTTTTTTCTGCTTTTGTAGCATTTGTGTGCTGTAGCTGAGCAAAAGGTTCTGCTGCTTGATTCTTCTTCTGCAACAGCCACCTACCGGTAAATGGCTGCGGGGATGGAGGATGTGACAGAAAGCATTTGTCTGCACGACAGTGTAGTTACACTTGGTCTAGAGAGTGAGAGAGGGCAGGCAGCACTGCCTGATGTTGGTCAGGGTGAGCTCCTTCTTCCGCAGCGTGATGATGGCAGGGACAGCTCAGAGGTGGGAGCTGGGAATGGACACGGCAGGAGGACAGAGGTGTGAGGGAGCAGCCAAGGCAGCGAAGAGCATCAAAAGGCCCTGAAAAGCATCACAAAGCCACAGCCAGGAAGCTTGGGGTTTTCATGAGCAGCATCCAGGATGCTAGAGACTGTTTGCTCCCCTAAAAAATGGTAACAGAGCTCTCGCTGCGGGCATCACAAAACCAGGCAAAATGGGAACACACCCAGAGCTCTGCTGCACGCACCCCACAGTCAGAGCATTGCAAGCTGAGCTGCCTTGCTGTTTCTTGCATTCATCATGGTCCCTGTGAATGAAGACTTGGAACACAGTCAAGGCGTTGATTGAGCACCAGAGTGCCTTTATTCAATCGAAGAAAGGAGGACGGGAGAGGGACGGGGAAAGATGGGATTCATCCTCTGTTGTTGAGGAGAGAGTGGCTCAGAGCTCGTGTTGCTGCCTGGTGCCTGGGACTGCAGGCCTGACTCCAGGTTCCCATCCAAGGGCTCGGCTTCTCCTCGGTGACATTGACTTGGTCCTGCTTGGAGGTGACGCTGTTGGGGCACTCGGGCTGTCTTTGGGCTGGGCTGCACTGCAAAGGCACCGCACAGGTCGCCCATAGAGAATTTCATATGGGCTTCATCCTTCCTTGGTTGGGATTTTCTTCGAATTCTCACAAGTGCCAGAGGCAGTGCTTGCAACCATGGAATCCCAGCCTCTTGGCCAACTTTTAGTATTTGCAGCTTAGATAAATGGCTCCTCTTTTCCACTTGGCCACTTGACTGTGGCCTGTAAGGTGTATGCAACTGCCAATTGATTCCCAATAAAGTACTGACTTGTTGAACCACTTTAGCAATAAAATGGTGGCCTCAATCTGAAGAGATTGTTCCTGGCACCCAGAACCTTGGAATTATTTCTTGTCACAAAACTTTTGTTACTTCCCTGGCCTGGTTAGTCCGGCACGGGTATGCCTCAGGCCATCCTGGAAAGGTATCTGCTAAAACTAACATGTATCTGTACCCCCCTTTTCTTGGGAGCTCTGAGAAATCTACCTGCCATTATTGTCCTGGATAATTTCTCTCCCTGTTTGCCCTAACTGAACTTTGTGGCCTGTGTTAGGATTATTTGGTAAACAAACTTCACATTGCTGGGTCACTTGCCTAATGGCAGTATACCCATTTCGGGTGACCACTCGTTGAACAAGATATTTATATAATGCTTCTGCTCCCCAGTGAGTGTTCCTGTGTTCAGTCACCACAGCCCATCATATGGCTGCTGGAATCATTCTTTTCCCTTGTGCTGGAAAGCTCCATCCTTCCTCTTTTACCTGCCCTTCCTGATAATTATTTATCGAGTTCCAATACTCTTTGAAGTGCTTTGGCTCACCATCCACCTGCATGTTACCACCTGGAATCAAGGAAGCCTCCACCACCTCACCCTCTGCCGCTCGCTTTGCTTCTCTGTCAGCCAGCGCATTTCCCATTCCTTCAGCACTGTCTCCCCTTTGCTGGCATCAACAGTGCATTTTAGCAACCTTCTCCAGCTGTTGGACTGCCTCCAGGAGTCTGGCTATTTCTTCAGCGTGTTTAAGACCTTTCCCTTGGCTTGACAACAGTCCTCTTTCTTTCCATATTGCTGATATTGGTGCATGAACAGCACTAAGGCATATTTTGAATCAGTCCATATCTTTATCTTCCCATGTCGAACAAAGCTGCTCCCGTCTGTGTATCAGGTGTCTTCCGCATCCTCCAGTGGTTCTTCTTTCAAGTCTCTGCGACTGGAATAGACTGCTTCCATAGTCTCTAAACAGTCGTGAGACACAGGTTCTCCTGTAATTGCACTAAGAAAAGCAGCTGATTTACAATATTTGTTACTGTTATTTCTCCATCATCTTGCTCCACTAGAATGGCTTGATACTTCAAAAATCTCTGAGGGGAAAGCCAATGTCCCCCTTTCACCTCCAGCACTGTAGAGACCGTGTGGGATACCAGTGCAGTTCTCTTCTGCCCCATTGTCCTAATGCTGGGGCCTTCATTAACTCCTCTTTCAACTGCTTTCAACCGGGCCACAGTCCAGGCTGGTGACTGTGGTTTCTTGCAGGTTCACGTCAGCCCCTTCAGCAGAACTAGGAGAAAGGACTGGCTGAACAATGATGACCTCTTTCTCTCTGTCTCTGCTGTCACTCAGAAGGCTTTCATTTGAATTGCAGCCTGACTCCAAGTCCCTCTCCAAGAGTCTCAGCTTCTCCTCAGTGACACTGCCTTGGTCCTGCTTGGAGGTGCTGCTGTCGGGGCACTCGGGCTGTGTTTGGGCTGGGCTGCACTGCAAAGGCACCGGGCCACAGTCCAGGCTGGTGACTGTGGTTTCTGGCAGGCAGAATTGATCACCTGAGGAATTCAGCTTTATTTGCCTTCATCTGTGTTTCTTCTTGCTGGATCTCATGCACTCTGCTGGCTTCAGTCTGTGTTTCTACTCCAAGAAGAAAATAAATGGGTCTTCACAAACCAGAAAACTGGAAAAGCACCCTCAAGTCTGCTGTTTGAGCCTTCTTCATTTCAAGAGCACATGCTTTTATCTCCTCAGCACTCAAACACTTATTGTTTACATGGAACCTTCTCTCTCCGAGGCTGTAGCCACTGTCTCTTGTCCTGGCAATGGCACCACTGAGCAGATCACCTCCATTCTCTGCATCCTCCATTCAGTATATTTGCACATGGATAAGATCTCCCCGGAATCTTCTCTAGGATTAACAGTCCTAGCTCTCTCAGCCTTTCCTTATAGGAGAGATGTTGCAGTCCCTTTATCATCTTCTGAGCCCTCTGTTGGATTACGTTAGGTATGATTCTTGTAACAGAGAACTCAGATCAGGACACGATGATCGATGTGTGGTCTCAACAACGCTGAACTGAGGGGAAGGAACATCTCTCTCAATCTGCTGGCAGTACCTTGCTTATTTGCAGCACAAGGATATCATTAAGTTATTTTTGGTGTATTTTTTCTTTTTCTTTTTTAAATTCTTTTTTCTTTTTTTCTTTTTTTTTTTTTTTTCATCAAGTTCACATTTCTGTTTCACATTCACTCTGTATCATTCGCTATGTAGCTCCAGGGAAAGATGGGACTCATCCTCTATTGTTGAGGAGAGGGTGGCTCACAGCTCGTGCTGTTGCTTGGAGGCAGGGACTGGTGGTCTGATTCTACATCTGCCTCCAAGATGCTCGGCTTCTCCTCACTGATGCTGACCTGAGCCTGCATGGTGGTGCTGCTGTCGGGGCACTCGGGCTGTGCTTGGCCTGGGCTGTCCTGGGACCCCTGCACTGGGTCGCAATCCAGGCTGGTGCCGGTGGTGTCTGGCAGGCTCAGGTCAGCAGCTTCCGGAGGGATGGGATGAATGAGGGCTTGAATGACGATGACGTTCTCGTCTCCATTGATGGTGCCATATGGAAGGCTGTCGACTGAAATGCAGCACCCTGTGCTTCCTAACAGCTCTGCGTTGATGGAAGCACAGGATGCGCTGTCGTCCCATGCCCGGCGTCTTCGGGGAACACAAGGGCTCGGGTCCCCTAGGAAGGAGTAGATGCACAGCGGTTAGTGTCAAACGTTCACAAGATGAATCATGCTTTAAAGAGGTCCTTGGCATTTGGCTATGTAGTGGTGGTGGGCAGAAGCAAATAGGCTTCTAGCAACAGTGTCATTGTCTCGACAGTGATCCTCGTGCAGGTGCAGCTCTTGTGTTGACAAGAGACTCATTTGGGAAAGACAGGGGTGAACCAAAGATGTCAGGCACGGGCTCGAACGCCAGAAGGAGGTACAAGCCCACTGAAAGCATGAATCCTACCTGTGCTGCTGACAAGCAGTGTTTTGAAAACTGGATTTGCACCCTTACCTGCCAGGACCAACACTTCTGCTTCTAAGGGATCGCTGGCACTGCTCTGCAGTTGGCGTTCGGCCACAGGCGATGGTTTGCCCAGGCAGAAGCAGGAACGCCAACTGCCAGCTGGTGCCTGCTTCCTCTTCATGGGCACACTTGGTCTGGAGAGAAAACAGAGCATGCTGCCAGTCGTGGTGCAGGGTGAGGGAAGAGCTGCTCCGAGCCCTTGCTGACAGTTGCCCGTTCCTGGCAAACCCACCCGACCAATGATGATAGGGGCTGGAAAGGGAAGTCCTCTTTACCTTTCAGATGGAGAATCAATGACCGCGTGGAAGTTCCTCAGATCAGCTGTGGGGCCTTCCTCCACCTCGACATCGCTGCTCTGTGTCGCCGTGGGAGGGCTGCTCTGGCCTCTCCTCTCTGCCTGTGCCTCCTGCACGGTGAGCAGCTTTGTGGCAGGAGGAGACACACACACAGACTTGGGCCCGGCAAGAGAACTGTGCCCTGCAAGGGGAAACCACAGGTAAGAGGGAGGATCAGAAAGCAGCAGCACAGCCATCCCAGTTCTGCATTTCTCTCAGACTTGCTTATCAGAGCCACTGCAAGAAGAGGAGCTCAAAGTAACCGTGTGCTCAGAGGTATGCTCGTGGCAAAGGACACAGCCACAATTAAGAGCAGCTCACTGTATCGAAACAGGCAAACAAAAACCCTAGAAAAACTAGGGGCAGGGACCTCAGAAAGCTTTGCTGCCACACTTCAATCAAGCTTCGCCTGCTTGCAAAAAATCTTAACAGCTGTGACGGTTTTCTCCATGTAAGTTATGGGTTTGGACACTCTCAGGATCCAGGAACGGGGCACCATATTCCAATCTAAACCCAGAAGCCTGCTGTCTCCTTGACAGCAAAAGCATTTTCAAAGGTCTTGGAGAAGGCCTGGCTTGGATCAAGGTGTCAGATCAAGATCAAGCTAATGGAGAAAGACGCTCACCTGCTCCCTCTCCCACGGCTGGTGTGGATGTGGAGGGGAAGAGGACGTCTGTGTGGCTGATCAGGAACTCCACCACAGCTGACTGCGTCTGCAGCTCCTTGCAGGCAGCTTCTCCATAGGCGCAGGCAGACTGGCTCCGCTGGGATCTGAAGTAAAGGCAGATCTTACAAGTCATTTCCCCAAGATCGTTTCCCCAAGTCTGAAATTTGCAGCAAAAACTGACAAGTTGGGCTCTGGAGACTTCCGCAGTGGGCAATCAGCGATGCCACTGACGAAATTCTCCTGGATCATCAGGGACACAGCAGTCCCAGCTAAACAAGTGACTAGAAACTGTCATCTGGAAATTGTGCCCCTGGAGGTTGGGGGAGAGCAGAACTAAGCATCGTGTTGAAACGGAAAAAGAAGTTTACCTTAAGAGGTTTGGAGCCCACACTATGGCCAAGTTCTGAGCGTGCATGTTGGTGACGGAGCAGTTCCCGGCCAGAGACGCCAAGTGTCTCATTAAGTACTGCAGAGTCCTGGAAAACAAGAGGGGCAGATGTTCAGCACCAAAAAGCAAGCCGTGCTGCAGTGCACAAAACAAACCTCACTTCATGCTGGTTGTTGTCATTGCTACTGTCCCCGAATAGGAAGTAGGTAAAACTAAGTGCCACCACGCTGCAGCACCAAGCCCCAGCACAGCACAGCCGCAGCCATTGGCTGCACCAACAGTGCCCCCATGCCAAGGAACTGACCCAGTCAACCAACCCGACGCAGCCTTCAGCCGCTTCAGCGTGCACAGGCATGATGCTGCCAGCGTGAGGCAACACCTGGAATCGCATCATGGCCCTCTGAAAGGCAGCAGGGCTGAGCTCAGCAGACCGAGCGCAGCACTGACCTGTAGTGAGGAGCGGGCAGCTGCTGGATGGTGTCCTGCATTCTGAGCAGCCGCTCCTCCTCCGTGGCAGCACAAACAGCGTCCTGGAAAAAGGCAGGAAGGGATTCAGACACCAGGCGGGAATAGCAAAGGGAAGGGAATTCTCGCAAGCGTCGTATATAGTTTAAGTAAGCACTTCCTGGCACCACCAGAAGTGGCATCAGCCAGAGGCAGGAGGTGGCAAAGACATGCCTCGTGGGGCTAACAGAAATAAGACCTCGGAGCTGGGGCACTGCTGCAACCATCAGCCAGGACGCCCAGGGAAGAGGTACGTGTCATTTCCAAGACATTGCCCTGAGCTTACCGAGAACTTGGCATACAGCTGGTCAGTCAGCAGAGGGTTTGGGAGCTCCCTGAAGTACATCTTGCACAGGGAGCTCACGCTGTGAATGTCTCGGACGCTCAGCTCGGGAATCTGCTCCGACTCGAATTCATGGCTGCAGAAAAGGACACAGGATTGGGCAGAGGGCTTTGAGAAAGAGGAAACCAAGTCCAAAGCCACAACAAATACAGTCAAGAAAAGGAAGGGGTTCCTCGGAACGCCCGCAGCATGGCACGTGCCCCTGCTGACAGCTGTGTCAGTCGCAGCACTCTTACCGTAGTTGCTGGATCTTGGACGTAACGCCGGACAGGCGGTAGATCCCCTGCACCACGCCATGCTGCTCGATGAACTTGGCGCAGCTCTGCAGGACCTGGGGGACTACAGAACAAGAGCCAGCGGTTAGCTCAGCTTCTTACTCAAGTCCTGCTTCAGCCCGTGCTCTTCTCCCATCCCAGCCACTAAGCCCAGCCGGGCCACCGCTTGCTTCCTCCTTAAAGGAGAAAGCTGGCAGAGACAGCTGTGAGGAAACTGCAGAGACGTGTTCTTGGCTTTCCAGAAATGCCACCACCTAGCAACA
Source organism: Excalfactoria chinensis (assembly GCF_039878825.1). Lineage (NCBI taxonomy): Eukaryota > Metazoa > Chordata > Aves > Galliformes > Phasianidae > Excalfactoria > Excalfactoria chinensis. The sequence goes on along the minus strand of NW_027315570.1, from coordinate 545,583 downwards.
GCCTGGAGAAAGTAAATCTGGCAAAGCCACACACACTGCAAGTCCCATCACAGCTCCCTCGGGAATGGAGGAATCCAATCTCAAGTCCAGAAGAGCTAGGAAAAGGCTGCAGGATGCTCTCTTTGGCCAGAAGGCTTCCTGCGTTTTCAGGCTTACACAATTGCTGGGTATGATCTCCCTTTCATCTTTAGATGCCCAGCGGAGGGAGATCTCAGCAATGGGCTGTTCCTTACCATCACGGCCAGAGCGGAGAAGGTGCTCCCCCAGGTCACACCCAAACACCCCTTCCTTCGCCGGCTCCGGCTGCTCCGATCTCCTGGGGCGGGCCTTCACCACCGAGCGAAGGAAGGTGCTGAGCTTGCCCCGTTTCCTCGGCACTGCAAAGAAACAAAATAAAGAAACCAGTTCATTTCAGGCTTGGCTCGGTTGGACGAGGCCGAGCGTAACGCCTTCGACCGAGCACGGAACAACGGGAAGAACATTCCCAACCAGGACACGCAAGAACCGATTTTCCCCGTCCCTGCAAGTGCCCAAGGCCAGGTCGGAAGGGGCCCCGGACAGCCTGCTCTCGACTCCTGCTAAATGCGCAGGCTGGGCACCCAGACTGAGGCAGGGGCCTTGGAGCCTGAGGATGATCCTTTAGACCCCTTCCAATCCCAAGCCATTCCAGGAGGATTCTGTGACTTCCTCAAGCACAACAATAAACACAGTGGGATTGGGCCAGATCTCTGCGTGTTCCCATGGACCTTAATGCAGTCCTCTTGCTAAGCTTGCTCAACTCGGGCATTAACGAACCCCCTGAAAGCCACGCTCTGACCCCATTTTACTAACCCGCATTGTCAAATGTAACATGTGTACCTGGCTTTGGCAATGAATCGACGACGGACTCGGGAACTTTTCCGCTGATGAGTTCCACGCACTCACCAGGGAAAAACCCAACCTGTAACAAGAACAAAAAGACAGCTGGGCATTAGCCCGAGTCCACAGCCAAAGGGAAAGTCCTCTGTCACCGACACAGGGCAACCGTTTGCGTCCGGAAGCCATCCTGTGCAGGCAGAGCAGCTCCAAGCTGAGATTCCAGACTCTACTGAAGTTGGGCTCTCGTGTTGGAAGCGTGTGCCTACCTGAAAGCCACGCTTGCCTCTCCACCAGGGGCTCAGCTCCTTTGGTGGCATAGCAATAATGCACACCAAGTCTCCTACCTGCAAGAGATTGAAACGTCAATTCCTGTGGCAGGAAAGCACAGCTCAAACGACTGCCTGCTTCTGCGCCGCAGAATAGCCTCAAGCTTGACAGCCATTGCACCAATGCAGCCCCCAAGGCAAGGAACGCCTGGAACTGCTTACCTCCAGGGAGAGCTCATCCGGCCCCTGGGCGACGTAGCGCTTGATAACATGGGCTGCCGCAATCGCTGGAACGTTAAGAGATGACTCCGCACGCACCAGCTGCGGCTTCCACATGTCATCAGCCTGCAAAACAGAGCACAGGCCGTGGTCAGGAGCTGAGGACAAACTCTTGCCTGCAGGAGAGCACATCTGCGGCTCCCTCTGCTGGCTCAACACAGGGAACAAAGACAAGCCAGAGCTTCACACTGTACCTCCGTGCCCACCACCTCAGGCCCACTGCTGATCTTGCTGCACTCAAGGCCCATCACACCAGGTGTGACAAGCTGGAACAGAGCAGAAACACACTTCTGTTGTCTCTATTCACACAGCACAGTATGGAGAGACTTCTTCAGAACTACCCTTGCATACCCTGCGGCATAGGCAAGTGTTCGAGAAACTACCCCTTGCTGCAGTCTGTTCCAACGTGACAGCCTATTAGGCAGCATTGTACCAAGTTGCTATCCCTCTGCCAGCAGATGGGGACTCTGGCACAGAGCAGCAGATGCATTCGCCCAGAGCGCTCTGACAGTGTGACAGAAGGGCATTAGACAGCACCCTTCTGAGGGCTGAGCTGGAGGGCAGTGAAGAAACCCATGGCATGCAAAACAATGTGGTAGGACAAACACGGCACATACCTGGCAACAAGATCACCTCAGGCTACCTGCAGCAGTTCCTGGTCACTCTGCTCAGATCTTATGAGAGCAAAAGCTGCACCAAGGCAGTGGGCGGAGGGTGGGCAGAGGAGAGAGAAAGAGCAGGTCAGTGAGCAGGGCTAAGACAGCCATGGCATAACGCACACAGCACAATCGTCCCATCCACTTGCTGCAAGACATGCTGAGTCTCAGGCTACGGGATGCCTGTCCGCCCAGCAACTTGACGATGCTTCCACAATTGAGCACAGAAGACGACGGAAGAAGCATGGGACGGGTGCCACCCTTACGGACACCCCCTTTGGAACATGCCTACCAGGGGAAAATGACGTCTGATGCTCAAGAGTAAGCAATACGGTGCTGGGAGCTCCGACAGCCAGCACTTCTCAACACCTCGCTGCCCACCCGTCCATCCTACGCTGGCTCAGCTTACCTACAGGATGCTGCGCACGATGCTACTCAAACAAAGGCACTAAACGCACAAGAACAACAAGAAAACCAACCACTCCGAACTCCTACTCGCCCACAAAGGAACACAGAACGCACCGCTCCTCCCCTCATGCCAGCCGCTTATGACATCACCAACGGCCACCAGCCTGCTCCACCATGACTCCCCACAAGGGGGGGAGGCATGACCACGTGGTCAAATGTGATTCCAACACGGCACCACAACATTGCAGAACTCACTGTGGGGTTGGAATTACGTCCTGGTGTGGCAGCGCAATGGGAGGTGTTTGGGCACAGCTGAAGAGCTGGCTGACTCCTGACGTTTCCAAAGGAGGGTGCCAGATTCACTCTCAGCATTCTTTTGCAGGGCTCTTTGGGATGCTTCAAACCCATTTCACTGACTAGGTCACTTCTAGAATGTTCAGCTGACAAATGCTCGCTTTGTCTGGGTAACGCCTCTATGCATCATGAATGAAAAATAAAATTAAATGGGCACGCCACCCTGTGAAACTTACCTCTCTGCTCTTGTTGTCAGCCAGACACCTAAGATGAGCATTACGTGTCGCTGCTCCTGAATGGAGATGCACCCAAGTCTGTGTTCCACTCTGCTCCACCTAAGTGTCTAAAAGAAACACAGGCAGAGATGATTAGAAGATCCTTTGCGCAGACGAAAGCGCAGGCTGCACGCCTATTCTCTTTAGCAAGAAATACTACTTGAGAATCCACAGACAGTTTTATGAGAGGTAGTATGAAAGATGAGCAGAAAGGAAATAGATTCATTAAAATAACCGAGTTAATCCTCTCCCCGTCAAAAAGGAAGCCTTCTGGGCACTGTAAGCCGCACCTCCTACAACACCTTGCACCACAAATTGTGGCACATGCATTTTTTTCCCACAGGCCCCTCGCTTCTGTCGTTAGTGTCAGATCCACTCAGGTTCAAATACGTGGATCAGAACAGCCATTCAGTTCTGCTGAGGCAGGATCCCACCACTGGGATGTCCCCCAGTCCCATTCCCTGCTTCTCCTGGCACGGGTGGGGAAAGGAACAGCAAGTGATATCACCTACCCAGACTTCTGCTGGGCCTTCCATTCGGTCGCCCATCCCTGGGAGAAGCAGGGGAGCTCCCGTGGCACAAAGCTCGCAGCTGCAGAAATCAAGGCTGCCTCTAAGATGGTGCTTTCAAACAGCACGAGTAACTGGATGTAGGACTTGAAACACAAGGGTAACATGAAAAAGCCACCAGTCCCCACGGATGGGGCTGTTCGCAGAGACAACAGCTGCTTGCTTTCCAGCAGTGTGATGCTCACCCAACAAAGCGCTCAGCCAGCAGATGCCTCCAGCGTCTGAGCATCCATTTGGAGATGGTTTTCTTAACATCCAGGCTGAATCTCCCCTCATACAACCTGAGATTGTTCCTTCCACTCCTGTCTCTAGTTACATGGGAGAAGAGCAGGACAGCCCCCCCCCCGACATAACCTCTCTTCAGGTAATCGTACAGAATGAGAAGGTCCTCCCTGAGCCTCCTCTCTTCCAGACTAAATCATCCCAGTTCCATAAGAAGCTCCCCATAAGATTGTGCTCTAGACACCTCACAGCTTCACTGGTCTCCTCTGGACACATCTCAGCATTTCAGTGTCCTTCTTGCAGTGAGGGGCCCAGAACAGAACACAGAACTCCAGGTGAGGACTCACCAGTGCCGACTACAGGGGGATGATGGATTCCCTGCTCCTGCTGGCTCCAGCCTTCTGCATTCCAACTCCAATCTCAACCATTCCTGCTGTAGTAGGACTTGAATCCTCATTTGGGGCTGCAGCTCAACAGGTCAGCACATCAGAAATAACACAACGTGCCACTGGAAGACGTGTCTCAAAGCCCAGAAAATCCAACTCTCTGACCTCGGCACAACTCACCAACCAAGAGCCAGGCCTTGACAACTTGGCTGATCTGAGCACGCGGGAGGGGGCCAGACAGTGGACCACAAGTGTCCATTTCCACTGCAGCTCCCTGTAGAGAACAGCACCAATCAGCAGGCGTGAATGAATTCATTGACAAGCTGCACAATGAGTCTGTTCTTTACATGAGCAAAAAAAACAACAACACACATAGATTCCTGACCAAAAAAGGTGGGAGTTAATAACGACCAAAGAGGCTCCTGTTCCTAGGCCTAATCCTCTCTCCCCAACTCCTGGGTGATGCCCACAGGCTTCAAGTCAGGTCTCAAATCCATTGGACTCCCGTCAGAGAACTCCATCAAAAAGGATGTTACACATGTGACACTTACATACATTTTGCACCAGAAACAGCACTGCCAGCAGGAGCAGAGAGGTGACTGTCCCCCTGTACTCGGCACTGGTGCGGCTGCAACTCGAGTTCTGTTTCCAGTTTTGGACCCCCCACTGCAAGAAAGACATTGAGGCTTTGGAACATGTTCCAAGAAGGGCAACAAAGCTGGTGAGGGGTCTGGAGCACAATGGGGCCACATGAGGAGAGGCTGCAGGAGCTGGGAATGCTCAGCCTGGAGAAGAGATGGCTCTGAGCAAAACCGTGAGCCCCCACTCACCTCAGCAGAGGTCAACCTGCACCCCAGCCATCCGCCCATCCACGTGCACACGCACACACCTGCGCCACTCTGCCTGCTTTGCACACCCACATTCACGCACCGCATCTTGTGCTCTCCTTTGCATTCACAGACGTGTGCAAACCATCCCTGGGAACACGTATGTGCCTACACCTACCAGTAAACATCCCTGTGTGTGCACCTCTGTGCAACCCAACTCCTCAGCACACCCTTGTGCAAGCACACATTGGTGCCACCGTGTCCACGCACTATCCATGTGCTCACACACACTCACGCAACCACATCCCCTAGTGCAGCCCTGTGCGCACACACAGACACACGCGTAACCCCTTCCTTTCACTCCCAAAGTGCACGCACACACTGGTACCACAATGTCCTTGCGCAGCTCCAACTCTTTGCACACCCCTGTGCATGCACATATATGTGCATGCTCGTCCTTGCACACATACCCACTGACCTACACACACCTGAGCAACCCCACTGGTTTGTACACTCATGAACACAAATGTGTGCAACACCATCCGTGCACAAATACACAACTCGTGGAACCCCACTGCTTTGCACAATCCTGTGCACACTCACGTGTGTCATGCACTGATTTCCCAGCCAGTCCTCGTGGGGTCTCTTACTTAGGACGGGAGTGCAGGGGAGCAGCCAGAAGCTGTTTGCATTCCCTGCTGTCTGCTGGGCAGGTTTGTTGGCGATGCTTGGGTTGCTTTGCTTTCCCTTGGGAGGTGGGAAGGAGCTTTGGGTTGGAGGCACATCCCGTGCCAGAGCATCCCGATGGCACGCGTGGGATCAGCAGGTCTGTCAGAGAAGTGGGTGAGGTTGCACGCCAAGCTGCAGCAGAGGAAGGGGAGGAGGTCCCAGCACAGCTCTGCACCACGCTCTGCCACGCTGGGCAGCTTGTTCCTGGCTCAGCAGTGCCATCAGACTGTTTCTTGCATTCCTCCCGGTCCCTGTGAATGAAGACTCGGAACACAGTCAAGGCGTTGATTGAGCACCAGAGTGCCTTTATTCAATTGGAGAAAGGAGGACGGGAGAGGTACGGGGAAAGATGGGACTCATTCTCTGTTGTTGAGGAGAGAGCGGCTCAGAGCTCGTGTTGCTGCCTGGTGCCTGGGACTGCAGGCCTGACTCCAAGTCCCCCTCCAAGACGCTCGGCTTCTCCTCAGTGACACTGACTTGGTCCTGCTTGGAGGTGCTGCTGTCGGGGCACTCGGGCTGTGTTTGGGCTGGGCTGCACTGCAAAGGCACCGGGCCACAGTCCAGGCTGGTGACTGTGGTTTCTGGCAGGCAGAATTGATCACCTGAGGAATTCAGCTTTATTTGCCTTCATCTGTGTTTCCTCTTGCTGGATCTCATGCACTCTGCTGGCTTCAGTCTGTGTTTCTACTCCAAGAAGAAAATAAATGGGTCTTCACAAACCAGAAAACTGGAAAAGCACCCTCAAGTCTGCTGTTTGAGCCTTCTTCATTTCAAGAGCACATGCTTTTATCTCCTCAGCACTCAAACACTTATTGTTTACATGGAACCTTCTCTCTCCGAGGCTGTAGCCACTGTCTCTTGTCCTGGCAATGGCACCACTGAGCAGATCACCTCCATTCTCTGCATCCTCCATTCAGTATATTTGCACATGGATAAGATCTCCCCGGAATCTTCTCCAGGATTAACAGTCCTAGCTCTCTCAGCCTGGAATACCTGTTTCCATCAGCTGCCACCATCCAGAACAGCCAGCCTTCTTGCGGTCACCTGGCCCAAACATCCCTTTGTCTCTACCCTTGATTCCTGCAAGAGAGATGGGAGCTCGGCACGCACACCATCCTTCCAACACCCCATCCCAGCAGCAAGGGATCACAGCCCTAACACAGCCAAAACAAAAAGGGTGTGCGAGTTTCCTGGTAGCACTCAGTGTGAACAAATCTACCACTGAGCAACACCATGAGCCCCCACTCACCTCAGCAGAGGTCAACCTGTAACCCCAGCCTTCCCCTATCCATGTGCACACGTCCACCCGTGCGCCACCCTGCCTGCTTTGCACACCCCCATGCACGCACTGCATCTTGTGCCCTCCTTTGCATTCACAGACGTGTGCAAACCATCCCTGGGAACACGTACAGGCCTACACCTACCACAAACATCCCTTTGTGTGCACCCGTGTGCAACCCAACTCCTCAGCACACGCACGCATTTGTGCCACCCTGTCCACGCACTCACCACGTGCCCTCCAGCATCACTGCTGCCTCCTCCGGTACCGTACCCGCAGATGCTTCAGAGCTCATTAGCATGGACTTCCTTCCTCGCCTCAGCATCTGCTCCTGCGCTCACCTTCATTCCTACTGAGATACCGTCCGCTTCCAGCACCAGCTGACCTGCAAGACAGAGAAAGGAAAGGTGGGATTCATGCAAACGCAGAAGCCCAAGGCTGCATCATCACCACGTATGGCAGCCTTGGGAAGTCAGCTGCAACAACAGCCTTTGTCAGAATGGAAACAGGCACCGTCAATTAAGTGTGACCTCCAAAGTCATTGCCACCATCAGAAATAGGCACAGAAATCGCTCACTTCACTGCAGGTGGTTACCTCCAAATTCTTTTGCTTTGGGGAAAATGTGGGCACGGAATTGAAGGACACCAGAAAAGTGGCATCTACTTCCCTGGAGGTGGTTAAGCTTGGAAGCAGGACTTGAGCAAGAAAAGCTTCTCAGCTCCTTGTAAGGCAGTAAGTGATGGGGTGATTTCCCATCCCTGCAGAAATCCTGACCTCTGCCACAGGTGGGTGAGTGACACAAAAGCTGTGTCCTTGGTTCTCAGCCTTACCTTCTCATGCTGTTCATCCTGCTCTGCAGCTCCTGCTCTGAATAGTCTTCTTATGTTCCCATGGGGCAGGTAGAAAATGAAGACACGGCCCCTGCCACCAAGGTCAGCTCTGCAGCACACATGACCTGAGGAGCACTTGGCTACTCATGCAAACTGTGCAGTGTAAGGAAGATTGTTGCCTGTTGCACTTCTTCTTCTAATGGCTCAGAAATTAATTTTCCTACGTAGAAAATGGGAAAGGAAAATAAATAAATATATAAATAAACAAATAAAGCAAAAGCCTGACACAAAGCAGACGTGATTGTAACTATGGAATTCAGGAGGGCAAGGGATTTGCCCTCTATACGAAGAAGCTGACTGCAAAGGACCAAGAACAGCCATGATCAACGTTGAGAACTTGCGGGTCAAATTAGAGACTGAACCAATCATGGGCTTCTGGAGGTGAGGGTCTGCTCCAGGCTGCACCTGTGCACCTGTGTGCAACCCATCTCCTCAGCACACCCCTGTGCAAGCACACATTGTTGCCACTGCGTGTACACACTATCTGTGTGCTCACACGCACTCACGCGTCCACATCCTGTAGTGCAGCCCTGTGCGCACACACACAGACACATGTGTAACCCCTTCCTTTCACTCCCAAAGTGCACGCACACAGCAGTACCACAATGGCCTTGTTCAGCTTCAACACTCTGCACACCCCTGTGCACACACATGTATGTGCATGCTCGTCCTTGCACACATACCCACTGACCTGCACACACCTGAGCAACCCCACTGCTTTGGACACTCATGAACACAAACGTGTGCAACACCATCCGTGCACAATTCCACACACACACAAATGGAAGAGTCTGAATTCCTAATTGAATGGGAATCCAAGTGCAAAACTCCAATTTTGCAAATTCGCTAAATTTTTAGATACCAAGTGCTTTAGTTTGGTAGAAGACATGAGGGCAAGTAATGGACTCATTGAATGGATACACTCAGTAATGGAAAATCCATGCACTTTATCAACCAAATTAAGGAATGAATTTTTATCTTAAAAAAAACCTAAGGAATGAATGTTTACCTTCTGGATTTGAGGGATGTCTCTTCTGCCTGGTTTGGCCAAAGGAAGCCTAAGGTTATTTGCCTTTGAATAGGAAAGCCCTAAGAGAGCGAGAAGAGTTAACCTGGACAGCGTTACCCAGGGTTGTGGGAACAGCTGAATGATTTTTGAGAACTGGTCAACTCGTGAACCTGAGACCTGGGATCCTCCATCCTAGGGTGGAACTTTACTGGAGCACGTGGATGCCACAGCAACAAAAGAACTGTGTACAACAGACTGAGAGTTTGCCGAGTGTCTTGGTTTACAGAAAGCACAACTAACTCAGCAGCAAGTGACATACTTGGAATAGGAGATTACAGCTGGACTTTGAACCTTAAGGACTGCCAGGAAAGAAGCCATCTACTAAACCCCTGAGCTGCAAACTGCCAAGGAAGTCCATACTTTCCCAGTAATGACAGGAGGGTGCCAACCACGGATACACAGCTACGGACTGATGGTAAACTTCAAACAGCATCGAGTGAGTAAGGGATAGCCAGGGTGCACTGGTGCTCAATGTTCAGGAAGCCCATAGATCTACACTGGGCCAAAGGACACTCATTTTATTACCTCATACAGTGTTTACTGTATTGGAGGCAAAAGCGGGACATTCGTTCTTACCAAAAAAGATTATCGAAACACCAAGCCATCCTGGTAGAGCAGGGCAATGTAGAAATAACTGTAACTAATACTGTCAACCCAGTATCTTTCCTTAGCGGAACTCCCGGATTGCACGACTGCTTGGAAACAACTGAAGCTGCACATTCCAGCTGCTCGGTCGGACCTGAAGGATGAACCCTCCGAGGATGCAGAATACACCTGGTTAACCAACAGCTGCAGTTTGATGAGACAAGGAGACTGTAAGGCAGGACATGCAGTAACTGCTACTGACCAGGTCATAGAAGCACAACCACCAGCTGTGGGGACTTCCCCTCGGAAGGCTGAAATAACTGCCTTGACCAGAGCCTTAATTCTATGGACAGATGCTAAATATGTGTTTGGGGTGCCACACGCTCATAGGACCATCTGAAAGGAGCAAGGATTGCTCACACACAAGGAAAACAGCGCGATGTAAATCTACCAATGGCTACTAGAGGTGGTAAAGGACATCAGAAATGTAACACTGCACAGGAGACAGAAAATAAGGTGATAGATCAGATGGCAGAACAGGCAGTTGAAGAAGGCTTCAATTCCAGATGGTACACTTAAAACCTCTGAACCCAAGTCAAAACCTGTAAAATATTCTAAGGAGAACAGGAGTCTAATTAACGATTTAGAAGGGAAGAGAGCAAGCTGACAGATGGGTGCAAACCCAGATGGACACAATGTTATGCCCTTTTGTGTTTTATGGGAATTGGTTAGAAGGGAAGATCAATATTGGGCAAACCAACACTACAAAGTACAATCCCAGGACCAGGAACAGGGCACAAGTGGGCCTCACGGGAAGGGGCCTTCCAGGGCAACCATGGCAAATTGATTTCACACAGCTCCCAAGAAAAGGGGGGTATCGCTGTAGGAAAATTTCTGTCACCTTAGAAACAGTTCAGGATGCTGCTGCAGATGCCTGATGGACAATCCAAGAGGAGGCATCCTGTTTATCCAAAGTTGAATTGCAACATGGGGTAGGCAGGGATAACACTGACTGGGGAACAGTTTTCTCTGGACTATGGGATAAACTTGCTAGTTGCCAAATTTGGGATGACTGAAACAGCTTTTCTTAGCCTGCATCACCTTGCTACTCTTTGTGTGTTTTGCTTGTGTTGTTATAAGATGCTCTTTGTGTCTGTGCCAGGATACCAGAAGGGAATATATGAGGTATAGGAGAGGCATGAGCTAAGGTAAAAGGTAGAGAGCGGGACTTATTTCAGGACATGTCAAGATAGAATAAAATAATCTAGCAGGTGGAAGCCCTGCTAGATTAAAGAAAGGGGGGAACTGAATAGTGAAAAAGGACTCCATAGTAGCAGAAAGGGGAACACTTTGCTACAGAAAAGGGAAAGGGGGCCTCGCTAAGGCAAAGAGTAGTTACAGATAGATAGTTTATGTTAAGGGAGGACAGAGAAAGGGGGAATTACAGACACTTACTCAAAACAAAACCAGAAAAGAGGGCAGCAAAGATAAGAAGGAACTGTCCGGAGACCTCTGACAAGAAGAAGGATTAGATACCCCCGGGCAAGATGATGCTGACATGGGAGAACGATAACGGCAGATAACACCAAGAAGGAAACAGAAGAAGAATTTCACCCCAAAACAAAGACAAGGGTCGCGGGGAATGGGGTCAGAGGGAATGGGGTCAGAGGGAATGGGGCCATAGGGAATGTAATGAATATGTAATCAAACTGGGGAGGAGACTATTGATCATGTATTAGCTTGACTTATGTCTGTAACACACTTTTCTCCTTACGGTGTGCAAGTTTGGAGGAGCTATCCCCCTTGCACCCGGCGCTGCGCAACGCTGGAATAAACATACCTGCTTTATAACCAGTCTCTGGATTATAGAGTTTGATTCTGCAAGTCAGTACCACAATGTCCTTGTGCAAATCCAACCCTTTGCACACAGCTGTGCACGCACATACATGTGCATGCTCATCCTTGCACACATACCCACTGACCTGCACACACCTGAGCAACCCCACTGCTTTGGACACTCACGAAAACAAATGTGTGCAACACCATCCATGCACAAATCCACACACACTCACACACACACACAAAACATGGAACCCCACTGCTTTGCACAATCCTGTGCACACTCACGTGTGTCATGCACTGATTTCCCAGCCGGTCCTCGTGAGGTCTCTTACTTAGGACGGGAGTGCAGGGGAGCAGCCAGAAGCTGTTTGCATTCCCTGCTGTCTGCTGGGCAGGTTTGTTGGCGATGCTCGGGTTGCTTTGCTTTCCCTTGGGAGGTGGGAAGGAGCTTTGTATGGAGGCACATCCCGTGCCAGAGCATCCCGATGGCACGCGTGGGATCAGCAGGTCTGTCAGAGAAGTGGGTGAGGTTGCACGCCAAGCTGCAGCAGAGGAAGGGGAGGAGGTCCCAGCACAGCTCTGCACCACGCTCTGCCACGCTGGGCAGCTTGTTCCTGGCTCAGCAGTGCCATCAGACAAGAAGCAGGGAAGGAAATCAAGGATGGGGGTACCATCAAACAGAGTCCGTGCAAGCCTGTGCAAGACAAACAGACCCAGAGCTTGTGTTTTTTTTCTGCTTTTGTAGCATTTGTGTGCTGTAGCTGAGCAAAAGGTTCTGCTGCTTGATTCTTCTTCTGCAACAGCCACCTACCGGTAAATGGCTGCGGGGATGGAGGATGTGACAGAAAGCATTTGTCTGCACGACAGTGTAGTTACACTTGGTCTAGAGAGTGAGAGAGGGCAGGCAGCACTGCCTGATGTTGGTCAGGGTGAGCTCCTTCTTCCGCAGCGTGATGATGGCAGGGACAGCTCAGAGGTGGGAGCTGGGAATGGACACGGCAGGAGGACAGAGGTGTGAGGGAGCAGCCAAGGCAGCGAAGAGCATCAAAAGGCCCTGAAAAGCATCACAAAGCCACAGCCAGGAAGCTTGGGGTTTTCATGAGCAGCATCCAGGATGCTAGAGACTGTTTGCTCCCCTAAAAAATGGTAACAGAGCTCTCGCTGCGGGCATCACAAAACCAGGCAAAATGGGAACACACCCAGAGCTCTGCTGCACGCACCCCACAGTCAGAGCATTGCAAGCTGAGCTGCCTTGCTGTTTCTTGCATTCATCATGGTCCCTGTGAATGAAGACTTGGAACACAGTCAAGGCGTTGATTGAGCACCAGAGTGCCTTTATTCAATCGAAGAAAGGAGGACGGGAGAGGGACGGGGAAAGATGGGATTCATCCTCTGTTGTTGAGGAGAGAGTGGCTCAGAGCTCGTGTTGCTGCCTGGTGCCTGGGACTGCAGGCCTGACTCCAGGTTCCCATCCAAGGGCTCGGCTTCTCCTCGGTGACATTGACTTGGTCCTGCTTGGAGGTGACGCTGTTGGGGCACTCGGGCTGTCTTTGGGCTGGGCTGCACTGCAAAGGCACCGCACAGGTCGCCCATAGAGAATTTCATATGGGCTTCATCCTTCCTTGGTTGGGATTTTCTTCGAATTCTCACAAGTGCCAGAGGCAGTGCTTGCAACCATGGAATCCCAGCCTCTTGGCCAACTTTTAGTATTTGCAGCTTAGATAAATGGCTCCTCTTTTCCACCTGGCCACTTGACTGTGGCCTGTAAGGTGTATGCAACTGCCAATTGATTCCCAATAAAGTACTGACTTGTTGAACCACTTTAGCAATAAAATGGTGGCCTCAATCTGAAGAGATTGTTCCTGGCACCCAGAACCTTGGAATTATTTCTTGTCACAAAACTTTTGTTACTTCCCTGGCCTGGTTAGTCCGGCACGGGTATGCCTCAGGCCATCCTGGAAAGGTATCTGCTAAAACTAACATGTATCTGTACCCCCCTTTTCTTGGGAGCTCTGAGAAATCTACCTGCCATTATTGTCCTGGATAATTTCTCTCCCTGTTTGCCCTAACTGAACTTTGTGGCCTGTGTTAGGATTATTTGGTAAACAAACTTCACATTGCTGGGTCACTTGCCTAATGGCAGTATACCCATTTCGGGTGACCACTCGTTGAACAAGATATTTATATAATGCTTCTGCTCCCCAGTGAGTGTTCCTGTGTTCAGTCACCACAGCCCATCATATGGCTGCTGGAATCATTCTTTTCCCTTGTGCTGGAAAGCTCCATCCTTCCTCTTTTACCTGCCCTTCCTGATAATTATTTATCGAGTTCCAATACTCTTTGAAGTGCTTTGGCTCACCATCCACCTGCATGTTACCACCTGGAATCAAGGAAGCCTCCACCACCTCACCCTCTGCCGCTCGCTTTGCTTCTCTGTCAGCCAGCGCATTTCCCATTCCTTCAGCACTGTCTCCCCTTTGCTGGCATCAACAGTGCATTTTAGCAACCTTCTCCAGCTGTTGGACTGCCTCCAGGAGTCTGGCTATTTCTTCAGCGTGTTTAAGACCTTTCCCTTGGCTTGACAACAGTCCTCTTTCTTTCCATATTGCTGATATTGGTGCATGAACAGCACTAAGGCATATTTTGAATCAGTCCATATCTTTATCTTCCCATGTCGAACAAAGCTGCTCCCGTCTGTGTATCAGGTGTCTTCCGCATCCTCCAGTGGTTCTTCTTTCAAGTCTCTGCGACTGGAATAGACTGCTTCCATAGTCTCTAAACAGTCGTGAGACACAGGTTCTCCTGTAATTGCACTAAGAAAAGCAGCTGATTTACAATATTTGTTACTGTTATTTCTCCATCATCTTGCTCCACTAGAATGGCTTGATACTTCAAAAATCTCTGAGGGGAAAGCCAATGTCCCCCTTTCACCTCCAGCACTGTAGAGACCGTGTGGGATACCAGTGCAGTTCTCTTCTGCCCCATTGTCCTAATGCTGGGGCCTTCATTAACTCCTCTTTCAACTGCTTTCAACCGGGCCACAGTCCAGGCTGGTGACTGTGGTTTCTTGCAGGTTCACGTCAGCCCCTTCAGCAGAACTAGGAGAAAGGACTGGCTGAACAATGATGACCTCTTTCTCTCTGTCTCTGCTGTCACTCAGAAGGCTTTCATTTGAATTGCAGCCTGACTCCAAGTCCCTCTCCAAGAGTCTCAGCTTCTCCTCAGTGACACTGCCTTGGTCCTGCTTGGAGGTGCTGCTGTCGGGGCACTCGGGCTGTGTTTGGGCTGGGCTGCACTGCAAAGGCACCGGGCCACAGTCCAGGCTGGTGACTGTGGTTTCTGGCAGGCAGAATTGATCACCTGAGGAATTCAGCTTTATTTGCCTTCATCTGTGTTTCTTCTTGCTGGATCTCATGCACTCTGCTGGCTTCAGTCTGTGTTTCTACTCCAAGAAGAAAATAAATGGGTCTTCACAAACCAGAAAACTGGAAAAGCACCCTCAAGTCTGCTGTTTGAGCCTTCTTCATTTCAAGAGCACATGCTTTTATCTCCTCAGCACTCAAACACTTATTGTTTACATGGAACCTTCTCTCTCCGAGGCTGTAGCCACTGTCTCTTGTCCTGGCAATGGCACCACTGAGCAGATCACCTCCATTCTCTGCATCCTCCATTCAGTATATTTGCACATGGATAAGATCTCCCCGGAATCTTCTCTAGGATTAACAGTCCTAGCTCTCTCAGCCTTTCCTTATAGGAGAGATGTTGCAGTCCCTTTATCATCTTCTGAGCCCTCTGTTGGATTACGTTAGGTATGATTCTTGTAACAGAGAACTCAGATCAGGACACGATGATCGATGTGTGGTCTCAACAACGCTGAACTGAGGGGAAGGAACATCTCTCTCAATCTGCTGGCAGTACCTTGCTTATTTGCAGCACAAGGATATCATTAAGTTATTTTTGGTGTATTTTTTCTTTTTCTTTTTTAAATTCTTTTTTCTTTTTTTCTTTTTTTTTTTTTTTTCATCAAGTTCACATTTCTGTTTCACATTCACTCTGTATCATTCGCTATGTAGCTCCAGGGAAAGATGGGACTCATCCTCTATTGTTGAGGAGAGGGTGGCTCACAGCTCGTGCTGTTGCTTGGAGGCAGGGACTGGTGGTCTGATTCTACATCTGCCTCCAAGATGCTCGGCTTCTCCTCACTGATGCTGACCTGAGCCTGCATGGTGGTGCTGCTGTCGGGGCACTCGGGCTGTGCTTGGCCTGGGCTGTCCTGGGACCCCTGCACTGGGTCGCAATCCAGGCTGGTGCCGGTGGTGTCTGGCAGGCTCAGGTCAGCAGCTTCCAGAGGGATGGGATGAATGAGGGCTTGAATGACGATGACGTTCTCGTCTCCATTGATGGTGCCATATGGAAGGCTGTCGACTGAAATGCAGCACCCTGTGCTTCCTAACAGCTCTGCGTTGATGGAAGCACAGGATGCGCTGTCGTCCCATGCCCGGCGTCTTCGGGGAACACAAGGGCTCGGGTCCCCTAGGAAGGAGTAGATGCACAGCGGTTAGTGTCAAACGTTCACAAGATGAATCATGCTTTAAAGAGGTCCTTGGCATTTGGCTATGTAGTGGTGGTGGGCAGAAGCAAATAGGCTTCTAGCAACAGTGTCATTGTCTCGACAGTGATCCTCGTGCAGGTGCAGCTCTTGTGTTGACAAGAGACTCATTTGGGAAAGACAGGGGTGAACCAAAGATGTCAGGCACGGGCTCGAACGCCAGAAGGAGGTACAAGCCCACTGAAAGCATGAATCCTACCTGTGCTGCTGACAAGCAGTGTTTTGAAAACTGGATTTGCACCCTTACCTGCCAGGACCAACACTTCTGCTTCTAAGGGATCGCTGGCACTGCTCTGCAGTTGGCGTTCGGCTGCAGGGGATGGTTTGCCCAGGCAGAAGCAGGAACGCCAACTGCCAGCTGGTGCCTGCTTCCTCTTCATGGGCACACTTGGTCTGGAGAGAAAACAGAGCATGCTGCCAGTCGTGGTGCAGGGTGAGGGAAGAGCTGCTCCGAGCCCTTGCTGACAGTTGCCCGTTCCTGGCAAACCCACCCGACCAATGATGATAGGGGCTGGAAAGGGAAGTCCTCTTTACCTTTCAGATGGAGAATCAATGACCGCGTGGAAGTTCCTCAGATCAGCTGTGGGGCCTTCCTCCACCTCGACATCGCTGCTCTGTGTCGCCGTGGGAGGGCTGCTCTGGCCTCTCCTCTCTGCCTGTGCCTCCTGCACGGTGAGCAGCTTTGTGGCAGGAGGAGACACACACACAGACTTGGGCCCGGCAAGAGAACTGTGCCCTGCAAGGGGAAACCACAGGTAAGAGGGAGGATCAGAAAGCAGCAGCACAGCCATCCCAGTTCTGCATTTCTCTCAGACTTGCTTATCAGAGCCACTGCAAGAAGAGGAGCTCAAAGTAACCGTGTGCTCAGAGGTATGCTCGTGGCAAAGGACACAGCCACAATTAAGAGCAGCTCACTGTATCGAAACAGGCAAACAAAAACCCTAGAAAAACTAGGGGCAGGGACCTCAGAAAGCTTTGCTGCCACACTTCAATCAAGCTTCGCCTGCTTGCAAAAAATCTTAACAGCTGTGACGGTTTTCTCCATGTAAGTTATGGGTTTGGACACTCTCAGGATCCAGGAACGGGGCACCATATTCCAATCTAAACCCAGAAGCCTGCTGTCTCCTTGACAGCAAAAGCATTTTCAAAGGTCTTGGAGAAGGCCTGGCTTGGATCAAGGTGTCAGATCAAGATCAAGCTAATGGAGAAAGACGCTCACCTGCTCCCTCTCCCACGGCTGGTGTGGATGTGGAGGGGAAGAGGACGTCTGTGTGGCTGATCAGGAACTCCACCACAGCTGACTGCGTCTGCAGCTCCTTGCAGGCAGCTTCTCCATAGGCGCAGGCAGACTGGCTCCGCTGGGATCTGAAGTAAAGGCAGATCTTACAAGTCATTTCCCCAAGATCGTTTCCCCAAGTCTGAAATTTGCAGCAAAAACTGACAAGTTGGGCTCTGGAGACTTCCGCAGTGGGCAATCAGCGATGCCACTGACGAAATTCTCCTGGATCATCAGGGACACAGCAGTCCCAGCTAAACAAGTGACTAGAAACTGTCATCTGGAAATTGTGCCCCTGGAGGTTGGGGGAGAGCAGAACTAAGCATCGTGTTGAAACGGAAAAAGAAGTTTACCTTAAGAGGTTTGGAGCCCACACTATGGCCAAGTTCTGAGCGTGCATGTTGGTGACGGAGCAGTTCCCGGCCAGAGACGCCAAGTGTCTCATTAAGTACTGCAGAGTCCTGGAAAACAAGAGGGGCAGATGTTCAGCACCAAAAAGCAAGCCGTGCTGCAGTGCACAAAACAAACCTCACTTCATGCTGGTTGTTGTCATTGCTACTGTCCCCGAATAGGAAGTAGGTAAAACTAAGTGCCACCACGCTGCAGCACCAAGCCCCAGCACAGCACAGCCGCAGCCATTGGCTGCACCAACCGTGCCCCCATGCCAAGGAACTGACCCAGTCAACCAACCCGACGCAGCCTTCAGCCGCTTCAGCGTGCACAGGCATGATGCTGCCAGCGTGAGGCAACACCTGGAATCGCATCATGGCCCTCTGAAAGGCAGCAGGGCTGAGCTCAGCAGACCGAGCGCAGCACTGACCTGTAGTGAGGAGCGGGCAGCTGCTGGATGGTGTCCTGCATTCTGAGCAGCCGCTCCTCCTCCGTGGCAGCACAAACAGCGTCCTGGAAAAAGGCAGGAAGGGATTCAGACACCAGGCGGGAATAGCAAAGGGAAGGGAATTCTCGCAAGCGTCGTATATAGTTTAAGTAAGCACTTCCTGGCACCACCAGAAGTGGCATCAGCCAGAGGCAGGAGGTGGCAAAGACATGCCTCGTGGGGCTAACAGAAATAAGACCTCGGAGCTGGGGCACTGCTGCAACCATCAGCCAGGACGCCCAGGGAAGAGGTACGTGTCATTTCCAAGACATTGCCCTGAGCTTACCGAGAACTTGGCATACAGCTGGTCGGTCAGCAGAGGGTTTGGGAGCTCCCTGAAGTACATCTTGCACAGGGAGCTCACGCTGTGAATGTCTCGGACGCTCAGCTCGGGAATCTGCTCCGACTCGAATTCATGGCTGCAGAAAAGGACACAGGATTGGGCAGAGGGCTTTGAGAAAGAGGAAACCAAGTCCAAAGCCACAACAAATACAGTCAAGAAAAGGAAGGGGTTCCTCGGAACGCCCGCAGCATGGCACGTGCCCCTGCTGACAGCTGTGTCAGTCGCAGCACTCTTACCGTAGTTGCTGGATCTTGGACGTAACGCCGGACAGGCGGTAGATCCCCTGCACCACGCCATGCTGCTCGATGAACTTGGCGCAGCTCTGCAGGACCTGGGGGACTACAGAACAAGAGCCAGCGGTTAGCTCAGCTTCTTACTCAAGTCCTGCTTCAGCCCGTGCTCTTCTCCCATCCCAGCCACTAAGCCCAGCCGGGCCACCGCTTGCTTCCTCCTTAAAGGAGAAAGCTGGCAGAGACAGCTGTGAGGAAACTGCAGAGACGTGTTCTTGGCTTTCCAGAAATGCCACCACCTAGCAACAGCCTGGAGAAAGTAAATCTGGCAAAGCCACACACACTGCAAGTCCCATCACAGCTCCCTCGGGAATGGAGGAATCCAATCTCAAGTCCAGAAGAGCTAGGAAAAGGCTGCAGGATGCTCTCTTTGGCCAGAAGGCTTCCTGCGTTTTCAGGCTTACACAATTGCTGGGTATGATCTCCCTTTCATCTTTAGATGCCCAGCGGAGGGAGATCTCAGCAATGGGCTGTTCCTTACCATCACGGCCAGAGCGGAGAAGGTGCTCCCCCAGGTCACACCCAAACACCCCTTCCTTCGCCGGCTCCGGCTGCTCCGATCTCCTGGGGCGGGCCTTCACCACCGAGCGAAGGAAGGTGCTGAGCTTGCCCCGTTTCCTCGGCACTGCAAAGAAACAAAATAAAGAAACCAGTTCATTTCAGGCTTGGCTCGGTTGGACGAGGCCGAGCGTAACGCCTTCGACCGAGCACGGAACAACGGGAAGAACATTCCCAACCAGGACACGCAAGAACCGATTTTCCCCGTCCCTGCAAGTGCCCAAGGCCAGGTCGGAAGGGGCCCCGGACAGCCTGCTCTCGACTCCTGCTAAATGCGCAGGCTGGGCACCCAGACTGAGGCAGGGGCCTTGGAGCCTGAGGATGATCCTTTAGACCCCTTCCAATCCCAAGCCATTCCAGGAGGATTCTGTGACTTCCTCAAGCACAACAATAAACACAGTGGGATTGGGCCAGATCTCTGCGTGTTCCCATGGACCTTAATGCAGTCCTCTTGCTAAGCTTGCTCAACTCGGGCATTAACGAACCCCCTGAAAGCCACGCTCTGACCCCATTTTACTAACCCGCATTGTCAAATGTAACATGTGTACCTGGCTTTGGCAATGAATCGACGACGGACTCGGGAACTTTTCCGCTGATGAGTTCCACGCACTCACCAGGGAAAAACCCAACCTGTAACAAGAACAAAAAGACAGCTGGGCATTAGCCCGAGTCCACAGCCAAAGGGAAAGTCCTCTGTCACCGACACAGGGCAACCGTTTGCGTCCGGAAGCCATCCTGTGCAGGCAGAGCAGCTCCAAGCTGAGATTCCAGACTCTACTGAAGTTGGGCTCTCGTGTTGGAAGCGTGTGCCTACCTGAAAGCCACGCTTGCCTCTCCACCAGGGGCTCAGCTCCTTTGGTGGCATAGCAATAATGCACACCAAGTCTCCTACCTGCAAGAGATTGAAACGTCAATTCCTGTGGCAGGAAAGCACAGCTCAAACGACTGCCTGCTTCTGCGCCGCAGAATAGCCTCAAGCTTGACAGCCATTGCACCAATGCAGCCCCCAAGGCAAGGAACGCCTGGAACTGCTTACCTCCAGGGAGAGCTCATCCGGCCCCTGGGCGACGTAGCGCTTGATAACATGGGCTGCCGCAATCGCTGGAACGTTAAGAGATGACTCCGCACGCACCAGCTGCGGCTTCCACATGTCATCAGCCTGCAAAACAGAGCACAGGCCGTGGTCAGGAGCTGAGGACAAACTCTTGCCTGCAGGAGAGCACATCTGCGGCTCCCTCTGCTGGCTCAACACAGGGAACAAAGACAAGCCAGAGCTTCACACTGTACCTCCGTGCCCACCACCTCAGGCCCACTGCTGATCTTGCTGCACTCAAGGCCCATCACACCAGGTGTGACAAGCTGGAACAGAGCAGAAACACACTTCTGTTGTCTCTATTCACACAGCACAGTATGGAGAGACTTCTTCAGAACTACCCTTGCATACCCTGCGGCATAGGCAAGTGTTCGAGAAACTACCCCTTGCTGCAGTCTGTTCCAACGTGACAGCCTATTAGGCAGCATTGTACCAAGTTGCTATCCCTCTGCCAGCAGATGGGGACTCTGGCACAGAGCAGCAGATGCATTCGCCCAGAGCGCTCTGACAGTGTGACAGAAGGGCATTAGACAGCACCCTTCTGAGGGCTGAGCTGGAGGGCAGTGAAGAAACCCATGGCATGCAAAACAATGTGGTAGGACAAACACGGCACATACCTGGCAACAAGATCACCTCAGGCTACCTGCAGCAGTTCCTGGTCACTCTGCTCAGATCTTATGAGAGCAAAAGCTGCACCAAGGCAGTGGGCGGAGGGTGGGCAGAGGAGAGAGAAAGAGCAGGTCAGTGAGCAGGGCTAAGACAGCCATGGCATAACGCACACAGCACAATCGTCCCATCCACTTGCTGCAAGACATGCTGAGTCTCAGGCTACGGGATGCCTGTCCGCCCAGCAACTTGACGATGCTTCCACAATTGAGCACAGAAGACGACGGAAGAAGCATGGGACGGGTGCCACCCTTACGGACACCCCCTTTGGAACATGCCTACCAGGGGAAAATGACGTCTGATGCTCAAGAGTAAGCAATACGGTGCTGGGAGCTCCGACAGCCAGCACTTCTCAACACCTCGCTGCCCACCCGTCCATCCTACGCTGGCTCAGCTTACCTACAGGATGCTGCGCACGATGCTACTCAAACAAAGGCACTAAACGCACAAGAACAACAAGAAAACCAACCACTCCGAACTCCTACTCGCCCACAAAGGAACACAGAACGCACCGCTCCTCCCCTCATGCCAGCCGCTTATGACATCACCAACGGCCACCAGCCTGCTCCACCATGACTCCCCACAAGGGGGGGAGGCATGACCACGTGGTCAAATGTGATTCCAACACGGCACCACAACATTGCAGAACTCACTGTGGGGTTGGAATTACGTCCTGGTGTGGCAGCGCAATGGGAGGTGTTTGGGCACAGCTGAAGAGCTGGCTGACTCCTGACGTTTCCAAAGGAGGGTGCCAGATTCACTCTCAGCATTCTTTTGCAGGGCTCTTTGGGATGCTTCAAACCCATTTCACTGACTAGGTCACTTCTAGAATGTTCAGCTGACAAATGCTCGTTTTGTCTGGGTAACGCCTCTATGCATCATGAATGAAAAATAAAATTAAATGGGCACGCCACCCTGTGAAACTTACCTCTCTGCTCTTGTTGTCAGCCAGACACCTAAGATGAGCATTATGTGTCGCTGCTCCTGAATGGAGATGCACCCAAGTCTGTGTTCCACTCTGCTCCACCTAAGTGTCTAAAAGAAACACAGGCAGAGATGATTAGAAGATCCTTTGCGCAGACGAAAGCGCAGGCTGCACGCCTATTCTCTTTAGCAAGAAATACTACTTGAGAATCCACAGACAGTTTTATGAGAGGTAGTATGAAAGATGAACAGAAAGGAAATAGATTCATTAAAATAACCGAGTTAATCCTCTCCCCGTCAAAAAGGAAGCCTTCTGGGCACTGTTAGCAGCACCTCCTACAACACCTTGCACCACAAATTGTGGCACATGCATTTTTTTCCCACAGGCCCCTCGCTTCTGTCGTTAGTGTCAGATTCACTCAGGTTCAAATACGTGGATCAGAACAGCCATTCAGTTCTGCTGAGGCAGGATCCCACCACTGGGATGTCCCCCAGTCCCATTCCCTGCTTCTCCTGGCACGGGTGGGGAAAGGAACAGCAAGTGATATCACCTACCCAGACTTCTGCTGGGCCTTCCATTTGGTCGCCCATCCCAGGGAGAAGCAGGGGAGCTCCCGTGGCACAAAGCTCGCAGCTGGAGAAATCAAGGCTGCCTCTAAGATGGTGCTTTCAAACAGCACGAGTAACTGGATGTAGGACTTGAAACACAAGGGTAACATGAAAAAGCCACCAGTCCCCACGGATGGGGCTGTTCGCAGAGACAACAGCTGCGTGCTTTCCAGCAGTGTGATGCTCACCCAACAAAGCGCTCAGCCAGCAGATGCCTCCAGCGTCTGAGCACCCATTTGGAGATGGTTTTCTTAACATCCAGGCTGAATCTCCCCTCATACAACCTGAGGCCATTCCTTCCACTCCTGTCACTAGTTACATGGGAGAAGAGCAGGACAACCCCCACCCCCACATAACCTCTCTTCAGGTAATTGTAGAGAATGAGAAGGTCCTCCCTGAGCCTCCTCTCTTCCAGACTAAATCATCCCAGTTCCATAAGAAGCTCCCCATAAGATTGTGCTCTAGACACCTCACAGCTTCACTGGTCTCCTCTGGACACATCTCAGCATTTCAGTGTCCTTCTTGCAGTGAGGGGCCCAGAACAGAACACAGAACTCCAGGTGAGGACTCACCAGTGCCGACTACAGGGGGATGATGGATTCCCTGCTCCTGCTGGCTCCAGCCTTCTGCATTCCAACTCCAATCTCAACCATTCCTGCTGTAGTAGGACTTGAATCCTCATTTGGGGCTGCAGCTCAACAGGTCAGCACATCAAAAATAACACAACGTGCAACTGGAAGACGTGTCTCAAAGCCCAGAAAATCCAACTCTCTGACCTCGGCACAACTCACCAACCAAGAGCCAGGCCTTGACAACTTGGCTGATCTGAGCACGCGGGAGGGGGCCAGACAGTGGACCACAAGTGTCCATTTCCACTGCAGCTCCCTGTAGAGAACAGCACCAATCAGCAGGCGTGAATGAATTCATTGACAAGCTGCACAATGAGTCTGTTCTTTATAAAAAAAAAACCCACATCAATTCCTATTCAAAAAAGGGAGGAATTAATAAAGACCAAGAAAGTTCCTGTCCCTATGCCTCATTCTCTCACCCCAACTTTCCTTGCCTCATCCCCAACTCCTGGATGATGTCCACAAGCTTAATGGCAGGTCTCAATCCCATAAGATTCCTTTCACAATACTCCATCAGAAAGGATGTTACACTTGTTCTATACACTCAAGCAGACTGAGCATCAGTTTCTCAGTCACTTAAAACACACAGAAGCATCCAAACCCAGAGCACACACATCCCTTCCTGTGGTACTGGATCCCACAGCTCACCTTCACACCTCTGTCGATTCCTGGTGTTTTACACCCATGCAGCCTCGCTACGGTTCCATGGGTGTCACCCAAGACCTGCAGGACCTCTTTCTCCGCAAACCCCACCTGCAGGCACTGGCTCATGACGTTCACCACCTGCCCTCCTGCGCAAGAACAAGCATTAAGAACGAGAGCAAAGTGCATCGGATTCAACCTGGCCTGCTCCGACCCTCAGTCCTGCCAGGGATGCAGACTCATCCTCAGAGCCACGCTGGACATCAACACATGCATCATTCTTCAAACACCCCATCCCAGCAGCAAGGGATCAAAGCACTGGGACAGCAGAAACAAAAATGCTGTGAGAGTTTCCTGTTGGCACTGACCATGAACAAATCTACAGCTGAGCAACAGGACAGGAGACAAACAGCAGAAAACAACCAACCTGCAGAACTAACTCGTTTGGGGTTGGCCCAGATGTTTGCATGCTCCCTTTCCACGGCCCAGGCCAAGCTTGATGAGCTGCTCCTCATTTGCACAGGGGGAGAACGCTGCAGATGGGATGTGGGGGCTATGCACACCATGCCTTTCTCCTGCTTTTCCTCTCTCCATCTTCCATTAGCAAACAGCATCTCCAAGCCTTCCTTCCTGAAAAAATCACTGGTAAAAAAAGAACTGGCAAGCTTGCTTTTAAAATTGCCTTGTTTATACAGCTTGATGCTTTAAAGCAGAAGCTCACCTAGCAATGACCTACGTCAGACAAGCTCAACCTGCAGGGAAAAGTTATTTCTCTCTGTCTACAGGCTTTGCACACATTCACAGGTGCAACAGTCTGCCCAGATCTCAGCACAACTTTACTAATGGCAGAAATCCAGTTTATGCCCGCCACGTTTTTCTCTCTTCTGAAACACTGTACTGCTGCAAGAAGCAATGATGCCAGTAAAGAATCACATAATTGGAGCTGGAAGGGATCGCTAGAGACCATTCTCCTGCTGGCCACGCTCCTTTAAATGCACCCCAGGATCCCACTGGCCTTCTTGGAAAATATTTCCACATTAGGCATACATTTCAAGGAGGCTCCAGACAAGTAAAGACAGGGGAAAGCACTGGCAAGCCAAAGCAGGGCAAATTTTCCCACACTGCGTTAGCTACAGGGACAATAAATCATGCCCCCAAACTGCTTGCACTAGAACACCCAGCCTGAGATCATAGAAGCTGCCGAGATACGAGTTTATCACAACCCAGAAGTCCTTTAGATCGTGCACTCCCTGGTGCAGTGACACTGGAGGATCAGAATCCTCGGAGAAAAGAACCGGGCCTGCTCAGCTCCTTCCCACCCTCCCAAGGAAAAGCAAACCAACCGCACCGCTGCCAGCACAACCCCGCAGCACACAGCAGGGAACACAAACAGCTACCCAGTGCTCCCCTTCACTCCCAGCCTAACTACGAGTCCACCGGAGGATTCAGAGGGAAATCAATATAGAACACTTGAGTGCACACAGGACTGAATAAAGCCAGGATGAAATTGCACACGTGTGTGTGTGTGCACAGGGCTGCACAGAGCACATCTCCCTATTGTCCACCCTATAGACATATCCCCCCGTATCAGAGAATCATAGAATGGCCTGGGTTGCAAAGGACCGCAGCAATCATCTAGTTTCAACACCCCTGCTGGGTGCTGGGATGCCAACCACCATACCGGGCTGCCCAGAGCCACATCCAGCCTGGCCTTGAATGCCTCCAGTGATGGGGCATCCACAACTTCCATTCCCCCTTGTCCTATCACTATCCACCCTCATAAACAGCCCTTCTCCCTCCTGTTTGTGCGCTCCCTTCAAGTACTGAAAGGCCACAATGAGGTCTCCCCGCAGCCTTCTCTTCTCTAGGCTAAACAAGCCCAGATCCCTCAACCTCTCCTCATAGGAGAGCTGCTCCAGCCCTCTGATCATCACAGTGGCTCTCCTCTGGACCAACCCCAACAGCTCCACATCCTTCCCAGGCCTGGACACAGTACTGCAAAGAGGACCTCACAAGAGCTGAGTAGGAGGGGACAATCACCTCCCTCTCCCTGCTGGCCACCCCTTTTTCAGTGCAGCCCAGAACACACGTGGATGTATCTTTTTTCATACTTAGATTCCCATCTATGTACATATATAGACCACACCTACACCCCCACCATCTGCTAGAACTCCATATTCCTCCCCATAGCACCCAACAGCCCCCAGGAGCCCCATATCACCCTAAGGCCCCCACAACCCTCTCTCTCTCTATACACCACCCCTTCAAGTCCCATACCTGCCCATATCCTCCAATAGCTCCCCACAACCCCTACACACCCTCATAGCCCCCTAGAGCCCCTAGTCCTCCTATGGCCCACCACAGCCCCATATTCCCCCTAGAGTCCCCCTCAACTCTCTGTAGGCCTTTACAGCCCCTGCACAGCTCCCTACAGTCTTATATGACTACCTAGAGTCCCCCCACAGCCCCCTACTTTCCTATATCCCCCAGTGGCCCCCCCACATCCCTCTATGGCCCCTGAAGAAAAAACAAAACTAGAGCGGTGCACTTAGAAAGAGACCATTGAAAACAAATGCAAAATGCACACCTGCACAGGCTCACAGGGAAAACTGCAAGAGAAGCAATCTACACAGAGAGATGCTTTCCCTAGCTGCCCCCCCCAGCTCCATATCCCCCCTTTCCCCCCTCCCAGTCCCAAATCCCCCTCTGCCCTCCCCCCCAGCCCTATATCCCCCCTCTGCCCTCCCCCCCAGCCCCATATCCCCCCTCTGCCCCTCCCCCCTCTGCCCCTCCCTCCCAGTCCCATATTCCTTTCTGCCCCCCCCCCCCCCAGTCCCATATCCCCCTCTGGCCCTCCCCACACAGCCCCATATCCCCCTCTGCCCATCCCCCCCAGTCCCATACCGCGTTCTCCCCCCCCCCAGCCCTCTCCCCGCACCAGTGCCGTTCTCCCCGCACTCCGGCGCAGCTGTCCTCAGCACTCGCTGCCGTGGTGCCGGTTTCCGTCCCGATGCAGCTCGCACAGCCCCGGCTGCCGCGCCGGTCCCGTTCGGCCTCGGACCGGGCTGCGGGGGCCGCGCTCTGTGTGGAGCCGCCCCTCCAACGGCCGGGACGCAACGCTGGTTCCCGCGCACTGCGGCTCAGCCAATCGGAGCCGGCGGAGCTGCCGCTGCCCAATGGGAGGCCGGGGGAGGGGCGGACACCGGTCAGGAGCTGGGAGCCAGGAATGGCCGCGGGGGGAGGACAGAGGTGTGAGGGAGCAGCATCCAAACAGCAGGAAAAACAGCACTGAACAGCAGCACAAACCACAGACAGGAAGCTCGGGCTGATCGAGAGCAGCACCGGGATGCGAGAGATCGTTTGCTCCCATCCACAATGGCAGCACAGCTCCTGCTGCAGGAGTGCCTTAGGAATCCAACTCCATCCCCACAGAGCAGAGATCAAGCAGGTATGATCGTGGCGTTCCTGAGACCCCATGAGCATCAGCCCCTCCCCCTTGCGTAGTGAGTGGTGGGGGTGGGGGTGGGATGAAGGCTCATCGTCTTCCTCGCCTTCAACTTTCCACCCTGCGGGAGGGGCACCCCCCAACCTGCTTCCAGCTTGCCCTGAGGACATCTAATCACCACGCTGTGCTGGGGCTGTTCCACCCTGATCTTCATGGCCTTCATCCCCTTCTTTCCTCACACTTAGTGTCTGCAGCTCCCCCTCTCTCTGCCCCCCCCTTGCAGCAAGCACAACATTGGTTTTTTGAACTAGGCTTTACAGCACCTTTCTGGGCATGTGATACTTACTGCATAAGTGATTGCATCTGTCATGAGCAGCCTGTTTTCTGTCTTGTCATGGATGGTTACCTGGTCTATTAGGCAATGATGCACTTGATAAGTACAAAGGTGTTAATGTCTTAATATTCTGTTTCTACTCAGAATACTGACCAAAGGAATAAGTTTGATGTCAGCAGTGGAGAAGCTGTGGACAAAGATGGCAAAGTCTTGGAGATGGTGTCTCAGTAAGTATGCTGGGAGGGGGGGGGAAATAAAGGATGCTTCTTTCTTGCAGTTTGCCACCCTCACATCTGGTCATGTTACACAGGATGTTAGTTACACAGGATCACGGAATACCGGCATCTTCACCATCTTGCAGTTCTTAAAACAGAAGTTTCTTTGGCACTTTTTGCTCTGAGATAGAAATTCAGAGAAGAGTAACATTTATTTGTTTGTTTGTTTGTGTGCTTACTTACTAAATGCATGAAATAAATTAGTTGTGTTTCGATTTAAAGCAGTGTTTTTAAATGCATCAATCCCCATGATGAATGCAAAGAATTAGCTAGTCCCTTGCAAACTAAAGCAAGCTTTCTCCAATAGTTTGAATACTGATGTATCATCCTTTCCGTGAGTGAAAAGTATTGAGTGTTTAAGCAACAGGAATAAGTGTTTGTTCTTAATGCGTAGTTAAGCATTTGAGTGTGAGGAGAAAAAAAAACAACATTCCAGTGTGGGTGGTTTAATGTATATTTTAATTAATAAGTGTTTCCTGTATTCAGTGGAGAAGTGGCAGATGTGGTGTGACAGGAGAAATGTCCTTTGCAGGAGAGTTAATAACAAAAACACCTTGTCTTTTTACTTAGTCCTTTTAAAGAAGGTGAAGGATGACTATACAAGGTTTGATCAGACATAAAAACACTTCAGCATTTAGTTCTGTTATTATCTTCCTTGCTGTATAACGTGGCTCTCGGTGTAAAGGCATAGAAGAAGGTGGCAGTTGTAGGTACATCTTGTATTTGTACGCCAGTAAGATTAGTAAGTTATTGTTATATTCTTCTAAAGTTCCCGATACCTTTCATAGCCTTTGTTAAATTAGGTTGTTCTGCCTCTAGAGCAGCTACGAATTTGAGAAGTGCCTTTGTGAGTCAGGAAAAGATCTGTAGCGTAGTATCCCATTTCCAGTGGGGAAAGAAAAGAACGGTGCAAGCATACATTTTTACTTCTCAAGCACTTCTACTGTCTCCATGGACTTAGCAGTGCGTAGCTCTGCTTTATGGAAACGTATGTGATTTAGTGCTTAAAAAGGAAAGATATTTGCCTTAAGAGCCTTCCAATGTAAGATCCATAAGTACACAAGATGTATTATGTATTTTTCCAGGTCTAATGACATGGCTGATTCACAAGAAGGCAGCAAAGAGAGTGTGCTGAAACCAGCACCTTTCAAAAGAGGCCGAGTGCAGAAACCCAAACCAAACCTAGAAAGAACTGTTGCATGGAGAAAAGACCGCGGACATGAAAAAGATCCTGAAGAGGAGAAGCAGAAGTTGGAGAAGCAGAAGGATGTGCGTTACACCATGTGAATGAAAGCAAGGATTCGTGCCACAAAGATGTAAGCTTCTCAAGCAGCTGCATAGATGTATTTTTGCTGGGCAGTGGTAAGAAAGATTTACCACTTAACCTGCAAGCATAGTATTTGTGTGTCTTATTCCTTCCAGTTAAACTGAACTGTCATAGAGTTTTCTGGTGCTTGTAATTAGATTCTGCTTTCTGTAGAGACAGAGATTATATTTCACTGATGTTTTTGTTGTTGGTGGTGGTGATACCAGATTTGAAAAGAGAAGTGCTGAACAGAAAGGATAATGTTGAAAAAAAAACCATTTCAGATGGAATGTATGCAGAAAAATAACAAATTTTTATCTTTAAAGTATTCGGGGATTTTAGCTGATGAACAAAAAAAAGAACTTAATTTTTGAGGTGTTTTAATACGAGAATGATTAAAGTAAATATTTTTTCTTCCTTTCATTCCAAAAAAGAGATTGGCCAAAAATGTTTTTCTTACTAGAGTGGAACTTGTCTTCTTTTTAGGGAGTGGCTGATGCTCCCAAGAAAAGCCCACAGCAGCTAAAAGCTGTTGAAGATGAGAAAGGACCTTCAGATGTCTTGAAAGACGCTTCAGATTTCAGTACGGGGTAAGATTATCTTTTAAGCGGAGAGATGGAGTGGAGGATGCGCTCCAGGTTGGACGTGTCTGTGACAAGTTCTCCTTTTGGTAAAGAAAAAGGTTAATGAATAAGAATTTAAGAAATGCTGTAGATCTGTTTTGTAGTTTTAGAAATTATGAGCTAGATGAAGGATTTGGTTAAATGTTTACGTTCCTCTCAAGGTTTGACTATAAGTTGCAGTTGTTTTGAAACTGCTTCATTTTTCTTACATTTGCTGACCTGTCTTTCAGGTACAGGTTCTTGATGTTTGATGTGATCTTAGTTGATCTTTTTCATGACGTCCCTTACTTTGCTCTCGTTCTAGCTTCTGCTGAAAATTAAATACAAGCATGTGAAATGTGATTGGAAGAATTCATCTTGTCCCATGCCATCAACTGCCTGTTTGTTTTTTTAGGGAGTCTGGTCCTGAGATCCAAGAAGACAAAACTGTTACTTCATCAGTTCGGTTACTGAGGAGTCGATTCCATAGACCAAAGCCAAATTTCAGAACAACAAGTAGGAAGGAAGAGATGGATATAAATGAAGGTGTATCGCAGGAGGATGCCAACAAGAAGGAAAGTTTGATGCAGAGTAGTCATGAGTCTTGCGTCCCTCCAGATGCAGATGTAAGGCTTTTTCTTTTTTTTTTTTTGTCAGTTGGATTCCAGCTTCTGAGTTTGTGAAACTGGTAGAAACACTTGATGATGTAAAGAAAAGATAGATTAATCTTTTTAGAAACAATATATTTCTTCAAAAGCTGTGATTTTCTGTGTGGGAACTCTTGTACTTCCAGTTATTTCTGACCTGAGGTGAACTTCATGAAATGACGGTGAAGAAATAAAAGTACTGAAAACATCTACTGAAACCTACATTTCAAGGTGTTTAGTTAAAGAAAGACATACGAATTTTTCTTGGGAAGCCTGTGAAATGATTAGGGAGCAACTAAAAGGAGATGGTCTTTTTGGACAGGAAGTGCTCTGAGCAGTGATTAGTACTGAGCTTTGTGGACATAAAACTATCTCCTTTTTCAGTATGGTACCATGACTTGCTTTTGCTCATATTTGTTTTTCCCATTTTTCAGAAAGCAGAAAACTATGAAGTCCTGCAATCATTGGAATCCTTAGGAAAGGCAGAGTCAGTTGGCCCACAGGATGTTTCTGAAAGCTCAAGTTTTAAGTCCCCAGACACACTTTCTGGATCAGAGTGTGGCAACATGGAGGCCTGTCCACTTGTAGATAATCTGAATGAGACCTCAAGTACTAATGCTGGGTAAGGGTCTAGCTGCTTTTATACCTCGACTAACAAGGAAGGCATTTTAAGAGGAAACTGTTCTGCTGATGGATTTCTAATTGACTAAGAACGTCTAATAAAAATTCTGAATGTTACTACTTGTAGATTTAACGCTAGTTGTATGAAAGCCCCAGTTACTGCTATGCTAAGCATCACATGAATGAATGTTTACTTTCCATTGAGAGAACAGTTTGTGCTGTAAGGGATCTTAAAGACTGTCTCATTT
Source organism: Excalfactoria chinensis (assembly GCF_039878825.1). Lineage (NCBI taxonomy): Eukaryota > Metazoa > Chordata > Aves > Galliformes > Phasianidae > Excalfactoria > Excalfactoria chinensis. The sequence goes on along the minus strand of NW_027315570.1, from coordinate 514,154 downwards.
CAGCTGTCCTGCCATAGACAGGGATACCTCCCACTAGATCAGAATGTTCAGATCTGCTAACCAAACTAGCCTTGAACACCTGCCTCTAGGTGTGGGGCACCCATAGCTCTGGGCAACCACCGCTTATCCAGGCTCCTGTGAAGTCTTTCTCCGTGTTTATTATATGCCCACTTTAACTATTGAAATGACTCAATGAGGTTTCCCCCCCAGCCTTCTCTTTTGCAGGCCGAAGGAACTCAGTTCTCTGTCTTTCTGCTCAGGGGAGACTTTTGTGGCTCTGATCATTCTTGTGGTACTTCTCTGCACTTTCAGTAATAGATCTCCATATTTCTTGTGCTGAGGACCCCACAGCTGGATGCAGTACTCTACATGGGGTCTCCTGAAAGCTGAGTAGGTGGGGAGAAACACCTTCCCCACCTTGTTGGCTTCTTTTGGATGCAGACCAGAATATGACTGCCTCTGGGCTGCAAGTGCATGTTGCCAGCTCGTATCCAGCTTTTCATCTCTTAAGCCCTTATCCACTGTGCTGCTCTCATTCAGGTCACCCTCCCAGTCTTTACAGGTGTTGGGCATTACCCCAACCTTTATGCAGGATGCCGTGCTGCACTTTGTTGAGCTTCACGAGATGCACATGGGCTGACTTCTTGTGGGTTGTCTGAATGGCATCCCTTCCTTCTCTCGTTTCAACTTCACCACTCAGTTTGATATCATCCATAGACTTGCGGAGGATTCACGCAACACCACTGTCTCTTTACTGAAGCTTTTAAATAGTATTACTCTCAGTATGGACTCCTGAGAGATGCTGTTTGCTACTGCTTTGCATTTGGACATTGAGCTGTTAACTGGAATTCTTGATTTATTTTGCCCAATGGAAAGGTAGTGACTATAGCATACTTCACTGACACCAATTAGGTGCACCAAAACAAATTATCAAATGTATTCTGAACAAGATTTTGCACATATATTTATAATCATATGTATTCTAAGCAAACAGTGCACTAGCCTCAGGCTGATCAGTGTTCTGCTGGGGGGGGTGTGTAAATTTGGGTAGGAAAGGTTATATGACCTGATGTGTTCATTGCAGGGTGGGGACTGAGGTGGGGTGGTGTCTTGTAAGTGGGGGTTCTTAGGTTGGCTAGGGGGAGCTCTGAACGCCGTCCTCTAGCATCCTGACTTGCATGATAAGTGGGGAGGGGGGTGGAGGAGGGAAATGAACTGTTACAAACAGTATGGGAGGAGCAATTGTTGAAAACTAAGATGAAGTTGTACCTCGGCATTTTCCATGTTGTCTGTTTGCAGATATCCTTTCTCATTCATCAGAGGGGATGCAGTTTCTTTCTTACACACGTTCTTCGTGTGCCCATTAGAATCCCTTGCCTGCATCAGCTTAACTTTCCTGATCCCATTCCTATGCTTCTGTTGGTATCCAAGTATCCCCAGGGTGTGTGTCTGTACTTCCACTGGCTGTGCATTCCCCCTTACGTTTCGGTTGGACTGGGAGGTCCTGGCTCAGCCATGCTCATCTCCTGCCTTCTTTGCCCTCTGTCTTGAACATGGGAATCAAGAGCTCTTGTACTCCAAGAAAGATGTCTCTAAATATTGCTGGCTCTCTTCTGCTTCTTTATCTATGACAGCTGTTTGCAGGAGAATCCCATTGACTAGTCCCTTAAAAACTAAGAATTTCACTTCCTTAAAATGTAGGGTCCTTACTGTACTGCTCAGCTAAAATCATGAATTCCACCAGCACTTAGTCACTGCATTTTCTCTGTTTGGACTTTCCTACCACATGAACTAAGAAGTTATCCTCAGGATGCTGCAAGAGTCTCCTTGACTGCTTGCAGCTTGCTTTGACACTTTTCCAGTAGATGTTAGGGTGGTTAAAATCACCTGGCAATATCGGGGGTTGGAAGAACTCTACATCAACGCCCTCCACCCAGTAGGAAACACCAACTACGTAGTTTTCTTGGTTGGTTTGGTCTCTAATTGTCACCCATACTCCACAGTGGCTGCTGACTCCTGGCTTTTACCCATGCTACATTGGTAGGGAGACACCTTCTATTGCAGGATCACTTTTCCATCTTGTTATTTGTGAGCATTTAGGAGTCATTAAGAATTATTTCTGTTGTGGAAGTAGTTAGTAGATGAATGCCTATACACATTTGCTGAAGAAAAAAAAGATTTGTGTGCGTAATTTAACACGCAGCAGAACTTTGCATTTGTGTAATGTCTTTCAAAAAGTAAGCTGTGTTTTATAAAAGTGAACCTGTGCTTTTTGATGACGTGCTTTTGTATTGAATTGGATATTGTTTGTTTCTGGTTGTCTTAGCATTGATAGAAAAATCCCAGCTCGAGGTGAAAGTAAACAAAGACCTCTTCAACCTGTCCAATTAGTGAGGGGCGGATTCCAGAAGTACAAGCCCAACTTGGGAAGAGGTGTTAGAAGGAAAGAATTACAAATACCAGAAAATAATGAGGATAAGAAAGCTGAAGCGGATGACTTGGAGGTGCAACAAACTGAGTCTGCTCGTCAAGTGTCAGCTTTTGTAAGTATACTAGGAATGGCTACTTTGCCTTTGAAAATGTGATTCCAAGTTACATGTTCTATCTTGGGCAGTTATATTGGAATATTTAACATTCATTCCCTGAAGCAGAGACACCATCTGCTATGAAAGAAATCCCACAAACTCTGAACTGTTGAGATATTGCAGGTACGAAATTAGTGGAGTCTACAACTTACAGTCTTAATGTCTTCTCAGAAATGAGGATCTAGTTTGGATTGGGTTGCATGACAGATGAAGGATGATGTACATTTGAAGTAAGCAGAATGCAAGTTTGTTTTCTATTGCAATACATAAAGATGGGCATTTAGTTCATTTTTTCTTTCCTGCTTGGTTGATTGAAGGCTGTGTTGAAGAATCCAGGAAGTATCAAGAGAAGACATAGGGTAGTCTGTTTTTCTGCAAGAGTTAAAGTCTTTGTGTGTTTATAAATGAAGTTCTGTTTTATAACCTTGCTTGATTCTCCTTTTTTCTTGCTGTTGAAATGGATAATACCTCTGTTTTATTGCAAATCAAAGGTAAAAATGAAGCTGCATCGCATGAAGGAAATGTACTGAGCAATGAGGAACATGCACAGGAAGAGGTACCTCAGGTGCCCTGTATTTCTGAAAACCTATTGTGTGAACAAAGCAGGTAAGGTCAGAGTTTAGCAAAATCATGTATGAAAAGTTTTCCTCTGGTACATAAAGATAAGTCTTTGAAGGTGTAAATTCCTTGTATTTGTATTTCTCTGATTCTTTGTTTTCAGTGCCCATAGGCAGCTTCATCCCTTGTTTTTGGTGCACACTCTTTAGCTAAGGTGAACTACTTTTGGTTTCTTTTTGGCTCCTAGTTTTTCATTTGTTTAAAATACACTGTTTGTCTACAGCACCAGGTTTTTGAGTGGTTGGCTCCAACTGTATTCTATATGGAATGAGGGCTGCTCCAACAGTAATTCTTCCTGTTCTGTTATGTTGGGCCACGCTGTTTCAGACTCATGTCAGTGGTGTGGCAGTAGAGGTTGAACCTTCCCACCACTGCTCCATTCCATGTTGTTGCTGTGCAACAGATGGCAGCAGTGGGACAGTCTGACAGCATGGTGTCTGACGTGGAAGTGTGGATGAGGCAACAAAGAGTGGAAGATAATTTCTTCATGTGGAAAAAAACTGCAGCCGTTGACATTCGTTAACACTCACTGAAAGTTTACGGAGGCCACGCAGTGGATGTGAGCACAGTGGGGCAGTGGTGGTGTGTTTCTGCAGCAGTAACAGCAGCACCTCTGTTTGTGCAGTTTGTTATGAGCGTGGCATGCAGGTGGTTCTTCATCACCGCTGAAAATGTGTGACAGATGGTGTTGACTGTGCTGAAAAACAGTGATTTGCAGATTAGAATTTGCCCCACTGAGTAGTGTGATTGTGCTCTTTGTAGCAGTTGTGGTTTCCTGGCAAGTAAATAGGAAGCACTACTTTCAGAGTGACATATGCAGCCTAAGACAGTACCTGTTCACTCAGTGCAGCCCAGGCAGGCTGTAAGGCTGGACAGCTGGGTACTGCATCCTGTTCAGATCCCTCTGGATGGCAGCATGAGCATCTAGCATATCGGTCTGATAGCTGAGGGTCAGCTCTTCTGCATCGTCTTGATCATTTGTGAGATGGTAAGGAGGACTGAAGCCAGTATTGACCCTGAAGCCAGTAGCTCTCAGTTTATAGCCTCGTAACACTCGTAACACTGATCACTACCTTCAGGGCCCACCTGTCCAGCCAGTTTTCAGTCCACCTTATTGTCTGCCCATACAGCCTGTAACTTAGCAGCATCTTTATGAAGGAGTTAGGGGCGATAGTGTTGGAAGCCTTGCTGGAGTCAAAGTAGATGATTTCTGCCGCTCTCTCTCCCTTTGCCTACCAATTATTAATTATTTTGTTATTAATTATTATATTATATTATCAATTATTTATAGCAGAAGATTTATCAGGTTGGTTAAGCTTCTTGTCTTTCCTGGTTCTGGAAGTGGTTTACAGAATTTATCATTGCATCACATTCCTCAGGATTAAGGTGAGGCACAGCAGCCCATAGTTTCCTTGATCCTCCTTATTGCTTTGTTTGAAAGCTTCAGCTTTCTGTTCACTCATCTGAATGTGATTAAAGGAGAGATGAGAATTTTATCTTGTTTAAAAGCAGTAATACCTTGAATACTGGAATTAATGAAGATAGCGTTCCTATGGTTAATTAATCCGGGGGCCCATTGTGGCTGAAACTTTTATCTCTTCCTAACGTCTTAATGTTTTTTCAAAAGTAAGCTAAATGGTCCATTATTGCAGGAAAGCAAATCGTGTAATTTTGTTTTGTTTTGTTTTATTTGCTTTTTAACTCTTTTAACTCTGTTTTGCTAAAGTAAATAAATAAATACACAGAACGACTGAATTCATTTCTAACCGTATGTTTTATGATAAGACAAGCTTGTGGAATGTATTTTGTGGTGCATGGAAAGTTAAAGTTGAAAAATATTGTTTTCTAGGCCCGATATAAAATTAAGTTCTGGAGAAGAGAGCAATCAGTGTGATAGAAAACCTTCACAGCAAGCAAGGGTATCCCTCAGGAACCCAAAGCCAAACCTAACAGGAGCTCACAGAAAAAGGGGTCATTTTGAAGAAGACAGAAACAGAGAGATGAAGACGATGCTGAGCCTAGAAATACAGAAGAGCATTTGTTAGAAAAAACAGGTGTATCGGTGGTAAGTGCTGATCATGTGTTTTGAGCCTCTTTGTACCTCAGTTCTTGTATTTAGCTTCCTAGAACTCATAGCTGACATAAAAATCCAGTATGTAAATATGACAAGTTAAGGTGATGCTTTCATTTTCTGTGCTTCACAATTGGAAATGATGAATCTAAACACACTGTAAAACTTTAGTCAACACTGTATATTTAATATTTCCTGTTTCTGTGCAGAAATCTGTATTACTCTGCCTGTGGCAGGAGGATTGAGCCACGATGATCCTTCAGGTCCCTTCCAAACCAAGCCATTGTATGATTCAGTGATTATCATATTCTAATACCATTGCCATTGAATTAAATGTTTGCTATCCATTTTCTAATATCCAGTACTACCTACAACTCAAATTTTTCTAGTAGTGTGGATCTGTTTATAAGTTGATGTGCATGTGAATAAATATCAGACTTCTTCAATTCCCTCCACACTCCTGAGCTATCTGATATTGATTCCTTTTCTGTCAAAAGTTGTGGCGTGTAAATTAAAGGGCTTTTTGCTGGTGGCCCTTGTTTTTGTGATGGATGACTAAAATCTTTCTGTTACTTCAGTATATTCAAGTTGTGGATGCTCTGTATCTGTAGGCGTTCAAGTCCAGGTTGCATAGGATCCTGGGCAGCCTGATCTAGTGGCTGGCAACCTTGCCCATGGCAGGGCAGTTGTAACTAGATGATCTTCAAGGTCCTTTCCAACCTAAGTTGTACTATGATTCTATGATATAACCTTGGTAAGTACGACATTACTTATGTTTTGTGTGGTGATTTTCTGTGTATTTGAGTAACATTTAAGCTTTGTTCTGTAAACTGGGGTAGTTTGTTCTTTTTAGCTGGCTCCCAGGGCAGGAAAAAAATCCATCCCTCATGTTTTACTCTAGAATGAACAGGTAAGTAACAAGGTTAGAAAACGGAAAATGGTTTATCTTTCCACTTGCTGAAGGGTTACTCTTGATGAGCTGCGTGGAGCTGTGTGTTATTTGGCATCAGTGGGAAACTCAGGCATCATATTTAATACCATCTCATGACACTTTTTAAAAATCTGAAATATGAATGAAAAAAGAGGAACAAAATGAACCGTGCTACCGGATTACAGCTGAACGTGTTCAATGATAGCAGTTGTCTCTTCTGTCCAGCAAAACTCCAGTCACACAGAAGAAGCGGCTTCCTTCACAGAGTCTACAAGGAAACATGATTTTACAGACTCTGAGAAGCCGTCCTGTAAAAGAATCAGGCAGAACAGTAGTTTCCAGTCTCCAGGGATATCATTAGAGAATAAGAGTCAAGTAGAACAAGAAGAGTCTCAGCTTTCTGCACCTCAGCAAAAAAAATCAGATGATCAGACAAGGTAAAACAGCTGATGATGGTTTTTTATGTTCAACTGATTGTTTCTGTTCTTAGACATTAATAACTAGCCATAGTTCTGAAGTGTGTGTGAGAGAGAAAGAGAGCGCATGCAGGATGGTAGCACTAATGACTTCCACCTGAACCATAGCAGAGGCGTGCAGAAATCCCTGCACCCTTTACTCTGTTTGCAGCTTCCTAAAATGAACAGCCAGCACTCTCACCAGCCTACCCCGGAGTCCACTGTGGTCTGAGTAACAGTTCCAGATTTTAAAAGGAGAGCTTTAAAAATACCCATGCTGGGGACAATGGGATTATGAGAGTTATCCAAGCAAACTGTGCGGGAAGTGTCCTCTGTACTTGGTTTCATCTCTCTATCAGTTGACAATGCAAGCTCTTCTAAGGGTGAAATTTGGAATAATTTTTCTTGCTTAGAGCAATTGCGACCATCTCTTTGGGGATGGAAGCGGTAGCTAATTCAAAGGGATTGCGTTCTAAGAAAGGGGAGCCGATAATTAATGATCATCTAACAGTTCTGGTTTCTAGGCATTAGTAAGATGACCTAAAATCTCATAGTTTGGGTTCTGTACTGTGCTTTTAGCAAAGGAGAAACTAGAGAAGTTCCCATGATTTAAAAAGTTTGCAAGCTTCACCTATCTCAAAATGAAAATTAATTTCATTGTTTCTAATAATTCCATATATTGCAGATTTCATACTGCAGCTTCTCAGCTCTCTGAAACTGCTTACTCCATGCTTAAGATCAGTACTTTTGTGCACATGTGAAGATTTGGTTTCCGGATGGAGTAATACCTGAATGCATTTTTGCCAGCGTGTTGCAGGAAGTAACAGGATTGTAGTCTTGATCACAGTGCTCCTTTTCTTCTTTTCTGTTCATTGAGTTGGTTTTTACTTGTGGTGTCTCTTTTAATGTTTTGGACTGTATTAGACTTGATTGTTATTTTTAATATACTCATGTTATGTGCTCTTGCTTTGTGTTCTAGAAGACAACCTAGGAGGTCATCAAAACAGACAGCACTACCAAAACATGGACTGGAGCTGAGAACTGATCCATCTTCTGCTTCTGAATGTGAGGCCAGTTACTGTGAGAAGGGGAATCGAAGACAAGAAGTGAAATCAAGTGTTGCTAGAGGCAAAAGCATGAAAACTGCCCACAGAAAGAAACCTGTGAAGGAGCAGAGAAGTTCAAAAACAAGCAGCCTGGTGACCCTCCGGGCTTCTCAAGGAGATGAGGAGGAAGCAGATGACTTTGAGCCTGATGATGAAGATGAATGTTTTGCTGAAGAGGAAGTAAACAAAGCACCAGTGTTTGTTCCAGTAGGTCTTAGATCTCCTAAACCTATTCCTGTTCAGATAGAGGAGACGATGCAAGAGGTATAATGTAGCTGCGTTCTGTGTCCATGTTTGTTTTGTTTCTTCAAACAGAAGCTTTTGTTCTAATTGCAATTGCTAGTACTTGTTAAGTTTAGTTTGTTAAGAGTAGTGCTGACAGTAGCAAGGATGTTTACTTGACACATGTACTTGGTTTCAGATGAATGTACATCAGCCTGGGATCCAAACAGTGTTATGAACTATCAGTAGGTCTGCAGGGTGCTCACCAGGTAATTAATCTGGGACTGGATTTAGGCACAGTCTGATGTGCTTACTGCATGTTTTGAGGCTTAGGGTGGAGCAAATGGAGCATTTCAGTTCTACATTTGAATGTCAGGGAATGAGAGAGATTACCAGTACAGTTTATGGTTTCTCTGCAGGTTTGTCCTCCTTTGTTCTTGTGATATACTTCCTGTAACATAAAACTTAAGTAATGGGTTAAGTTTAAACACGTGTCTGTTACAAGATACAGCCCTATATCTCTTTAGTTTAGGCTGCAGAGGTTGACACAGCAGTGGAATCCACTCCTTCCCTGTGCTCCAATGTAACCCTTCCACAGGCTGGAGGTATTTCAAGGAAGATCCTGCTCTGTCTGGTGTGGGCAGATCCAAAGCCTGTGGTCCTTACGTTTTGGCAATTATTTTTTCAAAAGCTGTTTTTGGCCTCTCCCATGAACTGCTTTTATAGTTAAGCCTGGAGTAAAGCCCTAGTGTTTAATGTTGAAATCCTTCTTATTTCCATAAATTAATCATACAGTTTCTTGCTCTGAATGACAGTGAGAGAATTTAAAGCAGAAAAAATGATAAAATCAACAAAATCCGTTTGAGTTAAATAACCAGCTCAAAAGGTCTCAGCTGGATAATGTAGATTTTCTGATTCTTCTCATTAGTTACAAGCAGCACTGCCAGTTCTTCCTCCAGTTGCTTCCTTCTTTAACCTGCAGTATTGTTTAGTACTTGATTTGTGGAGGGATTCCGTGAGATGTTCAATGTCTGCTAAGCATGTAGTTTATTAGGAAAAAAATAAAGTATTTGACAGATTTTTCTACCAGGGCTGATGAACTGAAATGCTTTCAAACTAATCTTTACAGCTGGATATATCTCAGTATCCCTGATGTGCCGGTGGCTACTAATGGAGAAGGTCTTTCTCATGTGTCTGTCCAGCCAGTCATACAGGAGGAGGAAAAAGGAAGCACCTTACCAGCTGTAAGAATGCCTCTTTATTTTGACATCTTATTCAGCATTGCCATCTACTTTGGGAACCATCTCTCAGGAACTATTGATAATTGCGTTCTTTCTCCTTGGGGAGCCAGTTGATGAAGGAGACAGATTCCCACTGTGTCCTCACCGTGTCTCCTTCACCTTCCTTTTGTCTCTCTTATTTTATAGCAGATACAAAGCTCTGGCCTCTGACTGGTTTCCAGGCCTGTTTGTGACAGTATAGATATGGAAAACTGTAACATTTTGTCAGCTCCTACTATCTGTTTTAAAGCCAGGGTGACCTCTGGGCTGAGAATTCACCAGGATGCATTACATTAAAATTGCAGACGGATTTTTATGTAAATACCTGATATGTTTTTCTTTTTGCTTAAGGAAGCAACTGAGCATGAAAATCCAGAAGCGGACAAAGGTAGATATGCAATTCTCTTGTTTGTGTCTTCTCCATTAACATGCTACCAATTTGTGGTTACTCTTGGAGAAAATTTCAAAATTCATGTATTTTAGAAAAAAAATGCTTGTGAGGTACTGGACTCTTTCATGTTTTTTTGAACAGGCTTAAACTATCTACATTCTTCTGTTCTCTATCAAGTAGATGGACCAAGCATTGCAAAGTTTTGTTTCTTAGAGTTGGAATGTGCATTTTCTGAGTCCTATTCTGTAGTTATCTGTACTGGGAGAAGAGAAATATTTACAAACCATAGAATCATAGAATGGCTTGGTTGGAAAGAATCTTAAACATTATCTAGTTCCAACCCCCAGCTTACAGCTGACTTGACGTGTTGTGAAGTGATAATAAAGTGGCCAGAGTCTAAGCTTTGTCCTCTGTATGTAAGGTCCCTAACTCAGCTCTGACCAGAAGAAAGTACTCTTTCCATAGGAGATATGTGTCCAACCCTTACAGAACTGTTGCTTTTCAGAATTGCTCTCACTTAGGAATTTAATTACATTCTCAGTCTTTGTAAGGAGCACTTGATATTGCCTGGGCTACGGTTTTGGTTGAGGGAGGTGAAATCTGCTGTCTTGCTTTGGTTTATTTTGGTACGATAATTTTGGAGGATGGAAATGTTTAGTTTTGTATGACCAGTTAGTTAGGAAACAGAAGTTGAAACAGGGATATAGTTCAGTGCTATTACGGGTTATGGATATCTGCATTTAAACACTTTCTCCCTTTCCATTCTTGGTGGCTTGGTTGGTTATGAGATGCAGTGGGATAAAGTAAGATGGAAAAGCTCATGGATTGAGATGTAGACAGAGAGATCGTTTTACAAGACAGAAAGTTTATTTTATTGCTAACTAAAAGTAGAGTTGAGTGGTGAGAAGCAGGGAAGACTAAAACACCTCGTCCCCACCACACTTCCCCATCCTGGCCTTTCCCACCTTCAGCTTGACACCTTCACTCCTAACTCCTCTTTCCCCATGCTGCTCGTGAACAGAAGAAGCAGGAGCTGCAGTCAGCCCATAGTACTTTACCTCCACCACACGTTCCTCCTTGTGGTTTTCCACTGGCCTAGTATGGGATCTTTCCCACGGGATGCAATCCTTCACAACTCTTCAGTGTAAGCCTTCTCCACCATATGTCCTCCAGACTGCGTTTCCTTCAGGGGGTGTCATTCAGGGAGTTCTGAATGTAGTGGATGAGAACTGCCATCTGTCCATGAGTATCTTAATTCAGGAATGGCAACAACGTAAAAATGCATTCTGTGCTGTATGGATGATAACATCAAATGCTTTTGGGATGTGGGTACATGAATTTCTTGTAAGTATACTTGTGATTTTTTACCTCTGAACAACTCTGTAGGAATTAGCGATGGAAGCACTGAAGCTGCCATGACTTTACTTGCAATGGGTGATCCAACGTTGCAGTTAAAAGCAAGCACTGAAGGTATGATCTGATTTATGAGACAAAGTCTTCCTTGTGCATTCTGGGTCCACCTAAGGAGGAACAGAGCAGTAGCTGCAGAGCTTCTCTACATGAGGCTGCATAGCAGGAGGACAAGAGTCTGGGATGGGAAAAGCAAAGCACCTTACCAGGTAGTGCCAACTGCATCACTGTGTGTTTCTGAGAGCTATTTAAGGAAGGGTGTGTTTGAATTGATCAGTGTTGGCTGCACAGATTGGACAAAAGGGAGGATCTAGAGTTAAATGGACATAAGTGATCTTTGCAGACCTTTAAATTGAAACATAGGCCTTCCCTTCTGACTAGCTGTAACCTTAGGTTACCAGGCTTTTAGTCTAGTTTTTGGTAGATTTTCATATAGAATTTATCATTTACTTTGACTTTTTGAATATTAACTTTCTAAATGTTGCTGTTCTGTGTTGTTTGCTGTTCTAACTAGAATGGACACACGTGTTACCTGCGCAAGATGAGATGAACGTGGCCAACAGTCTTGTGAGCCACGCTGAGTCAGAGCAAAACAGAGCTCCTTATCAGTGTGCAGTTTCTTCAGCTACTTCTGCCAAGGTACCTTGCAAGGATGGAAGCAACGTTAATGTGAAGGATCGAAGCACTTGTGCAGGAACAGGTGCTGAAGAATATGTCAAGGAAAATGCAGCAGATGCCAGGTTAAATTACTACTTCAATTAATTTGTAGAGACAAATGCTCTGACGCTGCTTACTTTTGCAAGGTTCTCTCTGGAATTTTGTCTTGAATTGCAAGCAATCTTGCTTTAGTGAAAATTTCTCAGCTTGGTAATTTTCTGTGTCACATGGAACCAGCACCTGTATCTTTTCTTTATAATTTTTGCGATGTTGTTCTGTGATTTGAGAGATGTGAAATTTATTCGTCACTCCAGCAGTTAATTTATGTTTGGGAGGGAAGAATGATAGAACTTTCTTGGTATGAAATTGCTGCTAATCCTTAAGATCATTTTCCCAAAGTACTTTATGGCTAATTGGGCCAAGGCAGATTGCTTAACTGTCATTGCTACTGCGCTCTCCATATAGAACAAATATCAAGGAGCAGTGATCTTCTATCATTGTGTTTGTCAGTTTTACTCAGATATTCGTCATAGTTAAAATAGATGGAACTCTTTTTCAGAAAGAATCTAGAGATCATCATGTTCTGTTGTTTGGAAGACTGTTGACTGCTTGAACAAATTATCAGCTTGTACTCTTCTGTAAAAACATAACTGAAGCTTTTACTTAAGTTCAGCAGTTCCTTTGCTATATTTTTAACCAAAACTTAGTAGCATGTGATCAGTGTTAGATCACTGATCATCTCACATTTTCATGTTTCAGTTATTTTGATAGAGGACATACTAGTTTGCAGTAAACGTACTTGTTCCAGTTACCAAAGCAGCTGACGTTTGCTTTTGTTTTGTTTTCTTTTCTGCCAAATAATGCCTCCTCTGTCAGCTGCAGTCTGTGTTACATCTGTTCATTGTCATCTGTTTTACCTCTCTCATCTTTTTTGTACAGCGTCTTTGCTGAGAATATCTTACTGCTAGATGTCAAGAAATCAAGAGCTATGCTGATGGCATTTCTCCTTCTTACCTTTAGCAACAGTTCTCTGCCTTTGGTGAACAGTATGAGACTGGGAAGAGACAGTCTCCAGAAGTCAGATCCAAACACTGGAGTACTGAAGTCTAATGAAAGTGCAGTTCAGAAGCCTCTTAATATGAATGTAGTTGTGGAACAGCTAGACAGTGTTCAATGTGGTAAGTCTGTTTCTTATCCTGGGATTTTAAAATAGTTTCTTCTAGCGGATTCGTGGCTCTTTATAACATAAAACTGAAGTGATTTTTCCAATTCCCGTTCACAGATTACGTGTCAAAGCTATACCACGAGATACTCATTTATTGTAGTTTTATACGTAAACCAAAGCCTCAATTTAAAATTAAATGAAATGCCAAAATCAATTACTGGTCTGGCAATGACAGAAGTACGGCACAGTGTGCTTTCCTTCTGTTGTTAGTGTCATTGCTTTCCATCAGAACTGGAAGGGGAGATGTACAAAATAGTTTTGTTTTTCATAACGCAGTTATGGAAAGTAGTGATATGTAAGGTGGCAAAGAGCACAAGATACCAAGGCAAGGTGTGTAGATCATAAATACCAGACATAAATTTTAACCTACATATATGCCAGCATTTTTTAATAAAGAATGTATGTATATGACGTATATAGGAGTAAACTTCAGTATGTATATTTATACAGAACTACATACATATGCATTAAATACAAAAACTCGTATTTAAAATGATATACAAGAAAATGCTCAAATTGCGTAACGTAACTTATTAATCTTAAAATACAACTTCATATTTCTTAGAGTCTATGGACTTGAGAGGCAGTACAGAAATGCAGGAGGTGGAACAGGTCAGGGTCGGACCAACTTCAAGGGATGCTTCAGGCCTTCAGAATTTTGGAACTAGGATGGAACTTGTCAAGCAAACGGACAACAAAGGGAGGTAGGAAGAAATCGTCAGCTAAGATTCTTCTAAAATAAGAGCTGAAGTGTGTGCATGATGGAGATTGTGTGCTTATGGACACTGTGTGTTAATTGCACAGAAGTTTAATTTAGACTTCTGTTTTTAAGGTTTTTATTTCTCAGATGTTACCTGAAGACTTTTGAGTGTCAATGTTAATCTGTGCTTGCTGTTTCAGTACTTACTGATCAACTTGCTACTTCACTGCCTGCCAACGAACCGTGTCTGGAAGGAAACATTCATTGATGGATCAGTTTGCAAACATTAGTGAGCTCCTAAGCTTTCTTGCTTGGTCGTGCCTTTATTAGTAAAGTCTCAAGTTAGTGGTGTTATGGAGATTTTCTACTGAAATATTTCATATAGATCTGTTTGAATGTTGTGTATGTTCTTTAGTTTAAACAGGTAACTGTGTAAGCTTCTCAGTAAAGGCACAATTAGAATCATATTATACAGAGTTTAAGCCCTTACGCAGGGTACCCTTAATTGGTTTCAAACTATCTGATCATACATCTTACAGAACAGAGAAAGAGATGAAAGATGTTTGTGGAAGTTCTGGGCACTTGTCACCAGAATGTGTGGAATCTCACCTTGGGCCAGAGGATGATCTGGATGAAAGTTCTCTGGACAGAGCTGTGCAAAATCCTTGCCCTGCCAAGGACAGTCAGCGTACAGTCAGCTTTGCTCAGGTAAGTCATTTCATTCAATTACAGCCTGGAAGTGCCCGGTTTCTCAAGCTCTGTAGAGGGAAATATTTGGTGCAAATGTGCTCACCTGTTTTACAGACCTGGAATTTCTGATTCTATTTATTCATTTATTTTTGCACAGGTATAGTCACATTTAACCATGACAACAAGCCTCAGTTTTTAGGATGTCAGCAATAAGTGATGCTTGTTAGCAAGATGTTGAGAATTTCTCAGTTGTGTTGGAAGAAGTACGTGTGACTCCAGTGTCATTCAGTCCAGCCTCTTCCTGTTATATCTCTTTAAACTGAAGTCACATACTGCAGGGACAATGCATTTCCATTGTCACCTTCATTCGCTTTGCTTAAACCAACTTGGTTTTGTTTCAATAAACTTTATCCTTTGCTGTACTCCTTCCCATTTCTATGCATAACTGCCTTTTACATATACCTATTGGACCATGGATATATTTTGCATCTTTAGTTTTGCAGTGGTTGATACTGTTCTAGCATAAAGAATTACCTTATTTTTTCCTGAGGGGGGTTCATTCACTCTTCCCTTGAGACCTCCAGCATTGCTTGATACCAGCATACTTGCAGTTGCTGTGGAATGGCTGAATTGCAGTGACTTGTTTTCTCAGTGCAACCTGTAGATGTGTCATTTTAGAACAGGGTGCAGAAAAGACTGTGCTCGTACTGGAGTGGCAGAAACAGTAGGAGGAGGCAGCTTGCAATGGAGGATTCCTTCTCTTAGCAAAGAACTTCTACTATAGAAGGATGGGTGTGTTGCAGAGCTGGGTGCTTCTCTTTGGCACTTGGTTGTTTTGTAATGGTTGGTGGAACTTACATTCCTAGAGCAATTTGTTATGTGAGTCATCAGTGACAGAGTTGTGCGCTGGGAAATATCAATTTATTTCAAGACATCATCCATGCAGACAGTGAGCTGCATATGAATTACATATTACTCTGGTTGGTCTGGTATCCTTCAGCCTGGAATGCCTTGAAGGAAAAGCTGAGAAAACACAATTTTAGGTTTTATGTCTCTTTGGAGTCTGACATGCTTTCTTTCTTCTTTTGTGGAGTTCTTTGTCAAGCTTACCGTGTTGTTTTATTTCAGATATTTCTAGAATGAAACAAATGCTAAGGATTGTCAGCAGCAACATATAAGCAGCAGAGAAGAGACTTCAGGTATAATTCATACTATATATTTTAAGAGAGCAAAAAAGTTGTGTATCTTACAGTGATGCAAAGATTAATAATAACAAAAAAAGAAAATGTGTTGTTATGATTAAATAATCTACTTAATGAACAAACAGAAGGACCGATACCTTAGTGTCATTCCCCACTCCTGCTTCTTATTTAAGTTTCATTATTGCAAACTAGACTTGGAAACCTTTCAGATGACTCCTTGAGCTTAGATATTAATAGAAGGGAAGTTCTTGCTCTTTTCTCTCAGCAGTGAACGCCTGCTTATTACCTCTGCCGTGTTCAGCATTTGTTAGAGCTCTTTGTGACACTGACTCACATACCCCTCAAAAACTGAAGGTGGTAGAGGGAGAAAGCCCGTGTATTTTTCCAGCAGCTTAGTGAGCTGTAGTGGCTCCTGAAATGTTGAAGTGAATGCCAGCAGCAGTGAATGTGAGTGGCTGGGCTGGACTGTGCAAGTGTAGAGCAAGAGGAAGAGGAGAATGGGAGGTGATAATTGAAGAAAACACACTTTTCAGCTGCTAATCATTTAAAAGTAATGCAGGGCGCCAAGGTGATAACTGCTTGTTGGTAAAACAAACTAAAACAGAGCTTGGAGGTTTGGAACTAAGACTTGGGTAAAATATGGGAAAATCAGTGTTAGAAGCCCAAAATACTTTCTTCCTGCCAAATCCACAGGCATGTGCAAAAAGCAGGGTTAATATTTATTGTCACATGTCCATCAGCATGCTCTGATTTTGTGTCTCGTAGAGCATTTTAAGTAATCTTCAATGAGATTAAAAAAAAGTCAAGATGAGTTAAAGTTGGCGTAACAGATCTGCATCATTAAAAATTAGAGCTGTCTGAAGGAATAGAGCAATGCTGTTGCTTTCCATTTTCTAAAAACCTTTAGACACGTGATCTCCTAAAATGCTTTCTAATGGCAGTTGTCTGATAATGCCCATCTTTTTGACTGAATTAATTTTAGTTCTCATTTATGACATATAGGATGGTGCATCTTAGGTTTTCTGCAGATCAACAGGGAAGGGAAAAAACCACTATAGTTTATTTTAACAAACAACAGAACAGCACCACCACAAAGAAAACGCACAGAAATAAAGCAACAGCAGAATTCTGTCACTTAAAGAAGTAACTCTTAATACCTCACAGTAATATATAGAGACAGAGGGCCATCTGGCAACCACGGCTACACAGATTCGATTAAACAGCACGTCTTACACCTGACTGAAAAGCTTCATCCCTACCAGGCATTCTTAATATTGTTTCTCCTGAGGGATAATAAGGATTCTAGTGCAGTGGAAGAGCTCCAGAGTGATATGTATCTTGTCTCAGAAGAAAGCAAGGATGTTGTGTGAAGGATATTCCCAGTGCCTACTTTCATGAAGATCTGCATGCTCATTGCTCGATGTGGGGAACTTGAATAACAGATTTCTGTTACGTTTTTATTTCCCTGGAAAATGATGGTAGTGAATGATGATCGTAGATGTCCGGAGGAAGAAGAACAGACATTCCTTTTAACACTGGTGGAAATCCTTGCTGACTCAGGAGGGTTCGATACATCTGCTTTGCAGGAACAGACTTCAGAACCATTACTACCAGCACCGATACTTATCAGCCCAGTGACATCTGGTGGAACCAGCCTGACTGAAGTGGAGAGGTAAATACTTTATTTTTGACTTTAAATGTACATTAGAGTAGGAGTATTCCTCAATGCAAGGTAACTGAATTATTTCAACATTACGGTTGGAATGAAATCTGTTCAGCTTGGGAAGAAGGGGGGAAAATCAAAGGAAAATATTCTGAAGTACAGTAAGTGCTGCAATTCTTTAAAAAGTCCTGCTATCTCTATGTAAGTTCTCAGGTAAAAATAGCAGGTGTGATGCTCCAGCAGTGCAGAGGGCTTTGTCCTTGTACAAGAACATCTGGTAGGTAAATTTAAACTTGTAAATGCAAATTGCAACTAACCTAAATGCATGGTACAGCACAGTTTAATGCTTGTCGTTATCCCGAGTGGTCCTGTCTGCAACTAACTTAAAAGTAAAAAGAAATGTTTCCTGTAACTCCCTAATGCCCATTTCATGGTTTCTGCTATAAACTAAATGTGCTATGTTACATAGCTGGCTATTAATTTAATCATGGTTTGTATTCGTTGTCAGAGCAATGCTGGATTTATTCTACTTGTGAATTTCAGGAGATTTTTGGACTGAACCTGTTACTGTCTGCTTAGCAAATATTTTCCCCTGCTGGAGAGTGCTAATAACTGAAGGTGTTCATGTTACTGTGCTGTAACACAGTTCCCTTTTTAGTCTTTGTTGGTCTTTTCAAAAGTACATGCGCTGTTTAATCAGTCTCTGAAGAAATCAACAGAAGGAAAGCAGAATTCCCGACAGTACAGTTTTCAATCAGCTGAGCCTTCGGAGGGTTTGGAGATGTACTTCTTGGTTCTGAAGTGAACTTGAAAGAGAGATGGTGGAATTGTAAGCAGCTGGATGACTTCACTGAGCTCTGTTGTGTGCTGTAAAGATTGGGGGTGCGGCTGTACAACTGAATTTCTCCAGCTCTTTCCATACAATGTCTGTAAGATTTTACAGACTTTAAAAGTAGATTGTGAATTCTCTAGTCTTAGCGGTGGTTTTGAACAACAAAATGACAAAAAACTGAAAAGAAAAAAAAAAGCCCTCATCTTTTAAGCCATTTTAATATTATGCTCATTTTTGGACTACGGTGTTATCAATGAAAGGGAATCACTGAAGTTCTTTAATGACTCTCAACTCTTTTACAGGTAATCCTTTCCAAATAAAAGGGGCTTCAACAAATACAAATGTTCTTACTGCTGCCCTGCTGCCTGAGCCTATTACAGCAGGAGATGAGAGAAGCCAGTGTGAAACTTGAGAGAATTCAGGGAAAGCATCGTTTCACAATGTAGCGTCCAGCCAAGAGGAGGTGATGTGCAGGTTAACCTCCAGCAGGAAAACAGAAATAGGTGAACAAGGAAAAGCGGGAGATAAACACGAAGCAGCACAGTTGGAATGTACTGAAAGCCAAACAGAATCTTCTAAAGCTCCATTACTCAGGTATTGACAGAATGTTTCTGTCAGCCTTTTCTGTCAGATGTTTTTCCATACTGAGTCATTGATATCCTCTTTCCAGTTAGTACTACAAGAGCAGCACTGCCCTCCTCTGTGACCTGTAAGAATTATAGGTCTGTCCTCAGAAATTGAAAAGGATTAAACTGTCTCCTTTGAAATTTGGAGTGTTTTAGACATTAAATAGGCAGATTGACCAAGGGATGATGCTACTGATGTACGACCTGTTTAGGCACTGACAGATGCCCCTTCTGATACAGACATCCGTGAGGCCGTAAGACAGACTTGGGGTCATTGTTTTTCCTAGCTCAGTCTAATGCTTAGATATGCACCCATCCATTTGTTACGATTTTCGGCCTCCTGCCAATAAGATTTGGTTTTGATGCAGTACTCGCCATGTTTCTACAAGTACTAATTTTGTCTTTTCCCCATGGGACTTTCTAGCCTGACAGCTCAGAGGATATTGTTCTGATCTGTCCATCCAGCTGTTTGAATTATGTTTTCTTGTTTTAATATACCATTCTACAGTATTTAAATGCTTTAGTTTCTTCTCTCTGTTGTACTTGTGCACACTGTTTCTGACTGTTATTTGTATCTGGTATATCTGCAGCAGCTGGGAAACGATGAATTGAAATGAAGAATCCTTGCTTTGATACAGTTTGTACCTCCTCTATCCTTACTTCATTGCTGTGCCTTCTGATGTTACATTATGTTTATATTATATGGTGTTATATTGTTTTTCCCCACTGATGACGTGACGTGTGCTCTTCTGAGTTCTTCCTGCAGGTCTGTGTCTCTGTTCCTCTCAGAAACCGTTCTGAACATCTGGTAGTTACAGGCTCTAGTTCAGAGACGAGTTACATATTCTTGTGCTCAAGGGTGGAGGTTGTTCAGTGTTCCTTTAACGCTTCATAAACTCCCATGTGCCAGAATAGTCAGTAACAATCCATTGGGATTTTTATCTTTAATTTGCAGAAAAAGCAGCTCTGAACTTGCAGAAGAAATGCAAAGGAGGAGAGGAGAGATCCCAAACCCACAGATGGGGACCACAAAGCAAAGTCTGAAGGAAACAACTCCGTCTAATAAGGATGATGGAGAATCTTGTTCCTTTCCCTCTAGAAGCACATCGTCATTTGTGGAGTATGACAACGTAGCTGCTGATGCTGTAGTTATGGTATGTTTGCTTCTGAATGTCTTTGCATTTCTGAGCTGTGAGAAACAACGAATTAGTCGCTTCCAGGTGAGCAGGGGGGCATGCTGTGTTCAGGTTCTGAGAGACTGATCTGCTGCAGGAAATGGTTTCTGACTGGTGCATGTCTAGGAAACTTAAAGGGGAAACAAAGCAGCCTTCTCTGTGCACGTCTATCTATGAGCATTTTGGGTTCTCGGGAAGTTGTAGCCCATTTTTCTACTTGTGCAGAAGTTGCAGAAGGTTTGCATCTACGTATGCTTATACTTGCTTGCAAATGCGCTCTGTTATGAGTAGCCTTTTCTTTTTCTATTAGGCTCCACATAATGAACCATCCAAGAAACCTCCTCATTGTGCTGAAGATCAAGAGAAGGAAGAGGAGCCAACCAAAAGCTCAGAGTATTTTTTCAGTGACATCTTCATGGAAGTAGATGACCCAGAATAGTGAACTGGCTTTATAAAAATGTTGGGATCTTTGTGCAACTAAATAAAAAGCTATTATTTTTTAGGAAAATGTTGATTGTTTTCATATTAACTATGCCAAATTTAGCATCAATTACTGTTAGTAACTTCCATAAGGATGGAATCATTTTCTTCTACATGGATGTTTTCAGAACGTGGACATAAGCTAAACAACTCCATTGGTGTCATTGGACCAGAACAGTGGCTGCAGGATTAATTTTCACTTGTTTGGATTTTGATAATAAGTGCACATTGTCTTCCAGAAAAGTGCAATGCAAACAATGCTTATTCTTGTGACGAGCTGCTCCTTTGGATTTAATGCTGAAGACTGCGGTACTGGTTGTACAAGTTCTTTACTTCTTTTTGTGAAGTATGCTGTATTAGTGTGTTAGGAAGAAAAAACGAACCTTTTATTTGCAGAGTAATCTCTGTAGATCAGGCTGCAAACAAGGAAAGTACTGTCATAAACACATAGTTCTGTTCAGCACTGCGGGTATTTTTATTAGCATCTCCAAATTATGTATTTTTGTATTGAAGAAGACTTGCATAAACTAAAAGACCCTAGCCTGAAAAGCCCAATGACTTTAGCTCCTTTAAAATGTATAGAGGAAAAACCTGGATAACATTTCATTTATACAATGATAGTCTTTGGAACTGTCCCATTGGAGTGATAGGAAGAGTTAATGTTTCTCAGTATAAATGCCAGTTTCCTTCTGTTGCGATTCAACCCAGCAGGAAGCTCAGCACCACACAAAGTGGGATGAAGGAGAACAGAAGTTGTGGGTTGAGATAAAAACAGTTTTCTAAGACAGAAAAGGAGAACGAAGACAAACATGCGATAACATCAACATCTCTACAGCGCAACTACTTATCGCTCAACACCCAGCTAACAATACAGCTGCCTGCTGACTGATGCCCTGCTAGCAACTCAAGGTCTCACTGCGTGCCAACTGATGCCCTGCCAACTGCAAGCAGCAGCCCCTGCCCACATCTTTACAGCCTTCTGCATCATGTCGTGTGGTGTGGAATAAAGCCCTTGCTCCGTCCAGACCAGCTGTCCCGGCTCCATCCCGTGTGGTGGCGCTTCCCGACTGAGCCGTGGGACTGCAACCATCTCTCAGCAAGAACCACATTTGTGCTGTCAGCGTTGTCTCAGCTGGAACCAGGACAAATTCTGCATTGAAAACAAAGGGGTCAGATGCTGCTGCTGCTTCTTTCTGCACGTAGGTGTGTGTGTCTGCAGGGATGTCCTTTGTTGCACTTATTCAGAGCAGCGCAAACAACTGAATCTAACCACAGTGAGCTTGCTTGAAGGATTTGCTACTTGGAGGCAGCTGTATTTGAAGCATTTTCCTCGTGTTTCAGGTCTGCTTGCTCGGAAGAGCTGTGCGCCGGGATGTGGACGGGAGTCGTGCCGGCTGTCTAATGGCCGGCGTGCTTTCTGTTTGCAAGGAAGCTGTGGCGTCGTGTAGGTGTAAATGCTGTGAATCAAGTCTGTTCTCCGAGCTGCGTCCGTCCCGCTGTGTCTCCCTTTCCTGGCGCGGGTGGCGGCCCGGCCCCTCCGTGCATTGTCTGCGTTGTGGGGAGTGCTGTGCCCGGTGCCGTGCCGCCGTGCTGTGCCGTGCCGCCGTGCTGTGCCGTGCCGCCGTGCTGTGCCGTGCCGCCGTGCTGTGCCGTGCCGCCGTGCTGTGCCGTGCCGCCGTGCTGTGCCGTGCCGCCGTGCGCCGCCGTGCCGCCGTGCGCCGCCGTGCCGCCGTGCGCCGCCGTGCCGCCGTGCGCCGCCGTGCCGCCGTGCGCCGCCGTGCGCCGCCGTGCCGCCGTGCGCCGCCGTGCCGCCGTGCGCCGCCGTGCCGCCGTGCGCCGCCGTGCCGCCGTGCGCCGCCGTGCCGCCGTGCGCCGCCGTGCCGCCGTGCGCCGCCGTGCCGCCGTGCGCCGCCGTGCCGCCGTGCGCCGCCGTGCCGCCGTGCGCCGCCGTGCCGCCGTGCGCCGCCGTGCCGCCGTGCGCCGCCGTGCCGCCGTGCGCCGCCGTGCCGCCGTGCGCCGCCGTGCCGCCGTGCGCCGCCGTGCCGCCGTGCGCCGCCGTGCCGCCGCGCTCCCCCCTCTAGCAGGTAGGCTGGGCCGTGCCGCCCGGCTCCCCTCCGGCCGCCTTAGCGCCCGAGCGCTGCTCCTCGGCGTCCCCGAGTGAACCCTCCGGCGCTGTGCGGAGCCACCCGCAGCCGCCGTGCCTCGTTCGGGGAGTCGGCGCACCGCCACCTGCTGCCGCCTCCTCTGTGCGGCAAATCTCCGCTGCTGATGCTTCGTGCGGGATGAGCTTCAAGGGTTACAGGAACTGCTCTGGGACTCCTCTATGCATATATATATACGTGCCACGGTTGGCTATAGGGGTGTGTTTAGGTACACGTATGTAAACATGTGGAATAGCAAGTCATACGTGCGCATGTGTTTGCATCTGCAAACAAACAAGCACAAAAGCAGCAGCTGAATAAATGCGTTTACTCTGCTAAGCTGTCGGTGGATTTGCGTTGGTGTGAGCACCTTTCAATCTCAACATCCAAATAACTCTCTGTAGAACACTTTATTTTCACTTCCATTTTTAGCTGCCGTGTATTTGGGCAGCAGTTTGCAATGAGACTCAAGACAGGGAAGGTGGCTCTGTTCCACGAGCCCACCTGTGTGCGGTGGGAGCGCATTTACAGGCACGAAGGGCTGTGAGGTGTTCAGCAGTCGGAGACAAGAATCACGTGCAGGGAGTAACAGTGCAAACACGAGAGTGCGTGGCAGTGTGTGATGAAGGTCTGGCCGTCTGTTTGCTGTTGGCCCTTCTGGATGTCAGGACAGCCAGACAGGTTGTCCTTCATCATGTGCACTGTGCTCTAAGGATTGGCTCTTACGGCTGCTTTGGTTGGGCAGCAGTAATTCACTGCGCTCATTAGGATCTCAGCATCAGTCTGTAACTTCCACTTCTTGGTCCTGCTTTGAGTTCCTAGGAGCCCTCGCACTAAGAGCAGACTTTTATAGACCCGACTGGTGCAGAGGCAGCTTTACAGGAGGAAAGTGTGTCCGTTCGCTTGCGTTCTGGGCATTAATTAATGAAGGGGCCACAAAGATACAGCGCAACTGACAGGTTCAATCCTGCATGGAGCCATTTCTGCCTGTGTTCAAAACCTATTTTGTCCTATTTCCAGGTGAATATTTACTGCCAGCAGTGTGAGGAGAAGCCGAGTGTGCTCAGAGGAAACAGGCTGACTGAATAAGGGGGGACAGTGCCATCTGTGTGCAGTGCTGGAAGGTGGGCCAGCTGCCGCTCAGACACACAGTAACACAGAGTGCTGTGACAGAGTTGGACAGGGATGGACTTTCACAGGACAGCAGCTCTAAGTGCTCTTGTGAGGGACTGAGATCAGGGTTTTTCTCAGGTGTGTGACTGCAGTCGCTGTTCAGTCCATCACAGGGTGATGCAGTCAGACTCCTGGGGCTGAGGGGCAAGAAGGGCTTCCTTGACAAAGTCCTGGGCAACCAAAACGCTTTGAATGCAGAGCGCCTGTGCATGTGTTTTCATGCCGTTTGCCCTTCACATTGTGGTGCCTCTCTGTGGTTCAGAGCTAAGCAAACCAACCTGCAGCACTTGCTACTTCCTAGGGTGACCCTAATCCTACCTGTTCACCTGTTGGATATTAAGTCTCCAGGTTCGGGGGTTTGTTTGTCTTTTGGATTAGGCTTTCCTATCTCCTAAATGAGAATTAGACAGGACTGATTTTTCTCACGCTGCAGTTAATGCATCTTGCAATGCACGCTGCACTTATACTTTGCAAAGAAGTTACATAGGTCATTAACCTTCCAGCACAGGAGGCACAGCAGCACTTCATTTGAGTACCCAGGATTTATTTTGCAAAGTTCCATTTGTGAAAGGCAAACAAAATGCACAGCAGTAAGTTAACAAAACCTGAAAAACAGAGTTTGAACATCAGAAATTGCTGCAGTCAAAGCCATCTGAGAATCCAAGTCTCCAGGAAACAAGTAAAGCAAATCCTCTCCAGGACTGTGCCCTGGGGGCTGCATTGGTGCAATGGCTGTCAAGCTTGAGGCTATTCTGCGGCGCAGAAGCAGGCAGTGGTATGAGCTGTGCTTTCCTGCCAGCTGTGCTGAAGCTGGGATTGACGTTTCAATCTCTTGCAGGTAGGAGACTTGGTGAGCATTATTGCTATGCCACCAAAGGAGCTGAGCCCCTGGTGGAGAGGCAAGCGTGGCTTTCAGGTAGGCACACGCTTCTGACTAGAGAGCCCAACTTCAGTAGAGTCTGGAATCTCAGCTTGGAGCTGCTCTGCCTGCACAGGATGGCTTCCGGATGCAAACGGTTGCCCTGTGTCGGTGTCAGAGGACCTTCCCTTTGGCTCTGGGCTGGGGCTAATGCCCAGCTGTCTTTTTGTTCTTGTTACAGGTTGGATCTTTCCCTGGTGAGTGCGTGGAACTCATCAGCGGAAAGGTTCCCGAGTCCCTGGTCGCTTCATTGCCAAAGCCAGGTACACATGTTACATTTGACAATGCGGGTTAGTAAGCTGGGGTCAGAGCGTGGCTTTCAGGGGGTTGGTTAATGCCCGAGTTGAGCAAGATTAGCAAGGATGACTGCATTAAGGTCCATGGGAACACGCAGAGATCTGGCCCAATCCCACTGTGTTTATTCCTGGGCTTGGGGAAGTCACAGAATCCTCCTGGAATGGCTTGGGCTTGGAAGGTGCCTAAAGGATCATCCTCAGGCTCCAAGGCCCCTGCCTCAGTCTGGGTGGCCAGCCTCTGCATTTTGTAGGAGACGAGAGCAGGGATGGGGAAAATCCGTTCCTGCGTGTCCTTGTTGGGAATGTTCTTCCCATTGTTACGTGCTCTGCCTCATCCAACCGATCCAAGCCTGAAACGAACTGGTTTCTCTGTTTTGTTGCGCAGTGCCGAAGAAACGGGGCAAGCTCCCACCCTTCCTTCGTTCGGTGGTGAAGGCCCGCCCCAGGAGATCGGAGCAGCCGGAGCCGGAGAAGGAAGGGGTGTTTGGGTGTGACCTGGGGGAGCACCTTCTCCGCTCTGGCCGTGATGGTAAGGAACAGCCCATTGCTGAGATCTTCCTCGGTTGGGCATCTGAAGATGATAGGTCGTGGCATTTCTGGAAAGCCAGGAAGACATCTCTGTGCAGTTTCCTCACAGCTGTCTCTGCCAGCTTTCTCCTCTAAGGAGGAAGCAAGCAGTGGCCCGTCTGGGCTTAGTTGAATGGGATGGGAGAAGAGCACGGCCTGAAGCAGAACTTGAGTAAGAAGCTGAGCTAACCGCTGGCTCTTGTTCTGTAGTCCCCCAGGTCCTGCAGAGCTGCGCCGAGTTCATAGAGCAGCATGGCGTGGTGCGGGGGATCTACCGCCTGTCCGGCGTGGCGTCCAGGATCCAGCGCCTACGGTAAGAGTGCTGCGACTGACACAGCTGTCAGCAGGGGCACGTGCCATGCTGCGGGCGTTCAGAGGAACCCCTTCCTTGTCTTGACTGTATTCTGTGTGGCTTTGGACTTGCTTTCCTCTTTCTCAAAGCCCTCTGCCCAATCCTGTGTCCTTCTCTGCAGCCATGAATTTGAGTCGGAGCAGGTTCCCGAGCTCAGCGTCCGTGACATTCACAGCGTGAGCTCCCTATGCAAGATGTACTTCAGGGAGCTCCCAAACCCTCTGCTGACCGAGCAGCTGTATGCCAAGTTCTCGGTAAGCTCAGGGCAATGTCTTGGAAATGACACGTACCTCTTCCCTGGGCATCGTGGCTGATGGTTGCAGCAGTGCCCCAGCTCCGAGGTCTTATTTCTGTTAGCCCCACGAGGCATGTCTTTGCCACCTCCTGCCTCTGGCTGATGCCACTTCTGGTGGTGCCAGGAGGTGCTTACTTAAACTATACACGACGCTTGCGAGAATTCCCTTCCCTTTGCTATTCCCGCCTGGTGTCTGAATCCCTTCCTGCCTTTTTCCAGGACACTGTTTGCGCAGCTACAGAGGAGGAGCGGCTGCTCAGCATGCAGGACGCCATCCAGCAGCTGCCCGCTCCTCACTACAGGTCAGTGCTGCGCTCGGTCTGCTGAGCTCAGCCCTGCTGCCTTTCAGAGGGCCATGATGCGATTCCAGGTGTTGCCTCACGCTGGCAGCATCATGCCTGTGCACGCTGAAGCGGCTGAAGGCTGCGTCGGGTTGGTTGACTGGGTCAGTTCCTTGGCATGGGGGCACGGTTGGTGCAGCCGATGGCTGCGGCTGTGCTGTGCTGGGGCTTGGTGCTGCAGCGTGGTGGCACTGGGAATGTTTTACCTACTTCATATTCAGGGACGGTAGCAATGACAACAACCAGCATGAAGTGAGGTTTGTTTTGTGCGCTGCAGCACGGCTTGCTTTTTGGTGCTGAACATCTGCCCCTCTTGTTTTCCAGGACGCTGGAGTACTTAATGAGACACTTGGCGTCTCTGGCCGGGAACTGCTCCGTCACCAACATGGGTGCTCAGAACTTGGCCATAGTGTGGGCTCCAAACGTCTTAAGGTAAACTTCTTCTTCCGTTTCAACACGATGCTTAGTTCTGCTCTCCCCCAACCTCCAGGGGCACAATTTCTAGATGACAGTTTCTAGTCACTTGTTTAGCTGGGACTGCTTTGTCCCTGATGATCCAGGAGAATTTCGTCAGTGGCATCGCTGATTGCCCACTGCGGAAGTCTCCTGAGCCCAGTTTGACAGTTTTTGGCTACAGAAATTCAGACTGGGGGAAATGATCTTGGGGAAATGACTTGTAAGATCTGCCTTTTCTTCAGATCCCAGCAGAGCCAGTCTGCCTCCACCTACGGAGAAGCTGCCTGCATGGAGCTGCAGACACAATCGACTGTGGTGGAGTTCATCATTAGCCACACAGATGTCCTCTTCAGCTCCAAATCCACACCAGCCGTGGGAGAGGGAGCAGGTGAGTGTCTTCCTCCATTAGCTTGATGTTGATCTGACACCTTGATCCAAGCTGCCTTGGATCTTCTCCAAGACCTTTGAAAATGCTCTTACTGTTGAAGAGACAGCAGGCTTCTGGGCTTAGATTAGAATATGGTGCCCAGTTCCTGGGTCCTGAGTGTCCAAACCCATAACTTACATGGAGAAAACCATCACTGCTGTTAAGATGTTTTGCAAGAAGGTGAAGCTTGATAGAAGTGTGGCAGCAAAGCTTTCTGAGTTCCCAGTCCGCTAGTTTTTCTAGGGTTTTTGTTTGCCTGTTATGATACAGTGAGCTGCTCTTAATTGTGGCTGTGTCCTTTGCCACGAGCATACCTCTAGAGCACACGGTTCTTTTGAGCTCCTCTTCTTGCAGTGGCTCGGATAAGAAAGTCTGAGAGAAATGCAGAACTGGGATGGCTGTGCTGCTGCTTTCTGATCCTCCCTCTTACCTGTGGTTTCCCCTTGCAGGGCACAGCTCTCTGGCCGAGCCCAAGATTGTGTGGGATTCTCCTCCTGCCACAAAGCTGCTCACGCTGCAGGAGGCACAGGCAGAGAGGAGAGGACAGAGCAGCTCTCCCACGGCGACGCAGAGCAGCGATGTCGAGGTGGAGGAAGGACCCACAGCTGATCTGAGGATCTTCCACACAGTCCTTGATTTTCCATCTGAAAGGTAAAGAGGACTTCCCTTTCCAGCCCCTGTCATCATTGGTCGGGTGGGTTTTATTGGTTCATTTTTTGTCCATTTTATATATATGAGCCTGCCAGCTCCTGTCCTTTCCGGCTGTGGAGCCTTTGCTCCTATGCTGCGCATCTTGCTTGCCATGGTTGAGAGGAGTGTAGCCAGCAGGACTTGAGGGTTGAGCTGTAGGAATGGAAGCGTCCTCTGCAACTGTTGTCAAGGGCTTGGAGCAGCTCTTCCCTCACCCTGCACCACGACTGGCAGCATGCTCTGTTTTCTCTCTCCAGACCAAGCGTGCCCAGCACGAGGAAGCAGTCACCAGCTGGCAGTTGGCGTT
Organism: Excalfactoria chinensis; assembly: GCF_039878825.1. NCBI lineage: Eukaryota > Metazoa > Chordata > Aves > Galliformes > Phasianidae > Excalfactoria > Excalfactoria chinensis. Next base: position 485,871 of record NW_027315570.1, on the reverse strand, counting down.
CCTGCTTCTGCCTGGGCAAACCATCCCCTGCAGCTGAACGCCAACTGCAGAGCAGTGCCAGGGAGCCCTCAGAAGCAGAAGTGTTGGTCCTGGCAGGTAAGGGTGCAAATCCAGCTTTCAAAACACTGCTTGTCAGCAGCACAGGTAGGATTCATGCTTTCAGTGGGCTTCCACCTGATCCTCTCCAGGACTGTGTCCTAAAAGGAAACAGATCAGAAAGGTGAGCTCTTCCCCCCTTGGAGCACCCACCCACGTAACGTCCATGTAATTTCTAAGGATGCTGCCCAGACAAAGACTGAGGATGCTTCAGGAGAAGACCTTCCTTGCTAAGCCAAACAGAACAAGTAAGGTACCAAAAGATTTAGAGCTAATCTAAACCTTAAAGCATATAGGACCTTACAGCATCAGCCTTAAAGCGTAGAAGCATGACCAGCAGGTGGAGGGAGGTGGTGCTGCCCCTCTACACTCCTCTCACTGAAACCCCATCTGGAGTACTGCATGCAGTTCTGGAGCCCTCAACACAAGGAGGACCTGGGGTTGCTCAAGCAGGTCTAGAGGAGGGCCATGAAGGTGATCAGAGGGGGCTGAAAGCACCTCTACTATGTGGACAGGCTGAGAGGGATGGGGCAGGTAGCAAAAGAATGAGGGGAAATGGCTTTAAACCAGAAGAAGGTGGATTTGGATATTTTGACTACTGTGAGAACTGTGGGTACAATGCTTGACAGACTCATTGTAGTATAATAAGCTTGAATTACTTACAAGTCATTAGAAGTCCTCTGAATTAAGACTGAGAAAATATCACAGACTTGAAGAGAAGCACTTTTTCCCCTTGTAGGTAGATTGTTCTCTTTATTCCCTGTACCTAAAAAGAAGTAACAGTGACTCCACAGATGATCTCTCCTAGATAAAACTTACATTTTACATCTATTCTTACTGAAGTTATACAGAAAGCTTGGAATGCCATTGTTGACATTAGTACAGCATCTCCAGAAGCGCTCAGTTCAGCTTTCCTCATTTATTTCCAGAAGTTACAGGAATGAATTTATTTCTTTAAGTATTTGTGAACTGTAATTCCCCAAACTTGCTTGGTTGTCTGAGCCACGTGTTGATATTTTCCACCTCTTAGTGAAACATTTCACTAATGTGAGTTAAGCCAGCATGTGACATCTGTTGTTCGTCCATAAGTTTCTGTTTTGAGTCTGCCTGGACTTCCAGAGACCAATAAGGATTTTAGCATGGTAGAACAGAACATAGAAATAACATAGAAAGGCTGAGAAGACACAATTAAAGGAGAAAAAAGAATAAATGTGAACGTTTATTACCTCTGATGTTAATGCTGAGAGACTCTTCTCCTGTTGTGAAGCACAGAAAGCTCTGTTGCACAGTCTTCATCGAGGCGTCCCAGCTGCAAGAATAAGACCTATACTGAGGAAGCAGCTTTCAAGTCATCTCACAGCCCAGTCTCACCGTGATAGTGCTCTGCTATGCAGCAGTCAGTAATTAGCCATGATTTCAGATGCTTTTCTAAGCAGTTAGTGTTATGGCTACCTATTACAAGGAGCAAACAGAAAGAGCCATCCAACTTCAGCAACTAGTCCCTCTGTGGCAACAGGTTCTGAGCTCTGAATTCAAGTACAAAACCTGTCAGCAGATGAGACTTTTGACTAGAGCAGAAGTGACGCTTCTGTCTCCTCTTCATCACTAGTTACACGGCATGCACAGCACAGCTGTTCTGCAGAGAAACAGCGCCACCCAGTGACCAACGGCAGCCATTGCCTGCAAATACACGGCAACTTCCCAGTATCTGCAGCAACCATCTCCCCACACGTGCACTTACTGAACCAGTGAACAGCATCAGAAGGACCTTGCACGAGACAAGGGTGACTTAACAGTTGTTTAACTGCAGTCCGCTTCTTTGGGTCTACCTAGTGGGCAGAAACACTCGAGCTGTTACTTACAGCACTGAAAAGAACTGGAGACAATTCTTCTATTCCTAAGAGCTTCGAGGTGCCCAGAAGCACAAACAGAAACCAGCAGTATTTCATCACTTCACCTAAAGGAAGGTCAAACACCTGAGCTGGGAAGAGCAGTTACAGAACCTGTGGTTACAGCAAACGTTCCACGAGCACTTTGTATTTATGAGACTGCCCAGATAGAGCTCAAATGCACACTGAGTGTGTTCAGCTTTCTTTATGAGACATCTGTTGTTTACAGACCGGTTTTAGTTCTACAGCACAATTAAGAACAAGCAAGCTGCTTGAAGACTGTTTAATTACTAAAATAGTAATTATTTCTATTACCTGTAACTAGTACCATGTTTTTATTTGAGAATTTCAGCACAAGGCAACGCTCACCTTTTCTTCATGGCATGGAACAATTTAACTTGTTCAAACACTGAATAATTTCCAGGTACTCCACCAGTGTTTTGAGCTCCTGCAACAGCATCTTGTAGATCCATCTGAACAGAAGCGGCTCTTTTTCCTGTAGCAGCTGGTGAACTCGCAGGGTACTGCGAGGTGAAAGCCATTTGGGAGCAGCGTATCTTCCTCTCTGCAATAAAACAGTTTAATGAAAATGAAATAACTAAAATAAAAGAGGATTTAGAATGAACCTTGAACAACTATTTGGATGGTGCTGACATCTCTTTACTTTCCAAACGTAGGAACAGACATATGCAAAATCAGCCTTAAGAATCACTTGAATAAATTCAATGGTGAAATGAAGATGTGCTTGGCTGAGGGCAATGCTGGAAGGCAAACTGCTCACAGGAGCTGCAAAATGCATGAGATCACACCAGACATACTTTGTTCTGACCACAGTTGTGGCACATAGTCCTTCAGCATTCCCAACATGAAATGATGTGGAGCATCACAGAAACACTGCGCACAGACACGATGACCCTGATTAGATTCAAGCAGCAGGCTTAAAACAAGTCAGAGTTTTAGATTCCAGGACATTTCAGGGTCTATAATGTGTGAAATTCAGTGACACAACAGTGCCCAGGTGCCTGCGTTTCAAGCAACCTTCAGATCACAGCCACGTAAGATAAAAGCAAATTCAGTGCAGAAATAGCAAGCCTGTATCTTAATACCCGTAAGATTATCCACTTTTTTACTGCAGTCTGATTAAGTTCTAAAACTTGCTCATCCCAGTTCACTTACACAAGTTCCACCAATTCAAGCAATGCAGCTCTGAGATCCTGTGTATGTGAGGCAGGTAGAACTGAACAGTGCAGAAATGATCTCTGACAGCTCTAAGAGCTCCATTCTGCTTGCAAACTCTCAGTCCAAAACTATTCACAACTCTAAGGAAACGAACACCTGAAGCAGTTGGATCATCTGCCATGTGCCGCGTTCGGCTTCTTGGCATCATGATGAACACAAAGAGTTTTCTGCTGCCCTGCAGAAATGGACAAAGTCCTGCTCACAAATGGACCAAGTTTCAGTGTACAGACAGGCCTTTCTACCCACAGCTCAGCATGTTCTGCCATCTGAACAGCAAGGCCTCTTGTCAAGCTCAGCTATTTCCCTTCTCAGTGTATTCTAGCACAACTGATACCCAATGTTATCCTCCTGTAGAGTGCCATCGTATTGTCATCGTCCAAAGGAAAAACCCACACAGCAGAGCATACAGCAGTACACCCATGCTCCAAATATCCGCCTGAAAAACAAAAAGACAAGCTTACAAACCTGAAGCACCCAAAATGGCTTACTGACAGATTGCATTGTCTGTCCTTGCCAAAGCCCACACACAGCCCATGAAAAGCTGGCTCTTTCCCTCAGCAAAAAAAACCTTACAGTCCCAGAGAAAGCACGTAACCCTCATTCAATTGTTCTTCCACTCAACTTAGAGCGCTACTAAAACCAGTATCTTCATCTTAGCTCATCACACTGCTGCAGTTCCTTTGACCAGGATTTCACTGGCACAAATGAAATCAAAGCCATCACAAGGGATTTAGCACAGTTGTGTGTTACTGGCTACGAGAGCTGTCAGCACAGTCACCTGTAAGGCTTTGCTGCTGTTCTACTGATGTATAGGCACAACAAGGTTCACACACCTCACAGTGCCAATCTCTGAAGCTGCTGTTTTGTAGAGCCCCAAAGCAGTCGCTTGAGACAGTTCAGGATCAGCCAGAGACAAACCAGCCAGCTGTGTGAACTGAGACCAATTGCACTTCTCTAGTCTGCGGCCACTGACAGCTTCTGAGAGCTACCAAGCAATGCAGCCTAGCAGAATCCAGAAGGGAAACCAAGAGAGCCTACCTGAGCTCCACTGCGTTTAAATGCTCCGTGCAGAGGGGAGGGAAAGAGGGTAAAACAAACACCGGTCTACATACCTCTGAGCCAGTATCCACTTTGCCCTGGATTAGCTCTGGTGCTGAAGAAGCTGGGCTTCCACAGCATGTGCTCAGGCGGTAATCAAGGCCTCCCTGGAATAACACAAAGAATAGAGAGAAACATTGGCTTTAACAGAGTTGATGTCTTCTGGGAATAACACTCCAGAAGCCTCAGAGGCTTCTTCTCCTGTGTATATTTTCATTCATCTGACATTTTGCTTTCATTCAATGTGACCTCACTAAGCAAGTATTGTCTAAGACCGTGAGTATCACGTAAATGTGCAGATCTCAAGCTGCTCACTTATCCAGTGCCCTTGGCATGATGCGTCTCTGGCCGCGTCGTCCCCTGGGATATGTAGTTCTCCTCCAAGAGCTGAGTACTCGGGATGCTGCCATTCCACAGAACTGGAGCATGAACCTTCCACACTTCCGCATACCCTCTGTTACACTTGCACATACCCTCTGTTACACTTGCACATACCCTCTGTTACACTTGCACATACCCTCTGTTACACTTGCACATACCCTCTGTTACACTTGCACATACCCTCTGTTACACTTGCACATACCCTCTGTTACACTTGCACATACCCTCTGTTACACTTGCACATACCCTCTGTTACACTTGCACATACCCTCTGTTACACTTGCACATACCCTCTGTTACACTTCTGTGTGCCATTAACAACTACACTTTCTTATACCACCAAAACAGTTTGCCACTCTTTGTACCCTCAGTTAATGATTCATACTGCACATGATGTCATGATGTAGAATACTGACAGCAACAGCACAAAACCACGACAAACCTCTTTGTAGAAACTATTGCTGAAGAAAATTGTTTTTGCCACAGAAGTGGCTGTAACAGAACAACAGGGACTACTTGTCACCTCCACAAAGACTGCACTAGTACCTTCTCTTCAACCTAAGGAAGTAACTACATCCACACGGCTGATTCAACCCACCACTGTGCTGCTTTATATGAGAATGGCTGAACGATCTGCTTACGGTTACCCAAAACTCACTGGAAAAACTCTAACCCCGTCATTCCACACGCAGAAGGAAGTCAGTCTACACAAATGACTTACAAGGCTCTGCGTGTTTGATGACTGCTGCTCCAAAAGTAATGCCTTCTATTTTGTTATGTCGGCCCACAACGTCAGAGGTGGATGTTGGCGGGATGGCAGCAGAGGTTGAATCTTCACACCAACGTTCTGCTGGGGCCATATGACAGACGGCAGCAGAGGGCCAGTATGACAAGATGGCATCTGACGTGGAAGCGCGTACGAAGCAGAAACGAGTTGCTGAATTCCTGCATGCAGAAAAACCAGCACCCAACGACATTGATCAACTCTTGTGGAGCACAAAGAGTAGATGTGAGCACGGTGAGGTGGTGGATGCCGTGTTTCTGCAGTGGTGACAGATGTCACCTCTGCTGGTGCAGATTTATATGAGGGTGGTACGCAGGCCCTCGCTCGTCACCAATGAGAATGCATTGCTAATGGTGGTTACCATGCTGAAAAATGGCGCTTGGCCATGGAGCATTCGCTCTACCAAGTGATCCATCAGTTGTAGTTTGCACAGGAATAAACAGGAGGCATTACTTTCAGAGCAACCTATGCAGCACGCACAACGATGCGAAACGGAAACATTTCATTAAACGACAATTGCCACGATTTTCAAGCGTGGGTGCTGAATGAAACCCCTGAGCGATTCTTAAAGGGCGGAGGAAGAAATGAAGCACGTCTGGTCAGCTCCAAGACAGAGCTGCGTTCTGGGCTTGACACAGACATCAGTGCCGACTGAGCTCTCTCCTGTAACAGACAGGCTTACGAGACAAGCCACCAGCTGCAGGCTGGGCCTAACAGATGCCTCACGCCCTTAGCAAGGCACAGCAGGCGGGGCTGAGTCAGAGTCAGCACCCGAGTCAGCACCCCCCCACCCAAGTCCCGTCCTGCACAGCTCGGCTACGACGAGCAACGCGGTACCGGCACAAAGGTGAGGCAGGAGGGCCCGCTCTGCTGCGTGCCCCTCGGGGTGACTCGGGTATCCGGGCCGTGCCTGGACCGCCTCTATGGGCAGGAAGGGCTGCTGTGTGCGGGCGGCTCCCTTACCGCCCAGGCAGCCCGCCGGGAGACCCTCACGGCCCAGCCCGCGCTGCGCCCCTCCCCCAGGGGGCCGGTCTTACGCACCGCCGCCGTTACAGACCCGACGAGCCCCGCTCCAGGCTCCTCCTTCAGCGCCGGGACAGCGAGGCGGGCGGCGGGGCCGGGACAGACGGCGGCAGCCCACGGGAGGCCCACCGGGCCGAGGTCCGACCGGGCCGAGGTCCGACCGGGCCGAGTTCCGACCGCGGGCCCAGCGCGCACCGAACCCGCCGCGCAGCGACGCTCGCAGCCTCTCGCCGCGTCGCCCGGAAGTGACGCCCTAGTGGCGACGAGCGGAAGTGACGCACTCTCGGAGCGCCCGCCGGAAGCGGCGGCATCGCGGCGTGGCGCTAGCCAATGGGCGGCTTGTGGCAGCGCTGAGCTTCGTGTCACTGAAGGACGTGCAGCAAAACGTGCGCTTTCAAACCATGCGCTCTTCAAGTCATGGTTCTTTGTCTGTCAGGTGTCAGAAGCTGAAAGGCTTTCATACGTGGGGAATAACTTCAGCAGCGGAGCCATGACATGCAGCTCCCTGTGCAGGTATGGGGAGCTGGCCACACTGTGCGAGAAACAAGAAGGTGAAAGCAGAGGAGCTGCGCAAATGAAATGGCCTTGTAGCCTTCTGTCAAGGTGACTGGTGAGTTCTCATTGAGGCCGTGGTGCGAATGGGGAGGAGCTGGGCAGCTGATGTCATCTGGCAGCCGCACCATTTTGCACGCTGCTTCCTCGGGAGCTGTGATCTTACACATAAGCGGAGTTTAGATCTGCTGGAGGAGAAGAGTGAGAAGGTGTCTGCACGGAGCTGAAACCTGGGCACAACAGCATTATTCCTTCTGAGCTGCCAAGATCAGTACCAGGAAACCAGGGGGTCGTTGGTCACCATTGAACTTCTGGGCCACAGTCCGGAGGTGCTGTATGAATTAAGAACTTGTCTGTGCCTCGTGCTGTAATGGGAAGCCTTGGTGAAATCACCAGTTGTCACACGTGCTGGTTTTAGAAGGTGACCTTTGTAGCCTCGAGGCAGCTCCCATGAATTCCTAAGAACTATTTTGCGTGGGGGATCGTTCCCATCCTCTGGTAGAAGAACCTCTTGTATCAGTGGAAACCAAGTGTAAGATCATCTTACTTTGTCACGGCTAACCTACAGAGCTCTGAAGTACATTTGGTGTGTGTGTCAGGCTCCTGTTAGTGAGTGCTGTGCCCCGTGGACGCGCTACATTTGTCCTGCAGTGTTTGCTCGTGGTTTATCTCTACTCTGACCACGGGGGTTACTTAAAGTAGAAGTGGGGTGACACAACGTAAACAGAACTGCAGAAACTGCTAAGACGAGGTGCTTCCAGCCATTTAATGTCCTTGTGCTGGTTCTTTTGAAAGGGTCGTGATATAGATTGTTAAATTTTTCTCTCCAAATACAAACTGGATGATGTTTAAAGGTCCAACTCTAAGGATTCTGTGAGTCTGTTCTATGATTCTGTGGTGAGGAGCAGCACAGACTATTTGGGTTTGCTCCTCTGAAGTGTGAAATGAAAAATGACTTGCTAGAAATTAACCTGTTCTATAGATTCCAAGTTAATTTTTCTCAGCTCTGAGACTGTCAATGGTTATCATTTGCACTTGTTCTCCCCAGGTATTTTCTTGGTGTTTTAAACAAGGATCCTGGGCAAATGGAAGTCTATAATGCTGAAATATTCAACATGCAACCTTTACTGTCAGGTAGGACAGTTCTGTATTTAACCCTGGTGCCGAGGTCACAATGTCTTGGAAATATGTATGCATTCAAAACCGACTAATTGGCTACTGACAGCATTGCCCTGTTTCCTCCTACTCTTATTTCTGCTGTGCCGCCTTAGAATGAGGGAAGGAGGATACATCACTCTGTCCACGCCTGGGGAGCAGTATGGAATGAAAAAAGGGAGAATGAAGCAGAATCACAGCTGATAGTCACGGGAAGAGTGAAGCAGAGAGCTCGGGTGTGGGAGGGTGGAAATACCAGAGTTAGAAATAGAGTTGTCACTGCTTAGGATAATTGCAGCCCTTCTCCTGCTGAGGGAGGCTTGGAAATAATCAAGTTAGTAGACTGAGTCGTTCACTGAAAAAGAAAACAGCTTTTCCCCAGCAGAACTGCTTTTTATTTCTGAATCTAGTGGAAATGATCCTAAGAATATGATCTTTAAGGAACTGTTTTCTTTTTTAGGCAACAGGAGCTTAGTATTGCTGCAACCTGTGCATTATGCTTTTAGATTTTGTAGCAAAAATTGTCCCTCTTTATTTTAGGTACATAATCTTTCACATTCAGTGTATTTTATTAACAAAATCCTGTAGAGAAGACCCTGAAGTGGTGTGCCTAGTCCTTCTGTAATTTATTAGAGCTAAAGGGGTACCCAATACATGCACTTTCCTGCCTGCTGCAAGCCAAGCATACTAATTTTTATTCTTTTGTAGATAATTTAATTCCTGATGACACAAGGGATTATCAGAATAAATCCTACAGGGAAAGGTAAGGTTGAAACCTGATATCATAATGTGCTGTAGTTATCCAGCAGACAGTGGTAAATACTTGTCTGAAACTGAGATGTTTGATTTGTTGCAGGACAAACTTGTGCAGGGTCAGCATTCTTTCTATGCACTGATGGTTTTTGAAACAGCATGTTGTTAGTGTCTAGCTTAGCAGTATGTTCCTAAATACTTTAGACTTGTCTACAGTTCCAGATAAAACATGCCCGTTTGCATTTCTTTGTCGTATGCTTTGTTTGTACCCAGCGTTATGTTTGGAATTACTTTAAAAACATACATGTAGAACAAGCGGTGGTTATCTGGGTATTCTTCCTGCATGCAAAGTGTCTTGAGTTCAGTGTGTTGTCGTTGCTTCTGTGTTATACACAGGTGGATTTGTGCATTGAGGCATTTGGTACCAGCAAGCGGAAGCGAGCTCTGAACTTGTGGTTTTTGCAGTGCAGGGGCCTCTGTAGTGCCACGTGCAGAAATGTGCTGACTGTGGTGGACAGAAAATGTGCTCACAGAGCAGCATTGTGAGCTTTCTTGTATTAGTGTTCAGGAAACTATTCTAACCTAAAAGAGCTGTGCGGTGGATTTAAGGATGTGTTCTAATAAGAAAGCTAGTCCCTGATTCTCTGGTCCTCATGCTCCCTCTTTCCTCTTCAGCCATTGCTCCTTTGTCTTAGAAGAGCTGAAGTTCCTGCCTGCTGATGAGAAGAGCAGGGACCGCAAAGCTCGATGCCTCTGGTTCCTGGACATCCTTATTAAGTTCAGCTTCCTGAAAATAATCAAGAAGAAGCGTAAGACAATTTTCAGCTCTTACCCTTTTCAGCTGCCTGCTGGGACTTGGTTTGTAGTTACCATAATAGCAAACAATGAAGCTTCCCAGAGTTACCTGTTTGATAAATGGCTACATGCAGCAGTTACAGTTCAGCTTGTTTCGTGATGAGGTTCAGTATTTCCATGCCATTGTGGAGTTTTAGATCTGCACCTACTGGGATATACGTGTGTCATTCTCTTCAGTCCTTTTCTAACTGTCATACATCAGGGTCCTGCAGTGAGATCCTATTTGTAGGAGATAAAATAGTTTACATCTGAGTTTGAGATTCCTTTTTTGCTTACAGACAGTTCCTGGTTTCTGTACCTGAAAACTTTTTATATCCATTATTTTATATAACCAGTCTTGGTGCTCACTGTGAAACCCCTTTCCATTCTAGATCCAATGGGTCCTGAATGCCCCCACATCATTAGCAGGAAGCTTATGAAGAACTTCACTGACCTACAACAATGGCGGGTAAGGAACTGTGATTGCTTTGATGTTATTGATGTTCAGAGGATGGAGAAAACAGCTTGAAGGGTCACAGAGTCATTATCAAATAGCACTGCACCAAAACGGGAACAGCAGAAGCTTCTCTTGAGTAGCAGGCCAGGCCAGGTAAAATATTCTGTTATGGCTGATGTTCATCCATGAATAATGGAAGTCTGAAACGTAACTGGGAGAGGCAGAGTCATGTGTGCTTAAACAAGCCTGTGCCTGTGAATTTAGCCAGGCTCACCAGGCTGACTTGATCAGCAAGAGTGAGAAGATTTGTACTTGTTGCTACAGTGCCTTTTCTCAAGAATCCAACAGCCTCTGCGTAGCATAACTGCCATTGCTCAGCCATCATCTATCTGCTGTTTGCTGTGAGCTGGAGGTTAACAGAGAGGTTGAAACCGTGTGGGCCATCGAGGGTGCATTTGTTTATAAAGACTCAGACCAGGGGTGAACAGTAAAAATAAATGCTTTCAGACCTGCTCTGTGTGTTGTGTATGGCTGCAGTGGGTACCTTTAGATCAGCTTCACCTCGCTGTCATCTTGCCAGTGTGCCACAGAGACAGAAGTGTTTGTAGACAGTGATTCAGTCAAGTCTGTAAACCTGTAAACATCTCCAGAGACCTGCACTTTTGAACAGAAACATGGGCAGTTGTTGAGGAAGACCTTGAGGCCCCTGTGATCAGGGACCTGTGTTTCCTAAAGCTCTTTTTTCATGTCTCGGAAATGCTTGCCATAGCTAACTGGGGCTCCAGTTCTGTCTGCACCTGGTGGGTGGTTGTGTTTTGGGTTTGCTAACTCTCTGCTTTTCATCTGTTCTCACACTTGCTGTTCAGTGTTCAGAATTTAATCTGCGTCGCTGAAGACTAAAATTGCAGCATATGTCATTGCACTGGCTCTGCACATTAAAAACTTCCAAGCTGACCTCACTGTCCTGCAGAATGACTTGAAGCTCCACGAAAGTAGGTGAGTCATGTTTGCTTATGCCTGTTAAGATGCCTGTGGTCCTCGTGCAAGCAGTCCCTGGGGAAGAGGGCTCTGGAGCCTCTTCTGTGCCCAAACAGTACAGCGATACCCGCTGTGAGTTCCCTATGTTGCAGTTAGACTCTGAGTGTGTTGAAGTTTTATATTCAAGCCCTGCTATGTCTAATGGGGTAGTTCTATGTGTCAAAGCTTTGAAAGAGTGCTTTTCACAAACCTGCTCAGGTGCACTGTGAGGCTTTTTGTCTATCTGAAAGTGGAAAAACTTGAGGCAGGCAGCATCAAAATGGCAGAAAACCTATCCAGGTGCTACCCAGTGCTGTGTCTTGCCTGCTAAGTCATGTTGCTCCTCACTGAATCCCTTCTTTCAGCAGAGATCTGGTGTCAGCTCGGTACCAGTCTGGATGCAAGTACAGATTTGTATCTGACTGTAACTGGAAAACTAGAAACAGATTTTCTTTCTCACAGGCAGATTGTGAGCATGTAGTTGCTGTTCCTCCCCAGATGCAAGACTTTACAATTTAACTTTATAAGATTCTGCTCGCCTTACCTCCTCAGTTTGTCAGAGTCTGTTTGGATGTCAGCATAGCCCTCTGGCACTGGGAGGAGGAGCCAACTCAGTGAAGATGAATGGTGGAGAACAGTGTGCAGTATAAGCATCCAGGCAAACAATGCTTGTCATGATAGATTTTGAAGAAATTTCTTCCTAGGCTTAAATTTTCTGTGAAGAAACTACTGTTCTTCTGCCAAGTGATGTCTCTGTACTGCTAGCTGCGCGGATGTGCTTAAACCTGCAGGTGTCTGGCAGAGCCTGACAGCTCCTCTGACAGCGAGGACTCCCAGCAGACATTAGCTGATCAGGCAGCTTGTTATTGCTACCTGGGAGTGGGTCAGGTTGCCCTGTTAATAGCTGCTCAGCTGTGTGTGATTGCTGTCCCAGCCTTTTCTGTTCTGCAAGATGTGGTGACTCTAAAGACATTTGCTGCCTGACTCCACTACGTGGATCTTTCCCATCAGGGTTGTTTAGAGGTGATGCAGCTGGGAAGGAACTGCAAAAGGACAGAACTCCTTCAGTACCACTGAAAAGCATTCTAGAATATGTTGGGGCTTCTCCTAGAAGGATTTAATATCAAGATTCTGGGATAACTGGAAGTTATCGGGGCTGTTACCAGCCCTTGGTTTTGTGAGCTCTGTAGTCAGATTTGATGTAAAGATTTCTGGGCTTTGCCTCCAGTTCTGCTCTTTGTTGACTAATAGTGGCGTTAACAGTATAATCTAATGTTGGTTTCCCACCTTTTTAAAATTCTATTGCTTTGGAAGTAAGCTTTTCAATAAAAGACATGCTCTTTTTCTGCAACAAACACCAAGGTTTTTGCTTTTAAGTGCTCTACTGGAGCTGGGAGCATAGACTGTAGCGTGGTGATAAGAAAAAAGTGGGGGAAGCAGCAACATGTAGGAAAAACAAAGATGAGGCATATGGCTGTGAGGCTCTTGATTTAGCCATGGAATGATCATTGCTTATGGTGGGAGGTTTGTTTGAATAGCACCAGATATCTCTTGCCATCTGAATCTGTTTTTCTTTTAAAGACGTAATGTCAGCTGAGAGGATTCTGAGGTGTGTTCTCATGGCCCCAGATGAGGCAGGACTTTCATTTCCTTGCTGCGTTTGCTCAAACATGCTTCATTCTGTGTTTGACAAGTCTCCAGGTGTGTTCTGGCTGGTGACATCTTGATCAAGCCCTGCTCAGTACCAGTCTCATCCAAAATGTGTTTACATCTAGGACTGCTGTATTTCAGCAGTTAAGAGGAGCTGCTCTCTGTATTAGGTTCTTTCCATCCTGTCACTCATGGTATAGGATTCTGTTGGAAATACGGGCTGCTTGCTTTTTTTTTCTCCAAGATTGCTGTACACTGAGTAAGGCACCGTGGGTTTTTAATACTCTCTGGGGTGCTCGTGCCCAGTTTGGTAGTGTTCTAGCCTTTCCAGCAAGGCTCCCTGCCTTGTAGTATTTAAATACTTCCAGTTTGCGTTCTGGTGGTTGTGTTGGGATGCAGAGCAGACATCCTGCTTGCTTCTACCTCCTAGCTTCCCTCCTGAGGTGAACAAGCTATTGCTCATTTCTGCAGTGTCTTTCCCAGAAGACCACTCTACCCCACTAACACAACGTTTCTCTGTTGTTTTCCAGGTTGATGGACATTGCAAGGGCCATGCGGTTGAAGGTCTCCAAGGCAAAGGGGATGCCAGGACTTGAGAAGGATCAAAATCACAAGCTTGGCACCCTTTCTCTCCCCTTGCCTGTGCAGAAAGCATCAGGGAGCCAGAGGAATCGCCAAAAGATGAACTGAGAATCTGGGAGGTGTGAGCAGGGGTGGAACAGTTCCGTTCTCAACAGTTGTTCTGCACACACAGCATCATGGGGATGCATTTGCCTGTTGGATTTGGCTTTCCAGCATCATGGCACAGCCCTGTTGAAGTCTCTGTGCTGACGGGAACAGCTGTTATTTCATTAAACTGTTTACCTTTCTTACGTATTTAGAAAATGTATCAACCCTTTGTCTTTCCTCCTGTCTGTGAGGGGAGAAAGATGTACAATGTGCCAGAACGAAATCACGTTGTTAGGAATTGTAGGTGCTGTGCTGACTGCGTACTTCAGGCGGGTTTTACCCCTTTGTGACACAAATGCAGAGATCTTGGAGGTTACCCTGAGGATGGTGGCCATGCAGTTCCCTGAGAGCTGTCCCAGCACTCCACCAGGAGCTTGCCCCAAGGCAAGAATGCTCCTCATCTCTCAGCTGGACCTCCCACAGGCCGGGAAGCACTGCAGCTCATGCTGCTGACCCTTTGCTCTGTTGAGCCTGACAGTGCTGAGAAGGGCTTGGCTCTGACTGCCCTTCAGACAGCTGAGGGCTTTGCTGTACTAGTCAAGCTCAGCTCCCTCCATCTCACCTCGTTGGCCACATTCCTGTCAGGCCTCTGCTGGACCCTTTCCCCACTGCTGCAGTGGTTCTGAGGGACACCAGCAAGGATGCTGAGCGCTTCACTGCTCTTGATGTGCATTCCATTAGCTGCCAGTGAGAAAAAGGGAGCACAAAATGAGTGACTTAGAGCCCTGCAACATCCCTCCAGAAGGCAGAGAGGATCTGCAGAGGTAGAACTCCTTCTGGCGGGCCAGCAGCAAAGCATGGACATACAGGCATGCCTTTTACTGTGTCACCTCCACATTAGCGAGGCTTAACTTAAAAAATAAAATAACCCCAGTGCAATGTCTCTTCATCCTGTTCGCTTCTCTCTTCAGGTCATATCTGTTGAGATCTTGGAAGCTTTGCCAGGAAGATCAGAACTGTTTCTGTTCCTGAAAGTAACTGTGGTTCTTCTGTCATGATAGGACCTTCTGAATGGAATCCTGAGGATCCATCAGCCCCCTTCTGTGCAGCTCAGGCAGAACCAAATCTCAGAACTCTCTCTCTTATATTTACTTTTAACAGTTGATTTCTGTTTGCCTTGTTTACTTTTTTGGGGGCAAACAACTCGTTCTGATCTACACCAGTATGAACTGTGCAAAGGTAGGCATCACTTCTGGTGGCAGCTTTCTTTTCTTCTACCTGGAAGGAACCCCATTTTGCAGGGACTGGCTGCTGGAATTGCAGTGAATGAGGATGGAAGAGGGCAGATCACAGATAGAGGAACAAAAGTGTCTTTGTTGTGCCAGTTCATTTCTCCCAAGTGTTCTGTCTGTTTATTTGATTGCCAATATTATCTTGTTGTGTTTCTTGAGTGATGCCAGGTATAACAGTCTCCCAGTTTGCATTTCCTAGTTGTCACTCCTGTTGCTGTTGAAGGCAACATAGCTTTCATGGAATCACCACATGGTTGTGTTGGAAGGGATCTGGCAGCCACATAAAATGCGGTTTCTCCATCCCTCACTGTCTATTTAAAAAAGTAACATACTGTTGGTGGAGGTTTTTTTGTCTACTTTTATTGTGCCTGACACCCATGACAGAGGGAGGCAGTGATTGTGTAGAACTGCTAATGGCTTTGAATGGCTTTGAGCTTAACCTGTTGATCTCTGTGTGGACATGGAAGAGGCATTTGCAAGTGAGCCTGATGATGGCAATTACATACTTTTGTAAAAGCACAGAAGAGGTGAGGGGAAACACGAAATAACAGCCACTGGAAAAGCAAAAGGGGCTCGTGTACTCGTGGCCACCAGGTTGGGCAATCTGTATGCCCACTCAGTATCCTGTCTACTGTGGTGAGCAGCTGCATCTGCACGCACAGGGAATGTAAGGAGATGGGGTACATGGTACTGCCTGCAGGAGGGTACTGCACACTCTGCTACCACCCTGCTCCAGCAGGTTAAGGAGTCTGAGCCTCACTGTCCTTTTACACCTGGGGAGAACAGACTTTTGGCACCAAATGCCAACATATTCCACTAAAAGATACGCCCAAGGCATTGAATGCTCTTCTCACTACCTCCTTCCAGTTCTCCCCTAGGAACAGAAACCACTAAGATTCTACAGCAAACGCATCTATGCTGCAAGAGCACACTGAACCACCTGCAACAGGGAAACATGGTTTTGTAGAGTGGCTTTGAAAACACACCTTTAGACAGCTGTCTCCCTGTAGCCAAAAGGAACCCAAGCAGGAAAAGAAGAGTCCAGCCTGAAACACGCCCATGCTACTAGCCCAGGTTTTTCACGGTGAATGCAGAATCCATCCTGTTCTTGAGGTAACAAATGACCAGTGGGTCTCCCCCTGCTCCGCCCCTTCTCCTTACAAGCGAGAAGAAGGAAGAAAAAACAAGCAGAAGAAACCCAGACGTACCTTCCCACACACAGAGCAGAAATTGGAACAGCGACAGCGACTGTCTCCCTCCTGAGACATGGTGGGGAGCATCCCAGAGGAAGCCCAGGTTCTTTGCTTCTCTCCACAGGGACTTCAAGCACTCCTGGCAAGAGCTGGTTTTGTTCCTTCTTCAACTGCTTCCATCACCAAAATCTCCTTTGGAAAAGGAACCCTAAAGAAAGAAGCAGCAAATGAAAAATAATGAGCAAGAACCACTTTCCCAGCTTTCTTCTGACATGCAATTTAGACCCTTGACTAGGGCAATGACTTAAAATCAGCTGGTTCCAAGAATGATCAGAATTAGCACTGAAATCACTCACTGAACTGTAGCTGGTTACCTCCAAATTCTTTTGCTTTTGGGAACAGATGGACACAGAGTTGAAGGACACAAGATAAGTGACATCTACTTCACTGTAGGTGGTTAAGCTTGGAAGTAGGACTTGAGCAAGAAAAGCTTCTCAACTCCTTGTAAGACACAAAGCAGTGGGATGATTTCCCACACCTGCAGAAAGTCTGATCTCTGCCACAGGTGGGTGAGTGACACAAGAGCTGAGCTGCCCATCCAGAAGCACGTGGGGCAGGGCATGGAGTGGTTACATACCAACATGTGAACAGGCACTCTCCTATCAGAAGGGAAATGCCTTCTCTCTTCCATGCCATGCCCACACCACTCCTCAGGGCTGCGCTGACAGCACGGAAACAATGCAGACATGTTTTTGTCATCGTGGTGGTTTTTCACAGACCCAAAAAATGAGATATTGGGTTGCTGTGCGGGTTCCTGGGTGACACTGCCATTTCCAAGCCATTGCTTCCTAGGGGCAAAGAAGGTAAAATGCTTTAACAATTTTTCACCCAGAGATTGCTATTTTACCATTCTTTTATGCAAAAAAGGAGGACAACACAGCAGATTCTTGCAGCTGCACCAATGCCCTGGGTGCTAAAGGAATGCAAAGACAGAAATATCAAACATCCCTGTGTTATTCCCATACAAGGAGGGAAGTTATGTTTAGTAATATCTTTTATTATTTAAAAGAGGTAGTTGGCACTCCTAAAGGAAAATCCCAGGCCTCAAGTTCTGACAGTGCGGCAATCTGGAATGGACTCAGATGTGGATGACCCAAATGATTTATTCTGGGTTCTAACATCCCTTCTATGCATTGACACGTTTTCTCTCTTAACTTTCCCACAGCCATCACATGTCCGCAGAACATCCAACAAACTCTCCTTCACTGCGCACGTAGGCATTCATCCAACCACAGCCATCAGTCATTCCTAGCCATGCACTCTCCCTCCAGTCATGGTCAGTATCACGTGGCCATCACGCAGCTTACTTGACTCAGTTTTTCTCTTGTTCTGGAGGTGTCCTTGGTTCCCAGCCTTACCTTCTCATGCCGTTCATCTCGCTCTGCAGCTCCTGCTCTGAATAGTCTTCTTATGTTCCCACGGGGCAGGGAGAAAGTGAAGACACGGCCCCTGCCACCAAGGTCAGCTCTGCAGCACACATGACCTGAGGAGCACTTGGCTACTCATGCAAACTGCGCAGTGCAAGGAAGATTGTTGCATGTTGCGCTTCTTCTTCTCCTGGTTCAGAAATTAGCTTTCCTACCTAGTAAATGGGAAAAGAATATTAATAATAAAAATAATAAAAAGAAAACAAAAGCCTGACACAAAGCAGACGTGATTGCTACTATGGAATTCAGGAGGGCGAGGGATTGGCCCTCTACATGAAGAAGCTGACTGCAAAGGACTAAGAACAGCCATGAACACATGGAGAACTTGCGGGTCAAATTAGGGACTGAACCAATCATGGGCTTCTGCAGCTGAGGGTCTGCTCCAGGCCGCCCGGTGAAGGGAGCCTGTTGACGGGCCCTGCTTACTGCAGCTACCAGCAGCACCGCGCTCACTGACTCAACTTGATGGGGAATTCCAGACAGGCTGGGAAATCAGCATGGCTGGCTGCAAGCTGTCTGAGAGACTGAAGGAGTGCACTGAGAAGAACTGTGTGGCCCAAGCATTGAGCACACCAAGCAGAAGGGAAGCATTACTGGACACGGTGCACAGCAGGGCTTAAGACTGGAGGTGGTCAGGGCTGTAGTGACCATGCCCTCCTGGAGTTCCTCATCTCAAGGAATGCGGGCCTGGCAAAAAGCAAAGTCAGGACCCTGAGCTTCAGGAGAGTCAGCTGCAGGCTGTACAAAGAATTACTGGACAAGAGCCACTGGAAAACTGTTCTGAGGGGCAAAGGAATGGAAAAGAGATGGGAACTTGCTCAGAAAACCTTGCTCAGAGCTGCCTACACCTACCACAAACATCCCTGTGTGTGCACCTATGTGCAACCCAACTCCTCAACACACCAGCACACAAAGCTGGTGAGGGCTCTGGAGCACAAAGGGGCCATATGAGGAGAGGCTGCAGGAGCTGGGAATGCTCAGCCTGGAGAAGAGATGGCTCTGAGCAAGACCGTGAGCCCCCACTCACCTCAGCAGAGGTCAACCTGCACCCCAGCCATCCGCCCATCCACGTGCACACGCACACACCTGCGCCACTCTGCCTGCTTTGCACACCCACATTCACGCACCGCATCTTGTGCTCTCCTTTGCATTCACAGACGTGTGCAAACCATCCCTGGGAACACGTATGTGCCTACACCTACCAGTAAACATCCCTGTGTGTGCACCTCTGTGCAACCCAACTCCTCAGCACACCCCTGTGCAAGCACACATTGGTGCCACCGTGTCCATGCACTATCCATGTGCTCACACACACTCACGCAACCACATCCCCTAGTGCAGCCCTGTGCGCACACACAGACACACGCGTAACCCCTTCCTTTCACTCCCAAAGTGCACGCACACACTGGTACCACAATGTCCTTGCGCAGCTCCAACTCTTTGCACACTCCTGTGCACGCACATATATGTGCATGCTCGTCCTTGCACACATACACACTGACATGCACAGACCTGAGCAACCCCACTGGTTTGTACACTCATGAACACAAATGTGTGCAACACCATCCGTGCACAAATACACACACAAAACATGGAACCCCACTGCTTTGCACAATCCTGTGCACACTCACGTGTGTCATGCACTGATTTCCCAGCCAGTCCTCGTGAGGTCTCTTACTTAGGACGGGAGTGCAGGGGAGCAGCCAGAAGCTGTTTGCATTCCCTGCTGTCTGCTGGGCAGGTTTGTTGGCGATGCTCGGGTTGCTTTGCTTTCCCTTGGGAGGTGGGAAGGAGCTTTGGGTTGGAGGCACATCCCGTGCCAGAGCATCCCGATGGCACGCGTGGGATCAGCAGGTCTGTCAGAGAAGTGGGTGAGGTTGCACACCAAGCTGCAGCAGAGGAAGGGGAGGAGGTCCCAGCACAGCTCTGCACCACGCTCTGCCATGCTGGGCAGCTTGTTCCTGGCTCAGCAGTGCCATCAGACTGTTTCTTGCATTCCTCCCGGTCCCTGTGAATGAAGACTCGGAACACAGTCAAGGCGTTGATTGAGCACCAGAGTGCCTTTATTCAATTGGAGAAAGGAGGACGGGAGAGGTACGGGGAAAGATGGGACTCATTCTCTGTTGTTGAGGAGAGAGCGGCTCAGAGCTCGTGTTGCTGCCTGGTGCCTGGGACTGCAGGCCTGACTCCAAGTCCCCCTCCAAGACGCTCGGCTTCTCCTCAGTGACACTGACTTGGTCCTGCTTGGAGGTGCTGCTGTCGGGGCACTCGGGCTGTGTTTGGGCTGGGCTGCACTGCAAAGGCACCGGGCCACAGTCCAGGCTGGTGACTGTGGTTTCTGGCAGGCAGAATTGATCACCTGAGGAATTCAGCTTTATTTGCCTTCATCTGTGTTTCTTCTTGCTGGATCTCATGCACTCTGCTGGCTTCAGTCTGTGTTTCTACTCCAAGAAGAAAATAAATGGGTCTTCACAAACCAGAAAACTGGAAAAGCACCCTCAAGTCTGCTGTTTGAGCCTTCTTCATTTCAAGAGCACATGCTTTTATCTCCTCAGCACTCAAACACTTATTGTTTACATGGAACCTTCTCTCTCCGAGGCTGTAGCCACTGTCTCTTGTCCTGGCAATGGCACCACTGAGCAGATCACCTCCATTCTCTGCATCCTCCATTCAGTATATTTGCACATGGATAAGATCTCCCCGGAATCTTCTCCAGGATTAACAGTCCTAGCTCTCTCAGCCTGGAATACCTGTTTCCATCAGCTGCCACCATCCAGAACAGCCAGCCTTCTTGCGGTCACCTGGCCCAAACATCCCTTTGTCTCTACCCTTGATTCCTGCAAGAGAGATGGGAGCTCGGCACGCACACCATCCTTCCAACACCCCATCCCAGCAGCAAGGGATCACAGCCCTAACACAGCCAAAACAAAAAGGGTGTGCGAGTTTCCTGGTAGCACTCAGTGTGAACAAATCTACCACTGAGCAACACCATGAGCCCCCACTCACCTCAGCAGAGGTCAACCTGTAACCCCAGCCTTCCCCTATCCATGTGCACACGTCCACCCGTGCGCCACCCTGCCTGCTTTGCACACCCCCATGCACGCACTGCATCTTGTGCCCTCCTTTGCATTCACAGACGTGTGCAAACCATCCCTGGGAACACGTACAGGCCTACACCTACCACAAACATCCCTTTGTGTGCACCCGTGTGCAACCCAACTCCTCAGCACACGCACGCATTTGTTCCACCCTGTCCATGCACTCACCACATGCCCTCCAGCATCACTGCTGC
The DNA here is from genome assembly GCF_039878825.1 of Excalfactoria chinensis. NCBI lineage: Eukaryota > Metazoa > Chordata > Aves > Galliformes > Phasianidae > Excalfactoria > Excalfactoria chinensis. The sequence continues at coordinate 465,010 of NW_027315570.1, read as the reverse complement.
CTCCTCCGGTACCGTACCTGCAGATGCTTCAGAGCTCATTAGCATGGACTTCCTTCCTCGCCTCAGCATCTGCTCCTGCGCTCACCTTCATTCCTACTGAGATACCGTCCGCTTCCAGCACCAGCTGACCTGCAAGACACAGAGAAAGGAAAGGTGGGATTCATGCAAACGCAGAAGCCCAAGGCTGCATCATCACCACGTATGGCAGCCTTGGGAAGTCAGCTGCAACAACAGCCTTTGTCAGAATGGAAACAGGCACCGTCAATTAAGTGTGACCTCCAAAGTCATTGCCACCATCAGAAATAGGCACGGAAATCGCTCACTTCACTGCAGGTGGTTACCTCCAAATTCTTTTGCTTTGGGGAAAATGTGGGCACGGAATTGAAGGACACCAGAAAAGTGGCATCTACTTCCCTGGAGGTGGTTAAGCTTGGAAGCAGGACTTGAGCAAGAAAAGCTTCTCAGCTCCTTGTAAGGCAGTAAGTGATGGGATGATTTCCCATCCCTGCAGAAATCCTGACCTCTGCCACAGGTGGGTGAGTGACACAAAAGCTGTGTCCTTGGTTCTCAGCCTTACCTTCTCATGCTGTTCATCCTGCTCTGCAGCTCCTGCTCTGAATAGTCTTCTTATGTTCCCACGGGGCAGGTAGAAAATGAAGACACGGCCCCTGCCACCAAGGTCAGCTCTGCAGCACACGTGACCTGAGGAGCACTTGGCTACTCATGCAAACTGTGCAGTGTAAGGAAGATTGTTGCATGTTGCGCTTCTTCTTCTAATGGCTCAGAAATTAATTTTCCTACGTAGAAAATGGGAACGGAAAATAAATAAATATATAAATAAACAAATAAAGCAAAAGCCTGACACAAAGCAGACGTGATTGTAACTATGGAATTCAGGAGGGCAAGGGATTTGCCCTCTATACGAAGAAGCTGACTGCAAAGGACCAAGAACAGCCATGATCAACGTTGAGAACTTGCGGGTCAAATTAGAGACTGAACCAATCATGGGCTTCTGGAGGTGAGGGTCTGCTCCAGGCTGCACCTGTGCACCTGTGTGCAACCCATCTCCTCAGCACACCCCTGTGCAAGCACACATTGTTGCCACTGCGTGTACACACTATCTGTGTGCTCACACGCACTCACGCGTCCACATCCTGTAGTGCAGCCCTGTGCGCACACACACAGACACATGTGTAACCCCTTCCTTTCACTCCCAAAGTGCACGCACACAGCAGTACCACAATGGCCTTGTTCAGCTTCAACACTCTGCACACCCCTGTGCACACACATGTATGTGCATGCTCGTCCTTGCACACATACCCACTGACCTGCACACACCTGAGCAACCCCACTGCTTTGGACACTCATGAACACAAACGTGTGCAACACCATCCGTGCACAAATCCACACACACACAAATGGAAGAGTCTGAATTCCTAATTGAATGGGAATCCAAGTGCAAAACTCCAATTTTGCAAATTCGCTAAATTTTTAGATACCAAGTGCTTTAGTTTGGTAGAAGACATGAGGGCAAGTAATGGACTCATTGAATGGATACACTCAGTAATGGAAAATCCATGCACTTTATCAACCAAATTAAGGAATGAATTTTTACCTTAAAAAAAACCTAAGGAATGAATGTTTACCTTCTGGATTTGAGGGATGTCTCTTCTGCCTGGTTTGGCCAAAGGAAGCCTAAGGTTATTTGCCTTTGAATAGGAAAGCCCTAAGAGAGCGAGAAGAGTTAACCTGGACAGCGTTACCCAGGGTTGTGGGAACAGCTGAATGATTTTTGAGAACTGGTCAACTCGTGAACCTGAGACCTGGGATCCTCCATCCTAGGGTGGAACTTTACTGGAGCACGTGGATGCCACAGCAACAAAAGAACTGTGTACAACAGACTGAGAGTTTGCCGAGTGTCTTGGTTTACAGAAAGCACAACTAACTCAGCAGCAAGTGACATACTTGGAATAGGAGATTACAGCTGGACTTTGAACCTTAAGGACTGCCAGGAAAGAAGCCATCTACTAAACCCCTGAGCTGCAAACTGCCAAGGAAGTCCATACTTTCCCAGTAATGACAGGAGGGTGCCAACCACGGATACACAGCTACGGACTGATGGTAAACTTCAAACAGCATCGAGTGAGTAAGGGATAGCCAGGGTGCACTGGTGCTCAATGTTCAGGAAGCCCATAGATCTACACTGGGCCAAAGGACACTCATTTTATTACCTCATACAGTGTTTACTGTATTGGAGGCAAAAGCGGGACATTCGTTCTTACCAAAAAAGATTATCGAAACACCAAGCCATCCTGGTAGAGCAGGGCAATGTAGAAATAACTGTAACTAATACTGTCAACCCAGTATCTTTCCTTAGCGGAACTCCCGGATTGCACGACTGCTTGGAAACAACTGAAGCTGCACATTCCAGCTGCTCGGTCGGACCTGAAGGATGAACCCTCCGAGGATGCAGAATACACCTGGTTAACCAACAGCTGCAGTTTGATGAGACAAGGAGACTGTAAGGCAGGACATGCAGTAACTGCTACTGACCAGGTCATAGAAGCACAACCACCAGCTGTGGGGACTTCCCCTCGGAAGGCTGAAATAACTGCCTTGACCAGAGCCTTAATTCTATGGACAGATGCTAAATATGTGTTTGGGGTGCCACACGCTCATAGGACCATCTGAAAGGAGCAAGGATTGCTCACACACAAGGAAAACAGCGCGATGTAAATCTACCAATGGCTACTAGAGGTGGTAAAGGACATCAGAAATGTAACACTGCACAGGAGACAGAAAATAAGGTGATAGATCAGATGGCAGAACAGGCAGTTGAAGAAGGCTTCAATTCCAGATGGTACACTTAAAACCTCTGAACCCAAGTCAAAACCTGTAAAATATTCTAAGGAGAACAGGAGTCTAATTAACGATTTAGAAGGGAAGAGAGCAAGCTGACAGATGGGTGCAAACCCAGATGGACACAATGTTATGCCCTTTTGTGTTTTATGGGAATTGGTTAGAAGGGAAGATCAATATTGGGCAAACCAACACTACAAAGTACAATCCCAGGACCAGGAACAGGGCACAAGTGGGCCTCACGGGAAGGGGCCTTCCAGGGCAACCATGGCAAATTGATTTCACACAGCTCCCAAGAAAAGGGGGGTATCGCTGTAGGAAAATTTCTGTCACCTTAGAAACAGTTCAGGATGCTGCTGCAGATGCCTGATGGACAATCCAAGAGGAGGCATCCTGTTTATCCAAAGTTGAATTGCAACATGGGGTAGGCAGGGATAACACTGACTGGGGAACAGTTTTCTCTGGACTATGGGATAAACTTGCTAGTTGCCAAATTTGGGATGACTGAAACAGCTTTTCTTAGCCTGCATCACCTTGCTACTCTTTGTGTGTTTTGCTTGTGTTGTTATAAGATGCTCTTTGTGTCTGTGCCAGGATACCAGAAGGGAATATATGAGGTATAGGAGAGGCATGAGCTAAGGTAAAAGGTAGAGAGCGGGACTTATTTCAGGACATGTCAAGATAGAATAAAATAATCTAGCAGGTGGAAGCCCTGCTAGATTAAAGAAAGGGGGGAACTGAATAGTGAAAAAGGACTCCATAGTAGCAGAAAGGGGAACACTTTGCTACAGAAAAGGGAAAGGGGGCCTCGCTAAGGCAAAGAGTAGTTACAGATAGATAGTTTATGTTAAGGGAGGACAGAGAAAGGGGGAATTACAGACACTTACTCAAAACAAAACCAGAAAAGAGGGCAGCAAAGATAAGAAGGAACTGTCCGGAGACCTCTGACAAGAAGAAGGATTAGATACCCCCGGGCAAGATGATGCTGACATGGGAGAACGATAACGGCAGATAACACCAAGAAGGAAACAGAAGAAGAATTTCACCCCAAAACAAAGACAAGGGTCGCGGGGAATGGGGTCAGAGGGAATGGGGTCAGAGGGAATGGGGCCATAGGGAATGTAATGAATATGTAATCAAACTGGGGAGGAGACTATTGATCATGTATTAGCTTGACTTATGTCTGTAACACACTTTTCTCCTTACGGTGTGCAAGTTTGGAGGAGCTATCCCCCTTGCACCCGGCGCTGCGCAACGCTGGAATAAACATACCTGCTTTATAACCAGTCTCTGGATTATAGAGTTTGATTCTGCAAGTCAGTACCACAATGTCCTTGTGCAAATCCAACCCTTTGCACACAGCTGTGCACGCACATACATGTGCATGCTCATCCTTGCACACATACCCACTGACCTGCACACACCTGAGCAACCCCACTGCTTTGGACACTCACGAAAACAAATGTGTGCAACACCATCCATGCACAAATCCACACACACTCACACACACACACAAAACATGGAACCCCACTGCTTTGCACAATCCTGTGCACACTCACGTGTGTCATGCACTGATTTCCCAGCCGGTCCTCGTGAGGTCTCTTACTTAGGACGGGAGTGCAGGGGAGCAGCCAGAAGCTGTTTGCATTCCCTGCTGTCTGCTGGGCAGGTTTGTTGGCGATGCTCGGGTTGCTTTGCTTTCCCTTGGGAGGTGGGAAGGAGCTTTGTATGGAGGCACATCCCGTGCCAGAGCATCCCGATGGCACGCGTGGGATCAGCAGGTCTGTCAGAGAAGTGGGTGAGGTTGCACGCCAAGCTGCAGCAGAGGAAGGGGAGGAGGTCCCAGCACAGCTCTGCACCACGCTCTGCCACGCTGGGCAGCTTGTTCCTGGCTCAGCAGTGCCATCAGACAAGAAGCAGGGAAGGAAATCAAGGATGGGGGTACCATCAAACAGAGTCCGTGCAAGCCTGTGCAAGACAAACAGACCCAGAGCTTGTGTTTTTTTTCTGCTTTTGTAGCATTTGTGTGCTGTAGCTGAGCAAAAGGTTCTGCTGCTTGATTCTTCTTCTGCAACAGCCACCTACCGGTAAATGGCTGCGGGGATGGAGGATGTGACAGAAAGCATTTGTCTGCACGACAGTGTAGTTACACTTGGTCTAGAGAGTGAGAGAGGGCAGGCAGCACTGCCTGATGTTGGTCAGGGTGAGCTCCTTCTTCCGCAGCGTGATGATGGCAGGGACAGCTCAGAGGTGGGAGCTGGGAATGGACACGGCAGGAGGACAGAGGTGTGAGGGAGCAGCCAAGGCAGCGAAGAGCATCAAAAGGCCCTGAAAAGCATCACAAAGCCACAGCCAGGAAGCTTGGGGTTTTCATGAGCAGCATCCAGGATGCTAGAGACTGTTTGCTCCCCTAAAAAATGGTAACAGAGCTCTCGCTGCGGGCATCACAAAACCAGGCAAAATGGGAACACACCCAGAGCTCTGCTGCACGCACCCCACAGTCAGAGCATTGCAAGCTGAGCTGCCTTGCTGTTTCTTGCATTCATCATGGTCCCTGTGAATGAAGACTTGGAACACAGTCAAGGCGTTGATTGAGCACCAGAGTGCCTTTATTCAATCGAAGAAAGGAGGACGGGAGAGGGACGGGGAAAGATGGGATTCATCCTCTGTTGTTGAGGAGAGAGTGGCTCAGAGCTCGTGTTGCTGCCTGGTGCCTGGGACTGCAGGCCTGACTCCAGGTTCCCATCCAAGGGCTCGGCTTCTCCTCGGTGACATTGACTTGGTCCTGCTTGGAGGTGACGCTGTTGGGGCACTCGGGCTGTCTTTGGGCTGGGCTGCACTGCAAAGGCACCGCACAGGTCGCCCATAGAGAATTTCATATGGGCTTCATCCTTCCTTGGTTGGGATTTTCTTCGAATTCTCACAAGTGCCAGAGGCAGTGCTTGCAACCATGGAATCCCAGCCTCTTGGCCAACTTTTAGTATTTGCAGCTTAGATAAATGGCTCCTCTTTTCCACTTGGCCACTTGACTGTGGCCTGTAAGGTGTATGCAACTGCCAATTGATTCCCAATAAAGTACTGACTTGTTGAACCACTTTAGCAATAAAATGGTGGCCTCAATCTGAAGAGATTGTTCCTGGCACCCAGAACCTTGGAATTATTTCTTGTCACAAAACTTTTGTTACTTCCCTGGCCTGGTTAGTCCGGCACGGGTATGCCTCAGGCCATCCTGGAAAGGTATCTGCTAAAACTAACATGTATCTGTACCCCCCTTTTCTTGGGAGCTCTGAGAAATCTACCTGCCATTATTGTCCTGGATAATTTCTCTCCCTGTTTGCCCTAACTGAACTTTGTGGCCTGTGTTAGGATTATTTGGTAAACAAACTTCACATTGCTGGGTCACTTGCCTAATGGCAGTATACCCATTTCGGGTGACCACTCGTTGAACAAGATATTTATATAATGCTTCTGCTCCCCAGGGAGGTTTCCTATCTTCAGTCACCACAGCCCATCATATGGCTGCTGGAATCATTCTTTTCCCTTGTGCTGGAAAGCTCCATCCTTCCTCTTTTACCTGCCCTTCCTGATAATTATTTATCGAGTTCCAATACTCTTTGAAGTGCTTTGGCTCACCATCCACCTGCATGTTACCACCTGGAATCAAGGAAGCCTCCACCACCTCACCCTCTGCCGCTCGCTTTGCTTCTCTGTCAGCCAGCGCATTTCCCATTCCTTCAGCACTGTCTCCCCTTTGCTGGCATCAACAGTGCATTTTAGCAACCTTCTCCAGCTGTTGGACTGCCTCCAGGAGTCTGGCTATTTCTTCAGCGTGTTTAAGACCTTTCCCTTGGCTTGACAACAGTCCTCTTTCTTTCCATATTGCTGATATTGGTGCATGAACAGCACTAAGGCATATTTTGAATCAGTCCATATCTTTATCTTCCCATGTCGAACAAAGCTGCTCCCGTCTGTGTATCAGGTGTCTTCCGCATCCTCCAGTGGTTCTTCTTTCAAGTCTCTGCGACTGGAATAGACTGCTTCCATAGTCTCTAAACAGTCGTGAGACACAGGTTCTCCTGTAATTGCACTAAGAAAAGCAGCTGATTTACAATATTTGTTACTGTTATTTCTCCATCATCTTGCTCCACTAGAATGGCTTGATACTTCAAAAATCTCTGAGGGGAAAGCCAATGTCCCCCTTTCACCTCCAGCACTGTAGAGACCGTGTGGGATACCAGTGCAGTTCTCTTCTGCCCCATTGTCCTAATGCTGGGGCCTTCATTAACTCCTCTTTCAACTGCTTTCAACCGGGCCACAGTCCAGGCTGGTGACTGTGGTTTCTTGCAGGTTCACGTCAGCCCCTTCAGCAGAACTAGGAGAAAGGACTGGCTGAACAATGATGACCTCTTTCTCTCTGTCTCTGCTGTCACTCAGAAGGCTTTCATTTGAATTGCAGCCTGACTCCAAGTCCCTCTCCAAGAGTCTCAGCTTCTCCTCAGTGACACTGCCTTGGTCCTGCTTGGAGGTGCTGCTGTCGGGGCACTCGGGCTGTGTTTGGGCTGGGCTGCACTGCAAAGGCACCGGGCCACAGTCCAGGCTGGTGACTGTGGTTTCTGGCAGGCAGAATTGATCACCTGAGGAATTCAGCTTTATTTGCCTTCATCTGTGTTTCTTCTTGCTGGATCTCATGCACTCTGCTGGCTTCAGTCTGTGTTTCTACTCCAAGAAGAAAATAAATGGGTCTTCACAAACCAGAAAACTGGAAAAGCACCCTCAAGTCTGCTGTTTGAGCCTTCTTCATTTCAAGAGCACATGCTTTTATCTCCTCAGCACTCAAACACTTATTGTTTACATGGAACCTTCTCTCTCCGAGGCTGTAGCCACTGTCTCTTGTCCTGGCAATGGCACCACTGAGCAGATCACCTCCATTCTCTGCATCCTCCATTCAGTATATTTGCACATGGATAAGATCTCCCCGGAATCTTCTCTAGGATTAACAGTCCTAGCTCTCTCAGCCTTTCCTTATAGGAGAGATGTTGCAGTCCCTTTATCATCTTCTGAGCCCTCTGTTGGATTACGTTAGGTATGATTCTTGTAACAGAGAACTCAGATCAGGACACGATGATCGATGTGTGGTCTCAACAACGCTGAACTGAGGGGAAGGAACATCTCTCTCAATCTGCTGGCAGTACCTTGCTTATTTGCAGCACAAGGATATCATTAAGTTATTTTTGGTGTATTTTTTCTTTTTCTTTTTTAAATTCTTTTTTCTTTTTTTCTTTTTTTTTTTTTTTTCATCAAGTTCACATTTCTGTTTCACATTCACTCTGTATCATTCGCTATGTAGCTCCAGGGAAAGATGGGACTCATCCTCTATTGTTGAGGAGAGGGTGGCTCACAGCTCGTGCTGTTGCTTGGAGGCAGGGACTGGTGGTCTGATTCTACATCTGCCTCCAAGATGCTTGGCTTCTCCTCACTGATGCTGACCTGAGCCTGCATGGTGGTGCTGCTGTCGGGGCACTCGGGCTGTGCTTGGCCTGGGCTGTCCTGGGACCCCTGCACTGGGTCGCAATCCAGGCTGGTGCCGGTGGTGTCTGGCAGGCTCAGGTCAGCAGCTTCCGGAGGGATGGGATGAATGAGGGCTTGAATGACGATGACGTTCTCGTCTCCATTGATGGTGCCATATGGAAGGCTGTCGACTGAAATGCAGCACCCTGTGCTTCCTAACAGCTCTGCGTTGATGGAAGCACAGGATGCGCTGTCGTCCCATGCCCGGCGTCTTCGGGGAACACAAGGGCTCGGGTCCCCTAGGAAGGAGTAGATGCACAGCGGTTAGTGTCAAACGTTCACAAGATGAATCATGCTTTAAAGAGGTCCTTGGCATTTGGCTATGTAGTGGTGGTGGGCAGAAGCAAATAGGCTTCTAGCAACAGTGTCATTGTCTCGACAGTGATCCTCGTGCAGGTGCAGCTCTTGTGTTGACAAGAGACTCATTTGGGAAAGACAGGGGTGAACCAAAGATGTCAGGCACGGGCTCGAACGCCAGAAGGAGGTACAAGCCCACTGAAAGCATGAATCCTACCTGTGCTGCTGACAAGCAGTGTTTTGAAAACTGGATTTGCACCCTTACCTGCCAGGACCAACACTTCTGCTTCTAAGGGATCGCTGGCACTGCTCTGCAGTTGGCGTTCGGCCGCAGGCGATGGTTTGCCCAGGCAGAAGCAGGAACGCCAACTGCCAGCTGGTGCCTGCTTCCTCTTCATGGGCACACTTGGTCTGGAGAGAAAACAGAGCATGCTGCCAGTCGTGGTGCAGGGTGAGGGAAGAGCTGCTCCGAGCCCTTGCTGACAGTTGCCCGTTCCTGGCAAACCCACCCGACCAATGATGATAGGGGCTGGAAAGGGAAGTCCTCTTTACCTTTCAGATGGAGAATCAATGACCGCGTGGAAGTTCCTCAGATCAGCTGTGGGGCCTTCCTCCACCTCGACATCGCTGCTCTGTGTCGCCGTGGGAGGGCTGCTCTGGCCTCTCCTCTCTGCCTGTGCCTCCTGCACGGTGAGCAGCTTTGTGGCAGGAGGAGACACACACACAGACTTGGGCCCGGCAAGAGAACTGTGCCCTGCAAGGGGAAACCACAGGTAAGAGGGAGGATCAGAAAGCAGCAGCACAGCCATCCCAGTTCTGCATTTCTCTCAGACTTGCTTATCAGAGCCACTGCAAGAAGAGGAGCTCAAAGTAACCGTGTGCTCAGAGGTATGCTCGTGGCAAAGGACACAGCCACAATTAAGAGCAGCTCACTGTATCGAAACAGGCAAACAAAAACCCTAGAAAAACTAGGGGCAGGGACCTCAGAAAGCTTTGCTGCCACACTTCAATCAAGCTTCGCCTGCTTGCAAAAAATCTTAACAGCTGTGACGGTTTTCTCCATGTAAGTTATGGGTTTGGACACTCTCAGGATCCAGGAACGGGGCACCATATTCCAATCTAAACCCAGAAGCCTGCTGTCTCCTTGACAGCAAAAGCATTTTCAAAGGTCTTGGAGAAGGCCTGGCTTGGATCAAGGTGTCAGATCAAGATCAAGCTAATGGAGAAAGACGCTCACCTGCTCCCTCTCCCACGGCTGGTGTGGATGTGGAGGGGAAGAGGACGTCTGTGTGGCTGATCAGGAACTCCACCACAGCTGACTGCGTCTGCAGCTCCTTGCAGGCAGCTTCTCCATAGGCGCAGGCAGACTGGCTCCGCTGGGATCTGAAGTAAAGGCAGATCTTACAAGTCATTTCCCCAAGATCGTTTCCCCAAGTCTGAAATTTGCAGCAAAAACTGACAAGTTGGGCTCAGGAGACTTCCGCAGTGGGCAATCAGCGATGCCACTGACGAAATTCTCCTGGATCATCAGGGACACAGCAGTCCCAGCTAAACAAGTGACTAGAAACTGTCATCTGGAAATTGTGCCCCTGGAGGTTGGGGGAGAGCAGAACTAAGCATCGTGTTGAAACGGAAAAAGAAGTTTACCTTAAGAGGTTTGGAGCCCACACTATGGCCAAGTTCTGAGCGTGCATGTTGGTGACGGAGCAGTTCCCGGCCAGAGACGCCAAGTGTCTCATTAAGTACTGCAGAGTCCTGGAAAACAAGAGGGGCAGATGTTCAGCACCAAAAAGCAAGCCGTGCTGCAGTGCACAAAACAAACCTCACTTCATGCTGGTTGTTGTCATTGCTACTGTCCCCGAATAGGAAGTAGGTAAAACTAAGTGCCACCACGCTGCAGCACCAAGCCCCAGCACAGCACAGCCGCAGCCATTGGCTGCACCAACAGTGCCCCCATGCCAAGGAACTGACCCAGTCAACCAACCCGACGCAGCCTTCAGCCGCTTCAGCGTGCACAGGCATGATGCTGCCAGCGTGAGGCAACACCTGGAATCGCATCATGGCCCTCTGAAAGGCAGCAGGGCTGAGCTCAGCAGACCGAGCGCAGCACTGACCTGTAGTGAGGAGCGGGCAGCTGCTGGATGGTGTCCTGCATTCTGAGCAGCCGCTCCTCCTCCGTGGCAGCACAAACAGCGTCCTGGAAAAAGGCAGGAAGGGATTCAGACACCAGGCGGGAATAGCAAAGGGAAGGGAATTCTCGCAAGCGTCGTATATAGTTTAAGTAAGCACTTCCTGGCACCACCAGAAGTGGCATCAGCCAGAGGCAGGAGGTGGCAAAGACATGCCTCGTGGGGCTAACAGAAATAAGACCTCGGAGCTGGGGCACTGCTGCAACCATCAGCCAGGACGCCCAGGGAAGAGGTACGTGTCATTTCCAAGACATTGCCCTGAGCTTACCGAGAACTTGGCATACAGCTGGTCAGTCAGCAGAGGGTTTGGGAGCTCCCTGAAGTACATCTTGCACAGGGAGCTCACGCTGTGAATGTCTCGGACGCTCAGCTCGGGAATCTGCTCCGACTCGAATTCATGGCTGCAGAAAAGGACACAGGATTGGGCAGAGGGCTTTGAGAAAGAGGAAACCAAGTCCAAAGCCACAACAAATACAGTCAAGAAAAGGAAGGGGTTCCTCGGAACGCCCGCAGCATGGCACGTGCCCCTGCTGACAGCTGTGTCAGTCGCAGCACTCTTACCGTAGTTGCTGGATCTTGGACGTAACGCCGGACAGGCGGTAGATCCCCTGCACCACGCCATGCTGCTCAACGAACTTGGCGCAGCTCTGCAGGACCTGGGGGACTACAGAACAAGAGCCAGCGGTTAGCTCAGCTTCTTACTCAAGTCCTGCTTCAGCCCGTGCTCTTCTCCCATCCCAGCCACTAAGCCCAGCCGGGCCACCGCTTGCTTCCTCCTTAAAGGAGAAAGCTGGCAGAGACAGCTGTGAGGAAACTGCAGAGACGTGTTCTTGGCTTTCCAGAAATGCCACCACCTAGCAACAGCCTGGAGAAAGTAAATCTGGCAAAGCCACACACACTGCAAGTCCCATCACAGCTCCCTCAGGAATGGAGGAATCCAATCTCAAGTCCAGAAGAGCTAGGAAAAGGCTGCAGGATGCTCTCTTTGGCCAGAAGGCTTCCTGCGTTTTCAGGCTTACACAATTGCTGGGTATGATCTCCCTTTCATCTTTAGATGCCCAGCGGAGGGAGATCTCAGCAATGGGCTGTTCCTTACCATCACGGCCAGAGCGGAGAAGGTGCTCCCCCAGGTCACACCCAAACACCCCTTCCTTCGCCGGCTCCGGCTGCTCCGATCTCCTGGGGCGGGCCTTCACCACCGAGCGAAGGAAGGTGCTGAGCTTGCCCCGTTTCCTCGGCACTGCAAAGAAACAAAATAAAGAAACCAGTTCATTTCAGGCTTGGCTCGGTTGGACGAGGCCGAGCGTAACGCCTTCGACCGAGCACGGAACAACGGGAAGAACATTCCCAACCAGGACACGCAAGAACCGATTTTCCCCGTCCCTGCAAGTGCCCAAGGCCAGGTCGGAAGGGGCCCCGGACAGCCTGCTCTCGACTCCTGCTAAATGCGCAGGCTGGGCACCCAGACTGAGGCAGGGGCCTTGGAGCCTGAGGATGATCCTTTAGACCCCTTCCAATCCCAAGCCATTCCAGGAGGATTCTGTGACTTCCTCAAGCACAACAATAAACACAGTGGGATTGGGCCAGATCTCTGCGTGTTCCCATGGACCTTAATGCAGTCCTCTTGCTAAGCTTGCTCAACTCGGGCATTAACGAACCCCCTGAAAGCCACGCTCTGACCCCATTTTACTAACCCGCATTGTCAAATGTAACATGTGTACCTGGCTTTGGCAATGAATCGACGACGGACTCGGGAACTTTTCCGCTGATGAGTTCCACGCACTCACCAGGGAAAAACCCAACCTGTAACAAGAACAAAAAGACAGCTGGGCATTAGCCCGAGTCCACAGCCAAAGGGAAAGTCCTCTGTCACCGACACAGGGCAACCGTTTGCGTCCGGAAGCCATCCTGTGCAGGCAGAGCAGCTCCAAGCTGAGATTCCAGACTCTACTGAAGTTGGGCACTCGTGTTGGAAGCGTGTGCCTACCTGAAAGCCACGCTTGCCTCTCCACCAGGGGCTCAGCTCCTTTGGTGGCATAGCAATAATGCACACCAAGTCTCCTACCTGCAAGAGATTGAAACGTCAATTCCTGTGGCAGGAAAGCACAGCTCAAACGACTGCCTGCTTCTGCGCCGCAGAATAGCCTCAAGCTTGACAGCCATTGCACCAATGCAGCCCCCAAGGCAAGGAACGCCTGGAACTGCTTACCTCCAGGGAGAGCTCATCCGGCCCCTGGGCGACGTAGCGCTTGATAACATGGGCTGCCGCAATCGCTGGAACGTTAAGAGATGACTCCGCACGCACCAGCTGCGGCTTCCACATGTCATCAGCCTGCAAAACAGAGCACAGGCCGTGGTCAGGAGCTGAGGACAAACTCTTGCCTGCAGGAGAGCACATCTGCGGCTCCCTCTGCTGGCTCAACACAGGGAACAAAGACAAGCCAGAGCTTCACACTGTACCTCCGTGCCCACCACCTCAGGCCCACTGCTGATCTTGCTGCACTCAAGGCCCATCACACCAGGTGTGACAAGCTGGAACAGAGCAGAAACACACTTCTGTTGTCTCTATTCACACAGCACAGTATGGAGAGACTTCTTCAGAACTACCCTTGCATACCCTGCGGCATAGGCAAGTGTTCGAGAAACTACCCCTTGCTGCAGTCTGTTCCAACGTGACAGCCTATTAGGCAGCATTGTACCAAGTTGCTATCCCTCTGCCAGCAGATGGGGACTCTGGCACAGAGCAGCAGATGCATTCGCCCAGAGCGCTCTGACAGTGTGACAGAAGGGCATTAGACAGCACCCTTCTGAGGGCTGAGCTGGAGGGCAGTGAAGAAACCCATGGCATGCAAAACAATGTGGTAGGACAAACACGGCACATACCTGGCAACAAGATCACCTCAGGCTACCTGCAGCAGTTCCTGGTCACTCTGCTCAGATCTTATGAGAGCAAAAGCTGCACCAAGGCAGTGGGCGGAGGGTGGGCAGAGGAGAGAGAAAGAGCAGGTCAGTGAGCAGGGCTAAGACAGCCATGGCATAACGCACACAGCACAATCGTCCCATCCACTTGCTGCAAGACATGCTGAGTCTCAGGCTACGGGATGCCTGTCCGCCCAGCAACTTGACGATGCTTCCACAATTGAGCACAGAAGACGACGGAAGAAGCATGGGACGGGTGCCACCCTTACGGACACCCCCTTTGGAACATGCCTACCAGGGGAAAATGACGTCTGATGCTCAAGAGTAAGCAATACGGTGCTGGGAGCTCCGACAGCCAGCACTTCTCAACACCTCGCTGCCCACCCGTCCATCCTACGCTGGCTCAGCTTACCTACAGGATGCTGCGCACGATGCTACTCAAACAAAGGCACTAAACGCACAAGAACAACAAGAAAACCAACCACTCCGAACTCCTACTCGCCCACAAAGGAACACAGAACGCACCGCTCCTCCCCTCATGCCAGCCGCTTATGACATCACCAACGGCCACCAGCCTGCTCCACCATGACTCCCCACAAGGGGGGGAGGCATGACCACGTGGTCAAATGTGATTCCAACACGGCACCACAACATTGCAGAACTCACTGTGGGGTTGGAATTACGTCCTGGTGTGGCAGCGCAATGGGAGGTGTTTGGGCACAGCTGAAGAGCTGGCTGACTCCTGACGTTTCCAAAGGAGGGTGCCAGATTCACTCTCAGCATTCTTTTGCAGGGCTCTTTGGGATGCTTCAAACCCATTTCACTGACTAGGTCACTTCTAGAATGTTCAGCTGACAAATGCTCGCTTTGTCTGGGTAACGCCTCTATGCATCATGAATGAAAAATAAAATTAAATGGGCACGCCACCCTGTGAAACTTACCTCTCTGCTCTTGTTGTCAGCCAGACACCTAAGATGAGCATTACGTGTCGCTGCTCCTGAATGGAGATGCACCCAAGTCTGTGTTCCACTCTGCTCCACCTAAGTGTCTAAAAGAAACACAGGCAGAGATGATTAGAAGATCCTTTGCGCAGACGAAAGCGCAGGCTGCACGCCTATTCTCTTTAGCAAGAAATACTACTTGAGAATCCACAGACAGTTTTATGAGAGGTAGTATGAAAGATGAACAGAAAGGAAATAGATTCATTAAAATAACCGAGTTAATCCTCTCCCCATCAAAAAGGAAGCCTTCTGGGCACTGTTAGCAGCACCTCCTACAACACCTTGCACCACAAATTGTGGCACATGCATTTTTTTCCCACAGGCCCCTCGCTTCTGTCGTTAGTGTCAGATTCACTCAGGTTCAAATACGTGGATCAGAACAGCCATTCAGTTCTGCTGAGGCAGGATCCCACCACTGGGATGTCCCCCAGTCCCATTCCCTGCTTCTCCTGGCACGGGTGGGGAAAGGAACAGCAAGTGATATCACCTACCCAGACTTCTGCTGGGCCTTCCATTCGGTCGCCCATCCCTGGGAGAAGCAGGGGAGCTCCCGTGGCACAAAGCTCGCAGCTGCAGAAATCAAGGCTGCCTCTAAGATGGTGCTTTCAAACAGCACGAGTAACTGGATGTAGGACTTGAAACACAAGGGTAACATGAAAAAGCCACCAGTCCCCACGGATGGGGCTGTTCGCAGAGACAACAGCTGCTTGCTTTCCAGCAGTGTGATGCTCACCCAACAAAGCGCTCAGCCAGCAGATGCCTCCAGCGTCTGAGCATCCATTTGGAGATGGTTTTCTTAACATCCAGGCTGAATCTCCCCTCATACAACCTGAGATTGTTCCTTCCACTCCTGTCTCTAGTTACATGGGAGAAGAGCAGGACAGCCCCCCCCCCGACATAACCTCTCTTCAGGTAATCGTACAGAATGAGAAGGTCCTCCCTGAGCCTCCTCTCTTCCAGACTAAATCATCCCAGTTCCATAAGAAGCTCCCCATAAGATTGTGCTCTAGACACCTCACAGCTTCACTGGTCTCCTCTGGACACATCTCAGGATTTCATTGCAGTGAGGGGCCCAGATCAGAACACAGAACTCAAGGTGAGGACTCACCAGTGCCGACTACAGGGGGATGATGGATTCCCTGCTCCTGCTGGCTCCAGCCTTCTGCATTCCAATTCCAATCTCAACCATTCCTGCTGTGGTAGGACTTGAATCCTCATTTGGGGCTGGAGCTCAACAGGTCAGCACATCAGAAATAACACAACGTGCCACTGGAAGACGTGTCTCAAAGCCCAGAAAATCCAACTCTCTGACCTCGGCACAACTCACCAACCAAGAGCCAGGCCTTGACAACTTGGCTGATCTGAGCACGCGGGAGGGGGCCAGACAGTGGACCACAAGTGTCCATTTCCACTGCAGCTCCCTGTAGAGAACAGCACCAATCAGCAGGCGTGAATGAATTCATTGACAAGCTGCACAATGAGTCTGTTCTTTACATGAGCAAAAAAAACAACAACACACATAGATTCCTGACCAAAAAAGGTGGGAGTTAATAACGACCAAAGAGGCTCCTGTTCCTAGGCCTAATCCTCTCTCCCCAACTCCTGGGTGATGCCCACAGGCTTCAAGTCAGGTCTCAAATCCATTGGACTCCCGTCAGAGAACTCCATCAAAAAGGATGTTACACATGTGACACTTACATACATTTTGCACCAGAAACAGCACTGCCAGCAGGAGCAGAGAGGTGACTGTCCCCCTGTACTCGGCACTGGTGCGGCTGCAACTCGAGTTCTGTTTCCAGTTTTGGACCCCCCACTGCAAGAAAGACATTGAGGCTTTGGAACATGTTCCAAGAAGGGCAACAAAGCTGGTGAGGGGTCTGGAGCACAATGGGGCCACATGAGGAGAGGCTGCAGGAGCTGGGAATGCTCAGCCTGGAGAAGAGATGGCTCTGAGCAAAACCGTGAGCCCCCACTCACCTCAGCAGAGGTCAACCTGCACCCCAGCCATCCGCCCATCCACGTGCACACGCACACACCTGCGCCACTCTGCCTGCTTTGCACACCCACATTCACGCACCGCATCTTGTGCTCTCCTTTGCATTCACAGACGTGTGCAAACCATCCCTGGGAACACGTATGTGCCTACACCTACCAGTAAACATCCCTGTGTGTGCACCTCTGTGCAACCCAACTCCTCAGCACACCCCTGTGCAAGCACACATTGGTGCCACCGTGTCCACGCACTATCCATGTGCTCACACACACTCACGCAACCACATCCCCTAGTGCAGCCCTGTGCGCACACACAGACACACGCGTAACCCCTTCCTTTCACTCCCAAAGTGCACGCACACACTGGTACCACAATGTCCTTGCGCAGCTCCAACTCTTTGCACACCCCTGTGCATGCACATATATGTGCATGCTCGTCCTTGCACACATACCCACTGACCTACACACACCTGAGCAACCCCACTGGTTTGTACACTCATGAACACAAATGTGTGCAACACCATCCGTGCACAAATACACAACTCGTGGAACCCCACTGCTTTGCACAATCCTGTGCACACTCACGTGTGTCATGCACTGATTTCCCAGCCAGTCCTCGTGGGGTCTCTTACTTAGGACGGGAGTGCAGGGGAGCAGCCAGAAGCTGTTTGCATTCCCTGCTGTCTGCTGGGCAGGTTTGTTGGCGATGCTTGGGTTGCTTTGCTTTCCCTTGGGAGGTGGGAAGGAGCTTTGGGTTGGAGGCACATCCCGTGCCAGAGCATCCCGATGGCACGCGTGGGATCAGCAGGTCTGTCAGAGAAGTGGGTGAGGTTGCACGCCAAGCTGCAGCAGAGGAAGGGGAGGAGGTCCCAGCACAGCTCTGCACCACGCTCTGCCACGCTGGGCAGCTTGTTCCTGGCTCAGCAGTGCCATCAGACTGTTTCTTGCATTCCTCCCGGTCCCTGTGAATGAAGACTCGGAACACAGTCAAGGCGTTGATTGAGCACCAGAGTGCCTTTATTCAATTGGAGAAAGGAGGACGGGAGAGGTACGGGGAAAGATGGGACTCATTCTCTGTTGTTGAGGAGAGAGCGGCTCAGAGCTCGTGTTGCTGCCTGGTGCCTGGGACTGCAGGCCTGACTCCAAGTCCCCCTCCAAGACGCTCGGCTTCTCCTCAGTGACACTGACTTGGTCCTGCTTGGAGGTGCTGCTGTCGGGGCACTCGGGCTGTGTTTGGGCTGGGCTGCACTGCAAAGGCACCGGGCCACAGTCCAGGCTGGTGACTGTGGTTTCTGGCAGGCAGAATTGATCACCTGAGGAATTCAGCTTTATTTGCCTTCATCTGTGTTTCCTCTTGCTGGATCTCATGCACTCTGCTGGCTTCAGTCTGTGTTTCTACTCCAAGAAGAAAATAAATGGGTCTTCACAAACCAGAAAACTGGAAAAGCACCCTCAAGTCTGCTGTTTGAGCCTTCTTCATTTCAAGAGCACATGCTTTTATCTCCTCAGCACTCAAACACTTATTGTTTACATGGAACCTTCTCTCTCCGAGGCTGTAGCCACTGTCTCTTGTCCTGGCAATGGCACCACTGAGCAGATCACCTCCATTCTCTGCATCCTCCATTCAGTATATTTGCACATGGATAAGATCTCCCCGGAATCTTCTCCAGGATTAACAGTCCTAGCTCTCTCAGCCTGGAATACCTGTTTCCATCAGCTGCCACCATCCAGAACAGCCAGTCTTCTTGCGGTCACCTGGCCCAAACATCCCTTTGTCTCTACCCTTGATTCCTGCAAGAGAGATGGGAGCTCGGCACGCACACCATCCTTCCAACACCCCAGCCCAGCAGCAAGGGATCACAGCCCTAACACAGCCAAAACAAAAAGGGTGTGCGAGTTTCCTGGTAGCACTCAGTGTGAACAAATCTACCACTGAGCAACACCATGAGCCCCCACTCACCTCAGCAGAGGTCAACCTGTAACCCCAGCCTTCCCCTATCCATGTGCACACGTCCACCCGTGCGCCACCCTGCCTGCTTTGCACACCCCCATGCACTGCATCTTGTGCCCTCCTTTGCATTCACAGACGTGTGTAAACCATCCCTGGGAACACGTACAGGCCTACACCTACCACAAACATCCCTTTGTCTGCACCTGTGTGCAACCCAACTCCTCAGCACACGCACGCGTTTGTGCCACCCTGTCCACGCACTCACCACGTGCCCTCCAGCATCACTGCTGCCTCCTCCGGTACCGTACCCGCAGATGCTTCAGAGCTCATTAGCATGGACTTCCTTCCTCGCCTCAGCATCTGCTCCTGCGCTCACCTTCATTCCTACTGAGATACCGTCCGCTTCCAGCACCAGCTGACCTGCAAGACAGAGAAAGGAAAGGTGGGATTCATGCAAACGCAGAAGCCCAAGGCTGCATCATCACCACGTATGGCAGCCTTGGGAAGTCAGCTGCAACAACAGCCTTTGTCAGAATGGAAACAGGCACCGTCAATTAAGTGTGACCTCCAAAGTCATTGCCACCATCAGAAATAGGCACAGAAATCGCTCACTTCACTGCAGGTGGTTACCTCCAAATTCTTTTGCTTTGGGGAAAATGTGGGCACGGAATTGAAGGACACCAGAAAAGTGGCATCTACTTCCCTGGAGGTGGTTAAGCTTGGAAGCAGGACTTGAGCAAGAAAAGCTTCTCAGCTCCTTGTAAGGCAGTAAGTGATGGGATGATTTCCCATCCCTGCAGAAATCCTGACCTCTGCCACAGGTGGGTGAGTGACACAAAAGCTGTGTCCTTGGTTCTCAGCCTTACCTTCTCATGCTGTTCATCCTGCTCTGCAGCTCCTGCTCTGAATAGTCTTCTTATGTTCCCATGGGGCAGGTAGAAAATGAAGACAAGGCCCCTGCCACCAAGGTCAGCTCTGCAGCACACATGACCTGAGGAGCACTTGGCTACTCATGCAAACTGTGCAGTGTAAGGAAGATTGTTGCATGTTGCGCTTCTTCTTCTAATGGCTCAGAAATTAATTTTCCTACGTAGAAAATGGGAACGGAAAATAAATAAATATATAAATAAACAAATAAAGCAAAAGCCTGACACAAAGCAGACGTGATTGTAACTATGGAATTCAGGAGGGCAAGGGATTTGCCCTCTATACGAAGAAGCTGACTGCAAAGGACCAAGAACAGCCATGATCAACGTTGAGAACTTGCGGGTCAAATTAGAGACTGAACCAATCATGGGCTTCTGGAGGTGAGGGTCTGCTCCAGGCTGCACCTGTGCACCTGTGTGCAACCCATCTCCTCAGCACACCCCTGTGCAAGCACACATTGTTGCCACTGCGTGTACACACTATCTGTGTGCTCACACGCACTCACGCGTCCACATCCTGTAGTGCAGCCCTGTGCGCACACACACAGACACATGTGTAACCCCTTCCTTTCACTCCCAAAGTGCACGCACACAGCAGTACCACAATGGCCTTGTTCAGCTTCAACACTCTGCACACCCCTGTGCACACACATGTATGTGCATGCTCGTCCTTGCACACATACCCACTGACCTGCACACACCTGAGCAACCCCACTGCTTTGGACACTCATGAACACAAACGTGTGCAACACCATCCGTGCACAAATCCACACACACACAAATGGAAGAGTCTGAATTCCTAATTGAATGGGAATCCAAGTGCAAAACTCCAATTTTGCAAATTCGCTAAATTTTTAGATACCAAGTGCTTTAGTTTGGTAGAAGACATGAGGGCAAGTAATGGACTCATTGAATGGATACACTCAGTAATGGAAAATCCATGCACTTTATCAACCAAATTAAGGAATGAATTTTTACCTTAAAAAAAACCTAAGGAATGAATGTTTACCTTCTGGATTTGAGGGATGTCTCTTCTGCCTGGTTTGGCCAAAGGAAGCCTAAGGTTATTTGCCTTTGAATAGGAAAGCCCTAAGAGAGCGAGAAGAGTTAACCTGGACAGCGTTACCCAGGGTTGTGGGAACAGCTGAATGATTTTTGAGAACTGGTCAACTCGTGAACCTGAGACCTGGGATCCTCCATCCTAGGGTGGAACTTTACTGGAGCACGTGGATGCCACAGCAACAAAAGAACTGTGTACAACAGACTGAGAGTTTGCCGAGTGTCTTGGTTTACAGAAAGCACAACTAACTCAGCAGCAAGTGACATACTTGGAATAGGAGATTACAGCTGGACTTTGAACCTTAAGGACTGCCAGGAAAGAAGCCATCTACTAAACCCCTGAGCTGCAAACTGCCAAGGAAGTCCATACTTTCCCAGTAATGACAGGAGGGTGCCAACCACGGATACACAGCTACGGACTGATGGTAAACTTCAAACAGCATCGAGTGAGTAAGGGATAGCCAGGGTGCACTGGTGCTCAATGTTCAGGAAGCCCATAGATCTACACTGGGCCAAAGGACACTCATTTTATTACCTCATACAGTGTTTACTGTATTGGAGGCAAAAGCGGGACATTCGTTCTTACCAAAAAAGATTATCGAAACACCAAGCCATCCTGGTAGAGCAGGGCAATGTAGAAATAACTGTAACTAATACTGTCAACCCAGTATCTTTCCTTAGCGGAACTCCCGGATTGCACGACTGCTTGGAAACAACTGAAGCTGCACATTCCAGCTGCTCGGTCGGACCTGAAGGATGAACCCTCCGAGGATGCAGAATACACCTGGTTAACCAACAGCTGCAGTTTGATGAGACAAGGAGACTGTAAGGCAGGACATGCAGTAACTGCTACTGACCAGGTCATAGAAGCACAACCACCAGCTGTGGGGACTTCCCCTCGGAAGGCTGAAATAACTGCCTTGACCAGAGCCTTAATTCTATGGACAGATGCTAAATATGTGTTTGGGGTGCCACACGCTCATAGGACCATCTGAAAGGAGCAAGGATTGCTCACACACAAGGAAAACAGCGCGATGTAAATCTACCAATGGCTACTAGAGGTGGTAAAGGACATCAGAAATGTAACACTGCACAGGAGACAGAAAATAAGGTGATAGATCAGATGGCAGAACAGGCAGTTGAAGAAGGCTTCAATTCCAGATGGTACACTTAAAACCTCTGAACCCAAGTCAAAACCTGTAAAATATTCTAAGGAGAACAGGAGTCTAATTAACGATTTAGAAGGGAAGAGAGCAAGCTGACAGATGGGTGCAAACCCAGATGGACACAATGTTATGCCCTTTTGTGTTTTATGGGAATTGGTTAGAAGGGAAGATCAATATTGGGCAAACCAACACTACAAAGTACAATCCCAGGACCAGGAACAGGGCACAAGTGGGCCTCACGGGAAGGGGCCTTCCAGGGCAACCATGGCAAATTGATTTCACACAGCTCCCAAGAAAAGGGGGGTATCGCTGTAGGAAAATTTCTGTCACCTTAGAAACAGTTCAGGATGCTGCTGCAGATGCCTGATGGACAATCCAAGAGGAGGCATCCTGTTTATCCAAAGTTGAATTGCAACATGGGGTAGGCAGGGATAACACTGACTGGGGAACAGTTTTCTCTGGACTATGGGATAAACTTGCTAGTTGCCAAATTTGGGATGACTGAAACAGCTTTTCTTAGCCTGCATCACCTTGCTACTCTTTGTGTGTTTTGCTTGTGTTGTTATAAGATGCTCTTTGTGTCTGTGCCAGGATACCAGAAGGGAATATATGAGGTATAGGAGAGGCATGAGCTAAGGTAAAAGGTAGAGAGCGGGACTTATTTCAGGACATGTCAAGATAGAATAAAATAATCTAGCAGGTGGAAGCCCTGCTAGATTAAAGAAAGGGGGGAACTGAATAGTGAAAAAGGACTCCATAGTAGCAGAAAGGGGAACACTTTGCTACAGAAAAGGGAAAGGGGGCCTCGCTAAGGCAAAGAGTAGTTACAGATAGATAGTTTATGTTAAGGGAGGACAGAGAAAGGGGGAATTACAGACACTTACTCAAAACAAAACCAGAAAAGAGGGCAGCAAAGATAAGAAGGAACTGTCCGGAGACCTCTGACAAGAAGAAGGATTAGATACCCCCGGGCAAGATGATGCTGACATGGGAGAACGATAACGGCAGATAACACCAAGAAGGAAACAGAAGAAGAATTTCACCCCAAAACAAAGACAAGGGTCGCGGGGAATGGGGTCAGAGGGAATGGGGTCAGAGGGAATGGGGCCATAGGGAATGTAATGAATATGTAATCAAACTGGGGAGGAGACTATTGATCATGTATTAGCTTGACTTATGTCTGTAACACACTTTTCTCCTTACGGTGTGCAAGTTTGGAGGAGCTATCCCCCTTGCACCCGGCGCTGCGCAACGCTGGAATAAACATACCTGCTTTATAACCAGTCTCTGGATTATAGAGTTTGATTCTGCAAGTCAGTACCACAATGTCCTTGTGCAAATCCAACCCTTTGCACACAGCTGTGCACGCACATACATGTGCATGCTCATCCTTGCACACATACCCACTGACCTGCACACACCTGAGCAACCCCACTGCTTTGGACACTCACGAAAACAAATGTGTGCAACACCATCCATGCACAAATCCACACACACTCACACACACACACAAAACATGGAACCCCACTGCTTTGCACAATCCTGTGCACACTCACGTGTGTCATGCACTGATTTCCCAGCCGGTCCTCGTGAGGTCTCTTACTTAGGACGGGAGTGCAGGGGAGCAGCCAGAAGCTGTTTGCATTCCCTGCTGTCTGCTGGGCAGGTTTGTTGGCGATGCTCGGGTTGCTTTGCTTTCCCTTGGGAGGTGGGAAGGAGCTTTGTATGGAGGCACATCCCGTGCCAGAGCATCCCGATGGCACGCGTGGGATCAGCAGGTCTGTCAGAGAAGTGGGTGAGGTTGCACGCCAAGCTGCAGCAGAGGAAGGGGAGGAGGTCCCAGCACAGCTCTGCACCACGCTCTGCCACGCTGGGCAGCTTGTTCCTGGCTCAGCAGTGCCATCAGACAAGAAGCAGGGAAGGAAATCAAGGATGGGGGTACCATCAAACAGAGTCCGTGCAAGCCTGTGCAAGACAAACAGACCCAGAGCTTGTGTTTTTTTTCTGCTTTTGTAGCATTTGTGTGCTGTAGCTGAGCAAAAGCTTCTGCTGCTTGATTCTTCTTCTGCAACAGCCACCTACCGGTAAATGGCTGCGGGGATGGAGGATGTGACAGAAAGCATTTGTCTGCACGACAGTGTAGTTACACTTGGTCTAGAGAGTGAGAGAGGGCAGGCAGCACTGCCTGATGTTGGTCAGGGTGAGCTCCTTCTTCCGCAGCGTGATGATGGCAGGGACAGCTCAGAGGTGGGAGCTGGGAATGGACACGGCAGGAGGACAGAGGTGTGAGGGAGCAGCCAAGGCAGCGAAGAGCATCAAAAGGCCCTGAAAAGCATCACAAAGCCACAGCCAGGAAGCTTGGGGTTTTCATGAGCAGCATCCAGGATGCTAGAGACTGTTTGCTCCCCTAAAAAATGGTAACAGAGCTCTCGCTGCGGGCATCACAAAACCAGGCAAAATGGGAACACACCCAGAGCTCTGCTGCACGCACCCCACAGTCAGAGCATTGCAAGCTGAGCTGCCTTGCTGTTTCTTGCATTCATCATGGTCCCTGTGAATGAAGACTTGGAACACAGTCAAGGCGTTGATTGAGCACCAGAGTGCCTTTATTCAATCGAAGAAAGGAGGACGGGAGAGGGACGGGGAAAGATGGGATTCATCCTCTGTTGTTGAGGAGAGAGTGGCTCAGAGCTCGTGTTGCTGCCTGGTGCCTGGGACTGCAGGCCTGACTCCAGGTTCCCATCCAAGGGCTCGGCTTCTCCTCGGTGACATTGACTTGGTCCTGCTTGGAGGTGACGCTGTTGGGGCACTCGGGCTGTCTTTGGGCTGGGCTGCACTGCAAAGGCACCGCACAGGTCGCCCATAGAGAATTTCATATGGGCTTCATCCTTCCTTGGTTGGGATTTTCTTCGAATTCTCACAAGTGCCAGAGGCAGTGCTTGCAACCATGGAATCCCAGCCTCTTGGCCAACTTTTAGTATTTGCAGCTTAGATAAATGGCTCCTCTTTTCCACTTGGCCACTTGACTGTGGCCTGTAAGGTGTATGCAACTGCCAATTGATTCCCAATAAAGTACTGACTTGTTGAACCACTTTAGCAATAAAATGGTGGCCTCAATCTGAAGAGATTGTTCCTGGCACCCAGAACCTTGGAATTATTTCTTGTCACAAAACTTTTGTTACTTCCCTGGCCTGGTTAGTCCGGCACGGGTATGCCTCAGGCCATCCTGGAAAGGTATCTGCTAAAACTAACATGTATCTGTACCCCCCTTTTCTTGGGAGCTCTGAGAAATCTACCTGCCATTATTGTCCTGGATAATTTCTCTCCCTGTTTGCCCTAACTGAACTTTGTGGCCTGTGTTAGGATTATTTGGTAAACAAACTTCACATTGCTGGGTCACTTGCCTAATGGCAGTATACCCATTTCGGGTGACCACTCGTTGAACAAGATATTTATATAATGCTTCTGCTCCCCAGTGAGTGTTCCTGTGTTCAGTCACCACAGCCCATCATATGGCTGCTGGAATCATTCTTTTCCCTTGTGCTGGAAAGCTCCATCCTTCCTCTTTTACCTGCCCTTCCTGATAATTATTTATCGAGTTCCAATACTCTTTGAAGTGCTTTGGCTCACCATCCACCTGCATGTTACCACCTGGAATCAAGGAAGCCTCCACCACCTCACCCTCTGCCGCTCGCTTTGCTTCTCTGTCAGCCAGCGCATTTCCCATTCCTTCAGCACTGTCTCCCCTTTGCTGGCATCAACAGTGCATTTTAGCAACCTTCTCCAGCTGTTGGACTGCCTCCAGGAGTCTGGCTATTTCTTCAGCGTGTTTAAGACCTTTCCCTTGGCTTGACAACAGTCCTCTTTCTTTCCATATTGCTGATATTGGTGCATGAACAGCACTAAGGCATATTTTGAATCAGTCCATATCTTTATCTTCCCATGTCGAACAAAGCTGCTCCCGTCTGTGTATCAGGTGTCTTCCGCATCCTCCAGTGGTTCTTCTTTCAAGTCTCTGCGACTGGAATAGACTGCTTCCATAGCCTCTAAACAGTTGTGAGACACAGGTCCTCCTGTAATTGCACTAAGAAAAGCAGCTGATTTACAATATTTGTTACTGTTATTTCTCCATCATCTTGCTCCACTAGAATGGCCTGATACTTCAAAAATCTCTGAGGGGAAAGCCAATGTCCCCCTTTCACCTCCAGCACTGTAGAGACCGTGTGGGATACCAGTGCAGTTCTCTTCTGCCCCATTGTCCTAATGCTGGGGCCTTCATTAACTCCTCTTTCAACTGCTTTCAACCGGGCCACAGTCCAGGCTGGTGACTGTGGTTTCTTGCAGGTTCACGTCAGCCCCTTCAGCAGAACTAGGAGAAAGGACTGGCTGAACAATGATGACCTCTTTCTCTCTGTCTCTGCTGTCACTCAGAAGGCTTTCATTTGAATTGCAGCCTGACTCCAAGTCCCTCTCCAAGAGTCTCAGCTTCTCCTCAGTGACACTGCCTTGGTCCTGCTTGGAGGTGCTGCTGTCGGGGCACTCGGGCTGTGTTTGGGCTGGGCTGCACTGCAAAGGCACCGGGCCACAGTCCAGGCTGGTGACTGTGGTTTCTGGCAGGCAGAATTGATCACCTGAGGAATTCAGCTTTATTTGCCTTCATCTGTGTTTCTTCTTGCTGGATCTCATGCACTCTGCTGGCTTCAGTCTGTGTTTCTACTCCAAGAAGAAAATAAATGGGTCTTCACAAACCAGAAAACTGGAAAAGCACCCTCAAGTCTGCTGTTTGAGCCTTCTTCATTTCAAGAGCACATGCTTTTATCTCCTCAGCACTCAAACACTTATTGTTTACATGGAACCTTCTCTCTCCGAGGCTGTAGCCACTGTCTCTTGTCCTGGCAATGGCACCACTGAGCAGATCACCTCCATTCTCTGCATCCTCCATTCAGTATATTTGCACATGGATAAGATCTCCCCGGAATCTTCTCTAGGATTAACAGTCCTAGCTCTCTCAGCCTTTCCTTATAGGAGAGATGTTGCAGTCCCTTTATCATCTTCTGAGCCCTCTGTTGGATTACGTTAGGTATGATTCTTGTAACAGAGAACTCAGATCAGGACACGATGATCGATGTGTGGTCTCAACAACGCTGAACTGAGGGGAAGGAACATCTCTCTCAATCTGCTGGCAGTACCTTGCTTATTTGCAGCACAAGGATATCATTAAGTTATTTTTGGTGTATTTTTTCTTTTTCTTTTTTAAATTCTTTTTTCTTTTTTTCTTTTTTTTTTTTTTTCATCAAGTTCACATTTCTGTTTCACATTCACTCTGTATCATTCGCTATGTAGCTCCAGGGAAAGATGGGACTCATCCTCTATTGTTGAGGAGAGGGTGGCTCACAGCTCGTGCTGTTGCTTGGAGGCAGGGACTGGTGGTCTGATTCTACATCTGCCTCCAAGATGCTCGGCTTCTCCTCACTGATGCTGACCTGAGCCTGCATGGTGGTGCTGCTGTCGGGGCACTCGGGCTGTGCTTGGCCTGGGCTGTCCTGGGACCCCTGCACTGGGTCGCAATCCAGGCTGGTGCCGGTGGTGTCTGGCAGGCTCAGGTCAGCAGCTTCCGGAGGGATGGGATGAATGAGGGCTTGAATGACGATGACGTTCTCGTCTCCATTGATGGTGCCATATGGAAGGCTGTCGACTGAAATGCAGCACCCTGTGCTTCCTAACAGCTCTGCGTTGATGGAAGCACAGGATGCGCTGTCGTCCCATGCCCGGCGTCTTCGGGGAACACAAGGGCTCGGGTCCCCTAGGAAGGAGTAGATGCACAGCGGTTAGTGTCAAACGTTCACAAGATGAATCATGCTTTAAAGAGGTCCTTGGCATTTGGCTATGTAGTGGTGGTGGGCAGAAGCAAATAGGCTTCTAGCAACAGTGTCATTGTCTCGACAGTGATCCTCGTGCAGGTGCAGCTCTTGTGTTGACAAGAGACTCATTTGGGAAAGACAGGGGTGAACCAAAGATGTCAGGCACGGGCTCGAACGCCAGAAGGAGGTACAAGCCCACTGAAAGCATGAATCCTACCTGTGCTGCTGACAAGCAGTGTTTTGAAAACTGGATTTGCACCCTTACCTGCCAGGACCAACACTTCTGCTTCTAAGGGATCGCTGGCACTGCTCTGCAGTTGGCGTTCGGCCGCAGGGGATGGTTTGCCCAGGCAGAAGCAGGAACGCCAACTGCCAGCTGGTGCCTGCTTCCTCTTCATGGGCACACTTGGTCTGGAGAGAAAACAGAGCATGCTGCCAGTCGTGGTGCAGGGTGAGGGAAGAGCTGCTCCGAGCCCTTGCTGACAGTTGCCCGTTCCTGGCAAACCCACCCGACCAATGATGATAGGGGCTGGAAAGGGAAGTCCTCTTTACCTTTCAGATGGAGAATCAATGACCGCGTGGAAGTTCCTCAGATCAGCTGTGGGGCCTTCCTCCACCTCGACATCGCTGCTCTGTGTCGCCGTGGGAGGGCTGCTCTGGCCTCTCCTCTCTGCCTGTGCCTCCTGCACGGTGAGCAGCTTTGTGGCAGGAGGAGACACACACACAGACTTGGGCCCGGCAAGAGAACTGTGCCCTGCAAGGGGAAACCACAGGTAAGAGGGAGGATCAGAAAGCAGCAGCACAGCCATCCCAGTTCTGCATTTCTCTCAGACTTGCTTATCAGAGCCACTGCAAGAAGAGGAGCTCAAAGTAACCGTGTGCTCAGAGGTATGCTCGTGGCAAAGGACACAGCCACAATTAAGAGCAGCTCACTGTATCGAAACAGGCAAACAAAAACCCTAGAAAAACTAGGGGCAGGGACCTCAGAAAGCTTTGCTGCCACACTTCAATCAAGCTTCGCCTGCTTGCAAAAAATCTTAACAGCTGTGACGGTTTTCTCCATGTAAGTTATGGGTTTGGACACTCTCAGGATCCAGGAACGGGGCACCATATTCCAATCTAAACCCAGAAGCCTGCTGTCTCCTTGACAGCAAAAGCATTTTCAAAGGTCTTGGAGAAGGCCTGGCTTGGATCAAGGTGTCAGATCAAGATCAAGCTAATGGAGAAAGACGCTCACCTGCTCCCTCTCCCACGGCTGGTGTGGATGTGGAGGGGAAGAGGACGTCTGTGTGGCTGATCAGGAACTCCACCACAGCTGACTGCGTCTGCAGCTCCTTGCAGGCAGCTTCTCCATAGGCACAGGCAGACTGGCTCCGCTGGGATCTGAAGTAAAGGCAGATCTTACAAGTCATTTCCCCAAGATCGTTTCCCCAAGTCTGAAATTTGCAGCAAAAACTGACAAGTTGGGCTCAGGAGACTTCCGCAGTGGGCAATCAGCGATGCCACTGACGAAATTCTCCTGGATGATCAGGGACACAGCAGTCCCAGCTAAACAAGTGACTAGAAACTGTCATCTGGAAATTGTGCCCCTGGAGGTTGGGGGAGAGCAGAACTAAGCATCGTGTTGAAACGGAAAAAGAAGTTTACCTTAAGAGGTTTGGAGCCCACACTATGGCCAAGTTCTGAGCACCCATGTTGGTGACGGAGCAGTTCCCGGCCAGAGACGCCAAGTGTCTCATTAAGTACTGCAGAGTCCTGGAAAACAAGAGGGGCAGATGTTCAGCACCAAAAAGCAAGCCGTGCTGCAGTGCACAAAACAAACCTCACTTCATGCTGGTTGTTGTCATTGCTACTGTCCCCGAATAGGAAGTAGGTAAAACTAAGTGCCACCACGCTGCAGCACCAAGCCCCAGCACAGCACAGCCGCAGCCATTGGCTGCACCAACCGTGCCCCCATGCCAAGGAACTGACCCAGTCAACCAACCCGACGCAGCCTTCAGCCGCTTCAGCGTGCACAGGCATGATGCTGCCAGCGTGAGGCAACACCTGGAATCGCATCATGGCCCTCTGAAAGGCAGCAGGGCTGAGCTCAGCAGACCGAGCGCAGCACTGACCTGTAGTGAGGAGCGGGCAGCTGCTGGATGGTGTCCTGCATTCTGAGCAGCCGCTCCTCCTCCGTGGCAGCACAAACAGCGTCCTGGAAAAAGGCAGGAAGGGATTCAGACACCAGGCGAGAATAGCAAAGGGAAGGGAATTCTCGCAAGCGTCGTATATAGTTTAAGTAAGCACTTCCTGGCACCACCAGAAGTGGCATCAGCCAGAGGCAGGAGGTGGCAAAGACATGCCTCATGGGGCTAACAGAAATAAGACCTCGGAGCTGGGGCACTGCTGCAACCATCAGCCAGGACGCCCAGGGAAGAGGTACGTGTCATTTCCAAGACATTGCCCTGAGCTTACCGAGAACTTGTCATACAGCTGCTCGGTCAGCAGAGGGTTTGGGAGCTCCCTGAAGTACATCTTGCACAGGGAGCTCACGCTGTGAATGTCTCGGACGCTCAGCTCGGGAACCTGCTCCGACTCGAATTCATGGCTGCAGAGAAGGACACAGGATTGGGCAGAGGGCTTTGAGAAAGAGGAAAGCAAGTCCAAAGCCACACAGAATACAGTCAAGAAAAGGAAGGGGTTCCTCTGAACGCCCGCAGCATGGCACGTGCCCCTGCTGACAGCTGTGTCAGTCGCAGCACTCTTACCGTAGTTGCTGGATCCTGGACGCCACGCCGGACAGGCGGTAGATCCCCTGCACCACGCCATGCTGCTCGATGAACTTGGCGCAGCTCTGCAGGACCTGGGGGACTACAGAACAAGAGCCAGCGGTTAGCTCAGCTTCTTACTCAAGTCCTGCTTCAGCCCGTGCTCTTCTCCCATCCCAGCCACTAAGCCCAGCCGGGCCACCGCTTGCTTCCTCCTTAAAGGAGAAAGCTGGCAGAGACAGCTGTGAGGAAACTGCACAGAGACGTGTTCTTGGCTTTCCAGAAATGCCACCACCTAGCAACAGCCTGGAGAAAGTAATTCTGGCAAAGCCACACACACTGCAAGTCCCATCACAGCTCCCTCGGGAATGGAGGAATCCAATCTCAAGTCCAGAAGAGCTAGGAAAAGGCTGCAGGATGCTCTCTTTGGCCAGAAGGCTTCCTGCGTTTTCAGGCTTACACAATTGCTGGGTATGATCTCCCCTTCATCTTTAGATGCCCAGCGGAGGGAGATCTCAGCAATGGGCTGTTCCTTACCATCACGGCCAGAGCGGAGAAGGTGCTCCCCCAGGTCACACCCAAACACCCCTTCCTTCGCCGGCTCCGGCTGCTCCGATCTCCTGGGGCGGGCCTTCACCACCGAGCGAAGGAAGGTGCTGAGCTTGCCCCGTTTCCTCGGCACTGCAAAGAAACAGAATAAAGAAACCAGTTCATTTCAGGCTTGGCTCGGTTGGACGAGGCCGAGCGTAACGCCTTCGACCGAGCACGGAACAACGGGAAGAACATTCCCAACCAGGACACGCAAGAACCGATTTTCCCCGTCCCTGCAAGTGCCCAAGGCCAGGTCGGAAGGGGCCCCGGACAGCCTGCTCTCGACTCCTGCTAAATGCGCAGGCTGGGCACCCAGACTGAGGCAGGGGCCTTGGAGCCTGAGGATGATCCTTTAGACCCCTTCCAATCCCAAGCCATTCCAGGAGGATTCTGTGACTTCCTCAAGCACAACAATAAACACAGTGGGATTGGGCCAGATCTCTGCGTGTTCCCATGGACCTTAATGCAGTCCTCTTGCTAAGCTTGCTCAACTCGGGCATTAACGAACCCCCTGAAAGCCACGCTCTGACCCCATTTTACTAACCCGCATTGTCAAATGTAACATGTGTACCTGGCTTTGGCAATGAATCGACGACGGACTCGGGAACTTTTCCGCTGATGAGTTCCACGCACTCACCAGGGAAAAACCCAACCTGTAACAAGAACAAAAAGACAGCTGGGCATTAGCCCGAGTCCACAGCCAAAGGGAAAGTCCTCTGTCACCGACACAGGGCAACCGTTTGCGTCCGGAAGCCATCCTGTGCAGGCAGAGCAGCTCCAAGCTGAGATTCCAGACTCTACTGAAGTTGGGCTCTCGTGTTGGAAGCGTGTGCCTACCTGAAAGCCACGCTTGCCTCTCCACCAGGGGCTCAGCTCCTTTGGTGGCATAGCAATAATGCACACCAAGTCTCCTACCTGCAAGAGATTGAAACGTCAATCACAGCTTCAGCACAGCTGGCAGGAAAGCACAGCTCAAACGACTGCCTGCTTCTGCGCCGCAGAATAGCCTCAAGCTTGACAGCCATTGCACCAATGCAGCCCCCAAGGCAAGGAACGCCTGGAACTGCTTACCTCCAGGGAGAGCTCATCCGGCCCCTGGGCGACGTAGCGCTTGATAACATGGGCTGCCGCAATCGCTGGAACGTTAAGAGATGACTCCGCACGCACCAGCTGCGGCTTCCACATGTCATCAGCCTGCAAAACAGAGCACAGGCCGTGGTCAGGAGCTGAGGACAAACTCTTTTCTGCAGGAGAGCACATCTGCGGCTCCCTCTGCTGGCTCAACACAGGGAACAAAGACAAGTCAGAGCTTCACACTGTACCTCCGTGCCCACCACCTCAGGCCCACTGCTGATCTTGCTGCACTCAAGGCCCATCACACCAGGTGTGACAAGCTGGAACAGAGCAGAAACACACTTCTGTTGTCTCTATTCACACAGCACAGTATGGAGAGACTTCTTCAGAACTACCCTTGCATACCCTGCGGCATAGGCAAGTGTTCGAGAAACTACCCCTTGCTGCAGTCTGTTCCAACGTGACAGCCTATTAGGCAGCATTGTACCAAGTTGCTATCCCTCTGCCAGCAGATGGGGACTCTGGCACAGAGCAGCAGATGCATTCGCCCAGAGCGCTCTGACAGTGCGACAGAAGGGCATTAGACAGCACCCTTCTGAGGGCTGAGCTGGAGGGCAGTGAAGAAACCCATGGCATGCAAAACAATGTGGTAGGACAAACACGACACATACCTGGCAACAAGATCACCTCAGGCTACCTGCAGCAGTTCCTGGTCACTCTGCTCAGATCTTATGAGAGCAAAAGCTGCACCAAGGCAGTGGGCGGAGGGTGGGCAGAGGAGAGAGAAAGAGCAGGTCAGTGAGCAGGGCTAAGACAGCCATGGCATAACGCACACAGCACAATCGTCCCATCCACTTGCTGCAAGACATGCTGAGTCTCAGGCTACGGGATGCCTGTCCGCCCAGCAACTTGACGATGCTTCCACAATTGAGCACAGAAGATGATGGAAGAAGCATGGGACGGGTGCCACCCTTACGGACACCCCCTTTGGAACATGCCTACCAGGGGAAAATGACGTCTGATGCTCAAGAGTAAGCAATACGGTGCTGGGAGCTCCGACAGCCAGCACTTCTCAACACCTCGCTGCCCACCCGTCCATCCTACGCTGGCTCAGCTTACCTACAGGATGCTGCGCACGATGCTACTCAAACAAAGGCACTAAACGCACAAGAACAACAAGAAAACCAACCACTCCGAACTCCTACTCGCCCACAAAGGAACACAGAACGCACCGCTCCTCCCCTCATGCCAGCCGCTTATGACATCACCAACGGCCACCAGCCTGCTCCACCATGACTCCCCACAAGGGGGGGAGGCATGACCACGTGGTCAAATGTGATTCCAACACGGCACCACAACATTGCAGAACTCACTGTGGGGTTGGAATTACGTCCTGGTGTGGCAGCGCAATGGGAGGTGTTTGGGCACAGCTGAAGAGCTGGCTGACTCCTGACGTTTCCAAAGGAGGGTGCCAGATTCACTCTCAGCATTCTTTTGCAGGGCTCTTTGGGATGCTTCAAACCCATTTCACTGACTAGGTCACTTCTAGAATGTTCAGCTGACAAATGCTCGTTTTGTCTGGGTAACGCCTCTATGCATCATGAATGAAAAATAAAATTAAATGGGCACGCCACCCTGTGAAACTTACCTCTCTGCTCTTGTTGTCAGCCAGACACCTAAGATGAGCATTATGTGTCGCTGCTCCTGAATGGAGATGCACCCAAGTCTGTGTTCCACTCTGCTCCACCTAAGTGTCTAAAAGAAACACAGGCAGAGATGATTAGAAGATCCTTTGCGCAGACGAAAGCGCAGGCTGCACGCCTATTCTCTTTAGCAAGAAATACTACTTGAGAATCCACAGACAGTTTTATGAGAGGTAGTATGAAAGATGAACAGAAAGGAAATAGATTCATTAAAATAACCGAGTTAATCCTCTCCCCATCAAAAAGGAAGCCTTCTGGGCACTGTTAGCAGCACCTCCTACAACACCTTGCACCACAAATTGTGGCACATGCATTTTTTTCCCACAGGCCCCTCGCTTCTGTCGTTAGTGTCAGATTCACTCAGGTTCAAATACGTGGATCAGAACAGCCATTCAGTTCTGCTGAGGCAGGATCCCACCACTGGGATGTCCCCCAGTCCCATTCCCTGCTTCTCCTGGCACGGGTGGGGAAAGGAACAGCAAGTGATATCACCTACCCAGACTTCTGCTGGGCCTTCCATTTGGTCGCCCATCCCAGGGAGAAGCAGGGGAGCTCCCGTGGCACAAAGCTCGCAGCTGGAGAAATCAAGGCTGCCTCTAAGATGGTGCTTTCAAACAGCACGAGTAACTGGATGTAGGACTTGAAACACAAGGGTAACATGAAAAAGCCACCAGTCCCCACGGATGGGGCTGTTCGCAGAGACAACAGCTGCGTGCTTTCCAGCAGTGTGATGCTCACCCAACAAAGCGCTCAGCCAGCAGATGCCTCCAGCGTCTGAGCACCCATTTGGAGATGGTTTTCTTAACATCCAGGCTGAATCTCCCCTCATACAACCTGAGGCCATTCCTTCCACTCCTGTCACTAGTTACATGGGAGAAGAGCAGGACAACCCCCACCCCCACATAACCTCTCTTCAGGTAATTGTAGAGAATGAGAAGGTCCTCCCTGAGCCTCCTCTCTTCCAGACTAAATCATCCCAGTTCCATAAGAAGCTCCCCATAAGATTGTGCTCTAGACACCTCACAGCTTCACTGGTCTCCTCTGGACACATCTCAGCATTTCAGTGTCCTTCTTGCAGTGAGGGGCCCAGAACAGAACACAGAACTCCAGGTGAGGACTCACCAGTGCCGACTACAGGGGGATGATGGATTCCCTGCTCCTGCTGGCTCCAGCCTTCTGCATTCCAACTCCAATCTCAACCATTCCTGCTGTAGTAGGACTTGAATCCTCATTTGGGGCTGCAGCTCAACAGGTCAGCACATCAGAAATAACACAACGTGCAACTGGAAGACGTGTCTCAAAGCCCAGAAAATCCAACTCTCTGACCTCGGCACAACTCACCAACCAAGAGCCAGGCCTTGACAACTTGGCTGATCTGAGCACGCGGGAGGGGGCCAGACAGTGGACCACAAGTGTCCATTTCCACTGCAGCTCCCTGTAGAGAACAGCACCAATCAGCAGGCGTGAATGAATTCATTGACAAGCTGCACAATGAGTCTGTTCTTTATAAAAAAAAAACCCACATCAATTCCTATTCAAAAAAGGGAGGAATTAATAAAGACCAAGAAAGTTCCTGTCCCTATGCCTCATTCTCTCACCCCAACTTTCCTTGCCTCATCCCCAACTCCTGGATGATGTCCACAAGCTTAATGGCAGGTCTCAATCCCATAAGATTCCTTTCACAATACTCCATCAGAAAGGATGTTACACTTGTTCTATACACTCAAGCAGACTGAGCATCAGTTTCTCAGTCACTTAAAACACACAGAAGCATCCAAACCCAGAGCACACACATCCCTTCCTGTGGTACTGGATCCCACAGCTCACCTTCACACCTCTGTCGATTCCTGGTGTTTTACACCCATGCAGCCTCGCTACGGTTCCATGGGTGTCACCCAAGACCTGCAGGACCTCTTTCTCCGCAAACCCCACCTGCAGGCACTGGCTCATGACGTTCACCACCTGCCCTCCTGCGCAAGAACAAGCATTAAGAACGAGAGCAAAGTGCATCGGATTCAACCTGGCCTGCTCCGACCCTCAGTCCTGCCAGGGATGCAGACTCATCCTCAGAGCCACGCTGGACATCAACACATGCATCATTCTTCAAACACCCCATCCCAGCAGCAAGGGATCAAAGCACTGGGACAGCAGAAACAAAAATGCTGTGAGAGTTTCCTGTTGGCACTGACCATGAACAAAACTACAGCTGAGCAACAGGACAGGAGACAAACAGCAGAAAACAACCAACCTGCAGAACTAACTCGTTTGGGGTTGGCCCAGATGTTTGCATGCTCCCTTTCCACGGCCCAGGCCAAGCTTGATGAGCTGCTCCTCATTTGCACAGGGGGAGAACGCTGCAGATGGGATGTGGGGGCTATGCACACCATGCCTTTCTCCTGCTTTTCCTCTCTCCATCTTCCATTAGCAAACAGCATCTCCAAGCCTTCCTTCCTGAAAAAATCACTGGTAAAAAAAGAACTGGCAAGCTTGCTTTTAAAATTGCCTTGTTTATACAGCTTGATGCTTTAAAGCAGAAGCTCACCTAGCAATGACCTACGTCAGACAAGCTCAACCTGCAGGGAAAAGTTATTTCTCTCTGTCTACAGGCTTTGCACACATTCACAGGTGCAACAGTCTGCCCAGATCTCAGCACAACTTTACTAATGGCAGAAATCCAGTTTATGCCCGCCACGTTTTTCTCTCTTCTGAAACACTGTACTGCTGCAAGAAGCAATGATGCCAGTAAAGAATCACATAATTGGAGCTGGAAGGGATCGCTAGAGACCATTCTCCTGCTGGCCACGCTCCTTTAAATGCACCCCAGGATCCCACTGGCCTTCTTGGAAAATATTTCCACATTAGGCATACATTTCAAGGAGGCTCCAGACAAGTAAAGACAGGGGAAAGCACTGGCAAGCCAAAGCAGGGCAAATTTTCCCACACTGCGTTAGCTACAGGGACAATAAATCATGCCCCCAAACTGCTTGCACTAGAACACCCAGCCTGAGATCATAGAAGCTGCCGAGATACGAGTTTATCACAACCCAGAAGTCCTTTAGATCGTGCACTCCCTGGTGCAGTGACACTGGAGGATCAGAATCCTTGGAGAAAAGAACCGGGCCTGCTCAGCTCCTTCCCACCCTCCAAGGAAAAGCAAACCAACCGCACCGCTGCCAGCACAACCCCGCAGCACACAGCAGGGAACACAAACAGCTACCCAGTGCTCCCCTTCACTCCCAGCCTAACTACGAGTCCACCGGAGGATTCAGAGGGAAATCAATATAGAACACTTGAGTGCACACAGGACTGAATAAAGCCAGGATGGAATTGCACACGTGTGTGTGTGTGCACAGGGCTGCACAGAGCACATCTCCCTATTGTCCACCCTATAGACATATCCCCCCGTATCAGAGAATCATAGAATGGCCTGGGTTGCAAAGGACCGCAGCAATCATCTAGTTTCAACACCCCTGCTGGGTGCTGGGATGCCAACCACCATACCGGGCTGCCCAGAGCCACATCCAGCCTGGCCTTGAATGCCTCCAGTGATGGGGCATCCACAGCTTCCATTCCCCCTTGTCCTATCACTATCCACCCTCATAAACAGCCCTTCTCCCTCCTGTTTGTGCGCTCCCTTCAAGTACTGAAAGGCCACAATGAGGTCTCCCCGCAGCCTTCTCTTCTCTAGGCTAAACAAGCCCAGATCCCTCAACCTCTCCTCATAGGAGAGCTGCTCCAGCCCTCTGATCAGCACAGTGGCTCTCCTCTGGACCAACCCCAACAGCTCCACATCCTTCCCAGGCCTGGACACAGTACTGCAAAGAGGACCTCACAAGAGCTGAGTAGGAGGGGACAATCACCTCCCTCTCCCTGCTGGCCACCCCTTTTTCAGTGCAGCCCAGAACACACGTGGATGTATCTTTTTTCATACTTATATTCCCATCTATGTACATATATAGACCACACCTACACCCCCACCATCTGCTAGAACTCCATATTCCTCCCCATAGCACCCAACAGCCCCCAGGAGCCCCATATCACCCTAAGGCCCCCACAACCCTCTCTCTCTCTATACACCACCCCTTCAAGTCCCATACCTGCCCATATCCTCCAATAGCTCCCCACAACCCCTACACACCCTCATAGCCCCCTAGAGCCCCTAGTCCTCCTATGGCCCACCACAGCCCCATATTCCCCCTAGAGTCCCCCTCAACTCTCTGTAGGCCTTTACAGCCCCTGCACAGCTCCCTACAGTCTTATATGACTACCTAGAGTCCCCCCACAGCCCCCTACTTTCCTATATCCCCCAGTGGCCCCCCCACATCCCTCTATGGCCCCTGAAGAAAAAACAAAACTAGAGCGGTGCACTTAGAAAGAGACCATTGAAAACAAATGCAAAATGCACACCTGCACAGGCTCACAGGGAAAACTCCAAGAGAAGCAATCTACACAGAGAGATGCTTTCCCTAGCTGCCCCCCCCAGCTCCATATCCCCCCTTTCCCCCCTCCCAGTCCCAAATCCCCCTCTGCCCTCCCCCCCAGCCCCATATCCCCCCTCTGCCCCTCCCTCCCAGTCCCATATTCCTTTCTGCCCCCCCCCCCCCCCCAGTCCCATATCCCCCTCTGGCCCTCCCCACACAGCCCCATATCCCCCTCTGCCCATCCCCCCCAGTCCCATACCGCGTTCTCCCCCCCCCCCAGCCCTCTCCCCGCACCAGTGCCGTTCTCCCCGCACTCCGGCGCAGCTGTCCTCAGCACTCGCTGCCGTGGTGCCGGTTTCCGTCCCGATGCAGCTCGCACAGCCCCGGCTGCCGCGCCGGTCCCGTTCGGCCTCGGACCGGGCTGCGGGGGCCGCGCTCTGTGTGGAGCCGCCCCTCCAACGGCCGGGACGCAACGCTGGTTCCCGCGCACTGCGGCTCAGCCAATCGGAGCCGGCGGAGCTGCCGCTGCCCAATGGGAGGCCGGGGGAGGGGCGGACACCGGTCAGGAGCTGGGAGCCAGGAATGGCCGCGGGGGGAGGACAGAGGTGTGAGGGAGCAGCATCCAAACAGCAGGAAAAACAGCACTGAACAGCAGCACAAACCACAGACAGGAAGCTCGGGCTGATCGAGAGCAGCACCGGGATGCGAGAGATCGTTTGCTCCCATCCACAATGGCAGCACAGCTCCTGCTGCAGGAGTGCCTTAGGAATCCAACTCCATCCCCACAGAGCAGAGATCAAGCAGGTATGATCGTGGCGTTCCTGAGACCCCATGAGCATCAGCCCCTCCCCCTTGCGTAGTGAGTGGTGGGGGTGGGGGTGGGATGAAGGCTCATCGTCTTCCTCGCCTTCAACTTTCCACCCTGCGGGAGGGGCACCCCCCAACCTGCTTCCAGCTTGCCCTGAGGACATCTAATCACCACGCTGTGCTGGGGCTGTTCCACCCTGATCTTCATGGCCTTCATCCCCTTCTTTCCTCACACTTAGTGTCTGCAGCTCCCCCTCTCTCTGCCCCCCCCTTGCAGCAACACAACATTAGTTTTTTGAACTAGGCTTTACAGCACCTTTCTGGGCATGTGATACTTACTGCATAAGTGATTGCATCTGTCATGAGCAGCCTGTTTTCTATCTTGTCGTGGATAGTTACCTGCTCTGTTAGGCAATGATGCACTTGATAAGTACAAAGGTGTTAATGTCTTAATATTCTGTTTCTACTCAGAATACTGACCAAAGGAATAAGTTTGATGTCAGCAGTGGAGAAGCTGTGGAAAAAGATGGCAAAGTCTTGGAGATGGTGTCTCAGTAAGTATGCTGGGAGGGGGGGGGGGAAATAAAGGATGCTTCTTTCTTG
Organism: Excalfactoria chinensis; assembly: GCF_039878825.1. Taxonomy (NCBI): domain Eukaryota; kingdom Metazoa; phylum Chordata; class Aves; order Galliformes; family Phasianidae; genus Excalfactoria; species Excalfactoria chinensis. The sequence continues at coordinate 425,273 of NW_027315570.1, read as the reverse complement.
CAATTTGCCACCCTCACATCTGGTCATGTTACACAGGATGTTAGTTACACAGGATCACGGAATACCGGCATCTTCACCATCTTGCAGTTCTTAAAACAGAAGTTTCTTTGGCACTTTTTGCTCTGAGATAGAAATTCAGAGAAGAGTAACATTTACTTATTTGTTTGTTTGTGTGCTTACTTACTAAATGCATGTAATAAATTAGTTGTGTTTCGATTTAAAGCAGTGTTTTTAAATGCTTCAATCCCCATGATGAATGCAAAGAATTAGCTAGTCCCTTGCAAACTAAAACAAGCTTTCTCCAATAGTTTGAATACTGATGTATCATCCTTTCCGTGAGTGAAAAGTATTGAGTGTTTAAGCAACAGGAATAAATGTTTGTTCTTAAAGCGTAGTTAAGCATTTGAGTGTGAGGAGAAAAAAAACAAAACACATTCCACCATGTGGGTGGTTTAATGTATATTTTAATTAATAAGTGTTTCCTGTATTCAGTGGAGAAATGGCAGATGTGGTGTGACAGGAGAAATGTCCTTTGCAGGAGAGTTAATAACAAAAACACCTTGTCTTTTTATTTAGTCCTTTTAAAGAAGGTGAAGGATGACTATACAAGGTTTGATCAGACATAAAAACACTTCAGCATTTAGTTCTGTTATTATCTTCCTTGCTGTATAATGTGGCTCTCGGTGTAAAGGCATAGAAGAAGGTGGTAGTTGTAGGTACATCTTGTATTTGTACGCCAGTAAGATTAGTAAGTTATTGTTATATTTTTCTAAAGTTCCCGATACCTTTCATAGCCTTTGTTAAATTAGGTTGTTCTAGAGCAGCTACGAATTTGAGAAGTGCCTTTGTGAGTCAGAAGAAGATCTGTAGCGTAGTATCCCATTTCCAGTGGGGAAAGAAAAGAACGGTGCAAGCATACATTTTTACTTCTCAAGCACTTCTACTGTCTCCATGGACTTAGCAGTGCATAGCACTGCTTTATGGAAATGTATGTGATTTAGTGCTTAAAAGGGAAAACATATTTGCCTTAAGAGCCTTCCAATGTAAGATCCATAAGTACACAAGATGTATTCTGTATTTTTCCAGGTCTAATGACATGGCTGGTTCACAAGAAGGCAGCAAAGAGAGTGTGGTGAAACCAGCACCTTTCAAAAGAGGCCGAGTGCAGAAAACCAGACCAAACCTAGAAAGAACTGTTGCATGGAGAAAAGACCACGGACATGAAAAAGATCCTGAAGAGGAGAAGCAGAAGGATGTGCGTTACACCATGTGAATGAAAGCAGTGATTCGTGCCACAAAGATGTAAGCTTCTCAAGCAGCTGCATAGATGTATTTTTGCTGGGCAGTGGTAAGAAAGATTTACCACTTAATCTGCAAGCATAGTATTTGTGTGTCTTATTCCTTCCAGTTAAACTGAACTGTCATAGAGTTTTCTGGTGCTTGTAATTAGATTCCGCTTTCTGTGGACACAGAGATTATATTTCACTGATGTTTTTGTTGGTGGTGGTGATACCAGATTTGAAAAGAGAAGTGCTGAACAGAAAGGATAATGTTGAAAAAAAAACCATTTCAGATGGAATGTATGCAGAAAAATAACAAATTTTTATCTTTAAAGTATTTGGGGATTTTAGCTGATGAACAAAAAAAAAAAAAGAACTTAATTTTTGAGGTGTTTTAATACAAGAATGATTAAAGTAAATATGTTTTCTTCCTTTCATTCCAAAAAAGAGATTGGCCAAAAATGTTTTTCTTACTAGAGTGGAACTTGTCTTCTTTTTAGGGAGTGGCTGATGCTCCCAAGAAAAGCCCACAGCAGCTAAAAGCTGTTGAAGATGAGAAAGGACCTTCAGATGTCTTGAAAGACGCTTCAGGTTTCAGTACAGGGTAAGATTATTTTTTAAGCGGAGAGATGGAGTGGAGGATGCGCTCCAGGTTGGACGTGTCTGTGACAAGTTCTCCTTTTGGTAAAGAAAAAGGTTAATGAATAAGAATTTAAGAAATGCTGTAGATCTGTTTTGTAGTTTTAGAAATTATGAGCTAGATGAAGGATTTGGTTAAATGTTTACGTTCCTCTCAAGGTTTGACTATAAGTTGCAGTTGTTTTGAAACTGCTTCATTTTTCTTACATTTGCTGACCTGTCTTGAAGGTACAGGTTCTTGATGTTTGATGTGATCTCAGTTGATCTTTTTCATGACGTCCCTTCCTTTGCTCTCGTTCTAGCTACTGCTGAAAATTAAATACAAGCATGTGAAATGTGATTGGAAGGATTCATCTTGTCCCATGCCATCAACTGCCTGTTTGTTTTTTTAGGGAGTCTGGTCCTGAGATCCAAGAAGACAAAACTGTTACTTCATCAGTTCGGTTACTGAGGAGTCGATTCCATAGACCAAAGCCAAATTTCAGAACAACAAGTAGGAAGGAAGAGATGGATATAAATGAAGGTGTATCGCAGGAGGATGCCAACAAGAAGGAAAGTTTGATGCAGAGTAGTCATGAGTCTTGCGTCCCTCCAGATGCAGATGTAAGGCTTTTTCTTTTTTTTCTTTGTCAGTTGGATTCCAGCTTCTGAGTTTGTGAAACTGGTAGAAACACTTGATGATGTAAAGAAAAGATAGATTAATCTTTTTAGAAACAATATAATTTTGTGATTTTCTGTGTGGGAACTCTTGTACTTCCAGTTATTTCTGACCTGAGGTGAACTTCATGAAATGACGGTGAAGAAATAAAAGTACTGAAAACATCTACTGAAACCTACATTTCAAGGTGTTTAGTTAAAGAAAGACATACGAATTTTTCTTGGGAAGCCTGTGAAATGATTAGGGAGCAACTAAAAGGAGATGGTCTTTTTGGACAGGAAGTGCTCTGAGCAGTGATTAGTACTGAGCTTTGTGGACATAAAACTATCTCCTTTTTCAGTATGGTACCATGACTTGCTTTTGCTCATATTTGTTTTTCCTATTTTTCAGAAAGCAGAAAACTGTGAAGTCCTGCAATCATTGGAATCCTTAGGAAAGGCAGAGTCAGTTGGCCCACAGGATGTTTCTGAAAGCTCAAGTTTTAAGTCCCCAGACACACTTTCTGGATCAGAGTGTGGCAACATGGAGGCCTGTCCACCTGTAGATAACCTGAATGGGACCTCGAGTACTAATGCTGGGTAAAGGTCTAGCTGCATTTATACCTCGACTAACAAGGAAGGCATTTTAAGAGGAAACTGTTCTGCTGATGGATTTCTAATTGACTAAGAATGTCTAATAAAAATTCTGAATGTTACTACTTGTAGATTTAACGCTAGTTGTATGAAAGCCCCAGTTAGTGCTATGCTAAGCATCACATGAATGAATGTTTACTTTCGATTGAGAGAACAGTTTGTGCTGTAAGGGATCTTAAAGACTATCTCATTTCAGCTGTCCTGCCATAGACAGGGATACCTCCCACTAGATCAGGATGCTCAGATCTGCTAACCAAACTAGCCTTGAACACCTGCCTCTAGGTATGGCACCCACAGCTCTGGGCAACCACCGCTCTTCCAGGCTCCTGTGAAGTCTTTCTCCGTATTTGTTATATGCCCACTTTAACTATTGAAATGACTCAATGAGGTTTCCCCCCCAGCCTTCTCTTTTGCAGGCCGAAGGAACTCAGTTCTCTGTCTTTCTGCACAGGGGAGAATTTGTGGCTCTGATCATTCTTGTGGTACTTCTCTGCACTTTCAGTAATAGATCTACATATTTCTTGTGCTGAGGACCCCACAGCTGGATGCAGTACTCTACATGGGGTCTCCTGAGAGCTGAGTAGGTGGGGAGAAACACCTTCCCCACCCTGTTGGCTTCTTCTGGATGCAGACCAGAGTATGACTGCCTCTGGGCTGCAAGTGCATGTTGCCAGCTCGTATCCAGCTTTTCATCTCTTAAGTACTTATCCACTGTGCTGCTCTCATTCAGGTCACCCTCCCAGTCTTTACAGGTGTTGGGCATTACCCCAACCTTTATGCAGGATGCCGTGCTGCACTTTGTTGAGCTTCACGAGATGCACATGGGCTGACTTCTTGTGGGTTGTCTGAATGGCATCCCTTCCTTCTCTCATTTCTACTTCACCACTCAGTTTGATATCATCCATAGACTTGCGGAGGATACACGCAACACCACTGTCTCATTACTGAAGCTTTTAAATGGTATTACTCTCAGTATGGACTCCTGAGAGATGCTGTTTGCTACTGCTTTGCATTTGGACATTGAGCTGTTAACTGCAATTCTTTAGATACATCTATTCAGCCACTTCCAAATCCATCTAGTAATTTGCTCATTACATCCGTATCTCTCCAATTTAGAAGCAAGAGTGCTGTGGGGGATCCCTCCCCACACTGTGTTCCTTGATTTATTTTGCCCAATGAAAAGGTAGGGGCTATAGCATACTTCACTGACACGAATAGGTGCACCAAAACAAGTTATTAAATGTATTCTGAACAAGATTTTGCACATATATTTATAATCATATGTATTCTAAGCAAACAGTGCGCTAGCCTCAAACTGATAAGTGTTCTGCTGGGGGGGGTGTAAATTTGGGTAGGAAAGGTTATATGACCTGATGTGTTCATTGCAGGGTGGGGACTGAGGTGGGGTGGTGTCTTGTAAGTGGGGGTTCTTAGGTTGGCTAGGGGGAGCTCTGAACGCCGTCCTCTAGCATCCTGACTTCCATGATAAGTGGGGAAGGGGGTGGAGGAGGGAAATGAACTGTTACAAACAGTATGGGAGGAGCAATTGTTGAAAACTAAGATGAAGTTGTACCTCGGCATTTTCCATGTTGTCTGTTTGCAGATATCCTTTCTCATTCATCAGAGGGGATGCAGTTTCCTTCTTACACATGTTCTTCGTGCACCCATTAGAATCCCTTGCCTGCATCAGCTTAACTTTCCTGATCCCATTCCTATGCTACTGTTGGTATCCAAGTATCCCCAGGGTGTGTGTCTCTACTTCCACTGGCTGTGCATTCCCCCTTACGTTTCGGTTGGACTGGGAGGTCCTGGCTCAGCCATGCTCATCTCCTGCCTTCTTTGCCCTCTGTCTTGAACATGGGAATCAAGAGCTCTTGTACTCCAAGAAAGATGTCTCTAAATATTGCTGGCTCTCTTCTGCTTCTTTATCTATGACAGCTGTTTGCAGGAGAATCCCATTGACTAGTCCCTTAAAAACTAAGAATTTCACTTCCTTAAAATGTAGGGTCCTTACTGTACTGCTCAGCTAAAATCATGAATTCCACCAGCACTTAATCACTGCATTTTCTCTGTTTGGACTTTCCTACCACATGAACTAAGAAGTTATCCTCAGTATGCTGCAAGAGTCTCCTTGACTGCTTGCAGCTTGCTTTGACACTTTTCCAGTCGATGTTAGGGTGGTTAAAATCACCTGGCAATATCGGGGGTTGGAAGAACTCTACATCAACGCCCTCCACCCAGTAGGAAACACCAACTACGTAGTTTTCTTGGTTGGTTTGGTCTCTAATTGTCACCCATACTCCACAGTGGCTGCTGGCTCCTGGCTTTTACCCATGCTACATTGGTAGGGAGACACCTTCTATTGCAGGATCACTTTTCCATCTTGTTATTTGTGAGCATTTAGGAGTCATTAAGAATTATTTCTGTTGTGGAAGTAGTTAGTAGATGAATGCCTATACACATTTGCTGAAGAAAAAAAAGATTTGTGTGCGTAATTTAACACGCAGCAGAACTTTGCATTTGTGTAATGTCTTTCAAAAAGTAAGCTGTGTTTTATAAAAGTGAACCTGTGCTTTTTGATGACGTGCTTTTGTATTGAATTGGATATTGTTTGTTTCTGGTTGTCTTAGCATTGATAGAAAAATCCCAGCTCGAGGTGAAAGTAAACAAAGACCTCTTCAACCTGTCCAATTAGTGAGGGGCGGATTCCAGAAGTACAAGCCCAACTTGGGAAGAGGTGTTAGAAGGAAAGAATTACAAATACCAGAAAATAATGAGGATAAGAAAGCTGAAGCGGATGACTTGGAGGTGCAACAAACTGAGTCTGCTCGTCAAGTGTCAGCTTTTGTAAGTATACTAGGAATGGCTACTTTGCCTTTGAAAATGTGATTCCAAGTTACATGTTCTATCTTGGGCAGTTATATTGGAATATTTAACATTCATTCCCTGAAGCAGAGACACCATCTGCTATGAAAGAAATCCCACAAACTCTGAACTGTTGAGATATTGCAGGTACGAAATTAGTGGAGTCTACAACTTACAGTCTTAATGTCTTCTCAGAAATGAGGATCTAGTTTTGATTGGGTTGCATGACAGATGAAGGATTATGTACATTTGAAGTAAGCAGAATGCAAGTTTGTTTTCTATTGCAATACATAAAGATGGGCATTTAGTTCATTTTTTCTTTCCTGCTTGGTTGATTGAAGGCTGTGTTGAAGAATCCAGGAAGTATCAAGAGAAGACATAGGGTAGTCTGTTTTTCTGCAAGAGTTAAAGTCTTTGTGTGTTTATAAATGAAGTTCTGTTTTATAACCTTGCTTGATTCTCCTTTTTTCTTGCTGTTGAAATGGATAATACCTCTGTTTTATTGCAAATCAAAGGTAAAAATGAAGCTGCATCGCATGAAGGAAATGTACTGAGCAATGAGGAACATGCACAGGAAGAGGTACCTCAGGTGCCCTGTATTTCTGAAAACCTATTGTGTGAACAAAGCAGGTAAGGTCAGAGTTTAGCAAAATCATGTATGAAAAGTTTTCCTCTGGTACATAAAGATAAGTCTTTGAAGGTGTAAATTCCTTGTATTTGTATTTCTCTGATTCTTTGTTTTCAGTGCCCATAGGCAGCTTCATCCCTTGTTTTTGGTGCACACTTTTTAGCTAAGGTGAACTACTTTTGGTTTATTTTTGGCTCCTAGTTTTTCATTTGTTTAAAATACACTGTTTGTCTACAGCACCAGGTTTTTGAGTGGTTGGCTCCAACTGTATTCTATATGGAATGAGGGCTGCTCCAACAGTAATTCTTCCTGTTCTGTTATGTTGGGCCACGCTGTTGCAGACTCATGTCAGTGGTGTGGCAGTAGAGGTTGAACCTTCCCACCACTGCTCCATTCCATGTTGTTGCTGTGCAACAGATGGCAGCAGTGGGACAGTCTGACAGCATGGTGTCTGACGTGGACGCGTGGATGAGGCAACAAAGAGTGGAAGATAATTTCTTCATGTGGAAAAAAACTGCAGCCGTTGACATTCGTTAACACTCACTGAAAGTTTACGGAGGCCACGCAGTGGATGTGAGCACAGTGGGGCAGTGGTGGTGTGTTTCTGCAGCAGTAACAGCAGCACCTCTGTTTGTGCAGTTTGTTATGAGCGTGGCATGCAGGTGGTTCTTCATCACCGCTGAAAATGTGTGACAGATGGTGTTGACTGTGCTGAAAAACAGTGATTTGCAGATTAGAATTTGCCCCACTGAGTAGTGTGATTGTGCTCTTTGTAGCAGTTGTGGTTTCCTGGCAAGTAAATAGGAAGCACTACTTTCAGAGTGACATATGCAGCCTAAGACAGTACCTGTTCACTCAGTGCAGCCCAGGCAGGCTGTAAGGCTGGACAGCTGGGTACTGCATCCTGTTCAGATCCCTCTGGATGGCAGCATGAGCATCTAGCATATCGGTCTGATAGCTGAGGGTCAGCTCTTCTGCATCGTCTTGATCATTTGTGAGATGGTAAGGAGGACTGAAGCCAGTATTGACCCTGAAGCCAGTAGCTCTCAGTTTATAGCCTCGTAACACTCGTAACACTGATCACTACCTTCAGGGCCCACCTGTCCAGCCAGTTTTCAGTCCACCTTATTGTCTGCCCATACAGCCTGTAACTTAGCAGCATCTTTATGAAGGAGTTAGGGGCGATAGTGTTGGAAGCCTTGCTGGAGTCAAAGTAGATGATTTCTGCCGCTCTCTCTCCCTTTGCCTACCAATTATTAATTATTTTGTTATTAATTATTATATTATATTATCAATTATTTATAGCAGAAGATTTATCAGGTTGGTTAAGCTTCTTGTCTTTCCTGGTTCTGGAAGTGGTTTACAGAATTTATCATTGCATCACATTCCTCAGGATTAAGGTGAGGCACAGCAGCCCATAGTTTCCTTGATCCTCCTTATTGCTTTGTTTGAAAGCTTCAGCTTTCTGTTCACTCATCTGAATGTGATTAAAGGAGAGATGAGAATTTTATCTTGTTTAAAAGCAGTAATACCTTGAATACTGGAATTAATGAAGATAGCGTTCCTATGGTTAATTAATCCGGGGGCCCATTGTGGCTGAAACTTTTATCTCTTCCTAACGTCTTAATGTTTTTTCAAAAGTAAGCTAAATGGTCCATTATTGCAGGAAAGCAAATCGTGTAATTTTGTTTTGTTTTGTTTTATTTGCTTTTTAACTCTTTTAACTCTGTTTTGCTAAAGTAAATAAATAAATACACAGAACGACTGAATTCATTTCTAACCGTATGTTTTATGATAAGACAAGCTTGTGGAATGTATTTTGTGGTGCATGGAAAGTTAAAGTTGAAAAATATTGTTTTCTAGGCCCGATATAAAATTAAGTTCTGGAGAAGAGAGCAATCAGTGTGATAGAAAACCTTCACAGCAAGCAAGGGTATCCCTCAGGAACCCAAAGCCAAACCTAACAGGAGCTCACAGAAAAAGGGGTCATTTTGAAGAAGACAGAAACAGAGAGATGAAGACGATGCTGAGCCTAGAAATACAGAAGAGCATTTGTTAGAAAAAACAGGTGTATCGGTGGTAAGTGCTGATCATGTGTTTTGAGCCTCTTTGTACCTCAGTTCTTGGATTTAGCTTCCTAGAACTCATAGCTGACATAAAAATCCAGTATGTAAATATGACAAGTTAAGGTGATGCTTTCATTTTCTGTGCTTCACAATTGGAAATGATGAATCTAAACACACTGTAAAACTTTAGTCAACACTGTATATTTAATATTTCCTGTTTCTGTGCAGAAATCTGTATTACTCTGCCTGTGGCAGGAGGATTGAGCCACGATGATCCTTCAGGTCCCTTCCAAACCAAGCCATTGTATGATTCAGTGATTATCATATTCTAATACCATTGCCATTGAATTAAATGTTTGCTATCCATTTTCTAATATCCAGTACTACCTACAACTCAAATTTTTCTAGTAGTGTGGATCTGTTTATAAGTTGATGTGCATGTGAATAAATATCAGACTTCTTCAATTCCCTCCACACTCCTGAGCTATCTGATATTGATTCCTTTTCTGTCAAAAGTTGTGGCGTGTAAATTAAAGGGCTTTTTGCTGGTGGCCCTTGTTTTTGTGATGGATGACTAAAATCTTTCTGTTACTTCAGTATATTCAAGTTGTGGATGCTCTGTATCTGTAGGCGTTCAAGTCCAGGTTGCATAGGATCCTGGGCAGCCTGATCTAGTGGCTGGCAACCTTGCCCATGGCAGGGCAGTTGTAACTAGATGATCTTCAAGGTCCTTTCCAACCTAAGTTGTACTATGATTCTATGATATAACCTTGGTAAGTACGACATTACTTATGTTTTGTGTGGTGATTTTCTGTGTATTTGAGTAACATTTAAGCTCTGTTCTGTAAACTGGGGTAGTTTGTTCTTTTTAGCTGGCTCCCAGGGCAGGAAAAAAATCCATCCCTCATGTTTTACTCTAGAATGAACAGGTAAGTAACAAGGTTAGAAAACGGAAAATGGTTTATCTTTCCACTTGCTGAAGGGTTACTCTTGATGAGCTGCGTGGAGCTGTGTGTTATTTGGCATCAGTGGGAAACTCAGGCATCATATTTAATACCATCTCATGACACTTTTTAAAAATCTGAAATATGAATGAAAAAAGAGGAACAAAATGAACCGTGCTACCGGATTACAGCTGAACGTGTTCAATGATAGCAGTTGTCTCTTCTGTCCAGCAAAACTCCAGTCACACAGAAGAAGCGGCTTCCTTCACAGAGTCTACAAGGAAACATGATTTTACAGACTCTGAGAAGCCGTCCTGTAAAAGAATCAGGCAGAACAGTAGTTTCCAGTCTCCAGGGATATCATTAGAGAATAAGAGTCAAGTAGAACAAGAAGAGTCTCAGCTTTCTGCACCTCAGCAAAAAAAATCAGATGATCAGACAAGGTAAAACAGCTGATGATGGTTTTTTATGTTCAACTGATTGTTTCTGTTCTTAGACATTAATAACTAGCCATAGTTCTGAAGTGTGTGTGAGAGAGAAAGAGAGCGCATGCAGGATGGTAGCACTAATGACTTCCACCTGAACCATAGCAGAGGCGTGCAGAAATCCCTGCACCCTTTACTCTGTTTGCAGCTTCCTAAAATGAACAGCCAGCACTCTCACCAGCCTACCCCGGAGTCCACTGTGGTCTGAGTAACAGTTCCAGATTTTAAAAGGAGAGCTTTAAAAATACCCATGCTGGGGACAATGGGATTATGAGAGTTATCCAAGCAAACTGTGCGGGAAGTGTCCTCTGTACTTGGTTTCATCTCTCTATCAGTTGACAATGCAAGCTCTTCTAAGGGTGAAATTTGGAATAATTTTTCTTGCTTAGAGCAATTGCGACCATCTCTTTGGGGATGGAAGCGGTAGCTAATTCAAAGGGATTGCGTTCTAAGAAAGGGGAGCCGATAATTAATGATCATCTAACAGTTCTGGTTTCTAGGCATTAGTAAGATGACCTAAAATCTCATAGTTTGGGTTCTGTACTGTGCTTTTAGCAAAGGAGAAACTAGAGAAGTTCCCATGATTTAAAAAGTTTGCAAGCTTCACCTATCTCAAAATGAAAATTAATTTCATTGTTTCTAATAATTCCATATATTGCAGATTTCATACTGCAGCTTCTCAGCTCTCTGAAACTGCTTACTCCATGCTTAAGATCAGTACTTTTGTGCACATGTGAAGATTTGGTTTCCGGATGGAGTAATACCTGAATGCATTTTTGCCAGCGTGTTGCAGGAAGTAACAGGATTGTAGTCTTGATCACAGTGCTCCTTTTCTTCTTTTCTGTTCATTGAGTTGGTTTTTACTTGTGGTGTCTCTTTTAATGTTTTGGACTGTATTAGACTTGATTGTTATTTTTAATATACTCATGTTATGTGCTCTTGCTTTGTGTTCTAGAAGACAACCTAGGAGGTCATCAAAACAGACAGCACTACCAAAACATGGACTGGAGCTGAGAACTGATCCATCTTCTGCTTCTGAATGTGAGGCCAGTTACTGTGAGAAGGGGAATCGAAGACAAGAAGTGAAATCAAGTGTTGCTAGAGGCAAAAGCATGAAAACTGCCCACAGAAAGAAACCTGTGAAGGAGCAGAGAAGTTCAAAAACAAGCAGCCTGGTGACCCTCCGGGCTTCTCAAGGAGATGAGGAGGAAGCAGATGACTTTGAGCCTGATGATGAAGATGAATGTTTTGCTGAAGAGGAAGTAAACAAAGCACCAGTGTTTGTTCCAGTAGGTCTTAGATCTCCTAAACCTATTCCTGTTCAGATAGAGGAGACGATGCAAGAGGTATAATGTAGCTGCGTTCTGTGTCCATGTTTGTTTTGTTTCTTCAAACAGAAGCTTTTGTTCTAATTGCAATTGCTAGTACTTGTTAAGTTTAGTTTGTTAAGAGTAGTGCTGACAGTAGCAAGGATGTTTACTTGACACATGTACTTGGTTTCAGATGAATGTACATCAGCCTGGGATCCAAACAGTGTTATGAACTATCAGTAGGTCTGCAGGGTGCTCACCAGGTAATTAATCTGGGACTGGATTTAGGCACAGTCTGATGTGCTTACTGCATGTTTTGAGGCTTAGGGTGGAGCAAATGGAGCATTTCAGTTCTACATTTGAATGTCAGGGAATGAGAGAGATTACCAGTACAGTTTATGGTTTCTCTGCAGGTTTGTCCTCCTTTGTTCTTGTGATATACTTCCTGTAACATAAAACTTAAGTAATGGGTTAAGTTTAAACACGTGTCTGTTACAAGATACAGCCCTATATCTCTTTAGTTTAGGCTGCAGAGGTTGACACAGCAGTGGAATCCACTCCTTCCCTGTGCTCCAATGTAACCCTTCCACAGGCTGGAGGTATTTCAAGGAAGATCCTGCTCTGTCTGGTGTGGGCAGATCCAAAGCCTGTGGTCCTTACGTTTTGGCAATTATTTTTTCAAAAGCTGTTTTTGGCCTCTCCCATGAACTGCTTTTATAGTTAAGCCTGGAGTAAAGCCCTAGTGTTTAATGTTGAAATCCTTCTTATTTCCATAAATTAATCATACAGTTTCTTGCTCTGAATGACAGTGAGAGAATTTAAAGCAGAAAAAATGATAAAATCAACAAAATCCGTTTGAGTTAAATAACCAGCTCAAAAGGTCTCAGCTGGATAATGTAGATTTTCTGATTCTTCTCATTAGTTACAAGCAGCACTGCCAGTTCTTCCTCCAGTTGCTTCCTTCTTTAACCTGCAGTATTGTTTAGTACTTGATTTGTGGAGGGATTCCGTGAGATGTTCAATGTCTGCTAAGCATGTAGTTTATTAGGAAAAAAATAAAGTATTTGACAGATTTTTCTACCAGGGCTGATGAACTGAAATGCTTTCAAACTAATCTTTACAGCTGGATATATCTCAGTATCCCTGATGTGCCGGTGGCTACTAATGGAGAAGGTCTTTCTCATGTGTCTGTCCAGCCAGTCATACAGGAGGAGGAAAAAGGAAGCACCTTACCAGCTGTAAGAATGCCTCTTTATTTTGACATCTTATTCAGCATTGCCATCTACTTTGGGAACCATCTCTCAGGAACTATTGATAATTGCGTTCTTTCTCCTTGGGGAGCCAGTTGATGAAGGAGACAGATTCCCACTGTGTCCTCACCGTGTCTCCTTCACCTTCCTTTTGTCTCTCTTATTTTATAGCAGATACAAAGCTCTGGCCTCTGACTGGTTTCCAGGCCTGTTTGTGACAGTATAGATATGGAAAACTGTAACATTTTGTCAGCTCCTACTATCTGTTTTAAAGCCAGGGTGACCTCTGGGCTGAGAATTCACCAGGATGCATTACATTAAAATTGCAGACGGATTTTTATGTAAATACCTGATATGTTTTTCTTTTTGCTTAAGGAAGCAACTGAGCATGAAAATCCAGAAGCGGACAAAGGTAGATATGCAATTCTCTTGTTTGTGTCTTCTCCATTAACATGCTACCAATTTGTGGTTACTCTTGGAGAAAATTTCAAAATTCATGTATTTTAGAAAAAAAATGCTTGTGAGGTACTGGACTCTTTCATGTTTTTTTGAACAGGCTTAAACTATCTACATTCTTCTGTTCTCTATCAAGTAGATGGACCAAGCATTGCAAAGTTTTGTTTCTTAGAGTTGGAATGTGCATTTTCTGAGTCCTATTCTGTAGTTATCTGTACTGGGAGAAGAGAAATATTTACAAACCATAGAATCATAGAATGGCTTGGTTGGAAAGAATCTTAAACATTATCTAGTTCCAACCCCCAGCTTACAGCTGACTTGACGTGTTGTGAAGTGATAATAAAGTGGCCAGAGTCTAAGCTTTGTCCTCTGTATGTAAGGTCCCTAACTCAGCTCTGACCAGAAGAAAGTACTCTTTCCATAGGAGATATGTGTCCAACCCTTACAGAACTGTTGCTTTTCAGAATTGCTCTCACTTAGGAATTTAATTACATTCTCAGTCTTTGTAAGGAGCACTTGATATTGCCTGGGCTACGGTTTTGGTTGAGGGAGGTGAAATCTGCTGTCTTGCTTTGGTTTATTTCGGTACGATAATTTTGGAGGATGGAAATGTTTAGTTTTGTATGACCAGTTAGTTAGGAAACAGAAGTTGAAACAGGGATATAGTTCAGTGCTATTACGGGTTATGGATATCTGCATTTAAACACTTTCTCCCTTTCCATTCTTGGTGGCTTGGTTGGTTATGAGATGCAGTGGGATAAAGTAAGATGGAAAAGCTCATGGATTGAGATGTAGACAGAGAGATCGTTTTACAAGACAGAAAGTTTATTTTATTGCTAACTAAAAGTAGAGTTGAGTGGTGAGAAGCAGGGAAGACTAAAACACCTCGTCCCCACCACACTTCCCCATCCTGGCCTTTCCCACCTTCAGCTTGACACCTTCACTCCTAACTCCTCTTTCCCCATGCTGCTCGTGAACAGAAGAAGCAGGAGCTGCAGTCAGCCCATAGTACTTTACCTCCACCACACGTTCCTCCTTGTGGTTTTCCACTGGCCTAGTATGGGATCTTTCCCACGGGATGCAATCCTTCACAACTCTTCAGTGTAAGCCTTCTCCACCATATGTCCTCCAGACTGCGTTTCCTTCAGGGGGTGTCATTCAGGGAGTTCTGAATGTAGTGGATGAGAACTGCCATCTGTCCATGAGTATCTTAATTCAGGAATGGCAACAACGTAAAAATGCATTCTGTGCTGTATGGATGATAACATCAAATGCTTTTGGGATGTGGGTACATGAATTTCTTGTAAGTATACTTGTGATTTTTTACCTCTGAACAACTCTGTAGGAATTAGCGATGGAAGCACTGAAGCTGCCATGACTTTACTTGCAATGGGTGATCCAACGTTGCAGTTAAAAGCAAGCACTGAAGGTATGATCTGATTTATGAGACAAAGTCTTCCTTGTGCATTCTGGGTCCACCTAAGGAGGAACAGAGCAGTAGCTGCAGAGCTTCTCTACATGAGGCTGCATAGCAGGAGGACAAGAGTCTGGGATGGGAAAAGCAAAGCACCTTACCAGGTAGTGCCAACTGCATCACTGTGTGTTTCTGAGAGCTATTTAAGGAAGGGTGTGTTTGAATTGATCAGTGTTGGCTGCACAGATTGGACAAAAGGGAGGATCTAGAGTTAAATGGACATAAGTGATCTTTGCAGACCTTTAAATTGAAACATAGGCCTTCCCTTCTGACTAGCTGTAACCTTAGGTTACCAGGCTTTTAGTCTAGTTTTTGGTAGATTTTCATATAGAATTTATCATTTACTTTGACTTTTTGAATATTAACTTTCTAAATGTTGCTGTTCTGTGTTGTTTGCTGTTCTAACTAGAATGGACACACGTGTTACCTGCGCAAGATGAGATGAACGTGGCCAACAGTCTTGTGAGCCACGCTGAGTCAGAGCAAAACAGAGCTCCTTATCAGTGTGCAGTTTCTTCAGCTACTTCTGCCAAGGTACCTTGCAAGGATGGAAGCAACGTTAATGTGAAGGATCGAAGCACTTGTGCAGGAACAGGTGCTGAAGAATATGTCAAGGAAAATGCAGCAGATGCCAGGTTAAATTACTACTTCAATTAATTTGTAGAGACAAGTGCTCTGACACTGCTTACTTTTGCAAGGTTCTCTCTGGAATTTTGTCTTGAATTGCAAGCAATCTTGCTTTAGTGAAAATTTCTCAGCTTGGTAATTTTCTGTGTCACATGGAACCAGCACCTGTATCTTTTCTTTATAATTTTTGCGATGTTGTTCTGTGATTTGAGAGATGTGAAATTTATTCGTCACTCCAGCAGTTAATTTATGTTTGGGAGGGAAGAATGATAGAACTTTCTTGGTATGAAATTGCTGCTAATCCTTAAGATCATTTTCCCAAAGTACTTTATGGCTAATTGGGCCAAGGCAGATTGCTTAACTGTCATTGCTACTGCGCTCTCCATATAGAACAAATATCAAGGAGCAGTGATCTTCTATCATTGTGTTTGTCAGTTTTACTCAGATATTCGTCATAGTTAAAATAGATGGAACTCTTTTTCAGAAAGAATCTAGAGATCATCATGTTCTGTTGTTTGGAAGACTGTTGACTGCTTGAACAAATTATCAGCTTGTACTCTTCTGTAAAAACATAACTGAAGCTTTTACTTAAGTTCAGCAGTTCCTTTGCTATATTTTTAACCAAAACTTAGTAGCATGTGATCAGTGTTAGATCACTGATCATCTCACATTTTCATGTTTCAGTTATTTTGATAGAGGACATACTAGTTTGCAGTAAACGTACTTGTTCCAGTTACCAAAGCAGCTGACGTTTGCTTTTGTTTTGTTTTCTTTTCTGCCAAATAATGCCTCCTCTGTCAGCTGCAGTCTGTGTTACATCTGTTCATTGTCATCTGTTTTACCTCTCTCATCTTTTTTGTACAGCGTCTTTGCTGAGAATATCTTACTGCTAGATGTCAAGAAATCAAGAGCTATGCTGATGGCATTTCTCCTTCTTACCTTTAGCAACAGTTCTCTGCCTTTGGTGAACAGTATGAGACTGGGAAGAGACAGTCTCCAGAAGTCAGATCCAAACACTGGAGTACTGAAGTCTAATGAAAGTGCAGTTCAGAAGCCTCTTAATATGAATGTAGTTGTGGAACAGCTAGACAGTGTTCAATGTGGTAAGTCTGTTTCTTATCCTGGGATTTTAAAATAGTTTCTTCTAGCGGATTCGTGGCTCTTTATAACATAAAACTGAAGTGATTTTTCCAATTCCCGTTCACAGATTACGTGTCAAAGCTATACCACGAGATACTCATTTATTGTAGTTTTATACGTAAACCAAAGCCTCAATTTAAAATTAAATGAAATGCCAAAATCAATTACTGGTCTGGCAATGACAGAAGTACGGCACAGTGTGCTTTCCTTCTGTTGTTAGTGTCATTGCTTTCCATCAGAACTGGAAGGGGAGATGTACAAAATAGTTTTGTTTTTCATAACGCAGTTATGGAAAGTAGTGATATGTAAGGTGGCAAAGAGCACAAGATACCAAGGCAAGGTGTGTAGATCATAAATACCAGACATAAATTTTAACCTACATATATGCCAGCATTTTTTAATAAAGAATGTATGTATATGACGTATATAGGAGTAAACTTCAGTATGTATATTTATACAGAACTACATACATATGCATTAAATACAAAAACTCGTATTTAAAATGATATACAAGAAAATGCTCAAATTGCGTAACGTAACTTATTAATCTTAAAATACAACTTCATATTTCTTAGAGTCTATGGACTTGAGAGGCAGTACAGAAATGCAGGAGGTGGAACAGGTCAGGGTCGGACCAACTTCAAGGGATGCTTCAGGCCTTCAGAATTTTGGAACTAGGATGGAACTTGTCAAGCAAACGGACAACAAAGGGAGGTAGGAAGAAATCGTCAGCTAAGATTCTTCTAAAGTAAGAGCTGAAGTGTGTGCATGATGGAGATTGTGTGCTTATGGACACTGTGTGTTAATTGCACAGAAGTTTAATTTAGACTTCTGTTTTTAAGGTTTTTATTTCTCAGATGTTACCTGAAGACTTTTGAGTGTCAATGTTAATCTGTGCTTGCTGTTTCAGTACTTACTGATCAACTTGCTACTTCACTGCCTGCCAACGAACCGTGTCTGGAAGGAAACATTCATTGATGGATCAGTTTGCAAACATTAGTGAGCTCCTAAGCTTTCTTGCTTGGTCGTGCCTTTATTAGTAAAGTCTCAAGTTAGTGGTGTTATGGAGATTTTCTACTGAAATATTTCATATAGATCTGTTTGAATGTTGTGTATGTTCTTTAGTTTAAACAGGTAACTGTGTAAGCTTCTCAGTAAAGGCACAATTAGAATCATATTATACAGAGTTTAAGCCCTTACGCAGGGTACCCTTAATTGGTTTCAAACTATCTGATCATACATCTTACAGAACAGAGAAAGAGATGAAAGATGTTTGTGGAAGTTCTGGGCACTTGTCACCAGAATGTGTGGAATCTCACCTTGGGCCAGAGGATGATCTGGATGAAAGTTCTCTGGACAGAGCTGTGCAAAATCCTTGCCCTGCCAAGGACAGTCAGCGTACAGTCAGCTTTGCTCAGGTAAGTCATTTCATTCAATTACAGCCTGGAAGTGCCCGGTTTCTCAAGCTCTGTAGAGGGAAATATTTGGTGCAAATGTGCTCACCTGTTTTACAGACCTGGAATTTCTGATTCTATTTATTCATTTATTTTTGCACAGGTATAGTCACATTTAACCATGACAACAAGCCTCAGTTTTTAGGATGTCAGCAATAAGTGATGCTTGTTAGCAAGATGTTGAGAATTTCTCAGTTGTGTTGGAAGAAGTACGTGTGACTCCAGTGTCATTCAGTCCAGCCTCTTCCTGTTATATCTCTTTAAACTGAAGTCACATACTGCAGGGACAATGCATTTCCATTGTCACCTTCATTCGCTTTGCTTAAACCAACTTGGTTTTGTTTCAATAAACTTTATCCTTTGCTGTACTCCTTCCCATTTCTATGCATAACTGCCTTTTACATATACCTATTGGACCATGGATATATTTTGCATCTTTAGTTTTGCAGTGGTTGATACTGTTCTAGCATAAAGAATTACCTTATTTTTTCCTGAGGGGGGTTCATTCACTCTTCCCTTGAGACCTCCAGCATTGCTTGATACCAGCATACTTGCAGTTGCTGTGGAATGGCTGAATTGCAGTGACTTGTTTTCTCAGTGCAACCTGTAGATGTGTCATTTTAGAACAGGGTGCAGAAAAGACTGTGCTCGTACTGGAGTGGCAGAAACAGTAGGAGGAGGCAGCTTGCAATGGAGGATTCCTTCTCTTAGCAAAGAACTTCTACTATAGAAGGATGGGTGTGTTGCAGAGCTGGGTGCTTCTCTTTGGCACTTGGTTGTTTTGTAATGGTTGGTGGAACTTACATTCCTAGAGCAATTTGTTATGTGAGTCATCAGTGACAGAGTTGTGCGCTGGGAAATATCAATTTATTTCAAGACATCATCCATGCAGACAGTGAGCTGCATATGAATTACATATTACTCTGGTTGGTCTGGTATCCTTCAGCCTGGAATGCCTTGAAGGAAAAGCTGAGAAAACACAATTTTAGGTTTTATGTCTCTTTGGAGTCTGACATGCTTTCTTTCTTCTTTTGTGGAGTTCTTTGTCAAGCTTACCGTGTTGTTTTATTTCAGATATTTCTAGAATGAAACAAATGCTAAGGATTGTCAGCAGCAACATATAAGCAGCAGAGAAGAGACTTCAGGTATAATTCATACTATATATTTTAAGAGAGCAAAAAAGTTGTGTATCTTACAGTGATGCAAAGATTAATAATAACAAAAAAAGAAAATGTGTTGTTATGATTAAATAATCTACTTAATGAACAAACAGAAGGACCGATACCTTAGTGTCATTCCCCACTCCTGCTTCTTATTTAAGTTTCATTATTGCAAACTAGACTTGGAAACCTTTCAGATGACTCCTTGAGCTTAGATATTAATAGAAGGGAAGTTCTTGCTCTTTTCTCTCAGCAGTGAACGCCTGCTTATTACCTCTGCCGTGTTCAGCATTTGTTAGAGCTCTTTGTGACACTGACTCACATACCCCTCAAAAACTGAAGGTGGTAGAGGGAGAAAGCCCGTGTATTTTTCCAGCAGCTTAGTGAGCTGTAGTGGCTCCTGAAATGTTGAAGTGAATGCCAGCAGCAGTGAATGTGAGTGGCTGGGCTGGACTGTGCAAGTGTAGAGCAAGAGGAAGAGGAGAATGGGAGGTGATAATTGAAGAAAACACACTTTTCAGCTGCTAATCATTTAAAAGTAATGCAGGGCGCCAAGGTGAGAACTGCTTGTTGGTAAAACAAACTAAAACAGAGCTTGGAGGTTTGGAACTAAGACTTGGGTAAAATATGGGAAAATCAGTGTTAGAAGCCCAAAATACTTTCTTCCTGCCAAATCCACAGGCATGTGCAAAAAGCAGGGTTAATATTTATTGTCACATGTCCATCAGCATGCTCTGATTTTGTGTCTCGTAGAGCATTTTAAGTAATCTTCAATGAGATTAAAAAAAAGTCAAGATGAGTTAAAGTTGGCGTAACAGATCTGCATCATTAAAAATTAGAGCTGTCTGAAGGAATAGAGCAATGCTGTTGCTTTCCATTTTCTAAAAACCTTTAGACACGTGATCTCCTAAAATGCTTTCTAATGGCAGTTGTCTGATAATGCCCATCTTTTTGACTGAATTAATTTTAGTTCTCATTTATGACATATAGGATGGTGCATCTTAGGTTTTCTGCAGATCAACAGGGAAGGGAAAAAACCACTATAGTTTATTTTAACAAACAACAGAACAGCACCACCACAAAGAAAACGCACAGAAATAAAGCAACAGCAGAATTCTGTCACTTAAAGAAGTAACTCTTAATACCTCACAGTAATATATAGAGACAGAGGGCCATCTGGCAACCACGGCTACACAGATTCGATTAAACAGCACGTCTTACACCTGACTGAAAAGCTTCATCCCTACCAGGCATTCTTAATATTGTTTCTCCTGAGGGATAATAAGGATTCTAGTGCAGTGGAAGAGCTCCAGAGTGATATGTATCTTGTCTCAGAAGAAAGCAAGGATGTTGTGTGAAGGATATTCCCAGTGCCTACTTTCATGAAGATCTGCATGCTCATTGCTCGATGTGGGGAACTTGAATAACAGATTTCTGTTACGTTTTTATTTCCCTGGAAAATGATGGTAGTGAATGATGATCGTAGATGTCCGGAGGAAGAAGAACAGACATTCCTTTTAACACTGGTGGAAATCCTTGCTGACTCAGGAGGGTTCGATACATCTGCTTTGCAGGAACAGACTTCAGAACCATTACTACCAGCACCGATACTTATCAGCCCAGTGACATCTGGTGGAACCAGCCTGACTGAAGTGGAGAGGTAAATACTTTATTTTTGACTTTAAATGTACATTAGAGTAGGAGTATTCCTCAATGCAAGGTAACTGAATTATTTCAACATTACGGTTGGAATGAAATCTATTCAGCTTGGGAAGAAGGGGGGAAAATCAAAGGAAAATATTCTGAAGTACAGTAAGTGCTGCAATTCTTTAAAAAGTCCTGCTATCTCTATGTAAGTTCTCAGGTAAAAATAGCAGGTGTGATGCTCCAGCAGTGCAGAGGGCTTTGTCCTTGTACAAGAACATCTGGTAGGTAAATTTAAACTTGTAAATGCAAATTGCAACTAACCTAAATGCATGGTACAGCACAGTTTAATGCTTGTCGTTATCCCGAGTGGTCCTGTCTGCAACTAACTTAAAAGTAAAAAGAAATGTTTCCTGTAACTCCCTAATGCCCATTTCATGGTTTCTGCTATAAACTAAATGTGCTATGTTACATAGCTGGCTATTAATTTAATCATGGTTTGTATTCGTTGTCAGAGCAATGCTGGATTTATTCTACTTGTGAATTTCAGGAGATTTTTGGACTGAACCTGTTACTGTCTGCTTAGCAAATATTTTCCCCTGCTGGAGAGTGCTAATAACTGAAGGTGTTCATGTTACTGTGCTGTAACACAGTTCCCTTTTTAGTCTTTGTTGGTCTTTTCAAAAGTACATGCGCTGTTTAATCAGTCTCTGAAGAAATCAACAGAAGGAAAGCAGAATTCCCGACAGTACAGTTTTCAATCAGCTGAGCCTTCGGAGGGTTTGGAGATGTACTTCTTGGTTCTGAAGTGAACTTGAAAGAGAGATGGTGGAATTGTAAGCAGCTGGATGACTTCACTGAGCTCTGTTGTGTGCTGTAAAGATTGGGGGTGCGGCTGTACAACTGAATTTCTCCAGCTCTTTCCATACAATGTCTGTAAGATTTTACAGACTTTAAAAGTAGATTGTGAATTCTCTAGTCTTAGCGGTGGTTTTGAACAACAAAATGACAAAAAACTGAAAAGAAAAAAAAAAGCCCTCATCTTTTAAGCCATTTTAATATTATGCTCATTTTTGGACTACGGTGTTATCAATGAAAGGGAATCACTGAAGTTCTTTAATGACTCTCAACTCTTTTACAGGTAATCCTTTCCAAATAAAAGGGGCTTCAACAAATACAAATGTTCTTACTGCTGCCCTGCTGCCTGAGCCTATTACAGCAGGAGATGAGAGAAGCCAGTGTGAAACTTGAGAGAATTCAGGGAAAGCATCGTTTCACAATGTAGCGTCCAGCCAAGAGGAGGTGATGTGCAGGTTAACCTCCAGCAGGAAAACAGAAATAGGTGAACAAGGAAAAGCGGGAGATAAACACGAAGCAGCACAGTTGGAATGTACTGAAAGCCAAACAGAATCTTCTAAAGCTCCATTACTCAGGTATTGACAGAATGTTTCTGTCAGCCTTTTCTGTCAGATGTTTTTCCATACTGAGTCATTGATATCCTCTTTCCAGTTAGTACTACAAGAGCAGCACTGCCCTCCTCTGTGACCTGTAAGAATTATAGGTCTGTCCTCAGAAATTGAAAAGGATTAAACTGTCTCCTTTGAAATTTGGAGTGTTTTAGACATTAAATAGGCAGATTGACCAAGGGATGATGCTACTGATGTACGACCTGTTTAGGCACTGACAGATGCCCCTTCTGATACAGACATCCGTGAGGCCGTAAGACAGACTTGGGGTCATTGTTTTTCCTAGCTCAGTCTAATGCTTAGATATGCACCCATCCATTTGTTACGATTTTCGGCCTCCTGCCAATAAGATTTGGTTTTGATGCAGTACTCGCCATGTTTCTACAAGTACTAATTTTGTCTTTTCCCCATGGGACTTTCTAGCCTGACAGCTCAGAGGATATTGTTCTGATCTGTCCATCCAGCTGTTTGAATTATGTTTTCTTGTTTTAATATACCATTCTACAGTATTTAAATGCTTTAGTTTCTTCTCTCTGTTGTACTTGTGCACACTGTTTCTGACTGTTATTTGTATCTGGTATATCTGCAGCAGCTGGGAAACGATGAATTGAAATGAAGAATCCTTGCTTTGATACAGTTTGTACCTCCTCTATCCTTACTTCATTGCTGTGCCTTCTGATGTTACATTATGTTTATATTATATGGTGTTATATTGTTTTTCCCCACTGATGACGTGACGTGTGCTCTTCTGAGTTCTTCCTGCAGGTCTGTGTCTCTGTTCCTCTCAGAAACCGTTCTGAACATCTGGTAGTTACAGGCTCTAGTTCAGAGACGAGTTACATATTCTTGTGCTCAAGGGTGGAGGTTGTTCAGTGTTCCTTTAACGCTTCATAAACTCCCATGTGCCAGAATAGTCAGTAACAATCCATTGGGATTTTTATCTTTAATTTGCAGAAAAAGCAGCTCTGAACTTGCAGAAGAAATGCAAAGGAGGAGAGGAGAGATCCCAAACCCACAGATGGGGACCACAAAGCAAAGTCTGAAGGAAACAACTCCGTCTAATAAGGATGATGGAGAATCTTGTTCCTTTCCCTCTAGAAGCACATCGTCATTTGTGGAGTATGACAACGTAGCTGCTGATGCTGTAGTTATGGTATGTTTGCTTCTGAATGTCTTTGCATTTCTGAGCTGTGAGAAACAACGAATTAGTCGCTTCCAGGTGAGCAGGGGGGCATGCTGTGTTCAGGTTCTGAGAGACTGATCTGCTGCAGGAAATGGTTTCTGACTGGTGCATGTCTAGGAAACTTAAAGGGGAAACAAAGCAGCCTTCTCTGTGCACGTCTATCTATGAGCATTTTGGGTTCTCGGGAAGTTGTAGCCCATTTTTCTACTTGTGCAGAAGTTGCAGAAGGTTTGCATCTACGTATGCTTATACTTGCTTGCAAATGCGCTCTGTTATGAGTAGCCTTTTCTTTTTCTATTAGGCTCCACATAATGAACCATCCAAGAAACCTCCTCATTGTGCTGAAGATCAAGAGAAGGAAGAGGAGCCAACCAAAAGCTCAGAGTATTTTTTCAGTGACATCTTCATGGAAGTAGATGACCCAGAATAGTGAACTGGCTTTATAAAAATGTTGGGATCTTTGTGCAACTAAATAAAAAGCTATTATTTTTTAGGAAAATGTTGATTGTTTTCATATTAACTATGCCAAATTTAGCATCAATTACTGTTAGTAACTTCCATAAGGATGGAATCATTTTCTTCTACATGGATGTTTTCAGAACGTGGACATAAGCTAAACAACTCCATTGGTGTCATTGGACCAGAACAGTGGCTGCAGGATTAATTTTCACTTGTTTGGATTTTGATAATAAGTGCACATTGTCTTCCAGAAAAGTGCAATGCAAACAATGCTTATTCTTGTGACGAGCTGCTCCTTTGGATTTAATGCTGAAGACTGCGGTACTGGTTGTACAAGTTCTTTACTTCTTTTTGTGAAGTATGCTGTATTAGTGTGTTAGGAAGAAAAAACGAACCTTTTATTTGCAGAGTAATCTCTGTAGATCAGGCTGCAAACAAGGAAAGTACTGTCATAAACACATAGTTCTGTTCAGCACTGCGGGTATTTTTATTAGCATCTCCAAATTATGTATTTTTGTATTGAAGAAGACTTGCATAAACTAAAAGACCCTAGCCTGAAAAGCCCAATGACTTTAGCTCCTTTAAAATGTATAGAGGAAAAACCTGGATAACATTTCATTTATACAATGATAGTCTTTGGAACTGTCCCATTGGAGTGATAGGAAGAGTTAATGTTTCTCAGTATAAATGCCAGTTTCCTTCTGTTGCGATTCAACCCAGCAGGAAGCTCAGCACCACACAAAGTGGGATGAAGGAGAACAGAAGTTGTGGGTTGAGATAAAAACAGTTTTCTAAGACAGAAAAGGAGAACGAAGACAAACATGCGATAACATCAACATCTCTACAGCGCAACTACTTATCGCTCAACACCCAGCTAACAATACAGCTGCCTGCTGACTGATGCCCTGCTAGCAACTCAAGGTCTCACTGCGTGCCAACTGATGCCCTGCCAACTGCAAGCAGCAGCCCCTGCCCACATCTTTACAGCCTTCTGCATCATGTCGTGTGGTGTGGAATAAAGCCCTTGCTCCGTCCAGACCAGCTGTCCCGGCTCCATCCCGTGTGGTGGCGCTTCCCGACTGAGCCGTGGGACTGCAACCATCTCTCAGCAAGAACCACATTTGTGCTGTCAGCGTTGTCTCAGCTGGAACCAGGACAAATTCTGCATTGAAAACAAAGGGGTCAGATGCTGCTGCTGCTTCTTTCTGCACGTAGGTGTGTGTGTCTGCAGGGATGTCCTTTGTTGCACTTATTCAGAGCAGCGCAAACAACTGAATCTAACCACAGTGAGCTTGCTTGAAGGATTTGCTACTTGGAGGCAGCTGTATTTGAAGCATTTTCCTCGTGTTTCAGGTCTGCTTGCTCGGAAGAGCTGTGCGCCGGGATGTGGACGGGAGTCGTGCCGGCTGTCTAATGGCCGGCGTGCTTTCTGTTTGCAAGGAAGCTGTGGCGTCGTGTAGGTGTAAATGCTGTGAATCAAGTCTGTTCTCCGAGCTGCGTCCGTCCCGCTGTGTCTCCCTTTCCTGGCGCGGGTGGCGGCCCGGCCCCTCCGTGCATTGTCTGCGTTGTGGGGAGTGCTGTGCCCGGTGCCGTGCCGCCGTGCTGTGCCGTGCCGCCGTGCTGTGCCGTGCCGCCGTGCTGTGCCGTGCCGCCGTGCGCCGCCGTGCCGCCGTGCGCCGCCGTGCCGCCGTGCGCCGCCGTGCCGCCGTGCGCCGCCGTGCCGCCGTGCGCCGCCGTGCCGCCGTGCGCCGCCGTGCCGCCGTGCGCCGCCGTGCCGCCGTGCGCCGCCGTGCCGCCGTGCGCCGCCGTGCCGCCGTGCGCCGCCGTGCCGCCGTGCGCCGCCGTGCCGCCGTGCGCCGCCGTGCCGCCGTGCGCCGCCGTGCCGCCGTGCGCCGCCGTGCCGCCGTGCGCCGCCGTGCCGCCGTGCGCCGCCGTGCCGCCGTGCGCCGCCGTGCCGCCGTGCGCCGCCGTGCCGCCGTGCGCCGCCGTGCCGCCGTGCGCCGCCGTGCCGCCGTGCGCCGCCGTGCCGCCGTGCGCCGCCGTGCCGCCGTGCGCCGCCGTGCCGCCGTGCGCCGCCGTGCCGCCGCGCTCCCCCCTCTAGCAGGTAGGCTGGGCCGTGCCGCCCGGCTCCCCTCCGGCCGCCTTAGCGCCCGAGCGCTGCTCCTCGGCGTCCCCGAGTGAACCCTCCGGCGCTGTGCGGAGCCACCCGCAGCCGCCGTGCCTCGTTCGGGGAGTCGGCGCACCGCCACCTGCTGCCGCCTCCTCTGTGCGGCAAATCTCCGCTGCTGATGCTTCGTGCGGGATGAGCTTCAAGGGTTACAGGAACTGCTCTGGGACTCCTCTATGCATATATATATACGTGCCACGGTTGGCTATAGGGGTGTGTTTAGGTACACGTATGTAAACATGTGGAATAGCAAGTCATACGTGCGCATGTGTTTGCATCTGCAAACAAACAAGCACAAAAGCAGCAGCTGAATAAATGCGTTTACTCTGCTAAGCTGTCGGTGGATTTGCGTTGGTGTGAGCACCTTTCAATCTCAACATCCAAATAACTCTCTGTAGAACACTTTATTTTCACTTCCATTTTTAGCTGCCGTGTATTTGGGCAGCAGTTTGCAATGAGACTCAAGACAGGGAAGGTGGCTCTGTTCCACGAGCCCACCTGTGTGCGGTGGGAGCGCATTTACAGGCACGAAGGGCTGTGAGGTGTTCAGCAGTCGGAGACAAGAATCACGTGCAGGGAGTAACAGTGCAAACACGAGAGTGCGTGGCAGTGTGTGATGAAGGTCTGGCCGTCTGTTTGCTGTTGGCCCTTCTGGATGTCAGGACAGCCAGACAGGTTGTCCTTCATCATGTGCACTGTGCTCTAAGGATTGGCTCTTACGGCTGCTTTGGTTGGGCAGCAGTAATTCACTGCGCTCATTAGGATCTCAGCATCAGTCTGTAACTTCCACTTCTTGGTCCTGCTTTGAGTTCCTAGGAGCCCTCGCACTAAGAGCAGACTTTTATAGACCCGACTGGTGCAGAGGCAGCTTTACAGGAGGAAAGTGTGTCCGTTCGCTTGCGTTCTGGGCATTAATTAATGAAGGGGCCACAAAGATACAGCGCAACTGACAGGTTCAATCCTGCATGGAGCCATTTCTGCCTGTGTTCAAAACCTATTTTGTCCTATTTCCAGGTGAATATTTACTGCCAGCAGTGTGAGGAGAAGCCGAGTGTGCTCAGAGGAAACAGGCTGACTGAATAAGGGGGGACAGTGCCATCTGTGTGCAGTGCTGGAAGGTGGGCCAGCTGCCGCTCAGACACACAGTAACACAGAGTGCTGTGACAGAGTTGGACAGGGATGGACTTTCACAGGACAGCAGCTCTAAGTGCTCTTGTGAGGGACTGAGATCAGGGTTTTTCTCAGGTGTGTGACTGCAGTCGCTGTTCAGTCCATCACAGGGTGATGCAGTCAGACTCCTGGGGCTGAGGGGCAAGAAGGGCTTCCTTGACAAAGTCCTGGGCAACCAAAACGCTTTGAATGCGGAGCGCCTGTGCATGTGTTTTCATGCCGTTTGCCCTTCACATTGTGGTGCCTCTCTGTGGTTCAGAGCTAAGCAAACCAACCTGCAGCACTTGCTACTTCCTAGGGTGACCCTAATCCTACCTGTTCACCTGTTGGATATTAAGTCTCCAGGTTCGGGGGTTTGTTTGTCTTTTGGATTAGGCTTTCCTATCTCCTAAATGAGAATTAGACAGGACTGATTTTTCTCACGCTGCAGTTAATGCATCTTGCAATGCACGCTGCACTTATACTTTGCAAAGAAGTTACATAGGTCATTAACCTTCCAGCACAGGAGGCACAGCAGCACTTCATTTGAGTACCCAGGATTTATTTTGCAAAGTTCCATTTGTGAAAGGCAAACAAAATGCACAGCAGTAAGTTAACAAAACCTGAAAAACAGAGTTTGAACATCAGAAATTGCTGCAGTCAAAGCCATCTGAGAATCCAAGTCTCCAGGAAACAAGTAAAGCAAATCCTCTCCAGGACTGTGCCCTGGGGGCTGCATTGGTGCAATGGCTGTCAAGCTTGAGGCTATTCTGCGGCGCAGAAGCAGGCAGTGGTATGAGCTGTGCTTTCCTGCCAGCTGTGCTGAAGCTGGGATTGACGTTTCAATCTCTTGCAGGTAGGAGACTTGGTGAGCATTATTGCTATGCCACCAAAGGAGCTGAGCCCCTGGTGGAGAGGCAAGCGTGGCTTTCAGGTAGGCACACGCTTCTGACTAGAGAGCCCAACTTCAGTAGAGTCTGGAATCTCAGCTTGGAGCTGCTCTGCCTGCACAGGATGGCTTCCGGATGCAAACGGTTGCCCTGTGTCGGTGTCAGAGGACCTTCCCTTTGGCTCTGGGCTGGGGCTAATGCCCAGCTGTCTTTTTGTTCTTGTTACAGGTTGGATCTTTCCCTGGTGAGTGCGTGGAACTCATCAGCGGAAAGGTTCCCGAGTCCCTGGTCGCTTCATTGCCAAAGCCAGGTACACATGTTACATTTGACAATGCGGGTTAGTAAGCTGGGGTCAGAGCGTGGCTTTCAGGGGGTTGGTTAATGCCCGAGTTGAGCAAGATTAGCAAGGATGACTGCATTAAGGTCCATGGGAACACGGAGAGATCTGGCCCAATCCCACTGTGTTTATTCCTGGGCTTGGGGAAGTCACAGAATCCTCCTGGAATGGCTTGGGGTTGGAATAGGCCTAAAGGATCATCCTCAGGCTCCAAGGCCCCTGCCTCAGTCTGGGTGCCCAGCCTCTGCATTTTGTAGGAGACGAGAGCAGGGATGGGGAAAATCCGTTCCTGCGTGTCCTTGTTGGGAATGTTCTTCCCATTGTTACGTGCTCTGCCTCATCCAACCGATCCAAGCCTGAAACGAACTGGTTTCTCTGTTTTGTTGCGCAGTGCCGAAGAAACGGGGCAAGCTCCCACCCTTCCTTCGTTCGGTGGTGAAGGCCCGCCCCAGGAGATCGGAGCAGCCGGAGCCGGAGAAGGAAGGGGTGTTTGGGTGTGACCTGGGGGAGCACCTTCTCCGCTCTGGCCGTGATGGTAAGGAACAGCCCATTGCTGAGATCTTCCTCGGTTGGGCATCTGAAGATGATAGGTCGTGGCATTTCTGGAAAGCCAGGAAGACATCTCTGTGCAGTTTCCTCACAGCTGTCTCTGCCAGCTTTCTCCTCTAAGGAGGAAGCAAGCAGTGGCCCGTCTGGGCTTAGTTGAATGGGATGGGAGAAGAGCACGGCCTGAAGCAGAACTTGAGTAAGAAGCTGAGCTAACCGCTGGCTCTTGTTCTGTAGTCCCCCAGGTCCTGCAGAGCTGCGCCGAGTTCATTGAGCAGCATGGCGTGGTGCCTGTCTGGCGTGGCGTCCAGGATCCAGCGCCTACGGTAAGAGTGCTGCGACTGACACAGCTGTCAGCAGGGGCACGTGCCATGCTGCGGGCGTTCAGAGGAAGCCCTTCCTTGTCTTGACTGTATTTGGTGTGGCTTTGGACTTGCTTTCCTCTTTCTCAAAGCCCTCTGCCCAATCCTGTGTCCTTCTCTGCAGCCATGAATTTGAGTCGGAGCAGGTTCCCGAGCTCAGCGTCCGTGACATTCACAGCGTGAGCTCCCTATGCAAGATGTACTTCAGGGAGCTCCCAAACCCTCTGCTGACCGAGCAGCTGTATGCCAAGTTCTCGGTAAGCTCAGGGCAATGTCTTGGAAATGACACGTACCTCTTCCCTGGGCATCGTGGCTGATGGTTGCAGCAGTGCCCCAGCTCCGAGGTCTTATTTCTGTTAGCCCCACGAGGCATGTCTTTGCCACCTCCTGCCTCTGGCTGATGCCACTTCTGGTGGTGCCAGGAGGTGCTTACTTAAACTATATACGACGCTTGCGAGAATTCCCTTCCCTTTGCTATTCCCGCCTGGTGTCTGAATCCCTTCCTGCCTTTTTCCAGGACGCTGTTTGTGCTGCCACGGAGGAGGAGCGGCTGCTCAGAATGCAGGACGCCATCCAGCAGCTGCCCGCTCCTCACTACAGGTCAGTGCTGCGCTCGGTCTGCTGAGCTCAGCCCTGCTGCCTTTCAGAGGGCCATGATGCGATTCCAGGTGTTGCCTCACGCTGGCAGCATCATGCCTGTGCACGCTGAAGCGGCTGAAGGCTGCGTCGGGTTGGTTGACTGGGTCAGTTCCTTGGCATGGGGGCACGGTTGGTGCAGCCGATGGCTGCGGCTGTGCTGTGCTGGGGCTTGGTGCTGCAGCGTGGTGGCACTGGGAATGTTTTACCTACTTCATATTCAGGGACGGTAGCAATGACAACAACCAGCATGAAGTGAGGTTTGTTTTGTGCGCTGCAGCACGGCTTGCTTTTTGGTGCTGAACATCTGCCCCTCTTGTTTTCCAGGACTCTGCAGTACTTAATGAGACACTTGGCGTCTCTGGCCGGGAACTGCTCCGTCACCAACATGGGTGCTCAGAACTTGGCCATAGTGTGGGCTCCAAACGTCTTAAGGTAAACTTCTTCTTCCGTTTCAACACGATGCTTAGTTCTGCTCTCCCCCAACCTCCAGGGGCACAATTTCTAGATGACAGTTTCTAGTCACTTGTTTAGCTGGGACTGCTGTGTCCCTGATGATCCAGGAGAATTTCGTCAGTGGCATCGCTGATTGCCCACTGCGGAAGTCTCCTGAGCCCAGTTTGACAGTTTTTGGCTACAGAAATTCAGACTGGGGGAAATGATCTTGGGGAAATGACTTGTAAGATCTGCCTTTTCTTCAGATCCCAGCAGAGCCAGTCTGCCTCCACCTACGGAGAAGCTGCCTGCATGGAGCTGCAGACACAATCGACTGTGGTGGAGTTCATCATTAGCCACACAGATGTCCTCTTCAGCTCCAAATCCACACCAGCCGTGGGAGAGGGAGCAGGTGAGTGTCTTCCTCCATTAGCTTGATGTTGATCTGACACCTTGATCCAAGCTGCCTTGGATCTTCTCCAAGACCTTTGAAAATGCTCTTACTGTTGAAGAGACAGCAGGCTTCTGGGCTTAGATTAGAATATGGTGCCCAGTTCCTGGGTCCTGAGTGTCCAAACCCATAACTTACATGGAGAAAACCATCACTGCTGTTAAGATGTTTTGCAAGAAGGTGAAGCTTGATAGAAGTGTGGCAGCAAAGCTTTCTGAGTTCCCAGTCCGCTAGTTTTTCTAGGGTTTTTGTTTGCCTGTTATGATACAGTGAGCTGCTCTTAATTGTGGCTGTGTCCTTTGCCACGAGCATACCTCTAGAGCACACGGTTCTTTTGAGCTCCTCTTCTTCCAGTGGCTCGGATAAGAAAGTCTGAGAGAAATGCAGAACTGGGATGGCTGTGCTGCTGCTTTCTGATCCTCCCTCTTACCTGTGGTTTCCCCTTGCAGGGCACAGCTCTCTGGCCGAGCCCAAGATTGTGTGGGATTCTCCTCCTGCCACAAAGCTGCTCACGCTGCAGGAGGCACAGGCAGAGAGGAGAGGACAGAGCAGCTCTCCCACGGCGACGCAGAGCAGCGATGTCGAGGTGGAGGAAGGACCCACAGCTGATCTGAGGATCTTCCACACAGTCCTTGATTTTCCATCTGAAAGGTAAAGAGGACTTCCCTTTCCAGCCCCTGTCATCATTGGTCGGGTGGGTTTTATTGGTTCATTTTTTGTCCATTTTATATATATGAGCCTGCCAGCTCCTGTCCTTTCCGGCTGTGGAGCCTTTGCTCCTATGCTGCGCATCTTGCTTGCCATGGTTGAGAGGAGTGTAGCCAGCAGGACTTGAGGGTTGAGCTGTAGGAATGGAAGCGTCCTCTGCAACTGTTGTCAAGGGCTTGGAGCAGCTCTTCCCTCACCCTGCACCACGACTGGCAGCATGCTCTGTTTTCTCTCTCCAGACCAAGCGTGCCCAGCACGAGGAAGCAGTCACCAGCTGGCAGTTGGCGTTCCTGCTTCTGCCTGGGCAAACCATCCCCTGCAGCTGAACGCCAACTGCAGAGCAGTGCCAGGGAGCCCTCAGAAGCAGAAGTGTTGGTCCTGGCAGGTAAGGGTGCAAATCCAGCTTTCAAAACACTGCTTGTCAGCAGCACAGGTAGGATTCATGCTTTCAGTGGGCTTCCACCTGATCCTCTCCAGGACTGTGTCCTAAAAGGAAACAGATCAGAAAGGTGAGCTCTTCCCCCCTTGGAGCACCCACCCACGTAACGTCCATGTAATTTCTAAGGATGCTGCCCAGACAAAGACTGAGGATGCTTCAGGAGAAGACCTTCCTTGCTAAGCCAAACAGAACAAGTAAGGTACCAAAAGATTTAGAGCTAATCTAAACCTTAAAGCATATAGGACCTTACAGCATCAGCCTTAAAGCGTAGAAGCATGACCAGCAGGTGGAGGGAGGTGGTGCTGCCCCTCTACACTCCTCTCACTGAAACCCCATCTGGAGTACTGCATGCAGTTCTGGAGCCCTCAACACAAGGAGGACCTGGGGTTGCTCAAGCAGGTCTAGAGGAGGGCCATGAAGGTGATCAGAGGGGGCTGAAAGCACCTCTACTATGTGGACAGGCTGAGAGGGATGGGGCAGGTAGCAAAAGAATGAGGGGAAATGGCTTTAAACCAGAAGAAGGTGGATTTGGATATTTTGACTACTGTGAGAACTGTGGGTACAATGCTTGACAGACTCATTGTAGTATAATAAGCTTGAATTACTTACAAGTCATTAGAAGTCCTCTGAATTAAGACTGAGAAAATATCACAGACTTGAAGAGAAGCACTTTTTCCCCTTGTAGGTAGATTGTTCTCTTTATTCCCTGTACCTAAAAAGAAGTAACAGTGACTCCACAGATGATCTCTCCTAGATAAAACTTACATTTTACATCTATTCTTACTGAAGTTATACAGAAAGCTTGGAATGCCATTGTTGACATTAGTACAGCATCTCCAGAAGCGCTCAGTTCAGCTTTCCTCATTTATTTCCAGAAGTTACAGGAATGAATTTATTTCTTTAAGTATTTGTGAACTGTAATTCCCCAAACTTGCTTGGTTCTCTGAGCCACGTGTTGATATTTTCCACCTCTTAGTGAAACATTTCACTAATGTGAGTTAAGCCAGCATGTGACATCTGTTGTTCGTCCATAAGTTTCTGTTTTGAGTCTGCCTGGACTTCCAGAGACCAATAAGGATTTTAGCATGGTAGAACAGAACATAGAAATAACATAGAAAGGCTGAGAAGACACAATTAAAGGAGAAAAAAGAATAAATGTGAACGTTTATTACCTCTGATGTTAATGCTGAGAGACTCTTCTCCTGTTGTGAAGCACAGAAAGCTCTGTTGCACAGTCTTCATCGAGGCGTCCCAGCTGCAAGAATAAGACCTATACTGAGGAAGCAGCTTTCAAGTCATCTCACAGCCCAGTCTCACCGTGATAGTGCTCTGCTATGCAGCAGTCAGTAATTAGCCATGATTTCAGATGCTTTTCTAAGCAGTTAGTGTTATGGCTACCTATTACAAGGAGCAAACAGAAAGAGCCATCCAACTTCAGCAACTAGTCCCTCTGTGGCAACAGGTTCTGAGCTCTGAATTCAAGTACAAAACCTGTCAGCAGATGAGACTTTTGACTAGAGCAGAAGTGACGCTTCTGTCTCCTCTTCATCACTAGTTACACGGCATGCACAGCACAGCTGTTCTGCAGAGAAACAGCGCCACCCAGTGACCAACGGCAGCCATTGCCTGCAAATACACGGCAACTTCCCAGTATCTGCAGCAACCATCTCCCCACACGTGCACTTACTGAACCAGTGAACAGCATCAGAAGGACCTTGCACGAGACAAGGGTGACTTAACAGTTGTTTAACTGCAGTCCGCTTCTTTGGGTCTACCTAGTGGGCAGAAACACTCGAGCTGTTACTTACAGCACTGAAAAGAACTGGAGACAATTCTTCTATTCCTAAGAGCTTCGAGGTGCCCAGAAGCACAAACAGAAACCAGCAGTATTTCATCACTTCACCTAAAGGAAGGTCAAACACCTGAGCTGGGAAGAGCAGTTACAGAACCTGTGGTTACAGCAAACGTTCCACGAGCACTTTGTATTTATGAGACTGCCCAGATAGAGCTCAAATGCACACTGAGTGTGTTCAGCTTTCTTTATGAGACATCTGTTGTTTACAGACCGGTTTTAGTTCTACAGCACAATTAAGAACAAGCAAGCTGCTTGAAGACTGTTTAATTACTAAAATAGTAATTATTTCTATTACCTGTAACTAGTACCATGTTTTTATTTGAGAATTTCAGCACAAGGCAACGCTCACCTTTTCTTCATGGCATGGAACAATTTAACTTGTTCAAACACTGAATAATTTCCAGGTACTCCACCAGTGTTTTGAGCTCCTGCAACAGCATCTTGTAGATCCATCTGAACAGAAGCGGCTCTTTTTCCTGTAGCAGTTGGTGAACTCGCAGGGTACTGCGAGGTGAAAGCCATTTGGGAGCAGCGTATCTTCCTCTCTGCAATAAAACAGTTTAATGAAAATGAAATAACTAAAATAAAAGAGGATTTAGAATGAACCTTGAACAACTATTTGGATGGTGCTGACATCTCTTTACTTTCCAAACGTAGGAACAGACATATGCAAAATCAGCCTTAAGAATCACTTGAATAAATTCAATGGTGAAATGAAGATGTGCTTGGCTGAGGGCAATGCTGGAAGGCAAACTGCTCACAGGAGCTGCAAAATGCATGAGATCACACCAGACATACTTTGTTCTGACCACAGTTGTGGCACATAGTCCTTCAGCATTCCCAACATGAAATGATGTGGAGCATCACAGAAACACTGCGCACAGACACGATGACCCTGATTAGATTCAAGCAGCAGGCTTAAAACAAGTCAGAGTTTTAGATTCCAGGACATTTCAGGGTCTATAATGTGTGAAATTCAGTGACACAACAGTGCCCAGGTGCCTGCGTTTCAAGCAACCTTCAGATCACAGCCACGTAAGATAAAAGCAAATTCAGTGCAGAAATAGCAAGCCTGTATCTTAATACCCGTAAGATTATCCACTTTTTTACTGCAGTCTGATTAAGTTCTAAAACTTGCTCATCCCAGTTCACTTACACAAGTTCCACCAATTCAAGCAATGCAGCTCTGAGATCCTGTGTATGTGAGGCAGGTAGAACTGAACAGTGCAGAAATGATCTCTGACAGCTCTAAGAGCTCCATTCTGCTTGCAAACTCTCAGTCCAAAACTATTCACAACTCTAAGGAAACGAACACCTGAAGCAGTTGGATCATCTGCCATGTGCCGCGTTCGGCTTCTTGGCATCATGATGAACACAAAGAGTTTTCTGCTGCCCTGCAGAAATGGACAAAGTCCTGCTCACAAATGGACCAAGTTTCAGTGTACAGACAGGCCTTTCTACCCACAGCTCAGCATGTTCTGCCATCTGAACAGCAAGGCCTCTTGTCAAGCTCAGCTATTTCCCTTCTCAGTGTATTCTAGCACAACTGATACCCAATGTTATCCTCCTGTAGAGTGCCATCGTATTGTCATCGTCCAAAGGAAAAACCCACACAGCAGAGCATACAGCAGTACACCCATGCTCCAAATATCCGCCTGAAAAACAAAAAGACAAGCTTACAAACCTGAAGCACCCAAAATGGCTTACTGACAGATTGCATTGTCTGTCCTTGCCAAAGCCCACACACAGCCCATGAAAAGCTGACTCTTTCCCTCAGCAAAAAAAACCTTACAGTCCCAGAGAAAGCACGTAACCCTCATTCAATTGTTCTTCCACTCAACTTAGAGCGCTACTAAAACCAGTATCTTCATCTTAGCTCATCACACTGCTGCAGTTCCTTTGACCAGGATTTCACTGGCACAAATGAAATCAAAGCCATCACAAGGGATTTAGCACAGTTGTGTGTTACTGGCTACGAGAGCTGTCAGCACAGTCACCTGTAAGGCTTTGCTGCTGTTCTACTGATGTATAGGCACAACAAGGTTCACACACCTCACAGTGCCAATCTCTGAAGCTGCTGTTTTGTAGAGCCCCAAAGCAGTCGCTTGAGACAGTTCAGGATCAGCCAGAGACAAACCAGCCAGCTGTGTGAACTGAGACCAATTGCACTTCTCTAGTCTGCGGCCACTGACAGCTTCTGAGAGCTACCAAGCAATGCAGCCTAGCAGAATCCAGAAGGGAAACCAAGAGAGCCTACCTGAGCTCCACTGCGTTTAAATGCTCCGTGCAGAGGGGAGGGAAAGAGGGTAAAACAAACACCGGTCTACATACCTCTGAGCCAGTATCCACTTTGCCCTGGATTAGCTCTGGTGCTGAAGAAGCTGGGCTTCCACAGCATGTGCTCAGGCGGTAATCAAGGCCTCCCTGGAATAACACAAAGAATAGAGAGAAACATTGGCTTTAACAGAGTTGATGTCTTCTGGGAATAACACTCCAGAAGCCTCAGAGGCTTCTTCTCCTGTGTATATTTTCATTCATCTGACATTTTGCTTTCATTCAATGTGACCTCACTAAGCAAGTATTGTCTAAGACCGTGAGTATCACGTAAATGTGCAGATCTCAAGCTGCTCACTTATCCAGTGCCCTTGGCATGATGCGTCTCTGGCCGCGTCGTCCCCTGGGATATGTAGTTCTCCTCCAAGAGCTGAGTACTCGGGATGCTGCCATTCCACAGAACTGGAGCATGAACCTTCCACACTTCCGCATACCCTCTGTTACACTTGCACATACCCTCTGTTACACTTGCACATACCCTCTGTTACACTTGCACATACCCTCTGTTACACTTGCACATACCCTCTGTTACACTTCTGTGTGCCATTAACAACTACACTTTCTTATACCACCAAAACAGTTTGCCACTCTTTGTACCCTCAGTTAATGATTCATACTGCACATGATGTCATGATGTAGAATATTGACAGCAACAGCACAAAACCACGACAAACCTCTTCGTAGAAACTATTGCTGAAGAAAATTGTTTTTGCCACAGAAGTGGCTGTAACAGAACAACAGGGACTACTTGTCACCTCCACAAAGACTGCACTAGTACCTTCTCTTCAACCTAAGGAAGTAACTACATCCACACGGCTGATTCAACCCACCACTGTGCTGCTTTATATGAGAATGGCTGAACGATCTGCTTACGGTTACCCAAAACTCACTGGAAAAACTCTAACCCCGTCATTCCACACGCAGAAGGAAGTCAGTCTACACAAATGACTTACAAGGCTCTGCGTGTTTGATGACTGCTGCTCCAAAAGTAATGCCTTCTATTTTGTTATGTCGGCCCACAACGTCAGAGGTGGATGTTGGCGGGATGGCAGCAGAGGTTGAATCTTCACACCAACGTTCTGCTGGGGCCATATGACAGACGGCAGCAGAGGGCCAGTATGACAAGATGGCATCTGACGTGGAAGCGCGTACGAAGCAGAAACGAGTTGCTGAATTCCTGCATGCAGAAAAACCAGCACCCAACGACATTGATCAACTCTTGTGGAGCACAAAGAGTAGATGTGAGCACGGTGAGGTGGTGGATGCCGTGTTTCTGCAGTGGTGACAGATGTCACCTCTGCTGGTGCAGATTTATATGAGGGTGGTACGCAGGCCCTCGCTCGTCACCAATGAGAATGCATTGCTAATGGTGGTTACCATGCTGAAAAATGGCGCTTGGCAATGGAGCATTCGCTCTACCAAGTGATCCATCAGTTGTAGTTTGCACAGGAATAAACAGGAGGCATTACTTTCAGAGCAACCTATGCAGCACGCACAACGATGCGAAACGGAAACATTTCATTAAACGACAATTGCCACGATTTTCAAGCGTGGGTGCTGAATGAAACCCCTGAGCGATTCTTAAAGGGCGGAGGAAGAAATGAAGCACGTCTGGTCAGCTCCAAGACAGAGCTGCGTTCTGGGCTTGACACAGACATCAGTGCCGACTGAGCTCTCTCCTGTAACAGACAGGCTTACGAGACAAGCCACCAGCTGCAGGCTGGGCCTAACAGATGCCTCACGCCCTTAGCAAGGCACAGCAGGCGGGGCTGAGTCAGAGTCAGCACCCGAGTCAGCACCCCCCCACCCAAGTCCCGTCCTGCACAGCTCGGCTACGACGAGCAACGCGGTACCGGCACAAAGGTGAGGCAGGAGGGCCCGCTCTGCTGCGTGCCCCTCGGGGTGACTCGGGTATCCGGGCCGTGCCTGGACCGCCTCTATGGGCAGGAAGGGCTGCTGTGTGCGGGCGGCTCCCTTACCGCCCAGGCAGCCCGCCGGGAGACCCTCACGGCCCAGCCCGCGCTGCGCCCCTCCCCCAGGGGGCCGGTCTTACGCACCGCCGCCGTTACAGACCCGACGAGCCCCGCTCCAGGCTCCTCCTTCAGCGCCGGGACAGCGAGGCGGGCGGCGGGGCCGGGACAGACGGCAGCAGCCCACGGGAGGCCCACCGGGCCGAGGTCCGACCGGGCCGAGGTCCGACCGGGCCGAGTTCCGACCGCGGGCCCAGCGCGCACCGAACCCGCCGCGCAGCGACGCTCGCAGCCTCTCGCCGCGTCGCCCGGAAGTGACGCCCTAGTGGCGACGAGCGGAAGTGACGCACTCTCGGAGCGCCCGCCGGAAGCGGCGGCATCGCGGCGTGGCGCTAGCCAATGGGCGGCTTGTGGCAGCGCTGAGCTTCGTGTCACTGAAGGACGTGCAGCAAAACGTGCGCTTTCAAACCATGCGCTCTTCAAGTCATGGTTCTTTGTCTGTCAGGTGTCAGAAGCTGAAAGGCTTTCATACGTGGGGAATAACTTCAGCAGCGGAGCCATGACATTCAGCTCCCTGTGCAGGTATGGGGAGCTGGCCACACTGTGCGAGAAACAAGAAGGTGAAAGCAGAGGAGCTGCGCAAATGAAATGGCCTTGTAGCCTTCTGTCAAGGTGACTGGTGAGTTCTCATTGAGGCCGTGGTGCGAATGGGGAGGAGCTGGGCAGCTGATGTCATCTGGCAGCCGCACCATTTTGCACGCTGCTTCCTCGGGAGCTGTGATCTTACACATAAGCGGAGTTTAGATCTGCTGGAGGAGAAGAGTGAGAAGGTGTCTGCACGGAGCTGAAACCTGGGCACAACAGCATTATTCCTTCTGAGCTGCCAAGATCAGTACCAGGAAACCAGGGGGTCGTTGGTCACCATTGAACTTCTGGGCCACAGTCCGGAGGTGCTGTATGAATTAAGAACTTGTCTGTGCCTCGTGCTGTAATGGGAAGCCTTGGTGAAATCACCAGTTGTCACACGTGCTGGTTTTAGAAGGTGACCTTTGTAGCCTCGAGGCAGCTCCCATGAATTCCTAAGAACTATTTTGCGTGGGGGATCGTTCCCATCCTCTGGTAGAAGAACCTCTTGTATCAGTGGAAACCAAGTGTAAGATCATCTTACTTTGTCACAGCTAACCTACAGAGCTCTGAAGTACATTTGGTGTGTGTGTCAGGCTCCTGTTAGTGAGTGCTGTGCCCCGTGGACGCGCTACATTTGTCCTGCAGTGTTTGCTCGTGGTTTATCTCTACTCTGACCACGGGGGTTACTTAAAGTAGAAGTGGGGTGACACAACGTAAACAGAACTGCAGAAACTGCTAAGACGAGGTGCTTCCAGCCATTTAATGTCCTTGTGCTGGTTCTTTTGAAAGGGTCGTGATATAGATTGTTAAATTTTTCTCTCCAAATACAAACTGGATGATGTTTAAAGGTCCAACTCTAAGGATTCTGTGAGTCTGTTCTATGATTCTGTGGTGAGGAGCAGCACAGACTATTTGGGTTTGCTCCTCTGAAGTGTGAAATGAAAAATGACTTGCTAGAAATTAACCTGTTCTATAGATTCCAAGTTAATTTTTCTCAGCTCTGAGACTGTCAATGGTTATCATTTGCACTTGTTCTCCCCAGGTATTTTCTTGGTGTTTTAAACAAGGATCCTGGGCAAATGGAAGTCTATAATGCTGAAATATTCAACATGCAACCTTGACTGTCAGGTAGGACAGTTCTGTATTTAA
This sequence comes from Excalfactoria chinensis, assembly GCF_039878825.1. NCBI lineage: Eukaryota > Metazoa > Chordata > Aves > Galliformes > Phasianidae > Excalfactoria > Excalfactoria chinensis. The sequence continues at coordinate 385,398 of NW_027315570.1, read as the reverse complement.
CCCTGGTGCCGAGGTCACAATGTCTTGGAAATATGTATGCATTCAAAACCGACTAATTGGCTACTGACAGCATTGCCCTGTTTCCTCCTACTCTTATTTCTGCTGTGCCGCCTTAGAATGAGGGAAGGAGGATACATCACTCTGTCCACGCCTGGGGAGCAGTATGGAATGAAAAAAGGGAGAATGAAGCAGAATCACAGCTGATAGTCAGGGGAAGAGTGAAGCAGAGAGCTCGGGTGTGGGAGGGTGGAAATACCAGAGTTAGAAATAGAGTTGTCACTGCTTAGGATAATTGCAGCCCTTCTCCTGCTGAGGGAGGCTTGGAAATAATCAAGTTAGTAGACTGAGTCGTTCACTGAAAAAGAAAACAGCTTTTCCCCAGCAGAACTGCTTTTTATTTCTGAATCTAGTGGAAATGATCCTAAGAATATGATCTTTAAGGAACTGTTTTCTTTTTTAGGCAACAGGAGCTTAGTATTGCTGCAACCTGTGCATTATGCTTTTAGATTTTGTAGCAAAAATTGTCCCTCTTTATTTTAGGTACATAATCTTTCACATTCAGTGTATTTTATTAACAAAATCCTGTAGAGAAGACCCTGAAGTGGTGTGCCTAGTCCTTCTGTAATTTATTAGAGCTAAAGGGGTACCCAATACATGCACTTTCCTGCCTGCTGCAAGCCAAGCATACTAATTTTTATTCTTTTGTAGATAATTTAATTCCTGATGACACAAGGGATTATCAGAATAAATCCTACAGGGAAAGGTAAGGTTGAAACCTGATATCATAATGTGCTGTAGTTATCCAGCAGACAGTGGTAAATACTTGTCTGAAACTGAGATGTTTGATTTGTTGCAGGACAAACTTGTGCAGGGTCAGCATTCTTTCTATGCACTGATGGTTTTTGAAACAGCATGTTGTTAGTGTCTAGCTTAGCAGTATGTTCCTAAATACTTTAGACTTGTCTACAGTTCCAGATAAAACATGCCCGTTTGCATTTCTTTGTCGTATGCTTTGTTTGTACCCAGCGTTATGTTTGGAATTACTTTAAAAACATACATGTAGAACAAGCGGTGGTTATCTGGGTATTCTTCCTGCATGCAAAGTGTCTTGAGTTCAGTGTGTTGTCGTTGCTTCTGTGTTATACACAGGTGGATTTGTGCATTGAGGCATTTGGTACCAGCAAGCGGAAGCGAGCTCTGAACTTGTGGTTTTTGCAGTGCAGGGGCCTCTGTAGTGCCACGTGCAGAAATGTGCTGACTGTGGTGGACAGAAAATGTGCTCACAGAGCAGCATTGTGAGCTTTCTTGTATTAGTGTTCAGGAAACTATTCTAACCTAAAAGAGCTGTGCGGTGGATTTAAGGATGTGTTCTAATAAGAAAGCTAGTCCCTGATTCTCTGGTCCTCATGCTCCCTCTTTCCTCTTCAGCCATTGCTCCTTTGTCTTAGAAGAGCTGAAGTTCCTGCCTGCTGATGAGAAGAGCAGGGACCGCAAAGCTCGATGCCTCTGGTTCCTGGACATCCTTATTAAGTTCAGCTTCCTGAAAATAATCAAGAAGAAGCGTAAGACAATTTTCAGCTCTTACCCTTTTCAGCTGCCTGCTGGGACTTGGTTTGTAGTTACCATAATAGCAAACAATGAAGCTTCCCAGAGTTACCTGTTTGATAAATGGCTACATGCAGCAGTTACAGTTCAGCTTGTTTCGTGATGAGGTTCAGTATTTCCATGCCATTGTGGAGTTTTAGATCTGCACCTACTGGGATATACGTGTGTCATTCTCTTCAGTCCTTTTCTAACTGTCATACATCAGGGTCCTGCAGTGAGATCCTATTTGTAGGAGATAAAATAGTTTACATCTGAGTTTGAGATTCCTTTTTTGCTTACAGACAGTTCCTGGTTTCTGTACCTGAAAACTTTTTATATCCATTATTTTATATAACCAGTCTTGGTGCTCACTGTGAAACCCCTTTCCATTCTAGATCCAATGGGTCCTGAATGCCCCCACATCATTAGCAGGAAGCTTATGAAGAACTTCACTGACCTACAACAATGGCGGGTAAGGAACTGTGATTGCTTTGATGTTATTGATGTTCAGAGGATGGAGAAAACAGCTTGAAGGGTCACAGAGTCATTATCAAATAGCACTGCACCAAAACGGGAACAGCAGAAGCTTCTCTTGAGTAGCAGGCCAGGCCAGGTAAAATATTCTGTTATGGCTGATGTTCATCCATGAATAATGGAAGTCTGAAACGTAACTGGGAGAGGCAGAGTCATGTGTGCTTAAACAAGCCTGTGCCTGTGAATTTAGCCAGGCTCACCAGGCTGACTTGATCAGCAAGAGTGAGAAGATTTGTAATTGTTGCTGCAGTGCCTTTTCTCAAGAATCCAACAGCCTCTGCGTAGCATAACTGCCATTGCTCAGCCATCATCTATCTGCTGTTTGCTGTGAGCTGGAGGTTAACAGAGAGGTTGAAACCGTGTGGGCCATCGAGGGTGCATTTGTTTATAAAGACTCAGACCAGGGGTGAACAGTAAAAATAAATGCTTTCAGACCTGCTCTGTGTGTTGTGTATGGCTGCAGTGGGTACCTTTAGATCAGCTTCACCTCGCTGTCATCTTGCCAGTGTGCCACAGAGACAGAAGTGTTTGTAGACAGTGATTCAGTCAAGTCTGTAAACCTGTAAACATCTCCAGAGACCTGCACTTTTGAACAGAAACATGGGCAGTTGTTGAGGAAGACCTTGAGGCCCCTGTGATCAGGGACCTGTGTTTCCTAAAGCTCTTTTTTCATGTCTCGGAAATGCTTGCCATAGCTAACTGGGGCTCCAGTTCTGTCTGCACCTGGTGGGTGGTTGTGTTTTGGGTTTGCTAACTCTCTGCTTTTCATCTGTTCTCACACTTGCTGTTCAGTGTTCAGAATTTAATCTGCGTCGCTGAAGACTAAAATTGCAGCATATGTCATTGCACTGGCTCTGCACATTAAAAACTTCCAAGCTGACCTCACTGTCCTGCAGAATGACTTGAAGCTCCACGAAAGTAGGTGAGTCATGTTTGCTTATGCCTGTTAAGATGCCTGTGGTCCTCGTGCAAGCAGTCCCTGGGGAAGAGGGCTCTGGAGCCTCTTCTGTGCCCAAACAGTACAGCGATACCCGCTGTGAGTTCCCTATGTTGCAGTTAGACTCTGAGTGTGTTGAAGTTTTATATTCAAGCCCTGCTACGTCTAATGGGGTAGTTCTATGTGTCAAAGCTTTGAAAGAGTGCTTTTCACAAACCTGCTCAGGTGCACTGTGAGGCTTTTTGTCTATCTGAAAGTGGAAAAACTTGAGGCAGGCAGCATCAAAATGGCAGAAAACCTATCCAGGTGCTACCCAGTGCTGTGTCTTGCCTGCTAAGTCATGTTGCTCCTCACTGAATCCCTTCTTTCAGCAGAGATCTGGTGTCAGCTCGGTACCAGTCTGGATGCAAGTACAGATTTGTATCTGACTGTAACTGGAAAACTAGAAACAGATTTTCTTTCTCACAGGCAGATTGTGAGCATGTAGTTGCTGTTCCTCCCCAGATGCAAGACTTTACAATTTAACTTTATAAGATTCTGCTCGCCTTACCTCCTCAGTTTGTCAGAGTCTGTTTGGATGTCAGCATAGCCCTCTGGCACTGGGAGGAGGAGCCAACTCAGTGAAGATGAATGGTGGAGAACAGTGTGCAGTATAAGCATCCAGGCAAACAATGCTTGTCATGATAGATTTTGAAGAAATTTCTTCCTAGGCTTAAATTTTCTGTGAAGAAACTACTGTTCTTCTGCCAAGTGATGTCTCTGTACTGCTAGCTGCGCGGATGTGCTTAAACCTGCAGGTGTCTGGCAGAGCCTGACAGCTCCTCTGACAGCGAGGACTCCCAGCAGACATTAGCTGATCAGGCAGCTTGTTATTGCTACCTGGGAGTGGGTCAGGTTGCCCTGTTAATAGCTGCTCAGCTGTGTGTGATTGCTGTCCCAGCCTTTTCTGTTCTGCAAGATGTGGTGACTCTAAAGACATTTGCTGCCTGACTCCACTACGTGGATCTTTCCCATCAGGGTTGTTTAGAGGTGATGCAGCTGGGAAGGAACTGCAAAAGGACAGAACTCCTTCAGTACCACTGAAAAGCATTCTAGAATATGTTGGGGCTTCTCCTAGAAGGATTTAATATCAAGATTCTGGGATAACTGGAAGTTATCGGGGCTGTTACCAGCCCTTGGTTTTGTGAGCTCTGTAGTCAGATTTGATGTAAAGATTTCTGGGCTTTGCCTCCAGTTCTGCTCTTTGTTGACTAATAGTGGCGTTAACAGTATAATCTAATGTTGGTTTCCCACCTTTTTAAAATTCTATTGCTTTGGAAGTAAGCTTTTCAATAAAAGACATGCTCTTTTTCTGCAACAAACACCAAGGTTTTTGCTTTTAAGTGCTCTACTGGAGCTGGGAGCATAGACTGTAGCGTGGTGATAAGAAAAAAGTGGGGGAAGCAGCAACATGTAGGAAAAACAAAGATGAGGCATATGGCTGTGAGGCTCTTGATTTAGCCATGGAATGATCATTGCTTATGGTGGGAGGTTTGTTTGAATAGCACCAGATATCTCTTGCCATCTGAATCTGTTTTTCTTTTAAAGACGTAATGTCAGCTGAGAGGATTCTGAGGTGTGTTCTCATGGCCCCAGATGAGGCAGGACTTTCATTTCCTTGCTGCGTTTGCTCAAACATGCTTCATTCTGTGTTTGACAAGTCTCCAGGTGTGTTCTGGCTGGTGACATCTTGATCAAGCCCTGCTCAGTACCAGTCTCATCCAAAATGTGTTTACATCTAGGACTGCTGTATTTCAGCAGTTAAGAGGAGCTGCTCTCTGTATTAGGTTCTTTCCATCCTGTCACTCATGGTATAGGATTCTGTTGGAAATACGGGCTGCTTGCTTTTTTTTTCTCCAAGATTGCTGTACACTGAGTAAGGCACCGTGGGTTTTTAATACTCTCTGGGGTGCTCGTGCCCAGTTTGGTAGTGTTCTAGCCTTTCCAGCAAGGCTCCCTGCCTTGTAGTATTTAAATACTTCCAGTTTGCGTTCTGGTGGTTGTGTTGGGATGCAGAGCAGACATCCTGCTTGCTTCTACCTCCTAGCTTCCCTCCTGAGGTGAACAAGCTATTGCTCATTTCTGCAGTGTCTTTCCCAGAAGACCACTCTACCCCACTAACACAACGTTTCTCTGTTGTTTTCCAGGTTGATGGACATTGCAAGGGCCATGCGGTTGAAGGTCTCCAAGGCAAAGGGGATGCCAGGACTTGAGAAGGATCAAAATCACAAGCTTGGCACCCTTTCTCTCCCCTTGCCTGTGCAGAAAGCATCAGGGAGCCAGAGGAATCGCCAAAAGATGAACTGAGAATCTGGGAGGTGTGAGCAGGGGTGGAACAGTTCCGTTCTCAACAGTTGTTCTGCACACACAGCATCATGGGGATGCATTTGCCTGTTGGATTTGGCTTTCCAGCATCATGGCACAGCCCTGTTGAAGTCTCTGTGCTGACGGGAACAGCTGTTATTTCATTAAACTGTTTACCTTTCTTACGTATTTAGAAAATGTATCAACCCTTTGTCTTTCCTCCTGTCTGTGAGGGGAGAAAGATGTACAATGTGCCAGAACGAAATCACGTTGTTAGGAATTGTAGGTGCTGTGCTGACTGCGTACTTCAGGCGGGTTTTACCCCTTTGTGACACAAATGCAGAGATCTTGGAGGTTACCCTGAGGATGGTGGCCATGCAGTTCCCTGAGAGCTGTCCCAGCACTCCACCAGGAGCTTGCCCCAAGGCAAGAATGCTCCTCATCTCTCAGCTGGACCTCCCACAGGCCGGGAAGCACTGCAGCTCATGCTGCTGACCCTTTGCTCTGTTGAGCCTGACAGTGCTGAGAAGGGCTTGGCTCTGACTGCCCTTCAGACAGCTGAGGGCTTTGCTGTACTAGTCAAGCTCAGCTCCCTCCATCTCACCTCGTTGGCCACATTCCTGTCAGGCCTCTGCTGGACCCTTTCCCCACTGCTGCAGTGGTTCTGAGGGACACCAGCAAGGATGCTGAGCGCTTCACTGCTCTTGATGTGCATTCCATTAGCTGCCAGTGAGAAAAAGGGAGCACAAAATGAGTGACTTAGAGCCCTGCAACATCCCTCCAGAAGGCAGAGAGGATCTGCAGAGGTAGAACTCCTTCTGGCGGGCCAGCAGCAAAGCATGGACATACAGGCATGCCTTTTACTGTGTCACCTCCACATTAGCGAGGCTTAACTTAAAAAATAAAATAACCCCAGTGCAATGTCTCTTCATCCTGTTCGCTTCTCTCTTCAGGTCATATCTGTTGAGATCTTGGAAGCTTTGCCAGGAAGATCAGAACTGTTTCTGTTCCTGAAAGTAACTGTGGTTCTTCTGTCATGATAGGACCTTCTGAATGGAATCCTGAGGATCCATCAGCCCCCTTCTGTGCAGCTCAGGCAGAACCAAATCTCAGAACTCTCTCTCTTATATTTACTTTTAACAGTTGATTTCTGTTTGCCTTGTTTACTTTTTTGGGGGCAAACAACTCGTTCTGATCTACACCAGTATGAACTGTGCAAAGGTAGGCATCACTTCTGGTGGCAGCTTTCTTTTCTTCTACCTGGAAGGAACCCCATTTTGCAGGGACTGGCTGCTGGAATTGCAGTGAATGAGGATGGAAGAGGGCAGATCACAGATAGAGGAACAAAAGTGTCTTTGTTGTGCCAGTTCATTTCTCCCAAGTGTTCTGTCTGTTTATTTGATTGCCAATATTATCTTGTTGTGTTTCTTGAGTGATGCCAGGTATAACAGTCTCCCAGTTTGCATTTCCTAGTTGTCACTCCTGTTGCTGTTGAAGGCAACATAGCTTTCATGGAATCACCACATGGTTGTGTTGGAAGGGATCTGGCAGCCACATAAAATGCGGTTTCTCCATCCCTCACTGTCTATTTAAAAAAGTAACATACTGTTGGTGGAGGTTTTTTTGTCTACTTTTATTGTGCCTGACACCCATGACAGAGGGAGGCAGTGATTGTGTAGAACTGCTAATGGCTTTGAATGGCTTTGAGCTTAACCTGTTGATCTCTGTGTGGACATGGAAGAGGCATTTGCAAGTGAGCCTGATGATGGCAATTACATACTTTTGTAAAAGCACAGAAGAGGTGAGGGGAAACACGAAATAACAGCCACTGGAAAAGCAAAAGGGGCTCGTGTACTCGTGGCCACCAGGTTGGGCAATCTGTATGCCCACTCAGTATCCTGTCTACTGTGGTGAGCAGCTGCATCTGCACGCACAGGGAATGTAAGGAGATGGGGTACATGGTACTGCCTGCAGGAGGGTACTGCACACTCTGCTACCACCCTGCTCCAGCAGGTTAAGGAGTCTGAGCCTCACTGTCCTTTTACACCTGGGGAGAACAGACTTTTGGCACCAAATGCCAACATATTCCACTAAAAGATACGCCCAAGGCATTGAATGCTCTTCTCACTACCTCCTTCCAGTTCTCCCCTAGGAACAGAAACCACTAAGATTCTACAGCAAACGCATCTATGCTGCAAGAGCACACTGAACCACCTGCAACAGGGAAACATGGTTTTGTAGAGTGGCTTTGAAAACACACCTTTAGACAGCTGTCTCCCTGTAGCCAAAAGGAACCCAAGCAGGAAAAGAAGAGTCCAGCCTGAAACACGCCCATGCTACTAGCCCAGGTTTTTCACGGTGAATGCAGAATCCATCCTGTTCTTGAGGTAACAAATGACCAGTGGGTCTCCCCCTGCTCCGCCCCTTCTCCTTACAAGCGAGAAGAAGGAAGAAAAAACAAGCAGAAGAAACCCAGACGTACCTTCCCACACACAGAGCAGAAATTGGAACAGCGACAGCGACTGTCTCCCTCCTGAGACATGGTGGGGAGCATCCCAGAGGAAGCCCAGGTTCTTTGCTTCTCTCCACAGGGACTTCAAGCACTCCTGGCAAGAGCTGGTTTTGTTCCTTCTTCAACTGCTTCCATCACCAAAATCTCCTTTGGAAAAGGAACCCTAAAGAAAGAAGCAGCAAATGAAAAATAATGAGCAATAACCACTTTCCCAGCTTTCTTCTGACATGCAATTTAGACCCTTGACTAGGGCAATGACTTAAAATCAGCTGGTTCCAAGAATGATCAGAATTAGCACTGAAATCACTCACTGAACTGTAGCTGGTTACCTCCAAATTCTTTTGCTTTTGGGAACAGATGGACACAGAGTTGAAGGACACAAGATAAGTGACATCTACTTCACTGTAGGTGGTTAAGCTTGGAAGTAGGACTTGAGCAAGAAAAGCTTCTCAACTCCTTGTAAGACACAAAGCAGTGGGATGATTTCCCACACCTGCAGAAAGTCTGATCTCTGCCACAGGTGGGTGAGTGACACAAGAGCTGAGCTGCCCATCCAGAAGCACGTGGGGCAGGGCATGGAGTGGTTACATACCAACATGTGAACAGGCACTCTCCTATCAGAAGGGAAATGCCTTCTCTCTTCCATGCCATGCCCACACCACTCCTCAGGGCTGCGCTGACAGCACGGAAACAATGCAGACATGTTTTTGTCATCGTGGTGGTTTTTCACAGACCCAAAAAATGAGATATTGGGTTGCTGTGCGGGTTCCTGGGTGACACTGCCATTTCCAAGCCATTGCTTCCTAGGGGCAAAGAAGGTAAAATGCTTTAACAATTTTTCACCCAGAGATTGCTATTTTACCATTCTTTTATGCAAAAAAGGAGGACAACACAGCAGATTCTTGCAGCTGCACCAATGCCCTGGGTGCTAAAGGAATGCAAAGACAGAAATATCAAACATCCCTGTGTTATTCCCATACAAGGAGGGAAGTTATGTTTAGTAATATCTTTTATTATTTAAAAGAGGTAGTTGGCACTCCTAAAGGAAAATCCCAGGCCTCAAGTTCTGACAGTGCGGCAATCTGGAATGGACTCAGATGTGGATGACCCAAATGATTTATTCTGGGTTCTAACATCCCTTCTATGCATTGACACGTTTTCTCTCTTAACTTTCCCACAGCCATCACATGTCCGCAGAACATCCAACAAACTCTCCTTCACTGCGCACGTAGGCATTCATCCAACCACAGCCATCAGTCATTCCTAGCCATGCACTCTCCCTCCAGTCATGGTCAGTATCACGTGGCCATCACGCAGCTTACTTGACTCAGTTTTTCTCTTGTTCTGGAGGTGTCCTTGGTTCCCAGCCTTACCTTCTCATGCCGTTCATCTCGCTCTGCAGCTCCTGCTCTGAATAGTCTTCTTATGTTCCCACGGGGCAGGGAGAAAGTGAAGACACGGCCCCTGCCACCAAGGTCAGCTCTGCAGCACACATGACCTGAGGAGCACTTGGCTACTCATGCAAACTGCGCAGTGCAAGGAAGATTGTTGCATGTTGCGCTTCTTCTTCTCCTGGTTCAGAAATTAGCTTTCCTACCTAGTAAATGGGAAAAGAATATTAATAATAAAAATAATAAAAAGAAAACAAAAGCCTGACACAAAGCAGACGTGATTGCTACTATGGAATTCAGGAGGGCGAGGGATTGGCCCTCTACATGAAGAAGCTGACTGCAAAGGACTAAGAACAGCCATGAACACATGGAGAACTTGCGGGTCAAATTAGGGACTGAACCAATCATGGGCTTCTGCAGCTGAGGGTCTGCTCCAGGCCGCCCGGTGAAGGGAGCCTGTTGACGGGCCCTGCTTACTGCAGCTACCAGCAGCACCGCGCTCACTGACTCAACTTGATGGGGAATTCCAGACAGGCTGGGAAATCAGCATGGCTGGCTGCAAGCTGTCTGAGAGACTGAAGGAGTGCACTGAGAAGAACTGTGTGGCCCAAGCATTGAGCACACCAAGCAGAAGGGAAGCATTACTGGACACGGTGCACAGCAGGGCTTAAGACTGGAGGTGGTCAGGGCTGTAGTGACCATGCCCTCCTGGAGTTCCTCATCTCAAGGAATGCGGGCCTGGCAAAAAGCAAAGTCAGGACCCTGAGCTTCAGGAGAGTCAGCTGCAGGCTGTACAAAGAATTACTGGACAAGAGCCACTGGAAAACTGTTCTGAGGGGCAAAGGAATGGAAAAGAGATGGGAACTTGCTCAGAAAACCTTGCTCAGAGCTGCCCACACCTACCACAAACATCCCTGTGTGTGCACCTATGTGCAACCCAACTCCTCAACACACCAGCACACAAAGCTGGTGAGGGCTCTGGAGCACAAAGGGGCCATATGAGGAGAGGCTGCAGGAGCTGGGAATGCTCAGCCTGGAGAAGAGATGGCTCTGAGCAAGACCGTGAGCCCCCACTCACCTCAGCAGAGGTCAACCTGCACCCCAGCCATCCGCCCATCCACGTGCACACGCACACACCTGCGCCACTCTGCCTGCTTTGCACACCCACATTCACGCACCGCATCTTGTGCTCTCCTTTGCATTCACAGACGTGTGCAAACCATCCCTGGGAACACGTATGTGCCTACACCTACCAGTAAACATCCCTGTGTGTGCACCTCTGTGCAACCCAACTCCTCAGCACACCCCTGTGCAAGCACACATTGGTGCCACCGTGTCCATGCACTATCCATGTGCTCACACACACTCACGCAACCACATCCCCTAGTGCAGCCCTGTGCGCACACACAGACACACGCGTAACCCCTTCCTTTCACTCCCAAAGTGCACGCACACACTGGTACCACAATGTCCTTGCGCAGCTCCAACTCTTTGCACACTCCTGTGCACGCACATATATGTGCATGCTCATCCTTGCACACATACACACTGACATGCACAGACCTGAGCAACCCCACTGGTTTGTACACTCATGAACACAAATGTGTGCAACACCATCCGTGCACAAATACACACACAAAACATGGAACCCCACTGCTTTGCACAATCCTGTGCACACTCACGTGTGTCATGCACTGATTTCCCAGCCAGTCCTCGTGAGGTCTCTTACTTAGGACGGGAGTGCAGGGGAGCAGCCAGAAGCTGTTTGCATTCCCTGCTGTCTGCTGGGCAGGTTTGTTGGCGATGCTCGGGTTGCTTTGCTTTCCCTTGGGAGGTGGGAAGGAGCTTTGGGTTGGAGGCACATCCCGTGCCAGAGCATCCCGATGGCACGCGTGGGATCAGCAGGTCTGTCAGAGAAGTGGGTGAGGTTGCACACCAAGCTGCAGCAGAGGAAGGGGAGGAGGTCCCAGCACAGCTCTGCACCACGCTCTGCCATGCTGGGCAGCTTGTTCCTGGCTCAGCAGTGCCATCAGACTGTTTCTTGCATTCCTCCCGGTCCCTGTGAATGAAGACTCGGAACACAGTCAAGGCGTTGATTGAGCACCAGAGTGCCTTTATTCAATTGGAGAAAGGAGGACGGGAGAGGTACGGGGAAAGATGGGACTCATTCTCTGTTGTTGAGGAGAGAGCGGCTCAGAGCTCGTGTTGCTGCCTGGTGCCTGGGACTGCAGGCCTGACTCCAAGTCCCCCTCCAAGACGCTCGGCTTCTCCTCAGTGACACTGACTTGGTCCTGCTTGGAGGTGCTGCTGTCGGGGCACTCGGGCTGTGTTTGGGCTGGGCTGCACTGCAAAGGCACCGGGCCACAGTCCAGGCTGGTGACTGTGGTTTCTGGCAGGCAGAATTGATCACCTGAGGAATTCAGCTTTATTTGCCTTCATCTGTGTTTCCTCTTGCTGGATCTCATGCACTCTGCTGGCTTCAGTCTGTGTTTCTACTCCAAGAAGAAAATAAATGGGTCTTCACAAACCAGAAAACTGGAAAAGCACCCTCAAGTCTGCTGTTTGAGCCTTCTTCATTTCAAGAGCACATGCTTTTATCTCCTCAGCACTCAAACACTTATTGTTTACATGGAACCTTCTCTCTCCGAGGCTGTAGCCACTGTCTCTTGTCCTGGCAATGGCACCACTGAGCAGATCACCTCCATTCTCTGCATCCTCCATTCAGTATATTTGCACATGGATAAGATCTCCCCGGAATCTTCTCCAGGATTAACAGTCCTAGCTCTCTCAGCCTGGAATACCTGTTTCCATCAGCTGCCACCATCCAGAACAGCCAGCCTTCTTGCGGTCACCTGGCCCAAACATCCCTTTGTCTCTACCCTTGATTCCTGCAAGAGAGATGGGAGCTCGGCACGCACACCATCCTTCCAACACCCCATCCCAGCAGCAAGGGATCACAGCCCTAACACAGCCAAAACAAAAAGGGTGTGCGAGTTTCCTGGTAGCACTCAGTGTGAACAAATCTACCACTGAGCAACACCATGAGCCCCCACTCACCTCAGCAGAGGTCAACCTGTAACCCCAGCCTTCCCCTATCCATGTGCACACGTCCACCCGTGCGCCACCCTGCCTGCTTTGCACACCCCCATGCACGCACTGCATCTTGTGCCCTCCTTTGCATTCACAGACGTGTGCAAACCATCCCTGGGAACACGTACGTGCCTACACCTACCACAAACATCCCTTTGTGTGCACCCGTGTGCAACCCAACTCCTCAGCACACGCACGCGTTTGTTCCACCCTGTCCATGCACTCACCACGTGCCCTCCAGCATCACTGCTGCCTCCTCCGGTACCGTACCTGCAGATGCTTCAGAGCTCATTAGCATGGACTTCCTTCCTCGCCTCAGCATCTGCTCCTGCGCTCACCTTCATTCCTACTGAGATACCGTCCGCTTCCAGCACCAGCTGACCTGCAAGACACAGAGAAAGGAAAGGTGGGATTCATGCAAACGCAGAAGCCCAAGGCTGCATCATCACCACGTATGGCAGCCTTGGGAAGTCAGCTGCAACAACAGCCTTTGTCAGAATGGAAACAGGCACCGTCAATTAAGTGTGACCTCCAAAGTCATTGCCACCATCAGAAATAGGCACGGAAATCGCTCACTTCACTGCAGGTGGTTACCTCCAAATTCTTTTGCTTTGGGGAAAATGTGGGCACGGAATTGAAGGACACCAGAAAAGTGGCATCTACTTCCCTGGAGGTGGTTAAGCTTGGAAGCAGGACTTGAGCAAGAAAAGCTTCTCAGCTCCTTGTAAGGCAGTAAGTGATGGGATGATTTCCCATCCCTGCAGAAATCCTGACCTCTGCCACAGGTGGGTGAGTGACACAAAAGCTGTGTCCTTGGTTCTCAGCCTTACCTTCTCATGCTGTTCATCCTGCTCTGCAGCTCCTGCTCTGAATAGTCTTCTTATGTTCCCACGGGGCAGGTAGAAAATGAAGACACGGCCCCTGCCACCAAGGTCAGCTCTGCAGCACACGTGACCTGAGGAGCACTTGGCTACTCATGCAAACTGTGCAGTGTAAGGAAGATTGTTGCATGTTGCGCTTCTTCTTCTAATGGCTCAGAAATTAATTTTCCTACGTAGAAAATGGGAACGGAAAATAAATAAATATATAAATAAACAAATAAAGCAAAAGCCTGACACAAAGCAGACGTGATTGTAACTATGGAATTCAGGAGGGCGAGGGATTTGCCCTCTATACGAAGAAGCTGACTGCAAAGGACTAAGAACAGCCATGATCACGTTGAGAACTTGCGGGTAAAATTAGAGACTGAACCAATCATGGGCTTCTGGAGGTGAGGGTCTGCTCCAGGCCGCACCTGTGCACCTGTGTGCAACCCATCTCCTCAGCACACCCCTGTGCAAGCACACATTGTTGCCACTGCGTGTACACACTATCTGTGTGCTCACACGCACTCACGCGTCCACATCCCGTAGTGCAGCCCTGTGCGCACACACACAGACACATGTGTAACCCTTTCTTTTCACTCCCAAAGTGCACGCACACAGCAGTACCACAATGGCCTTGTTCAGCTTCAACACTCTGCACACCCCTGTGCACACACATGTATGTGCATGCTCGTCCTTGCACACATACCCACTGACCTGCACACACCTGAGCAACCCCACTGCTTTGGACACTCATGAACACAAACGTGTGCAACACCATCCGTGCACAAATCCACACACACTCACACACACACACACAACTCATGGAACCCCACTGCTTTGCACAATCCTGTGCACACTCACGTGTGTCATGCACTGATTTCCCAGCCAGTCCTCGTGAGGTCTCTTACTTAGGACGGGAGTGCAGGGGAGCAGCCAGAAGCTGTTTGCATTCCCTGCTGTCTGCTGGGCAGGTTTGTTGGCGATGCTCGGGTTGCTTTGCTTTCCCTTGGGAGGTGGGAAGGAGCTTTGTATGGAGGCACATCCCGTGCCAGAGCATCCCGATGGCACGCGTGGGATCAGCAGGTCTGTCAGAGAAGTGGGTGAGGTTGCACGCCAAGCTGCAGCAGAGGAAGGGGAGGAGGGCCCAGCACAGCTCTGCACCACGCTCTGCCACGCTGGGCAGCTTGTTCCTGGCTCAGCAGTGCCATCAGACAAGAAGCAGGGAAGGAAATCAAGGATGGGGGTACCATCAAACAGAGTCCGTGCAAGCCTGTGCAAGACAAACAGACCCAGAGCTTGTGTTTTTTTTCTGCTTTTGTAGCATTTGTGTGCTGTAGCTGAGCAAAAGGTTCTGCTGCTTGATTCTTCTTCTGCAACAGCCACCTACCGGTAAATGGCTGCGGGGATGGAGGATGTGACAGAAAGCATTTGTCTGCACGACAGTGTAGTTACACTTGGTCTAGAGAGTGAGAGAGGGCAGGCAGCACTGCCTGATGTTGGTCAGGGTGAGCTCCTTCTTCCGCAGCGTGATGATGGCAGGGACAGCTCAGAGGTGGGAGCTGGGAATGGACACGGCAGGAGGACAGAGGTGTGAGGGAGCAGCCAAGGCAGCGAAGAGCATCAAAAGGCCCTGAAAAGCATCACAAAGCCACAGCCAGGAAGCTTGGGGTTTTCATGAGCAGCATCCAGGATGCTAGAGACTGTTTGCTCCCCTAAAAAATGGTAACAGAGCTCTCGCTGCGGGCATCACAAAACCAGGCAAAATGGGAACACACCCAGAGCTCTGCTGCACGCACCCCACAGTCAGAGCATTGCAAGCTGAGCTGCCTTGCTGTTTCTTGCATTCATCATGGTCCCTGTGAATGAAGACTTGGAACACAGTCAAGGCGTTGATTGAGCACCAGAGTGCCTTTATTCAATCGAAGAAAGGAGGACGGGAGAGGGACGGGGAAAGATGGGATTCATCCTCTGTTGTTGAGGAGAGAGTGGCTCAGAGCTCGTGTTGCTGCCTGGTGCCTGGGACTGCAGGCCTGACTCCAGGTTCCCATCCAAGGGCTCGGCTTCTCCTCGGTGACATTGACTTGGTCCTGCTTGGAGGTGACGCTGTTGGGGCACTCGGGCTGTCTTTGGGCTGGGCTGCACTGCAAAGGCACCGCACAGGTCGCCCATAGAGAATTTCATATGGGCTTCATCCTTCCTTGGTTGGGATTTTCTTCGAATTCTCACAAGTGCCAGAGGCAGTGCTTGCAACCATGGAATCCCAGCCTCTTGGCCAACTTTTAGTATTTGCAGCTTAGATAAATGGCTCCTCTTTTCCACTTGGCCACTTGACTGTGGCCTGTAAGGTGTATGCAACTGCCAATTGATTCCCAATAAAGTACTGACTTGTTGAACCACTTTAGCAATAAAATGGTGGCCTCAATCTGAAGAGATTGTTCCTGGCACCCAGAACCTTGGAATTATTTCTTGTCACAAAACTTTTGTTACTTCCCTGGCCTGGTTAGTCCGGCACGGGTATGCCTCAGGCCATCCTGGAAAGGTATCTGCTAAAACTAACATGTATCTGTACCCCCCTTTTCTTGGGAGCTCTGAGAAATCTACCTGCCATTATTGTCCTGGATAATTTCTCTCCCTGTTTGCCCTAACTGAACTTTGTGGCCTGTGTTAGGATTATTTGGTAAACAAACTTCACATTGCTGGGTCACTTGCCTAATGGCAGTATACCCATTTCGGGTGACCACTCGTTGAACAAGATATTTATATAATGCTTCTGCTCCCCAGTGAGTGTTCCTGTGTTCAGTCACCACAGCCCATCATATGGCTGCTGGAATCATTCTTTTCCCTTGTGCTGGAAAGCTCCATCCTTCCTCTTTTACCTGCCCTTCCTGATAATTATTTATCGAGTTCCAATACTCTTTGAAGTGCTTTGGCTCACCATCCACCTGCATGTTACCACCTGGAATCAAGGAAGCCTCCACCACCTCACCCTCTGCCGCTCGCTTTGCTTCTCTGTCAGCCAGCGCATTTCCCATTCCTTCAGCACTGTCTCCCCTTTGCTGGCATCAACAGTGCATTTTAGCAACCTTCTCCAGCTGTTGGACTGCCTCCAGGAGTCTGGCTATTTCTTCAGCGTGTTTAAGACCTTTCCCTTGGCTTGACAACAGTCCTCTTTCTTTCCATATTGCTGATATTGGTGCATGAACAGCACTAAGGCATATTTTGAATCAGTCCATATCTTTATCTTCCCATGTCGAACAAAGCTGCTCCCGTCTGTGTATCAGGTGTCTTCCGCATCCTCCAGTGGTTCTTCTTTCAAGTCTCTGCGACTGGAATAGACTGCTTCCATAGTCTCTAAACAGTCGTGAGACACAGGTTCTCCTGTAATTGCACTAAGAAAAGCAGCTGATTTACAATATTTGTTACTGTTATTTCTCCATCATCTTGCTCCACTAGAATGGCTTGATACTTCAAAAATCTCTGAGGGGAAAGCCAATGTCCCCCTTTCACCTCCAGCACTGGAGAGACCGTGTGGGATACCAGTGCAGTTCTCTTCTGCCCCATTGTCCTAATGCTGGGGCCTTCATTAACTCCTCTTTCAACTGCTTTCAACCGGGCCACAGTCCAGGCTGGTGACTGTGGTTTCTTGCAGGTTCACGTCAGCCCCTTCAGCAGAACTAGGAGAAAGGACTGGCTGAACAATGATGACCTCTTTCTCTCTGTCTCTGCTGTCACTCAGAAGGCTTTCATTTGAATTGCAGCCTGACTCCAAGTCCCTCTCCAAGAGTCTCAGCTTCTCCTCAGTGACACTGCCTTGGTCCTGCTTGGAGGTGCTGCTGTCGGGGCACTCGGGCTGTGTTTGGGCTGGGCTGCACTGCAAAGGCACCGGGCCACAGTCCAGGCTGGTGACTGTGGTTTCTGGCAGGCAGAATTGATCACCTGAGGAATTCAGCTTTATTTGCCTTCATCTGTGTTTCTTCTTGCTGGATCTCATGCACTCTGCTGGCTTCAGTCTGTGTTTCTACTCCAAGAAGAAAATAAATGGGTCTTCACAAACCAGAAAACTGGAAAAGCACCCTCAAGTCTGCTGTTTGAGCCTTCTTCATTTCAAGAGCACATGCTTTTATCTCCTCAGCACTCAAACACTTATTGTTTACATGGAACCTTCTCTCTCCGAGGCTGTAGCCACTGTCTCTTGTCCTGGCAATGGCACCACTGAGCAGATCACCTCCATTCTCTGCATCCTCCATTCAGTATATTTGCACATGGATAAGATCTCCCCGGAATCTTCTCTAGGATTAACAGTCCTAGCTCTCTCAGCCTTTCCTTATAGGAGAGATGTTGCAGTCCCTTTATCATCTTCTGAGCCCTCTGTTGGATTACGTTAGGTATGATTCTTGTAACAGAGAACTCAGATCAGGACACGATGATCGATGTGTGGTCTCAACAACGCTGAACTGAGGGGAAGGAACATCTCTCTCAATCTGCTGGCAGTACCTTGCTTATTTGCAGCACAAGGATATCATTAAGTTATTTTTGGTGTATTTTTTCTTTTTCTTTTTTAAATTCTTTTTTCTTTTTTTCTTTTTTTTTTTTTTTTCATCAAGTTCACATTTCTGTTTCACATTCACTCTGTATCATTCGCTATGTAGCTCCAGGGAAAGATGGGACTCATCCTCTATTGTTGAGGAGAGGGTGGCTCACAGCTCGTGCTGTTGCTTGGAGGCAGGGACTGGTGGTCTGATTCTACATCTGCCTCCAAGATGCTCGGCTTCTCCTCACTGATGCTGACCTGAGCCTGCATGGTGGTGCTGCTGTCGGGGCACTCGGGCTGTGCTTGGCCTGGGCTGTCCTGGGACCCCTGCACTGGGTCGCAATCCAGGCTGGTGCCGGTGGTGTCTGGCAGGCTCAGGTCAGCAGCTTCCGGAGGGATGGGATGAATGAGGGCTTGAATGACGATGACGTTCTCGTCTCCATTGATGGTGCCATATGGAAGGCTGTCGACTGAAATGCAGCACCCTGTGCTTCCTAACAGCTCTGCGTTGATGGAAGCACAGGATGCGCTGTCGTCCCATGCCCGGCGTCTTCGGGGAACACAAGGGCTCGGGTCCCCTAGGAAGGAGTAGATGCACAGCGGTTAGTGTCAAACGTTCACAAGATGAATCATGCTTTAAAGAGGTCCTTGGCATTTGGCTATGTAGTGGTGGTGGGCAGAAGCAAATAGGCTTCTAGCAACAGTGTCATTGTCTCGACAGTGATCCTCGTGCAGGTGCAGCTCTTGTGTTGACAAGAGACTCATTTGGGAAAGACAGGGGTGAACCAAAGATGTCAGGCACGGGCTCGAACGCCAGAAGGAGGTACAAGCCCACTGAAAGCATGAATCCTACCTGTGCTGCTGACAAGCAGTGTTTTGAAAACTGGATTTGCACCCTTACCTGCCAGGACCAACACTTCTGCTTCTAAGGGATCGCTGGCACTGCTCTGCAGTTGGCGTTCGGCCACAGGCGATGGTTTGCCCAGGCAGAAGCAGGAACGCCAACTGCCAGCTGGTGCCTGCTTCCTCTTCATGGGCACACTTGGTCTGGAGAGAAAACAGAGCATGCTGCCAGTCGTGGTGCAGGGTGAGGGAAGAGCTGCTCCGAGCCCTTGCTGACAGTTGCCCGTTCCTGGCAAACCCACCCGACCAATGATGATAGGGGCTGGAAAGGGAAGTCCTCTTTACCTTTCAGATGGAGAATCAATGACCGCGTGGAAGTTCCTCAGATCAGCTGTGGGGCCTTCCTCCACCTCGACATCGCTGCTCTGTGTCGCCGTGGGAGGGCTGCTCTGGCCTCTCCTCTCTGCCTGTGCCTCCTGCACGGTGAGCAGCTTTGTGGCAGGAGGAGACACACACACAGACTTGGGCCCGGCAAGAGAACTGTGCCCTGCAAGGGGAAACCACAGGTAAGAGGGAGGATCAGAAAGCAGCAGCACAGCCATCCCAGTTCTGCATTTCTCTCAGACTTGCTTATCAGAGCCACTGCAAGAAGAGGAGCTCAAAGTAACCGTGTGCTCAGAGGTATGCTCGTGGCAAAGGACACAGCCACAATTAAGAGCAGCTCACTGTATCGAAACAGGCAAACAAAAACCCTAGAAAAACTAGGGGCAGGGACCTCAGAAAGCTTTGCTGCCACACTTCAATCAAGCTTCGCCTGCTTGCAAAAAATCTTAACAGCTGTGACGGTTTTCTCCATGTAAGTTATGGGTTTGGACACTCTCAGGATCCAGGAACGGGGCACCATATTCCAATCTAAACCCAGAAGCCTGCTGTCTCCTTGACAGCAAAAGCATTTTCAAAGGTCTTGGAGAAGGCCTGGCTTGGATCAAGGTGTCAGATCAAGATCAAGCTAATGGAGAAAGACGCTCACCTGCTCCCTCTCCCACGGCTGGTGTGGATGTGGAGGGGAAGAGGACGTCTGTGTGGCTGATCAGGAACTCCACCACAGCTGACTGCGTCTGCAGCTCCTTGCAGGCAGCTTCTCCATAGGCGCAGGCAGACTGGCTCCGCTGGGATCTGAAGTAAAGGCAGATCTTACAAGTCATTTCCCCAAGATCGTTTCCCCAAGTCTGAAATTTGCAGCAAAAACTGACAAGTTGGGCTCTGGAGACTTCCGCAGTGGGCAATCAGCGATGCCACTGACGAAATTCTCCTGGATCATCAGGGACACAGCAGTCCCAGCTAAACAAGTGACTAGAAACTGTCATCTGGAAATTGTGCCCCTGGAGGTTGGGGGAGAGCAGAACTAAGCATCGTGTTGAAACGGAAAAAGAAGTTTACCTTAAGAGGTTTGGAGCCCACACTATGGCCAAGTTCTGAGCGTGCATGTTGGTGACGGAGCAGTTCCCGGCCAGAGACGCCAAGTGTCTCATTAAGTACTGCAGAGTCCTGGAAAACAAGAGGGGCAGATGTTCAGCACCAAAAAGCAAGCCGTGCTGCAGTGCACAAAACAAACCTCACTTCATGCTGGTTGTTGTCATTGCTACTGTCCCCGAATAGGAAGTAGGTAAAACTAAGTGCCACCACGCTGCAGCACCAAGCCCCAGCACAGCACAGCCGCAGCCATCGGCTGCACCAACCGTGCCCCCATGCCAAGGAACTGACCCAGTCAACCAACCCGACGCAGCCTTCAGCCGCTTCAGCGTGCACAGGCATGATGCTGCCAGCGTGAGGCAACACCTGGAATCGCATCATGGCCCTCTGAAAGGCAGCAGGGCTGAGCTCAGCAGACCGAGCGCAGCACTGACCTGTAGTGAGGAGCGGGCAGCTGCTGGATGGTGTCCTGCATTCTGAGCAGCCGCTCCTCCTCCGTGGCAGCACAAACAGCGTCCTGGAAAAAGGCAGGAAGGGATTCAGACACCAGGCGGGAATAGCAAAGGGAAGGGAATTCTCGCAAGCGTCGTATATAGTTTAAGTAAGCACTTCCTGGCACCACCAGAAGTGGCATCAGCCAGAGGCAGGAGGTGGCAAAGACATGCCTCGTGGGGCTAACAGAAATAAGACCTCGGAGCTGGGGCACTGCTGCAACCATCAGCCAGGACGCCCAGGGAAGAGGTACGTGTCATTTCCAAGACATTGCCCTGAGCTTACCGAGAACTTGGCATACAGCTGGTCAGTCAGCAGAGGGTTTGGGAGCTCCCTGAAGTACATCTTGCACAGGGAGCTCACGCTGTGAATGTCTCGGACGCTCAGCTCGGGAATCTGCTCCGACTCGAATTCATGGCTGCAGAAAAGGACACAGGATTGGGCAGAGGGCTTTGAGAAAGAGGAAACCAAGTCCAAAGCCACAACAAATACAGTCAAGAAAAGGAAGGGGTTCCTCGGAACGCCCGCAGCATGGCATGTGCCCCTGCTGACAGCTGTGTCAGTCGCAGCACTCTTACCGTAGTTGCTGGATCTTGGACGTAACGCCGGACAGGCGGTAGATCCCCTGCACCACGCCATGCTGCTCGATGAACTTGGCGCAGCTCTGCAGGACCTGGGGGACTACAGAACAAGAGCCAGCGGTTAGCTCAGCTTCTTACTCAAGTCCTGCTTCAGCCCGTGCTCTTCTCCCATCCCAGCCACTAAGCCCAGCCGGGCCACCGCTTGCTTCCTCCTTAAAGGAGAAAGCTGGCAGAGACAGCTGTGAGGAAACTGCAGAGACGTGTTCTTGGCTTTCCAGAAATGCCACCACCTAGCAACAGCCTGGAGAAAGTAAATCTGGCAAAGCCACACACACTGCAAGTCCCATCACAGCTCCCTCAGGAATGGAGGAATCCAATCTCAAGTCCAGAAGAGCTAGGAAAAGGCTGCAGGATGCTCTCTTTGGCCAGAAGGCTTCCTGCGTTTTCAGGCTTACACAATTGCTGGGTATGATCTCCCTTTCATCTTTAGATGCCCAGCGGAGGGAGATCTCAGCAATGGGCTGTTCCTTACCATCACGGCCAGAGCGGAGAAGGTGCTCCCCCAGGTCACACCCAAACACCCCTTCCTTCGCCGGCTCCGGCTGCTCCGATCTCCTGGGGCGGGCCTTCACCACCGAGCGAAGGAAGGTGCTGAGCTTGCCCCGTTTCCTCGGCACTGCAAAGAAACAAAATAAAGAAACCAGTTCATTTCAGGCTTGGCTCGGTTGGACGAGGCCGAGCGTAACGCCTTCGACCGAGCACGGAACAACGGGAAGAACATTCCCAACCAGGACACGCAAGAACCGATTTTCCCCGTCCCTGCAAGTGCCCAAGGCCAGGTCGGAAGGGGCCCCGGACAGCCTGCTCTCGACTCCTGCTAAATGCGCAGGCTGGGCACCCAGACTGAGGCAGGGGCCTTGGAGCCTGAGGATGATCCTTTAGACCCCTTCCAATCCCAAGCCATTCCAGGAGGATTCTGTGACTTCCTCAAGCACAACAATAAACACAGTGGGATTGGGCCAGATCTCTGCGTGTTCCCATGGACCTTAATGCAGTCCTCTTGCTAAGCTTGCTCAACTCGGGCATTAACGAACCCCCTGAAAGCCACGCTCTGACCCCATTTTACTAACCCGCATTGTCAAATGTAACATGTGTACCTGGCTTTGGCAATGAATCGACGACGGACTCGGGAACTTTTCCGCTGATGAGTTCCACGCACTCACCAGGGAAAAACCCAACCTGTAACAAGAACAAAAAGACAGCTGGGCATTAGCCCGAGTCCACAGCCAAAGGGAAAGTCCTCTGTCACCGACACAGGGCAACCGTTTGCGTCCGGAAGCCATCCTGTGCAGGCAGAGCAGCTCCAAGCTGAGATTCCAGACTCTACTGAAGTTGGGCTCTCTAGTCAGAAGCGTGTGCCTACCTGAAAGCCACGCTTGCCTCTCCACCAGGGGCTCAGCTCCTTTGGTGGCATAGCAATAATGCACACCAAGTCTCCTACCTGCAAGAGATTGAAACGTCAATTCCTGTGGCAGGAAAGCACAGCTCAAACGACTGCCTGCTTCTGCGCCGCAGAATAGCCTCAAGCTTGACAGCCATTGCACCAATGCAGCCCCCAAGGCAAGGAACGCCTGGAACTGCTTACCTCCAGGGAGAGCTCATCCGGCCCCTGGGCGACGTAGCGCTTGATAACATGGGCTGCCGCAATCGCTGGAACGTTAAGAGATGACTCCGCACGCACCAGCTGCGGCTTCCACATGTCATCAGCCTGCAAAACAGAGCACAGGCCGTGGTCAGGAGCTGAGGACAAACTCTTGCCTGCAGGAGAGCACATCTGCGGCTCCCTCTGCTGGCTCAACACAGGGAACAAAGACAAGCCAGAGCTTCACACTGTACCTCCGTGCCCACCACCTCAGGCCCACTGCTGATCTTGCTGCACTCAAGGCCCATCACACCAGGTGTGACAAGCTGGAACAGAGCAGAAACACACTTCTGTTGTCTCTATTCACACAGCACAGTATGGAGAGACTTCTTCAGAACTACCCTTGCATACCCTGCGGCATAGGCAAGTGTTCGAGAAACTACCCCTTGCTGCAGTCTGTTCCAACGTGACAGCCTATTAGGCAGCATTGTACCAAGTTGCTATCCCTCTGCCAGCAGATGGGGACTCTGGCACAGAGCAGCAGATGCATTCGCCCAGAGCGCTCTGACAGTGTGACAGAAGGGCATTAGACAGCACCCTTCTGAGGGCTGAGCTGGAGGGCAGTGAAGAAACCCATGGCATGCAAAACAATGTGGTAGGACAAACACGGCACATACCTGGCAACAAGATCACCTCAGGCTACCTGCAGCAGTTCCTGGTCACTCTGCTCAGATCTTATGAGAGCAAAAGCTGCACCAAGGCAGTGGGCGGAGGGTGGGCAGAGGAGAGAGAAAGAGCAGGTCAGTGAGCAGGGCTAAGACAGCCATGGCATAACGCACACAGCACAATCGTCCCATCCACTTGCTGCAAGACATGCTGAGTCTCAGGCTACGGGATGCCTGTCCGCCCAGCAACTTGACGATGCTTCCACAATTGAGCACAGAAGACGACGGAAGAAGCATGGGACGGGTGCCACCCTTACGGACACCCCCTTTGGAACATGCCTACCAGGGGAAAATGACGTCTGATGCTCAAGAGTAAGCAATACGGTGCTGGGAGCTCCGACAGCCAGCACTTCTCAACACCTCGCTGCCCACCCGTCCATCCTACGCTGGCTCAGCTTACCTACAGGATGCTGCGCACGATGCTACTCAAACAAAGGCACTAAACGCACAAGAACAACAAGAAAACCAACCACTCCGAACTCCTACTCGCCCACAAAGGAACACAGAACGCACCGCTCCTCCCCTCATGCCAGCCGCTTATGACATCACCAACGGCCACCAGCCTGCTCCACCATGACTCCCCACAAGGGGGGGAGGCATGACCACGTGGTCAAATGTGATTCCAACACGGCACCACAACATTGCAGAACTCACTGTGGGGTTGGAATTACGTCCTGGTGTGGCAGCGCAATGGGAGGTGTTTGGGCACAGCTGAAGAGCTGGCTGACTCCTGACGTTTCCAAAGGAGGGTGCCAGATTCACTCTCAGCATTCTTTTGCAGGGCTCTTTGGGATGCTTCAAACCCATTTCACTGACTAGGTCACTTCTAGAATGTTCAGCTGACAAATGCTCGCTTTGTCTGGGTAACGCCTCTATGCATCATGAATGAAAAATAAAATTAAATGGGCACGCCACCCTGTGAAACTTACCTCTCTGCTCTTGTTGTCAGCCAGACACCTAAGATGAGCATTACGTGTCGCTGCTCCTGAATGGAGATGCACCCAAGTCTGTGTTCCACTCTGCTCCACCTAAGTGTCTAAAAGAAACACAGGCAGAGATGATTAGAAGATCCTTTGCGCAGACGAAAGCGCAGGCTGCACGCCTATTCTCTTTAGCAAGAAATACTACTTGAGAATCCACAGACAGTTTTATGAGAGGTAGTATGAAAGATGAGCAGAAAGGAAATAGATTCATTAAAATAACCGAGTTAATCCTCTCCCCGTCAAAAAGGAAGCCTTCTGGGCACTGTAAGCCGCACCTCCTACAACACCTTGCACCACAAATTGTGGCACATGCATTTTTTTCCCACAGGCCCCTCGCTTCTGTCGTTAGTGTCAGATCCACTCAGGTTCAAATACGTGGATCAGAACAGCCATTCAGTTCTGCTGAGGCAGGATCCCACCACTGGGATGTCCCCCAGTCCCATTCCCTGCTTCTCCTGGCACGGGTGGGGAAAGGAACAGCAAGTGATATCACCTACCCAGACTTCTGCTGGGCCTTCCATTCGGTCGCCCATCCCTGGGAGAAGCAGGGGAGCTCCCGTGGCACAAAGCTCGCAGCTGCAGAAATCAAGGCTGCCTCTAAGATGGTGCTTTCAAACAGCACGAGTAACTGGATGTAGGACTTGAAACACAAGGGTAACATGAAAAAGCCACCAGTCCCCACGGATGGGGCTGTTCGCAGAGACAACAGCTGCTTGCTTTCCAGCAGTGTGATGCTCACCCAACAAAGCGCTCAGCCAGCAGATGCCTCCAGCGTCTGAGCATCCATTTGGAGATGGTTTTCTTAACATCCAGGCTGAATCTCCCCTCATACAACCTGAGATTGTTCCTTCCACTCCTGTCTCTAGTTACATGGGAGAAGAGCAGGACAGCCCCCCCCCCGACATAACCTCTCTTCAGGTAATTGTAGAGAATGAGAAGGTCCTCCCTGAGCCTCCTCTCTTCCAGACTAAATCATCCCAGTTCCATAAGAAGCTCCCCATAAGATTGTGCTCTAGACACCTCACAGCTTCACTGGTCTCCTCTGGACACATCTCAGGATTTCATTGCAGTGAGGGGCCCAGATCAGAACACAGAACTCAAGGTGAGGACTCACCAGTGCCGACTACAGGGGGATGATGGATTCCCTGCTCCTGCTGGCTCCAGCCTTCTGCATTCCAATTCCAATCTCAACCATTCCTGCTGTGGTAGGACTTGAATCCTCATTTGGGGCTGGAGCTCAACAGGTCAGCACATCAGAAATAACACAACGTGCCACTGGAAGACGTGTCTCAAAGCCCAGAAAATCCAACTCTCTGACCTCGGCACAACTCACCAACCAAGAGCCAGGCCTTGACAACTTGGCTGATCTGAGCACGCGGGAGGGGGCCAGACAGTGGACCACAAGTGTCCATTTCCACTGCAGCTCCCTGTAGAGAACAGCACCAATCAGCAGGCGTGAATGAATTCATTGACAAGCTGCACAATGAGTCTGTTCTTTACATGAGCAAAAAAAACAACAACACACATAGATTCCTGACCAAAAAAGGTGGGAGTTAATAACGACCAAAGAGGCTCCTGTTCCTAGGCCTAATCCTCTCTCCCCAACTCCTGGGTGATGCCCACAGGCTTCAAGTCAGGTCTCAAATCCATTGGACTCCCGTCAGAGAACTCCATCAAAAAGGATGTTACACATGTGACACTTACATACATTTTGCACCAGAAACAGCACTGCCAGCAGGAGCAGAGAGGTGACTGTCCCCCTGTACTCGGCACTGGTGCGGCTGCAACTCGAGTTCTGTTTCCAGTTTTGGACCCCCCACTGCAAGAAAGACATTGAGGCTTTGGAACATGTTCCAAGAAGGGCAACAAAGCTGGTGAGGGGTCTGGAGCACAATGGGGCCACATGAGGAGAGGCTGCAGGAGCTGGGAATGCTCAGCCTGGAGAAGAGATGGCTCTGAGCAAAACCGTGAGCCCCCACTCACCTCAGCAGAGGTCAACCTGCACCCCAGCCATCCGCCCATCCACGTGCACACGCACACACCTGCGCCACTCTGCCTGCTTTGCACACCCACATTCACGCACCGCATCTTGTGCTCTCCTTTGCATTCACAGACGTGTGCAAACCATCCCTGGGAACACGTATGTGCCTACACCTACCAGTAAACATCCCTGTGTGTGCACCTCTGTGCAACCCAACTCCTCAGCACACCCCTGTGCAAGCACACATTGGTGCCACCGTGTCCACGCACTATCCATGTGCTCACACACACTCACGCAACCACATCCCCTAGTGCAGCCCTGTGCGCACACACAGACACACGCGTAACCCCTTCCTTTCACTCCCAAAGTGCACGCACACACTGGTACCACAATGTCCTTGCGCAGCTCCAACTCTTTGCACACCCCTGTGCATGCACATATATGTGCATGCTCGTCCTTGCACACATACCCACTGACCTACACACACCTGAGCAACCCCACTGGTTTGTACACTCATGAACACAAATGTGTGCAACACCATCCGTGCACAAATACACAACTCGTGGAACCCCACTGCTTTGCACAATCCTGTGCACACTCACGTGTGTCATGCACTGATTTCCCAGCCAGTCCTCGTGGGGTCTCTTACTTAGGACGGGAGTGCAGGGGAGCAGCCAGAAGCTGTTTGCATTCCCTGCTGTCTGCTGGGCAGGTTTGTTGGCGATGCTTGGGTTGCTTTGCTTTCCCTTGGGAGGTGGGAAGGAGCTTTGGGTTGGAGGCACATCCCGTGCCAGAGCATCCCGATGGCACGCGTGGGATCAGCAGGTCTGTCAGAGAAGTGGGTGAGGTTGCACGCCAAGCTGCAGCAGAGGAAGGGGAGGAGGTCCCAGCACAGCTCTGCACCACGCTCTGCCACGCTGGGCAGCTTGTTCCTGGCTCAGCAGTGCCATCAGACTGTTTCTTGCATTCCTCCCGGTCCCTGTGAATGAAGACTCGGAACACAGTCAAGGCGTTGATTGAGCACCAGAGTGCCTTTATTCAATTGGAGAAAGGAGGACGGGAGAGGTACGGGGAAAGATGGGACTCATTCTCTGTTGTTGAGGAGAGAGCGGCTCAGAGCTCGTGTTGCTGCCTGGTGCCTGGGACTGCAGGCCTGACTCCAAGTCCCCCTCCAAGACGCTCGGCTTCTCCTCAGTGACACTGACTTGGTCCTGCTTGGAGGTGCTGCTGTCGGGGCACTCGGGCTGTGTTTGGGCTGGGCTGCACTGCAAAGGCACCGGGCCACAGTCCAGGCTGGTGACTGTGGTTTCTGGCAGGCAGAATTGATCACCTGAGGAATTCAGCTTTATTTGCCTTCATCTGTGTTTCCTCTTGCTGGATCTCATGCACTCTGCTGGCTTCAGTCTGTGTTTCTACTCCAAGAAGAAAATAAATGGGTCTTCACAAACCAGAAAACTGGAAAAGCACCCTCAAGTCTGCTGTTTGAGCCTTCTTCATTTCAAGAGCACATGCTTTTATCTCCTCAGCACTCAAACACTTATTGTTTACATGGAACCTTCTCTCTCCGAGGCTGTAGCCACTGTCTCTTGTCCTGGCAATGGCACCACTGAGCAGATCACCTCCATTCTCTGCATCCTCCATTCAGTATATTTGCACATGGATAAGATCTCCCCGGAATCTTCTCCAGGATTAACAGTCCTAGCTCTCTCAGCCTGGAATACCTGTTTCCATCAGCTGCCACCATCCAGAACAGCCAGTCTTCTTGCGGTCACCTGGCCCAAACATCCCTTTGTCTCTACCCTTGATTCCTGCAAGAGAGATGGGAGCTCGGCACACACACCATCCTTCCAACACCCCATCCCAGCAGCAAGGGATCACAGCCCTAACACAGCCAAAACAAAAAGGGTGTGCGAGTTTCCTGGTAGCACTCAGTGTGAACAAATCTACCACTGAGCAACACCATGAGCCCCCACTCACCTCAGCAGAGGTCAACCTGTAACCCCAGCCTTCCCCTATCCATGTGCACACGTCCACCCGTGCGCCACCCTGCCTGCTTTGCACACCCCCATGCACTGCATCTTGTGCCCTCCTTTGCATTCACAGACGTGTGTAAACCATCCCTGGGAACACGTACAGGCCTACACCTACCACAAACATCCCTTTGTCTGCACCTGTGTGCAACCCAACTCCTCAGCACACGCACGCGTTTGTGCCACCCTGTCCACGCACTCACCACGTGCCCTCCAGCATCACTGCTGCCTCCTCCGGTACCGTACCCGCAGATGCTTCAGAGCTCATTAGCATGGACTTCCTTCCTCGCCTCAGCATCTGCTCCTGCGCTCACCTTCATTCCTACTGAGATACCGTCCGCTTCCAGCACCAGCTGACCTGCAAGACAGAGAAAGGAAAGGTGGGATTCATGCAAACGCAGAAGCCCAAGGCTGCATCATCACCACGTATGGCAGCCTTGGGAAGTCAGCTGCAACAACAGCCTTTGTCAGAATGGAAACAGGCACCGTCAATTAAGTGTGACCTCCAAAGTCATTGCCACCATCAGAAATAGGCACAGAAATCGCTCACTTCACTGCAGGTGGTTACCTCCAAATTCTTTTGCTTTGGGGAAAATGTGGGCACGGAATTGAAGGACACCAGAAAAGTGGCATCTACTTCCCTGGAGGTGGTTAAGCTTGGAAGCAGGACTTGAGCAAGAAAAGCTTCTCAGCTCCTTGTAAGGCAGTAAGTGATGGGGTGATTTCCCATCCCTGCAGAAATCCTGACCTCTGCCACAGGTGGGTGAGTGACACAAAAGCTGTGTCCTTGGTTCTCAGCCTTACCTTCTCATGCTGTTCATCCTGCTCTGCAGCTCCTGCTCTGAATAGTCTTCTTATGTTCCCATGGGGCAGGTAGAAAATGAAGACACGGCCCCTGCCACCAAGGTCAGCTCTGCAGCACACATGACCTGAGGAGCACTTGGCTACTCATGCAAACTGTGCAGTGTAAGGAAGATTGTTGCCTGTTGCACTTCTTCTTCTAATGGCTCAGAAATTAATTTTCCTACGTAGAAAATGGGAACGGAAAATAAATAAATATATAAATAAACAAATAAAGCAAAAGCCTGACACAAAGCAGACGTGATTGTAACTATGGAATTCAGGAGGGCAAGGGATTTGCCCTCTATACGAAGAAGCTGACTGCAAAGGACCAAGAACAGCCATGATCAACGTTGAGAACTTGCGGGTCAAATTAGAGACTGAACCAATCATGGGCTTCTGGAGGTGAGGGTCTGCTCCAGGCTGCACCTGTGCACCTGTGTGCAACCCATCTCCTCAGCACACCCCTGTGCAAGCACACATTGTTGCCACTGCGTGTACACACTATCTGTGTGCTCACACGCACTCACGCGTCCACATCCTGTAGTGCAGCCCTGTGCGCACACACACAGACACATGTGTAACCCCTTCCTTTCACTCCCAAAGTGCACGCACACAGCAGTACCACAATGGCCTTGTTCAGCTTCAACACTCTGCACACCCCTGTGCACACACATGTATGTGCATGCTCGTCCTTGCACACATACCCACTGACCTGCACACACCTGAGCAACCCCACTGCTTTGGACACTCATGAACACAAACGTGTGCAACACCATCCGTGCACAAATCCACACACACACAAATGGAAGAGTCTGAATTCCTAATTGAATGGGAATCCAAGTGCAAAACTCCAATTTTGCAAATTCGCTAAATTTTTAGATACCAAGTGCTTTAGTTTGGTAGAAGACATGAGGGCAAGTAATGGACTCATTGAATGGATACACTCAGTAATGGAAAATCCATGCACTTTATCAACCAAATTAAGGAATGAATTTTTACCTTAAAAAAAACCTAAGGAATGAATGTTTACCTTCTGGATTTGAGGGATGTCTCTTCTGCCTGGTTTGGCCAAAGGAAGCCTAAGGTTATTTGCCTTTGAATAGGAAAGCCCTAAGAGAGCGAGAAGAGTTAACCTGGACAGCGTTACCCAGGGTTGTGGGAACAGCTGAATGATTTTTGAGAACTGGTCAACTCGTGAACCTGAGACCTGGGATCCTCCATCCTAGGGTGGAACTTTACTGGAGCACGTGGATGCCACAGCAACAAAAGAACTGTGTACAACAGACTGAGAGTTTGCCGAGTGTCTTGGTTTACAGAAAGCACAACTAACTCAGCAGCAAGTGACATACTTGGAATAGGAGATTACAGCTGGACTTTGAACCTTAAGGACTGCCAGGAAAGAAGCCATCTACTAAACCCCTGAGCTGCAAACTGCCAAGGAAGTCCATACTTTCCCAGTAATGACAGGAGGGTGCCAACCACGGATACACAGCTACGGACTGATGGTAAACTTCAAACAGCATCGAGTGAGTAAGGGATAGCCAGGGTGCACTGGTGCTCAATGTTCAGGAAGCCCATAGATCTACACTGGGCCAAAGGACACTCATTTTATTACCTCATACAGTGTTTACTGTATTGGAGGCAAAAGCGGGACATTCGTTCTTACCAAAAAAGATTATCGAAACACCAAGCCATCCTGGTAGAGCAGGGCAATGTAGAAATAACTGTAACTAATACTGTCAACCCAGTATCTTTCCTTAGCGGAACTCCCGGATTGCACGACTGCTTGGAAACAACTGAAGCTGCACATTCCAGCTGCTCGGTCGGACCTGAAGGATGAACCCTCCGAGGATGCAGAATACACCTGGTTAACCAACAGCTGCAGTTTGATGAGACAAGGAGACTGTAAGGCAGGACATGCAGTAACTGCTACTGACCAGGTCATAGAAGCACAACCACCAGCTGTGGGGACTTCCCCTCGGAAGGCTGAAATAACTGCCTTGACCAGAGCCTTAATTCTATGGACAGATGCTAAATATGTGTTTGGGGTGCCACACGCTCATAGGACCATCTGAAAGGAGCAAGGATTGCTCACACACAAGGAAAACAGCGCGATGTAAATCTACCAATGGCTACTAGAGGTGGTAAAGGACATCAGAAATGTAACACTGCACAGGAGACAGAAAATAAGGTGATAGATCAGATGGCAGAACAGGCAGTTGAAGAAGGCTTCAATTCCAGATGGTACACTTAAAACCTCTGAACCCAAGTCAAAACCTGTAAAATATTCTAAGGAGAACAGGAGTCTAATTAACGATTTAGAAGGGAAGAGAGCAAGCTGACAGATGGGTGCAAACCCAGATGGACACAATGTTATGCCCTTTTGTGTTTTATGGGAATTGGTTAGAAGGGAAGATCAATATTGGGCAAACCAACACTACAAAGTACAATCCCAGGACCAGGAACAGGGCACAAGTGGGCCTCACGGGAAGGGGCCTTCCAGGGCAACCATGGCAAATTGATTTCACACAGCTCCCAAGAAAAGGGGGGTATCGCTGTAGGAAAATTTCTGTCACCTTAGAAACAGTTCAGGATGCTGCTGCAGATGCCTGATGGACAATCCAAGAGGAGGCATCCTGTTTATCCAAAGTTGAATTGCAACATGGGGTAGGCAGGGATAACACTGACTGGGGAACAGTTTTCTCTGGACTATGGGATAAACTTGCTAGTTGCCAAATTTGGGATGACTGAAACAGCTTTTCTTAGCCTGCATCACCTTGCTACTCTTTGTGTGTTTTGCTTGTGTTGTTATAAGATGCTCTTTGTGTCTGTGCCAGGATACCAGAAGGGAATATATGAGGTATAGGAGAGGCATGAGCTAAGGTAAAAGGTAGAGAGCGGGACTTATTTCAGGACATGTCAAGATAGAATAAAATAATCTAGCAGGTGGAAGCCCTGCTAGATTAAAGAAAGGGGGGAACTGAATAGTGAAAAAGGACTCCATAGTAGCAGAAAGGGGAACACTTTGCTACAGAAAAGGGAAAGGGGGCCTCGCTAAGGCAAAGAGTAGTTACAGATAGATAGTTTATGTTAAGGGAGGACAGAGAAAGGGGGAATTACAGACACTTACTCAAAACAAAACCAGAAAAGAGGGCAGCAAAGATAAGAAGGAACTGTCCGGAGACCTCTGACAAGAAGAAGGATTAGATACCCCCGGGCAAGATGATGCTGACATGGGAGAACGATAACGGCAGATAACACCAAGAAGGAAACAGAAGAAGAATTTCACCCCAAAACAAAGACAAGGGTCGCGGGGAATGGGGTCAGAGGGAATGGGGTCAGAGGGAATGGGGCCATAGGGAATGTAATGAATATGTAATCAAACTGGGGAGGAGACTATTGATCATGTATTAGCTTGACTTATGTCTGTAACACACTTTTCTCCTTACGGTGTGCAAGTTTGGAGGAGCTATCCCCCTTGCACCCGGCGCTGCGCAACGCTGGAATAAACATACCTGCTTTATAACCAGTCTCTGGATTATAGAGTTTGATTCTGCAAGTCAGTACCACAATGTCCTTGTGCAAATCCAACCCTTTGCACACAGCTGTGCACGCACATACATGTGCATGCTCATCCTTGCACACATACCCACTGACCTGCACACACCTGAGCAACCCCACTGCTTTGGACACTCACGAAAACAAATGTGTGCAACACCATCCATGCACAAATCCACACACACTCACACACACACACAAAACATGGAACCCCACTGCTTTGCACAATCCTGTGCACACTCACGTGTGTCAAGCACTCATTTCCCAGCCGGTCCTCGTGAGGTCTCTTACTTAGGACGGGAGTGCAGGGGAGCAGCCAGAAGCTGTTTGCATTCCCTGCTGTCTGCTGGGCAGGTTTGTTGGCGATGCTCGGGTTGCTTTGCTTTCCCTTGGGAGGTGGGAAGGAGCTTTGTATGGAGGCACATCCCGTGCCAGAGCATCCCGATGGCACGCGTGGGATCAGCAGGTCTGTCAGAGAAGTGGGTGAGGTTGCACGCCAAGCTGCAGCAGAGGAAGGGGAGGAGGTCCCAGCACAGCTCTGCACCACGCTCTGCCACGCTGGGCAGCTTGTTCCTGGCTCAGCAGTGCCATCAGACAAGAAGCAGGGAAGGAAATCAAGGATGGGGGTACCATCAAACAGAGTCCGTGCAAGCCTGTGCAAGACAAACAGACCCAGAGCTTGTGTTTTTTTTCTGCTTTTGTAGCATTTGTGTGCTGTAGCTGAGCAAAAGGTTCTGCTGCTTGATTCTTCTTCTGCAACAGCCACCTACCGGTAAATGGCTGCGGGGATGGAGGATGTGACAGAAAGCATTTGTCTGCACGACAGTGTAGTTACACTTGGTCTAGAGAGTGAGAGAGGGCAGGCAGCACTGCCTGATGTTGGTCAGGGTGAGCTCCTTCTTCCGCAGCGTGATGATGGCAGGGACAGCTCAGAGGTGGGAGCTGGGAATGGACACGGCAGGAGGACAGAGGTGTGAGGGAGCAGCCAAGGCAGCGAAGAGCATCAAAAGGCCCTGAAAAGCATCACAAAGCCACAGCCAGGAAGCTTGGGGTTTTCATGAGCAGCATCCAGGATGCTAGAGACTGTTTGCTCCCCTAAAAAATGGTAACAGAGCTCTCGCTGCGGGCATCACAAAACCAGGCAAAATGGGAACACACCCAGAGCTCTGCTGCACGCACCCCACAGTCAGAGCATTGCAAGCTGAGCTGCCTTGCTGTTTCTTGCATTCATCATGGTCCCTGTGAATGAAGACTTGGAACACAGTCAAGGCGTTGATTGAGCACCAGAGTGCCTTTATTCAATCGAAGAAAGGAGGACGGGAGAGGGACGGGGAAAGATGGGATTCATCCTCTGTTGTTGAGGAGAGAGTGGCTCAGAGCTCGTGTTGCTGCCTGGTGCCTGGGACTGCAGGCCTGACTCCAGGTTCCCATCCAAGGGCTCGGCTTCTCCTCGGTGACATTGACTTGGTCCTGCTTGGAGGTGACGCTGTTGGGGCACTCGGGCTGTCTTTGGGCTGGGCTGCACTGCAAAGGCACCGCACAGGTCGCCCATAGAGAATTTCATATGGGCTTCATCCTTCCTTGGTTGGGATTTTCTTCGAATTCTCACAAGTGCCAGAGGCAGTGCTTGCAACCATGGAATCCCAGCCTCTTGGCCAACTTTTAGTATTTGCAGCTTAGATAAATGGCTCCTCTTTTCCACTTGGCCACTTGACTGTGGCCTGTAAGGTGTATGCAACTGCCAATTGATTCCCAATAAAGTACTGACTTGTTGAACCACTTTAGCAATAAAATGGTGGCCTCAATCTGAAGAGATTGTTCCTGGCACCCAGAACCTTGGAATTATTTCTTGTCACAAAACTTTTGTTACTTCCCTGGCCTGGTTAGTCCGGCACGGGTATGCCTCAGGCCATCCTGGAAAGGTATCTGCTAAAACTAACATGTATCTGTACCCCCCTTTTCTTGGGAGCTCTGAGAAATCTACCTGCCATTATTGTCCTGGATAATTTCTCTCCCTGTTTGCCCTAACTGAACTTTGTGGCCTGTGTTAGGATTATTTGGTAAACAAACTTCACATTGCTGGGTCACTTGCCTAATGGCAGTATACCCATTTCGGGTGACCACTCGTTGAACAAGATATTTATATAATGCTTCTGCTCCCCAGTGAGTGTTCCTGTGTTCAGTCACCACAGCCCATCATATGGCTGCTGGAATCATTCTTTTCCCTTGTGCTGGAAAGCTCCATCCTTCCTCTTTTACCTGCCCTTCCTGATAATTATTTATCGAGTTCCAATACTCTTTGAAGTGCTTTGGCTCACCATCCACCTGCATGTTACCACCTGGAATCAAGGAAGCCTCCACCACCTCACCCTCTGCCGCTCGCTTTGCTTCTCTGTCAGCCAGCGCATTTCCCATTCCTTCAGCACTGTCTCCCCTTTGCTGGCATCAACAGTGCATTTTAGCAACCTTCTCCAGCTGTTGGACTGCCTCCAGGAGTCTGGCTATTTCTTCAGCGTGTTTAAGACCTTTCCCTTGGCTTGACAACAGTCCTCTTTCTTTCCATATTGCTGATATTGGTGCATGAACAGCACTAAGGCATATTTTGAATCAGTCCATATCTTTATCTTCCCATGTCGAACAAAGCTGCTCCCGTCTGTGTATCAGGTGTCTTCCGCATCCTCCAGTGGTTCTTCTTTCAAGTCTCTGCGACTGGAATAGACTGCTTCCATAGTCTCTAAACAGTCGTGAGACACAGGTTCTCCTGTAATTGCACTAAGAAAAGCAGCTGATTTACAATATTTGTTACTGTTATTTCTCCATCATCTTGCTCCACTAGAATGGCCTGATACTTCAAAAATCTCTGAGGGGAAAGCCAATGTCCCCCTTTCACCTCCAGCACTGTAGAGACCGTGTGGGATACCAGTGCAGTTCTCTTCTGCCCCATTGTCCTAATGCTGGGGCCTTCATTAACTCCTCTTTCAACTGCTTTCAACCGGGCCACAGTCCAGGCTGGTGACTGTGGTTTCTTGCAGGTTCACGTCAGCCCCTTCAGCAGAACTAGGAGAAAGGACTGGCTGAACAATGATGACCTCTTTCTCTCTGTCTCTGCTGTCACTCAGAAGGCTTTCATTTGAATTGCAGCCTGACTCCAAGTCCCTCTCCAAGAGTCTCAGCTTCTCCTCAGTGACACTGCCTTGGTCCTGCTTGGAGGTGCTGCTGTCGGGGCACTCGGGCTGTGTTTGGGCTGGGCTGCACTGCAAAGGCACCGGGCCACAGTCCAGGCTGGTGACTGTGGTTTCTGGCAGGCAGAATTGATCACCTGAGGAATTCAGCTTTATTTGCCTTCATCTGTGTTTCTTCTTGCTGGATCTCATGCACTCTGCTGGCTTCAGTCTGTGTTTCTACTCCAAGAAGAAAATAAATGGGTCTTCACAAACCAGAAAACTGGAAAAGCACCCTCAAGTCTGCTGTTTGAGCCTTCTTCATTTCAAGAGCACATGCTTTTATCTCCTCAGCACTCAAACACTTATTGTTTACATGGAACCTTCTCTCTCCGAGGCTGTAGCCACTGTCTCTTGTCCTGGCAATGGCACCACTGAGCAGATCACCTCCATTCTCTGCATCCTCCATTCAGTATATTTGCACATGGATAAGATCTCCCCGGAATCTTCTCTAGGATTAACAGTCCTAGCTCTCTCAGCCTTTCCTTATAGGAGAGATGTTGCAGTCCCTTTATCATCTTCTGAGCCCTCTGTTGGATTACGTTAGGTATGATTCTTGTAACAGAGAACTCAGATCAGGACACGATGATCGATGTGTGGTCTCAACAACGCTGAACTGAGGGGAAGGAACATCTCTCTCAATCTGCTGGCAGTACCTTGCTTATTTGCAGCACAAGGATATCATTAAGTTATTTTTGGTGTATTTTTTCTTTTTCTTTTTTAAATTCTTTTTTCTTTTTTTCTTTTTTTTTTTTTTTTCATCAAGTTCACATTTCTGTTTCACATTCACTCTGTATCATTCGCTATGTAGCTCCAGGGAAAGATGGGACTCATCCTCTATTGTTGAGGAGAGGGTGGCTCACAGCTCGTGCTGTTGCTTGGAGGCAGGGACTGGTGGTCTGATTCTACATCTGCCTCCAAGATGCTCGGCTTCTCCTCACTGATGCTGACCTGAGCCTGCATGGTGGTGCTGCTGTCGGGGCACTCGGGCTGTGCTTGGCCTGGGCTGTCCTGGGACCCCTGCACTGGGTCGCAATCCAGGCTGGTGCCGGTGGTGTCTGGCAGGCTCAGGTCAGCAGCTTCCGGAGGGATGGGATGAATGAGGGCTTGAATGACGATGACGTTCTCGTCTCCATTGATGGTGCCATATGGAAGGCTGTCGACTGAAATGCAGCACCCTGTGCTTCCTAACAGCTCTGCGTTGATGGAAGCACAGGATGCGCTGTCGTCCCATGCCCGGCGTCTTCGGGGAACACAAGGGCTCGGGTCCCCTAGGAAGGAGTAGATGCACAGCGGTTAGTGTCAAACGTTCACAAGATGAATCATGCTTTAAAGAGGTCCTTGGCATTTGGCTATGTAGTGGTGGTGGGCAGAAGCAAATAGGCTTCTAGCAACAGTGTCATTGTCTCGACAGTGATCCTCGTGCAGGTGCAGCTCTTGTGTTGACAAGAGACTCATTTGGGAAAGACAGGGGTGAACCAAAGATGTCAGGCACGGGCTCGAACGCCAGAAGGAGGTACAAGCCCACTGAAAGCATGAATCCTACCTGTGCTGCTGACAAGCAGTGTTTTGAAAACTGGATTTGCACCCTTACCTGCCAGGACCAACACTTCTGCTTCTAAGGGATCGCTGGCACTGCTCTGCAGTTGGCGTTCGGCCACAGGCGATGGTTTGCCCAGGCAGAAGCAGGAACGCCAACTGCCAGCTGGTGCCTGCTTCCTCTTCATGGGCACACTTGGTCTGGAGAGAAAACAGAGCATGCTGCCAGTCGTGGTGCAGGGTGAGGGAAGAGCTGCTCCGAGCCCTTGCTGACAGTTGCCCGTTCCTGGCAAACCCACCCGACCAATGATGATAGGGGCTGGAAAGGGAAGTCCTCTTTACCTTTCAGATGGAGAATCAATGACCGCGTGGAAGTTCCTCAGATCAGCTGTGGGGCCTTCCTCCACCTCGACATCGCTGCTCTGTGTCGCCGTGGGAGGGCTGCTCTGGCCTCTCCTCTCTGCCTGTGCCTCCTGCACGGTGAGCAGCTTTGTGGCAGGAGGAGACACACACACAGACTTGGGCCCGGCAAGAGAACTGTGCCCTGCAAGGGGAAACCACAGGTAAGAGGGAGGATCAGAAAGCAGCAGCACAGCCATCCCAGTTCTGCATTTCTCTCAGACTTGCTTATCAGAGCCACTGCAAGAAGAGGAGCTCAAAGTAACCGTGTGCTCAGAGGTATGCTCGTGGCAAAGGACACAGCCACAATTAAGAGCAGCTCACTGTATCGAAACAGGCAAACAAAAACCCTAGAAAAACTAGGGGCAGGGACCTCAGAAAGCTTTGCTGCCACACTTCAATCAAGCTTCGCCTGCTTGCAAAAAATCTTAACAGCTGTGACGGTTTTCTCCATGTAAGTTATGGGTTTGGACACTCTCAGGATCCAGGAACGGGGCACCATATTCCAATCTAAACCCAGAAGCCTGCTGTCTCCTTGACAGCAAAAGCATTTTCAAAGGTCTTGGAGAAGGCCTGGCTTGGATCAAGGTGTCAGATCAAGATCAAGCTAATGGAGAAAGACGCTCACCTGCTCCCTCTCCCACGGCTGGTGTGGATGTGGAGGGGAAGAGGACGTCTGTGTGGCTGATCAGGAACTCCACCACAGCTGACTGCGTCTGCAGCTCCTTGCAGGCAGCTTCTCCATAGGCGCAGGCAGACTGGCTCCGCTGGGATCTGAAGTAAAGGCAGATCTTACAAGTCATTTCCCCAAGATCGTTTCCCCAAGTCTGAAATTTGCAGCAAAAACTGACAAGTTGGGCTCTGGAGACTTCCGCAGTGGGCAATCAGCGATGCCACTGACGAAATTCTCCTGGATCATCAGGGACACAGCAGTCCCAGCTAAACAAGTGACTAGAAACTGTCATCTGGAAATTGTGCCCCTGGAGGTTGGGGGAGAGCAGAACTAAGCATCGTGTTGAAACGGAAAAAGAAGTTTACCTTAAGAGGTTTGGAGCCCACACTATGGCCAAGTTCTGAGCGTGCATGTTGGTGACGGAGCAGTTCCCGGCCAGAGACGCCAAGTGTCTCATTAAGTACTGCAGAGTCCTGGAAAACAAGAGGGGCAGATGTTCAGCACCAAAAAGCAAGCCGTGCTGCAGTGCACAAAACAAACCTCACTTCATGCTGGTTGTTGTCATTGCTACTGTCCCCGAATAGGAAGTAGGTAAAACTAAGTGCCACCACGCTGCAGCACCAAGCCCCAGCACAGCACAGCCGCAGCCATTGGCTGCACCAACCGTGCCCCCATGCCAAGGAACTGACCCAGTCAACCAACCCGACGCAGCCTTCAGCCGCTTCAGCGTGCACAGGCATGATGCTGCCAGCGTGAGGCAACACCTGGAATCGCATCATGGCCCTCTGAAAGGCAGCAGGGCTGAGCTCAGCAGACCGAGCGCAGCACTGACCTGTAGTGAGGAGCGGGCAGCTGCTGGATGGTGTCCTGCATTCTGAGCAGCCGCTCCTCCTCCGTGGCAGCACAAACAGCGTCCTGGAAAAAGGCAGGAAGGGATTCAGACACCAGGCGAGAATAGCAAAGGGAAGGGAATTCTCGCAAGCGTCGTATATAGTTTAAGTAAGCACTTCCTGGCACCACCAGAAGTGGCATCAGCCAGAGGCAGGAGGTGGCAAAGACATGCCTCATGGGGCTAACAGAAATAAGACCTCGGAGCTGGGGCACTGCTGCAACCATCAGCCAGGACGCCCAGGGAAGAGGTACGTGTCATTTCCAAGACATTGCCCTGAGCTTACCGAGAACTTGTCATACAGCTGCTCGGTCAGCAGAGGGTTTGGGAGCTCCCTGAAGTACATCTTGCACAGGGAGCTCACGCTGTGAATGTCTCGGACGCTCAGCTCGGGAACCTGCTCCGACTCGAATTCATGGCTGCAGAGAAGGACACAGGATTGGGCAGAGGGCTTTGAGAAAGAGGAAAGCAAGTCCAAAGCCACACAGAATACAGTCAAGAAAAGGAAGGGGTTCCTCTGAACGCCCGCAGCATGGCACGTGCCCCTGCTGACAGCTGTGTCAGTCGCAGCACTCTTACCGTAGTTGCTGGATCCTGGACGCCACGCCGGACAGGCGGTAGATCCCCTGCACCACGCCATGCTGCTCAACGAACTCGGCGCAGCTCTGCAGGACCTGGGGGACTACAGAACAAGAGCCAGCGGTTAGCTCAGCTTCTTACTCAAGTCCTGCTTCAGCCCGTGCTCTTCTCCCATCCCAGCCACTAAGCCCAGCCGGGCCACCGCTTGCTTCCTCCTTAAAGGAGAAAGCTGGCAGAGACAGCTGTGAGGAAACTGCACAGAGACGTGTTCTTGGCTTTCCAGAAATGCCACCACCTAGCAACAGCCTGGAGAAAGTAATTCTGGCAAAGCCACACACACTGCAAGTCCCATCACAGCTCCCTCGGGAATGGAGGAATCCAATCTCAAGTCCAGAAGAGCTAGGAAAAGGCTGCAGGATGCTCTCTTTGGCCAGAAGGCTTCCTGCGTTTTCAGGCTTACACAATTGCTGGGTATGATCTCCCCTTCATCTTTAGATGCCCAGCGGAGGGAGATCTCAGCAATGGGCTGTTCCTTACCATCACGGCCAGAGCGGAGAAGGTGCTCCCCCAGGTCACACCCAAACACCCCTTCCTTCGCCGGCTCCGGCTGCTCCGATCTCCTGGGGCGGGCCTTCACCACCGAGCGAAGGAAGGTGCTGAGCTTGCCCCGTTTCCTCGGCACTGCAAAGAAACAAAATAAAGAAACCAGTTCATTTCAGGCTTGGCTCGGTTGGACGAGGCCGAGCGTAACGCCTTCGACCGAGCACGGAACAACGGGAAGAACATTCCCAACCAGGACACGCAAGAACCGATTTTCCCCGTCCCTGCAAGTGCCCAAGGCCAGGTCGGAAGGGGCCCCGGACAGCCTGCTCTCGACTCCTGCTAAATGCGCAGGCTGGGCACCCAGACTGAGGCAGGGGCCTTGGAGCCTGAGGATGATCCTTTAGACCCCTTCCAATCCCAAGCCATTCCAGGAGGATTCTGTGACTTCCTCAAGCACAACAATAAACACAGTGGGATTGGGCCAGATCTCTGCGTGTTCCCATGGACCTTAATGCAGTCCTCTTGCTAAGCTTGCTCAACTCGGGCATTAACGAACCCCCTGAAAGCCACGCTCTGACCCCATTTTACTAACCCGCATTGTCAAATGTAACATGTGTACCTGGCTTTGGCAATGAATCGACGACGGACTCGGGAACTTTTCCGCTGATGAGTTCCACGCACTCACCAGGGAAAAACCCAACCTGTAACAAGAACAAAAAGACAGCTGGGCATTAGCCCGAGTCCACAGCCAAAGGGAAAGTCCTCTGTCACCGACACAGGGCAACCGTTTGCGTCCGGAAGCCATCCTGTGCAGGCAGAGCAGCTCCAAGCTGAGATTCCAGACTCTACTGAAGTTGGGCTCTCTAGTCAGAAGCGTGTGCCTACCTGAAAGCCACGCTTGCCTCTCCACCAGGGGCTCAGCTCCTTTGGTGGCATAGCAATAATGCACACCAAGTCTCCTACCTGCAAGAGATTGAAACGTCAATCCCAGCTTCAGCACAGCTGGCAGGAAAGCACAGCTCAAACGACTGCCTGCTTCTGCGCCGCAGAATAGCCTCAAGCTTGACAGCCATTGCACCAATGCAGCCCCCAAGGCAAGGAACGCCTGGAACTGCTTACCTCCAGGGAGAGCTCATCCGGCCCCTGGGCGACGTAGCGCTTGATAACATGGGCTGCCGCAATCGCTGGAACGTTAAGAGATGACTCCGCACGCACCAGCTGCGGCTTCCACATGTCATCAGCCTGCAAAACAGAGCACAGGCCGTGGTCAGGAGCTGAGGACAAACTCTTTTCTGCAGGAGAGCACATCTGCGGCTCCCTCTGCTGGCTCAACACAGGGAACAAAGACAAGTCAGAGCTTCACACTGTACCTCCGTGCCCACCACCTCAGGCCCACTGCTGATCTTGCTGCACTCAAGGCCCATCACACCAGGTGTGACAAGCTGGAACAGAGCAGAAACACACTTCTGTTGTCTCTATTCACACAGCACAGTATGGAGAGACTTCTTCAGAACTACCCTTGCATACCCTGCGGCATAGGCAAGTGTTCGAGAAACTACCCCTTGCTGCAGTCTGTTCCAACGTGACAGCCTATTAGGCAGCATTGTACCAAGTTGCTATCCCTCTGCCAGCAGATGGGGACTCTGGCACAGAGCAGCAGATGCATTCGCCCAGAGCGCTCTGACAGTGCGACAGAAGGGCATTAGACAGCACCCTTCTGAGGGCTGAGCTGGAGGGCAGTGAAGAAACCCATGGCATGCAAAACAATGTGGTAGGACAAACACGACACATACCTGGCAACAAGATCACCTCAGGCTACCTGCAGCAGTTCCTGGTCACTCTGCTCAGATCTTATGAGAGCAAAAGCTGCACCAAGGCAGTGGGCGGAGGGTGGGCAGAGGAGAGAGAAAGAGC
Organism: Excalfactoria chinensis; assembly: GCF_039878825.1. NCBI lineage: Eukaryota > Metazoa > Chordata > Aves > Galliformes > Phasianidae > Excalfactoria > Excalfactoria chinensis. The sequence continues at coordinate 342,702 of NW_027315570.1, read as the reverse complement.
AGGTCAGTGAGCAGGGCTAAGACAGCCATGGCATAACGCACACAGCACAATCGTCCCATCCACTTGCTGCAAGACATGCTGAGTCTCAGGCTACGGGATGCCTGTCCGCCCAGCAACTTGACGATGCTTCCACAATTGAGCACAGAAGACGACGGAAGAAGCATGGGACGGGTGCCACCCTTACGGACACCCCCTTTGGAACATGCCTACCAGGGGAAAATGACGTCTGATGCTCAAGAGTAAGCAATACGGTGCTGGGAGCTCCGACAGCCAGCACTTCTCAACACCTCGCTGCCCACCCGTCCATCCTACGCTGGCTCAGCTTACCTACAGGATGCTGCGCACGATGCTACTCAAACAAAGGCACTAAACGCACAAGAACAACAAGAAAACCAACCACTCCGAACTCCTACTCGCCCACAAAGGAACACAGAACGCACCGCTCCTCCCCTCATGCCAGCCGCTTATGACATCACCAACGGCCACCAGCCTGCTCCACCATGACTCCCCACAAGGGGGGGAGGCATGACCACGTGGTCAAATGTGATTCCAACACGGCACCACAACATTGCAGAACTCACTGTGGGGTTGGAATTACGTCCTGGTGTGGCAGCGCAATGGGAGGTGTTTGGGCACAGCTGAAGAGCTGGCTGACTCCTGACGTTTCCAAAGGAGGGTGCCAGATTCACTCTCAGCATTCTTTTGCAGGGCTCTTTGGGATGCTTCAAACCCATTTCACTGACTAGGTCACTTCTAGAATGTTCAGCTGACAAATGCTCGTTTTGTCTGGGTAACGCCTCTATGCATCATGAATGAAAAATAAAATTAAATGGGCACGCCACCCTGTGAAACTTACCTCTCTGCTCTTGTTGTCAGCCAGACACCTAAGATGAGCATTATGTGTCGCTGCTCCTGAATGGAGATGCACCCAAGTCTGTGTTCCACTCTGCTCCACCTAAGTGTCTAAAAGAAACACAGGCAGAGATGATTAGAAGATCCTTTGCGCAGACGAAAGCGCAGGCTGCACGCCTATTCTCTTTAGCAAGAAATACTACTTGAGAATCCACAGACAGTTTTATGAGAGGTAGTATGAAAGATGAACAGAAAGGAAATAGATTCATTAAAATAACCGAGTTAATCCTCTCCCCATCAAAAAGGAAGCCTTCTGGGCACTGTTAGCAGCACCTCCTACAACACCTTGCACCACAAATTGTGGCACATGCATTTTTTTCCCACAGGCCCCTCGCTTCTGTCGTTAGTGTCAGATTCACTCAGGTTCAAATACGTGGATCAGAACAGCCATTCAGTTCTGCTGAGGCAGGATCCCACCACTGGGATGTCCCCCAGTCCCATTCCCTGCTTCTCCTGGCACGGGTGGGGAAAGGAACAGCAAGTGATATCACCTACCCAGACTTCTGCTGGGCCTTCCATTTGGTCGCCCATCCCTGGGAGAAGCAGGGGAGCTCCCGTGGCACAAAGCTCGCAGCTGGAGAAATCAAGGCTGCCTCTAAGATGGTGCTTTCAAACAGCACGAGTAACTGGATGTAGGACTTGAAACACAAGGGTAACATGAAAAAGCCACCAGTCCCCACGGATGGGGCTGTTCGCAGAGACAACAGCTGCGTGCTTTCCAGCAGTGTGATGCTCACCCAACAAAGCGCTCAGCCAGCAGATGCCTCCAGCGTCTGAGCACCCATTTGGAGATGGTTTTCTTAACATCCAGGCTGAATCTCCCCTCATACAACCTGAGGCCATTCCTTCCACTCCTGTCACTAGTTACATGGGAGAAGAGCAGGACAACCCCCACCCCCACATAACCTCTCTTCAGGTAATTGTAGAGAATGAGAAGGTCCTCCCTGAGCCTCCTCTCTTCCAGACTAAATCATCCCAGTTCCATAAGAAGCTCCCCATAAGATTGTGCTCTAGACACCTCACAGCTTCACTGGTCTCCTCTGGACACATCTCAGCATTTCAGTGTCCTTCTTGCAGTGAGGGGCCCAGAACAGAACACAGAACTCCAGGTGAGGACTCACCAGTGCCGACTACAGGGGGATGATGGATTCCCTGCTCCTGCTGGCTCCAGCCTTCTGCATTCCAACTCCAATCTCAACCATTCCTGCTGTAGTAGGACTTGAATCCTCATTTGGGGCTGCAGCTCAACAGGTCAGCACATCAAAAATAACACAACGTGCAACTGGAAGACGTGTCTCAAAGCCCAGAAAATCCAACTCTCTGACCTCGGCACAACTCACCAACCAAGAGCCAGGCCTTGACAACTTGGCTGATCTGAGCACGCGGGAGGGGGCCAGACAGTGGACCACAAGTGTCCATTTCCACTGCAGCTCCCTGTAGAGAACAGCACCAATCAGCAGGCGTGAATGAATTCATTGACAAGCTGCACAATGAGTCTGTTCTTTATAAAAAAAAAACCCACATCAATTCCTATTCAAAAAAGGGAGGAATTAATAAAGACCAAGAAAGTTCCTGTCCCTATGCCTCATTCTCTCACCCCAACTTTCCTTGCCTCATCCCCAACTCCTGGATGATGTCCACAAGCTTAATGGCAGGTCTCAATCCCATAAGATTCCTTTCACAATACTCCATCAGAAAGGATGTTACACTTGTTCTATACACTCAAGCAGACTGAGCATCAGTTTCTCAGTCACTTAAAACACACAGAAGCATCCAAACCCAGAGCACACACATCCCTTCCTGTGGTACTGGATCCCACAGCTCACCTTCACACCTCTGTCGATTCCTGGTGTTTTACACCCATGCAGCCTCGCTACGGTTCCATGGGTGTCACCCAAGACCTGCAGGACCTCTTTCTCCGCAAACCCCACCTGCAGGCACTGGCTCATGACGTTCACCACCTGCCCTCCTGCGCAAGAACAAGCATTAAGAACGAGAGCAAAGTGCATCGGATTCAACCTGGCCTGCTCCGACCCTCAGTCCTGCCAGGGATGCAGACTCATCCTCAGAGCCACGCTGGACATCAACACATGCATCATTCTTCAAACACCCCATCCCAGCAGCAAGGGATCAAAGCACTGGGACAGCAGAAACAAAAATGCTGTGAGAGTTTCCTGTTGGCACTGACCATGAACAAATCTACAGCTGAGCAACAGGACAGGAGACAAACAGCAGAAAACAACCAACCTGCAGAACTAACTCGTTTGGGGTTGGCCCAGATGTTTGCATGCTCCCTTTCCACGGCCCAGGCCAAGCTTGATGAGCTGCTCCTCATTTGCACAGGGGGAGAACGCTGCAGATGGGATGTGGGGGCTATGCACACCATGCCTTTCTCCTGCTTTTCCTCTCTCCATCTTCCATTAGCAAACAGCATCTCCAAGCCTTCCTTCCTGAAAAAATCACTGGTAAAAAAAGAACTGGCAAGCTTGCTTTTAAAATTGCCTTGTTTATACAGCTTGATGCTTTAAAGCAGAAGCTCACCTAGCAATGACCTACGTCAGACAAGCTCAACCTGCAGGGAAAAGTTATTTCTCTCTGTCTACAGGCTTTGCACACATTCACAGGTGCAACAGTCTGCCCAGATCTCAGCACAACTTTACTAATGGCAGAAATCCAGTTTATGCCCGCCACGTTTTTCTCTCTTCTGAAACACTGTACTGCTGCAAGAAGCAATGATGCCAGTAAAGAATCACATAATTGGAGCTGGAAGGGATCGCTAGAGACCATTCTCCTGCTGGCCACGCTCCTTTAAATGCACCCCAGGATCCCACTGGCCTTCTTGGAAAATATTTCCACATTAGGCATACATTTCAAGGAGGCTCCAGACAAGTAAAGACAGGGGAAAGCACTGGCAAGCCAAAGCAGGGCAAATTTTCCCACACTGCGTTAGCTACAGGGACAATAAATCATGCCCCCAAACTGCTTGCACTAGAACACCCAGCCTGAGATCATAGAAGCTGCCGAGATACGAGTTTATCACAACCCAGAAGTCCTTTAGATCGTGCACTCCCTGGTGCAGTGACACTGGAGGATCAGAATCCTCGGAGAAAAGAACCGGGCCTGCTCAGCTCCTTCCCACCCTCCCAAGGAAAAGCAAACCAACCGCACCGCTGCCAGCACAACCCCGCAGCACACAGCAGGGAACACAAACAGCTACCCAGTGCTCCCCTTCACTCCCAGCCTAACTACGAGTCCACCGGAGGATTCAGAGGGAAATCAATATAGAACACTTGAGTGCACACAGGACTGAATAAAGCCAGGATGGAATTGCACACGTGTGTGTGTGTGCACAGGGCTGCACAGAGCACATCTCCCTATTGTCCACCCTATAGACATATCCCCCCGTATCAGAGAATCATAGAATGGCCTGGGTTGCAAAGGACCGCAGCAATCATCTAGTTTCAACACCCCTGCTGGGTGCTGGGATGCCAACCACCATACCGGGCTGCCCAGAGCCACATCCAGCCTGGCCTTGAATGCCTCCAGTGATGGGGCATCCACAACTTCCATTCCCCCTTGTCCTATCACTATCCACCCTCATAAACAGCCCTTCTCCCTCCTGTTTGTGCGCTCCCTTCAAGTACTGAAAGGCCACAATGAGGTCTCCCCGCAGCCTTCTCTTCTCTAGGCTAAACAAGCCCAGATCCCTCAACCTCTCCTCATAGGAGAGCTGCTCCAGCCCTCTGATCATCACAGTGGCTCTCCTCTGGACCAACCCCAACAGCTCCACATCCTTCCCAGGCCTGGACACAGTACTGCAAAGAGGACCTCACAAGAGCTGAGTAGGAGGGGACAATCACCTCCCTCTCCCTGCTGGCCACCCCTTTTTCAGTGCAGCCCAGAACACACGTGGATGTATCTTTTTTCATACTTAGATTCCCATCTATGTACATATATAGACCACACCTACACCCCCACCATCTGCTAGAACTCCATATTCCTCCCCATAGCACCCAACAGCCCCCAGGAGCCCCATATCACCCTAAGGCCCCCACAACCCTCTCTCTCTCTATACACCACCCCTTCAAGTCCCATACCTGCCCATATCCTCCAATAGCTCCCCACAACCCCTACACACCCTCATAGCCCCCTAGAGCCCCTAGTCCTCCTATGGCCCACCACAGCCCCATATTCCCCCTAGAGTCCCCCTCAACTCTCTGTAGGCCTTTACAGCCCCTGCACAGCTCCCTACAGTCTTATATGACTACCTAGAGTCCCCCCACAGCCCCCTACTTTCCTATATCCCCCAGTGGCCCCCCCACATCCCTCTATGGCCCCTGAAGAAAAAACAAAACTAGAGCGGTGCACTTAGAAAGAGACCATTGAAAACAAATGCAAAATGCACACCTGCACAGGCTCACAGGGAAAACTGCAAGAGAAGCAATCTACACAGAGAGATGCTTTCCCTAGCTGCCCCCCCCAGCTCCATATCCCCCCTTTCCCCCCTCCCAGTCCCAAATCCCCCTCTGCCCTCCCCCCCAGCCCTATATCCCCCCTCTGCCCTCCCCCCCAGCCCCATATCCCCCCTCTGCCCCTCCCCCCTCTGCCCCTCCCTCCCAGTCCCATATTCCTTTCTGCCCCCCCCCCCCCAGTCCCATATCCCCCTCTGGCCCTCCCCACACAGCCCCATATCCCCCTCTGCCCATCCCCCCCAGTCCCATACCGCGTTCTCCCCCCCCCCCAGCCCTCTCCCCGCACCAGTGCCGTTCTCCCCGCACTCCGGCGCAGCTGTCCTCAGCACTCGCTGCCGTGGTGCCGGTTTCCGTCCCGATGCAGCTCGCACAGCTCCGGCTGCCGCGCCGGTCCCGTTCGGCCTCGGACCGGGCTGCGGGGGCCGCGCTCTGTGTGGAGCCGCCCCTCCAACGGCCGGGACGCAACGCTGGTTCCCGCGCACTGCGGCTCAGCCAATCGGAGCCGGCGGAGCTGCCGCTGCCCAATGGGAGGCCGGGGGAGGGGCGGACACCGGTCAGGAGCTGGGAGCCAGGAATGGCCGCGGGGGGAGGACAGAGGTGTGAGGGAGCAGCATCCAAACAGCAGGAAAAACAGCACTGAACAGCAGCACAAACCACAGACAGGAAGCTCGGGCTGATCGAGAGCAGCACCGGGATGCGAGAGATCGTTTGCTCCCATCCACAATGGCAGCACAGCTCCTGCTGCAGGAGTGCCTTAGGAATCCAACTCCATCCCCACAGAGCAGAGATCAAGCAGGTATGATCGTGGCGTTCCTGAGACCCCATGAGCATCAGCCCCTCCCCCTTGCGTAGTGAGTGGTGGGGGTGGGGGTGGGATGAAGGCTCATCGTCTTCCTCGCCTTCAACTTTCCACCCTGCGGGAGGGGCACCCCCCAACCTGCTTCCAGCTTGCCCTGAGGACATCTAATCACCACGCTGTGCTGGGGCTGTTCCACCCTGATCTTCATGGCCTTCATCCCCTTCTTTCCTCACACTTAGTGTCTGCAGCTCCCCCTCTCTCTGCCCCCCCCTTGCAGCAAGCACAACATTGGTTTTTTGAACTAGGCTTTACAGCACCTTTCTGGGCATGTGATACTTACTGCATAAGTGATTGCATCTGTCATGAGCAGCCTGTTTTCTGTCTTGTCATGGATGGTTACCTGGTCTATTAGGCAATGATGCACTTGATAAGTACAAAGGTGTTAATGTCTTAATATTCTGTTTCTACTCAGAATACTGACCAAAGGAATAAGTTTGATGTCAGCAGTGGAGAAGCTGTGGACAAAGATGGCAAAGTCTTGGAGATGGTGTCTCAGTAAGTATGCTGGGAGGGGGGGGGAAATAAAGGATGCTTCTTTCTTGCAGTTTGCCACCCTCACATCTGGTCATGTTACACAGGATGTTAGTTACACAGGATCACGGAATACCGGCATCTTCACCATCTTGCAGTTCTTAAAACAGAAGTTTCTTTGGCACTTTTTGCTCTGAGATAGAAATTCAGAGAAGAGTAACATTTATTTGTTTGTTTGTTTGTGTGCTTACTTACTAAATGCATGAAATAAATTAGTTGTGTTTCGATTTAAAGCAGTGTTTTTAAATGCATCAATCCCCATGATGAATGCAAAGAATTAGCTAGTCCCTTGCAAACTAAAGCAAGCTTTCTCCAATAGTTTGAATACTGATGTATCATCCTTTCCGTGAGTGAAAAGTATTGAGTGTTTAAGCAACAGGAATAAGTGTTTGTTCTTAATGCGTAGTTAAGCATTTGAGTGTGAGGAGAAAAAAAAACAACATTCCAGTGTGGGTGGTTTAATGTATATTTTAATTAATAAGTGTTTCCTGTATTCAGTGGAGAAGTGGCAGATGTGGTGTGACAGGAGAAATGTCCTTTGCAGGAGAGTTAATAACAAAAACACCTTGTCTTTTTACTTAGTCCTTTTAAAGAAGGTGAAGGATGACTATACAAGGTTTGATCAGACATAAAAACACTTCAGCATTTAGTTCTGTTATTATCTTCCTTGCTGTATAACGTGGCTCTCGGTGTAAAGGCATAGAAGAAGGTGGCAGTTGTAGGTACATCTTGTATTTGTACGCCAGTAAGATTAGTAAGTTATTGTTATATTCTTATAAAGTTCCCGATACCTTTCATAGCCTTTGTTAAATTAGGTTGTTCTGCCTCTAGAGCAGCTACGAATTTGAGAAGTGCCTTTGTGAGTCAGGAAAAGATCTGTAGCGTAGTATCCCATTTCCAGTGGGGAAAGAAAAGAACGGTGCAAGCATACATTTTTACTTCTCAAGCACTTCTACTGTCTCCATGGACTTAGCAGTGCGTAGCTCTGCTTTATGGAAACGTATGTGATTTAGTGCTTAAAAAGGAAAGATATTTGCCTTAAGAGCCTTCCAATGTAAGATCCATAAGTACACAAGATGTATTATGTATTTTTCCAGGTCTAATGACATGGCTGATTCACAAGAAGGCAGCAAAGAGAGTGTGCTGAAACCAGCACCTTTCAAAAGAGGCCGAGTGCAGAAACCCAAACCAAACCTAGAAAGAACTGTTGCATGGAGAAAAGACCGCGGACATGAAAAAGATCCTGAAGAGGAGAAGCAGAAGTTGGAGAAGCAGAAGGATGTGCGTTACACCATGTGAATGAAAGCAAGGATTCGTGCCACAAAGATGTAAGCTTCTCAAGCAGCTGCATAGATGTATTTTTGCTGGGCAGTGGTAAGAAAGATTTACCACTTAACCTGCAAGCATAGTATTTGTGTGTCTTATTCCTTCCAGTTAAACTGAACTGTCATAGAGTTTTCTGGTGCTTGTAATTAGATTCTGCTTTCTGTAGAGACAGAGATTATATTTCACTGATGTTTTTGTTGTTGGTGGTGGTGATACCAGATTTGAAAAGAGAAGTGCTGAACAGAAAGGATAATGTTGAAAAAAAAACCATTTCAGATGGAATGTATGCAGAAAAATAACAAATTTTTATCTTTAAAGTATTCGGGGATTTTAGCTGATGAACAAAAAAAAGAACTTAATTTTTGAGGTGTTTTAATACGAGAATGATTAAAGTAAATATTTTTTCTTCCTTTCATTCCAAAAAAGAGATTGGCCAAAAATGTTTTTCTTACTAGAGTGGAACTTGTCTTCTTTTTAGGGAGTGGCTGATGCTCCCAAGAAAAGCCCACAGCAGCTAAAAGCTGTTGAAGATGAGAAAGGACCTTCAGATGTCTTGAAAGACGCTTCAGATTTCAGTACGGGGTAAGATTATTTTTTAAGCGGAGAGATGGAGTGGAGGATGCGCTCCAGGTTGGACGTGTCTGTGACAAGTTCTCCTTTTGGTAAAGAAAAAGGTTAATGAATAAGAATTTAAGAAATGCTGTAGATCTGTTTTGTAGTTTTAGAAATTATGAGCTAGATGAAGGATTTGGTTAAATGTTTACGTTCCTCTCAAGGTTTGACTATAAGTTGCAGTTGTTTTGAAACTGCTTCATTTTTCTTACATTTGCTGACCTGTCTTTCAGGTACAGGTTCTTGATGTTTGATGTGATCTTAGTTGATCTTTTTCATGACGTCCCTTACTTTGCTCTCGTTCTAGCTTCTGCTGAAAATTAAATACAAGCATGTGAAATGTGATTGGAAGAATTCATCTTGTCCCATGCCATCAACTGCCTGTTTGTTTTTTTAGGGAGTCTGGTCCTGAGATCCAAGAAGACAAAACTGTTACTTCATCAGTTCGGTTACTGAGGAGTCGATTCCATAGACCAAAGCCAAATTTCAGAACAACAAGTAGGAAGGAAGAGATGGATATAAATGAAGGTGTATCGCAGGAGGATGCCAACAAGAAGGAAAGTTTGATGCAGAGTAGTCATGAGTCTTGCGTCCCTCCAGATGCAGATGTAAGGCTTTTTCTTTTTTTTTTTTTGTCAGTTGGATTCCAGCTTCTGAGTTTGTGAAACTGGTAGAAACACTTGATGATGTAAAGAAAAGATAGATTAATCTTTTTAGAAACAATATATTTCTTCAAAAGCTGTGATTTTCTGTGTGGGAACTCTTGTACTTCCAGTTATTTCTGACCTGAGGTGAACTTCATGAAATGACGGTGAAGAAATAAAAGTACTGAAAACATCTACTGAAACCTACATTTCAAGGTGTTTAGTTAAAGAAAGACATACGAATTTTTCTTGGGAAGCCTGTGAAATGATTAGGGAGCAACTAAAAGGAGATGGTCTTTTTGGACAGGAAGTGCTCTGAGCAGTGATTAGTACTGAGCTTTGTGGACATAAAACTATCTCCTTTTTCAGTATGGTACCATGACTTGCTTTTGCTCATATTTGTTTTTCCCATTTTTCAGAAAGCAGAAAACTATGAAGTCCTGCAATCATTGGAATCCTTAGGAAAGGCAGAGTCAGTTGGCCCACAGGATGTTTCTGAAAGCTCAAGTTTTAAGTCCCCAGACACACTTTCTGGATCAGAGTGTGGCAACATGGAGGCCTGTCCACTTGTAGATAATCTGAATGAGACCTCAAGTACTAATGCTGGGTAAGGGTCTAGCTGCTTTTATACCTCGACTAACAAGGAAGGCATTTTAAGAGGAAACTGTTCTGCTGATGGATTTCTAATTGACTAAGAACGTCTAATAAAAATTCTGAATGTTACTACTTGTAGATTTAACGCTAGTTGTATGAAAGCCCCAGTTACTGCTATGCTAAGCATCACATGAATGAATGTTTACTTTCCATTGAGAGAACAGTTTGTGCTGTAAGGGATCTTAAAGACTGTCTCATTTCAGCTGTCCTGCCATAGACAGGGATACCTCCCACTAGATCAGAATGTTCAGATCTGCTAACCAAACTAGCCTTGAACACCTGCCTCTAGGTGTGGGGCACCCATAGCTCTGGGCAACCACCGCTTATCCAGGCTCCTGTGAAGTCTTTCTCCGTGTTTATTATATGCCCACTTTAACTATTGAAATGACTCAATGAGGTTTCCCCCCCAGCCTTCTCTTTTGCAGGCCAAAGGAACTCAGTTCTCTGTCTTTCTGCTCAGGGGAGACTTTTGTGGCTCTGATCATTCTTGTGGTACTTCTCTGCACTTTCAGTAATAGATCTCCATATTTCTTGTGCTGAGGACCCCACAGCTGGATGCAGTACTCTACATGGGGTCTCCTGAAAGCTGAGTAGGTGGGGAGAAACACCTTCCCCACCTTGTTGGCTTCTTTTGGATGCAGACCAGAATATGACTGCCTCTGGGCTGCAAGTGCATGTTGCCAGCTCGTATCCAGCTTTTCATCTCTTAAGCCCTTATCCACTGTGCTGCTCTCATTCAGGTCACCCTCCCAGTCTTTACAGGTGTTGGGCATTACCCCAACCTTTATGCAGGATGCCGTGCTGCACTTTGTTGAGCTTCACGAGATGCACATGGGCTGACTTCTTGTGGGTTGTCTGAATGGCATCCCTTCCTTCTCTCGTTTCAACTTCACCACTCAGTTTGATATCATCCATAGACTTGCGGAGGATTCACGCAACACCACTGTCTCTTTACTGAAGCTTTTAAATAGTATTACTCTCAGTATGGACTCCTGAGAGATGCTGTTTGCTACTGCTTTGCATTTGGACATTGAGCTGTTAACTGGAATTCTTGATTTATTTTGCCCAATGGAAAGGTAGTGACTATAGCATACTTCACTGACACCAATTAGGTGCACCAAAACAAATTATCAAATGTATTCTGAACAAGATTTTGCACATATATTTATAATCATATGTATTCTAAGCAAACAGTGCACTAGCCTCAGGCTGATCAGTGTTCTGCTGGGGGGGGTGTGTAAATTTGGGTAGGAAAGGTTATATGACCTGATGTGTTCATTGCAGGGTGGGGACTGAGGTGGGGTGGTGTCTTGTAAGTGGGGGTTCTTAGGTTGGCTAGGGGGAGCTCTGAACGCCGTCCTCTAGCATCCTGACTTGCATGATAAGTGGGGAGGGGGGTGGAGGAGGGAAATGAACTGTTACAAACAGTATGGGAGGAGCAATTGTTGAAAACTAAGATGAAGTTGTACCTCGGCATTTTCCATGTTGTCTGTTTGCAGATATCCTTTCTCATTCATCAGAGGGGATGCAGTTTCTTTCTTACACACGTTCTTCGTGTGCCCATTAGAATCCCTTGCCTGCATCAGCTTAACTTTCCTGATCCCATTCCTATGCTTCTGTTGGTATCCAAGTATCCCCAGGGTGTGTGTCTGTACTTCCACTGGCTGTGCATTCCCCCTTACGTTTCGGTTGGACTGGGAGGTCCTGGCTCAGCCATGCTCATCTCCTGCCTTCTTTGCCCTCTGTCTTGAACATGGGAATCAAGAGCTCTTGTACTCCAAGAAAGATGTCTCTAAATATTGCTGGCTCTCTTCTGCTTCTTTATCTATGACAGCTGTTTGCAGGAGAATCCCATTGACTAGTCCCTTAAAAACTAAGAATTTCACTTCCTTAAAATGTAGGGTCCTTACTGTACTGCTCAGCTAAAATCATGAATTCCACCAGCACTTAGTCACTGCATTTTCTCTGTTTGGACTTTCCTACCACATGAACTAAGAAGTTATCCTCAGGATGCTGCAAGAGTCTCCTTGACTGCTTGCAGCTTGCTTTGACACTTTTCCAGTAGATGTTAGGGTGGTTAAAATCACCTGGCAATATCGGGGGTTGGAAGAACTCTACATCAACGCCCTCCACCCAGTAGGAAACACCAACTACGTAGTTTTCTTGGTTGGTTTGGTCTCTAATTGTCACCCATACTCCACAGTGGCTGCTGACTCCTGGCTTTTACCCATGCTACATTGGTAGGGAGACACCTTCTATTGCAGGATCACTTTTCCATCTTGTTATTTGTGAGCATTTAGGAGTCATTAAGAATTATTTCTGTTGTGGAAGTAGTTAGTAGATGAATGCCTATACACATTTGCTGAAGAAAAAAAAGATTTGTGTGCGTAATTTAACACGCAGCAGAACTTTGCATTTGTGTAATGTCTTTCAAAAAGTAAGCTGTGTTTTATAAAAGTGAACCTGTGCTTTTTGATGACGTGCTTTTGTATTGAATTGGATATTGTTTGTTTCTGGTTGTCTTAGCATTGATAGAAAAATCCCAGCTCGAGGTGAAAGTAAACAAAGACCTCTTCAACCTGTCCAATTAGTGAGGGGCGGATTCCAGAAGTACAAGCCCAACTTGGGAAGAGGTGTTAGAAGGAAAGAATTACAAATACCAGAAAATAATGAGGATAAGAAAGCTGAAGCGGATGACTTGGAGGTGCAACAAACTGAGTCTGCTCGTCAAGTGTCAGCTTTTGTAAGTATACTAGGAATGGCTACTTTGCCTTTGAAAATGTGATTCCAAGTTACATGTTCTATCTTGGGCAGTTATATTGGAATATTTAACATTCATTCCCTGAAGCAGAGACACCATCTGCTATGAAAGAAATCCCACAAACTCTGAACTGTTGAGATATTGCAGGTACGAAATTAGTGGAGTCTACAACTTACAGTCTTAATGTCTTCTCAGAAATGAGGATCTAGTTTTGATTGGGTTGCATGACAGATGAAGGATGATGTACATTTGAAGTAAGCAGAATGCAAGTTTGTTTTCTATTGCAATACATAAAGATGGGCATTTAGTTCATTTTTTCTTTCCTGCTTGGTTGATTGAAGGCTGTGTTGAAGAATCCAGGAAGTATCAAGAGAAGACATAGGGTAGTCTGTTTTTCTGCAAGAGTTAAAGTCTTTGTGTGTTTATAAATGAAGTTCTGTTTTATAACCTTGCTTGATTCTCCTTTTTTCTTGCTGTTGAAATGGATAATACCTCTGTTTTATTGCAAATCAAAGGTAAAAATGAAGCTGCATCGCATGAAGGAAATGTACTGAGCAATGAGGAACATGCACAGGAAGAGGTACCTCAGGTGCCCTGTATTTCTGAAAACCTATTGTGTGAACAAAGCAGGTAAGGTCAGAGTTTAGCAAAATCATGTATGAAAAGTTTTCCTCTGGTACATAAAGATAAGTCTTTGAAGGTGTAAATTCCTTGTATTTGTATTTCTCTGATTCTTTGTTTTCAGTGCCCATAGGCAGCTTCATCCCTTGTTTTTGGTGCACACTCTTTAGCTAAGGTGAACTACTTTTGGTTTCTTTTTGGCTCCTAGTTTTTCATTTGTTTAAAATACACTGTTTGTCTACAGCACCAGGTTTTTGAGTGGTTGGCTCCAACTGTATTCTATATGGAATGAGGGCTGCTCCAACAGTAATTCTTCCTGTTCTGTTATGTTGGGCCACGCTGTTTCAGACTCATGTCAGTGGTGTGGCAGTAGAGGTTGAACCTTCCCACCACTGCTCCATTCCATGTTGTTGCTGTGCAACAGATGGCAGCAGTGGGACAGTCTGACAGCATGGTGTCTGACGTGGAAGCGTGGATGAGGCAACAAAGAGTGGAAGATAATTTCTTCATGTGGAAAAAAACTGCAGCCGTTGACATTCGTTAACACTCACTGAAAGTTTACGGAGGCCACGCAGTGGATGTGAGCACAGTGGGGCAGTGGTGGTGTGTTTCTGCAGCAGTAACAGCAGCACCTCTGTTTGTGCAGTTTGTTATGAGCGTGGCATGCAGGTGGTTCTTCATCACCGCTGAAAATGTGTGACAGATGGTGTTGACTGTGCTGAAAAACAGTGATTTGCAGATTAGAATTTGCCCCACTGAGTAGTGTGATTGTGCTCTTTGTAGCAGTTGTGGTTTCCTGGCAAGTAAATAGGAAGCACTACTTTCAGAGTGACATATGCAGCCTAAGACAGTACCTGTTCACTCAGTGCAGCCCAGGCAGGCTGTAAGGCTGGACAGCTGGGTACTGCATCCTGTTCAGATCCCTCTGGATGGCAGCATGAGCATCTAGCATATCGGTCTGATAGCTGAGGGTCAGCTCTTCTGCATCGTCTTGATCATTTGTGAGATGGTAAGGAGGACTGAAGCCAGTATTGACCCTGAAGCCAGTAGCTCTCAGTTTATAGCCTCGTAACACTCGTAACACTGATCACTACCTTCAGGGCCCACCTGTCCAGCCAGTTTTCAGTCCACCTTATTGTCTGCCCATACAGCCTGTAACTTAGCAGCATCTTTATGAAGGAGTTAGGGGCGATAGTGTTGGAAGCCTTGCTGGAGTCAAAGTAGATGATTTCTGCCGCTCTCTCTCCCTTTGCCTACCAATTATTAATTATTTTGTTATTAATTATTATATTATATTATCAATTATTTATAGCAGAAGATTTATCAGGTTGGTTAAGCTTCTTGTCTTTCCTGGTTCTGGAAGTGGTTTACAGAATTTATCATTGCATCACATTCCTCAGGATTAAGGTGAGGCACAGCAGCCCATAGTTTCCTTGATCCTCCTTATTGCTTTGTTTGAAAGCTTCAGCTTTCTGTTCACTCATCTGAATGTGATTAAAGGAGAGATGAGAATTTTATCTTGTTTAAAAGCAGTAATACCTTGAATACTGGAATTAATGAAGATAGCGTTCCTATGGTTAATTAATCCGGGGGCCCATTGTGGCTGAAACTTTTATCTCTTCCTAACGTCTTAATGTTTTTTCAAAAGTAAGCTAAATGGTCCATTATTGCAGGAAAGCAAATCGTGTAATTTTGTTTTGTTTTGTTTTATTTGCTTTTTAACTCTTTTAACTCTGTTTTGCTAAAGTAAATAAATAAATACACAGAACGACTGAATTCATTTCTAACCGTATGTTTTATGATAAGACAAGCTTGTGGAATGTATTTTGTGGTGCATGGAAAGTTAAAGTTGAAAAATATTGTTTTCTAGGCCCGATATAAAATTAAGTTCTGGAGAAGAGAGCAATCAGTGTGATAGAAAACCTTCACAGCAAGCAAGGGTATCCCTCAGGAACCCAAAGCCAAACCTAACAGGAGCTCACAGAAAAAGGGGTCATTTTGAAGAAGACAGAAACAGAGAGATGAAGACGATGCTGAGCCTAGAAATACAGAAGAGCATTTGTTAGAAAAAACAGGTGTATCGGTGGTAAGTGCTGATCATGTGTTTTGAGCCTCTTTGTACCTCAGTTCTTGTATTTAGCTTCCTAGAACTCATAGCTGACATAAAAATCCAGTATGTAAATATGACAAGTTAAGGTGATGCTTTCATTTTCTGTGCTTCACAATTGGAAATGATGAATCTAAACACACTGTAAAACTTTAGTCAACACTGTATATTTAATATTTCCTGTTTCTGTGCAGAAATCTGTATTACTCTGCCTGTGGCAGGAGGATTGAGCCACGATGATCCTTCAGGTCCCTTCCAAACCAAGCCATTGTATGATTCAGTGATTATCATATTCTAATACCATTGCCATTGAATTAAATGTTTGCTATCCATTTTCTAATATCCAGTACTACCTACAACTCAAATTTTTCTAGTAGTGTGGATCTGTTTATAAGTTGATGTGCATGTGAATAAATATCAGACTTCTTCAATTTCCTCCACACTCCTGAGCTATCTGATATTGATTCCTTTTCTGTCAAAAGTTGTGGCGTGTAAATTAAAGGGCTTTTTGCTGGTGGCCCTTGTTTTTGTGATGGATGACTAAAATCTTTCTGTTACTTCAGTATATTCAAGTTGTGGATGCTCTGTATCTGTAGGCGTTCAAGTCCAGGTTGCATAGGATCCTGGGCAGCCTGATCTAGTGGCTGGCAACCTTGCCCATGGCAGGGCAGTTGTAACTAGATGATCTTCAAGGTCCTTTCCAACCTAAGTTGTACTATGATTCTATGATATAACCTTGGTAAGTACGACATTACTTATGTTTTGTGTGGTGATTTTCTGTGTATTTGAGTAACATTTAAGCTCTGTTCTGTAAACTGGGGTAGTTTGTTCTTTTTAGCTGGCTCCCAGGGCAGGAAAAAAATCCATCCCTCATGTTTTACTCTAGAATGAACAGGTAAGTAACAAGGTTAGAAAACGGAAAATGGTTTATCTTTCCACTTGCTGAAGGGTTACTCTTGATGAGCTGCGTGGAGCTGTGTGTTATTTGGCATCAGTGGGAAACTCAGGCATCATATTTAATACCATCTCATGACACTTTTTAAAAATCTGAAATATGAATGAAAAAAGAGGAACAAAATGAACCGTGCTACCGGATTACAGCTGAACGTGTTCAATGATAGCAGTTGTCTCTTCTGTCCAGCAAAACTCCAGTCACACAGAAGAAGCGGCTTCCTTCACAGAGTCTACAAGGAAACATGATTTTACAGACTCTGAGAAGCCGTCCTGTAAAAGAATCAGGCAGAACAGTAGTTTCCAGTCTCCAGGGATATCATTAGAGAATAAGAGTCAAGTAGAACAAGAAGAGTCTCAGCTTTCTGCACCTCAGCAAAAAAAATCAGATGATCAGACAAGGTAAAACAGCTGATGATGGTTTTTTATGTTCAACTGATTGTTTCTGTTCTTAGACATTAATAACTAGCCATAGTTCTGAAGTGTGTGTGAGAGAGAAAGAGAGCGCATGCAGGATGGTAGCACTAATGACTTCCACCTGAACCATAGCAGAGGCGTGCAGAAATCCCTGCACCCTTTACTCTGTTTGCAGCTTCCTAAAATGAACAGCCAGCACTCTCACCAGCCTACCCCGGAGTCCACTGTGGTCTGAGTAACAGTTCCAGATTTTAAAAGGAGAGCTTTAAAAATACCCATGCTGGGGACAATGGGATTATGAGAGTTATCCAAGCAAACTGTGCGGGAAGTGTCCTCTGTACTTGGTTTCATCTCTCTATCAGTTGACAATGCAAGCTCTTCTAAGGGTGAAATTTGGAATAATTTTTCTTGCTTAGAGCAATTGCGACCATCTCTTTGGGGATGGAAGCGGTAGCTAATTCAAAGGGATTGCGTTCTAAGAAAGGGGAGCCGATAATTAATGATCATCTAACAGTTCTGGTTTCTAGGCATTAGTAAGATGACCTAAAATCTCATAGTTTGGGTTCTGTACTGTGCTTTTAGCAAAGGAGAAACTAGAGAAGTTCCCATGATTTAAAAAGTTTGCAAGCTTCACCTATCTCAAAATGAAAGTTAATTTCATTGTTTCTAATAATTCCATATATTGCAGATTTCATACTGCAGCTTCTCAGCTCTCTGAAACTGCTTACTCCATGCTTAAGATCAGTACTTTTGTGCACATGTGAAGATTTGGTTTCCGGATGGAGTAATACCTGAATGCATTTTTGCCAGCGTGTTGCAGGAAGTAACAGGATTGTAGTCTTGATCACAGTGCTCCTTTTCTTCTTTTCTGTTCATTGAGTTGGTTTTTACTTGTGGTGTCTCTTTTAATGTTTTGGACTGTATTAGACTTGATTGTTATTTTTAATATACTCATGTTATGTGCTCTTGCTTTGTGTTCTAGAAGACAACCTAGGAGGTCATCAAAACAGACAGCACTACCAAAACATGGACTGGAGCTGAGAACTGATCCATCTTCTGCTTCTGAATGTGAGGCCAGTTACTGTGAGAAGGGGAATCGAAGACAAGAAGTGAAATCAAGTGTTGCTAGAGGCAAAAGCATGAAAACTGCCCACAGAAAGAAACCTGTGAAGGAGCAGAGAAGTTCAAAAACAAGCAGCCTGGTGACCCTCCGGGCTTCTCAAGGAGATGAGGAGGAAGCAGATGACTTTGAGCCTGATGATGAAGATGAATGTTTTGCTGAAGAGGAAGTAAACAAAGCACCAGTGTTTGTTCCAGTAGGTCTTAGATCTCCTAAACCTATTCCTGTTCAGATAGAGGAGACGATGCAAGAGGTATAATGTAGCTGCGTTCTGTGTCCATGTTTGTTTTGTTTCTTCAAACAGAAGCTTTTGTTCTAATTGCAATTGCTAGTACTTGTTAAGTTTAGTTTGTTAAGAGTAGTGCTGACAGTAGCAAGGATGTTTACTTGACACATGTACTTGGTTTCAGATGAATGTACATCAGCCTGGGATCCAAACAGTGTTATGAACTATCAGTAGGTCTGCAGGGTGCTCACCAGGTAATTAATCTGGGACTGGATTTAGGCACAGTCTGATGTGCTTACTGCATGTTTTGAGGCTTAGGGTGGAGCAAATGGAGCATTTCAGTTCTACATTTGAATGTCAGGGAATGAGAGAGATTACCAGTACAGTTTATGGTTTCTCTGCAGGTTTGTCCTCCTTTGTTCTTGTGATATACTTCCTGTAACATAAAACTTAAGTAATGGGTTAAGTTTAAACACGTGTCTGTTACAAGATACAGCCCTATATCTCTTTAGTTTAGGCTGCAGAGGTTGACACAGCAGTGGAATCCACTCCTTCCCTGTGCTCCAATGTAACCCTTCCACAGGCTGGAGGTATTTCAAGGAAGATCCTGCTCTGTCTGGTGTGGGCAGATCCAAAGCCTGTGGTCCTTACGTTTTGGCAATTATTTTTTCAAAAGCTGTTTTTGGCCTCTCCCATGAACTGCTTTTATAGTTAAGCCTGGAGTAAAGCCCTAGTGTTTAATGTTGAAATCCTTCTTATTTCCATAAATTAATCATACAGTTTCTTGCTCTGAATGACAGTGAGAGAATTTAAAGCAGAAAAAATGATAAAATCAACAAAATCCGTTTGAGTTAAATAACCAGCTCAAAAGGTCTCAGCTGGATAATGTAGATTTTCTGATTCTTCTCATTAGTTACAAGCAGCACTGCCAGTTCTTCCTCCAGTTGCTTCCTTCTTTAACCTGCAGTATTGTTTAGTACTTGATTTGTGGAGGGATTCCGTGAGATGTTCAATGTCTGCTAAGCATGTAGTTTATTAGGAAAAAAATAAAGTATTTGACAGATTTTTCTACCAGGGCTGATGAACTGAAATGCTTTCAAACTAATCTTTACAGCTGGATATATCTCAGTATCCCTGATGTGCCGGTGGCTACTAATGGAGAAGGTCTTTCTCATGTGTCTGTCCAGCCAGTCATACAGGAGGAGGAAAAAGGAAGCACCTTACCAGCTGTAAGAATGCCTCTTTATTTTGACATCTTATTCAGCATTGCCATCTACTTTGGGAACCATCTCTCAGGAACTATTGATAATTGCGTTCTTTCTCCTTGGGGAGCCAGTTGATGAAGGAGACAGATTCCCACTGTGTCCTCACCGTGTCTCCTTCACCTTCCTTTTGTCTCTCTTATTTTATAGCAGATACAAAGCTCTGGCCTCTGACTGGTTTCCAGGCCTGTTTGTGACAGTATAGATATGGAAAACTGTAACATTTTGTCAGCTCCTACTATCTGTTTTAAAGCCAGGGTGACCTCTGGGCTGAGAATTCACCAGGATGCATTACATTAAAATTGCAGACGGATTTTTATGTAAATACCTGATATGTTTTTCTTTTTGCTTAAGGAAGCAACTGAGCATGAAAATCCAGAAGCGGACAAAGGTAGATATGCAATTCTCTTGTTTGTGTCTTCTCCATTAACATGCTACCAATTTGTGGTTACTCTTGGAGAAAATTTCAAAATTCATGTATTTTAGAAAAAAAATGCTTGTGAGGTACTGGACTCTTTCATGTTTTTTTGAACAGGCTTAAACTATCTACATTCTTCTGTTCTCTATCAAGTAGATGGACCAAGCATTGCAAAGTTTTGTTTCTTAGAGTTGGAATGTGCATTTTCTGAGTCCTATTCTGTAGTTATCTGTACTGGGAGAAGAGAAATATTTACAAACCATAGAATCATAGAATGGCTTGGTTGGAAAGAATCTTAAACATTATCTAGTTCCAACCCCCAGCTTACAGCTGACTTGACGTGTTGTGAAGTGATAATAAAGTGGCCAGAGTCTAAGCTTTGTCCTCTGTATGTAAGGTCCCTAACTCAGCTCTGACCAGAAGAAAGTACTCTTTCCATAGGAGATATGTGTCCAACCCTTACAGAACTGTTGCTTTTCAGAATTGCTCTCACTTAGGAATTTAATTACATTCTCAGTCTTTGTAAGGAGCACTTGATATTGCCTGGGCTACGGTTTTGGTTGAGGGAGGTGAAATCTGCTGTCTTGCTTTGGTTTATTTTGGTACGATAATTTTGGAGGATGGAAATGTTTAGTTTTGTATGACCAGTTAGTTAGGAAACAGAAGTTGAAACAGGGATATAGTTCAGTGCTATTACGGGTTATGGATATCTGCATTTAAACACTTTCTCCCTTTCCATTCTTGGTGGCTTGGTTGGTTATGAGATGCAGTGGGATAAAGTAAGATGGAAAAGCTCATGGATTGAGATGTAGACAGAGAGATCGTTTTACAAGACAGAAAGTTTATTTTATTGCTAACTAAAAGTAGAGTTGAGTGGTGAGAAGCAGGGAAGACTAAAACACCTCGTCCCCACCACACTTCCCCATCCTGGCCTTTCCCACCTTCAGCTTGACACCTTCACTCCTAACTCCTCTTTCCCCATGCTGCTCGTGAACAGAAGAAGCAGGAGCTGCAGTCAGCCCATAGTACTTTACCTCCACCACACGTTCCTCCTTGTGGTTTTCCACTGGCCTAGTATGGGATCTTTCCCACGGGATGCAATCCTTCACAACTCTTCAGTGTAAGCCTTCTCCACCATATGTCCTCCAGACTGCGTTTCCTTCAGGGGGTGTCATTCAGGGAGTTCTGAATGTAGTGGATGAGAACTGCCATCTGTCCATGAGTATCTTAATTCAGGAATGGCAACAACGTAAAAATGCATTCTGTCCTGTATGGATGATAACATCAAATGCTTTTGGGATGTGGGTACATGAATTTCTTGTAAGTATACTTGTGATTTTTTACCTCTGAACAACTCTGTAGGAATTAGCGATGGAAGCACTGAAGCTGCCATGACTTTACTTGCAATGGGTGATCCAACGTTGCAGTTAAAAGCAAGCACTGAAGGTATGATCTGATTTATGAGACAAAGTCTTCCTTGTGCATTCTGGGTCCACCTAAGGAGGAACAGAGCAGTAGCTGCAGAGCTTCTCTACATGAGGCTGCATAGCAGGAGGACAAGAGTCTGGGATGGGAAAAGCAAAGCACCTTACCAGGTAGTGCCAACTGCATCACTGTGTGTTTCTGAGAGCTATTTAAGGAAGGGTGTGTTTGAATTGATCAGTGTTGGCTGCACAGATTGGACAAAAGGGAGGATCTAGAGTTAAATGGACATAAGTGATCTTTGCAGACCTTTAAATTGAAACATAGGCCTTCCCTTCTGACTAGCTGTAACCTTAGGTTACCAGGCTTTTAGTCTAGTTTTTGGTAGATTTTCATATAGAATTTATCATTTACTTTGACTTTTTGAATATTAACTTTCTAAATGTTGCTGTTCTGTGTTGTTTGCTGTTCTAACTAGAATGGACACACGTGTTACCTGCGCAAGATGAGATGAACGTGGCCAACAGTCTTGTGAGCCACGCTGAGTCAGAGCAAAACAGAGCTCCTTATCAGTGTGCAGTTTCTTCAGCTACTTCTGCCAAGGTACCTTGCAAGGATGGAAGCAACGTTAATGTGAAGGATCGAAGCACTTGTGCAGGAACAGGTGCTGAAGAATATGTCAAGGAAAATGCAGCAGATGCCAGGTTAAATTACTACTTCAATTAATTTGTAGAGACAAATGCTCTGACGCTGCTTACTTTTGCAAGGTTCTCTCTGGAATTTTGTCTTGAATTGCAAGCAATCTTGCTTTAGTGAAAATTTCTCAGCTTGGTAATTTTCTGTGTCACATGGAACCAGCACCTGTATCTTTTCTTTATAATTTTTGCGATGTTGTTCTGTGATTTGAGAGATGTGAAATTTATTCGTCACTCCAGCAGTTAATTTATGTTTGGGAGGGAAGAATGATAGAACTTTCTTGGTATGAAATTGCTGCTAATCCTTAAGATCATTTTCCCAAAGTACTTTATGGCTAATTGGGCCAAGGCAGATTGCTTAACTGTCATTGCTACTGCGCTCTCCATATAGAACAAATATCAAGGAGCAGTGATCTTCTATCATTGTGTTTGTCAGTTTTACTCAGATATTCGTCATAGTTAAAATAGATGGAACTCTTTTTCAGAAAGAATCTAGAGATCATCATGTTCTGTTGTTTGGAAGACTGTTGACTGCTTGAACAAATTATCAGCTTGTACTCTTCTGTAAAAACATAACTGAAGCTTTTACTTAAGTTCAGCAGTTCCTTTGCTATATTTTTAACCAAAACTTAGTAGCATGTGATCAGTGTTAGATCACTGATCATCTCACATTTTCATGTTTCAGTTATTTTGATAGAGGACATACTAGTTTGCAGTAAACGTACTTGTTCCAGTTACCAAAGCAGCTGACGTTTGCTTTTGTTTTGTTTTCTTTTCTGCCAAATAATGCCTCCTCTGTCAGCTGCAGTCTGTGTTACATCTGTTCATTGTCATCTGTTTTACCTCTCTCATCTTTTTTGTACAGCGTCTTTGCTGAGAATATCTTACTGCTAGATGTCAAGAAATCAAGAGCTATGCTGATGGCATTTCTCCTTCTTACCTTTAGCAACAGTTCTCTGCCTTTGGTGAACAGTATGAGACTGGGAAGAGACAGTCTCCAGAAGTCAGATCCAAACACTGGAGTACTGAAGTCTAATGAAAGTGCAGTTCAGAAGCCTCTTAATATGAATGTAGTTGTGGAACAGCTAGACAGTGTTCAATGTGGTAAGTCTGTTTCTTATCCTGGGATTTTAAAATAGTTTCTTCTAGCGGATTCGTGGCTCTTTATAACATAAAACTGAAGTGATTTTTCCAATTCCCGTTCACAGATTACGTGTCAAAGCTATACCACGAGATACTCATTTATTGTAGTTTTATACGTAAACCAAAGCCTCAATTTAAAATTAAATGAAATGCCAAAATCAATTACTGGTCTGGCAATGACAGAAGTACGGCACAGTGTGCTTTCCTTCTGTTGTTAGTGTCATTGCTTTCCATCAGAACTGGAAGGGGAGATGTACAAAATAGTTTTGTTTTTCATAACGCAGTTATGGAAAGTAGTGATATGTAAGGTGGCAAAGAGCACAAGATACCAAGGCAAGGTGTGTAGATCATAAATACCAGACATAAATTTTAACCTACATATATGCCAGCATTTTTTAATAAAGAATGTATGTATATGACGTATATAGGAGTAAACTTCAGTATGTATATTTATACAGAACTACATACATATGCATTAAATACAAAAACTCGTATTTAAAATGATATACAAGAAAATGCTCAAATTGCGTAACGTAACTTATTAATCTTAAAATACAACTTCATATTTCTTAGAGTCTATGGACTTGAGAGGCAGTACAGAAATGCAGGAGGTGGAACAGGTCAGGGTCGGACCAACTTCAAGGGATGCTTCAGGCCTTCAGAATTTTGGAACTAGGATGGAACTTGTCAAGCAAACGGACAACAAAGGGAGGTAGGAAGAAATCGTCAGCTAAGATTCTTCTAAAATAAGAGCTGAAGTGTGTGCATGATGGAGATTGTGTGCTTATGGACACTGTGTGTTAATTGCACAGAAGTTTAATTTAGACTTCTGTTTTTAAGGTTTTTATTTCTCAGATGTTACCTGAAGACTTTTGAGTGTCAATGTTAATCTGTGCTTGCTGTTTCAGTACTTACTGATCAACTTGCTACTTCACTGCCTGCCAACGAACCGTGTCTGGAAGGAAACATTCATTGATGGATCAGTTTGCAAACATTAGTGAGCTCCTAAGCTTTCTTGCTTGGTCGTGCCTTTATTAGTAAAGTCTCAAGTTAGTGGTGTTATGGAGATTTTCTACTGAAATATTTCATATAGATCTGTTTGAATGTTGTGTATGTTCTTTAGTTTAAACAGGTAACTGTGTAAGCTTCTCAGTAAAGGCACAATTAGAATCATATTATACAGAGTTTAAGCCCTTACGCAGGGTACCCTTAATTGGTTTCAAACTATCTGATCATACATCTTACAGAACAGAGAAAGAGATGAAAGATGTTTGTGGAAGTTCTGGGCACTTGTCACCAGAATGTGTGGAATCTCACCTTGGGCCAGAGGATGATCTGGATGAAAGTTCTCTGGACAGAGCTGTGCAAAATCCTTGCCCTGCCAAGGACAGTCAGCGTACAGTCAGCTTTGCTCAGGTAAGTCATTTCATTCAATTACAGCCTGGAAGTGCCCGGTTTCTCAAGCTCTGTAGAGGGAAATATTTGGTGCAAATGTGCTCACCTGTTTTACAGACCTGGAATTTCTGATTCTATTTATTCATTTATTTTTGCACAGGTATAGTCACATTTAACCATGACAACAAGCCTCAGTTTTTAGGATGTCAGCAATAAGTGATGCTTGTTAGCAAGATGTTGAGAATTTCTCAGTTGTGTTGGAAGAAGTACGTGTGACTCCAGTGTCATTCAGTCCAGCCTCTTCCTGTTATATCTCTTTAAACTGAAGTCACATACTGCAGGGACAATGCATTTCCATTGTCACCTTCATTCGCTTTGCTTAAACCAACTTGGTTTTGTTTCAATAAACTTTATCCTTTGCTGTACTCCTTCCCATTTCTATGCATAACTGCCTTTTACATATACCTATTGGACCATGGATATATTTTGCATCTTTAGTTTTGCAGTGGTTGATACTGTTCTAGCATAAAGAATTACCTTATTTTTTCCTGAGGGGGGTTCATTCACTCTTCCCTTGAGACCTCCAGCATTGCTTGATACCAGCATACTTGCAGTTGCTGTGGAATGGCTGAATTGCAGTGACTTGTTTTCTCAGTGCAACCTGTAGATGTGTCATTTTAGAACAGGGTGCAGAAAAGACTGTGCTCGTACTGGAGTGGCAGAAACAGTAGGAGGAGGCAGCTTGCAATGGAGGATTCCTTCTCTTAGCAAAGAACTTCTACTATAGAAGGATGGGTGTGTTGCAGAGCTGGGTGCTTCTCTTTGGCACTTGGTTGTTTTGTAATGGTTGGTGGAACTTACATTCCTAGAGCAATTTGTTATGTGAGTCATCAGTGACAGAGTTGTGCGCTGGGAAATATCAATTTATTTCAAGACATCATCCATGCAGACAGTGAGCTGCATATGAATTACATATTACTCTGGTTGGTCTGGTATCCTTCAGCCTGGAATGCCTTGAAGGAAAAGCTGAGAAAACACAATTTTAGGTTTTATGTCTCTTTGGAGTCTGACATGCTTTCTTTCTTCTTTTGTGGAGTTCTTTGTCAAGCTTACCGTGTTGTTTTATTTCAGATATTTCTAGAATGAAACAAATGCTAAGGATTGTCAGCAGCAACATATAAGCAGCAGAGAAGAGACTTCAGGTATAATTCATACTATATATTTTAAGAGAGCAAAAAAGTTGTGTATCTTACAGTGATGCAAAGATTAATAATAACAAAAAAAGAAAATGTGTTGTTATGATTAAATAATCTACTTAATGAACAAACAGAAGGACCGATACCTTAGTGTCATTCCCCACTCCTGCTTCTTATTTAAGTTTCATTATTGCAAACTAGACTTGGAAACCTTTCAGATGACTCCTTGAGCTTAGATATTAATAGAAGGGAAGTTCTTGCTCTTTTCTCTCAGCAGTGAACGCCTGCTTATTACCTCTGCCGTGTTCAGCATTTGTTAGAGCTCTTTGTGACACTGACTCACATACCCCTCAAAAACTGAAGGTGGTAGAGGGAGAAAGCCCGTGTATTTTTCCAGCAGCTTAGTGAGCTGTAGTGGCTCCTGAAATGTTGAAGTGAATGCCAGCAGCAGTGAATGTGAGTGGCTGGGCTGGACTGTGCAAGTGTAGAGCAAGAGGAAGAGGAGAATGGGAGGTGATAATTGAAGAAAACACACTTTTCAGCTGCTAATCATTTAAAAGTAATGCAGGGCGCCAAGGTGAGAACTGCTTGTTGGTAAAACAAACTAAAACAGAGCTTGGAGGTTTGGAACTAAGACTTGGGTAAAATATGGGAAAATCAGTGTTAGAAGCCCAAAATACTTTCTTCCTGCCAAATCCACAGGCATGTGCAAAAAGCAGGGTTAATATTTATTGTCACATGTCCATCAGCATGCTCTGATTTTGTGTCTCGTAGAGCATTTTAAGTAATCTTCAATGAGATTAAAAAAAAGTCAAGATGAGTTAAAGTTGGCGTAACAGATCTGCATCATTAAAAATTAGAGCTGTCTGAAGGAATAGAGCAATGCTGTTGCTTTCCATTTTCTAAAAACCTTTAGACACGTGATCTCCTAAAATGCTTTCTAATGGCAGTTGTCTGATAATGCCCATCTTTTTGACTGAATTAATTTTAGTTCTCATTTATGACATATAGGATGGTGCATCTTAGGTTTTCTGCAGATCAACAGGGAAGGGAAAAAACCACTATAGTTTATTTTAACAAACAACAGAACAGCACCACCACAAAGAAAACGCACAGAAATAAAGCAACAGCAGAATTCTGTCACTTAAAGAAGTAACTCTTAATACCTCACAGTAATATATAGAGACAGAGGGCCATCTGGCAACCACGGCTACACAGATTCGATTAAACAGCACGTCTTACACCTGACTGAAAAGCTTCATCCCTACCAGGCATTCTTAATATTGTTTCTCCTGAGGGATAATAAGGATTCTAGTGCAGTGGAAGAGCTCCAGAGTGATATGTATCTTGTCTCAGAAGAAAGCAAGGATGTTGTGTGAAGGATATTCCCAGTGCCTACTTTCATGAAGATCTGCATGCTCATTGCTCGATGTGGGGAACTTGAATAACAGATTTCTGTTACGTTTTTATTTCCCTGGAAAATGATGGTAGTGAATGATGATCGTAGATGTCCGGAGGAAGAAGAACAGACATTCCTTTTAACACTGGTGGAAATCCTTGCTGACTCAGGAGGGTTCGATACATCTGCTTTGCAGGAACAGACTTCAGAACCATTACTACCAGCACCGATACTTATCAGCCCAGTGACATCTGGTGGAACCAGCCTGACTGAAGTGGAGAGGTAAATACTTTATTTTTGACTTTAAATGTACATTAGAGTAGGAGTATTCCTCAATGCAAGGTAACTGAATTATTTCAACATTACGGTTGGAATGAAATCTGTTCAGCTTGGGAAGAAGGGGGGAAAATCAAAGGAAAATATTCTGAAGTACAGTAAGTGCTGCAATTCTTTAAAAAGTCCTGCTATCTCTATGTAAGTTCTCAGGTAAAAATAGCAGGTGTGATGCTCCAGCAGTGCAGAGGGCTTTGTCCTTGTACAAGAACATCTGGTAGGTAAATTTAAACTTGTAAATGCAAATTGCAACTAACCTAAATGCATGGTACAGCACAGTTTAATGCTTGTCGTTATCCCGAGTGGTCCTGTCTGCAACTAACTTAAAAGTAAAAAGAAATGTTTCCTGTAACTCCCTAATGCCCATTTCATGGTTTCTGCTATAAACTAAATGTGCTATGTTACATAGCTGGCTATTAATTTAATCATGGTTTGTATTCGTTGTCAGAGCAATGCTGGATTTATTCTACTTGTGAATTTCAGGAGATTTTTGGACTGAACCTGTTACTGTCTGCTTAGCAAATATTTTCCCCTGCTGGAGAGTGCTAATAACTGAAGGTGTTCATGTTACTGTGCTGTAACACAGTTCCCTTTTTAGTCTTTGTTGGTCTTTTCAAAAGTACATGCGCTGTTTAATCAGTCTCTGAAGAAATCAACAGAAGGAAAGCAGAATTCCCGACAGTACAGTTTTCAATCAGCTGAGCCTTCGG
The DNA here is from genome assembly GCF_039878825.1 of Excalfactoria chinensis. Lineage (NCBI taxonomy): Eukaryota > Metazoa > Chordata > Aves > Galliformes > Phasianidae > Excalfactoria > Excalfactoria chinensis. Next base: position 314,516 of record NW_027315570.1, on the reverse strand, counting down.
AGGGTTTGGAGATGTACTTCTTGGTTCTGAAGTGAACTTGAAAGAGAGATGGTGGAATTGTAAGCAGCTGGATGACTTCACTGAGCTCTGTTGTGTGCTGTAAAGATTGGGGGTGCGGCTGTACAACTGAATTTCTCCAGCTCTTTCCATACAATGTCTGTAAGATTTTACAGACTTTAAAAGTAGATTGTGAATTCTCTAGTCTTAGCGGTGGTTTTGAACAACAAAATGACAAAAAACTGAAAAGAAAAAAAAAAGCCCTCATCTTTTAAGCCATTTTAATATTATGCTCATTTTTGGACTACGGTGTTATCAATGAAAGGGAATCACTGAAGTTCTTTAATGACTCTCAACTCTTTTACAGGTAATCCTTTCCAAATAAAAGGGGCTTCAACAAATACAAATGTTCTTACTGCTGCCCTGCTGCCTGAGCCTATTACAGCAGGAGATGAGAGAAGCCAGTGTGAAACTTGAGAGAATTCAGGGAAAGCATCGTTTCACAATGTAGCGTCCAGCCAAGAGGAGGTGATGTGCAGGTCAACCTCCAGCAGGAAAACAGAAATAGGTGAACAAGGAAAAGCGGGAGATAAACACGAAGCAGCACAGTTGGAATGTACTGAAAGCCAAACAGAATCTTCTAAAGCTCCATTACTCAGGTATTGACAGAATGTTTCTGTCAGCCTTTTCTGTCAGATGTTTTTCCATACTGAGTCATTGATATCCTCTTTCCAGTTAGTACTACAAGAGCAGCACTGCCCTCCTCTGTGACCTGTAAGAATTATAGGTCTGTCCTCAGAAATTGAAAAGGATCAAACTGTCTCCTTTGAAATTTGGAGTGTTTTAGACATTAAATAGGCAGATTGACCAAGGGATGATGCTACTGATGTACGACCTGTTTAGGCACTGACAGATGCCCCTTCTGATACAGACATCCGTGAGGCCGTAAGACAGACTTGGGGTCATTGTTTTTCCTAGCTCAGTCTAATGCTTAGATATGCACCCATCCATTTGTTACGATTTTCGGCCTCCTGCCAATAAGATTTGGTTTTGATGCAGTACTCGCCATGTTTCTACAAGGACTAATTTTGTCTTTTCCCCATGGGACTTTCTAGCCTGACAGCTCAGAGGATATTGTTCTGATCTGTCCATCCAGCTATCTGAATTATGTTTTCTTGTTTTAATATACCATTCTACAGTATTTAATTCCTTACTTTCTTCTCTCTGTTGTACTCGTGCACACTGTTTCTGACTGTTATTTGTATCTGGTATATCTGCAGCAGCTGGGAAACGATGAATTGAAATGAAGAATCCTTGCTTTGATACAGTTTGTACCTCCTCTATCCTTACTTCATTGCTGTGCCTTCTGATGTTACATTATGTTTATATTATATGGTGTTATATTGTTTTTCCCCACTGATGACGTGACGTGTGCTCTTCTGAGTTCTTCCTGCAGGTCTGTGTCTCTGTTCCTCTCAGAAACCGCTCTGAACATCTGGTAGTTACAGGCTCTAGTTCAGAGACGAGTTACATATTCTTGTGCTCAAGGGTGGAGGTTGTTCAGTGTTCCTTTAACGCTTCATAAACTCCCACGTGCCAGAATAGTCAGTAACAATCCATTGGGATTTTTATCTTTAATTTGCAGAAAAAGCAGCTCTGAACTTGCAGAAGAAATGCAAAGGAGGAGAGGAGAGATCCCAAACCCACAGATGGGGACCACAAAGCAAAGTCTGAAGGAAACAACTCCGTCTAATAAGGATGATGGAGAATCTTGTTCCTTTCCCTCTAGAAGCACATCGTCATTTGTGGAGTATGACAACGTAGCTGCTGATGCTGTAGTTATGGTATGTTTGCTTCTGAATGTCTTTGCATTTCTGAGCTGTGAGAAACAACGAATTAGTCGCTTCCAGGTGAGCAGGGGGGCATGCTGTGTTCAGGTTCTGAGAGACTGATCTGCTGCAGGAAATGGTTTCTGACTGGTGCATGTCTAGGAAACTTAAAGGGGAAACAAAGCAGCCTTCTCTGTGCACGTCTATCTATGAGCATTTTGGGTTCTCGGGAAGTTGTAGCCCATTTTTCTACTTGTGCAGAAGTTGCAGAAGGTTTGCATCTACGTATGCTTATACTTGCTTGCAAATGCGCTCTGTTATGAGTAGCCTTTTCTTTTTCTATTAGGCTCCACATAATGAACCATCCAAGAAACCTCCTCATTGTGCTGAAGATCAAGAGAAGGAAGAGGAGCCAACCAAAAGCTCAGAGTATTTTTTCAGTGACATCTTCATGGAAGTAGATGACCCAGAATAGTGAACTGGCTTTATAAAAATGTTGGGATCTTTGTGCAACTAAATAAAAAGCTATTATTTTTTAGGAAAATGTTGATTGTTTTCATATTAACTATGCCAAATTTAGCATCAATTACTGTTAGTAACTTCCATAAGGATGGAATCATTTTCTTCTACATGGATGTTTTCAGAACGTGGACATAAGCTAAACAACTCCATTGGTGTCATTGGACCAGAACAGTGGCTGCAGGATTAATTTTCACTTGTTTGGATTTTGATAATAAGTGCACATTGTCTTCCAGAAAAGTGCAATGCAAACAATGCTTATTCTTGTGACGAGCTGCTCCTTTGGATTTAATGCTGAAGACTGCGGTACTGGTTGTACAAGTTCTTTACTTCTTTTTGTGAAGTATGCTGTATTAGTGTGTTAGGAAGAAAAAACGAACCTTTTATTTGCAGAGTAATCTCTGTAGATCAGGCTGCAAACAAGGAAAGTACTGTCATAAACACATAGTTCTGTTCAGCACTGCGGGTATTTTTATTAGCATCTCCAAATTATGTATTTTTGTATTGAAGAAGACTTGCATAAACTAAAAGACCCTAGCCTGAAAAGCCCAATGACTTTAGCTCCTTTAAAATGTATAGAGGAAAAACCTGGATAACATTTCATTTATACAATGATAGTCTTTGGAACTGTCCCATTGGAGTGATAGGAAGAGTTAATGTTTCTCAGTATAAATGCCAGTTTCCTTCTGTTGCGATTCAACCCAGCAGGAAGCTCAGCACCACACAAAGTGGGATGAAGGAGAACAGAAGTTGTGGGTTGAGATAAAAACAGTTTTCTAAGACAGAAAAGGAGAACGAAGACAAACATGCGATAACATCAACATCTCTACAGCGCAACTACTTATCGCTCAACACCCAGCTAACAATACAGCTGCCTGCTGACTGATGCCCTGCTAGCAACTCAAGGTCTCACTGCGTGCCAACTGATGCCCTGCCAACTGCAAGCAGCAGCCCCTGCCCACATCTTTACAGCCTTCTGCATCATGTCGTGTGGTGTGGAATAAAGCCCTTGCTCCGTCCAGACCAGCTGTCCCGGCTCCATCCCGTGTGGTGGCGCTTCCCGACTGAGCCGTGGGACTGCAACCATCTCTCAGCAAGAACCACATTTGTGCTGTCAGCGTTGTCTCAGCTGGAACCAGGACAAATTCTGCATTGAAAACAAAGGGGTCAGATGCTGCTGCTGCTTCTTTCTGCACGTAGGTGTGTGTGTCTGCAGGGATGTCCTTTGTTGCACTTATTCAGAGCAGCGCAAACAACTGAATCTAACCACAGTGAGCTTGCTTGAAGGATTTGCTACTTGGAGGCAGCTGTATTTGAAGCATTTTCCTCGTGTTTCAGGTCTGCTTGCTCGGAAGAGCTGTGCGCCGGGATGTGGACGGGAGTCGTGCCGGCTGTCTAATGGCCGGCGTGCTTTCTGTTTGCAAGGAAGCTGTGGCGTCGTGTAGGTGTAAATGCTGTGAATCAAGTCTGTTCTCCGAGCTGCGTCCGTCCCGCTGTGTCTCCCTTTCCTGGCGCGGGTGGCGGCCCGGCCCCTCCGTGCATTGGCTGCGTTGTGGGGAGTGCTGTGCCCGGTGCCGTGCCGCCGTGCTGTGCCGTGCCGCCGTGCTGTGCCGTGCCGCCGTGCTGTGCCGTGCCGCCGTGCGCCGCCGTGCCGCCGTGCGCCGCCGTGCCGCCGTGCGCCGCCGTGCCGCCGTGCGCCGCCGTGCCGCCGTGCGCCGCCGTGCCGCCGTGCGCCGCCGTGCCGCCGTGCGCCGCCGTGCCGCCGTGCGCCGCCGTGCCGCCGTGCGCCGCCGTGCCGCCGTGCGCCGCCGTGCCGCCGTGCGCCGCCGTGCCGCCGTGCGCCGCCGTGCCGCCGTGCGCCGCCGTGCCGCCGTGCGCCGCCGTGCCGCCGTGCGCCGCCGTGCCGCCGTGCGCCGCCGTGCCGCCGTGCGCCGCCGTGCCGCCGTGCGCCGCCGTGCCGCCGTGCGCCGCCGTGCCGCCGTGCGCCGCCGTGCCGCCGTGCGCCGCCGTGCCGCCGTGCGCCGCCGTGCCGCCGTGCGCCGCCGTGCCGCCGTGCGCCGCCGTGCCGCCGCGCTCCCCCCTCTAGCAGGTAGGCTGGGCCGTGCCGCCCGGCTCCCCTCCGGCCGCCTTAGCGCCCGAGCGCTGCTCCTCGGCGTCCCCGAGTGAACCCTCCGGCGCTGTGCGGAGCCACCCGCAGCCGCCGTGCCTCGTTCGGGGAGTCGGCGCACCGCCACCTGCTGCCGCCTCCTCTGTGCGGCAAATCTCCGCTGCTGATGCTTCGTGCGGGATGAGCTTCAAGGGTTACAGGAACTGCTCTGGGACTCCTCTATGCATATATATATACGTGCCACGGTTGGCTATAGGGGTGTGTTTAGGTACACGTATGTAAACATGTGGAATAGCAAGTCATACGTGCGCATGTGTTTGCATCTGCAAACAAACAAGCACAAAAGCAGCAGCTGAATAAATGCGTTTACTCTGCTAAGCTGTCGGTGGATTTGCGTTGGTGTGAGCACCTTTCAATCTCAACATCCAAATAACTCTCTGTAGAACACTTTATTTTCACTTCCATTTTTAGCTGCCGTGTATTTGGGCAGCAGTTTGCAATGAGACTCAAGACAGGGAAGGTGGCTCTGTTCCACGAGCCCACCTGTGTGCGGTGGGAGCGCATTTACAGGCACGAAGGGCTGTGAGGTGTTCAGCAGTCGGAGACAAGAATCACGTGCAGGGAGTAACAGTGCAAACACGAGAGTGCGTGGCAGTGTGTGATGAAGGTCTGGCCGTCTGTTTGCTGTTGGCCCTTCTGGATGTCAGGACAGCCAGACAGGTTGTCCTTCATCATGTGCACTGTGCTCTAAGGATTGGCTCTTACGGCTGCTTTGGTTGGGCAGCAGTAATTCACTGCGCTCATTAGGATCTCAGCATCAGTCTGTAACTTCCACTTCTTGGTCCTGCTTTGAGTTCCTAGGAGCCCTCGCACTAAGAGCAGACTTTTATAGACCCGACTGGTGCAGAGGCAGCTTTACAGGAGGAAAGTGTGTCCGTTCGCTTGCGTTCTGGGCATTAATTAATGAAGGGGCCACAAAGATACAGCGCAACTGACAGGTTCAATCCTGCATGGAGCCATTTCTGCCTGTGTTCAAAACCTATTTTGTCCTATTTCCAGGTGAATATTTACTGCCAGCAGTGTGAGGAGAAGCCGAGTGTGCTCAGAGGAAACAGGCTGACTGAATAAGGGGGGACAGTGCCATCTGTGTGCAGTGCTGGAAGGTGGGCCAGCTGCCGCTCAGACACACAGTAACACAGAGTGCTGTGACAGAGTTGGACAGGGATGGACTTTCACAGGACAGCAGCTCTAAGTGCTCTTGTGAGGGACTGAGATCAGGGTTTTTCTCAGGTGTGTGACTGCAGTCGCTGTTCAGTCCATCACAGGGTGATGCAGTCAGACTCCTGGGGCTGAGGGGCAAGAAGGGCTTCCTTGACAAAGTCCTGGGCAACCAAAACGCTTTGAATGCAGAGCGCCTGTGCATGTGTTTTCATGCCGTTTGCCCTTCACATTGTGGTGCCTCTCTGTGGTTCAGAGCTAAGCAAACCAACCTGCAGCACTTGCTACTTCCTAGGGTGACCCTAATCCTACCTGTTCACCTGTTGGATATTAAGTCTCCAGGTTCGGGGGTTTGTTTGTCTTTTGGATTAGGCTTTCCTATCTCCTAAATGAGAATTAGACAGGACTGATTTTTCTCACGCTGCAGTTAATGCATCTTGCAATGCACGCTGCACTTATACTTTGCAAAGAAGTTACATAGGTCATTAACCTTCCAGCACAGGAGGCACAGCAGCACTTCATTTGAGTACCCAGGATTTATTTTGCAAAGTTCCATTTGTGAAAGGCAAACAAAATGCACAGCAGTAAGTTAACAAAACCTGAAAAACAGAGTTTGAACATCAGAAATTGCTGCAGTCAAAGCCATCTGAGAATCCAAGTCTCCAGGAAACAAGTAAAGCAAATCCTCTCCAGGACTGTGCCCTGGGGGCTGCATTGGTGCAATGGCTGTCAAGCTTGAGGCTATTCTGCGGCGCAGAAGCAGGCAGTGGTATGAGCTGTGCTTTCCTGCCAGCTGTGCTGAAGCTGGGATTGACGTTTCAATCTCTTGCAGGTAGGAGACTTGGTGAGCATTATTGCTATGCCACCAAAGGAGCTGAGCCCCTGGTGGAGAGGCAAGCGTGGCTTTCAGGTAGGCACACGCTTCTGACTAGAGAGCCCAACTTCAGTAGAGTCTGGAATCTCAGCTTGGAGCTGCTCTGCCTGCACAGGATGGCTTCCGGATGCAAACGGTTGCCCTGTGTCGGTGTCAGAGGACCTTCCCTTTGGCTCTGGGCTGGGGCTAATGCCCAGCTGTCTTTTTGTTCTTGTTACAGGTTGGATCTTTCCCTGGTGAGTGCGTGGAACTCATCAGCGGAAAGGTTCCCGAGTCCCTGGTCGCTTCATTGCCAAAGCCAGGTACACATGTTACATTTGACAATGCGGGTTAGTAAGCTGGGGTCAGAGCGTGGCTTTCAGGGGGTTGGTTAATGCCCGAGTTGAGCAAGATTAGCAAGGATGACTGCATTAAGGTCCATGGGAACACGGAGAGATCTGGCCCAATCCCACTGTGTTTATTCCTGGGCTTGGGGAAGTCACAGAATCCTCCTGGAATGGCTTGGGGTTGGAATAGGCCTAAAGGATCATCCTCAGGCTCCAAGGCCCCTGCCTCAGTCTGGGTGCCCAGCCTCTGCATTTTGTAGGAGACGAGAGCAGGGATGGGGAAAATCCGTTCCTGCGTGTCCTTGTTGGGAATGTTCTTCCCATTGTTACGTGCTCTGCCTCATCCAACCGATCCAAGCCTGAAACGAACTGGTTTCTCTGTTTTGTTGCGCAGTGCCGAAGAAACGGGGCAAGCTCCCACCCTTCCTTCGTTCGGTGGTGAAGGCCCGCCCCAGGAGATCGGAGCAGCCGGAGCCGGAGAAGGAAGGGGTGTTTGGGTGTGACCTGGGGGAGCACCTTCTCCGCTCTGGCCGTGATGGTAAGGAACAGCCCATTGCTGAGATCTTCCTCGGTTGGGCATCTGAAGATGATAGGTCGTGGCATTTCTGGAAAGCCAGGAAGACATCTCTGTGCAGTTTCCTCACAGCTGTCTCTGCCAGCTTTCTCCTCTAAGGAGGAAGCAAGCAGTGGCCCGTCTGGGCTTAGTTGAATGGGATGGGAGAAGAGCACGGCCTGAAGCAGAACTTGAGTAAGAAGCTGAGCTAACCGCTGGCTCTTGTTCTGTAGTCCCCCAGGTCCTGCAGAGCTGCGCCGAGTTCATTGAGCAGCATGGCGTGGTGCCTGTCTGGCGTGGCGTCCAGGATCCAGCGCCTACGGTAAGAGTGCTGCGACTGACACAGCTGTCAGCAGGGGCACGTGCCATGCTGCGGGCGTTCAGAGGAAGCCCTTCCTTGTCTTGACTGTATTTGGTGTGGCTTTGGACTTGCTTTCCTCTTTCTCAAAGCCCTCTGCCCAATCCTGTGTCCTTCTCTGCAGCCATGAATTTGAGTCGGAGCAGGTTCCCGAGCTCAGCGTCCGTGACATTCACAGCGTGAGCTCCCTATGCAAGATGTACTTCAGGGAGCTCCCAAACCCTCTGCTGACCGAGCAGCTGTATGACAAGTTCTCGGTAAGCTCAGGGCAATGTCTTGGAAATGACACGTACCTCTTCCCTGGGCATCGTGGCTGATGGTTGCAGCAGTGCCCCAGCTCCGAGGTCTTATTTCTGTTAGCCCCACGAGGCATGTCTTTGCCACCTCCTGCCTCTGGCTGATGCCACTTCTGGTGGTGCCAGGAGGTGCTTACTTAAACTATACACGACGCTTGCGAGAATTCCCTTCCCTTTGCTATTCCCGCCTGGTGTCTGAATCCCTTCCTGCCTTTTTCCAGGACACTGTTTGCGCAGCTACAGAGGAGGAGCGGCTGCTCAGCATGCAGGACGCCATCCAGCAGCTGCCCGCTCCTCACTACAGGTCAGTGCTGCGCTCGGTCTGCTGAGCTCAGCCCTGCTGCCTTTCAGAGGGCCATGATGCGATTCCAGGTGTTGCCTCACGCTGGCAGCATCATGCCTGTGCACGCTGAAGCGGCTGAAGGCTGCGTCGGGTTGGTTGACTGGGTCAGTTCCTTGGCATGGGGGCACGGTTGGTGCAGCCGATGGCTGCGGCTGTGCTGTGCTGGGGCTTGGTGCTGCAGCGTGGTGGCACTGGGAATGTTTTACCTACTTCATATTCAGGGACGGTAGCAATGACAACAACCAGCATGAAGTGAGGTTTGTTTTGTGCGCTGCAGCACGGCTTGCTTTTTGGTGCTGAACATCTGCCCCTCTTGTTTTCCAGGACTCTGCAGTACTTAATGAGACACTTGGCGTCTCTGGCCGGGAACTGCTCCGTCACCAACATGGGTGCTCAGAACTTGGCCATAGTGTGGGCTCCAAACGTCTTAAGGTAAACTTCTTCTTCCGTTTCAACACGATGCTTAGTTCTGCTCTCCCCCAACCTCCAGGGGCACAATTTCTAGATGACAGTTTCTAGTCACTTGTTTAGCTGGGACTGCTGTGTCCCTGATCATCCAGGAGAATTTCGTCAGTGGCATCGCTGATTGCCCACTGCGGAAGTCTCCTGAGCCCAGTTTGACAGTTTTTGGCTACAGAAATTCAGACTGGGGGAAATGATCTTGGGGAAATGACTTGTAAGATCTGCCTTTTCTTCAGATCCCAGCAGAGCCAGTCTGCCTCCACCTACGGAGAAGCTGCCTGCATGGAGCTGCAGACACAATCGACTGTGGTGGAGTTCATCATTAGCCACACAGATGTCCTCTTCAGCTCCAAATCCACACCAGCCGTGGGAGAGGGAGCAGGTGAGTGTCTTCCTCCATTAGCTTGATGTTGATCTGACACCTTGATCCAAGCTGCCTTGGATCTTCTCCAAGACCTTTGAAAATGCTCTTACTGTTGAAGAGACAGCAGGCTTCTGGGCTTAGATTAGAATATGGTGCCCAGTTCCTGGGTCCTGAGTGTCCAAACCCATAACTTACATGGAGAAAACCATCACTGCTGTTAAGATGTTTTGCAAGAAGGTGAAGCTTGATAGAAGTGTGGCAGCAAAGCTTTCTGAGTTCCCAGTCCGCTAGTTTTTCTAGGGTTTTTGTTTGCCTGTTATGATACAGTGAGCTGCTCTTAATTGTGGCTGTGTCCTTTGCCACGAGCATACCTCTAGAGCACACGGTTCTTTTGAGCTCCTCTTCTTCCAGTGGCTCGGATAAGAAAGTCTGAGAGAAATGCAGAACTGGGATGGCTGTGCTGCTGCTTTCTGATCCTCCCTCTTACCTGTGGTTTCCCCTTGCAGGGCACAGCTCTCTGGCCGAGCCCAAGATTGTGTGGGATTCTCCTCCTGCCACAAAGCTGCTCACGCTGCAGGAGGCACAGGCAGAGAGGAGAGGACAGAGCAGCTCTCCCACGGCGACGCAGAGCAGCGATGTCGAGGTGGAGGAAGGACCCACAGCTGATCTGAGGATCTTCCACACAGTCCTTGATTTTCCATCTGAAAGGTAAAGAGGACTTCCCTTTCCAGCCCCTGTCATCATTGGTCGGGTGGGTTTTATTGGTTCATTTTTTGTCCATTTTATATATATGAGCCTGCCAGCTCCTGTCCTTTCCGGCTGTGGAGCCTTTGCTCCTATGCTGCGCATCTTGCTTGCCATGGTTGAGAGGAGTGTAGCCAGCAGGACTTGAGGGTTGAGCTGTAGGAATGGAAGCGTCCTCTGCAACTGTTGTCAAGGGCTTGGAGCAGCTCTTCCCTCACCCTGCACCACGACTGGCAGCATGCTCTGTTTTCTCTCTCCAGACCAAGCGTGCCCAGCACGAGGAAGCAGTCACCAGCTGGCAGTTGGCGTTCCTGCTTCTGCCTGGGCAAACCATCCCCTGCAGCTGAACGCCAACTGCAGAGCAGTGCCAGGGAGCCCTCAGAAGCAGAAGTGTTGGTCCTGGCAGGTAAGGGTGCAAATCCAGCTTTCAAAACACTGCTTGTCAGCAGCACAGGTAGGATTCATGCTTTCAGTGGGCTTCCACCTGATCCTCTCCAGGACTGTGTCCTAAAAGGAAACAGATCAGAAAGGTGAGCTCTTCCCCCCTTGGAGCACCCACCCACGTAACGTCCATGTAATTTCTAAGGATGCTGCCCAGACAAAGACTGAGGATGCTTCAGGAGAAGACCTTCCTTGCTAAGCCAAACAGAACAAGTAAGGTACCAAAAGATTTAGAGCTAATCTAAACCTTAAAGCATATAGGACCTTACAGCATCAGCCTTAAAGCGTAGAAGCATGACCAGCAGGTGGAGGGAGGTGGTGCTGCCCCTCTACACTCCTCTCACTGAAACCCCATCTGGAGTACTGCATGCAGTTCTGGAGCCCTCAACACAAGGAGGACCTGGGGTTGCTCAAGCAGGTCTAGAGGAGGGCCATGAAGGTGATCAGAGGGGGCTGAAAGCACCTCTACTATGTGGACAGGCTGAGAGGGATGGGGCAGGTAGCAAAAGAATGAGGGGAAATGGCTTTAAACCAGAAGAAGGTGGATTTGGATATTTTGACTACTGTGAGAACTGTGGGTACAATGCTTGACAGACTCATTGTAGTATAATAAGCTTGAATTACTTACAAGTCATTAGAAGTCCTCTGAATTAAGACTGAGAAAATATCACAGACTTGAAGAGAAGCACTTTTTCCCCTTGTAGGTAGATTGTTCTCTTTATTCCCTGTACCTAAAAAGAAGTAACAGTGACTCCACAGATGATCTCTCCTAGATAAAACTTACATTTTACATCTATTCTTACTGAAGTTATACAGAAAGCTTGGAATGCCATTGTTGACATTAGTACAGCATCTCCAGAAGCGCTCAGTTCAGCTTTCCTCATTTATTTCCAGAAGTTACAGGAATGAATTTATTTCTTTAAGTATTTGTGAACTGTAATTCCCCAAACTTGCTTGGTTCTCTGAGCCACGTGTTGATATTTTCCACCTCTTAGTGAAACATTTCACTAATGTGAGTTAAGCCAGCATGTGACATCTGTTGTTCGTCCATAAGTTTCTGTTTTGAGTCTGCCTGGACTTCCAGAGACCAATAAGGATTTTAGCATGGTAGAACAGAACATAGAAATAACATAGAAAGGCTGAGAAGACACAATTAAAGGAGAAAAAAGAATAAATGTGAACGTTTATTACCTCTGATGTTAATGCTGAGAGACTCTTCTCCTGTTGTGAAGCACAGAAAGCTCTGTTGCACAGTCTTCATCGAGGCGTCCCAGCTGCAAGAATAAGACCTATACTGAGGAAGCAGCTTTCAAGTCATCTCACAGCCCAGTCTCACCGTGATAGTGCTCTGCTATGCAGCAGTCAGTAATTAGCCATGATTTCAGATGCTTTTCTAAGCAGTTAGTGTTATGGCTACCTATTACAAGGAGCAAACAGAAAGAGCCATCCAACTTCAGCAACTAGTCCCTCTGTGGCAACAGGTTCTGAGCTCTGAATTCAAGTACAAAACCTGTCAGCAGATGAGACTTTTGACTAGAGCAGAAGTGACGCTTCTGTCTCCTCTTCATCACTAGTTACACGGCATGCACAGCACAGCTGTTCTGCAGAGAAACAGCGCCACCCAGTGACCAACGGCAGCCATTGCCTGCAAATACACGGCAACTTCCCAGTATCTGCAGCAACCATCTCCCCACACGTGCACTTACTGAACCAGTGAACAGCATCAGAAGGACCTTGCACGAGACAAGGGTGACTTAACAGTTGTTTAACTGCAGTCCGCTTCTTTGGGTCTACCTAGTGGGCAGAAACACTCGAGCTGTTACTTACAGCACTGAAAAGAACTGGAGACAATTCTTCTATTCCTAAGAGCTTCGAGGTGCCCAGAAGCACAAACAGAAACCAGCAGTATTTCATCACTTCACCTAAAGGAAGGTCAAACACCTGAGCTGGGAAGAGCAGTTACAGAACCTGTGGTTACAGCAAACGTTCCACGAGCACTTTGTATTTATGAGACTGCCCAGATAGAGCTCAAATGCACACTGAGTGTGTTCAGCTTTCTTTATGAGACATCTGTTGTTTACAGACCGGTTTTAGTTCTACAGCACAATTAAGAACAAGCAAGCTGCTTGAAGACTGTTTAATTACTAAAATAGTAATTATTTCTATTACCTGTAACTAGTACCATGTTTTTATTTGAGAATTTCAGCACAAGGCAACGCTCACCTTTTCTTCATGGCATGGAACAATTTAACTTGTTCAAACACTGAATAATTTCCAGGTACTCCACCAGTGTTTTGAGCTCCTGCAACAGCATCTTGTAGATCCATCTGAACAGAAGCGGCTCTTTTTCCTGTAGCAGTTGGTGAACTCGCAGGGTACTGCGAGGTGAAAGCCATTTGGGAGCAGCGTATCTTCCTCTCTGCAATAAAACAGTTTAATGAAAATGAAATAACTAAAATAAAAGAGGATTTAGAATGAACCTTGAACAACTATTTGGGTGATTCTGACATTTCTTTACTTTCCAAACGTAGGAACAGACATATGCAAAATCAGCCTTAAGAATCACTTGAATAAATTCAATGGTGAAATGAAGATGTGCTTGGCTGAGGGCAATGCTGGAAGGCAAACTGCTCACAGGAGCTGCAAAATGCATGAGATCACACCAGACATACTTTGTTCTGACCACAGTTGTGGCACATAGTCCTTCAGCATTCCCAACATGAAATGATGTGGAGCATCACAGAAACACTGCGCACAGACACGATGACCCTGATTAGATTCAAGCAGCAGGCTTAAAACAAGTCAGAGTTTTAGATTCCAGGACATTTCAGGGTCTATAATGTGTGAAATTCAGTGACACAACAGTGCCCAGGTGCCTGCGTTTCAAGCAACCTTCAGATCACAGCCACGTAAGATAAAAGCAAATTCAGTGCAGAAATAGCAAGCCTGTATCTTAATACCCGTAAGATTATCCACTTTTTTACTGCAGTCTGATTAAGTTCTAAAACTTGCTCATCCCAGTTCACTTACACAAGTTCCACCAATTCAAGCAATGCAGCTCTGAGATCCTGTGTATGTGAGGCAGGTAGAACTGAACAGTGCAGAAATGATCTCTGACAGCTCTAAGAGCTCCATTCTGCTTGCAAACTCTCAGTCCAAAACTATTCACAACTCTAAGGAAACGAACACCTGAAGCAGTTGGATCATCTGCCATGTGCCGCGTTCGGCTTCTTGGCATCATGATGAACACAAAGAGTTTTCTGCTGCCCTGCAGAAATGGACAAAGTCCTGCTCACAAATGGACCAAGTTTCAGTGTACAGACAGGCCTTTCTACCCACAGCTCAGCATGTTCTGCCATCTGAACAGCAAGGCCTCTTGTCAAGCTCAGCTATTTCCCTTCTCAGTGTATTCTAGCACAACTGATACCCAATGTTATCCTCCTGTAGAGTGCCATCGTATTGTCATCGTCCAAAGGAAAAACCCACACAGCAGAGCATACAGCAGTACACCCATGCTCCAAATATCCGCCTGAAAAACAAAAAGACAAGCTTACAAACCTGAAGCACCCAAAATGGCTTACTGACAGATTGCATTGTCTGTCCTTGCCAAAGCCCACACACAGCCCATGAAAAGCTGACTCTTTCCCTCAGCAAAAAAAACCTTACAGTCCCAGAGAAAGCACGTAACCCTCATTCAATTGTTCTTCCACTCAACTTAGAGCGCTACTAAAACCAGTATCTTCATCTTAGCTCATCACACTGCTGCAGTTCCTTTGACCAGGATTTCACTGGCACAAATGAAATCAAAGCCATCACAAGGGATTTAGCACAGTTGTGTGTTACTGGCTACGAGAGCTGTCAGCACAGTCACCTGTAAGGCTTTGCTGCTGTTCTACTGATGTATAGGCACAACAAGGTTCACACACCTCACAGTGCCAATCTCTGAAGCTGCTGTTTTGTAGAGCCCCAAAGCAGTCGCTTGAGACAGTTCAGGATCAGCCAGAGACAAACCAGCCAGCTGTGTGAACTGAGACCAATTGCACTTCTCTAGTCTGCGGCCACTGACAGCTTCTGAGAGCTACCAAGCAATGCAGCCTAGCAGAATCCAGAAGGGAAACCAAGAGAGCCTACCTGAGCTCCACTGCGTTTAAATGCTCCGTGCAGAGGGGAGGGAAAGAGGGTAAAACAAACACCGGTCTACATACCTCTGAGCCAGTATCCACTTTGCCCTGGATTAGCTCTGGTGCTGAAGAAGCTGGGCTTCCACAGCATGTGCTCAGGCGGTAATCAAGGCCTCCCTGGAATAACACAAAGAATAGAGAGAAACATTGGCTTTAACAGAGTTGATGTCTTCTGGGAATAACACTCCAGAAGCCTCAGAGGCTTCTTCTCCTGTGTATATTTTCATTCATCTGACATTTTGCTTTCATTCAATGTGACCTCACTAAGCAAGTATTGTCTAAGACCGTGAGTATCACGTAAATGTGCAGATCTCAAGCTGCTCACTTATCCAGTGCCCTTGGCATGATGCGTCTCTGGCCGCGTCGTCCCCTGGGATATGTAGTTCTCCTCCAAGAGCTGAGTACTCGGGATGCTGCCATTCCACAGAACTGGAGCATGAACCTTCCACACTTCCGCATACCCTCTGTTACACTTGCACATACCCTCTGTTACACTTGCACATACCCTCTGTTACACTTGCACATACCCTCTGTTACACTTGCACATACCCTCTGTTACACTTGCACATACCCTCTGTTACACTTGCACATACCCTCTGTTACACTTGCACATACCCTCTGTTACACTTCTGTGTGCCATTAACAACTACACTTTCTTATACCACCAAAACAGTTTGCCACTCTTTGTACCCTCAGTTAATGATTCATACTGCACATGATGTCATGATGTAGAATATTGACAGCAACAGCACAAAACCACGACAAACCTCTTTGTAGAAACTATTGCTGAAGAAAATTGTTTTTGCCACAGAAGTGGCTGTAACAGAACAACAGGGACTACTTGTCACCTCCACAAAGACTGCACTAGTACCTTCTCTTCAACCTAAGGAAGTAACTACATCCACACGGCTGATTCAACCCACCACTGTGCTGCTTTATATGAGAATGGCTGAACGATCTGCTTACGGTTACCCAAAACTCACTGGAAAAACTCTAACCCCGTCATTCCACACGCAGAAGGAAGTCAGTCTACACAAATGACTTACAAGGCTCTGCGTGTTTGATGACTGCTGCTCCAAAAGTAATGCCTTCTATTTTGTTATGTCGGCCCACAACGTCAGAGGTGGATGTTGGCGGGATGGCAGCAGAGGTTGAATCTTCACACCAACGTTCTGCTGGGGCCATATGACAGACGGCAGCAGAGGGCCAGTATGACAAGATGGCATCTGACGTGGAAGCGCGTACGAAGCAGAAACGAGTTGCTGAATTCCTGCATGCAGAAAAACCAGCACCCAACGACATTGATCAACTCTTGTGGAGCACAAAGAGTAGATGTGAGCACGGTGAGGTGGTGGATGCCGTGTTTCTGCAGTGGTGACAGATGTCACCTCTGCTGGTGCAGATTTATATGAGGGTGGTACGCAGGCCCTCGCTCGTCACCAATGAGAATGCATTGCTAATGGTGGTTACCATGCTGAAAAATGGCGCTTGGCCATGGAGCATTCGCTCTACCAAGTGATCCATCAGTTGTAGTTTGCACAGGAATAAACAGGAGGCATTACTTTCAGAGCAACCTATGCAGCACGCACAACGATGCGAAACGGAAACATTTCATTAAACGACAATTGCCACGATTTTCAAGCGTGGGTGCTGAATGAAACCCCTGAGCGATTCTTAAAGGGCGGAGGAAGAAATGAAGCACGTCTGGTCAGCTCCAAGACAGAGCTGCGTTCTGGGCTTGACACAGACATCAGTGCCGACTGAGCTCTCTCCTGTAACAGACAGGCTTACGAGACAAGCCACCAGCTGCAGGCTGGGCCTAACAGATGCCTCACGCCCTTAGCAAGGCACAGCAGGCGGGGCTGAGTCAGAGTCAGCACCCGAGTCAGCACCCCCCCACCCAAGTCCCGTCCTGCACAGCTCGGCTACGACGAGCAACGCGGTACCGGCACAAAGGTGAGGCAGGAGGGCCCGCTCTGCTGCGTGCCCCTCGGGGTGACTCGGGTATCCGGGCCGTGCCTGGACCGCCTCTATGGGCAGGAAGGGCTGCTGTGTGCGGGCGGCTCCCTTACCGCCCAGGCAGCCCGCCGGGAGACCCTCACGGCCCAGCCCGCGCTGCGCCCCTCCCCCAGGGGGCCGGTCTTACGCACCGCCGCCGTTACAGACCCGACGAGCCCCGCTCCAGGCTCCTCCTTCAGCGCCGGGACAGCGAGGCGGGCGGCGGGGCCGGGACAGACGGCGGCAGCCCACGGGAGGACGTGCAGCAAAACGTGCGCTTTCAAACCATGCGCTCTTCAAGTCATGGTTCTTTGTCTGTCAGGTGTCAGAAGCTGAAAGGCTTTCATACGTGGGGAATAACTTCAGCAGCGGAGCCATGACATGCAGCTCCCTGTGCAGGTATGGGGAGCTGGCCACACTGTGCGAGAAACAAGAAGGTGAAAGCAGAGGAGCTGCGCAAATGAAATGGCCTTGTAGCCTTCTGTCAAGGTGACTGGTGAGTTCTCATTGAGGCCGTGGTGCGAATGGGGAGGAGCTGGGCAGCTGATGTCATCTGGCAGCCGCACCATTTTGCACGCTGCTTCCTCGGGAGCTGTGATCTTACACATAAGCGGAGTTTAGATCTGCTGGAGGAGAAGAGTGAGAAGGTGTCTGCACGGAGCTGAAACCTGGGCACAACAGCATTATTCCTTCTGAGCTGCCAAGATCAGTACCAGGAAACCAGGGGGTCGTTGGTCACCATTGAACTTCTGGGCCACAGTCCGGAGGTGCTGTATGAATTAAGAACTTGTCTGTGCCTCGTGCTGTAATGGGAAGCCTTGGTGAAATCACCAGTTGTCACACGTGCTGGTTTTAGAAGGTGACCTTTGTAGCCTCGAGGCAGCTCCCATGAATTCCTAAGAACTATTTTGCGTGGGGGATCGTTCCCATCCTCTGGTAGAAGAACCTCTTGTATCAGTGGAAACCAAGTGTAAGATCATCTTACTTTGTCACAGCTAACCTACAGAGCTCTGAAGTACATTTGGTGTGTGTGTCAGGCTCCTGTTAGTGAGTGCTGTGCCCCGTGGACGCGCTACATTTGTCCTGCAGTGTTTGCTCGTGGTTTATCTCTACTCTGACCACGGGGGTTACTTAAAGTAGAAGTGGGGTGACACAACGCAAACAGAACTGCAGAAACTGCTAAGACGAGGTGCTTCCAGCCATTTAATGTCCTTGTGCTGGTTCTTTTGAAAGGGTCGTGATATAGATTGTTAAATTTTTCTCTCCAAATACAAACTGGATGATGTTTAAAGGTCCAACTCTAAGGATTCTGTGAGTCTGTTCTATGATTCTGTGGTGAGGAGCAGCACAGACTATTTGGGTTTGCTCCTCTGAAGTGTGAAATGAAAAATGACTTGCTAGAAATTAACCTGTTCTATAGATTCCAAGTTAATTTTTCTCAGCTCTGAGACTGTCAATGGTTATCATTTGCACTTGTTCTCCCCAGGTATTTTCTTGGTGTTTTAAACAAGGATCCTGGGCAAATGGAAGTCTATAATGCTGAAATATTCAACATGCAACCTTTACTGTCAGGTAGGACAGTTCTGTATTTAACCCTGGTGCCGAGGTCACAATGTCTTGGAAATATGTATGCATTCAAAACCGACTAATTGGCTACTGACAGCATTGCCCTGTTTCCTCCTACTCTTATTTCTGCTGTGCCGCCTTAGAATGAGGGAAGGAGGATACATCACTCTGTCCACGCCTGGGGAGCAGTATGGAATGAAAAAAGGGAGAATGAAGCAGAATCACAGCTGATAGTCACGGGAAGAGTGAAGCAGAGAGCTCGGGTGTGGGAGGGTGGAAATACCAGAGTTAGAAATAGAGTTGTCACTGCTTAGGATAATTGCAGCCCTTCTCCTGCTGAGGGAGGCTTGGAAATAATCAAGTTAGTAGACTGAGTTGTTCACTGAAAAAGAAAACAGCTTTTCCCCAGCAGAACTGCTTTTTATTACTGAATCTAGTGGAAATGATCCTAAGAATATGATCTTTAAGGAACTGTTTTCTTTTTTAGGCAACAGGAGCTTAGTATTGCTGCAACCTGTGCATTATGCTTTTAGATTTTGTAGCAAAAATTGTCCCTCTTTATTTTAGGTACATAATCTTTCACATTCAGTGTATTTTATTAACAAAATCCTGTAGAGAAGACCCTGAAGTGGTGTGCCTAGTCCTTCTGTAATTTATTAGAGCTAAAGGGGTACCCAATACATGCACTTTCCTGCCTGCTGCAAGCCAAGCATACTAATTTTTATTCTTTTGTAGATAATTTAATTCCTGATGACACAAGGGATTATCAGAATAAATCCTACAGGGAAAGGTAAGGTTGAAACCTGATATCATAATGTGCTGTAGTTATCCAGCAGACAGTGGTAAATACTTGTCTGAAACTGAGATGTTTGATTTGTTGCAGGACAAACTTGTGCAGGGTCAGCATTCTTTCTATGCACTGATGGTTTTTGAGACAGCATGTTGTTCGTGTCTAGCTTAGCAGTATGTTCCTAAATACTTTAGACTTGTCTACAGTTCCAGATAAAACATGCCCGTTTGCATTTCTTTGTCGTATGCTTTGTTTGTACCCAGCGTTATGTTTGGAATTACTTTAAAAACATACATGTAGAACAAGCGGTGGTTATCTGGGTATTCTTCCTGCATGCAAAGTGTCTTGAGTTCAGTGTGTTGTCGTTGCTTCTGTGTTATACACAGGTGGATTTGTGCATTGAGGCATTTGGTACCAGCAAGCGGAAGCGAGCTCTGAACTTGTGGTTTTTGCAGTGCAGGGGCCTCTGTAGTGCCACGTGCAGAAATGTGCTGACTGTGGTGGACAGAAAATGTACTCACAGAGCAGCATTGTGAGCTTTCTTGTATTAGTGTTCAGGAAACTATTCTAACCTAAAAGAGCTGTGCGGTGGATTTAAGGATGTGTTCTAATAAGAAAGCTAGTCCCTGATTCTCTGGTCCTCATGCTCCCTCTTTCCTCTTCAGCCATTGCTCCTTTGTCTTAGAAGAGCTGAAGTTCCTGCCTGCTGATGAGAAGAGCAGGGACCGCAAAGCTCGATGCCTCTGGTTCCTGGACATCCTTATTAAGTTCAGCTTCCTGAAAATAATCAAGAAGAAGCGTAAGACAATTTTCAGCTCTTACCCTTTTCAGCTGCCTGCTGGGACTTGGTTTGTAGTTACCATAATAGCAAACAATGAAGCTTCCCAGAGTTACCTGTTTGATAAATGGCTACATGCAGCAGTTACAGTTCAGCTTGTTTCGTGATGAGGTTCAGTATTTCCATGCCATTGTGGAGTTTTAGATCTGCACCTACTGGGATATACGTGTGTCATTCTCTTCAGTCCTTTTCTAACTGTCATACATCAGGGTCCTGCAGTGAGATCCTATTTGTAGGAGATAAAATAGTTTACATCTGAGTTTGAGATTCCTTTTTTGCTTACAGACAGTTCCTGGTTTCTGTACCTGAAAACATTTATATCCATTATTTTATATAACCAGTCTTGGTGCTCACTGTGAAACCCCTTTCCATTCTAGATCCAATGGGTCCTGAATGCCCCCACATCATTAGCAGGAAGCTTATGAAGAACTTCACTGACCTACAACAATGGCGGGTAAGGAACTGTGATTGCTTTGATGTTATTGATGTTCAGAGGATGGAGAAAACAGCTTGAAGGGTCACAGAGTCATTATCAAATAGCACTGCACCAAAACGGGAACAGCAGAAGCTTCTCTTGAGTAGCAGGCCAGGCCAGGTAAAATATTCTGTTATGGCTGATGTTCATCCATGAATAATGGAAGTCTGAAACGTAACTGGGAGAGGCAGAGTCATGTGTGCTTAAACAAGCCTGTGCCTGTGAATTTAGCCAGGCTCACCAGGCTGACTTGATCAGCAAGAGTGAGAAGATTTGTACTTGTTGCTACAGTGCCTTTTCTCAAGAATCCAACAGCCTCTGCGTAGCATAACTGCCATTGCTCAGCCATCATCTATCTGCTGTTTGCTGTGAGCTGGAGGTTAACAGAGAGGTTGAAACCGTGTGGGCCATCGAGGGTGCATTTGTTTATAAAGACTCAGACCAGGGGTGAACAGTAAAAATAAATGCTTTCAGACCTGCTCTGTGTGTTGTGTATGGCTGCAGTGGGTACCTTTAGATCAGCTTCACCTCGCTGTCATCTTGCCAGTGTGCCACAGAGACAGAAGTGTTTGTAGACAGTGATTCAGTCAAGTCTGTAAACCTGTAAACATCTCCAGAGACCTGCACTTTTGAACAGAAACATGGGCAGTTGTTGAGGAAGACCTTGAGGCCCCTGTGATCAGGGACCTGTGTTTCCTAAAGCTCTTTTTTCATGTCTCGGAAATGCTTGCCATAGCTAACTGGGGCTCCAGTTCTGTCTGCACCTGGTGGGTGGTTGTGTTTTGGGTTTGCTAACTCTCTGCTTTTCATCTGTTCTCACACTTGCTGTTCAGTGTTCAGAATTTAATCTGCGTCGCTGAAGACTAAAATTGCAGCATATGTCATTGCACTGGCTCTGCACATTAAAAACTTCCAAGCTGACCTCACTGTCCTGCAGAATGACTTGAAGCTCCACGAAAGTAGGTGAGTCATGTTTGCTTATGCCTGTTAAGATGCCTGTGGTCCTCGTGCAAGCAGTCCCTGGGGAAGAGGGCTCTGGAGCCTCTTCTGTGCCCAAACAGTACAGCGATACCCGCTGTGAGTTCCCTATGTTGCAGTTAGACTCTGAGTGTGTTGAAGTTTTATATTCAAGCCCTGCTACGTCTAATGGGGTAGTTCTATGTGTCAAAGCTTTGAAAGAGTGCTTTTCACAAACCTGCTCAGGTGCACTGTGAGGCTTTTTGTCTATCTGAAAGTGGAAAAACTTGAGGCAGGCAGCATCAAAATGGCAGAAAACCTATCCAGGTGCTACCCAGTGCTGTGTCTTGCCTGCTAAGTCATGTTGCTCCTCACTGAATCCCTTCTTTCAGCAGAGATCTGGTGTCAGCTCGGTACCAGTCTGGATGCAAGTACAGATTTGTATCTGACTGTAACTGGAAAACTAGAAACAGATTTTCTTTCTCACAGGCAGATTGTGAGCATGTAGTTGCTGTTCCTCCCCAGATGCAAGACTTTACAATTTAACTTTATAAGATTCTGCTCGCCTTACCTCCTCAGTTTGTCAGAGTCTGTTTGGATGTCAGCATAGCCCTCTGGCACTGGGAGGAGGAGCCAACTCAGTGAAGATGAATGGTGGAGAACAGTGTGCAGTATAAGCATCCAGGCAAACAATGCTTGTCATGATAGATTTTGAAGAAATTTCTTCCTAGGCTTAAATTTTCTGTGAAGAAACTACTGTTCTTCTGCCAAGTGATGTCTCTGTACTGCTAGCTGCGCGGATGTGCTTAAACCTGCAGGTGTCTGGCAGAGCCTGACAGCTCCTCTGACAGCGAGGACTCCCAGCAGACATTAGCTGATCAGGCAGCTTGTTATTGCTACCTGGGAGTGGGTCAGGTTGCCCTGTTAATAGCTGCTCAGCTGTGTGTGATTGCTGTCCCAGCCTTTTCTGTTCTGCAAGATGTGGTGACTCTAAAGACATTTGCTGCCTGACTCCACTACGTGGATCTTTCCCATCAGGGTTGTTTAGAGGTGATGCAGCTGGGAAGGAACTGCAAAAGGACAGAACTCCTTCAGTACCACTGAAAAGCATTCTAGAATATGTTGGGGCTTCTCCTAGAAGGATTTAATATCAAGATTCTGGGATAACTGGAAGTTATCGGGGCTGTTACCAGCCCTTGGTTTTGTGAGCTCTGTAGTCAGATTTGATGTAAAGATTTCTGGGCTTTGCCTCCAGTTCTGCTCTTTGTTGACTAATAGTGGCGTTAACAGTATAATCTAATGTTGGTTTCCCACCTTTTTAAAATTCTATTGCTTTGGAAGTAAGCTTTTCAATAAAAGACATGCTCTTTTTCTGCAACAAACACCAAGGTTTTTGCTTTTAAGTGCTCTACTGGAGCTGGGAGCATAGACTGTAGCGTGGTGATAAGAAAAAAGTGGGGGAAGCAGCAACATGTAGGAAAAACAAAGATGAGGCATATGGCTGTGAGGCTCTTGATTTAGCCATGGAATGATCATTGCTTATGGTGGGAGGTTTGTTTGAATAGCACCAGATATCTCTTGCCATCTGAATCTGTTTTTCTTTTAAAGACGTAATGTCAGCTGAGAGGATTCTGAGGTGTGTTCTCATGGCCCCAGATGAGGCAGGACTTTCATTTCCTTGCTGCGTTTGCTCAAACATGCTTCATTCTGTGTTTGACAAGTCTCCAGGTGTGTTCTGGCTGGTGACATCTTGATCAAGCCCTGCTCAGTACCAGTCTCATCCAAAATGTGTTTACATCTAGGACTGCTGTATTTCAGCAGTTAAGAGGAGCTGCTCTCTGTATTAGGTTCTTTCCATCCTGTCACTCATGGTATAGGATTCTGTTGGAAATACGGGCTGCTTGCTTTTTTTTTCTCCAAGATTGCTGTACACTGAGTAAGGCACCGTGGGTTTTTAATACTCTCTGGGGTGCTCGTGCCCAGTTTGGTAGTGTTCTAGCCTTTCCAGCAAGGCTCCCTGCCTTGTAGTATTTAAATACTTCCAGTTTGCGTTCTGGTGGTTGTGTTGGGATGCAGAGCAGACATCCTGCTTGCTTCTACCTCCTAGCTTCCCTCCTGAGGTGAACAAGCTATTGCTCATTTCTGCAGTGTCTTTCCCAGAAGACCACTCTACCCCACTAACACAACGTTTCTCTGTTGTTTTCCAGGTTGATGGACATTGCAAGGGCCATGCGGTTGAAGGTCTCCAAGGCAAAGGGGATGCCAGGACTTGAGAAGGATCAAAATCACAAGCTTGGCACCCTTTCTCTCCCCTTGCCTGTGCAGAAAGCATCAGGGAGCCAGAGGAATCGCCAAAAGATGAACTGAGAATCTGGGAGGTGTGAGCAGGGGTGGAACAGTTCCGTTCTCAACAGTTGTTCTGCACACACAGCATCATGGGGATGCATTTGCCTGTTGGATTTGGCTTTCCAGCATCATGGCACAGCCCTGTTGAAGTCTCTGTGCTGACGGGAACAGCTGTTATTTCATTAAACTGTTTACCTTTCTTACGTATTTAGAAAATGTATCAACCCTTTGTCTTTCCTCCTGTCTGTGAGGGGAGAAAGATGTACAATGTGCCAGAACGAAATCACGTTGTTAGGAATTGTAGGTGCTGTGCTGACTGCGTACTTCAGGCGGGTTTTACCCCTTTGTGACACAAATGCAGAGATCTTGGAGGTTACCCTGAGGATGGTGGCCATGCAGTTCCCTGAGAGCTGTCCCAGCACTCCACCAGGAGCTTGCCCCAAGGCAAGAATGCTCCTCATCTCTCAGCTGGACCTCCCACAGGCCGGGAAGCACTGCAGCTCATGCTGCTGACCCTTTGCTCTGTTGAGCCTGACAGTGCTGAGAAGGGCTTGGCTCTGACTGCCCTTCAGACAGCTGAGGGCTTTGCTGTACTAGTCAAGCTCAGCTCCCTCCATCTCACCTCGTTGGCCACATTCCTGTCAGGCCTCTGCTGGACCCTTTCCCCACTGCTGCAGTGGTTCTGAGGGACACCAGCAAGGATGCTGAGCGCTTCACTGCTCTTGATGTGCATTCCATTAGCTGCCAGTGAGAAAAAGGGAGCACAAAATGAGTGACTTAGAGCCCTGCAACATCCCTCCAGAAGGCAGAGAGGATCTGCAGAGGTAGAACTCCTTCTGGCGGGCCAGCAGCAAAGCATGGACATACAGGCATGCCTTTTACTGTGTCACCTCCACATTAGCGAGGCTTAACTTAAAAAATAAAATAACCCCAGTGCAATGTCTCTTCATCCTGTTCGCTTCTCTCTTCAGGTCATATCTGTTGAGATCTTGGAAGCTTTGCCAGGAAGATCAGAACTGTTTCTGTTCCTGAAAGTAACTGTGGTTCTTCTGTCATGATAGGACCTTCTGAATGGAATCCTGAGGATCCATCAGCCCCCTTTTGTGCAGCTCAGGCAGAACCAAATCTCAGAACTCTCTCTCTTATATTTACTTTTAACAGTTGATTTCTGTTTGCCTTGTTTACTTTTTTGGGGGCAAACAACTCGTTCTGATCTACACCAGTATGAACTGTGCAAAGGTAGGCATCACTTCTGGTGGCAGCTTTCTTTTCTTCTACCTGGAAGGAACCCCATTTTGCAGGGACTGGCTGCTGGAATTGCAGTGAATGAGGATGGAAGAGGGCAGATCACAGATAGAGGAACAAAAGTGTCTTTGTTGTGCCAGTTCATTTCTCCCAAGTGTTCTGTCTGTTTATTTGATTGCCAATATTATCTTGTTGTGTTTCTTGAGTGATGCCAGGTATAACAGTCTCCCAGTTTGCATTTCCTAGTTGTCACTCCTGTTGCTGTTGAAGGCAACATAGCTTTCATGGAATCACCACATGGTTGTGTTGGAAGGGATCTGGCAGCCACATAAAATGCGGTTTCTCCATCCCTCACTGTCTATTTAAAAAAGTAACATACTGTTGGTGGAGGTTTTTTTGTCTACTTTTATTGTGCCTGACACCCATGACAGAGGGAGGCAGTGATTGTGTAGAACTGCTAATGGCTTTGAATGGCTTTGAGCTTAACCTGTTGATCTCTGTGTGGACATGGAAGAGGCATTTGCAAGTGAGCCTGATGATGGCAATTACATACTTTTGTAAAAGCACAGAAGAGGTGAGGGGAAACACGAAATAACAGCCACTGGAAAAGCAAAAGGGGCTCGTGTACTCGTGGCCACCAGGTTGGGCAATCTGTATGCCCACTCAGTATCCTGTCTACTGTGGTGAGCAGCTGCATCTGCACGCACAGGGAATGTAAGGAGATGGGGTACATGGTACTGCCTGCAGGAGGGTACTGCACACTCTGCTACCACCCTGCTCCAGCAGGTTAAGGAGTCTGAGCCTCACTGTCCTTTTACACCTGGGGAGAACAGACTTTTGGCACCAAATGCCAACATATTCCACTAAAAGATACGCCCAAGGCATTGAATGCTCTTCTCACTACCTCCTTCCAGTTCTCCCCTAGGAACAGAAACCACTAAGATTCTACAGCAAACGCATCTATGCTGCAAGAGCACACTGAACCACCTGCAACAGGGAAACATGGTTTTGTAGAGTGGCTTTGAAAACACACCTTTAGACAGCTGTCTCCCTGTAGCCAAAAGGAACCCAAGCAGGAAAAGAAGAGTCCAGCCTGAAACACGCCCATGCTACTAGCCCAGGTTTTTCACGGTGAATGCAGAATCCATCCTGTTCTTGAGGTAACAAATGACCAGTGGGTCTCCCCCTGCTCCGCCCCTTCTCCTTACAAGCGAGAAGAAGGAAGAAAAAACAAGCAGAAGAAACCCAGACGTACCTTCCCACACACAGAGCAGAAATTGGAACAGCGACAGCGACTGTCTCCCTCCTGAGACATGGTGGGGAGCATCCCAGAGGAAGCCCAGGTTCTTTGCTTCTCTCCACAGGGACTTCAAGCACTCCTGGCAAGAGCTGGTTTTGTTCCTTCTTCAACTGCTTCCATCACCAAAATCTCCTTTGGAAAAGGAACCCTAAAGAAAGAAGCAGCAAATGAAAAATAATGAGCAATAACCACTTTCCCAGCTTTCTTCTGACATGCAATTTAGACCCTTGACTAGGGCAATGACTTAAAATCAGCTGGTTCCAAGAATGATCAGAATTAGCACTGAAATCACTCACTGAACTGTAGCTGGTTACCTCCAAATTCTTTTGCTTTTGGGAACAGATGGACACAGAGTTGAAGGACACAAGATAAGTGACATCTACTTCACTGTAGGTGGTTAAGCTTGGAAGTAGGACTTGAGCAAGAAAAGCTTCTCAACTCCTTGTAAGACACAAAGCAGTGGGATGATTTCCCACACCTGCAGAAAGTCTGATCTCTGCCACAGGTGGGTGAGTGACACAAGAGCTGAGCTGCCCATCCAGAAGCACGTGGGGCAGGGCATGGAGTGGTTACATACCAACATGTGAACAGGCACTCTCCTATCAGAAGGGAAATGCCTTCTCTCTTCCATGCCATGCCCACACCACTCCTCAGGGCTGCGCTGACAGCACGGAAACAATGCAGACATGTTTTTGTCATCGTGGTGGTTTTTCACAGACCCAAAAAATGAGATATTGGGTTGCTGTGCGGGTTCCTGGGTGACACTGCCATTTCCAAGCCATTGCTTCCTAGGGGCAAAGAAGGTAAAATGCTTTAACAATTTTTCACCCAGAGATTGCTATTTTACCATTCTTTTATGCAAAAAAGGAGGACAACACAGCAGATTCTTGCAGCTGCACCAATGCCCTGGGTGCTAAAGGAATGCAAAGACAGAAATATCAAACATCCCTGTGTTATTCCCATACAAGGAGGGAAGTTATGTTTAGTAATATCTTTTATTATTTAAAAGAGGTAGTTGGCACTCCTAAAGGAAAATCCCAGGCCTCAAGTTCTGACAGTGCGGCAATCTGGAATGGACTCAGATGTGGATGACCCAAATGATTTATTCTGGGTTCTAACATCCCTTCTATGCATTGACACGTTTTCTCTCTTAACTTTCCCACAGCCATCACATGTCCGCAGAACATCCAACAAACTCTCCTTCACTGCGCACGTAGGCATTCATCCAACCACAGCCATCAGTCATTCCTAGCCATGCACTCTCCCTCCAGTCATGGTCAGTATCACGTGGCCATCACGCAGCTTACTTGACTCAGTTTTTCTCTTGTTCTGGAGGTGTCCTTGGTTCCCAGCCTTACCTTCTCATGCCGTTCATCTCGCTCTGCAGCTCCTGCTCTGAATAGTCTTCTTATGTTCCCACGGGGCAGGGAGAAAGTGAAGACACGGCCCCTGCCACCAAGGTCAGCTCTGCAGCACACATGACCTGAGGAGCACTTGGCTACTCATGCAAACTGCGCAGTGCAAGGAAGATTGTTGCATGTTGCGCTTCTTCTTCTCCTGGTTCAGAAATTAGCTTTCCTACCTAGTAAATGGGAAAAGAATATTAATAATAAAAATAATAAAAAGAAAACAAAAGCCTGACACAAAGCAGACGTGATTGCTACTATGGAATTCAGGAGGGCGAGGGATTGGCCCTCTACATGAAGAAGCTGACTGCAAAGGACTAAGAACAGCCATGAACACATGGAGAACTTGCGGGTCAAATTAGGGACTGAACCAATCATGGGCTTCTGCAGCTGAGGGTCTGCTCCAGGCCGCCCGGTGAAGGGAGCCTGTTGACGGGCCCTGCTTACTGCAGCTACCAGCAGCACCGCGCTCACTGACTCAACTTGATGGGGAATTCCAGACAGGCTGGGAAATCAGCATGGCTGGCTGCAAGCTGTCTGAGAGACTGAAGGAGTGCACTGAGAAGAACTGTGTGGCCCAAGCATTGAGCACACCAAGCAGAAGGGAAGCATTACTGGACACGGTGCACAGCAGGGCTTAAGACTGGAGGTGGTCAGGGCTGTAGTGACCATGCCCTCCTGGAGTTCCTCATCTCAAGGAATGCGGGCCTGGCAAAAAGCAAAGTCAGGACCCTGAGCTTCAGGAGAGTCAGCTGCAGGCTGTACAAAGAATTACTGGACAAGAGCCACTGGAAAACTGTTCTGAGGGGCAAAGGAATGGAAAAGAGATGGGAACTTGCTCAGAAAACCTTGCTCAGAGCTGCCCACACCTACCACAAACATCCCTGTGTGTGCACCTATGTGCAACCCAACTCCTCAACACACCAGCACACAAAGCTGGTGAGGGGTCTGGAGCACAAAGGGGCCATATGAGGAGAGGCTGCAGGAGCTGGGAATGCTCAGCCTGGAGAAGAGATGGCTCTGAGCAAGACCGTGAGCCCCCACTCACCTCAGCAGAGGTCAACCTGCACCCCAGCCTTCCGCCCATCCACGTGCACACGCACACACCTGCGCCACTCTGCCTGCTTTGCACACCCACATTCACGCACCGCATCTTGTGCCCTCCTTTGCATTCACAGACGTGTGCAAACCATCCCTGGGAACACGTATGTGCCTACACCTACCAGTAAACATCCCTGTGTGTGCACCTCTGTGCAACCCAACTCCTCAGCACACCCCTGTGCAAGCACACATTGGTGCCACCGTGTCCATGCACTATCCATGTGCTCACACACACTCACGCAACCACATCCCCTAGTGCAGCCCTGTGCGCACACACAGACACACGCGTAACCCCTTCCTTTCACTCCCAAAGTGCACGCACACACTGGTACCACAATGTCCTTGCGCAGCTCCAACTCTTTGCACACCCCTGTGCACGCACATATATGTGCATGCTCGTCCTTGCACACATACCCACTGACCTACACACACCTGAGCAACCCCACTGGTTTGTACACTCATGAACACAAATGTGTGCAACACCATCCGTGCACAAATACACACACAAAACATGGAACCCCACTGCTTTGCACAATCCTGTGCACACTCACGTGTGTCATGCACTGATTTCCCAGCCAGTCCTCGTGAGGTCTCTTACTTAGGACGGGAGTGCAGGGGAGCAGCCAGAAGCTGTTTGCATTCCCTGCTGTCTGCTGGGCAGGTTTGTTGGCGATGCTCGGGTTGCTTTGCTTTCCCTTGGGAGGTGGGAAGGAGCTTTGGGTTGGAGGCACATCCCGTGCCAGAGCATCCCGATGGCACGCGTGGGATCAGCAGGTCTGTCAGAGAAGTGGGTGAGGTTGCACGCCAAGCTGCAGCAGAGGAAGGGGAGGAGGTCCCAGCACAGCTCTGCACCACGCTCTGCCATGCTGGGCAGCTTGTTCCTGGCTCAGCAGTGCCATCAGACTGTTTCTTGCATTCCTCCCGGTCCCTGTGAATGAAGACTCGGAACACAGTCAAGGCGTTGATTGAGCACCAGAGTGCCTTTATTCAATTGGAGAAAGGAGGACGGGAGAGGTACGGGGAAAGATGGGACTCATTCTCTGTTGTTGAGGAGAGAGCGGCTCAGAGCTCGTGTTGCTGCCTGGTGCCTGGGACTGCAGGCCTGACTCCAAGTCCCCCTCCAAGACGCTCGGCTTCTCCTCAGTGACACTGACTTGGTCCTGCTTGGAGGTGCTGCTGTCGGGGCACTCGGGCTGTGTTTGGGCTGGGCTGCACTGCAAAGGCACCGGGCCACAGTCCAGGCTGGTGACTGTGGTTTCTGGCAGGCAGAATTGATCACCTGAGGAATTCAGCTTTATTTGCCTTCATCTGTGTTTCCTCTTGCTGGATCTCATGCACTCTGCTGGCTTCAGTCTGTGTTTCTACTCCAAGAAGAAAATAAATGGGTCTTCACAAACCAGAAAACTGGAAAAGCACCCTCAAGTCTGCTGTTTGAGCCTTCTTCATTTCAAGAGCACATGCTTTTATCTCCTCAGCACTCAAACACTTATTGTTTACATGGAACCTTCTCTCTCCGAGGCTGTAGCCACTGTCTCTTGTCCTGGCAATGGCACCACTGAGCAGATCACCTCCATTCTCTGCATCCTCCATTCAGTATATTTGCACATGGATAAGATCTCCCCGGAATCTTCTCCAGGATTAACAGTCCTAGCTCTCTCAGCCTGGAATACCTGTTTCCATCAGCTGCCACCATCCAGAACAGCCAGCCTTCTTGCGGTCACCTGGCCCAAACATCCCTTTGTCTCTACCCTTGATTCCTGCAAGAGAGATGGGAGCTCGGCACGCACACCATCCTTCCAACACCCCATCCCAGCAGCAAGGGATCACAGCCCTAACACAGCCAAAACAAAAAGGGTGTGCGAGTTTCCTGGTAGCACTCAGTGTGAACAAATCTACCACTGAGCAACACCATGAGCCCCCACTCACCTCAGCAGAGGTCAACCTGTAACCCCAGCCTTCCCCTATCCATGTGCACACGTCCACCCGTGCGCCACCCTGCCTGCTTTGCACACCCCCATGCACGCACTGCATCTTGTGCCCTCCTTTGCATTCACAGACGTGTGCAAACCATCCCTGGGAACACGTACGTGCCTACACCTACCACAAACATCCCTTTGTGTGCACCCGTGTGCAACCCAACTCCTCAGCACACGCACGCATTTGTTCCACCCTGTCCATGCACTCACCACATGCCCTCCAGCATCACTGCTGCCTCCTCCGGTACCGTACCTGCAGATGCTTCAGAGCTCATTAGCATGGACTTCCTTCCTCGCCTCAGCATCTGCTCCTGCGCTCACCTTCATTCCTACTGAGATACCGTCCGCTTCCAGCACCAGCTGACCTGCAAGACACAGAGAAAGGAAAGGTGGGATTCATGCAAACGCAGAAGCCCAAGGCTGCATCATCACCACGTATGGCAGCCTTGGGAAGTCAGCTGCAACAACAGCCTTTGTCAGAATGGAAACAGGCACCGTCAATTAAGTGTGACCTCCAAAGTCATTGCCACCATCAGAAATAGGCACGGAAATCGCTCACTTCACTGCAGGTGGTTACCTCCAAATTCTTTTGCTTTGGGGAAAATGTGGGCACGGAATTGAAGGACACCAGAAAAGTGGCATCTACTTCCCTGGAGGTGGTTAAGCTTGGAAGCAGGACTTGAGCAAGAAAAGCTTCTCAGCTCCTTGTAAGGCAGTAAGTGATGGGATGATTTCCCATCCCTGCAGAAATCCTGACCTCTGCCACAGGTGGGTGAGTGACACAAAAGCTGTGTCCTTGGTTCTCAGCCTTACCTTCTCATGCTGTTCATCCTGCTCTGCAGCTCCTGCTCTGAATAGTCTTCTTATGTTCCCATGGGGCAGGTAGAAAATGAAGACACGGCCCCTGCCACCAAGGTCAGCTCTGCAGCACACGTGACCTGAGGAGCACTTGGCTACTCATGCAAACTGTGCAGTGTAAGGAAGATTGTTGCATGTTGCGCTTCTTCTTCTAATGGCTCAGAAATTAATTTTCCTACGTAGAAAATGGGAACGGAAAATAAATAAATATATAAATAAACAAATAAAGCAAAAGCCTGACACAAAGCAGACGTGATTGTAACTATGGAATTCAGGAGGGCGAGGGATTTGCCCTCTATACGAAGAAGCTGACTGCAAAGGACTAAGAACAGCCATGATCACGTTGAGAACTTGCGGGTAAAATTAGAGACTGAACCAATCATGGGCTTCTGGAGGTGAGGGTCTGCTCCAGGCCGCACCTGTGCACCTGTGTGCAACCCATCTCCTCAGCACACCCCTGTGCAAGCACACATTGTTGCCACTGCGTGTACACACTATCTGTGTGCTCACACGCACTCACGCGTCCACATCCCGTAGTGCAGCCCTGTGCGCACACACACAGACACATGTGTAACCCTTTCTTTTCACTCCCAAAGTGCACGCACACAGCAGTACCACAATGGCCTTGTTCAGCTTCAACACTCTGCACACCCCTGTGCACACACATGTATGTGCATGCTCGTCCTTGCACACATACCCACTGACCTGCACACACCTGAGCAACCCCACTGCTTTGGACACTCATGAACACAAACGTGTGCAACACCATCCGTGCACAAATCCACACACACTCACACACACACACACAACTCATGGAACCCCACTGCTTTGCACAATCCTGTGCACACTCACGTGTGTCATGCACTGATTTCCCAGCCAGTCCTCGTGAGGTCTCTTACTTAGGACGGGAGTGCAGGGGAGCAGCCAGAAGCTGTTTGCATTCCCTGCTGTCTGCTGGGCAGGTTTGTTGGCGATGCTCGGGTTGCTTTGCTTTCCCTTGGGAGGTGGGAAGGAGCTTTGTATGGAGGCACATCCCGTGCCAGAGCATCCCGATGGCACGCGTGGGATCAGCAGGTCTGTCAGAGAAGTGGGTGAGGTTGCACGCCAAGCTGCAGCAGAGGAAGGGGAGGAGGTCCCAGCACAGCTCTGCACCACGCTCTGCCACGCTGGGCAGCTTGTTCCTGGCTCAGCAGTGCCATCAGACAAGAAGCAGGGAAGGAAATCAAGGATGGGGGTACCATCAAACAGAGTCCGTGCAAGCCTGTGCAAGACAAACAGACCCAGAGCTTGTGTTTTTTTTCTGCTTTTGTAGCATTTGTGTGCTGTAGCTGAGCAAAAGGTTCTGCTGCTTGATTCTTCTTCTGCAACAGCCACCTACCGGTAAATGGCTGCGGGGATGGAGGATGTGACAGAAAGCATTTGTCTGCACGACAGTGTAGTTACACTTGGTCTAGAGAGTGAGAGAGGGCAGGCAGCACTGCCTGATGTTGGTCAGGGTGAGCTCCTTCTTCCGCAGCGTGATGATGGCAGGGACAGCTCAGAGGTGGGAGCTGGGAATGGACACGGCAGGAGGACAGAGGTGTGAGGGAGCAGCCAAGGCAGCGAAGAGCATCAAAAGGCCCTGAAAAGCATCACAAAGCCACAGCCAGGAAGCTTGGGGTTTTCATGAGCAGCATCCAGGATGCTAGAGACTGTTTGCTCCCCTAAAAAATGGTAACAGAGCTCTCGCTGCGGGCATCACAAAACCAGGCAAAATGGGAACACACCCAGAGCTCTGCTGCACGCACCCCACAGTCAGAGCATTGCAAGCTGAGCTGCCTTGCTGTTTCTTGCATTCATCATGGTCCCTGTGAATGAAGACTTGGAACACAGTCAAGGCGTTGATTGAGCACCAGAGTGCCTTTATTCAATCGAAGAAAGGAGGACGGGAGAGGGACGGGGAAAGATGGGATTCATCCTCTGTTGTTGAGGAGAGAGTGGCTCAGAGCTCGTGTTGCTGCCTGGTGCCTGGGACTGCAGGCCTGACTCCAGGTTCCCATCCAAGGGCTCGGCTTCTCCTCGGTGACATTGACTTGGTCCTGCTTGGAGGTGACGCTGTTGGGGCACTCGGGCTGTCTTTGGGCTGGGCTGCACTGCAAAGGCACCGCACAGGTCGCCCATAGAGAATTTCATATGGGCTTCATCCTTCCTTGGTTGGGATTTTCTTCGAATTCTCACAAGTGCCAGAGGCAGTGCTTGCAACCATGGAATCCCAGCCTCTTGGACAACTTTTAGTATTTGCAGCTTAGATAAATGGCTCCTCTTTTCCACTTGGCCACTTGACTGTGGCCTGTAAGGTGTATGCAACTGCCAATTGATTCCCAATAAAGTACTGACTTGTTGAACCACTTTAGCAATAAAATGGGGGCCTCAATCTGAAGAGATTGTTCCTGGCACCCAGAACCTTGGAATTATTTCTTGTCACAAAACTTTTGTTACTTCCCTGGCCTGGTTAGTCCGGCACGGGTATGCCTCAGGCCATCCTGGAAAGGTATCTGCTAAAACTAACATGTATCTGTACCCCCCTTTTCTTGGGAGCTCTGAGAAATCTACCTGCCATTATTGTCCTGGATAATTTCTCTCCCTGTTTGCCCTAACTGAACTTTGTGGCCTGTGTTAGGATTATTTGGTAAACAAACTTCACATTGCTGGGTCACTTGCCTAATGGCAGTATACCCATTTCGGGTGACCACTCGTTGAACAAGATATTTATATAATGCTTCTGCTCCCCAGTGAGTGTTCCTGTGTTCAGTCACCACAGCCCATCATATGGCTGCTGGAATCATTCTTTTCCCTTGTGCTGGAAAGCTCCATCCTTCCTCTTTTACCTGCCCTTCCTGATAATTATTTATCGAGTTCCAATACTCTTTGAAGTGCTTTGGCTCACCATCCACCTGCATGTTACCACCTGGAATCAAGGAAGCCTCCACCACCTCACCCTCTGCCGCTCGCTTTGCTTCTCTGTCAGCCAGCGCATTTCCCATTCCTTCAGCACTGTCTCCCCTTTGCTGGCATCAACAGTGCATTTTAGCAACCTTCTCCAGCTGTTGGACTGCCTCCAGGAGTCTGGCTATTTCTTCAGCGTGTTTAAGACCTTTCCCTTGGCTTGACAACAGTCCTCTTTCTTTCCATATTGCTGATATTGGTGCATGAACAGCACTAAGGCATATTTTGAATCAGTCCATATCTTTATCTTCCCATGTCGAACAAAGCTGCTCCCGTCTGTGTATCAGGTGTCTTCCGCATCCTCCAGTGGTTCTTCTTTCAAGTCTCTGCGACTGGAATAGACTGCTTCCATAGTCTCTAAAGAGTCGTGAGACACAGGTTCTCCTGTAATTGCACTAAGAAAAGCAGCTGATTTACAATATTTGTTACTGTTATTTCTCCATCATCTTGCTCCACTAGAATGGCCTGATACTTCAAAAATCTCTGAGGGGAAAGCCAATGTCCCCCTTTCACCTCCAGCACTGTAGAGACCGTGTGGGATACCAGTGCAGTTCTCTTCTGCCCCATTGTCCTAATGCTGGGGCCTTCATTAACTCCTCTTTCAACTGCTTTCAACCGGGCCACAGTCCAGGCTGGTGACTGTGGTTTCTTGCAGGTTCACGTCAGCCCCTTCAGCAGAACTAGGAGAAAGGACTGGCTGAACAATGATGACCTCTTTCTCTCTGTCTCTGCTGTCACTCAGAAGGCTTTCATTTGAATTGCAGCCTGACTCCAAGTCCCTCTCCAAGAGTCTCAGCTTCTCCTCAGTGACACTGCCTTGGTCCTGCTTGGAGGTGCTGCTGTCGGGGCACTCGGGCTGTGTTTGGGCTGGGCTGCACTGCAAAGGCACCGGGCCACAGTCCAGGCTGGTGACTGTGGTTTCTGGCAGGCAGAATTGATCACCTGAGGAATTCAGCTTTATTTGCCTTCATCTGTGTTTCTTCTTGCTGGATCTCATGCACTCTGCTGGCTTCAGTCTGTGTTTCTACTCCAAGAAGAAAATAAATGGGTCTTCACAAACCAGAAAACTGGAAAAGCACCCTCAAGTCTGCTGTTTGAGCCTTCTTCATTTCAAGAGCACATGCTTTTATCTCCTCAGCACTCAAACACTTATTGTTTACATGGAACCTTCTCTCTCCGAGGCTGTAGCCACTGTCTCTTGTCCTGGCAATGGCACCACTGAGCAGATCACCTCCATTCTCTGCATCCTCCATTCAGTATATTTGCACATGGATAAGATCTCCCCGGAATCTTCTCTAGGATTAACAGTCCTAGCTCTCTCAGCCTTTCCTTATAGGAGAGATGTTGCAGTCCCTTTATCATCTTCTGAGCCCTCTGTTGGATTACGTTAGGTATGATTCTTGTAACAGAGAACTCAGATCAGGACACGATGATCGATGTGTGGTCTCAACAACGCTGAACTGAGGGGAAGGAACATCTCTCTCAATCTGCTGGCAGTACCTTGCTTATTTGCAGCACAAGGATATCATTAAGTTATTTTTGGTGTATTTTTTCTTTTTCTTTTTTAAATTCTTTTTTCTTTTTTTCTTTTTTTTTTTTTTTTCATCAAGTTCACATTTCTGTTTCACATTCACTCTGTATCATTCGCTATGTAGCTCCAGGGAAAGATGGGACTCATCCTCTATTGTTGAGGAGAGGGTGGCTCACAGCTCGTGCTGTTGCTTGGAGGCAGGGACTGGTGGTCTGATTCTACATCTGCCTCCAAGATGCTCGGCTTCTCCTCACTGATGCTGACCTGAGCCTGCATGGTGGTGCTGCTGTCGGGGCACTCGGGCTGTGCTTGGCCTGGGCTGTCCTGGGACCCCTGCACTGGGTCGCAATCCAGGCTGGTGCCGGTGGTGTCTGGCAGGCTCAGGTCAGCAGCTTCCGGAGGGATGGGATGAATGAGGGCTTGAATGACGATGACGTTCTCGTCTCCATTGATGGTGCCATATGGAAGGCTGTCGACTGAAATGCAGCACCCTGTGCTTCCTAACAGCTCTGCGTTGATGGAAGCACAGGATACGCTGTCGTCCCATGCCCGGCGTCTTCGGGGAACACAAGGGCTCGGGTCCCCTAGGAAGGAGTAGATGCACAGCGGTTAGTGTCAAACGTTCACAAGATGAATCATGCTTTAAAGAGGTCCTTGGCATTTGGCTATGTAGTGGTGGTGGGCAGAAGCAAATAGGCTTCTAGCAACAGTGTCATTGTCTCGACAGTGATCCTCGTGCAGGTGCAGCTCTTGTGTTGACAAGAGACTCATTTGGGAAAGACAGGGGTGAACCAAAGATGTCAGGCACGGGCTCGAACGCCAGAAGGAGGTACAAGCCCACTGAAAGCATGAATCCTACCTGTGCTGCTGACAAGCAGTGTTTTGAAAACTGGATTTGCACCCTTACCTGCCAGGACCAACACTTCTGCTTCTAAGGGATCGCTGGCACTGCTCTGCAGTTGGCGTTCGGCCACAGGCGATGGTTTGCCCAGGCAGAAGCAGGAACGCCAACTGCCAGCTGGTGCCTGCTTCCTCTTCATGGGCACACTTGGTCTGGAGAGAAAACAGAGCATGCTGCCAGTCGTGGTGCAGGGTGAGGGAAGAGCTGCTCCGAGCCCTTGCTGACAGTTGCCCGTTCCTGGCAAACCCACCCGACCAATGATGATAGGGGCTGGAAAGGGAAGTCCTCTTTACCTTTCAGATGGAGAATCAATGACCGCGTGGAAGTTCCTCAGATCAGCTGTGGGGCCTTCCTCCACCTCGACATCGCTGCTCTGTGTCGCCGTGGGAGGGCTGCTCTGGCCTCTCCTCTCTGCCTGTGCCTCCTGCACGGTGAGCAGCTTTGTGGCAGGAGGAGACACACACACAGACTTGGGCCCGGCAAGAGAACTGTGCCCTGCAAGGGGAAACCACAGGTAAGAGGGAGGATCAGAAAGCAGCAGCACAGCCATCCCAGTTCTGCATTTCTCTCAGACTTTCTTATCAGAGCCACTGCAAGAAGAGGAGCTCAAAGTAACCGTGTGCTCAGAGGTATGCTCGTGGCAAAGGACACAGCCACAATTAAGAGCAGCTCACTGTATCGAAACAGGCAAACAAAAACCCTAGAAAAACTAGGGGCAGGGACCTCAGAAAGCTTTGCTGCCACACTTCAATCAAGCTTCGCCTGCTTGCAAAAAATCTTAACAGCTGTGACGGTTTTCTCCATGTAAGTTATGGGTTTGGACACTCTCAGGATCCAGGAACGGGGCACCATATTCCAATCTAAACCCAGAAGCCTGCTGTCTCCTTGACAGCAAAAGCATTTTCAAAGGTCTTGGAGAAGGCCTGGCTTGGATCAAGGTGTCAGATCAAGATCAAGCTAATGGAGAAAGACGCTCACCTGCTCCCTCTCCCACGGCTGGTGTGGATGTGGAGGGGAAGAGGACGTCTGTGTGGCTGATCAGGAACTCCACCACAGCTGACTGCGTCTGCAGCTCCTTGCAGGCAGCTTCTCCATAGGCGCAGGCAGACTGGCTCCGCTGGGATCTGAAGTAAAGGCAGATCTTACAAGTCATTTCCCCAAGATCGTTTCCCCAAGTCTGAAATTTGCAGCAAAAACTGACAAGTTGGGCTCTGGAGACTTCCGCAGTGGGCAATCAGCGATGCCACTGACGAAATTCTCCTGGATCATCAGGGACACAGCAGTCCCAGCTAAACAAGTGACTAGAAACTGTCATCTGGAAATTGTGCCCCTGGAGGTTGGGGGAGAGCAGAACTAAGCATCGTGTTGAAACGGAAAAAGAAGTTTACCTTAAGAGGTTTGGAGCCCACACTATGGCCAAGTTCTGAGCGTGCATGTTGGTGACGGAGCAGTTCCCGGCCAGAGACGCCAAGTGTCTCATTAAGTACTGCAGAGTCCTGGAAAACAAGAGGGGCAGATGTTCAGCACCAAAAAGCAAGCCGTGCTGCAGTGCACAAAACAAACCTCACTTCATGCTGGTTGTTGTCATTGCTACTGTCCCCGAATAGGAAGTAGGTAAAACTAAGTGCCACCACGCTGCAGCACCAAGCCCCAGCACAGCACAGCCGCAGCCATTGGCTGCACCAACAGTGCCCCCATGCCAAGGAACTGACCCAGTCAACCAACCCGACGCAGCCTTCAGCCGCTTCAGCGTGCACAGGCATGATGCTGCCAGCGTGAGGCAACACCTGGAATCGCATCATGGCCCTCTGAAAGGCAGCAGGGCTGAGCTCAGCAGACCGAGCGCAGCACTGACCTGTAGTGAGGAGCGGGCAGCTGCTGGATGGTGTCCTGCATTCTGAGCAGCCGCTCCTCCTCCGTGGCAGCACAAACAGCGTCCTGGAAAAAGGCAGGAAGGGATTCAGACACCAGGCGGGAATAGCAAAGGGAAGGGAATTCTCGCAAGCGTCGTATATAGTTTAAGTAAGCACTTCCTGGCACCACCAGAAGTGGCATCAGCCAGAGGCAGGAGGTGGCAAAGACATGCCTCGTGGGGCTAACAGAAATAAGACCTCGGAGCTGGGGCACTGCTGCAACCATCAGCCAGGACGCCCAGGGAAGAGGTACGTGTCATTTCCAAGACATTGCCCTGAGCTTACCGAGAACTTGGCATACAGCTGGTCAGTCAGCAGAGGGTTTGGGAGCTCCCTGAAGTACATCTTGCACAGGGAGCTCACGCTGTGAATGTCTCGGACGCTCAGCTCGGGAATCTGCTCCGACTCGAATTCATGGCTGCAGAGAAGGACACAGGATTGGGCAGAGGGCTTTGAGAAAGAGGAAACCAAGTCCAAAGCCACAACAAATACAGTCAAGAAAAGGAAGGGGTTCCTCGGAACGCCCGCAGCATGGCATGTGCCCCTGCTGACAGCTGTGTCAGTCGCAGCACTCTTACCGTAGTTGCTGGATCTTGGACGTAACGCCGGACAGGCGGTAGATCCCCTGCACCACGCCATGCTGCTCGATGAACTTGGCGCAGCTCTGCAGGACCTGGGGGACTACAGAACAAGAGCCAGCGGTTAGCTCAGCTTCTTACTCAAGTCCTGCTTCAGCCCGTGCTCTTCTCCCATCCCAGCCACTAAGCCCAGCCGGGCCACCGCTTGCTTCCTCCTTAAAGGAGAAAGCTGGCAGAGACAGCTGTGAGGAAACTGCAGAGACGTGTTCTTGGCTTTCCAGAAATGCCACCACCTAGCAACAGCCTGGAGAAAGTAAATCTGGCAAAGCCACACACACTGCAAGTCCCATCACAGCTCCCTCAGGAATGGAGGAATCCAATCTCAAGTCCAGAAGAGCTAGGAAAAGGCTGCAGGATGCTCTCTTTGGCCAGAAGGCTTCCTGCGTTTTCAGGCTTACACAATTGCTGGGTATGATCTCCCTTTCATCTTTAGATGCCCAGCGGAGGGAGATCTCAGCAATGGGCTGTTCCTTACCATCACGGCCAGAGCGGAGAAGGTGCTCCCCCAGGTCACACCCAAACACCCCTTCCTTCGCCGGCTCCGGCTGCTCCGATCTCCTGGGGCGGGCCTTCACCACCGAGCGAAGGAAGGTGCTGAGCTTGCCCCGTTTCCTCGGCACTGCAAAGAAACAGAATAAAGAAACCAGTTCATTTCAGGCTTGGCTCGGTTGGACGAGGCCGAGCGTAACGCCTTCGACCGAGCACGGAACAACGGGAAGAACATTCCCAACCAGGACACGCAAGAACCGATTTTCCCCGTCCCTGCAAGTGCCCAAGGCCAGGTCGGAAGGGGCCCCGGACAGCCTGCTCTCGACTCCTGCTAAATGCGCAGGCTGGGCACCCAGACTGAGGCAGGGGCCTTGGAGCCTGAGGATGATCCTTTAGACCCCTTCCAATCCCAAGCCATTCCAGGAGGATTCTGTGACTTCCTCAAGCACAACAATAAACACAGTGGGATTGGGCCAGATCTCTGCGTGTTCCCATGGACCTTAATGCAGTCCTCTTGCTAAGCTTGCTCAACTCGGGCATTAACGAACCCCCTGAAAGCCACGCTCTGACCCCATTTTACTAACCCGCATTGTCAAATGTAACATGTGTACCTGGCTTTGGCAATGAATCGACGACGGACTCGGGAACTTTTCCGCTGATGAGTTCCACGCACTCACCAGGGAA
This sequence comes from Excalfactoria chinensis, assembly GCF_039878825.1. Classification (NCBI taxonomy): domain Eukaryota; kingdom Metazoa; phylum Chordata; class Aves; order Galliformes; family Phasianidae; genus Excalfactoria; species Excalfactoria chinensis. The sequence continues at coordinate 273,907 of NW_027315570.1, read as the reverse complement.
AAACCCAACCTGTAACAAGAACAAAAAGACAGCTGGGCATTAGCCCGAGTCCACAGCCAAAGGGAAAGTCCTCTGTCACCGACACAGGGCAACCGTTTGCGTCCGGAAGCCATCCTGTGCAGGCAGAGCAGCTCCAAGCTGAGATTCCAGACTCTACTGAAGTTGGGCTCTCGTGTTGGAAGCGTGTGCCTACCTGAAAGCCACGCTTGCCTCTCCACCAGGGGCTCAGCTCCTTTGGTGGCATAGCAATAATGCACACCAAGTCTCCTACCTGCAAGAGATTGAAACGTCAATTCCTGTGGCAGGAAAGCACAGCTCAAACGACTGCCTGCTTCTGCGCCGCAGAATAGCCTCAAGCTTGACAGCCATTGCACCAATGCAGCCCCCAAGGCAAGGAACGCCTGGAACTGCTTACCTCCAGGGAGAGCTCATCCGGCCCCTGGGCGACGTAGCGCTTGATAACATGGGCTGCCGCAATCGCTGGAACGTTAAGAGATGACTCCGCACGCACCAGCTGCGGCTTCCACATGTCATCAGCCTGCAAAACAGAGCACAGGCCGTGGTCAGGAGCTGAGGACAAACTCTTGCCTGCAGGAGAGCACATCTGCGGCTCCCTCTGCTGGCTCAACACAGGGAACAAAGACAAGCCAGAGCTTCACACTGTACCTCCGTGCCCACCACCTCAGGCCCACTGCTGATCTTGCTGCACTCAAGGCCCATCACACCAGGTGTGACAAGCTGGAACAGAGCAGAAACACACTTCTGTTGTCTCTATTCACACAGCACAGTATGGAGAGACTTCTTCAGAACTACCCTTGCATACCCTGCGGCATAGGCAAGTGTTCGAGAAACTACCCCTTGCTGCAGTCTGTTCCAACGTGACAGCCTATTAGGCAGCATTGTACCAAGTTGCTATCCCTCTGCCAGCAGATGGGGACTCTGGCACAGAGCAGCAGATGCATTCGCCCAGAGCGCTCTGACAGTGCGACAGAAGGGCATTAGACAGCACCCTTCTGAGGGCTGAGCTGGAGGGCAGTGAAGAAACCCATGGCATGCAAAACAATGTGGTAGGACAAACACGGCACATACCTGGCAACAAGATCACCTCAGGCTACCTGCAGCAGTTCCTGGTCACTCTGCTCAGATCTTATGAGAGCAAAAGCTGCACCAAGGCAGTGGGCGGAGGGTGGGTAGAGGAGAGAGAAAGAGCAGGTCAGTGAGCAGGGCTAAGACAGCCATGGCATAACGCACACAGCACAATCGTCCCATCCACTTGCTGCAAGACATGCTGAGTCTCAGGCTACGGGATGCCTGTCCGCCCAGCAACTTGACGATGCTTCCACAATTGAGCACAGAAGACGACGGAAGAAGCATGGGACGGGTGCCACCCTTACGGACACCCCCTTTGGAACATGCCTACCAGGGGAAAATGACGTCTGATGCTCAAGAGTAAGCAATACGGTGCTGGGAGCTCCGACAGCCAGCACTTCTCAACACCTCGCTGCCCACCCGTCCATCCTACGCTGGCTCAGCTTACCTACAGGATGCTGCGCACGATGCTACTCAAACAAAGGCACTAAACGCACAAGAACAACAAGAAAACCAACCACTCCGAACTCCTACTCGCCCACAAAGGAACACAGAACGCACCGCTCCTCCCCTCATGCCAGCCGCTTATGACATCACCAACGGCCACCAGCCTGCTCCACCATGACTCCCCACAAGGGGGGGAGGCATGACCACGTGGTCAAATGTGATTCCAACACGGCACCACAACATTGCAGAACTCACTGTGGGGTTGGAATTACGTCCTGGTGTGGCAGCGCAATGGGAGGTGTTTGGGCACAGCTGAAGAGCTGGCTGACTCCTGACGTTTCCAAAGGAGGGTGCCAGATTCACTCTCAGCATTCTTTTGCAGGGCTCTTTGGGATGCTTCAAACCCATTTCACTGACTAGGTCACTTCTAGAATGTTCAGCTGACAAATGCTCGCTTTGTCTGGGTAACGCCTCTATGCATCATGAATGAAAAATAAAATTAAATGGGCACGCCACCCTGTGAAACTTACCTCTCTGCTCTTGTTGTCAGCCAGACACCTAAGATGAGCATTACGTGTCGCTGCTCCTGAATGGAGATGCACCCAAGTCTGTGTTCCACTCTGCTCCACCTAAGTGTCTAAAAGAAACACAGGCAGAGATGATTAGAAGATCCTTTGCGCAGACGAAAGCGCAGGCTGCATGCCTATTCTCTTTAGCAAGAAATACTACTTGAGAATCCACAGACAGTTTTATGAGAGGTAGTATGAAAGATGAGCAGAAAGGAAATAGATTCATTAAAATAACCGAGTTAATCCTCTCCCCGTCAAAAAGGAAGCCTTCTGGGCACTGTAAGCCGCACCTCCTACAACACCTTGCACCACAAATTGTGGCACATGCATTTTTTTCCCACAGGCCCCTCGCTTCTGTCGTTAGTGTCAGATCCACTCAGGTTCAAATACGTGGATCAGAACAGCCATTCAGTTCTGCTGAGGCAGGATCCCACCACTGGGATGTCCCCCAGTCCCATTCCCTGCTTCTCCTGGCACGGGTGGGGAAAGGAACAGCAAGTGATATCACCTACCCAGACTTCTGCTGGGCCTTCCATTCGGTCGCCCATCCCTGGGAGAAGCAGGGGAGCTCCCGTGGCACAAAGCTCGCAGCTGCAGAAATCAAGGCTGCCTCTAAGATGGTGCTTTCAAACAGCACGAGTAACTGGATGTAGGACTTGAAACACAAGGGTAACATGAAAAAGCCACCAGTCCCCACGGATGGGGCTGTTCGCAGAGACAACAGCTGCTTGCTTTCCAGCAGTGTGATGCTCACCCAACAAAGCGCTCAGCCAGCAGATGCCTCCAGCGTCTGAGCATCCATTTGGAGATGGTTTTCTTAACATCCAGGCTGAATCTCCCCTCATACAACCTGAGATTGTTCCTTCCACTCCTGTCTCTAGTTACATGGGAGAAGAGCAGGACAGCCCCCCCCCCGACATAACCTCTCTTCAGGTAATCGTACAGAATGAGAAGGTCCTCCCTGAGCCTCCTCTCTTCCAGACTAAATCATCCCAGTTCCATAAGAAGCTCCCCATAAGATTGTGCTCTAGACACCTCACAGCTTCACTGGTCTCCTCTGGACACATCTCAGGATTTCATTGCAGTGAGGGGCCCAGATCAGAACACAGAACTCAAGGTGAGGACTCACCAGTGCCGACTACAGGGGGATGATGGATTCCCTGCTCCTGCTGGCTCCAGCCTTCTGCATTCCAATTCCAATCTCAACCATTCCTGCTGTGGTAGGACTTGAATCCTCATTTGGGGCTGGAGCTCAACAGGTCAGCACATCAGAAATAACACAACGTGCCACTGGAAGACGTGTCTCAAAGCCCAGAAAATCCAACTCTCTGACCTCGGCACAACTCACCAACCAAGAGCCAGGCCTTGACAACTTGGCTGATCTGAGCACGCGGGAGGGGGCCAGACAGTGGACCACAAGTGTCCATTTCCACTGCAGCTCCCTGTAGAGAACAGCACCAATCAGCAGGCGTGAATGAATTCATTGACAAGCTGCACAATGAGTCTGTTCTTTACATGAGCAAAAAAAACAACAACACACATAGATTCCTGACCAAAAAAGGTGGGAGTTAATAACGACCAAAGAGGCTCCTGTTCCTAGGCCTAATCCTCTCTCCCCAACTCCTGGGTGATGCCCACAGGCTTCAAGTCAGGTCTCAAATCCATTGGACTCCCGTCAGAGAACTCCATCAAAAAGGATGTTACACATGTGACACTTACATACATTTTGCACCAGAAACAGCACTGCCAGCAGGAGCAGAGAGGTGACTGTCCCCCTGTACTCGGCACTGGTGCGGCTGCAACTCGAGTTCTGTTTCCAGTTTTGGACCCCCCACTGCAAGAAAGACATTGAGGCTTTGGAACATGTTCCAAGAAGGGCAACAAAGCTGGTGAGGGGTCTGGAGCACAATGGGGCCACATGAGGAGAGGCTGCAGGAGCTGGGAATGCTCAGCCTGGAGAAGAGATGGCTCTGAGCAAAACCGTGAGCCCCCACTCACCTCAGCAGAGGTCAACCTGCACCCCAGCCATCCGCCCATCCACGTGCACACGCACACACCTGCGCCACTCTGCCTGCTTTGCACACCCACATTCACGCACCGCATCTTGTGCTCTCCTTTGCATTCACAGACGTGTGCAAACCATCCCTGGGAACACGTATGTGCCTACACCTACCAGTAAACATCCCTGTGTGTGCACCTCTGTGCAACCCAACTCCTCAGCACACCCCTGTGCAAGCACACATTGGTGCCACCGTGTCCACGCACTATCCATGTGCTCACACACACTCACGCAACCACATCCCCTAGTGCAGCCCTGTGCGCACACACAGACACACGCGTAACCCCTTCCTTTCACTCCCAAAGTGCACGCACACACTGGCACCACAATGTCCTTGCGCAGCTCCAACTCTTTGCACACCCCTGTGCATGCACATATATGTGCATGCTCGTCCTTGCACACATACCCACTGACCTACACACACCTGAGCAACCCCACTGGTTTGTACACTCATGAACACAAATGTGTGCAACACCATCCGTGCACAAATACACAACTCGTGGAACCCCACTGCTTTGCACAATCCTGTGCACACTCACGTGTGTCATGCACTGATTTCCCAGCCAGTCCTCGTGGGGTCTCTTACTTAGGACGGGAGTGCAGGGGAGCAGCCAGAAGCTGTTTGCATTCCCTGCTGTCTGCTGGGCAGGTTTGTTGGCGATGCTTGGGTTGCTTTGCTTTCCCTTGGGAGGTGGGAAGGAGCTTTGGGTTGGAGGCACATCCCGTGCCAGAGCATCCCGATGGCACGCGTGGGATCAGCAGGTCTGTCAGAGAAGTGGGTGAGGTTGCACGCCAAGCTGCAGCAGAGGAAGGGGAGGAGGTCCCAGCACAGCTCTGCACCACGCTCTGCCACGCTGGGCAGCTTGTTCCTGGCTCAGCAGTGCCATCAGACTGTTTCTTGCATTCCTCCCGGTCCCTGTGAATGAAGACTCGGAACACAGTCAAGGCGTTGATTGAGCACCAGAGTGCCTTTATTCAATTGGAGAAAGGAGGACGGGAGAGGTACGGGGAAAGATGGGACTCATTCTCTGTTGTTGAGGAGAGAGCGGCTCAGAGCTCGTGTTGCTGCCTGGTGCCTGGGACTGCAGGCCTGACTCCAAGTCCCCCTCCAAGACGCTCGGCTTCTCCTCAGTGACACTGACTTGGTCCTGCTTGGAGGTGCTGCTGTCGGGGCACTCGGGCTGTGTTTGGGCTGGGCTGCACTGCAAAGGCACCGGGCCACAGTCCAGGCTGGTGACTGTGGTTTCTGGCAGGCAGAATTGATCACCTGAGGAATTCAGCTTTATTTGCCTTCATCTGTGTTTCCTCTTGCTGGATCTCATGCACTCTGCTGGCTTCAGTCTGTGTTTCTACTCCAAGAAGAAAATAAATGGGTCTTCACAAACCAGAAAACTGGAAAAGCACCCTCAAGTCTGCTGTTTGAGCCTTCTTCATTTCAAGAGCACATGCTTTTATCTCCTCAGCACTCAAACACTTATTGTTTACATGGAACCTTCTCTCTCCGAGGCTGTAGCCACTGTCTCTTGTCCTGGCAATGGCACCACTGAGCAGATCACCTCCATTCTCTGCATCCTCCATTCAGTATATTTGCACATGGATAAGATCTCCCCGGAATCTTCTCCAGGATTAACAGTCCTAGCTCTCTCAGCCTGGAATACCTGTTTCCATCAGCTGCCACCATCCAGAACAGCCAGCCTTCTTGCGGTCACCTGGCCCAAACATCCCTTTGTCTCTACCCTTGATTCCTGCAAGAGAGATGGGAGCTCGGCACGCACACCATCCTTCCAACACCCCATCCCAGCAGCAAGGGATCACAGCCCTAACACAGCCAAAACAAAAAGGGTGTGCGAGTTTCCTGTTAGCACTCAGTGTGAACAAATCTACCACTGAGCAACACCATGAGCCCCCACTCACCTCAGCAGAGGTCAACCTGTAACCCCAGCCTTCCCCTATCCATGTGCACACGTCCACCCGTGCGCCACCCTGCCTGCTTTGCACACCCCCATGCACTGCATCTTGTGCCCTCCTTTGCATTCACAGACGTGTGTAAACCATCCCTGGGAACACGTACAGGCCTACACCTACCACAAACATCCCTTTGTCTGCACCTGTGTGCAACCCAACTCCTCAGCACACGCACGCGTTTGTGCCACCCTGTCCACGCACTCACCACGTGCCCTCCAGCATCACTGCTGCCTCCTCCGGTACCGTACCCGCAGATGCTTCAGAGCTCATTAGCATGGACTTCCTTCCTCGCCTCAGCATCTGCTCCTGCGCTCACCTTCATTCCTACTGAGATACCGTCCGCTTCCAGCACCAGCTGACCTGCAAGACAGAGAAAGGAAAGGTGGGATTCATGCAAACGCAGAAGCCCAAGGCTGCATCATCACCACGTATGGCAGCCTTGGGAAGTCAGCTGCAACAACAGCCTTTGTCAGAATGGAAACAGGCACCGTCAATTAAGTGTGACCTCCAAAGTCATTGCCACCATCAGAAATAGGCACAGAAATCGCTCACTTCACTGCAGGTGGTTACCTCCAAATTCTTTTGCTTTGGGGAAAATGTGGGCACGGAATTGAAGGACACCAGAAAAGTGGCATCTACTTCCCTGGAGGTGGTTAAGCTTGGAAGCAGAACTTGAGCAAGAAAAGCTTCTCAGCTCCTTGTAAGGCAGTAAGTGATGGGGTGATTTCCCATCCCTGCAGAAATCCTGACCTCTGCCACAGGTGGGTGAGTGACACAAAAGCTGTGTCCTTGGTTCTCAGCCTTACCTTCTCATGCTGTTCATCCTGCTCTGCAGCTCCTGCTCTGAATAGTCTTCTTATGTTCCCATGGGGCAGGTAGAAAATGAAGACACGGCCCCTGCCACCAAGGTCAGCTCTGCAGCACACATGACCTGAGGAGCACTTGGCTACTCATGCAAACTGTGCAGTGTAAGGAAGATTGTTGCCTGTTGCACTTCTTCTTCTAATGGCTCAGAAATTAATTTTCCTACGTAGAAAATGGGAAAGGAAAATAAATAAATATATAAATAAACAAATAAAGCAAAAGCCTGACACAAAGCAGACGTGATTGTAACTATGGAATTCAGGAGGGCAAGGGATTTGCCCTCTATACGAAGAAGCTGACTGCAAAGGACTAAGAACAGCCATGATCACGTTGAGAACTTGCGGGTAAAATTAGAGACTGAACCAATCATGGGCTTCTGGAGGTGAGGGTCTGCTCCAGGCCGCACCTGTGCACCTGTGTGCAACCCATCTCCTCAGCACACCCCTGTGCAAGCACACATTGTTGCCACTGCGTGTACACACTATCTGTGTGCTCACACGCACTCACGCGTCCACATCCCGTAGTGCAGCCCTGTGCGCACACACACAGACACATGTGTAACCCCTTCCTTTCACTCCCAAAGTACACGCACACACCAGTACCACAATGGCCTTGTTCAGCTTCAACACTCTGCACACCCCTGTGTACACACATACATGTGCATGCTCGTCCTTGCACACATACCCACTGACCTGCACACACCTGAGCAACCCCACTGCTTTGGACACTCATGAACACAAACGTGTGCAACACCATCCGTGCACAAATCCACACACACTCACACACACACACACAACTCATGGAACCCCACTGCTTTGCACAATCCTGTGCACACTCACGTGTGTCATGCACTGATTTCCCAGCCAGTCCTCGTGAGGTCTCTTACTTAGGACGGGAGTGCAGGGGAGCAGCCAGAAGCTGTTTGCATTCCCTGCTGTCTGCTGGGCAGGTTTGTTGGCGATGCTCGGGTTGCTTTGCTTTCCCTTGGGAGGTGGGAAGGAGCTTTGTATGGAGGCACATCCCGTGCCAGAGCATCCCGATGGCACGCGTGGGATCAGCAGGTCTGTCAGAGAAGTGGGTGAGGTTGCACGCCAAGCTGCAGCAGAGGAAGGGGAGGAGGTCCCAGCACAGCTCTGCACCACGCTCTGCCACGCTGGGCAGCTTGTTCCTGGCTCAGCAGTGCCATCAGACAAGAAGCAGGGAAGGAAATCAAGGATGGGGGTACCATCAAACAGAGTCCGTGCAAGCCTGTGCAAGACAAACAGACCCAGAGCTTGTGTTTTTTTTCTGCTTTTGTAGCATTTGTGTGCTGTAGCTGAGCAAAAGGTTCTGCTGCTTGATTCTTCTTCTGCAACAGCCACCTACCGGTAAATGGCTGCGGGGATGGAGGATGTGACAGAAAGCATTTGTCTGCACGACAGTGTAGTTACACTTGGTCTAGAGAGTGAGAGAGGGCAGGCAGCACTGCCTGATGTTGGTCAGGGTGAGCTCCTTCTTCCGCAGCGTGATGATGGCAGGGACAGCTCAGAGGTGGGAGCTGGGAATGGACACGGCAGGAGGACAGAGGTGTGAGGGAGCAGCCAAGGCAGCGAAGAGCATCAAAAGGCCCTGAAAAGCATCACAAAGCCACAGCCAGGAAGCTTGGGGTTTTCATGAGCAGCATCCAGGATGCTAGAGACTGTTTGCTCCCCTAAAAAATGGTAACAGAGCTCTCGCTGCGGGCATCACAAAACCAGGCAAAATGGGAACACACCCAGAGCTCTGCTGCACGCACCCCACAGTCAGAGCATTGCAAGCTGAGCTGCCTTGCTGTTTCTTGCATTCATCATGGTCCCTGTGAATGAAGACTTGGAACACAGTCAAGGCGTTGATTGAGCACCAGAGTGCCTTTATTCAATCGAAGAAAGGAGGACGGGAGAGGGACGGGGAAAGATGGGATTCATCCTCTGTTGTTGAGGAGAGAGTGGCTCAGAGCTCGTGTTGCTGCCTGGTGCCTGGGACTGCAGGCCTGACTCCAGGTTCCCATCCAAGGGCTCGGCTTCTCCTCGGTGACATTGACTTGGTCCTGCTTGGAGGTGACGCTGTTGGGGCACTCGGGCTGTCTTTGGGCTGGGCTGCACTGCAAAGGCACCGCACAGGTCGCCCATAGAGAATTTCATATGGGCTTCATCCTTCCTTGGTTGGGATTTTCTTCGAATTCTCACAAGTGCCAGAGGCAGTGCTTGCAACCATGGAATCCCAGCCTCTTGGACAACTTTTAGTATTTGCAGCTTAGATAAATGGCTCCTCTTTTCCACTTGGCCACTTGACTGTGGCCTGTAAGGTGTATGCAACTGCCAATTGATTCCCAATAAAGTACTGACTTGTTGAACCACTTTAGCAATAAAATGGTGGCCTCAATCTGAAGAGATTGTTCCTGGCACCCAGAACCTTGGAATTATTTCTTGTCACAAAACTTTTGTTACTTCCCTGGCCTGGTTAGTCCGGCACGGGTATGCCTCAGGCCATCCTGGAAAGGTATCTGCTAAAACTAACATGTATCTGTACCCCCCTTTTCTTGGGAGCTCTGAGAAATCTACCTGCCATTATTGTCCTGGATAATTTCTCTCCCTGTTTGCCCTAACTGAACTTTGTGGCCTGTGTTAGGATTATTTGGTAAACAAACTTCACATTGCTGGGTCACTTGCCTAATGGCAGTATACCCATTTCGGGTGACCACTCGTTGAACAAGATATTTATATAATGCTTCTGCTCCCCAGTGAGTGTTCCTGTGTTCAGTCACCACAGCCCATCATATGGCTGCTGGAATCATTCTTTTCCCTTGTGCTGGAAAGCTCCATCCTTCCTCTTTTACCTGCCCTTCCTGATAATTATTTATCGAGTTCCAATACTCTTTGAAGTGCTTTGGCTCACCATCCACCTGCATGTTACCACCTGGAATCAAGGAAGCCTCCACCACCTCACCCTCTGCCGCTCGCTTTGCTTCTCTGTCAGCCAGCGCATTTCCCATTCCTTCAGCACTGTCTCCCCTTTGCTGGCATCAACAGTGCATTTTAGCAACCTTCTCCAGCTGTTGGACTGCCTCCAGGAGTCTGGCTATTTCTTCAGCGTGTTTAAGACCTTTCCCTTGGCTTGACAACAGTCCTCTTTCTTTCCATATTGCTGATATTGGTGCATGAACAGCACTAAGGCATATTTTGAATCAGTCCATATCTTTATCTTCCCATGTCGAACAAAGCTGCTCCCGTCTGTGTATCAGGTGTCTTCCGCATCCTCCAGTGGTTCTTCTTTCAAGTCTCTGCGACTGGAATAGACTGCTTCCATAGTCTCTAAAGAGTCGTGAGACACAGGTTCTCCTGTAATTGCACTAAGAAAAGCAGCTGATTTACAATATTTGTTACTGTTATTTCTCCATCATCTTGCTCCACTAGAATGGCCTGATACTTCAAAAATCTCTGAGGGGAAAGCCAATGTCCCCCTTTCACCTCCAGCACTGTAGAGACCGTGTGGGATACCAGTGCAGTTCTCTTCTGCCCCATTGTCCTAATGCTGGGGCCTTCATTAACTCCTCTTTCAACTGCTTTCAACCGGGCCACAGTCCAGGCTGGTGACTGTGGTTTCTTGCAGGTTCACGTCAGCCCCTTCAGCAGAACTAGGAGAAAGGACTGGCTGAACAATGATGACCTCTTTCTCTCTGTCTCTGCTGTCACTCAGAAGGCTTTCATTTGAATTGCAGCCTGACTCCAAGTCCCTCTCCAAGAGTCTCAGCTTCTCCTCAGTGACACTGCCTTGGTCCTGCTTGGAGGTGCTGCTGTCGGGGCACTCGGGCTGTGTTTGGGCTGGGCTGCACTGCAAAGGCACCGGGCCACAGTCCAGGCTGGTGACTGTGGTTTCTGGCAGGCAGAATTGATCACCTGAGGAATTCAGCTTTATTTGCCTTCATCTGTGTTTCTTCTTGCTGGATCTCATGCACTCTGCTGGCTTCAGTCTGTGTTTCTACTCCAAGAAGAAAATAAATGGGTCTTCACAAACCAGAAAACTGGAAAAGCACCCTCAAGTCTGCTGTTTGAGCCTTCTTCATTTCAAGAGCACATGCTTTTATCTCCTCAGCACTCAAACACTTATTGTTTACATGGAACCTTCTCTCTCCGAGGCTGTAGCCACTGTCTCTTGTCCTGGCAATGGCACCACTGAGCAGATCACCTCCATTCTCTGCATCCTCCATTCAGTATATTTGCACATGGATAAGATCTCCCCGGAATCTTCTCTAGGATTAACAGTCCTAGCTCTCTCAGCCTTTCCTTATAGGAGAGATGTTGCAGTCCCTTTATCATCTTCTGAGCCCTCTGTTGGATTACGTTAGGTATGATTCTTGTAACAGAGAACTCAGATCAGGACACGATGATCGATGTGTGGTCTCAACAACGCTGAACTGAGGGGAAGGAACATCTCTCTCAATCTGCTGGCAGTACCTTGCTTATTTGCAGCACAAGGATATCATTAAGTTATTTTTGGTGTATTTTTTCTTTTTCTTTTTTAAATTCTTTTTTCTTTTTTTCTTTTTTTTTTTTTTTTCATCAAGTTCACATTTCTGTTTCACATTCACTCTGTATCATTCGCTATGTAGCTCCAGGGAAAGATGGGACTCATCCTCTATTGTTGAGGAGAGGGTGGCTCACAGCTCGTGCTGTTGCTTGGAGGCAGGGACTGGTGGTCTGATTCTACATCTGCCTCCAAGATGCTCGGCTTCTCCTCACTGATGCTGACCTGAGCCTGCATGGTGGTGCTGCTGTCGGGGCACTCGGGCTGTGCTTGGCCTGGGCTGTCCTGGGACCCCTGCACTGGGTCGCAATCCAGGCTGGTGCCGGTGGTGTCTGGCAGGCTCAGGTCAGCAGCTTCCGGAGGGATGGGATGAATGAGGGCTTGAATGACGATGACGTTCTCGTCTCCATTGATGGTGCCATATGGAAGGCTGTCGACTGAAATGCAGCACCCTGTGCTTCCTAACAGCTCTGCGTTGATGGAAGCACAGGATACGCTGTCGTCCCATGCCCGGCGTCTTCGGGGAACACAAGGGCTCGGGTCCCCTAGGAAGGAGTAGATGCACAGCGGTTAGTGTCAAACGTTCACAAGATGAATCATGCTTTAAAGAGGTCCTTGGCATTTGGCTATGTAGTGGTGGTGGGCAGAAGCAAATAGGCTTCTAGCAACAGTGTCATTGTCTCGACAGTGATCCTCGTGCAGGTGCAGCTCTTGTGTTGACAAGAGACTCATTTGGGAAAGACAGGGGTGAACCAAAGATGTCAGGCACGGGCTCGAACGCCAGAAGGAGGTACAAGCCCACTGAAAGCATGAATCCTACCTGTGCTGCTGACAAGCAGTGTTTTGAAAACTGGATTTGCACCCTTACCTGCCAGGACCAACACTTCTGCTTCTAAGGGATCGCTGGCACTGCTCTGCAGTTGGCGTTCGGCCACAGGCGATGGTTTGCCCAGGCAGAAGCAGGAACGCCAACTGCCAGCTGGTGCCTGCTTCCTCTTCATGGGCACACTTGGTCTGGAGAGAAAACAGAGCATGCTGCCAGTCGTGGTGCAGGGTGAGGGAAGAGCTGCTCCGAGCCCTTGCTGACAGTTGCCCGTTCCTGGCAAACCCACCCGACCAATGATGATAGGGGCTGGAAAGGGAAGTCCTCTTTACCTTTCAGATGGAGAATCAATGACCGCGTGGAAGTTCCTCAGATCAGCTGTGGGGCCTTCCTCCACCTCGACATCGCTGCTCTGTGTCGCCGTGGGAGGGCTGCTCTGGCCTCTCCTCTCTGCCTGTGCCTCCTGCACGGTGAGCAGCTTTGTGGCAGGAGGAGACACACACACAGACTTGGGCCCGGCAAGAGAACTGTGCCCTGCAAGGGGAAACCACAGGTAAGAGGGAGGATCAGAAAGCAGCAGCACAGCCATCCCAGTTCTGCATTTCTCTCAGACTTTCTTATCAGAGCCACTGCAAGAAGAGGAGCTCAAAGTAACCGTGTGCTCAGAGGTATGCTCGTGGCAAAGGACACAGCCACAATTAAGAGCAGCTCACTGTATCGAAACAGGCAAACAAAAACCCTAGAAAAACTAGGGGCAGGGACCTCAGAAAGCTTTGCTGCCACACTTCAATCAAGCTTCGCCTGCTTGCAAAAAATCTTAACAGCTGTGACGGTTTTCTCCATGTAAGTTATGGGTTTGGACACTCTCAGGATCCAGGAACGGGGCACCATATTCCAATCTAAACCCAGAAGCCTGCTGTCTCCTTGACAGCAAAAGCATTTTCAAAGGTCTTGGAGAAGGCCTGGCTTGGATCAAGGTGTCAGATCAAGATCAAGCTAATGGAGAAAGACGCTCACCTGCTCCCTCTCCCACGGCTGGTGTGGATGTGGAGGGGAAGAGGACGTCTGTGTGGCTGATCAGGAACTCCACCACAGCTGACTGCGTCTGCAGCTCCTTGCAGGCAGCTTCTCCATAGGCGCAGGCAGACTGGCTCCGCTGGGATCTGAAGTAAAGGCAGATCTTACAAGTCATTTCCCCAAGATCGTTTCCCCAAGTCTGAAATTTGCAGCAAAAACTGACAAGTTGGGCTCTGGAGACTTCCGCAGTGGGCAATCAGCGATGCCACTGACGAAATTCTCCTGGATCATCAGGGACACAGCAGTCCCAGCTAAACAAGTGACTAGAAACTGTCATCTGGAAATTGTGCCCCTGGAGGTTGGGGGAGAGCAGAACTAAGCATCGTGTTGAAACGGAAAAAGAAGTTTACCTTAAGAGGTTTGGAGCCCACACTATGGCCAAGTTCTGAGCGTGCATGTTGGTGACGGAGCAGTTCCCGGCCAGAGACGCCAAGTGTCTCATTAAGTACTGCAGAGTCCTGGAAAACAAGAGGGGCAGATGTTCAGCACCAAAAAGCAAGCCGTGCTGCAGTGCACAAAACAAACCTCACTTCATGCTGGTTGTTGTCATTGCTACTGTCCCCGAATAGGAAGTAGGTAAAACTAAGTGCCACCACGCTGCAGCACCAAGCCCCAGCACAGCACAGCCGCAGCCATTGGCTGCACCAACCGTGCCCCCATGCCAAGGAACTGACCCAGTCAACCAACCCGACGCAGCCTTCAGCCGCTTCAGCGTGCACAGGCATGATGCTGCCAGCGTGAGGCAACACCTGGAATCGCATCATGGCCCTCTGAAAGGCAGCAGGGCTGAGCTCAGCAGACCGAGCGCAGCACTGACCTGTAGTGAGGAGCGGGCAGCTGCTGGATGGTGTCCTGCATTCTGAGCAGCCGCTCCTCCTCCGTGGCAGCACAAACAGAGTCCTGGAAAAAGGCAGGAAGGGATTCAGACACCAGGCGAGAATAGCAAAGGGAAGGGAATTCTCGCAAGCGTCGTATATAGTTTAAGTAAGCACTTCCTGGCACCACCAGAAGTGGCATCAGCCAGAGGCAGGAGGTGGCAAAGACATGCCTCGTGGGGCTAACAGAAATAAGACCTCGGAGCTGGGGCACTGCTGCAACCATCAGCCAGGACGCCCAGGGAAGAGGTACGTGTCATTTCCAAGACATTGCCCTGAGCTTACCGAGAACTTGTCATACAGCTGCTCGGTCAGCAGAGGGTTTGGGAGCTCCCTGAAGTACATCTTGCACAGGGAGCTCACGCTGTGAATGTCTCGGACGCTCAGCTCGGGAACCTGCTCCGACTCGAATTCATGGCTGCAGAGAAGGACACAGGATTGGGCAGAGGGCTTTGAGAAAGAGGAAAGCAAGTCCAAAGCCACACAGAATACAGTCAAGAAAAGGAAGGGGTTCCTCTGAACGCCCGCAGCATGGCACGTGCCCCTGCTGACAGCTGTGTCAGTCGCAGCACTCTTACCGTAGTTGCTGGATCCTGGACGCCACGCCGGACAGGCGGTAGATCCCCTGCACCACGCCATGCTGCTCGATGAACTTGGCGCAGCTCTGCAGGACCTGGGGGACTACAGAACAAGAGCCAGCGGTTAGCTCAGCTTCTTACTCAAGTCCTGCTTCAGCCCGTGCTCTTCTCCCATCCCAGCCACTAAGCCCAGCCGGGCCACCGCTTGCTTCCTCCTTAAAGGAGAAAGCTGGCAGAGACAGCTGTGAGGAAACTGCACAGAGACGTGTTCTTGGCTTTCCAGAAATGCCACCACCTAGCAACAGCCTGGAGAAAGTAATTCTGGCAAAGCCACACACACTGCAAGTCCCATCACAGCTCCCTCGGGAATGGAGGAATCCAATCTCAAGTCCAGAAGAGCTAGGAAAAGGCTGTAGGATGCTCTCTTTGGCCAGAAGGCTTCCTGCGTTTTCAGGCTTACACAATTGCTGGGTATGATCTCCCCTTCATCTTTAGATGCCCAGCGGAGGGAGATCTCAGCAATGGGCTGTTCCTTACCATCACGGCCAGAGCGGAGAAGGTGCTCCCCCAGGTCACACCCAAACACCCCTTCCTTCGCCGGCTCCGGCTGCTCCGATCTCCTGGGGCGGGCCTTCACCACCGAGCGAAGGAAGGTGCTGAGCTTGCCCCGTTTCCTCGGCACTGCAAAGAAACAGAATAAAGAAACCAGTTCATTTCAGGCTTGGCTCGGTTGGACGAGGCCGAGCGTAACGCCTTCGACCGAGCACGGAACAACGGGAAGAACATTCCCAACCAGGACACGCAAGAACCGATTTTCCCCGTCCCTGCAAGTGCCCAAGGCCAGGTCGGAAGGGGCCCCGGACAGCCTGCTCTCGACTCCTGCTAAATGCGCAGGCTGGGCACCCAGACTGAGGCAGGGGCCTTGGAGCCTGAGGATGATCCTTTAGACCCCTTCCAATCCCAAGCCATTCCAGGAGGATTCTGTGACTTCCTCAAGCACAACAATAAACACAGTGGGATTGGGCCAGATCTCTGCGTGTTCCCATGGACCTTAATGCAGTCCTCTTGCTAAGCTTGCTCAACTCGGGCATTAACGAACCCCCTGAAAGCCACGCTCTGACCCCATTTTACTAACCCGCATTGTCAAATGTAACATGTGTACCTGGCTTTGGCAATGAATCGACGACGGACTCGGGAACTTTTCCGCTGATGAGTTCCACGCACTCACCAGGGAAAAACCCAACCTGTAACAAGAACAAAAAGACAGCTGGGCATTAGCCCGAGTCCACAGCCAAAGGGAAAGTCCTCTGTCACCGACACAGGGCAACCGTTTGCGTCCGGAAGCCATCCTGTGCAGGCAGAGCAGCTCCAAGCTGAGATTCCAGACTCTACTGAAGTTGGGCTCTCGTGTTGGAAGCGTGTGCCTACCTGAAAGCCACGCTTGCCTCTCCACCAGGGGCTCAGCTCCTTTGGTGGCATAGCAATAATGCACACCAAGTCTCCTACCTGCAAGAGATTGAAACGTCAATCACAGCTTCAGCACAGCTGGCAGGAAAGCACAGCTCAAACGACTGCCTGCTTCTGCGCCGCAGAATAGCCTCAAGCTTGACAGCCATTGCACCAATGCAGCCCCCAAGGCAAGGAACGCCTGGAACTGCTTACCTCCAGGGAGAGCTCATCCGGCCCCTGGGCGACGTAGCGCTTGATAACATGGGCTGCCGCAATCGCTGGAACGTTAAGAGATGACTCCGCACGCACCAGCTGCGGCTTCCACATGTCATCAGCCTGCAAAACAGAGCACAGGCCGTGGTCAGGAGCTGAGGACAAACTCTTTTCTGCAGGAGAGCACATCTGCGGCTCCCTCTGCTGGCTCAACACAGGGAACAAAGACAAGTCAGAGCTTCACACTGTACCTCCGTGCCCACCACCTCAGGCCCACTGCTGATCTTGCTGCACTCAAGGCCCATCACACCAGGTGTGACAAGCTGGAACAGAGCAGAAACACACTTCTGTTGTCTCTATTCACACAGCACAGTATGGAGAGACTTCTTCAGAACTACCCTTGCATACCCTGCGGCATAGGCAAGTGTTCGAGAAACTACCCCTTGCTGCAGTCTGTTCCAACGTGACAGCCTATTAGGCAGCATTGTACCAAGTTGCTATCCCTCTGCCAGCAGATGGGGACTCTGGCACAGAGCAGCAGATGCATTCGCCCAGAGCGCTCTGACAGTGAGACAGAAGGGCATTAGACAGCACCCTTCTGAGGGCTGAGCTGGAGGGCAGTGAAGAAACCCATGGCATGCAAAACAATGTGGTAGGACAAACACGACACATACCTGGCAACAAGATCACCTCAGGCTACCTGCAGCAGTTCCTGGTCACTCTGCTCAGATCTTATGAGAGCAAAAGCTGCACCAAGGCAGTGGGCGGAGGGTGGGCAGAGGAGAGAGAAAGAGCAGGTCAGTGAGCAGGGCTAAGACAGCCATGGCATAACGCACACAGCACAATCGTCCCATCCACTTGCTGCAAGACATGCTGAGTCTCAGGCTACGGGATGCCTGTCCGCCCAGCAACTTGACGATGCTTCCACAATTGAGCACAGAAGATGATGGAAGAAGCATGGGACGGGTGCCACCCTTACGGACACCCCCTTTGGAACATGCCTACCAGGGGAAAATGACGTCTGATGCTCAAGAGTAAGCAATACGGTGCTGGGAGCTCCGACAGCCAGCACTTCTCAACACCTCGCTGCCCACCCGTCCATCCTACGCTGGCTCAGCTTACCTACAGGATGCTGCGCACGATGCTACTCAAACAAAGGCACTAAACGCACAAGAACAACAAGAAAACCAACCACTCCGAACTCCTACTCGCCCACAAAGGAACACAGAACGCACCGCTCCTCCCCTCATGCCAGCCGCTTATGACATCACCAACGGCCACCAGCCTGCTCCACCATGACTCCCCACAAGGGGGGGAGGCATGACCACGTGGTCAAATGTGATTCCAACACGGCACCACAACATTGCAGAACTCACTGTGGGGTTGGAATTACGTCCTGGTGTGGCAGCGCAATGGGAGGTGTTTGGGCACAGCTGAAGAGCTGGCTGACTCCTGACGTTTCCAAAGGAGGGTGCCAGATTCACTCTCAGCATTCTTTTGCAGGGCTCTTTGGGATGCTTCAAACCCATTTCACTGACTAGGTCACTTCTAGAATGTTCAGCTGACAAATGCTCGTTTTGTCTGGGTAACGCCTCTATGCATCATGAATGAAAAATAAAATTAAATGGGCACGCCACCCTGTGAAACTTACCTCTCTGCTCTTGTTGTCAGCCAGACACCTAAGATGAGCATTATGTGTCGCTGCTCCTGAATGGAGATGCACCCAAGTCTGTGTTCCACTCTGCTCCACCTAAGTGTCTAAAAGAAACACAGGCAGAGATGATTAGAAGATCCTTTGCGCAGACGAAAGCGCAGGCTGCACGCCTATTCTCTTTAGCAAGAAATACTACTTGAGAATCCACAGACAGTTTTATGAGAGGTAGTATGAAAGATGAACAGAAAGGAAATAGATTCATTAAAATAACCGAGTTAATCCTCTCCCCATCAAAAAGGAAGCCTTCTGGGCACTGTTAGCAGCACCTCCTACAACACCTTGCACCACAAATTGTGGCACATGCATTTTTTTCCCACAGGCCCCTCGCTTCTGTCGTTAGTGTCAGATTCACTCAGGTTCAAATACGTGGATCAGAACAGCCATTCAGTTCTGCTGAGGCAGGATCCCACCACTGGGATGTCCCCCAGTCCCATTCCCTGCTTCTCCTGGCACGGGTGGGGAAAGGAACAGCAAGTGATATCACCTACCCAGACTTCTGCTGGGCCTTCCATTCGGTCGCCCATCCCTGGGAGAAGCAGGGGAGCTCCCGTGGCACAAAGCTCGCAGCTGCAGAAATCAAGGCTGCCTCTAAGATGGTGCTTTCAAACAGCACGAGTAACTGGATGTAGGACTTGAAACACAAGGGTAACATGAAAAAGCCACCAGTCCCCACGGATGGGGCTGTTCGCAGAGACAACAGCTGCGTGCTTTCCAGCAGTGTGATGCTCACCCAACAAAGCGCTCAGCCAGCAGATGCCTCCAGCGTCTGAGCACCCATTTGGAGATGGTTTTCTTAACATCCAGGCTGAATCTCCCCTCATACAACCTGAGGCCATTCCTTCCACTCCTGTCACTAGTTACATGGGAGAAGAGCAGGACAACCCCCACCCCCACATAACCTCTCTTCAGGTAATTGTAGAGAATGAGAAGGTCCTCCCTGAGCCTCCTCTCTTCCAGACTAAATCATCCCAGTTCCATAAGAAGCTCCCCATAAGATTGTGCTCTAGACACCTCACAGCTTCACTGGTCTCCTCTGGACACATCTCAGCATTTCAGTGTCCTTCTTGCAGTGAGGGGCCCAGAACAGAACACAGAACTCCAGGTGAGGACTCACCAGTGCCGACTACAGGGGGATGATGGATTCCCTGCTCCTGCTGGCTCCAGCCTTCTGCATTCCAACTCCAATCTCAACCATTCCTGCTGTAGTAGGACTTGAATCCTCATTTGGGGCTGCAGCTCAACAGGTCAGCACATCAGAAATAACACAACGTGCCACTGGAAGACGTGTCTCAAAGCCCAGAAAATCCAACTCTCTGACCTCGGCACAACTCACCAACCAAGAGCCAGGCCTTGACAACTTGGCTGATCTGAGCACGCGGGAGGGGGCCAGACAGGGGACCACAAGTGTCCATTTCCACTGCAGCTCCCTGTAGAGAACAGCACCAATCAGCAGGCGTGAATGAATTCATTGACAAGCTGCACAATGAGTCTGTTCTTTATAAAAAAAAAAACCACATCAATTCCTATTCAAAAAAGGGAGGAATTAATAAAGACCAAGAAAGTTCCTGTCCCTATGCCTCATTCTCTCACCCCAACTTTCCTTGCCTCATCCCCAACTCCTGGATGATGTCCACAAGCTTAATGGCAGGTCTCAATCCCATAAGATTCCTTTCACAATACTCCATCAGAAAGGATGTTACACTTGTTCTATACACTCAAGCAGACTGAGCATCAGTTTCTCAGTCACTTAAAACACACAGAAGCATCCAAACCCAGAGCACACACATCCCTTCCTGTGGTACTGGATCCCACAGCTCACCTTCACACCTCTGTCGATTCCTGGTGTTTTACACCCATGCAGCCTCGCTACGGTTCCATGGGTGTCACCCAAGACCTGCAGGACCTCTTTCTCCGCAAACCCCACCTGCAGGCACTGGCTCATGACGTTCACCACCTGCCCTCCTGCGCAAGAACAAGCATTAAGAACGAGAGCAAAGTGCATCGGATTCAACCTGGCCTGCTCCGACCCTCAGTCCTGCCAGGGATGCAGACTCATCCTCAGAGCCACGCTGGACATCAACACATGCATCATTCTTCAAACACCCCATCCCAGCAGCAAGGGATCAAAGCACTGGGACAGCAGAAACAAAAATGCTGTGAGAGTTTCCTGTTGGCACTGACCATGAACAAATCTACAGCTGAGCAACAGGACAGGAGACAAACAGCAGAAAACAACCAACCTGCAGAACTAACTCGTTTGGGGTTGGCCCAGATGTTTGCATGCTCCCTTTCCACGGCCCAGGCCAAGCTTGATGAGCTGCTCCTCATTTGCACAGGGGGAGAACGCTGCAGATGGGATGTGGGGGCTATGCACACCATGCCTTTCTCCTGCTTTTCCTCTCTCCATCTTCCATTAGCAAACAGCATCTCCAAGCCTTCCTTCCTGAAAAAATCACTGGTAAAAAAAGAACTGGCAAGCTTGCTTTTAAAATTGCCTTGTTTATACAGCTTGATGCTTTAAAGCAGAAGCTCACCTAGCAATGACCTACGTCAGACAAGCTCAACCTGCAGGGAAAAGTTATTTCTCTCTGTCTACAGGCTTTGCACACATTCACAGGTGCAACAGTCTGCCCAGATCTCAGCACAACTTTACTAATGGCAGAAATCCAGTTTATGCCCGCCACGTTTTTCTCTCTTCTGAAACACTGTACTGCTGCAAGAAGCAATGATGCCAGTAAAGAATCACATAATTGGAGCTGGAAGGGATCGCTAGAGACCATTCTCCTGCTGGCCACGCTCCTTTAAATGCACCCCAGGATCCCACTGGCCTTCTTGGAAAATATTTCCACATTAGGCATACATTTCAAGGAGGCTCCAGACAAGTAAAGACAGGGGAAAGCACTGGCAAGCCAAAGCAGGGCAAATTTTCCCACACTGCGTTAGCTACAGGGACAATAAATCATGCCCCCAAACTGCTTGCACTAGAACACCCAGCCTGAGATCATAGAAGCTGCCGAGATACGAGTTTATCACAACCCAGAAGTCCTTTAGATCGTGCACTCCCTGGTGCAGTGACACTGGAGGATCAGAATCCTCGGAGAAAAGAACCGGGCCTGCTCAGCTCCTTCCCACCCTCCCAAGGAAAAGCAAACCAACCGCACCGCTGCCAGCACAACCCCGCAGCACACAGCAGGGAACACAAACAGCTACCCAGTGCTCCCCTTCACTCCCAGCCTAACTACGAGTCCACCGGAGGATTCAGAGGGAAATCAATACAAAACACATGTGAGTGCACACAGGATTACATAAAGCCAGGATGGAATTGCACACGCGTGTGTGTGTGCACAGGGCTGCACAGAGCACATCTCCCTATTGTCCACCCTATAGACATATCCCCCCGTATCAGAGAATCATAGAATGGCCTGGGTTGCAAAGGACCGCAGCAATCATCTAGTTTCAACACCCCTGCTGGGTGCTGGGATGCCAACCACCATACCGGGCTGCCCAGAGCCACATCCAGCCTGGCCTTGAATGCCTCCAGTGATGGGGCATCCACAACTTCCATTCCCCCTTGTCCTATCACTATCCACCCTCATAAACAGCCCTTCTCCCTCCTGTTTGTGCGCTCCCTTCAAGTACTGAAAGGCCACAATGAGGTCTCCCCGCAGCCTTCTCTTCTCTAGGCTAAACAAGCCCAGATCTCTCAACCTCTCCTCATAGGAGAGCTGCTCCAGCCCTCTGATCATCACAGTGGCTCTCCTCTGGACCAACCCCAACAGCTCCACATCCTTCCCAGGCCTGGACACAGTACTGCAAAGAGGACCTCACAAGAGCTGAGTAGGAGGGGACAATCACCTCCCTCTCCCTGCTGGCCACCCCTTTTTCAGTGCAGCCCAGAACACACGTGGATGTATCTTTTTTCATACTTAGATTCCCATCTATGTACATATATAGACCACACCTACACCCCCACCATCTGCTAGAACTCCATATTCCTCCCCATAGCACCCAACAGCCCCCAGGAGCCCCATATCACCCTAAGGCCCCCACAACCCTCTCTCTCTCTATACACCACCCCTTCAAGTCCCATACCTGCCCATATCCTCCAATAGCTCCCCACAACCCCTACACACCCTCATAGCCCCCTAGAGCCCCTAGTCCTCCTATGGCCCACCACAGCCCCATATTCCCCCTAGAGTCCCCCTCAACTCTCTGTAGGCCTTTACAGCCCCTGCACAGCTCCCTACAGTCTTATATGACTACCTAGAGTCCCCCCACAGCCCCCTACTTTCCTATATCCCCCAGTGGCCCCCCCACATCCCTCTATGGCCCCTGAAGAAAAAACAAAACTAGAGCGGTGCACTTAGAAAGAGACCATTGAAAACAAATGCAAAATGCACACCTGCACAGGCTCACAGGGAAAACTGCAAGAGAAGCAATCTACACAGAGAGATGCTTTCCCTAGCTGCCCCCCCCAGCTCCATATCCCCCCTTTCCCCCCTCCCAGTCCCAAATCCCCCTCTGCCCTCCCCCCCAGCCCTATATCCCCCCTCTGCCCTCCCCCCCAGCCCCATATCCCCCCTCTGCCCCTCCCCCCTCTGCCCCTCCCTCCCAGTCCCATATTCCTTTCTGCCCCCCCCCCCCCCCAGTCCCATATCCCCCTCTGGCCCTCCCCACACAGCCCCATATCCCCCTCTGCCCATCCCCCCCAGTCCCATACCGCGTTCTCCCCCCCCCCAGCCCTCTCCCCGCACCAGTGCCGTTCTCCCCGCACTCCGGCGCAGCTGTCCTCAGCACTCGCTGCCGTGGTGCCGGTTTCCGTCCCGATGCAGCTCGCACAGCCCCGGCTGCCGCGCCGGTCCCGTTCGGCCTCGGACCGGGCTGCGGGGGCCGCGCTCTGTGTGGAGCCGCCCCTCCAACGGCCGGGACGCAACGCTGGTTCCCGCGCACTGCGGCTCAGCCAATCGGAGCCGGCGGAGCTGCCGCTGCCCAATGGGAGGCCGGGGGAGGGGCGGACACCGGTCAGGAGCTGGGAGCCAGGAATGGCCGCGGGGGGAGGACAGAGGTGTGAGGGAGCAGCATCCAAACAGCAGGAAAAACAGCACTGAACAGCAGCACAAACCACAGACAGGAAGCTCGGGCTGATCGAGAGCAGCACCGGGATGCGAGAGATCGTTTGCTCCCATCCACAATGGCAGCACAGCTCCTGCTGCAGGAGTGCCTTAGGAATCCAACTCCATCCCCACAGAGCAGAGATCAAGCAGGTATGATCGTGGCGTTCCTGAGACCCCATGAGCATCAGCCCCTCCCCCTTGCGTAGTGAGTGGTGGGGGTGGGGGTGGGATGAAGGCTCATCGTCTTCCTCGCCTTCAACTTTCCACCCTGCGGGAGGGGCACCCCCCAACCTGCTTCCAGCTTGCCCTGAGGACATCTAATCACCACGCTGTGCTGGGGCTGTTCCACCCTGATCTTCATGGCCTTCATCCCCTTCTTTCCTCACACTTAGTGTCTGCAGCTCCCCCTCTCTCTGCCCCCCCCTTGCAGCAAGCACAACATTGGTTTTTTGAACTAGGCTTTACAGCACCTTTCTGGGCATGTGATACTTACTGCATAAGTGATTGCATCTGTCATGAGCAGCCTGTTTTCTGTCTTGTCATGGATGGTTACCTGGTCTATTAGGCAATGATGCACTTGATAAGTACAAAGGTGTTAATGTCTTAATATTCTGTTTCTACTCAGAATACTGACCAAAGGAATAAGTTTGATGTCAGCAGTGGAGAAGCTGTGGACAAAGATGGCAAAGTCTTGGAGATGGTGTCTCAGTAAGTATGCTGGGAGGGGGGGGGAAATAAAGGATGCTTCTTTCTTGCAGTTTGCCACCCTCACATCTGGTCATGTTACACAGGATGTTAGTTACACAGGATCACGGAATACCGGCATCTTCACCATCTTGCAGTTCTTAAAACAGAAGTTTCTTTGGCACTTTTTGCTCTGAGATAGAAATTCAGAGAAGAGTAACATTTATTTGTTTGTTTGTTTGTGTGCTTACTTACTAAATGCATGAAATAAATTAGTTGTGTTTCGATTTAAAGCAGTGTTTTTAAATGCATCAATCCCCATGATGAATGCAAAGAATTAGCTAGTCCCTTGCAAACTAAAGCAAGCTTTCTCCAATAGTTTGAATACTGATGTATCATCCTTTCCGTGAGTGAAAAGTATTGAGTGTTTAAGCAACAGGAATAAGTGTTTGTTCTTAATGCGTAGTTAAGCATTTGAGTGTGAGGAGAAAAAAAAACAACATTCCAGTGTGGGTGGTTTAATGTATATTTTAATTAATAAGTGTTTCCTGTATTCAGTGGAGAAGTGGCAGATGTGGTGTGACAGGAGAAATGTCCTTTGCAGGAGAGTTAATAACAAAAACACCTTGTCTTTTTACTTAGTCCTTTTAAAGAAGGTGAAGGATGACTATACAAGGTTTGATCAGACATAAAAACACTTCAGCATTTAGTTCTGTTATTATCTTCCTTGCTGTATAACGTGGCTCTCGGTGTAAAGGCATAGAAGAAGGTGGCAGTTGTAGGTACATCTTGTATTTGTACGCCAGTAAGATTAGTAAGTTATTGTTATATTCTTATAAAGTTCCCGATACCTTTCATAGCCTTTGTTAAATTAGGTTGTTCTGCCTCTAGAGCAGCTACGAATTTGAGAAGTGCCTTTGTGAGTCAGGAAAAGATCTGTAGCGTAGTATCCCATTTCCAGTGGGGAAAGAAAAGAACGGTGCAAGCATACATTTTTACTTCTCAAGCACTTCTACTGTCTCCATGGACTTAGCAGTGCGTAGCTCTGCTTTATGGAAACGTATGTGATTTAGTGCTTAAAAAGGAAAGATATTTGCCTTAAGAGCCTTCCAATGTAAGATCCATAAGTACACAAGATGTATTATGTATTTTTCCAGGTCTAATGACATGGCTGATTCACAAGAAGGCAGCAAAGAGAGTGTGCTGAAACCAGCACCTTTCAAAAGAGGCCGAGTGCAGAAACCCAAACCAAACCTAGAAAGAACTGTTGCATGGAGAAAAGACCGCGGACATGAAAAAGATCCTGAAGAGGAGAAGCAGAAGTTGGAGAAGCAGAAGGATGTGCGTTACACCATGTGAATGAAAGCAAGGATTCGTGCCACAAAGATGTAAGCTTCTCAAGCAGCTGCATAGATGTATTTTTGCTGGGCAGTGGTAAGAAAGATTTACCACTTAACCTGCAAGCATAGTATTTGTGTGTCTTATTCCTTCCAGTTAAACTGAACTGTCATAGAGTTTTCTGGTGCTTGTAATTAGATTCTGCTTTCTGTAGAGACAGAGATTATATTTCACTGATGTTTTTGTTGTTGGTGGTGGTGATACCAGATTTGAAAAGAGAAGTGCTGAACAGAAAGGATAATGTTGAAAAAAAAACCATTTCAGATGGAATGTATGCAGAAAAATAACAAATTTTTATCTTTAAAGTATTCGGGGATTTTAGCTGATGAACAAAAAAAAGAACTTAATTTTTGAGGTGTTTTAATACGAGAATGATTAAAGTAAATATTTTTTCTTCCTTTCATTCCAAAAAAGAGATTGGCCAAAAATGTTTTTCTTACTAGAGTGGAACTTGTCTTCTTTTTAGGGAGTGGCTGATGCTCCCAAGAAAAGCCCACAGCAGCTAAAAGCTGTTGAAGATGAGAAAGGACCTTCAGATGTCTTGAAAGACGCTTCAGATTTCAGTACGGGGTAAGATTATCTTTTAAGCGGAGAGATGGAGTGGAGGATGCGCTCCAGGTTGGACGTGTCTGTGACAAGTTCTCCTTTTGGTAAAGAAAAAGGTTAATGAATAAGAATTTAAGAAATGCTGTAGATCTGTTTTGTAGTTTTAGAAATTATGAGCTAGATGAAGGATTTGGTTAAATGTTTACGTTCCTCTCAAGGTTTGACTATAAGTTGCAGTTGTTTTGAAACTGCTTCATTTTTCTTACATTTGCTGACCTGTCTTTCAGGTACAGGTTCTTGATGTTTGATGTGATCTTAGTTGATCTTTTTCATGACGTCCCTTACTTTGCTCTCGTTCTAGCTTCTGCTGAAAATTAAATACAAGCATGTGAAATGTGATTGGAAGAATTCATCTTGTCCCATGCCATCAACTGCCTGTTTGTTTTTTTAGGGAGTCTGGTCCTGAGATCCAAGAAGACAAAACTGTTACTTCATCAGTTCGGTTACTGAGGAGTCGATTCCATAGACCAAAGCCAAATTTCAGAACAACAAGTAGGAAGGAAGAGATGGATATAAATGAAGGTGTATCGCAGGAGGATGCCAACAAGAAGGAAAGTTTGATGCAGAGTAGTCATGAGTCTTGCGTCCCTCCAGATGCAGATGTAAGGCTTTTTCTTTTTTTTTTTTTGTCAGTTGGATTCCAGCTTCTGAGTTTGTGAAACTGGTAGAAACACTTGATGATGTAAAGAAAAGATAGATTAATCTTTTTAGAAACAATATATTTCTTCAAAAGCTGTGATTTTCTGTGTGGGAACTCTTGTACTTCCAGTTATTTCTGACCTGAGGTGAACTTCATGAAATGACGGTGAAGAAATAAAAGTACTGAAAACCTCTACTGAAACCTACATTTCAAGGTGTTTAGTTAAAGAAAGACATACGAATTTTTCTTGGGAAGCCTGTGAAATGATTAGGGAGCAACTAAAAGGAGATGGTCTTTTTGGACAGGAAGTGCTCTGAGCAGTGATTAGTACTGAGCTTTGTGGACATAAAACTATCTCCTTTTTCAGTATGGTACCATGACTTGCTTTTGCTCATATTTGTTTTTCCCATTTTTCAGAAAGCAGAAAACTATGAAGTCCTGCAATCATTGGAATCCTTAGGAAAGGCAGAGTCAGTTGGCCCACAGGATGTTTCTGAAAGCTCAAGTTTTAAGTCCCCAGACACACTTTCTGGATCAGAGTGTGGCAACATGGAGGCCTGTCCACTTGTAGATAATCTGAATGAGACCTCAAGTACTAATGCTGGGTAAGGGTCTAGCTGCTTTTATACCTCGACTAACAAGGAAGGCATTTTAAGAGGAAACTGTTCTGCTGATGGATTTCTAATTGACTAAGAACGTCTAATAAAAATTCTGAATGTTACTACTTGTAGATTTAACGCTAGTTGTATGAAAGCCCCAGTTACTGCTATGCTAAGCATCACATGAATGAATGTTTACTTTCCATTGAGAGAACAGTTTGTGCTGTAAGGGATCTTAAAGACTGTCTCATTTCAGCTGTCCTGCCATAGACAGGGATACCTCCCACTAGATCAGAATGTTCAGATCTGCTAACCAAACTAGCCTTGAACACCTGCCTCTAGGTGTGGGGCACCCATAGCTCTGGGCAACCACCGCTTATCCAGGCTCCTGTGAAGTCTTTCTCCGTGTTTATTATATGCCCACTTTAACTATTGAAATGACTCAATGAGGTTTCCCCCCCAGCCTTCTCTTTTGCAGGCCGAAGGAACTCAGTTCTCTGTCTTTCTGCTCAGGGGAGACTTTTGTGGCTCTGATCATTCTTGTGGTACTTCTCTGCACTTTCAGTAATAGATCTCCATATTTCTTGTGCTGAGGACCCCACAGCTGGATGCAGTACTCTACATGGGGTCTCCTGAAAGCTGAGTAGGTGGGGAGAAACACCTTCCCCACCTTGTTGGCTTCTTTTGGATGCAGACCAGAATATGACTGCCTCTGGGCTGCAAGTGCATGTTGCCAGCTCGTATCCAGCTTTTCATCTCTTAAGCCCTTATCCACTGTGCTGCTCTCATTCAGGTCACCCTCCCAGTCTTTACAGGTGTTGGGCATTACCCCAACCTTTATGCAGGATGCCGTGCTGCACTTTGTTGAGCTTCACGAGATGCACATGGG
Source organism: Excalfactoria chinensis (assembly GCF_039878825.1). Classification (NCBI taxonomy): domain Eukaryota; kingdom Metazoa; phylum Chordata; class Aves; order Galliformes; family Phasianidae; genus Excalfactoria; species Excalfactoria chinensis. The sequence goes on along the minus strand of NW_027315570.1, from coordinate 245,713 downwards.
CTGACTTCTTGTGGGTTGTCTGAATGGCATCCCTTCCTTCTCTCGTTTCAACTTCACCACTCAGTTTGATATCATCCATAGACTTGCGGAGGATTCACGCAACACCACTGTCTCATTACTGAAGCTTTTAAATAGTATTACTCTCAGTATGGACTCCTGAGAGATGCTGTTTGCTACTGCTTTGCATTTGGACATTGAGCTGTTAACTGGAATTCTTGATTTATTTTGCCCAATGGAAAGGTAGTGACTATAGCATACTTCACTGACACCAATTAGGTGCACCAAAACAAATTATCAAATGTATTCTGAACAAGATTTTGCACATATATTTATAATCATATGTATTCTAAGCAAACAGTGCACTAGCCTCAGGCTGATCAGTGTTCTGCTGGGGGGGGTGTGTAAATTTGGGTAGGAAAGGTTATATGACCTGATGTGTTCATTGCAGGGTGGGGACTGAGGTGGGGTGGTGTCTTGTAAGTGGGGGTTCTTAGGTTGGCTAGGGGGAGCTCTGAACGCCGTCCTCTAGCATCCTGACTTGCATGATAAGTGGGGAGGGGGGTGGAGGAGGGAAATGAACTGTTACAAACAGTATGGGAGGAGCAATTGTTGAAAACTAAGATGAAGTTGTACCTCGGCATTTTCCATGTTGTCTGTTTGCAGATATCCTTTCTCATTCATCAGAGGGGATGCAGTTTCTTTCTTACACACGTTCTTCGTGTGCCCATTAGAATCCCTTGCCTGCATCAGCTTAACTTTCCTGATCCCATTCCTATGCTTCTGTTGGTATCCAAGTATCCCCAGGGTGTGTGTCTGTACTTCCACTGGCTGTGCATTCCCCCTTACGTTTCGGTTGGACTGGGAGGTCCTGGCTCAGCCATGCTCATCTCCTGCCTTCTTTGCCCTCTGTCTTGAACATGGGAATCAAGAGCTCTTGTACTCCAAGAAAGATGTCTCTAAATATTGCTGGCTCTCTTCTGCTTCTTTATCTATGACAGCTGTTTGCAGGAGAATCCCATTGACTAGTCCCTTAAAAACTAAGAATTTCACTTCCTTAAAATGTAGGGTCCTTACTGTACTGCTCAGCTAAAATCATGAATTCCACCAGCACTTAGTCACTGCATTTTCTCTGTTTGGACTTTCCTACCACATGAACTAAGAAGTTATCCTCAGGATGCTGCAAGAGTCTCCTTGACTGCTTGCAGCTTGCTTTGACACTTTTCCAGTAGATGTTAGGGTGGTTAAAATCACCTGGCAATATCGGGGGTTGGAAGAACTCTACATCAACGCCCTCCACCCAGTAGGAAACACCAACTACGTAGTTTTCTTGGTTGGTTTGGTCTCTAATTGTCACCCATACTCCACAGTGGCTGCTGACTCCTGGCTTTTACCCATGCTACATTGGTAGGGAGACACCTTCTATTGCAGGATCACTTTTCCATCTTGTTATTTGTGAGCATTTAGGAGTCATTAAGAATTATTTCTGTTGTGGAAGTAGTTAGTAGATGAATGCCTATACACATTTGCTGAAGAAAAAAAAGATTTGTGTGCGTAATTTAACACGCAGCAGAACTTTGCATTTGTGTAATGTCTTTCAAAAAGTAAGCTGTGTTTTATAAAAGTGAACCTGTGCTTTTTGATGACGTGCTTTTGTATTGAATTGGATATTGTTTGTTTCTGGTTGTCTTAGCATTGATAGAAAAATCCCAGCTCGAGGTGAAAGTAAACAAAGACCTCTTCAACCTGTCCAATTAGTGAGGGGCGGATTCCAGAAGTACAAGCCCAACTTGGGAAGAGGTGTTAGAAGGAAAGAATTACAAATACCAGAAAATAATGAGGATAAGAAAGCTGAAGCGGATGACTTGGAGGTGCAACAAACTGAGTCTGCTCGTCAAGTGTCAGCTTTTGTAAGTATACTAGGAATGGCTACTTTGCCTTTGAAAATGTGATTCCAAGTTACATGTTCTATCTTGGGCAGTTATATTGGAATATTTAACATTCATTCCCTGAAGCAGAGACACCATCTGCTATGAAAGAAATCCCACAAACTCTGAACTGTTGAGATATTGCAGGTACGAAATTAGTGGAGTCTACAACTTACAGTCTTAATGTCTTCTCAGAAATGAGGATCTAGTTTGGATTGGGTTGCATGACAGATGAAGGATGATGTACATTTGAAGTAAGCAGAATGCAAGTTTGTTTTCTATTGCAATACATAAAGATGGGCATTTAGTTCATTTTTTCTTTCCTGCTTGGTTGATTGAAGGCTGTGTTGAAGAATCCAGGAAGTATCAAGAGAAGACATAGGGTAGTCTGTTTTTCTGCAAGAGTTAAAGTCTTTGTGTGTTTATAAATGAAGTTCTGTTTTATAACCTTGCTTGATTCTCCTTTTTTCTTGCTGTTGAAATGGATAATACCTCTGTTTTATTGCAAATCAAAGGTAAAAATGAAGCTGCATCGCATGAAGGAAATGTACTGAGCAATGAGGAACATGCACAGGAAGAGGTACCTCAGGTGCCCTGTATTTCTGAAAACCTATTGTGTGAACAAAGCAGGTAAGGTCAGAGTTTAGCAAAATCATGTATGAAAAGTTTTCCTCTGGTACATAAAGATAAGTCTTTGAAGGTGTAAATTCCTTGTATTTGTATTTCTCTGATTCTTTGTTTTCAGTGCCCATAGGCAGCTTCATCCCTTGTTTTTGGTGCACACTCTTTAGCTAAGGTGAACTACTTTTGGTTTCTTTTTGGCTCCTAGTTTTTCATTTGTTTAAAATACACTGTTTGTCTACAGCACCAGGTTTTTGAGTGGTTGGCTCCAACTGTATTCTATATGGAATGAGGGCTGCTCCAACAGTAATTCTTCCTGTTCTGTTATGTTGGGCCACGCTGTTTCAGACTCATGTCAGTGGTGTGGCAGTAGAGGTTGAACCTTCCCACCACTGCTCCATTCCATGTTGTTGCTGTGCAACAGATGGCAGCAGTGGGACAGTCTGACAGCATGGTGTCTGACGTGGAAGCGTGGATGAGGCAACAAAGAGTGGAAGATAATTTCTTCATGTGGAAAAAAACTGCAGCCGTTGACATTCGTTAACACTCACTGAAAGTTTACGGAGGCCACGCAGTGGATGTGAGCACAGTGGGGCAGTGGTGGTGTGTTTCTGCAGCAGTAACAGCAGCACCTCTGTTTGTGCAGTTTGTTATGAGCGTGGCATGCAGGTGGTTCTTCATCACCGCTGAAAATGTGTGACAGATGGTGTTGACTGTGCTGAAAAACAGTGATTTGCAGATTAGAATTTGCCCCACTGAGTAGTGTGATTGTGCTCTTTGTAGCAGTTGTGGTTTCCTGGCAAGTAAATAGGAAGCACTACTTTCAGAGTGACATATGCAGCCTAAGACAGTACCTGTTCACTCAGTGCAGCCCAGGCAGGCTGTAAGGCTGGACAGCTGGGTACTGCATCCTGTTCAGATCCCTCTGGATGGCAGCATGAGCATCTAGCATATCGGTCTGATAGCTGAGGGTCAGCTCTTCTGCATCGTCTTGATCATTTGTGAGATGGTAAGGAGGACTGAAGCCAGTATTGACCCTGAAGCCAGTAGCTCTCAGTTTATAGCCTCGTAACACTCGTAACACTGATCACTACCTTCAGGGCCCACCTGTCCAGCCAGTTTTCAGTCCACCTTATTGTCTGCCCATACAGCCTGTAACTTAGCAGCATCTTTATGAAGGAGTTAGGGGCGATAGTGTTGGAAGCCTTGCTGGAGTCAAAGTAGATGATTTCTGCCGCTCTCTCTCCCTTTGCCTACCAATTATTAATTATTTTGTTATTAATTATTATATTATATTATCAATTATTTATAGCAGAAGATTTATCAGGTTGGTTAAGCTTCTTGTCTTTCCTGGTTCTGGAAGTGGTTTACAGAATTTATCATTGCATCACATTCCTCAGGATTAAGGTGAGGCACAGCAGCCCATAGTTTCCTTGATCCTCCTTATTGCTTTGTTTGAAAGCTTCAGCTTTCTGTTCACTCATCTGAATGTGATTAAAGGAGAGATGAGAATTTTATCTTGTTTAAAAGCAGTAATACCTTGAATACTGGAATTAATGAAGATAGCGTTCCTATGGTTAATTAATCCGGGGGCCCATTGTGGCTGAAACTTTTATCTCTTCCTAACGTCTTAATGTTTTTTCAAAAGTAAGCTAAATGGTCCATTATTGCAGGAAAGCAAATCGTGTAATTTTGTTTTGTTTTGTTTTATTTGCTTTTTAACTCTTTTAACTCTGTTTTGCTAAAGTAAATAAATAAATACACAGAACGACTGAATTCATTTCTAACCGTATGTTTTATGATAAGACAAGCTTGTGGAATGTATTTTGTGGTGCATGGAAAGTTAAAGTTGAAAAATATTGTTTTCTAGGCCCGATATAAAATGAAGTTCTGGAGAAGAGAGCAATCAGTGTGATAGAAAACCTTCACAGCAAGCAAGGGTATCCCTCAGGAACCCAAAGCCAAACCTAACAGGAGCTCACAGAAAAAGGGGTCATTTTGAAGAAGACAGAAACAGAGAGATGAAGACGATGCTGAGCCTAGAAATACAGAAGAGCATTTGTTAGAAAAAACAGGTGTATCGGTGGTAAGTGCTGATCATGTGTTTTGAGCCTCTTTGTACCTCAGTTCTTGGATTTAGCTTCCTAGAACTCATAGCTGACATAAAAATCCAGTATGTAAATATGACAAGTTAAGGTGATGCTTTCATTTTCTGTGCTTCACAATTGGAAATGATGAATCTAAACACACTGTAAAACTTTAGTCAACACTGTATATTTAATATTTCCTGTTTCTGTGCAGAAATCTGTATTACTCTGCCTGTGGCAGGAGGATTGAGCCACGATGATCCTTCAGGTCCCTTCCAAACCAAGCCATTGTATGATTCAGTGATTATCATATTCTAATACCATTGCCATTGAATTAAATGTTTGCTATCCATTTTCTAATATCCAGTACTACCTACAACTCAAATTTTTCTAGTAGTGTGGATCTGTTTATAAGTTGATGTGCATGTGAATAAATATCAGACTTCTTCAATTCCCTCCACACTCCTGAGCTATCTGATATTGATTCCTTTTCTGTCAAAAGTTGTGGCGTGTAAATTAAAGGGCTTTTTGCTGGTGGCCCTTGTTTTTGTGATGGATGACTAAAATCTTTCTGTTACTTCAGTATATTCAAGTTGTGGATGCTCTGTATCTGTAGGCGTTCAAGTCCAGGTTGCATAGGATCCTGGGCAGCCTGATCTAGTGGCTGGCAACCTTGCCCATGGCAGGGCAGTTGTAACTAGATGATCTTCAAGGTCCTTTCCAACCTAAGTTGTACTATGATTCTATGATATAACCTTGGTAAGTACGACATTACTTATGTTTTGTGTGGTGATTTTCTGTGTATTTGAGTAACATTTAAGCTCTGTTCTGTAAACTGGGGTAGTTTGTTCTTTTTAGCTGGCTCCCAGGGCAGGAAAAAAATCCATCCCTCATGTTTTACTCTAGAATGAACAGGTAAGTAACAAGGTTAGAAAACGGAAAATGGTTTATCTTTCCACTTGCTGAAGGGTTACTCTTGATGAGCTGCGTGGAGCTGTGTGTTATTTGGCATCAGTGGGAAACTCAGGCATCATATTTAATACCATCTCATGACACTTTTTAAAAATCTGAAATATGAATGAAAAAAGAGGAACAAAATGAACCGTGCTACCGGATTACAGCTGAACGTGTTCAATGATAGCAGTTGTCTCTTCTGTCCAGCAAAACTCCAGTCACACAGAAGAAGCGGCTTCCTTCACAGAGTCTACAAGGAAACATGATTTTACAGACTCTGAGAAGCCGTCCTGTAAAAGAATCAGGCAGAACAGTAGTTTCCAGTCTCCAGGGATATCATTAGAGAATAAGAGTCAAGTAGAACAAGAAGAGTCTCAGCTTTCTGCACCTCAGCAAAAAAAATCAGATGATCAGACAAGGTAAAACAGCTGATGATGGTTTTTTATGTTCAACTGATTGTTTCTGTTCTTAGACATTAATAACTAGCCATAGTTCTGAAGTGTGTGTGAGAGAGAAAGAGAGCGCATGCAGGATGGTAGCACTAATGACTTCCACCTGAACCATAGCAGAGGCGTGCAGAAATCCCTGCACCCTTTACTCTGTTTGCAGCTTCCTAAAATGAACAGCCAGCACTCTCACCAGCCTACCCCGGAGTCCACTGTGGTCTGAGTAACAGTTCCAGATTTTAAAAGGAGAGCTTTAAAAATACCCATGCTGGGGACAATGGGATTATGAGAGTTATCCAAGCAAACTGTGCGGGAAGTGTCCTCTGTACTTGGTTTCATCTCTCTATCAGTTGACAATGCAAGCTCTTCTAAGGGTGAAATTTGGAATAATTTTTCTTGCTTAGAGCAATTGCGACCATCTCTTTGGGGATGGAAGCGGTAGCTAATTCAAAGGGATTGCGTTCTAAGAAAGGGGAGCCGATAATTAATGATCATCTAACAGTTCTGGTTTCTAGGCATTAGTAAGATGACCTAAAATCTCATAGTTTGGGTTCTGTACTGTGCTTTTAGCAAAGGAGAAACTAGAGAAGTTCCCATGATTTAAAAAGTTTGCAAGCTTCACCTATCTCAAAATGAAAATTAATTTCATTGTTTCTAATAATTCCATATATTGCAGATTTCATACTGCAGCTTCTCAGCTCTCTGAAACTGCTTACTCCATGCTTAAGATCAGTACTTTTGTGCACATGTGAAGATTTGGTTTCCGGATGGAGTAATACCTGAATGCATTTTTGCCAGCGTGTTGCAGGAAGTAACAGGATTGTAGTCTTGATCACAGTGCTCCTTTTCTTCTTTTCTGTTCATTGAGTTGGTTTTTACTTGTGGTGTCTCTTTTAATGTTTTGGACTGTATTAGACTTGATTGTTATTTTTAATATACTCATGTTATGTGCTCTTGCTTTGTGTTCTAGAAGACAACCTAGGAGGTCATCAAAACAGACAGCACTACCAAAACATGGACTGGAGCTGAGAACTGATCCATCTTCTGCTTCTGAATGTGAGGCCAGTTACTGTGAGAAGGGGAATCGAAGACAAGAAGTGAAATCAAGTGTTGCTAGAGGCAAAAGCATGAAAACTGCCCACAGAAAGAAACCTGTGAAGGAGCAGAGAAGTTCAAAAACAAGCAGCCTGGTGACCCTCCGGGCTTCTCAAGGAGATGAGGAGGAAGCAGATGACTTTGAGCCTGATGATGAAGATGAATGTTTTGCTGAAGAGGAAGTAAACAAAGCACCAGTGTTTGTTCCAGTAGGTCTTAGATCTCCTAAACCTATTCCTGTTCAGATAGAGGAGACGATGCAAGAGGTATAATGTAGCTGCGTTCTGTGTCCATGTTTGTTTTGTTTCTTCAAACAGAAGCTTTTGTTCTAATTGCAATTGCTAGTACTTGTTAAGTTTAGTTTGTTAAGAGTAGTGCTGACAGTAGCAAGGATGTTTACTTGACACATGTACTTGGTTTCAGATGAATGTACATCAGCCTGGGATCCAAACAGTGTTATGAACTATCAGTAGGTCTGCAGGGTGCTCACCAGGTAATTAATCTGGGACTGGATTTAGGCACAGTCTGATGTGCTTACTGCATGTTTTGAGGCTTAGGGTGGAGCAAATGGAGCATTTCAGTTCTACATTTGAATGTCAGGGAATGAGAGAGATTACCAGTACAGTTTATGGTTTCTCTGCAGGTTTGTCCTCCTTTGTTCTTGTGATATACTTCCTGTAACATAAAACTTAAGTAATGGGTTAAGTTTAAACACGTGTCTGTTACAAGATACAGCCCTATATCTCTTTAGTTTAGGCTGCAGAGGTTGACACAGCAGTGGAATCCACTCCTTCCCTGTGCTCCAATGTAACCCTTCCACAGGCTGGAGGTATTTCAAGGAAGATCCTGCTCTGTCTGGTGTGGGCAGATCCAAAGCCTGTGGTCCTTACGTTTTGGCAATTATTTTTTCAAAAGCTGTTTTTGGCCTCTCCCATGAACTGCTTTTATAGTTAAGCCTGGAGTAAAGCCCTAGTGTTTAATGTTGAAATCCTTCTTATTTCCATAAATTAATCATACAGTTTCTTGCTCTGAATGACAGTGAGAGAATTTAAAGCAGAAAAAATGATAAAATCAACAAAATCCGTTTGAGTTAAATAACCAGCTCAAAAGGTCTCAGCTGGATAATGTAGATTTTCTGATTCTTCTCATTAGTTACAAGCAGCACTGCCAGTTCTTCCTCCAGTTGCTTCCTTCTTTAACCTGCAGTATTGTTTAGTACTTGATTTGTGGAGGGATTCCGTGAGATGTTCAATGTCTGCTAAGCATGTAGTTTATTAGGAAAAAAATAAAGTATTTGACAGATTTTTCTACCAGGGCTGATGAACTGAAATGCTTTCAAACTAATCTTTACAGCTGGATATATCTCAGTATCCCTGATGTGCCGGTGGCTACTAATGGAGAAGGTCTTTCTCATGTGTCTGTCCAGCCAGTCATACAGGAGGAGGAAAAAGGAAGCACCTTACCAGCTGTAAGAATGCCTCTTTATTTTGACATCTTATTCAGCATTGCCATCTACTTTGGGAACCATCTCTCAGGAACTATTGATAATTGCGTTCTTTCTCCTTGGGGAGCCAGTTGATGAAGGAGACAGATTCCCACTGTGTCCTCACCGTGTCTCCTTCACCTTCCTTTTGTCTCTCTTATTTTATAGCAGATACAAAGCTCTGGCCTCTGACTGGTTTCCAGGCCTGTTTGTGACAGTATAGATATGGAAAACTGTAACATTTTGTCAGCTCCTACTATCTGTTTTAAAGCCAGGGTGACCTCTGGGCTGAGAATTCACCAGGATGCATTACATTAAAATTGCAGACAGATTTTTATGTAAATACCTGATATGTTTTTCTTTTTGCTTAAGGAAGCAACTGAGCATGAAAATCCAGAAGCGGACAAAGGTAGATATGCAATTCTCTTGTTTGTGTCTTCTCCATTAACATGCTACCAATTTGTGGTTACTCTTGGAGAAAATTTCAAAATTCATGTATTTTAGAAAAAAAATGCTTGTGAGGTACTGGACTCTTTCATGTTTTTTTGAACAGGCTTAAACTATCTACATTCTTCTGTTCTCTATCAAGTAGATGGACCAAGCATTGCAAAGTTTTGTTTCTTAGAGTTGGAATGTGCATTTTCTGAGTCCTATTCTGTAGTTATCTGTACTGGGAGAAGAGAAATATTTACAAACCATAGAATCATAGAATGGCTTGGTTGGAAAGAATCTTAAACATTATCTAGTTCCAACCCCCAGCTTACAGCTGACTTGACGTGTTGTGAAGTGATAATAAAGTGGCCAGAGTCTAAGCTTTGTCCTCTGTATGTAAGGTCCCTAACTCAGCTCTGACCAGAAGAAAGTACTCTTTCCATAGGAGATATGTGTCCAACCCTTACAGAACTGTTGCTTTTCAGAATTGCTCTCACTTAGGAATTTAATTACATTCTCAGTCTTTGTAAGGAGCACTTGATATTGCCTGGGCTACGGTTTTGGTTGAGGGAGGTGAAATCTGCTGTCTTGCTTTGGTTTATTTCGGTACGATAATTTTGGAGGATGGAAATGTTTAGTTTTGTATGACCAGTTAGTTAGGAAACAGAAGTTGAAACAGGGATATAGTTCAGTGCTATTACGGGTTATGGATATCTGCATTTAAACACTTTCTCCCTTTCCATTCTTGGTGGCTTGGTTGGTTATGAGATGCAGTGGGATAAAGTAAGATGGAAAAGCTCATGGATTGAGATGTAGACAGAGAGATCGTTTTACAAGACAGAAAGTTTATTTTATTGCTAACTAAAAGTAGAGTTGAGTGGTGAGAAGCAGGGAAGACTAAAACACCTCGTCCCCACCACACTTCCCCATCCTGGCCTTTCCCACCTTCAGCTTGACACCTTCACTCCTAACTCCTCTTTCCCCATGCTGCTCGTGAACAGAAGAAGCAGGAGCTGCAGTCAGCCCATAGTACTTTACCTCCACCACACGTTCCTCCTTGTGGTTTTCCACTGGCCTAGTATGGGATCTTTCCCACGGGATGCAATCCTTCACAACTCTTCAGTGTAAGCCTTCTCCACCATATGTCCTCCAGACTGCGTTTCCTTCAGGGGGTGTCATTCAGGGAGTTCTGAATGTAGTGGATGAGAACTGCCATCTGTCCATGAGTATCTTAATTCAGGAATGGCAACAACGTAAAAATGCATTCTGTGCTGTATGGATGATAACATCAAATGCTTTTGGGATGTGGGTACATGAATTTCTTGTAAGTATACTTGTGATTTTTTACCTCTGAACAACTCTGTAGGAATTAGCGATGGAAGCACTGAAGCTGCCATGACTTTACTTGCAATGGGTGATCCAACGTTGCAGTTAAAAGCAAGCACTGAAGGTATGATCTGATTTATGAGACAAAGTCTTCCTTGTGCATTCTGGGTCCACCTAAGGAGGAACAGAGCAGTAGCTGCAGAGCTTCTCTACATGAGGCTGCATAGCAGGAGGACAAGAGTCTGGGATGGGAAAAGCAAAGCACCTTACCAGGTAGTGCCAACTGCATCACTGTGTGTTTCTGAGAGCTATTTAAGGAAGGGTGTGTTTGAATTGATCAGTGTTGGCTGCACAGATTGGACAAAAGGGAGGATCTAGAGTTAAATGGACATAAGTGATCTTTGCAGACCTTTAAATTGAAACATAGGCCTTCCCTTCTGACTAGCTGTAACCTTAGGTTACCAGGCTTTTAGTCTAGTTTTTGGTAGATTTTCATATAGAATTTATCATTTACTTTGACTTTTTGAATATTAACTTTCTAAATGTTGCTGTTCTGTGTTGTTTGCTGTTCTAACTAGAATGGACACACGTGTTACCTGCGCAAGATGAGATGAACGTGGCCAACAGTCTTGTGAGCCACGCTGAGTCAGAGCAAAACAGAGCTCCTTATCAGTGTGCAGTTTCTTCAGCTACTTCTGCCAAGGTACCTTGCAAGGATGGAAGCAACGTTAATGTGAAGGATCGAAGCACTTGTGCAGGAACAGGTGCTGAAGAATATGTCAAGGAAAATGCAGCAGATGCCAGGTTAAATTACTACTTCAATTAATTTGTAGAGACAAGTGCTCTGACGCTGCTTACTTTTGCAAGGTTCTCTCTGGAATTTTGTCTTGAATTGCAAGCAATCTTGCTTTAGTGAAAATTTCTCAGCTTGGTAATTTTCTGTGTCACATGGAACCAGCACCTGTATCTTTTCTTTATAATTTTTGCGATGTTGTTCTGTGATTTGAGAGATGTGAAATTTATTCGTCACTCCAGCAGTTAATTTATGTTTGGGAGGGAAGAATGATAGAACTTTCTTGGTATGAAATTGCTGCTAATCCTTAAGATCATTTTCCCAAAGTACTTTATGGCTAATTGGGCCAAGGCAGATTGCTTAACTGTCATTGCTACTGCGCTCTCCATATAGAACAAATATCAAGGAGCAGTGATCTTCTATCATTGTGTTTGTCAGTTTTACTCAGATATTCGTCATAGTTAAAATAGATGGAACTCTTTTTCAGAAAGAATCTAGAGATCATCATGTTCTGTTGTTTGGAAGACTGTTGACTGCTTGAACAAATTATCAGCTTGTACTCTTCTGTAAAAACATAACTGAAGCTTTTACTTAAGTTCAGCAGTTCCTTTGCTATATTTTTAACCAAAACTTAGTAGCATGTGATCAGTGTTAGATCACTGATCATCTCACATTTTCATGTTTCAGTTATTTTGATAGAGGACATACTAGTTTGCAGTAAACGTACTTGTTCCAGTTACCAAAGCAGCTGACGTTTGCTTTTGTTTTGTTTTCTTTTCTGCCAAATAATGCCTCCTCTGTCAGCTGCAGTCTGTGTTACATCTGTTCATTGTCATCTGTTTTACCTCTCTCATCTTTTTTGTACAGCGTCTTTGCTGAGAATATCTTACTGCTAGATGTCAAGAAATCAAGAGCTATGCTGATGGCATTTCTCCTTCTTACCTTTAGCAACAGTTCTCTGCCTTTGGTGAACAGTATGAGACTGGGAAGAGACAGTCTCCAGAAGTCAGATCCAAACACTGGAGTACTGAAGTCTAATGAAAGTGCAGTTCAGAAGCCTCTTAATATGAATGTAGTTGTGGAACAGCTAGACAGTGTTCAATGTGGTAAGTCTGTTTCTTATCCTGGGATTTTAAAATAGTTTCTTCTAGCGGATTCGTGGCTCTTTATAACATAAAACTGAAGTGATTTTTCCAATTCCCGTTCACAGATTACGTGTCAAAGCTATACCACGAGATACTCATTTATTGTAGTTTTATACGTAAACCAAAGCCTCAATTTAAAATTAAATGAAATGCCAAAATCAATTACTGGTCTGGCAATGACAGAAGTACGGCACAGTGTGCTTTCCTTCTGTTGTTAGTGTCATTGCTTTCCATCAGAACTGGAAGGGGAGATGTACAAAATAGTTTTGTTTTTCATAACGCAGTTATGGAAAGTAGTGATATGTAAGGTGGCAAAGAGCACAAGATACCAAGGCAAGGTGTGTAGATCATAAATACCAGACATAAATTTTAACCTACATATATGCCAGCATTTTTTAATAAAGAATGTATGTATATGACGTATATAGGAGTAAACTTCAGTATGTATATTTATACAGAACTACATACATATGCATTAAATACAAAAACTCGTATTTAAAATGATATACAAGAAAATGCTCAAATTGCGTAACGTAACTTATTAATCTTAAAATACAACTTCATATTTCTTAGAGTCTATGGACTTGAGAGGCAGTACAGAAATGCAGGAGGTGGAACAGGTCAGGGTCGGACCAACTTCAAGGGATGCTTCAGGCCTTCAGAATTTTGGAACTAGGATGGAACTTGTCAAGCAAACGGACAACAAAGGGAGGTAGGAAGAAATCGTCAGCTAAGATTCTTCTAAAGTAAGAGCTGAAGTGTGTGCATGATGGAGATTGTGTGCTTATGGACACTGTGTGTTAATTGCACAGAAGTTTAATTTAGACTTCTGTTTTTAAGGTTTTTATTTCTCAGATGTTACCTGAAGACTTTTGAGTGTCAATGTTAATCTGTGCTTGCTGTTTCAGTACTTACTGATCAACTTGCTACTTCACTGCCTGCCAACGAACCGTGTCTGGAAGGAAACATTCATTGATGGATCAGTTTGCAAACATTAGTGAGCTCCTAAGCTTTCTTGCTTGGTCGTGCCTTTATTAGTAAAGTCTCAAGTTAGTGGTGTTATGGAGATTTTCTACTGAAATATTTCATATAGATCTGTTTGAATGTTGTGTATGTTCTTTAGTTTAAACAGGTAACTGTGTAAGCTTCTCAGTAAAGGCACAATTAGAATCATATTATACAGAGTTTAAGCCCTTACGCAGGGTACCCTTAATTGGTTTCAAACTATCTGATCATACATCTTACAGAACAGAGAAAGAGATGAAAGATGTTTGTGGAAGTTCTGGGCACTTGTCACCAGAATGTGTGGAATCTCACCTTGGGCCAGAGGATGATCTGGATGAAAGTTCTCTGGACAGAGCTGTGCAAAATCCTTGCCCTGCCAAGGACAGTCAGCGTACAGTCAGCTTTGCTCAGGTAAGTCATTTCATTCAATTACAGCCTGGAAGTGCCCGGTTTCTCAAGCTCTGTAGAGGGAAATATTTGGTGCAAATGTGCTCACCTGTTTTACAGACCTGGAATTTCTGATTCTATTTATTCATTTATTTTTGCACAGGTATAGTCACATTTAACCATGACAACAAGCCTCAGTTTTTAGGATGTCAGCAATAAGTGATGCTTGTTAGCAAGATGTTGAGAATTTCTCAGTTGTGTTGGAAGAAGTACGTGTGACTCCAGTGTCATTCAGTCCAGCCTCTTCCTGTTATATCTCTTTAAACTGAAGTCACATACTGCAGGGACAATGCATTTCCATTGTCACCTTCATTCGCTTTGCTTAAACCAACTTGGTTTTGTTTCAATAAACTTTATCCTTTGCTGTACTCCTTCCCATTTCTATGCATAACTGCCTTTTACATATACCTATTGGACCATGGATATATTTTGCATCTTTAGTTTTGCAGTGGTTGATACTGTTCTAGCATAAAGAATTACCTTATTTTTTCCTGAGGGGGGTTCATTCACTCTTCCCTTGAGACCTCCAGCATTGCTTGATACCAGCATACTTGCAGTTGCTGTGGAATGGCTGAATTGCAGTGACTTGTTTTCTCAGTGCAACCTGTAGATGTGTCATTTTAGAACAGGGTGCAGAAAAGACTGTGCTCGTACTGGAGTGGCAGAAACAGTAGGAGGAGGCAGCTTGCAATGGAGGATTCCTTCTCTTAGCAAAGAACTTCTACTATAGAAGGATGGGTGTGTTGCAGAGCTGGGTGCTTCTCTTTGGCACTTGGTTGTTTTGTAATGGTTGGTGGAACTTACATTCCTAGAGCAATTTGTTATGTGAGTCATCAGTGACAGAGTTGTGCGCTGGGAAATATCAATTTATTTCAAGACATCATCCATGCAGACAGTGAGCTGCATATGAATTACATATTACTCTGGTTGGTCTGGTATCCTTCAGCCTGGAATGCCTTGAAGGAAAAGCTGAGAAAACACAATTTTAGGTTTTATGTCTCTTTGGAGTCTGACATGCTTTCTTTCTTCTTTTGTGGAGTTCTTTGTCAAGCTTACAGTGTTGTTTTATTTCAGATATTTCTAGAATGAAACAAATGCTAAGGATTGTCAGCAGCAACATATAAGCAGCAGAGAAGAGACTTCAGGTATAATTCATACTATATATTTTAAGAGAGCAAAAAAGTTGTGTATCTTACAGTGATGCAAAGATTAATAATAACAAAAAAAGAAAATGTGTTGTTATGATTAAATAATCTACTTAATGAACAAACAGAAGGACCGATAGCTTAGTGTCATTCCCCACTCCTGCTTCTTATTTAAGTTTCATTATTGCAAACTAGACTTGGAAACCTTTCAGATGACTCCTTGAGCTTAGATATTAATAGAAGGGAAGTTCTTGCTCTTTTCTCTCAGCAGTGAACGCCTGCTTATTACCTCTGCCGTGTTCAGCATTTGTTAGAGCTCTTTGTGACACTGACTCACATACCCCTCAAAAACTGAAGGTGGTAGAGGGAGAAAGCCCGTGTATTTTTCCAGCAGCTTAGTGAGCTGTAGTGGCTCCTGAAATGTTGAAGTGAATGCCAGCAGCAGTGAATGTGAGTGGCTGGGCTGGACTGTGCAAGTGTAGAGCAAGAGGAAGAGGAGAATGGGAGGTGATAATTGAAGAAAACACACTTTTCAGCTGCTAATCATTTAAAAGTAATGCAGGGCGCCAAGGTGAGAACTGCTTGTTGGTAAAACAAACTAAAACAGAGCTTGGAGGTTTGGAACTAAGACTTGGGTAAAATATGGGAAAATCAGTGTTAGAAGCCCAAAATACTTTCTTCCTGCCAAATCCACAGGCATGTGCAAAAAGCAGGGTTAATATTTATTGTCACATGTCCATCAGCATGCTCTGATTTTGTGTCTCGTAGAGCATTTTAAGTAATCTTCAATGAGATTAAAAAAAAGTCAAGATGAGTTAAAGTTGGCGTAACAGATCTGCATCATTAAAAATTAGAGCTGTCTGAAGGAATAGAGCAATGCTGTTGCTTTCCATTTTCTAAAAACCTTTAGACACGTGATCTCCTAAAATGCTTTCTAATGGCAGTTGTCTGATAATGCCCATCTTTTTGACTGAATTAATTTTAGTTCTCATTTATGACATATAGGATGGTGCATCTTAGGTTTTCTGCAGATCAACAGGGAAGGGAAAAAACCACTATAGTTTATTTTAACAAACAACAGAACAGCACCACCACAAAGAAAACGCACAGAAATAAAGCAACAGCAGAATTCTGTCACTTAAAGAAGTAACTCTTAATACCTCACAGTAATATATAGAGACAGAGGGCCATCTGGCAACCACGGCTACACAGATTCGATTAAACAGCACGTCTTACACCTGACTGAAAAGCTTCATCCCTACCAGGCATTCTTAATATTGTTTCTCCTGAGGGATAATAAGGATTCTAGTGCAGTGGAAGAGCTCCAGAGTGATATGTATCTTGTCTCAGAAGAAAGCAAGGATGTTGTGTGAAGGATATTCCCAGTGCCTACTTTCATGAAGATCTGCATGCTCATTGCTCGATGTGGGGAACTTGAATAACAGATTTCTGTTACGTTTTTATTTCCCTGGAAAATGATGGTAGTGAATGATGATCGTAGATGTCCGGAGGAAGAAGAACAGACATTCCTTTTAACACTGGTGGAAATCCTTGCTGACTCAGGAGGGTTCGATACATCTGCTTTGCAGGAACAGACTTCAGAACCATTACTACCAGCACCGATACTTATCAGCCCAGTGACATCTGGTGGAACCAGCCTGACTGAAGTGGAGAGGTAAATACTTTATTTTTGACTTTAAATGTACATTAGAGTAGGAGTATTCCTCAATGCAAGGTAACTGAATTATTTCAACATTACGGTTGGAATGAAATCTGTTCAGCTTGGGAAGAAGGGGGGAAAATCAAAGGAAAATATTCTGAAGTACAGTAAGTGCTGCAATTCTTTAAAAAGTCCTGCTATCTCTATGTAAGTTCTCAGGTAAAAATAGCAGGTGTGATGCTCCAGCAGTGCAGAGGGCTTTGTCCTTGTACAAGAACATCTGGTAGGTAAATTTAAACTTGTAAATGCAAATTGCAACTAACCTAAATGCATGGTACAGCACAGTTTAATGCTTGTCGTTATCCCGAGTGGTCCTGTCTGCAACTAACTTAAAAGTAAAAAGAAATGTTTCCTGTAACTCCCTAATGCCCATTTCATGGTTTCTGCTATAAACTAAATGTGCTATGTTACATAGCTGGCTATTAATTTAATCATGGTTTGTATTCGTTGTCAGAGCAATGCTGGATTTATTCTACTTGTGAATTTCAGGAGATTTTTGGACTGAACCTGTTACTGTCTGCTTAGCAAATATTTTCCCCTGCTGGAGAGTGCTAATAACTGAAGGTGTTCATGTTACTGTGCTGTAACACAGTTCCCTTTTTAGTCTTTGTTGGTCTTTTCAAAAGTACATGCGCTGTTTAATCAGTCTCTGAAGAAATCAACAGAAGGAAAGCAGAATTCCCGACAGTACAGTTTTCAATCAGCTGAGCCTTCGGAGGGTTTGGAGATGTACTTCTTGGTTCTGAAGTGAACTTGAAAGAGAGATGGTGGAATTGTAAGCAGCTGGATGACTTCACTGAGCTCTGTTGTGTGCTGTAAAGATTGGGGGTGCGGCTGTACAACTGAATTTCTCCAGCTCTTTCCATACAATGTCTGTAAGATTTTACAGACTTTAAAAGTAGATTGTGAATTCTCTAGTCTTAGCGGTGGTTTTGAACAACAAAATGACAAAAAACTGAAAAGAAAAAAAAAAGCCCTCATCTTTTAAGCCATTTTAATATTATGCTCATTTTTGGACTACGGTGTTATCAATGAAAGGGAATCACTGAAGTTCTTTAATGACTCTCAACTCTCTTACAGGTAATCCTTTCCAAATAAAAGGGGCTTCAACAAATACAAATGTTCTTACTGCTGCCCTGCTGCCTGAGCCTATTACAGCAGGAGATGAGAGAAGCCAGTGTGAAACTTGAGAGAATTCAGGGAAAGCATCGTTTCACAATGTAGCGTCCAGCCAAGAGGAGGTGATGTGCAGGTTAACCTCCAGCAGGAAAACAGAAATAGGTGAACAAGGAAAAGCGGGAGATAAACACGAAGCAGCACAGTTGGAATGTACTGAAAGCCAAACAGAATCTTCTAAAGCTCCATTACTCAGGTATTGACAGAATGTTTCTGTCAGCCTTTTCTGTCAGATGTTTTTCCATACTGAGTCATTGATATCCTCTTTCCAGTTAGTACTACAAGAGCAGCACTGCCCTCCTCTGTGACCTGTAAGAATTATAGGTCTGTCCTCAGAAATTGAAAAGGATTAAACTGTCTCCTTTGAAATTTGGAGTGTTTTAGACATTAAATAGGCAGATTGACCAAGGGATGATGCTACTGATGTACGACCTGTTTAGGCACTGACAGATGCCCCTTCTGATACAGACATCCGTGAGGCCGTAAGACAGACTTGGGGTCATTGTTTTTCCTAGCTCAGTCTAATGCTTAGATATGCACCCATCCATTTGTTACGATTTTCGGCCTCCTGCCAATAAGATTTGGTTTTGATGCAGTACTCGCCATGTTTCTACAAGTACTAATTTTGTCTTTTCCCCGTGGGACTTTCTAGCCTGACAGCTCAGAGGATATTGTTCTGATCTGTCCATCCAGCTGTTTGAATTATGTTTTCTTGTTTTAATATACCATTCTACAGTATTTAAATGCTTTAGTTTCTTCTCTCTGTTGTACTTGTGCACACTGTTTCTGACTGTTATTTGTATCTGGTATATCTGCAGCAGCTGGGAAACGATGAATTGAAATGAAGAATCCTTGCTTTGATACAGTTTGTACCTCCTCTATCCTTACTTCATTGCTGTGCCTTCTGATGTTACATTATGTTTATATTATATGGTGTTATATTGTTTTTCCCCACTGATGACGTGACGTGTGCTCTTCTGAGTTCTTCCTGCAGGTCTGTGTCTCTGTTCCTCTCAGAAACCGTTCTGAACATCTGGTAGTTACAGGCTCTAGTTCAGAGACGAGTTACATGTTCTTGTGCTCAAGGGTGGAGGTTGTTCAGTGTTCCTTTAACGCTTCATAAACTCCCATGTGCCAGAATAGTCAGTAACAATCCATTGGGATTTTTATCTTTAATTTGCAGAAAAAGCAGCTCTGAACTTGCAGAAGAAATGCAAAGGAGGAGAGGAGAGATCCCAAACCCACAGATGGGGACCACAAAGCAAAGTCTGAAGGAAACAACTCCGTCTAATAAGGATGATGGAGAATCTTGTTCCTTTCCCTCTAGAAGCACATCGTCATTTGTGGAGTATGACAACGTAGCTGCTGATGCTGTAGTTATGGTATGTTTGCTTCTGAATGTCTTTGCATTTCTGAGCTGTGAGAAACAACGAATTAGTCGCTTCCAGGTGAGCAGGGGGGCATGCTGTGTTCAGGTTCTGAGAGACTGATCTGCTGCAGGAAATGGTTTCTGACTGGTGCATGTCTAGGAAACTTAAAGGGGAAACAAAGCAGCCTTCTCTGTGCACGTCTATCTATGAGCATTTTGGGTTCTCGGGAAGTTGTAGCCCATTTTTCTACTTGTGCAGAAGTTGCAGAAGGTTTGCATCTACGTATGCTTATACTTGCTTGCAAATGCGCTCTGTTATGAGTAGCCTTTTCTTTTTCTATTAGGCTCCACATAATGAACCATCCAAGAAACCTCCTCATTGTGCTGAAGATCAAGAGAAGGAAGAGGAGCCAACCAAAAGCTCAGAGTATTTTTTCAGTGACATCTTCATGGAAGTAGATGACCCAGAATAGTGAACTGGCTTTATAAAAATGTTGGGATCTTTGTGCAACTAAATAAAAAGCTATTATTTTTTAGGAAAATGTTGATTGTTTTCATATTAACTATGCCAAATTTAGCATCAATTACTGTTAGTAACTTCCATAAGGATGGAATCATTTTCTTCTACATGGATGTTTTCAGAACGTGGACATAAGCTAAACAACTCCATTGGTGTCATTGGACCAGAACAGTGGCTGCAGGATTAATTTTCACTTGTTTGGATTTTGATAATAAGTGCACATTGTCTTCCAGAAAAGTGCAATGCAAACAATGCTTATTCTTGTGACGAGCTGCTCCTTTGGATTTAATGCTGAAGACTGCGGTACTGGTTGTACAAGTTCTTTACTTCTTTTTGTGAAGTATGCTGTATTAGTGTGTTAGGAAGAAAAAACGAACCTTTTATTTGCAGAGTAATCTCTGTAGATCAGGCTGCAAACAAGGAAAGTACTGTCATAAACACATAGTTCTGTTCAGCACTGCGGGTATTTTTATTAGCATCTCCAAATTATGTATTTTTGTATTGAAGAAGACTTGCATAAACTAAAAGACCCTAGCCTGAAAAGCCCAATGACTTTAGCTCCTTTAAAATGTATAGAGGAAAAACCTGGATAACATTTCATTTATACAATGATAGTCTTTGGAACTGTCCCATTGGAGTGATAGGAAGAGTTAATGTTTCTCAGTATAAATGCCAGTTTCCTTCTGTTGCGATTCAACCCAGCAGGAAGCTCAGCACCACACAAAGTGGGATGAAGGAGAACAGAAGTTGTGGGTTGAGATAAAAACAGTTTTCTAAGACAGAAAAGGAGAACGAAGACAAACATGCGATAACATCAACATCTCTACAGCGCAACTACTTATCGCTCAACACCCAGCTAACAATACAGCTGCCTGCTGACTGATGCCCTGCTAGCAACTCAAGGTCTCACTGCGTGCCAACTGATGCCCTGCCAACTGCAAGCAGCAGCCCCTGCCCACATCTTTACAGCCTTCTGCATCATGTCGTGTGGTGTGGAATAAAGCCCTTGCTCCGTCCAGACCAGCTGTCCCGGCTCCATCCCGTGTGGTGGCGCTTCCCGACTGAGCCGTGGGACTGCAACCATCTCTCAGCAAGAACCACATTTGTGCTGTCAGCGTTGTCTCAGCTGGAACCAGGACAAATTCTGCATTGAAAACAAAGGGGTCAGATGCTGCTGCTGCTTCTTTCTGCACGTAGGTGTGTGTGTCTGCAGGGATGTCCTTTGTTGCACTTATTCAGAGCAGCGCAAACAACTGAATCTAACCACAGTGAGCTTGCTTGAAGGATTTGCTACTTGGAGGCAGCTGTATTTGAAGCATTTTCCTCGTGTTTCAGGTCTGCTTGCTCGGAAGAGCTGTGCGCCGGGATGTGGACGGGAGTCGTGCCGGCTGTCTAATGGCCGGCGTGCTTTCTGTTTGCAAGGAAGCTGTGGCGTCGTGTAGGTGTAAATGCTGTGAATCAAGTCTGTTCTCCGAGCTGCGTCCGTCCCGCTGTGTCTCCCTTTCCTGGCGCGGGTGGCGGCCCGGCCCCTCCGTGCATTGTCTGCGTTGTGGGGAGTGCTGTGCCCGGTGCCGTGCCGCCGTGCTGTGCCGTGCCGCCGTGCTGTGCCGTGCCGCCGTGCTGTGCCGTGCCGCCGTGCTGTGCCGTGCCGCCGTGCTGTGCCGTGCCGCCGTGCGCCGCCGTGCCGCCGTGCGCCGCCGTGCCGCCGTGCGCCGCCGTGCCGCCGTGCGCCGCCGTGCCGCCGTGCGCCGCCGTGCCGCCGTGCGCCGCCGTGCCGCCGTGCGCCGCCGTGCCGCCGTGCGCCGCCGTGCCGCCGTGCGCCGCCGTGCCGCCGTGCGCCGCCGTGCCGCCGTGCGCCGCCGTGCCGCCGTGCGCCGCCGTGCCGCCGTGCGCCGCCGTGCCGCCGTGCGCCGCCGTGCCGCCGTGCGCCGCCGTGCCGCCGTGCGCCGCCGTGCCGCCGTGCGCCGCCGTGCCGCCGCGCTCCCCCCTCTAGCAGGTAGGCTGGGCCGTGCCGCCCGGCTCCCCTCCGGCCGCCTTAGCGCCCGAGCGCTGCTCCTCGGCGTCCCCGAGTGAACCCTCCGGCGCTGTGCGGAGCCACCCGCAGCCGCCGTGCCTCGTTCGGGGAGTCGGCGCACCGCCACCTGCTGCCGCCTCCTCTGTGCGGCAAATCGCTGCTGATGCTTCGTGCGGGATGAGCTTCAAGGGTTACAGGAACTGCTCTGGGACTCCTCTATGCATATATATATACGTGCCACGGTTGGCTATAGGGGTGTGTTTAGGTACACGTATGTAAACATGTGGAATAGCAAGTCATACGTGCGCATGTGTTTGCATCTGCAAACAAACAAGCACAAAAGCAGCAGCTGAATAAATGCATTTACTCTGCTAAGCTGTCGGTGGATTTGCGTTGGTGTGAGCACCTTTCAATCTCAACATCCAAATAACTCTCTGTAGAACACTTTATTTTCACTTCCATTTTTAGCTGCCGTGTATTTGGGCAGCAGTTTGCAATGAGACTCAAGACAGGGAAGGTGGCTCTGTTCCACGAGCCCACCTGTGTGCGGTGGGAGCGCATTTACAGGCACGAAGGGCTGTGAGGTGTTCAGCAGTCGGAGACAAGAATCACGTGCAGGGAGTAACAGTGCAAACACGAGAGTGCGTGGCAGTGTGTGATGAAGGTCTGGCCGTCTGTTTGCTGTTGGCCCTTCTGGATGTCAGGACAGCCAGACAGGTTGTCCTTCATCATGTGCACTGTGCTCTAAGGATTGGCTCTTACGGCTGCTTTGGTTGGGCAGCAGTAATTCACTGCGCTCATTAGGATCTCAGCATCAGTCTGTAACTTCCACTTCTTGGTCCTGCTTTGAGTTCCTAGGAGCCCTCGCACTAAGAGCAGACTTTTATAGACCCGACTGGTGCAGAGGCAGCTTTACAGGAGGAAAGTGTGTCCGTTCGCTTGCGTTCTGGGCATTAATTAATGAAGGGGCCACAAAGATACAGCGCAACTGACAGGTTCAATCCTGCATGGAGCCATTTCTGCCTGTGTTCAAAACCTATTTTGTCCTATTTCCAGGTGAATATTTACTGCCAGCAGTGTGAGGAGAAGCCGAGTGTGCTCAGAGGAAACAGGCTGACTGAATAAGGGGGGACAGTGCCATCTGTGTGCAGTGCTGGAAGGTGGGCCAGCTGCCGCTCAGACACACAGTAACACAGAGTGCTGTGACAGAGTTGGACAGGGATGGACTTTCACAGGACAGCAGCTCTAAGTGCTCTTGTGAGGGACTGAGATCAGGGTTTTTCTCAGGTGTGTGACTGCAGTCGCTGTTCAGTCCATCACAGGGTGATGCAGTCAGACTCCTGGGGCTGAGGGGCAAGAAGGGCTTCCTTGACAAAGTCCTGGGCAACCAAAACGCTTTGAATGCAGAGCGCCTGTGCATGTGTTTTCATGCCGTTTGCCCTTCACATTGTGGTGCCTCTCTGTGGTTCAGAGCTAAGCAAACCAACCTGCAGCACTTGCTACTTCCTAGGGTGACCCTAATCCTACCTGTTCACCTGTTGGATATTAAGTCTCCAGGTTCGGGGGTTTGTTTGTCTTTTGGATTAGGCTTTCCTATCTCCTAAATGAGAATTAGACAGGACTGATTTTTCTCACGCTGCAGTTAATGCATCTTGCAATGCACGCTGCACTTATACTTTGCAAAGAAGTTACATAGGTCATTAACCTTCCAGCACAGGAGGCACAGCAGCACTTCATTTGAGTACCCAGGATTTATTTTGCAAAGTTCCATTTGTGAAAGGCAAACAAAATGCACAGCAGTAAGTTAACAAAACCTGAAAAACAGAGTTTGAACATCAGAAATTGCTGCAGTCAAAGCCATCTGAGAATCCAAGTCTCCAGGAAACAAGTAAAGCAAATCCTCTCCAGGACTGTGCCCTGGGGGCTGCATTGGTGCAATGGCTGTCAAGCTTGAGGCTATTCTGCGGCGCAGAAGCAGGCAGTGGTATGAGCTGTGCTTTCCTGCCAGCTGTGCTGAAGCTGGGATTGACGTTTCAATCTCTTGCAGGTAGGAGACTTGGTGAGCATTATTGCTATGCCACCAAAGGAGCTGAGCCCCTGGTGGAGAGGCAAGCGTGGCTTTCAGGTAGGCACACGCTTCTGACTAGAGAGCCCAACTTCAGTAGAGTCTGGAATCTCAGCTTGGAGCTGCTCTGCCTGCACAGGATGGCTTCCGGATGCAAACGGTTGCCCTGTGTCGGTGTCAGAGGACCTTCCCTTTGGCTCTGGGCTGGGGCTAATGCCCAGCTGTCTTTTTGTTCTTGTTACAGGTTGGATCTTTCCCTGGTGAGTGCGTGGAACTCATCAGCGGAAAGGTTCCCGAGTCCCTGGTCGCTTCATTGCCAAAGCCAGGTACACATGTTACATTTGACAATGCGGGTTAGTAAGCTGGGGTCAGAGCGTGGCTTTCAGGGGGTTCGTTAATGCCCGAGTTGAGCAAGATTAGCAAGGATGACTGCATTAAGGTCCATGGGAACACGGAGAGATCTGGCCCAATCCCACTGTGTTTATTCCTGGGCTTGGGGAAGTCACAGAATCCTCCTGGAATGGCTTGGGCTTGGAAGGTGCCTAAAGGATCATCCTCAGGCTCCAAGGCCCCTGCCTCAGTCTGGGTGGCCAGCCTCTGCATTTTGTAGGAGACGAGAGCAGGGATGGGGAAAATCCGTTCCTGCGTGTCCTTGTTGGGAATGTTCTTCCCATTGTTACGTGCTCTGCCTCATCCAACCGATCCAAGCCTGAAACGAACTGGTTTCTCTGTTTTGTTGCGCAGTGCCGAAGAAACGGGGCAAGCTCCCACCCTTCCTTCGTTCGGTGGTGAAGGCCCGCCCCAGGAGATCGGAGCAGCCGGAGCCGGAGAAGGAAGGGGTGTTTGGGTGTGACCTGGGGGAGCACCTTCTCCGCTCTGGCCGTGATGGTAAGGAACAGCCCATTGCTGAGATCTTCCTCGGTTGGGCATCTGAAGATGATAGGTCGTGGCATTTCTGGAAAGCCAGGAAGACATCTCTGTGCAGTTTCCTCACAGCTGTCTCTGCCAGCTTTCTCCTCTAAGGAGGAAGCAAGCAGTGGCCCGTCTGGGCTTAGTTGAATGGGATGGGAGAAGAGCACGGCCTGAAGCAGAACTTGAGTAAGAAGCTGAGCTAACCGCTGGCTCTTGTTCTGTAGTCCCCCAGGTCCTGCAGAGCTGCGCCGAGTTCATTGAGCAGCATGGCGTGGTGCCTGTCTGGCGTGGCGTCCAGGATCCAGCGCCTACGGTAAGAGTGCTGCGACTGACACAGCTGTCAGCAGGGGCACGTGCCATGCTGCGGGCGTTCAGAGGAAGCCCTTCCTTGTCTTGACTGTATTTGGTGTGGCTTTGGACTTGCTTTCCTCTTTCTCAAAGCCCTCTGCCCAATCCTGTGTCCTTCTCTGCAGCCATGAATTTGAGTCGGAGCAGGTTCCCGAGCTCAGCGTCCGTGACATTCACAGCGTGAGCTCCCTATGCAAGATGTACTTCAGGGAGCTCCCAAACCCTCTGCTGACCGAGCAGCTGTATGCCAAGTTCTCGGTAAGCTCAGGGCAATGTCTTGGAAATGACACGTACCTCTTCCCTGGGCATCGTGGCTGATGGTTGCAGCAGTGCCCCAGCTCCGAGGTCTTATTTCTGTTAGCCCCACGAGGCATGTCTTTGCCACCTCCTGCCTCTGGCTGATGCCACTTCTGGTGGTGCCAGGAGGTGCTTACTTAAACTATACACGACGCTTGCGAGAATTCCCTTCCCTTTGCTATTCCCGCCTGGTGTCTGAATCCCTTCCTGCCTTTTTCCAGGACGCTGTTTGTGCTGCCACGGAGGAGGAGCGGCTGCTCAGAATGCAGGACGCCATCCAGCAGCTGCCCGCTCCTCACTACAGGTCAGTGCTGCGCTCGGTCTGCTGAGCTCAGCCCTGCTGCCTTTCAGAGGGCCATGATGCGATTCCAGGTGTTGCCTCACGCTGGCAGCATCATGCCTGTGCACGCTGAAGCGGCTGAAGGCTGCGTCGGGTTGGTTGACTGGGTCAGTTCCTTGGCATGGGGGCACGGTTGGTGCAGCCGATGGCTGCGGCTGTGCTGTGCTGGGGCTTGGTGCTGCAGCGTGGTGGCACTGGGAATGTTTTACCTACTTCATATTCAGGGACGGTAGCAATGACAACAACCAGCATGAAGTGAGGTTTGTTTTGTGCGCTGCAGCACGGCTTGCTTTTTGGTGCTGAACATCTGCCCCTCTTGTTTTCCAGGACGCTGGAGTACTTAATGAGACACTTGGCGTCTCTGGCCGGGAACTGCTCCGTCACCAACATGGGTGCTCAGAACTTGGCCATAGTGTGGGCTCCAAACGTCTTAAGGTAAACTTCTTCTTCCGTTTCAACACGATGCTTAGTTCTGCTCTCCCCCAACCTCCAGGGGCACAATTTCTAGATGACAGTTTCTAGTCACTTGTTTAGCTGGGACTGCTGTGTCCCTGATGATCCAGGAGAATTTCGTCAGTGGCATCGCTGATTGCCCACTGCGGAAGTCTCCTGAGCCCAGTTTGACAGTTTTTGGCTACAGAAATTCAGACTGGGGGAAATGATCTTGGGGAAATGACTTGTAAGATCTGCCTTTTCTTCAGATCCCAGCAGAGCCAGTCTGCCTCCACCTACGGAGAAGCTGCCTGCATGGAGCTGCAGACACAATCGACTGTGGTGGAGTTCATCATTAGCCACACAGATGTCCTCTTCAGCTCCAAATCCACACCAGCCGTGGGAGAGGGAGCAGGTGAGTGTCTTCCTCCATTAGCTTGATGTTGATCTGACACCTTGATCCAAGCTGCCTTGGATCTTCTCCAAGACCTTTGAAAATGCTCTTACTGTTGAAGAGACAGCAGGCTTCTGGGCTTAGATTAGAATATGGTGCCCAGTTCCTGGGTCCTGAGTGTCCAAACCCATAACTTACATGGAGAAAACCATCACTGCTGTTAAGATGTTTTGCAAGAAGGTGAAGCTTGATAGAAGTGTGGCAGCAAAGCTTTCTGAGTTCCCAGTCCGCTAGTTTTTCTAGGGTTTTTGTTTGCCTGTTATGATACAGTGAGCTGCTCTTAATTGTGGCTGTGTCCTTTGCCACGAGCATACCTCTAGAGCACACGGTTCTTTTGAGCTCCTCTTCTTCCAGTGGCTCGGATAAGAAAGTCTGAGAGAAATGCAGAACTGGGATGGCTGTGCTGCTGCTTTCTGATCCTCCCTCTTACCTGTGGTTTCCCCTTGCAGGGCACAGCTCTCTGGCCGAGCCCAAGATTGTGTGGGATTCTCCTCCTGCCACAAAGCTGCTCACGCTGCAGGAGGCACAGGCAGAGAGGAGAGGACAGAGCAGCTCTCCCACGGCGACGCAGAGCAGCGATGTCGAGGTGGAGGAAGGACCCACAGCTGATCTGAGGATCTTCCACACAGTCCTTGATTTTCCATCTGAAAGGTAAAGAGGACTTCCCTTTCCAGCCCCTGTCATCATTGGTCGGGTGGGTTTTATTGGTTCATTTTTTGTCCATTTTATATATATGAGCCTGCCAGCTCCTGTCCTTTCCGGCTGTGGAGCCTTTGCTCCTATGCTGCGCATCTTGCTTGCCATGGTTGAGAGGAGTGTAGCCAGCAGGACTTGAGGGTTGAGCTGTAGGAATGGAAGCGTCCTCTGCAACTGTTGTCAAGGGCTTGGAGCAGCTCTTCCCTCACCCTGCACCACGACTGGCAGCATGCTCTGTTTTCTCTCTCCAGACCAAGCGTGCCCAGCACGAGGAAGCAGTCACCAGCTGGCAGTTGGCGTTCCTGCTTCTGCCTGGGCAAACCATCCCCTGCAGCTGAACGCCAACTGCAGAGCAGTGCCAGGGAGCCCTCAGAAGCAGAAGTGTTGGTCCTGGCAGGTAAGGGTGCAAATCCAGCTTTCAAAACACTGCTTGTCAGCAGCACAGGTAGGATTCATGCTTTCAGTGGGCTTCCACCTGATCCTCTCCAGGACTGTGTCCTAAAAGGAAACAGATCAGAAAGGTGAGCTCTTCCCCCCTTGGAGCACCCACCCACGTAACGTCCATGTAATTTCTAAGGATGCTGCCCAGACAAAGACTGAGGATGCTTCAGGAGAAGACCTTCCTTGCTAAGCCAAACAGAACAAGTAAGGTACCAAAAGATTTAGAGCTAATCTAAACCTTAAAGCATATAGGACCTTACAGCATCAGCCTTAAAGCGTAGAAGCATGACCAGCAGGTGGAGGGAGGTGGTGCTGCCCCTCTACACTCCTCTCACTGAAACCCCATCTGGAGTACTGCATGCAGTTCTGGAGCCCTCAACACAAGGAGGACCTGGGGTTGCTCAAGCAGGTCTAGAGGAGGGCCATGAAGGTGATCAGAGGGGGCTGAAAGCACCTCTACTATGTGGACAGGCTGAGAGGGATGGGGCAGGTAGCAAAAGAATGAGGGGAAATGGCTTTAAACCAGAAGAAGGTGGATTTGGATATTTTGACTACTGTGAGAACTGTGGGTACAATGCTTGACAGACTCATTGTAGTATAATAAGCTTGAATTACTTACAAGTCATTAGAAGTCCTCTGAATTAAGACTGAGAAAATATCACAGACTTGAAGAGAAGCACTTTTTCCCCTTGTAGGTAGATTGTTCTCTTTATTCCCTGTACCTAAAAAGAAGTAACAGTGACTCCACAGATGATCTCTCCTAGATAAAACTTACATTTTACATCTATTCTTACTGAAGTTATACAGAAAGCTTGGAATGCCATTGTTGACATTAGTACAGCATCTCCAGAAGCGCTCAGTTCAGCTTTCCTCATTTATTTCCAGAAGTTACAGGAATGAATTTATTTCTTTAAGTATTTGTGAACTGTAATTCCCCAAACTTGCTTGGTTCTCTGAGCCACGTGTTGATATTTTCCACCTCTTAGTGAAACATTTCACTAATGTGAGTTAAGCCAGCATGTGACATCTGTTGTTCGTCCATAAGTTTCTGTTTTGAGTCTGCCTGGACTTCCAGAGACCAATAAGGATTTTAGCATGGTAGAACAGAACATAGAAATAACATAGAAAGGCTGAGAAGACACAATTAAAGGAGAAAAAAGAATAAATGTGAACGTTTATTACCTCTGATGTTAATGCTGAGAGACTCTTCTCCTGTTGTGAAGCACAGAAAGCTCTGTTGCACAGTCTTCATCGAGGCGTCCCAGCTGCAAGAATAAGACCTATACTGAGGAAGCAGCTTTCAAGTCATCTCACAGCCCAGTCTCACCGTGATAGTGCTCTGCTATGCAGCAGTCAGTAATTAGCCATGATTTCAGATGCTTTTCTAAGCAGTTAGTGTTATGGCTACCTATTACAAGGAGCAAACAGAAAGAGCCATCCAACTTCAGCAACTAGTCCCTCTGTGGCAACAGGTTCTGAGCTCTGAATTCAAGTACAAAACCTGTCAGCAGATGAGACTTTTGACTAGAGCAGAAGTGACGCTTCTGTCTCCTCTTCATCACTAGTTACACGGCATGCACAGCACAGCTGTTCTGCAGAGAAACAGCGCCACCCAGTGACCAACGGCAGCCATTGCCTGCAAATACACGGCAACTTCCCAGTATCTGCAGCAACCATCTCCCCACACGTGCACTTACTGAACCAGTGAACAGCATCAGAAGGACCTTGCACGAGACAAGGGTGACTTAACAGTTGTTTAACTGCAGTCCGCTTCTTTGGGTCTACCTAGTGGGCAGAAACACTCGAGCTGTTACTTACAGCACTGAAAAGAACTGGAGACAATTCTTCTATTCCTGAGAGCTTCGAGGTGCCCAGAAGCACAAACAGAAACCAGCAGTATTTCATCACTTCACCTAAAGGAAGGTCCAACACCTGAGCTGGGAAGAGCAGTTACAGAACCTGTGGTTACAGCAAACGTTCCACGAGCACTTTGTATTTATGAGACTGCCCAGATAGAGCTCAAATGCACACTGAGTGTGTTCAGCTTTCTTTATGAGACATCTGTTGTTTACAGACCGGTTTTAGTTCTACAGCACAATTAAGAACAAGCAAGCTGCTTGAAGACTGTTTAATTACTAAAATAGTAATTATTTCTATTACCTGTAACTAGTACCATGTTTTTATTTGAGAATTTCAGCACAAGGCAACGCTCACCTTTTCTTCATGGCATGGAACAATTTAACTTGTTCAAACACTGAATAATTTCCAGGTACTCCACCAGTGTTTTGAGCTCCTGCAACAGCATCTTGTAGATCCATCTGAACAGAAGCGGCTCTTTTTCCTGTAGCAGTTGGTGAACTCGCAGGGTACTGCGAGGTGAAAGCCATTTGGGAGCAGCGTATCTTCCTCTCTGCAATAAAACAGTTTAATGAAAATGAAATAACTAAAATAAAAGAGGATTTAGAATGAACCTTGAACAACTATTTGGATGGTGCTGACATCTCTTTACTTTCCAAACGTAGGAACAGACATATGCAAAATCAGCCTTAAGAATCACTTGAATAAATTCAATGGTGAAATGAAGATGTGCTTGGCTGAGGGCAATGCTGGAAGGCAAACTGCTCACAGGAGCTGCAAAATGCATGAGATCACACCAGACATACTTTGTTCTGACCACAGTTGTGGCACATAGTCCTTCAGCATTCCCAACATGAAATGATGTGGAGCATCACAGAAACACTGCGCACAGACACGATGACCCTGATTAGATTCAAGCAGCAGGCTTAAAACAAGTCAGAGTTTTAGATTCCAGGACATTTCAGGGTCTATAATGTGTGAAATTCAGTGACACAACAGTGCCCAGGTGCCTGCGTTTCAAGCAACCTTCAGATCACAGCCACGTAAGATAAAAGCAAATTCAGTGCAGAAATAGCAAGCCTGTATCTTAATACCCGTAAGATTATCCACTTTTTTACTGCAGTCTGATTAAGTTCTAAAACTTGCTCATCCCAGTTCACTTACACAAGTTCCACCAATTCAAGCAATGCAGCTCTGAGATCCTGTGTATGTGAGGCAGGTAGAACTGAACAGTGCAGAAATGATCTCTGACAGCTCTAAGAGCTCCATTCTGCTTGCAAACTCTCAGTCCAAAACTATTCACAACTCTAAGGAAACGAACACCTGAAGCAGTTGGATCATCTGCCATGTGCCGCGTTCGGCTTCTTGGCATCATGATGAACACAAAGAGTTTTCTGCTGCCCTGCAGAAATGGACAAAGTCCTGCTCACAAATGGACCAAGTTTCAGTGTACAGACAAGCCTTTCTACCCACAGCTCAGCATGTTCTGCCATCTGAACAGCAAGGCCTCTTGTCAAGCTCAGCTATTTCCCTTCTCAGTGTATTCTAGCACAACTGATACCCAATGTTATCCTCCTGTAGAGTGCCATCGTATTGTCATCGTCCAAAGGAAAAACCCACACAGCAGAGCATACAGCAGTACACCCATGCTCCAAATATCCGCCTGAAAAACAAAAAGACAAGCTTACAAACCTGAAGCACCCAAAATGGCTTACTGACAGATTGCATTGTCTGTCCTTGCCAAAGCCCACACACAGCCCATGAAAAGCTGGCTCTTTCCCTCAGCAAAAAAAACCTTACAGTCCCAGAGAAAGCACGTAACCCTCATTCAATTGTTCTTCCACTCAACTTAGAGCGCTACTAAAACCAGTATCTTCATCTTAGCTCATCACACTGCTGCAGTTCCTTTGACCAGGATTTCACTGGCACAAATGAAATCAAAGCCATCACAAGGGATTTAGCACAGTTGTGTGTTACTGGCTACGAGAGCTGTCAGCACAGTCACCTGTAAGGCTTTGCTGCTGTTCTACTGATGTATAGGCACAACAAGGTTCACACACCTCACAGTGCCAATCTCTGAAGCTGCTGTTTTGTAGAGCCCCAAAGCAGTCGCTTGAGACAGTTCAGGATCAGCCAGAGACAAACCAGCCAGCTGTGTGAACTGAGACCAATTGCACTTCTCTAGTCTGCGGCCACTGACAGCTTCTGAGAGCTACCAAGCAATGCAGCCTAGCAGAATCCAGAAGGGAAACCAAGAGAGCCTACCTGAGCTCCACTGCGTTTAAATGCTCCGTGCAGAGGGGAGGGAAAGAGGGTAAAACAAACACCGGTCTACATACCTCTGAGCCAGTATCCACTTTGCCCTGGATTAGCTCTGGTGCTGAAGAAGCTGGGCTTCCACAGCATGTGCTCAGGCGGTAATCAAGGCCTCCCTGGAATAACACAAAGAATAGAGAGAAACATTGGCTTTAACAGAGTTGATGTCTTCTGGGAATAACACTCCAGAAGCCTCAGAGGCTTCTTCTCCTGTGTATATTTTCATTCATCTGACATTTTGCTTTCATTCAATGTGACCTCACTAAGCAAGTATTGTCTAAGACCGTGAGTATCACGTAAATGTGCAGATCTCAAGCTGCTCACTTATCCAGTGCCCTTGGCATGATGCGTCTCTGGCCGCGTCGTCCCCTGGGATATGTAGTTCTCCTCCAAGAGCTGAGTACTCGGGATGCTGCCATTCCACAGAACTGGAGCATGAACCTTCCACACTTCCGCATACCCTCTGTTACACTTGCACATACCCTCTGTTACACTTGCACATACCCTCTGTTACACTTGCACATACCCTCTGTTACACTTGCACATACCCTCTGTTACACTTGCACATACCCTCTGTTACACTTGCACATACCCTCTGTTACACTTCTGTGTGCCATTAACAACTACACTTTCTTATACCACCAAAACAGTTTGCCACTCTTTGTACCCTCAGTTAATGATTCATACTGCACATGATGTCATGATGTAGAATATTGACAGCAACAGCACAAAACCACGACAAACCTCTTCGTAGAAACTATTGCTGAAGAAAATTGTTTTTGCCACAGAAGTGGCTGTAACAGAACAACAGGGACTACTTGTCACCTCCACAAAGACTGCACTAGTACCTTCTCTTCAACCTAAGGAAGTAACTACATCCACACGGCTGATTCAACCCACCACTGTGCTGCTTTATATGAGAATGGCTGAACGATCTGCTTACGGTTACCCAAAACTCACTGGAAAAACTCTAACCCCGTCATTCCACACGCAGAAGGAAGTCAGTCTACACAAATGACTTACAAGGCTCTGCGTGTTTGATGACTGCTGCTCCAAAAGTAATGCCTTCTATTTTGTTATGTCGGCCCACAACGTCAGAGGTGGATGTTGGCGGGATGGCAGCAGAGGTTGAATCTTCACACCAACGTTCTGCTGGGGCCATATGACAGACGGCAGCAGAGGGCCAGTATGACAAGATGGCATCTGACGTGGAAGCGCGTACGAAGCAGAAACGAGTTGCTGAATTCCTGCATGCAGAAAAACCAGCACCCAACGACATTGATCAACTCTTGTGGAGCACAAAGAGTAGATGTGAGCACGGTGAGGTGGTGGATGCCGTGTTTCTGCAGTGGTGACAGATGTCACCTCTGCTGGTGCAGATTTATATGAGGGTGGTACGCAGGCCCTCGCTCGTCACCAATGAGAATGCATTGCTAATGGTGGTTACCATGCTGAAAAATGGCGCTTGGCAATGGAGCATTCGCTCTACCAAGTGATCCATCAGTTGTAGTTTGCACAGGAATAAACAGGAGGCATTACTTTCAGAGCAACCTATGCAGCACGCACAACGATGCGAAACGGAAACATTTCATTAAACGACAATTGCCACGATTTTCAAGCGTGGGTGCTGAATGAAACCCCTGAGCGATTCTTAAAGGGCGGAGGAAGAAATGAAGCACGTCTGGTCAGCTCCAAGACAGAGCTGCGTTCTGGGCTTGACACAGACATCAGTGCCGACTGAGCTCTCTCCTGTAACAGACAGGCTTACGAGACAAGCCACCAGCTGCAGGCTGGGCCTAACAGATGCCTCACGCCCTTAGCAAGGCACAGCAGGCGGGGCTGAGTCAGAGTCAGCACCCGAGTCAGCACCCCCCCACCCAAGTCCCGTCCTGCACAGCTCGGCTACGACGAGCAACGCGGTACCGGCACAAAGGTGAGGCAGGAGGGCCCGCTCTGCTGCGTGCCCCTCGGGGTGACTCGGGTATCCGGGCCGTGCCTGGACCGCCTCTATGGGCAGGAAGGGCTGCTGTGTGCGGGCGGCTCCCTTACCGCCCAGGCAGCCCGCCGGGAGACCCTCACGGCCCAGCCCGCGCTGCGCCCCTCCCCCAGGGGGCCGGTCTTACGCACCGCCGCCGTTACAGACCCGACGAGCCCCGCTCCAGGCTCCTCCTTCAGCGCCGGGACAGCGAGGCGGGCGGCGGGGCCGGGACAGACGGCGGCAGCCCACGGGAGGCCCACCGGGCCGAGGTCCGACCGGGCCGAGCTCCGACCGGGCCGAGTTCCGACCGCGGGCCCAGCGCGCACCGAACCCGCCGCGCAGCGACGCTCGCAGCCTCTCGCCGCGTCGCCCGGAAGTGACGCCCTAGTGGCGACGAGCGGAAGTGACGCACTCTCGGAGCGCCCGCCGGAAGCGGCGGCATCGCGGCGTGGCGCTAGCCAATGGGCGGCTTGTGGCAGCGCTGAGCTTCGTGTCACTGAAGGACGTGCAGCAAAACGTGCGCTTTCAAACCATGCGCTCTTCAAGTCATGGTTCTTTGTCTGTCAGGTGTCAGAAGCTGAAAGGCTTTCATACGTGGGGAATAACTTCAGCAGCGGAGCCATGACATGCAGCTCCCTGTGCAGGTATGGGGAGCTGGCCACACTGTGCGAGAAACAAGAAGGTGAAAGCAGAGGAGCTGCGCAAATGAAATGGCCTTGTAGCCTTCTGTCAAGGTGACTGGTGAGTTCTCATTGAGGCCGTGGTGCGAATGGGGAGGAGCTGGGCAGCTGATGTCATCTGGCAGCCGCACCATTTTGCACGCTGCTTCCTCGGGAGCTGTGATCTTACACATAAGCGGAGTTTAGATCTGCTGGAGGAGAAGAGTGAGAAGGTGTCTGCACGGAGCTGAAACCTGGGCACAACAGCATTATTCCTTCTGAGCTGCCAAGATCAGTACCAGGAAACCAGGGGGTCGTTGGTCACCATTGAACTTCTGGGCCACAGTCCGGAGGTGCTGTATGAATTAAGAACTTGTCTGTGCCTCGTGCTGTAATGGGAAGCCTTGGTGAAATCACCAGTTGTCACACGTGCTGGTTTTAGAAGGTGACCTTTGTAGCCTCGAGGCAGCTCCCATGAATTCCTAAGAACTATTTTGCGTGGGGGATCGTTCCCATCCTCTGGTAGAAGAACCTCTTGTATCAGTGGAAACCAAGTGTAAGATCATCTTACTTTGTCACAGCTAACCTACAGAGCTCTGAAGTACATTTGGTGTGTGTGTCAGGCTCCTGTTAGTGAGTGCTGTGCCCCGTGGACGCGCTACATTTGTCCTGCAGTGTTTGCTCGTGGTTTATCTCTACTCTGACCACGGGGGTTACTTAAAGTAGAAGTGGGGTGACACAACGTAAACAGAACTGCAGAAACTGCTAAGACGAGGTGCTTCCAGCCATTTAATGTCCTTGTGCTGGTTCTTTTGAAAGGGTCGTGATATAGATTGTTAAATTTTTCTCTCCAAATACAAACTGGATGATGTTTAAAGGTCCAACTCTAAGGATTCTGTGAGTCTGTTCTATGATTCTGTGGTGAGGAGCAGCACAGACTATTTGGGTTTGCTCCTCTGAAGTGTGAAATGAAAAATGACTTGCTAGAAATTAACCTGTTCTATAGATTCCAAGTTAATTTTTCTCAGCTCTGAGACTGTCAATGGTTATCATTTGCACTTGTTCTCCCCAGGTATTTTCTTGGTGTTTTAAACAAGGATCCTGGGCAAATGGAAGTCTATAATGCTGAAATATTCAACATGCAACCTTTACTGTCAGGTAGGACAGTTCTGTATTTAACCCTGGTGCCGAGGTCACAATGTCTTGGAAATATGTATGCATTCAAAACCGACTAATTGGCTACTGACAGCATTGCCCTGTTTCCTCCTACTCTTATTTCTGCTGTGCCGCCTTAGAATGAGGGAAGGAGGATACATCACTCTGTCCACGCCTGGGGAGCAGTATGGAATGAAAAAAGGGAGAATGAAGCAGAATCACAGCTGATAGTCACGGGAAGAGTGAAGCAGAGAGCTCGGGTGTGGGAGGGTGGAAATACCAGAGTTAGAAATAGAGTTGTCACTGCTTAGGATAATTGCAGCCCTTCTCCTGCTGAGGGAGGCTTGGAAATAATCAAGTTAGTAGACTGAGTCGTTCACTGAAAAAGAAAACAGCTTTTCCCCAGCAGAACTGCTTTTTATTTCTGAATCTAGTGGAAATGATCCTAAGAATATGATCTTTAAGGAACTGTTTTCTTTTTTAGGCAACAGGAGCTTAGTATTGCTGCAACCTGTGCATTATGCTTTTAGATTTTGTAGCAAAAATTGTCCCTCTTTATTTTAGGTACATAATCTTTCACATTCAGTGTATTTTATTAACAAAATCCTGTAGAGAAGACCCTGAAGTGGTGTGCCTAGTCCTTCTGTAATTTATTAGAGCTAAAGGGGTACCCAATACATGCACTTTCCTGCCTGCTGCAAGCCAAGCATACTAATTTTTATTCTTTTGTAGATAATTTAATTCCTGATGACACAAGGGATTATCAGAATAAATCCTACAGGGAAAGGTAAGGTTGAAACCTGATATCATAATGTGCTGTAGTTATCCAGCAGACAGTGGTAAATACTTGTCTGAAACTGAGATGTTTGATTTGTTGCAGGACAAACTTGTGCAGGGTCAGCATTCTTTCTATGCACTGATGGTTTTTGAAACAGCATGTTGTTAGTGTCTAGCTTAGCAGTATGTTCCTAAATACTTTAGACTTGTCTACAGTTCCAGATAAAACATGCCCGTTTGCATTTCTTTGTCGTATGCTTTGTTTGTACCCAGCGTTATGTTTGGAATTACTTTAAAAACATACATGTAGAACAAGCGGTGGTTATCTGGGTATTCTTCCTGCATGCAAAGTGTCTTGAGTTCAGTGTGTTGTCGTTGCTTCTGTGTTATACACAGGTGGATTTGTGCATTGAGGCATTTGGTACCAGCAAGCGGAAGCGAGCTCTGAACTTGTGGTTTTTGCAGTGCAGGGGCCTCTGTAGTGCCACGTGCAGAAATGTGCTGACTGTGGTGGACAGAAAATGTGCTCACAGAGCAGCATTGTGAGCTTTCTTGTATTAGTGTTCAGGAAACTATTCTAACCTAAAAGAGCTGTGCGGTGGATTTAAGGATGTGTTCTAATAAGAAAGCTAGTCCCTGATTCTCTGGTCCTCATGCTCCCTCTTTCCTCTTCAGCCATTGCTCCTTTGTCTTAGAAGAGCTGAAGTTCCTGCCTGCTGATGAGAAGAGCAGGGACCGCAAAGCTCGATGCCTCTGGTTCCTGGACATCCTTATTAAGTTCAGCTTCCTGAAAATAATCAAGAAGAAGCGTAAGACAATTTTCAGCTCTTACCCTTTTCAGCTGCCTGCTGGGACTTGGTTTGTAGTTACCATAATAGCAAACAATGAAGCTTCCCAGAGTTACCTGTTTGATAAATGGCTACATGCAGCAGTTACAGTTCAGCTTGTTTCGTGATGAGGTTCAGTATTTCCATGCCATTGTGGAGTTTTAGATCTGCACCTACTGGGATATACGTGTGTCATTCTCTTCAGTCCTTTTCTAACTGTCATACATCAGGGTCCTGCAGTGAGATCCTATTTGTAGGAGATAAAATAGTTTACATCTGAGTTTGAGATTCCTTTTTTGCTTACAGACAGTTCCTGGTTTCTGTAACTGAAAACATTTTATATCCATTATTTTATATAACCAGTCTTGGTGCTCACTGTGAAACCCCTTTCCATTCTAGATCCAATGGGTCCTGAATGCCCCCACATCATTAGCAGGAAGCTTATGAAGAACTTCACTGACCTACAACAATGGCGGGTAAGGAACTGTGATTGCTTTGATGTTATTGATGTTCAGAGGATGGAGAAAACAGCTTGAAGGGTCACAGAGTCATTATCAAATAGCACTGCACCAAAACGGGAACAGCAGAAGCTTCTCTTGAGTAGCAGGCCAGGCCAGGTAAAATATTCTGTTATGGCTGATGTTCATCCATGAATAATGGAAGTCTGAAACGTAACTGGGAGAGGCAGAGTCATGTGTGCTTAAACAAGCCTGTGCCTGTGAATTTAGCCAGGCTCACCAGGCTGACTTGATCAGCAAGAGTGAGAAGATTTGTAATTGTTGCTGCAGTGCCTTTTCTCAAGAATCCAACAGCCTCTGCGTAGCATAACTGCCATTGCTCAGCCATCATCTATCTGCTGTTTGCTGTGAGCTGGAGGTTAACAGAGAGGTTGAAACCGTGTGGGCCATCGAGGGTGCATTTGTTTATAAAGACTCAGACCAGGGGTGAACAGTAAAAATAAATGCTTTCAGACCTGCTCTGTGTGTTGTGTATGGCTGCAGTGGGTACCTTTAGATCAGCTTCACCTCGCTGTCATCTTGCCAGTGTGCCACAGAGACAGAAGTGTTTGTAGACAGTGATTCAGTCAAGTCTGTAAACCTGTAAACATCTCCAGAGACCTGCACTTTTGAACAGAAACATGGGCAGTTGTTGAGGAAGACCTTGAGGCCCCTGTGATCAGGGACCTGTGTTTCCTAAAGCTCTTTTTTCATGTCTCGGAAATGCTTGCCATAGCTAACTGGGGCTCCAGTTCTGTCTGCACCTGGTGGGTGGTTGTGTTTTGGGTTTGCTAACTCTCTGCTTTTCATCTGTTCTCACACTTGCTGTTCAGTGTTCAGAATTTAATCTGCGTCGCTGAAGACTAAAATTGCAGCATATGTCATTGCACTGGCTCTGCACATTAAAAACTTCCAAGCTGACCTCACTGTCCTGCAGAATGACTTGAAGCTCCACGAAAGTAGGTGAGTCATGTTTGCTTATGCCTGTTAAGATGCCTGTGGTCCTCGTGCAAGCAGTCCCTGGGGAAGAGGGCTCTGGAGCCTCTTCTGTGCCCAAACAGTACAGCGATACCCGCTGTGAGTTCCCTATGTTGCAGTTAGACTCTGAGTGTGTTGAAGTTTTATATTCAAGCCCTGCTACGTCTAATGGGGTAGTTCTATGTGTCAAAGCTTTGAAAGAGTGCTTTTCACAAACCTGCTCAGGTGCACTGTGAGGCTTTTTGTCTATCTGAAAGTGGAAAAACTTGAGGCAGGCAGCATCAAAATGGCAGAAAACCTATCCAGGTGCTACCCAGTGCTGTGTCTTGCCTGCTAAGTCATGTTGCTCCTCACTGAATCCCTTCTTTCAGCAGAGATCTGGTGTCAGCTCGGTACCAGTCTGGATGCAAGTACAGATTTGTATCTGACTGTAACTGGAAAACTAGAAACAGATTTTCTTTCTCACAGGCAGATTGTGAGCATGTAGTTGCTGTTCCTCCCCAGATGCAAGACTTTACAATTTAACTTTATAAGATTCTGCTCGCCTTACCTCCTCAGTTTGTCAGAGTCTGTTTGGATGTCAGCATAGCCCTCTGGCACTGGGAGGAGGAGCCAACTCAGTGAAGATGAATGGTGGAGAACAGTGTGCAGTATAAGCATCCAGGCAAACAATGCTTGTCATGATAGATTTTGAAGAAATTTCTTCCTAGGCTTAAATTTTCTGTGAAGAAACTACTGTTCTTCTGCCAAGTGATGTCTCTGTACTGCTAGCTGCGCGGATGTGCTTAAACCTGCAGGTGTCTGGCAGAGCCTGACAGCTCCTCTGACAGCGAGGACTCCCAGCAGACATTAGCTGATCAGGCAGCTTGTTATTGCTACCTGGGAGTGGGTCAGGTTGCCCTGTTAATAGCTGCTCAGCTGTGTGTGATTGCTGTCCCAGCCTTTTCTGTTCTGCAAGATGTGGTGACTCTAAAGACATTTGCTGCCTGACTCCACTACGTGGATCTTTCCCATCAGGGTTGTTTAGAGGTGATGCAGCTGGGAAGGAACTGCAAAAGGACAGAACTCCTTCAGTACCACTGAAAAGCATTCTAGAATATGTTGGGGCTTCTCCTAGAAGGATTTAATATCAAGATTCTGGGATAACTGGAAGTTATCGGGGCTGTTACCAGCCCTTGGTTTTGTGAGCTCTGTAGTCAGATTTGATGTAAAGATTTCTGGGCTTTGCCTCCAGTTCTGCTCTTTGTTGACTAATAGTGGCGTTAACAGTAGAATCTAATGTTGGTTTCCCACCTTTTTAAATTCTATTGCTTTGGAAGTAAGCTTTTCAATAAAAGACATGCTCTTTTTCTGCAACAAACACCAAAGTTTTTGCTTTTAAGTGCTCTACTGGAGCTGGGAGCATAGATTGTAGCGTGGTGATAAGAAAAAAGTGTTGGAAAAACAAGGATGAGGCATATGGCTGTGAGGCTCTTGATTTAGCCATGGAATGATCATTGCTTATGGTGGGAGGTTTGTTTGAATAGCACCAGATATCTCTTGCCATCTGAATCTGTTTTTCTTTTAAAGACGTAATGTCAGCTGAGAGGACTCTGAGGTGTGTTCTCATGGCCCCAGATGAGGCAGGACTTTCATTTCCTTGCTGCGTTTGCTCAAACATGCTTCATTCTGTGTTTGACAAGTCTCCAGGTGTGTTCTGGCTGGTGACATCTTGATCAAGCCCTGCTCAGTACCAGTCTCATCCAAAATGTGTTTACATCTAGGACTGCTGTATTTCAGCAGTTAAGAGGAGCTGCTCTCTGTATTAGGTTCTTTCCATCCTGTCACTCATGGTATAGGATTCTGTTGGAAATACGGGCTGCTTGCTTTTTTTTTCTCCAAGATTGCTGTACACTGAGTAAGGCACCGTGGGTTTTTAATACTCTCTGGGGTGCTCGTGCCCAGTTTGGTAGTGTTCTAGCCTTTCCAGCAAGGCTCCCTGCCTTGTAGTATTTAAATACTTCCAGTTTGCGTTCTGGTGGTTGTGTTGGGATGCAGAGCAGACATCCTGCTTGCTTCTACCTCCTAGCTTCCCTCCTGAGGTGAACAAGCTATTGCTCATTTCTGCAGTGTCTTTCCCAGAAGACCACTCTACCCCACTAACACAACGTTTCTCTGTTGTTTTCCAGGTTGATGGACATTGCAAGGGCCATGCGGTTGAAGGTCTCCAAGGCAAAGGGGATGCCAGGACTTGAGAAGGATCAAAATCACAAGCTTGGCACCCTTTCTCTCCCCTTGCCTGTGCAGAAAGCATCAGGGAGCCAGCGGAAGCGCAAAAAGATGAACTGAGAATCTGGGAGGTGTGAGCAGGGCTGAAACAGTTCCGTTCTCAACAGTTGTTCTGCACACACAGCATCATGGGGATGCATTTGCCTGTTGGATTTGGCTTTCCAGCATCATGGCACAGCCCTGTTGAAGTCTCTGTGCTGACGGGAACAGCTGTTATTTCATTAAACTGTTTACCTTTCTTACGTATTTAGAAAATGTATCAACCCTTTGTCTTTCCTCCTGTCTGTGAGGGGAGAAAGATGTACAATGTGCCAGAACAAAATCACGTTGTTAGGAATTGTAGGTGCTGTGCTGACTGCGTACTTCAGGCGGGTTTTACCCCTTTGTGACACAAATGCAGAGATCTTGGAGGTTACCCTGAGGATGGTGGCCATGCAGTTCCCTGAGAGCTGTCCCAGCACTCCACCAGGAGCTTGCCCCAAGGCAAGAATGCTCCTCATCTCTCAGCTGGACCTCCCACAGGCCAGGAAGCACTGCAGCTCAAGCTGCTGACCCTTGCTCTGTTGAGCCTGACAGTGCTGAGAAGGGCTTGGCTCTGACTGCCCTTCAGACAGCTGAGGGCTTTGCTGTACTAGTCAAGCTCAGCTCCCTCCATCTCACCTTGCTGGCCACACTCCTGTCAGGCCTCTGCTGGACCCTTTCCCCACTGCTGCAGTGGTTCTGAGGGACACCAGCAAGGATGCTGAGCGCTTCACTGCTCTTGATGTGCATTCCATTAGCTGCCAGTGAGAAAAAGGGAGCACAAAATGAGTGACTTAGAGCCCTGCAACATCCCTCCAGAAGGCAGAGAGGATCTGCAGAGGTAGAGCTCCTTCTGGCGGGCCAGCAGCAAAGCATGGACATACAGGCATGCCTTTTACTGTGTCACCTCCACATTAGCGAGGCTTAACTTAAAAAATAAAATAACCCCAGTGCAATGTCTCTTCATCCTGTTCGCTTCTCTCTTCAGGTCATATCTGTTGAGATCTTGGAAGCTCTGCCAGGAAGATCAGAACTGTTTCTGTTCCTGAAAGTAACTGTGGTTCTTCTGTCATGATAGGACCTTCTGAATGGAATCCTGAGGATCCATCAGCCCCCTTCTGTGCAGCTCAGGCAGAACCAAATCTCAGAACTCTCTCTCTTATATTTACTTTTAACAGTTGATTTCTGTTTGCCTTGTTTACTTTTTTGGGGGCAAACAACTCGTTCTGATCTACACCAGTATGAACTGTGCAAAGGTAGGCATCACTTCTGGTGGCAGCTTTCTTTTCTTCTACCTGGAAGGAACCCCATTTTGCAGGGACTGGCTGCTGGAATTGCAGTGAATGAGGATGGAAGAGGGCAGATCACAGATAGAGGAACAAAAGTGTCTTTGTTGTGCCAGTTCATTTCTCCCAAGTGTTCTGTCTGTTTATTTGATTGCCAATATTATCTTGTTGTGTTTCTTGAGTGATGCCAGGTATAACAGTCTCCCAGTTTGCATTTCCTAGTTGTCACTCCTGTTGCTGTTGAAGGCAATATAGCTTTCATGGAATCACCACATGGTTGTGTTGGAAGGGATCTGGCAGCCACATAAAATGCGGTTTCTCCATCCCTCACTGTCTATTTAAAAAAGTAACATACTGTTGGTGGAGGTTTTTTTGTCGACTTTTATTGTGCCTGACACCCATGACAGAGGAAGGCAGTGACTGTGTAGAACTGCTAATGGCTTTGAATGGCTTTGAGCTTAACCTGTTGATCTCTGTGTGGACATGGAAGAGGCATTTGCAAGTGA
This sequence comes from Excalfactoria chinensis, assembly GCF_039878825.1. Classification (NCBI taxonomy): domain Eukaryota; kingdom Metazoa; phylum Chordata; class Aves; order Galliformes; family Phasianidae; genus Excalfactoria; species Excalfactoria chinensis. The sequence goes on along the minus strand of NW_027315570.1, from coordinate 202,900 downwards.
GCCTGATGATGGCAATTACATACTTTTGTAAAAGCACAGAAGAGGTGAGGGGAAACACGAAATAACAGCCACTGGAAAAGCAAAAGGGGCTCGTGTACTCATGGCCACCAGGTTGGGCAATCTGTATGCCCACTCAGTATCCTGTCTACTGTGGTGAGCAGCTGCATCTGCACGCACAGGGAATGTAAGGAGATGGGGTACATGGTACTGCCTGCTGCAGCATGGCCTCTCTGCTCCACCTCTTACCCAACTCCTGCTTACAGCTGCACCTGATGGACTCCGCACCTCCTTAGAATTGAAACTACCTCCTACTTCAGACTGTCCTATCTGCCTGTATTTCACAGCATCCCGCAGCAAGAGGGCTGTGCACTGGGCAGGCTCAGCAGGTGGTGGATCACCTGCAGCAACCCTGTGGTGTCTGTACTTTGGGGGGCAGCAGTGTGGGGCAGAGGTATGTGCCCCCACAAAAACATGATGGAGCAGCAGGGAGTAGCAGCTGGAGCTCTGCATTGGATAGAGAAGCTGCAAAACAAACAGGCAGCCAGCAATGGTGCCAACGTTGAACAAGGTGGAAGGAGCACAGGCAGTGCCACGCTGGGAAGGACTACCAGGGAACATTAATCAGGCCCCATGCTGCAGCTGAATCACCGTGTGCCGTCCCCAGCATTCCTGGCCAAGGGACAACTCAATGTAGATAAGAAGGAATGAAGACAGGACACCCCACCCCATTATACCAGCTAAGATACCCCACTGCAGGCATTGCATTATGCAGAATATAAATGTCAGGTTTTTTATTCCCTTAGATCCGATTGCTACAGATGATGCCTTTTTCTCTGCCAAGGACCACGATGCCTGAGCAAAGGCCACTGTGTATCTTACTGCACTGCAGTGCACGTGTGGAGAGAATTAAAGCAAAGGAAGGTCACTCATTCAAGCGAGCAAGAGGAGAGCACAGAGAAACATTGAGTTGAGGGACATGGTTCAGTGGGAACTATTGGAGATGGGTGGATGGTTGGACTGGATGATCTTGTAGGTCTTTTCCAACCTTGGTGATTCTGTGGTTCTGTGAAACCCAACACCCCCCATCACTGCTAGAGAAGAGGGAAGGCAGGTCATTAATCCAGCAGCCAAGAAATCACTCTCAAAGGGCTGAGGCACACCGAGATTCTGTGGGTTTCTAGTAAACTGTGCCAACTCTCCCTTCACAGAATCATAGAATCACAGAATTATCAAGGTTGGAAAAGACCTAAAAGATCATCCAGTCCAACCATCACCAATACTTCTCAGCTAAATCATATCTCTCAACACAACATCCAAACATTTCTTGAACACCCCCGTGGTCGGTGACTCCACCACCTCCCTGGGCAGTCCATTCCAGTGCCTGGCCACCCTTTCTGAGAAGTCCTATTTCCTAATCACCAGGAGTTGTTGCAGCCAAAGTGCAGGACTCAGCACTTGGTCTTGTTAAACCTCATCCCATTGGCTTCAGCCCAGCTCTCCAGCCTGCCCAGATCCCTCTGTAGGGCCTCACTACCCCCAGGCAGATCCACACTTCCGCATCACCCTGCTTCTAAAGAGAGAAAGGAAGAAACGGTGGTGGGAATGGGCACCCAAGATTTGCAGAGAGGTTCCAGATTTGCCAGAGATGGAATATCAGAGCGCTGAGACATTCTTAATTAACTAAAGGAATGATTGGGGAGCATATTCACAACACCTGCATAAGCTATAATCACCGGGCACAGTTAGCTTTCCTATGGCTCATATCAGCTCAGGGGGCTCAGCTGAGACACCTGCACAGTGCTGGGATTATTCTGATGGAAATACTCTCTTCAGATACCCTGTTAAATCCATCTGAAATTACTGTACAGAGCCTTAGCTCTTGGCCACCACTTCTAGCCCACCCTTCACTACTCCCAGCAGCTAGGACAAACTTTTCAGAAGAAACCCAGGGCAGCAGAGACCTGGCAGACCATAACCAAGTGCAGCCTGCAGGAGGGTACTGCACACTCTGCTACCACCCTGCTCCAGCAGGTTAAGGAGTCTGAGCCTCACTGTCCTTTTACACCTGGGGAGAACAGACTTTTGGCACCTAATGCCAACATATCCCACTAAAAGATACGCCTAAGGCATTGAATGCTCTTCTCACTACCTCCTCCCAGTTCTCCCCTAGGAACAGAAACCACTAAGATTCTACAGCAAACGCATCTATGCTGCAAGAGCACACTGAACCACCTGCAACAGTGAAACATGGTTTTGTAGAGTGGCTTTGAAAACACACCTTTAGACAGCTGTCTCCCTGTAGCCAAAAGAAAACCGAGCAGGAAAAGAAGAGTCCAGCCTGAAACACGCCCATGCTACTAGCCCAGGTTTTCCACGGTGAATGCAGAATCCATCCTGTTCTTGAGGTAACAAATGACCAGTGGGTCTCCCCTTGCTCCACCCCTTCTCCTTAAAAGTGAGAAAAAGAGAAAACAAGCAGAAGAAACCCAGACGTACCTTTCCACACACAAAGCAGAAATTGGAACAGCAACAGCAACTGTCTCCCTCCTGAGACATGGTGGGGAGCATCCCAGAGGAAGCCCAGGTTCTTTGCTTCTCTCCACAGGGACTTCAAGCACTCCTGGCAAGAGCTGGTTTTGTTCCTTCTTCAACTGCTTCCATCACCAAAATCTCCTTTTGAAAAGGAACCCTAAAGAAAGAAGCAGCAAATGAAAAATAATGAGCAAGAACCACTTTCCCAGCTTTCTTCTGACACGCAATTTGGACCCTTGACTAGGGCAAGGACTTAAAATCAGCTGGTTCCAAGAATGATCAGAATTAGCACTGAAATCACTCACTGAACTGTAGCTGGTTACCTCCAAATTCTTTTGCTTTTGGGAACAGATGGACACAGAGTTGAAGGACACAAGATAAATGACATCTACTTCACTGTAGGTGGTTAAGCTTGGAAGTAGGACTTGAGCAAGAAAAGCTTCTCAACTCCTTGTAAGACACAAAGCAGTGGGATGATTTCCCACACCTGCAGAAAGTCTGATCTCTGCCACAGGTGGGTGAGTGACACAAAAGCTGAGCTGCCCATCCAGAAGCACGTGGGGCAGGGCATGGAGTGGTTACATACCAACATGTGAACAGGCACTCTCCTATCAGAAGGGAAATGCCTTCTCTCTTCCATGCCATGCCCACACCACTCCTCAGGGCTGCGCTGACAGCACGGAAACAATGCAGACATGTTTTTGTCATCGTGGTGGTTTTTCACAGACCCAAAAAATGAGATATTGGGTTGCCGTGCGGGTTCCTGGGTGACACTGCCATTTCCAAGCCATTGCTTCCTAGGGGCAAAGAAGGTAAAATGCTTTAACAATCTTTCACCCAGAGATTGCTATTTTACCATTCTTTTATGCAAAAAAGGAGAACAACACAGCAGATTCTTGCAGCTGCATCAATGCCCTGGGTGCTAAAGGAATGCAAAGACAGAAATATCAAACATCCCTATGTTATTCCCATACAAGGAGGGAAGTTATGTTTAGTAATATCTTTTATTATTTAAAAGAGGTAGTTGGCACTCCTAAAGGAAAATCCCAGGCCTCAAGTTCTGACAGTGCGGCAATCTGGAATGGACTCAGATGTGGATGACCCAAATGATTAATTCTGGGTTCTAACATCCCTTCTATGCATTGACACGTTTTCTCTCTTAACTTTCCCAGCCATCACATGTCCGCAGAACATCCAACAAACTCTCCTTCACTGCGCACGTAGGCATTCATCCAACCACAGCCATCAGTCATTCCTAGCCATGCACTCTCCCTCCAGTCATGGTCAGTATCACGTGGCCATCACGCAGCTTACTTGACTCAGTTTTTCTCTTGTTCTGGAGGTGTCCTTGGTTCCCAGCCTTACCTTCTCATGCCGTTCATCTCGCTGTGCAGCTCCTGCTCTGAATAGTCTTCTTATGTTCCCACGGGGCAGGTGGAAAATGAAGACACGGCCCCTGCCACCAAGGTCAGCTCTGCAGCACACATGACCTGAGGAGCACTTGGCTACTCATGCAAACTGCGCAGTGCAAGGAAGATTGTTGCCTGTTGCACTTCTTCTTCTAATGGCTCAGAAAGTAGCTTTCCTACCTAGTAAATGGGAAAAGAATATTAATAATAATAATAAAAAGAAAACAAAAGCCTGACACAAAGCAGACGTGATTGTTACTATGGAATTAAGGAGGGTGAGGGATTTGCCCTCTACATGAAGAAGCTGACTGCAAAGGACTAAGAACAGTCAGGATCACATGGAGAACTTGTGGGTCAAATTAGGGACTGAACCAATCATGGGCTTCTGCAGCTGAGGGTCTGTTGACGGGCCCTGCTTACTGCAGCTACCAGCAGCACCGCGCTCACTGACTCAACTTGATGGGGGATTCCAGACAGGCTGGGAAATCAGCATGGCTGGCTGCAAGCTGTCTGAGAGACTGCTGGAGTGCACTGAGAAGAACTGTGTGGCCCAAGCATTGAGCACACCAAGCAGAAGGGAAGCATTACTGGACACGGTGCACAGCAGGGCTTAAGACTGGAGGTGGTCAGGGCTGTAGTGACCATGCCCTCCTGGAGTTCCTCATCTCAAGGAATGCGGGCCTGGCAAAAAGCAAAGTCAGGACCCTGAGCTTCAGGAGAGTCAGCCGCAGGCTGTACAAAGAATTACTGGACAAGAGCCACTGGAAAACTGTTCTGAGAGGCAAAGGAATGGAAAAGAGATGGGAACATGCACAGAAAAACTTTCTCAGAGCTGCCTACACCTACCACAAACATCCCTGTGTGCGCACCTCTGTGCAACCCAACTCCTCAGCACACCGGCACACAAAGCTGGTGAGGGCTCTGGAGCACAATGGGGCCATATGAGGAGAGGCTGCAGGAGCTGGGAATGCTCAGCCTGGAGAAGAGATGGCTCTGAGCAACACCGTGAGCCCCCACTCACCTCAGCAGAGGTCAACCTGCACCCCAGCCTTCCGCCCATCCACGTGCACACGCACACACCTGCGCCACTCTGCCTGCTTTGATCACCCACATTCACGCACCGCACCTTGTGCTCTCCATTGCATTCACAGACGTGTGCCGACCATCCCTGGGAACACGTGTGTGCCTACACCTACCAGTAAACATCCCTGTGTGTGCACCTGTGTGCAACCCAACTCCTCAGCACACCCCTGTGCAAGCACACATTGGTGCCACCGCGTCCACGCACTATCCATGTGCTCACACACACTCACGTGTCCACATCCCCTAGTGCAGCCCTGTGCGCACACACACAGACACACGCGTAACCCCATCCTTTCACTCCCAAAGTGCACGCACACACCGGTACCACAATGTCCTTGCGGAGCTCCAACACTCTGCACACCCCTGTGCACGCACATGTATGTGCATGCTCATCCTTGCACACATACCCACTGACCTACACACACCTGAGCAACCCCACTGCTTTGGACACTCACAAAAACAAATGTGTGCAACACCATCTGTGCACAAATCCACACACACACACACACAAAACATGGAACCCCACTGCTTTGCACAATCCTGTGCACACTCACGTGTGTCATGCACTGATTTCCCAGCCAGTCCTCGTGGGGTCTCTTACTTAGGACGGGAGTGCAGGGGAGCAGCCAGAAGCTGTTTGCATTCCCTGCTGTCTGCTGGGCAGGTTTGTTGGCGATGCTTGGGTTGCTTTGCTTTCCCTTGGGAGGTGGGAAGGAGCTTTGGGTTGGAGGCACATCCCGTGCCAGAGCATCCCGATGGCACGCGTGGGATCAGCAGGTCTGTCAGAGAAGTGGGTGAGGTTGCACGCCAAGCTGCAGCAGAGGAAGGGGAGGAGGGCCCAGCACAGCTCTGCACCACGCTCTGCCACGCTGGGCAGCTTGTTCCTGGCTCAGCAGTGCCATCAGACAAGAAGCAGGGAAGGAAAGCAAGGATGGGGGTACCATCAAACAGAGTCCGTGCAAGCCTGTGCAAGACAAACAGACCCAGAGCTTGTGTTTTTTTTCTGCTTTTGTAGCATTTGTGTGCTGTAGCTGAGCAAAAGCTTCTGCTGCTTGATTCTTCTTCTGCAACAGCCACCTACTGGTAAATGGCTTTGGGGATGGAGGATGTGACAGAAAGCATTTGTCTGCACGACAGCGTAGTTACACTTGGTCTAGAGAGTGAGAGAGGCTGGCAGCACTGCCTGATGTTGGTCAGGGTGAGCTCCTTCTTCCGCAGCGTGATGATGGCAGGGCCGGAGACGATCTGCAGGGACAGCTCAGAGGTGGGAGCTGGGAATGGACACGGCAGGAGGACAGAGGTGTGAGGGAGCAGCCAAGGCAGCGAAGAGCATCAAAAGGCCCTGAAAAGCATCACAAAGCCACAGCCAGGAGGCTTGGGGTTTGCATGAGCAGCATCCAGGATGCCAGAGACTATGTGCTCCCCTAAAAAATGGTAACAGAGCTCTCGCTGCAGGCATCACAAAACCAGGCAAAATGGGAACACACCCAGAGCTCTGCTGCACGCACCCCACAGTCACAGCATTGCAAGCTGAGCTGCCTTGCTGTTTCTTGCATTCATCATGGTCCCTGTGAATGAAGACTTGGAACACAGTCAAGGCGTTGACTGAGCACCAGAGTGCCTTTATTCAATCGAAGAAAGGAGGACGGGAGAGGGACGGGGAAAGATGGGACTCATTCTCTGTTGTTGAGGAGAGAGTGGCTCAGAGCTCATGTTGCTGCCTGGTGCCTGGGACTGCAGGCCTGACTCCAAGTCCCCCTCCAAGAGTCTCAGCTTCTCCTCAGTGACACTGCCTTGGTCCTGCTTGGAGGTGCCGCTGTCGGGGCACTCGGGCTGTCTTTGGGCTGGGCTGCACTGCAAAGGCACCGCACAGGTCGCCCATAGAGAATTTCATATGGGCTTCATCCTTCCTTGGTTGGGGTTTTCTTCGAATTCTCACAAGTGCCAGAGGCAGTGCTTGCAACCTTGGTATCCCAGCCTCTTGGACAACTTTTAGTATTTGCAGCTTAGATAAATGGTTCCTCTTTTCCACCTGGCCACTTGACTGTGGCATGTAAGGTGTATGCAACTGCCAATTGATTCCCAATAAAGTACTGACTTGTTGAACCACTTTAGCAATAAAATGGGGGCCTCAATCTGAAGAGACTGTTCCTGGCACCCAGAACCTTGGAATTATTTCTTGTCACAAAACTTTTGTTACTTCCCTGGCCTGGTTAGTCCGGCACGGGTATGCCTCAGGCCATCCTGAAAAGGTATCTGCTCAAACTAACATGCATCTGTACCCCCCTTTTCTTGGCAGCTCTGAGAAATCTACCTGCCATTATTGTCCTGGCTAATTTCTCTCCCTGTTTGCCCTAACTGAACTTTGTGGCCTGTGTTAGGATTATCTGGTAAACAAACTTCACCTTGCTGGGTCACTTGCCTAATGGCAGTATACCCATTTCGGGTGACCACTCGTTGAACAAGATATTTATATAATGCTTCTGCTCCCCAGGGAGGTTTCCTATCTTCAGTCACCACAGCCCATCATATGGCTGCTGGAATCATTCTTTTCCCTTGTGCTGGAAAGCTCCATCCTTCCTCTTTTACCTGCCCTTCCTGATAATTATTTATCGAGTTCCAATACTCTTTGGAGTGCTTTGGCTCACCATCCACCTGCATGTTACCATCTGGAATCAAGGAAGCCTCCACCACCTCACCCTCTGCCGCTCGCTTTGCTTTCTGTCAGCCAGCGCATTTCCCATTCCTTCAGCACTGTCTCCCCTTTGCTGGCATCAACAGTGCATTTTAGCAACCTTCTCCAGCTGTTGGACTGCCTCCAGGAGTCTGACTATTTCTTCAGCGTGTTTAAGACCTTTCCCTTGGCTTGACAACAGTCCTCTTTCTTTCCATATTGCTGATATGGGTGCATGAACAGCACTAAGGCATATTTTGAATCAGTCCATATCTTCATCTTCCCATGTCAAACAAAGCTGCTCCCGTCTGTGTACCAGGTGTCTTCCGCATCCTCCAGTGGTTCTTCTTTCAAGTCTCTGCGACTGGAATAGACTGCTTCCATAGTCTCTAAACAGTCGTGAGACACAGGTTCTCCTGTAATTGCACTAAGAAAAGCAGCTGGATTTACAATATTTGTTACTGTTATTTCTCCATCATCTTGCTCCACTAGAATGGCTTGATACTTCAGAAATCTCTGAGGGGAAAGCCAATGTCCCCCTTTCACCTCCAGCACTGGAGAGACCGTGTGGGATACCAGTGCAGTTCTCTTCTGCCCCATTGTCCTAATGCTGGGGCCTTCATTAACTCCTCTTTCCACTGCTTTCAACTGGGCCACAGTCCAGGCTGGTGACTGTGCTTTCTGGCAGGCAGAATTGATCACCTGAGGAATTCAGCTTTATTTGCCTTCATCTGTGTTCCCTCTTGCTGGATCTCATGCACTCTGCTGGCTTCAGTCTGTGTTTCTACTCCAAGAAGAAAATGGGTCTTCACAAACCAGAACATTGGAAAAGCACCCTCAAGTCTGCTGTTTGAGCCTTCTTCATTTCAAGAGCACATGCTTTCATCTCCTCAGCACTCAAACACTTATTGATTGTTTACATGGAACCTTCTCTCTCCGAGGCTGTAGCCACTGTCTCTTGTCCTGGCAATGGCACCACTGACCAGATCACCTCCATTCTCTGCATCCTCCATTCAGCATATTTGCACATGGATAAGACCTCCCCTGAATCTTCTCCAGGATTAACAGTCCTAGCTCTCTCAGCCTTTCCTTATAGGAGAGATGTTGCAGTCCCTTTATCATCTTCTGAGCCCTCTGTTGGATTCCCTTAGGTATGATTCTTGTAACAGAGAACTCAGATCAGGACACGATGATCGATGTGTGGTCTCAACAATGCTAAACTGAGGGCAAGTATCGTCTCTCTCAATCTGCTGGCAGTACCTTGCTTATATGCAGCCCAAGGATATCATTAAGTTATTTTTGGTGTATTTTTTCTTTTTCTTTTTATTTTCTTTTTTCTTTTTTTCTGTTTTTCTTTTTTTCATCAAGTTCACATTTCTGTTTCACACTCACTCTGTATTACTCACTATGTTGCTCCGGGAAACGATGGGACTTATCCTCTGTTATTGAGGAGAGGGTGGGTCAGAGATTGTGTTGCTGCCTGGTGCCTGGGACTGCAGGCCTGACTCCAAGTCCCCCTCCACGAGGCTTGGCTTCTCGTCAGTGACACTGACTTGCTCCTGCTTGGAGGTGTCGCTGTCAGGGCGCTCAGGCTGTGTTTGGGCTGGGCTGCCCTGCAAATGCACTGGGCCACAGTCCAGGCTGGTGACTGTGGCTTCTGGCAGGCTCTGGTCAGCCCCTTCAGGAGAGCTGGGAGAAATGAGTTCCTGAGCAATGATGACCTCCTGCTCTCCGTCGCTGCTGTCAGAAGGAAGGCTGTCATTTGAATTGCAGCCTGACTCCAAGTCCCCCTCCAAGAGGCTCGGATTCTCCTCAGTGACGATGACCTGGTCCTGCTTGGAGGTTTCGCTGTCGGGGCACTCGGGCTCTGTTTGGGCTGGGATGCACTGGAAAGGCACTGGGCCATCGTCCATGCTGTTGACTGTGGTTTCTGGCAGGCTCAGGGCAGCCCCTTCTTCAGAGCTGGGAGAAATGAGTGCCTGAACAACCATGACCTCCCGCTCTCCGTCGCTGCTGGCACTCAGAACGCTGTCATTTGAATTGCAGCGACTTGTGCTTCCTGTGAGCTTTCCATTGATGGAAGCACGCTCTGAGCCATCAGCTCTTGACTCGGCTCTTCTGGGTTCACAATGGGTCGATTCACCTAGGAAGGAGTGGACACACAGGGGTTAGAGTCCAACTTTCTCTGCCCATGGGGGCAAAGGCTTGGTGCTGCCTGTCAAGTAGGCTTCAAAAAGCTTGAGAGGCTCCTTTGGGAAAACAGGGGTCAGCTGAAGATGTCAGGCACGGGCTTGAATGCCAGAAGGAGGTACAAGCCCACTGAAAGCATGAATTCTACCTGTGTTGCTGACAAGCAGTGTTTTGAAAGCTGGATTTGCACCCTTACCTGCCAGGACCACGAGATCTGCTTCTGTGGGCTCCCTGGCACTGCGCTGCTGTTGGCGTTTGGCCACAGGGGATGGTCTGCGCAGGCAGAAGCAGGACCACCAGCTGCCAGCTGGTGATTCCTTGCTCTTTCTGGGAGAACGTGGTCTGGAGAGAAAACAGAGCATGCTGTCAGTCGTGGTGCAGGGTGAGGGAAGAGTCACAACGAGCCCTTGCCAATAGTTGCCTGTTCCTGGCACTGCCTGCTTTCTGCTGAAACACAGCTTCGAAACGCGCTCTGTTGCAAACAGCAGAGGACGCTTCCATTCCTACAGCTCAGCCCTCAAGTCCTGCTTGAGGACTGAAGAAGAGAGGCAGAGCATGTGAGCAAAGGCTCCACAGCCGGACAGGACAGGAGCTGGCAGGAGTAACTGCTTTCTGAGGAACTGTGCAGCCATAAGGGAGGCTCGAAAGCACCTCTGACTCTTACACTAACACCTCCTCGGCCTCAGCTCACTGCCATCTTTAATTTCTTGTGCCAGCAAGTCTGACCAACAGCTCTGCTTAGAGGAGAACTGAAACTGGTTTCAGGCATGTGGCCCTGAAATCTGGAAAACCCCAACGTTTCCAGGTACAGCCAGCATAGTCCAGGATAGACGTCAGCGTGGCTTTCTGCATCTCGTGACTGCCTGCCCAACCAGGAAGGAAAGGCACCCTTGTGTGGCTCCACTGAGCCCATCGGGCAACTGTGTGTTAGTTGAATCCTCGGAGATATAGTGGACAAAAAGTAAACCAATAAAGACCACCTGACCAATGATGATAGGGGCTGGAAAGGGATGTCCTCTTTACCTTTCAGATGGAAAATCAAGGATTGTGTGGAATCTCCCAGGTCCGGCTGTGGGGCCTTCCTCCACTTCAATCTCACTGCCTGGTGTCACTGCAGGAGAGCTGCTCTGGCCTCTTCTCAGAGCCTGTGCCTCCTGCAGCGTGAGCAGCTTTGTGGCACACACAGACTTGGGCACAGGTGGAGAATTGTGCCCTGCAAGGGAAAACCACAGGTAAGAGGGAGGATCAGAAAGCAGCAGCACAGCCATCCCAGTTCTGCATTTCTCTCAGACTTGCTTATCCGAGCCACTGGAAGAAGAGGAGCTCAAAGTAACCGGCTGCTCAGAGGTATGCTCGTGGCAAAGGACACAGTCATAATTAAGAGCTGCTCACTGTATCAAAACAGGCATAAAAAAACAAAAACAAAAACAAAAAAAACCCTAGAAAATGGATCTGGAAACTCAGAAAGCTTTGCTGCCACATTTCAATCATGCTTCACCCCCATTCAAAACATCCTGGTTTTCTCCATGTAAAGTCTGTCCTCGGACATTCTCAGGATCCAGAAAGAGGGTGCCATATTCTCATCTAAGCCCGGAAGCCTCCTGTCCCGTTGAGAGTCAAAGCGTATTTGAAAGATCTTGGAGAAGGCCTGGATTGGATCAAGATCAAGCTAATGGAGGAAGACGCTCACCTGCTCCCTCTCCCATGGCTGACGTGGCGTTGGAGCAGAAGAGGACTTCTGTGTGGCCAATCAGGAATTCCACCACAGCCGTCTGCCTCTGCACTTCCAAGCAGGCAGCTCCTCCACTGGCGCAGGGAGACTGGCTCTGCTGGGATCTGAAGAAAAGGCAGATTTTACAAGTCGTTCCTGCAAGACTGTTTCCCCAGGTCTGAAGTTTTGCAGCCCAAAGCAGTCAGACTGGGCTCTGGAGACTTCCGCAGTGGGCAATCAGCGATGCCACTGACAAAATTCTCCTGGATGATCAAGGACACAGCAGTCCCAGCTCAACAAGGGAGCAGAAACTGTCGTCTAGAAATTGTGCCCCTGGGGTTGGGGGAGAGCAGTCCAGGCTCCTCCTCTGCTGCCAGCCACTTCTGACAGCTTTTACAGGAGAAGAGCACACAAGAGGAAGAAGAAGGGAGGATTGCTTTCTTTCTGGAGAGCAGAACTAAGCGTTGTGCTTCAACAGAAAAAGAGGTTTACCTTAAGAGGTTTGGAGCCCACACAATCGCCAAGTTCTGAGCGTCCATGTTGGTGACCGAGCAGCTGCCAGCGAGAGACGCCAAGTGCCTCATCAGGTACTCGAGTGTCCTGGAAAACAAGAGGGGCAGATGTTCAGCACCAAAAAGCAAGCCGTGCTGCAGTGCCCTAAACAAACCTCACTTCATACTAGTTGATGTCATTGCTACCGTCCCTGAATAGGAAGTAGATAAAACGTTCCCAGTGTCACAATGCTGCAGCACCAAGCACAGCACAGCACAGCCGCAGCCATCGGCTGCACCAACCGTGCTCCCGTGCCAAGGAACTGACCCAATGAATTGACCCAGTGCAGCCTTCAGCCGCTTCAGCGTGCAGACGCATGATGCTGCTGGTGTGAGGCAACACCTGGAATCGCATCGTGGCCCTCTGAAAGGCAGCAGGGCTGAGCTCAGCAGACCGAGCGCAGCACTGACCTGTAGTGAGGAGCGGGCAGCTGCTGGATGGCGTCCTTCATCCTGACCAACCGCTCCTCCTCTGTACCAGCACAGGCAGCGTCCTGGAAAAAGGCAGGAAGGGATTCAGACACCAGTCAGCCAAGAGAGCTGCCACAGGTTTGGGAACCGTGGGGATAGCGTGCTGGTGGTCAGCACCAAGGCAGACTTGATGCCTTCCAAGAGGCATCAGGGGAACACTGCAGCACACAGCCTGTGTCATCAAGGCCAAGCAGTGCAAGGCATTGCCCTGTGCTTACCGTGAACTTGTCATACAGCTGGTTTGTCAAAAGAGGGTTTGGGAGCTCCCTGAAGTACATCTTGCACAGGGAGCTCACACTGTGAATGTCACGGACGCTGAGCTCGGGCACCTGCTCTGAATCAAATTCATGGCTGCAGAGAAGGACACAGGATTGGGCAGAGGGCTTTGAGTAAGATGAAAACAAGTCCAAAGCCACACCAAATACAGTCAAGACAAGGAAGGGGTTCCTCTGAACGCCCGCAGCATGGCACGTGCCCCTGCTGACAGCTGTGTCAGTCGCAGCACTCTTACCGTAGGCGCTGGATCCTGGACGCCACGCCGGACAGGCGGTAGATCCCCCGCACCACGCCATGCTGCTCGATGAACTTGGCGCAGCTCTGCAGGACCTGGGGGACTACAGAACAAGAGCCAGCGGTTAGCTCAGCTTCTTACTCAAGTAAGTAAGCTGTGCTCTTCTCCCATCCCAGCCACTAAGCCCAGCCGGGCCACCGCTTGCTTCCTCCTTAGAGGAGAAAGCTGGCAGAGACAGCTTTGAGGAAACTGCACAGAGATGTCTTCCCGGCTTTCCAGAAATGCCACCACCTATCATCTTCAGATGCCCAACCGAGGAAGATCTCAGCAATGGGCTGTTCCTTACCATCACGGCCAGAGCGGAGAAGGTGCTCCCCCAGGTCACACCCAAACACCCCTTCCTTCTCCGGCTCCGGCTGCTCCGATCTCCTGGGGCGGGCCTTCACCACCGAACGAAGGAAGGGTGGGAGCTTGCCCCGTTTCTTCGGCACTGCGCAACAAAACAGAGAAACCAGTTCGTTTCAGGCTTGGATCGGTTGCACGAGGCCGAGCGTAACACATTCGACCGAGCACGTAACAATGGGAAGAACATTCCCAACAAGGACACGCAGGAACGGTATTTCCCCATCCCTGCAAGTCCCCAAGGTCAGGTCGGAAGGGGCCCTGGACAGCCTGCTCTCGTCTCCTACAAAATGCAGAGGCTGGCGACCCAGACTGAGGCAGGGGCCTTGGAGCCTGATGATCCTTTAGGCCTATTCCAACCCCAAGCCATTCCAGGAGAATTCTGTGACTTCCCCAAGCCCAGGAATAAACACAGTGGGGTTGGGCCAGATCTCTCCGTGTTCCCATGGACCTTAATGCAGTCATCCTTGCTAATCTTGCTCAACTCGGGCATTAACGAAACCCCTGAAAGCCACGCTCTGACCCCAGCTTACTAACCCGCAGTATCAAATGTAACATGTGTACCTGGCTTTCGCAATGAATTGACCAGGGACTCAGGAACTTCTCCGCTAATGAGTTCCACGCACTCACTAGGGAAAGATCCCACCTGTAACAAGAACAAAAAGACAGCTGGGCATTAGCCCCAGCCCAGAGCCAAAGGGAAGGTCCTCTGACACCGACACAGGGCAACCGTTTGCATCCGGAAGCCATCCTGTGCAGGCAGAGCAGCTCCAAGCTGAGATTCCAGACTCTACTGAAGTTGGGCTCTCTAGTCAGAAGCGTGTGCCTACCTGAAAGCCACGCTTGCCTCTCCACCAGGGGCTCAGCTCCTTTGGTGGCATAGCAATAATGCACACCACGTCTCCCACCTGCAAGAGATCAAAACGGCAACCCTAGCTTCAGCACAGCTGGCAGGAAAACACAGCTCAAATAACTGCCTTCTTCTGCGATGCAGAATATCCTAAAGCTTGACAGCCATTGCACCAATGCAGCCCCCAAGGCATTTTCCCTTCTAAAACTGAACTTGGAGGTACAGGAGTTACACAACATACACAATACAGCCGTGCAGTAGGAAACGGGTCTCAAAACCAGCAGGCTCTCTGCCAAAGGCTACGCAAGAGCTCCAGTTGAACCACGGGCATCAGTTAAGCAGGGCTTTCTGAACACATCTGCACACTTCACACCCAGTCTGCTGCTGCTCAGAGACCAGGCTCCCATACTGGGCAGGATCTGCTTGATCAGGAGGTTCAAATGCCCAGTCAAACCATACTGGAGAGATGGCTGAAATGCTCCCAACCCAGCACAAGTCTAAGCTGGAACCAAACCTTCCAAGCTTCACCTCACGAGACATTCTGAAGGTGTCTGAGAATATTCCTGAGGCATTCACACCCTAGACTCTCCCATGCATGACAACAAGGATTGCCTGTAACTGCTTACCTCCAGGGAGAGCTCATCCGGCCCCTGGGCGACGTAACGCTTAATAACATGGGCTGCCGCAATCGCTGGCACGTTGAAAGATGACTCCGCACGCACCAGCTGCGGCTTCCACATGTTATCAGCCTGCAAAACAGAGCACAGGCCGTGGTCAGGAGCTGAGGACAAACCAGGAGGATTTCAAGGTGAGGAGCACATCTGCAGAGAAAGCTGCAGGAAATGCGCTCCCTCCTGCTCAGGAGCACTTCAGAAGGAGCTGCACGTCTCACGACAGTACTTTCTCTTCCTGGCATGCAGCAGGATCGCCAGGCCATGCAAAGATGCATCTCTCTCTACACAGACTCATCAGCAATGGCACTGGCGTGGACAGGTGGCCTGGCCCCCTTTGGCCCACTCTTTCCTGTAGGAGAGTACATCTGCGGCTCCCTCTGCTAGCTCAACACAGGGAACAAAGACAAGTCAGAGCTTCATACTGTACCTCCGTGCCCACCACCTCGGGCTCACATCTGATCTCGCTGCATGCGTTGCCCATCCCAGCAGGTGTGACAAGCTGGAACAGAGCAGAAACACACTTCTGTTTTCTCTATTCACCCAGCACAGTATGGAGGGACTTCTTCAGAGCTACCCTTGCATACCCTGCGGCATAGGCAAGTGTTCGAGAAACTACCCCTTGCTTCAGTAAATTCAAACGTGACAGCCTATTAGGCAGCGCTGTACCAAGTTGCTATCCCTCTGCCAGCAGATGGGGACTCTGGCACAGAGCAGCAGATGCATTCGCCCAGAGCGCTCTGACAGTGCGACAGCAGGGCATTAGACAGCACCCTTCTGAGGGCTGAGCTGGAGGGCAGTGAAGAAACCCACGGCATGCAAAACGACGTGGTGGGACAAAACATGGCACGTACCTGGCAACGAGATCACCTCAGGCTATCTGCAGCAGTTCCTGGTCACTCTGCTCAGATCTTATGAGAGCAAAAGCTGCACCAAGGCAGTGGGCAGAGGGTGGGCAGAGGAGAGAGAAAGAGCAGGTCAGTGAGCAGGGCTAAGACAGCCATGGCATAACGCACACAGCACAATCGTCCCATCCACTTGCTGCAAGACATGCTGAGTCTCAGGCTACGGGATGCCTGTCCGCCCAGCAGCTTTACTCTGCTTCCACAATTGAGCAAAGAAGACGGCTGAAGAAGCATGGGACGGGTGCCACCTTTATGGACACCCCCTTTGGAACGTGTCTACCGGGGCAAAATGACGTCTGATGCTCAAGAGTAAGAAATACGGTGCTGGGAGCTCCGACAGCCAGCACTTCTCAACACCTCACTGCTCACCCGTCCATCCCACACCGGCTCAGCTTACCTACAGGATGCTGCGCACGATGGTACTCAAACAAAGGCACTAAAGGCACAAGAACAACAAGCCAACCAACCACTCCGAACTCCTACACGCCCACAAAGGAACATAGAACACACCACTCCTCTCCACATGCCAGCCGCTTATGACATCACCAACAGCCACCAGCCTGCTCCACCATGACCCCCCACAAGGGGGGGAGGCAAGACCCCCTGGTCACATCTGATTCCAACACGGCACCACAACATTCCAGAACTCAGGGTGGGGTTGGAATTACGTCCTGGTGTGGCAGCGCAATGGGAGGTGTTTGGGCACAGCTGAAGAGCTGGCAGACACCTGACGTTTCCAAAGGAGGGTGCCAGGTTATCTCTCAGCATTCTTTTGCAGGGCTCTTTGGGATGCTTCAAACCCATTTCACTGCCTAGGTCATTTCTAGCAAGTCCAGCTGACAAATGCTCGTTTTGTCTGGGTAACGCCTCTATGCATCATGAATGAAAAATAAAATTAAATGGGCACGCGACCCTATGAAACTTACCTCTCTGCTCTTGTTGTCAGCCAGACACCCAAGATGAGCATTGCGTGTCCCTGCTCCTGAATGGAGATGCACCCAAGTCTGTGCTCCACTCTGCTCCACCTAAGTGCCTAAAAGAAACACAGACAGAGATGATTAGAAGATTCTTTGCGCAGACAAAAGCACAGGCTGCACACCTATTCTCCTTAGCAAGTAATACTACTTGAGAATCCACAGCCAGTTTTATGAGAGGTAGTATGAAAAATGAACAGAAAGGAAATAGATTCATTAAAATAACCTAGTTAATCCTCTCCCCGTCAAAAAGGAAGCCTTCTGGGCACTGTAAGCAGCAGTTCTGAGAACACCTTGCACCACAAATTGTGGCACATGCAGTTTCTTCCCACAGGCCCCTCGCTTCTGTCGTTAGTGTCAGATCCACTCAGGTTCAAATACGTGGATCAGAACAGCCATTCAGTTCTGCTGAGGCAGGATCCCACCGCTGGGATGTCCCCCAGTCCCATTCCCTGCTTCTCCTGGCACGGGTGGGGAAAGGAGCAGCAAGTGATATCACCTACCCAGACTTCTGCTGGGCCTTCCATTCGGTTGCCCATCCCTGGGAGAAGCAGGGGAGCTCTCGTGGCACAAAGCTCGGGGCTGGAGAAATCAAGGCTGCCTCTAAGATGGTGCTTTCAAACAGCACGAGTAACTGGATGTAGGACTTGAAACACAAGGGTAACATGAAAAAGCCACCAGTCCCCACGGATGGGGCTATTCGCAGAGACAACAGCTGCGTGCTTTCCAGCAGTGTGATGCTCACCCAACAAAGCGCTCAGCCAGCAGATGCCTCCAGCGTCTGAGCACCCATTTGGAGATGGTTTTCTTAACATCCAAGCTGAATCTCCCCTCACACAACCTGAGGTTGTTCCCTCCACTCCTGTCACTAGTTACATGGGAGAAGAGCAGGACAACCCTCACCTCCTCATAACCTCTCTTCTGTTAGTCACAGAGAGTGATATGGTTTTCCCTGAGCCTCCTCTCTTCCAGACTAAATCATCCCAGTTCCATAAGAAGCTCCCCATAAGACTTGTGCTCTAGACACCTCACAGCTTCACTGGTCTCCTCTGGACACATCTCAGCATTTCATTGCAGTGAGGGGCCCAGAACAGAACACAGAACTCAAGGTGAGGACTCACCAGTGCCGAGTACAGGGGGATGATGGATTCCCTGCTCCTGCTGGCTCCAGCCTTCTGCATTCCAATTCCAATCTCAACCATTCCTGCCGTGGTAGGACTTGAATCCTCATTTGGGTCTGCAGCTCAACAGGTCAGCACATCAGAAATAACACAACGTGCAACTGGAAGACGTGTCTCAAAGCCCAGAAAATCCAACTCTCTGACCTCGGCACAACTCACCAACCAAGAGCCAGGCCTTGACAACTTGGCTGATCTGAGCACGCGGGAGGGGGCCAGACAGGGGACCACAAGTGTCCATTTCCACTGCAGCTCCCTGTAGAGAACAGCACCAATCAGCAGGGGTGAATGAATTCATTCACAAGCTGCACACTCAGTCTGTTCTTTACATGAGGAAAAAAAAAAACAGCACACACGCATAGATCCCTGACCAAAAAATGTGGGAGTTAATAATGACCAAAGAGGTTCCTGTTCCCTGGCCTAATCCTCTCTCCCCAACTCCTGGGTGATGCCCACAGGCTTCAAGTCAGGTCTCAAATCCATTGGACTCCCGTCACAGAGCTCTATCAGAAAGGATGTCACACATGTCACACTTACATACATTTTGCACCAGAAACAGCACTGCCAGCAGGAGCAGAGAGGTGACTGTCCCCCTGTACTCGGCACTGGTGATGCTGCAACTCGAGTTCTGTTTCCAGTTTTGGACCCCTCAAAGCAAGAAAGACACTGAGGCTTTGGAACGTGTTCAAAGAAGGGCAACAAAGCTGGTGAGGGCTCTGGAGCACAATGGGGCCATATGAGGAAAGGCTGCAGGAGCTGGGAATGCTCAGCCTGGAGAAGAGATGGCTCAGGGGAGACCTCATTGCTCAATATAACTTCCTGAAGGGAGGTTGTAGTGAGCTGGAGGACGGCCTGTCCTCTCGTGTTGTTATTGATAGGACTAGAGGGAATGGTTTCAAGCTGCGGCAGGGGAGATTCAGGCTGGACATTAGGAAATAGGACTTCTCAGAAAGGGTGGCCAAGCACTGGAATGGACTGCACAGGGAGGTGGTGGAGTCACCGACTCTGGGGTGTTCAAGGAACAACTGAATGCTGTGTTGAGGGACGTGGTTTAGTGGAAGCTATTAGTAATAGGAGAATGGTTGGACTGGATGATCTTTCAGGTCTTTTCCAACCCTGTTGATTCTATGCTTCTATGATTCATATGCTAAGAAGCAAGTAGAGGCTCTTTTGTTAAATTTTTCAATAGAGAGAAGAGTTTATATCTGCTTCTCCCAACAACAGAAACACGTTACCAGCTTTCCAAGCCCACCCGCCATACAGTAGGCAGACAACGCACACGTAAAGGAGCACGCGCATCCTCCCCGGCATAACTCGAGCCCACAACCCACCTTCAGATCTCTGTGGATTTCTCGTGTTTTACACCGATGCAGCCTCGCTGCAGCTCCATGGGTGTCACACCAGGCCTGCAGGATCTCTTTCTCCGCAAACCGCACCCGCAGGCCTTGGTCCATGAGGACTGCCACCTGCCCTCCTGAGCAAAAACAAGCACTAAGAATGAGAGCAAAACAGACTGGATTCGCCCTGGCCTGGCCCAGGTCCCAGTCGTACCAAACAAAACCTGGGATGCAGACTGCTCCCCAAAACCCAGCTGGACACCTGCACACAAGAAGTTGATCAGATCCATCCCCAAGCAAGCACCAAGCCGCCCCAGGAAGCTCTTTGCCATCAGCTCCGTCATCGCCCTTCCTTTCCTCCACACCTCCATCCCAAAGTGGTTTCCACATCTGCCAGCATGTGTTACCTCCCACCTTCTCATCGCACAGTGCTTCCACAGCACCAAGTTTGCTTCCAGGGCCCTCCTTCGCTTCACTGTGCTAACACTCATGATTCAAATTACACTGACGTTCCAGGTGAGAACTGTACCTAACATTCCTCCTTCTACAAGCAAACAGGCCCAACACATGGTAGTAGAAATGCTTGCATCAAAAAGAAACAGAGATGGCACGGCAGGACAGACGTACTCGGTGTGCACGTTTGAAGCCATTTGAGAACCAAGTCATTCTTCCTGCAAAACCCCTGACTTCTGATCAAAGCTGAACAGTCACAACAACACCTGTTTCCA
This sequence comes from Excalfactoria chinensis, assembly GCF_039878825.1. Classification (NCBI taxonomy): domain Eukaryota; kingdom Metazoa; phylum Chordata; class Aves; order Galliformes; family Phasianidae; genus Excalfactoria; species Excalfactoria chinensis. The sequence continues at coordinate 182,723 of NW_027315570.1, read as the reverse complement.
TCAGCTGCCACCATCCAGAACAGCCAGCCTTCTTGCGGTCACCTGACCCAAACATCCCTTTGGCTCTGTGCTTGATTCCTGCAAGAGAGATGGGAGCTCGGCACGCACACCATCCTTCCAACACCCCAGCCCAGCAGCAAGGGATCACAGCACTGGCACAGCTGAAACAAAAAGGGTGTGCGAGTTTCCTGGTAGCACTCAGTGTGAACAAATCTACCACTGAGCAACACCATGAGCCCCCACTCACCTCAGCACAGGTCAACCTGTAACCCCAGCCTTCCCCTATCCATGTGCACACGCCCACCTGTGCGCCACCCTGCCTGCTTTGCACACCCCCATGCACGCACCGCATCTTGTGCCCTCCTTTGCATTCACAGACGTGTGCAAACCATCCCTGGGAACACGTACGTGCAGCACCTGCTCAGAAGTAACATTCAAACTCTATTCTTTCATACTTCTTGATAGAGGACGGGAAAAACTCACTTCTGCATGGCGGTAAGGACAGTCTGTCCCCATCACATCCCTCTGTCTGCTAAAGGTGCAACTGGATCTCTTGCAGCCTGCTGGCTGCTGCTCACAAACGCAGGGAACTGCACCACGCTGATTCTAAAGAGAGAGAGGAAGAAACGGTGGTGGGAATGGGTACCCATGGTTTGCAGAGATGCTCCAGATTGTGCCAGAGATGGAATATCAGAGTGCTGGGACATCATTTATCACTAAGGAAAACACTTGGAAGCATATTCAGTCTGCATAAGCAGTCATTCCTGGGCACAGTTAGCTTTCCTATGGCTCAGCTGGAGGAGGCGGGTGCTCTCAGACACCTGCTCAGGGGGTTCAGCTGAGACACTTGCACAATGCTGGGATCATTCTGATGGAAACTATGTCTTCAGACGCTGTGGTGCAATCCATCCAAAATTATCATGCAGAGCCTTAGCTCTTGAACAGCACTTTTTCCCCACCCTTCACTACTCCAAGCAGCTCCAACAAACTTCTCAGAAGAAACCCAGGGCAGCAGAGACCTGGCAGACCATAACCAAGTGCAGCCTGCGCTTGGGAGGGCAGTGCCCACTCCTTGCTTCCACCCTGCTCCAGCACATTAAGTAGTCTGAGCCTCACTGTCCTTTTACAGCTGAAGACTTTCAGCACCTCATGCCAACATTTCTCACTAAGATACACCCAAGGCATTGAATGCTCTTCTCACTACCTCCTCCCAGTCCTCCCCTAGGAACACTAAGATTCTACAGCAAAAGCATCTATGCTGCAAGAGCACACTGAACCACCTGCAACAGTGAAACATGGTTTTGTAGAGTGGCTTTGAAAACACACCTTTAGACAGCTGTCTCCCTGTAGCCAAAAGGAAACCGAGCAGGAAAAGAAGAGTCCAGCCTGAAACACGCCCATGCTACTAGCCCAGGTTTTCCACGGTGAATGCAGAATCTGTCCTGTTCTTGAGGTAACAAATGACCAGTGGGTCTCCCCTTGCTCCACCCCTTCTCCTTAAAAGTGAGAAAAAGAGAAAACAAGCAGAAGAAACCCAGACGTACCTTTCCACACACAAAGCAGAAATTGGAACAGCAACAGCAACTGTCTCCCTCCTGAGACATGGTGGGGAGCATCCCAGAGGAAGCCCAGGTTCTTTGCTTCTCTCCACAGGGACTTCAAGCACTCCTGGCAAGAGCTGGTTTTGTTCCTTCTTCAACTGCTTCCATCACCAAAATCTCCTTTTGAAAAGGAACCCTAAAGAAAGAAGCAGCAAATGAAAAATAATGAGCAAGAACCACTTTCCCAGCTTTCTTCTGACACGCAATTTAGACCCTTGACTAGGGCAAGGACTTAAAATCAGCTGGTTCCAAGAATGATCAGAATTAGCACTGAAATCACTCACTGAACTGTAGCTGGTTACCTCCACATTCTTTTGCTTTTGGGAACAGATGGACACAGAGTTGAAGGACACAAGATAAATGACATCTACTTCACTGTAGGTGGTTAAGCTTGGAAGTAGGACTTGAGCAAGAAAAGCTTCTCAACTCCTTGTAAGACACAAAGCAGTGGGATGATTTCCCACACCTGCAGAAAGTCTGATCTCTGCCACAGGTGGGTGAGTGACACAAAAGCTGAGCTGCCCATCCAGAAGCACGTGGGGCAGGGCATGGAGTGGTTACATACCAACATGTGAACAGGCACTCTCCTATCAGAAGGGAAATGCCTTCTCTCTTCCATGCCATGCCCACACCACTCCTCAGGGCTGCGCTGACAGCACGGAAACAATGCAGACATGTTTTTGTCATCGTGGTGGTTTTTCACAGACCCAAAAAATGAGATATTGGGTTGCTGTGCGGGTTCCTGGGTGACATTGCCATTTCCAAGCCATTGCTTCCTAGGGGCAAAGAAGGTAAAATGCTTTAACAATTTTTCACCCAGAGATTGCTATTTTACCATTCTTTTATGCAAAAAAGGAGGACAACACAGCAGATTCTTGCAGCTGCATCAATGCCCTGGGTGCTAAAGGAATGCAAAGACAGAAATATCAAACATCCCTATGTTATTCCCATACAAGGAGGGAAATTATGTTTAGTAATATCTTTTATTATTTAAAAGAGGTAGTTGGCACTCCTAAAGGAAAATCCCAGGCCTCAAGTTCTGACAGTGCGGCAATCTGGAATGGACTCAGATGTGGATGACCCAAATGATTAATTCTGGGTTCTAACATCCCTTCTATGCATTGACACGTTTTCTCTCTTAACTTTCCCAGCCATCACATGTCCGCAGAACATCCAACAAACTCTCCTTCACTGCGCACGTAGGCATTCATCCAACCACAGCCATCAGTCATTCCTAGCCATGCACTCTCCCTCCAGTCATGGTCAGTATCACGTGGCCATCACGCAGCTTACTTGACTCAATTTTTCTCTTTTTCTGGAGGTGTCCTTGGTTCCCAGCCTTACCTTCTCATGCCGTTCATCTCGCTGTGCAGCTCCTGCTCTGAATAGTCTTCTTATGTTCCCACGGGACAGGTGGAAAATGAAGACACGGCCCCTGCCACCAAGGTCAGCTCTGCAGCACACATGACCTGAGGAGCACTTGGCTACTCATGCAAACTGCGCAGTGCAAGGAAGATTGTTGCCTGTTGCACTTCTTCTTCTAATGGCTCAGAAAGTAGCTTTCCTACCTAGTAAATGGGAAAAGAATATTAATAATAATAATAAAATGAAAACAAAAGCCTGACACAAAGCAGACGTGATTGTTACTATGGAATTAAGGAGGGCGAGGGATTGGCCCTCTATATGAAGAAGCTGACTGCAAAGGACTAAGAACAGTCAGGATCACATGGAGAACTTGTGGGTCAAATTAGGGACTGAACCAATCATGGGCTTCTGCAGCTGAGGGTCTGTTGACGGGCCCTGCTTACTGCAGCTACCAGAAGCACCGCGCTCACTGACTCAACTTGATGGGGGATTCCAGACAGGCTGGGAAATCAGCATGGCTGGCTGCAAGCTGTCTGAGAGACTGCTGGAGTGCACTGAGAAGAACTGTGTGGCCCAAGCATTGAGCACACCAAGCAGAAGGGAAGCATTACTGGACACGGTGCACAGCAGGGCTTAAGACTGGAGGTGGTCAGGGCTGTAGTGACCATGCCCTCCTGGAGTTCCTCATCTCAAGGAATGCAGGCCTGGCAAAAAGCAAAGTCAGGACCCTGAGCTTCAGGAGAGTCAGCCGCAGGCTGTTCAAAGAATTACTGGACAAGAGCCACTGGAAAACTGTTCTGAGGGGCAAAGGAATGGAAAAGAGATGGGAACATGCACAGAAAAACTTTCTCAGAGCTGCCTACACCTACCACAAACATCCCTGTGTGTGCACCTCTGTGCAACCCAACTCCTCAGCACACCGGCACACAAAGCTGGTGAGGGCTCTGGAGCACAATGGGGCCATATGAGGAGAGGCTGCAGGAGCTGGGAATGCTCAGCCTGGAGAAGAGATGGCTCTGAGCAACACCGTGAGCCCCCACTCACCTCAGCAGAGGTCAACCTGCACCCCAGCCATCCGCCCATCCACGTGCACACGCACACACCTGCGCCACTCTGCCTGCTTTGATCACCCACATTCACGCACCGCACCTTGTGCTCTCCATTGCATTCACAGACGTGTGCCGACCATCCCTGGGAACACGTATGTGCCTACACCTACCAGTAAACATCCCTGTGTGTGCACCTGTGTGCAACCCAACTCCTCAGCACACCCCTGTGCAAGCACACATTGGTGCCACCGCGTCCACGCACTATCCATGTGCTCACACACACTCACGTGTCCACATCCCCTAGTGCAGCCCTGTGCGCACACACACAGACACACGCGTAACCCCTTCCTTTCACTCCCAAAGTGCACGCACACACCGGTACCACAATGTCCTTGCGGAGCTCCAACACTCTGCACACCCCTGTGCACGCACATGTATGTGCATGCTCATCCTTGCACACATACCCACTGACCTACACACACCTGAGCAACCCCACTGCTTTGGACACTCACAAAAACAAATGTGTGCAACACCATCTGTGCACAAATCCACACACACACACACACAAAACATGGAACCCCACTGCTTTGCACAATCCTGTGCACACTCACGTGTGTCATGCACTCATTTCCCAGCCAGTCCTCGTGGGGTCTCTTACTTAGGACGGGAGTGCAGGGGAGCAGCCAGAAGCTGTTTGCATTCCCTGCTGTCTGTTGGGCAGGTTTGTTGGCGATGCTTGGGTTGCTTTGCTTTCCCTTGGGAGGTGGGAAGGAGCTTTGGGTTGGAGGCACATCCCGTGCCAGAGCATCCCGATGGCAAGCGTGGGATCAGCAGGTCTGTCAGAGAAGTGGGTGAGGTTGCACGCCAAGCTGCAGCAGAGGAAGGGGAGGAGGGCCCAGCACAGCTCTGCACCACGCTCTGCCACGCTGGGCAGCTTGTTCCTGGCTCAGCAGTGCCATCAGACAAGAAGCAGGGAAGGAAAGCAAGGATGGGGGTACCATCAAACAGAGTCCGTGCAAGCCTGTGCAAGACAAACAGACCCAGAGCTTGTGTTTTTTTTCTGCTTTTGTAGCATTTGTGTGCTGTAGCTGAGCAAAAGCTTCTGCTGCTTGATTCTTCTTCTGCAACAGCCACCTACTGGTAAATGGCTTTGGGGATGGAGGATGTGACAGAAAGCATTTGTCTGCACGACAGCGTAGTTACACTTGGTCTAGAGAGTGAGAGAGGCTGGCAGCACTGCCTGATGTTGGTCAGGGTGAGCTCCTTCTTCCGCAGCGTGATGATGGCAGGGACAGCTCAGAGGTGGGAGCTGGGAATGGACACGGCAGGAGGACAGAGGTGTGAGGGAGCAGCCAAGGCAGCGAAGAGCATCAAAAGGCCCTGAAAAGCATCACAAAGCCACAGCCAGGAGGCTTGGGGTTTGCATGAGCAGCATCCAGGATGCCAGAGACTATTTGCTCCCCTAAAAAATGGTAACAGAGCTCTCGCTGCGGGCATCACAAAACCAGGCAAAATGGGAACACACCCAGAGCTCTGCTGCACGCACCCCACAGTCACAGCATTGCCAGCTGAGCTGCCTTGCTGTTTCTTGCATTCATCATGGTCCCTGTGAATGAAGACTTGGAACACAGTCAAGGCGTTGATTGAGCACCAGAGTGCCTTTATTCAATCGGAGAAAGGAGGACGGGAGAGGGACGGGGAAAGATGGGACTCATTCTCTGTTGTTGAGGAGAGAGTGGCTCAGAGCTCGTGTTGCTGCCTGGTGCCTGGGACTGCAGGCCTGACTCCAAGTCCCCCTCCAAGAGTCTCAGCTTCTCCTCAGTGACACTGCCTTGGTCCTGCTTGGAGGTGCTGCTGTCGGGGCACTCGGGCTGTCTTTGGGCTGGGCTGCACTGCAAAGGCACCGCACAGGTCACCCATAGAGGTTTTCATATGGGCTTCATCCTTCCTTGGTTGGGGTTTTCTTCGAATTCTCACAAGTGCCAGAGGCAGTGCTTGCAACCTTGGTATCCCAGCCTCTTGGACAACTTTTAGTATTTGCAGCTTAGATAAATGGTTCCTCTTTTCCACCTGGCCACTTGACTGTGGCATGTAAGGTGTATGCAACTGCCAATTGATTCCCAATAAAGTACTGACTTGTTGAACCACTTTAGCAATAAAATGGGGGCCTCAATCTGAAGAGACTGTTCCTGGCACCCAGAACCTTGGAATTATTTCTTGTCACAAAACTTTTGTTACTTCCCTGGCCTGGTTAGTCCGGCACGGGTATGCCTCAGGCCATCCTGAAAAGGTATCTGCTCAAACTAACATGCATCTGTACCCCCCTTTTCTTGGCAGCTCTGAGAAATCTACCTGCCATTATTGTCCTGGCTAATTTCTCTCCCTGTTTGCCCTAACTGAACTTTGTGGCCTGTGTTAGGATTATCTGGTAAACAAACTTCACCTTGCTGGGTCACTTGCCTAATGGCAGTATACCCATTTCGGGTGACCACTCGTTGAACAAGATATTTATATAATGCTTCTGCTCCCCAGGGAGGTTTCCTATCTTCAGTCACCACAGCCCATCATATGGCTGCTGGAATCATTCTTTTCCCTTGTGCTGGAAAGCTCCATCCTTCCTCTTTTACCTGCCCTTCCTGATAATTATTTATCGAGTTCCAATACTCTTTGGAGTGCTTTGGCTCACCATCCACCTGCATGTTACCATCTGGAATCAAGGAAGCCTCCACCACCTCACCCTCTGCCGCTCGCTTTGCTTTCTGTCAGCCAGCGCATTTCCCATTCCTTCAGCACTGTCTCCCCTTTGCTGGCATCAACAGTGCATTTTAGCAACCTTCTCCAGCTGTTGGACTGCCTCCAGGAGTCTGACTATTTCTTCAGCGTGTTTAAGACCTTTCCCTTGGCTTGACAACAGTCCTCTTTCTTTCCATATTGCTGATATGGGTGCATGAACAGCACTAAGGCATATTTTGAATCAGTCCATATCTTCATCTTCCCATGTCAAACAAAGCTGCTCCCGTCTGTGTACCAGGTGTCTTCCGCATCCTCCAGTGGTTCTTCTTTCAAGTCTCTGCGACTGGAATAGACTGCTTCCATAGTCTCTAAACAGTCGTGAGACACAGGTTCTCCTGTAATTGCACTAAGAAAAGCAGCTGGATTTACAATATTTGTTACTGTTATTTCTCCATCATCTTGCTCCACTAGAATGGCTTGATACTTCAGAAATCTCTGAGGGGAAAGCCAATGTCCCCCTTTCACCTCCAGCACTGGAGAGACCGTGTGGGATACCAGTGCAGTTCTCTTCTGCCCCATTGTCCTAATGCTGGGGCCTTCATTAACTCCTCTTTCCACTGCTTTCAACTGGGCCACAGTCCAGGCTGGTGACTGTGCTTTCTGGCAGGCAGAATTGATCACCTGAGGAATTCAGCTTTATTTGCCTTCATCTGTGTTCCCTCTTGCTGGATCTCATGCACTCTGCTGGCTTCAGTCTGTGTTTCTACTCCAAGAAGAAAATGGGTCTTCACAAACCAGAACATTGGAAAAGCACCCTCAAGTCTGCTGTTTGAGCCTTCTTCATTTCAAGAGCACATGCTTTCATCTCCTCAGCACTCAAACACTTATTGATTGTTTACATGGAACCTTCTCTCTCCGAGGCTGTAGCCACTGTCTCTTGTCCTGGCAATGGCACCACTGACCAGATCACCTCCATTCTCTGCATCCTCCATTCAGCATATTTGCACATGGATAAGACCTCCCCTGAATCTTCTCCAGGATTAACAGTCCTAGCTCTCTCAGCCTTTCCTTATAGGAGAGATGTTGCAGTCCCTTTATCATCTTCTGAGCCCTCTGTTGGATTCCCTTAGGTATGATTCTTGTAACAGAGAACTCAGATCAGGACACGATGATCGATGTGTGGTCTCAACAATGCTAAACTGAGGGCAAGTATCGTCTCTCTCAATCTGCTGGCAGTACCTTGCTTATATGCAGCCCAAGGATATCATTAAGTTATTTTTGGTGTATTTTTTCTTTTTCTTTTTATTTTCTTTTTTCTTTTTTTCTGTTTTTCTTTTTTTCATCAAGTTCACATTTCTGTTTCACACTCACTCTGTATTACTCACTATGTTGCTCCGGGAAACGATGGGACTTATCCTCTGTTATTGAGGAGAGGGTGGGTCAGAGATTGTGTTGCTGCCTGGTGCCTGGGACTGCAGGCCTGACTCCAAGTCCCCCTCCACGAGGCTTGGCTTCTCGTCAGTGACACTGACTTGCTCCTGCTTGGAGGTGTCGCTGTCAGGGCGCTCAGGCTGTGTTTGGGCTGGGCTGCCCTGCAAATGCACTGGGCCACAGTCCAGGCTGGTGACTGTGGCTTCTGGCAGGCTCTGGTCAGCCCCTTCAGGAGAGCTGGGAGAAATGAGTTCCTGAGCAATGATGACCTCCTGCTCTCCGTCGCTGCTGTCAGAAGGAAGGCTGTCATTTGAATTGCAGCCTGACTCCAAGTCCCCCTCCAAGAGGCTCGGATTCTCCTCAGTGACGATGACCTGGTCCTGCTTGGAGGTTTCGCTGTCGGGGCACTCGGGCTCTGTTTGGGCTGGGATGCACTGGAAAGGCACTGGGCCATCGTCCATGCTGTTGACTGTGGTTTCTGGCAGGCTCAGGGCAGCCCCTTCTTCAGAGCTGGGAGAAATGAGTGCCTGAACAACCATGACCTCCCGCTCTCCGTCGCTGCTGGCACTCAGAACGCTGTCATTTGAATTGCAGCGACTTGTGCTTCCTGTGAGCTTTCCATTGATGGAAGCACGCTCTGAGCCATCAGCTCTTGACTCGGCTCTTCTGGGTTCACAATGGGTCGATTCACCTAGGAAGGAGTGGACACACAGGGGTTAGAGTCCAACTTTCTCTGCCCATGGGGGCAAAGGCTTGGTGCTGCCTGTCAAGTAGGCTTCAAAAAGCTTGAGAGGCTCCTTTGGGAAAACAGGGGTCAGCTGAAGATGTCAGGCACGGGCTTGAATGCCAGAAGGAGGTACAAGCCCACTGAAAGCATGAATTCTACCTGTGTTGCTGACAAGCAGTGTTTTGAAAGCTGGATTTGCACCCTTACCTGCCAGGACCACGAGATCTGCTTCTGTGGGCTCCCTGGCACTGCGCTGCTGTTGGCGTTTGGCCACAGGGGATGGTCTGCGCAGGCAGAAGCAGGACCACCAGCTGCCAGCTGGTGATTCCTTGCTCTTTCTGGGAGAACGTGGTCTGGAGAGAAAACAGAGCATGCTGTCAGTCGTGGTGCAGGGTGAGGGAAGAGTCACAACGAGCCCTTGCCAATAGTTGCCTGTTCCTGGCACTGCCTGCTTTCTGCTGAAACACAGCTTCGAAACGCGCTCTGTTGCAAACAGCAGAGGACGCTTCCATTCCTACAGCTCAGCCCTCAAGTCCTGCTTGAGGACTGAAGAAGAGAGGCAGAGCATGTGAGCAAAGGCTCCACAGCCGGACAGGACAGGAGCTGGCAGGAGTAACTGCTTTCTGAGGAACTGTGCAGCCATAAGGGAGGCTCGAAAGCACCTCTGACTCTTACACTAACACCTCCTCGGCCTCAGCTCACTGCCATCTTTAATTTCTAGTGCCAGCAAGTCTGACCAACAGCTCTGCTTAGAGGAGAACTGGAACTGGTTTCAGGCATGTGGCCCTGAAATCTGGAAAACCCCAACGTTTCCAGGTACAGCCAGCATAGTCCAGGATAGACGTCAGCGTGGCTTTCTGCATCTCGTGACTGCCTGCCCAACCAGGAAGGAAAGGCACCCTTGTGTGGCTCCACTGAGCCCATCGGGCAACTGTGTGTTAGTTGAATCCTCGGAGATATAGTGGACAAAAAGTAAACCAATAAAGACCACCTGACCAATGCTGATAGGGGCTGGAAAGGGAAGTCTTCTTTACCTTTCAGATGGAAAATCAAGGATTGTGTGGAATCTCCCAGGTCCGGCTGTGGGGCCTTCCTCCACTTCAATCTCACTGCCTGGTGTCACTGCAGGAGAGCTGCTCTGGCCTCTTCTCAGAGCCTGTGCCTCCTGCAGCGTGAGCAGCTTTGTGGCACACACAGACTTGGGCACAGGTGGAGAATTGTGCCCTGCAAGGGAAAACCACAGGTAAGAGGGAGGATCAGAAAGCAGCAGCACAGCCATCCCAGTTCTGCATTTCTCTCAGACTTGCTTATCCGAGCCACTGGAAGAAGAGGAGCTCAAAGTAACCGGCTGCTCAGAGGTATGCTCGTGGCAAAGGACACAGTCATAATTAAGAGCTGCTCACTGTATCAAAACAGGCATAAAAAAACAAAAACAAAAACAAAAAAAACCCTAGAAAATGGATCTGGAAACTCAGAAAGCTTTGCTGCCACATTTCAATCATGCTTCACCCCCATTCAAAACATCCTGGTTTTCTCCATGTAAAGTCTGTCCTCGGACATTCTCAGGATCCAGAAAGAGGGTGCCATATTCTCATCTAAGCCCAGAAGCCTCCTGTCCCGTTGAGAGTCAAAGCGTATTTGAAAGATCTTGGAGAAGGCCTGGATTGGATCAAGATCAAGCTAATGGAGGAAGACGCTCACCTGCTCCCTCTCCCATGGCTGACGTGGCGTTGGAGCAGAAGAGGACTTCTGTGTGGCCAATCAGGAATTCCACCACAGCCGTCTGCCTCTGCACTTCCAAGCAGGCAGCTCCTCCACTGGCGCAGGGAGACTGGCTCTGCTGGGATCTGAAGAAAAGGCAGATTTTACAAGTCGTTCCTGCAAGACTGTTTCCCCAGGTCTGAAGTTTTGCAGCCCAAAGCAGTCAGACTGGGCTCTGGAGACTTCCGCAGTGGGCAATCAGCGATGCCACTGACAAAATTCTCCTGGATGATCAAGGACACAGCAGTCCCAGCTCAACAAGGGAGCAGAAACTGTCGTCTAGAAATTGTGCCCCTGGGGTTGGGGGAGAGCAGTCCAGGCTCCTCCTCTGCTGCCAGCCACTTCTGACAGCTTTTACAGGAGAAGAGCACACAAGAGGAAGAAGAAGGGAGGATTGCTTTCTTTCTGGAGAGCAGAACTAAGCGTTGTGCTTCAACAGAAAAAGAGGTTTACCTTAAGAGGTTTGGAGCCCACACAATCGCCAAGTTCTGAGCGTCCATGTTGGTGACCGAGCAGCTGCCAGCGAGAGACGCCAAGTGCCTCATCAGGTACTCGAGTGTCCTGGAAAACAAGAGGGGCAGATGTTCAGCACCAAAAAGCAAGCCGTGCTGCAGTGCCCTAAACAAACCTCACTTCATACTAGTTGATGTCATTGCTACCGTCCCTGAATAGGAAGTAGATAAAACGTTCCCAGTGTCACAATGCTGCAGCACCAAGCCCCAGCACAGCACAGCCGCAGCCATCGGCTGCACCAACCGTGCTCCCGTGCCAAGGAACTGACCCAATGAATTGACCCAGTGCAGCCTTCAGCCGCTTCAGCGTGCAGACGCATGATGCTGCTGGTGTGAGGCAACACCTGGAATCACATCGTGGCCCTCTGAAAGGCAGCAGGGCTGAGCTCAGCAGACCGAGCGCAGCACTGACCTGTAGTGAGGAGCGGGCAGCTGCTGGATGGCGTCCTTCATCCTGACCAACCGCTCCTCCTCTGTACCAGCACAGGCAGCGTCCTGGAAAAAGGCAGGAAGGGATTCAGACACCAGTCAGCCAAGAGAGCTGCCACAGGTTTGGGAACCGTGGGGATAGCGTGCTGGTGGTCAGCACCAAGGCAGACTTGATGCCTTCCAAGAGGCATCAGGGGAACACTGCAGCACACAGCCTGTGTCATCAAGGCCAAGCAGTGCAAGGCATTGCCCTGTGCTTACCGTGAACTTGTCATACAGCTGGTTTGTCAAAAGAGGGTTTGGGAGCTCCCTGAAGAACATCTTGCATAGGGAGCTCACACTGTGAATGTCACGGACGCTGAGCTCGGGCACCTGCTCTGAATCAAATTCATGGCTGCAGAGAAGGACACAGGATTGGGCAGAGGGCTTTGAGTAAGATGAAAACAAGTCCAAAGCCACACCAAATACAGTCAAGACAAGGAAGGGGTTCCTCTGAACGCCCGCAGCATGGCACATGCCCCTGCTGACAGCTGTGTCAGTCGCAGCACTCTTACCGTAGGCGCTGGATCCTGGACGCCACGCCGGACAGGCGGTAGATCCCCCGCACCACGCCATGCTGCTCGACGAACTCGGCGCAGCTCTGCAGGACCTGGGGGACTACAGAACAAGAGCCAGCGGTTAGCTCAGCTTCTTACTCAAGTAAGTAAGCTGTGCTCTTCTCCCATCCCAGCCACTAAGCCCAGCCGGGCCACCGCTTGCTTCCTCCTTAGAGGAGAAAGCTGGCAGAGACAGCTGTGAGGAAACTGCACAGAGATGTCTTCCCGGCTTTCCAGAAATGCCACCACCTATCATCTTCAGATGCCCAACCGAGGAAGATCTCAGCAATGGGCTGTTCCTTACCATCACGGCCAGAGCGGAGAAGGTGCTCCCCCAGGTCACACCCAAACACCCCTTCCTTCTCCGGCTCCGGCTGCTCCGATCTCCTGGGGCGGGCCTTCACCACCGAACGAAGGAAGGGTGGGAGCTTGCCCCGTTTCTTCGGCACTGCGCAACAAAACAGAGAAACCAGTTCGTTTCAGGCTTGGATCGGTTGCACGAGGCCGAGCGTAACACATTCGACCGAGCACGTAACAATGGGAAGAACATTCCCAACAAGGACACGCAGGAACGGTATTTCCCCATCCCTGCAAGTCCCCAAGGTCAGGTCGGAAGGGGCCCTGGACAGCCTGCTCTCGTCTCCTACAAAATGCAGAGGCTGGCGACCCAGACTGAGGCAGGGGCCTTGGAGCCTGATGATCCTTTAGGCCTATTCCAACCCCAAGCCATTCCAGGAGAATTCTGTGACTTCCCCAAGCCCAGGAATAAACACAGTGGGGTTGGGCCAGATCTCTCCGTGTTCCCATGGACCTTAATGCAGTCATCCTTGCTAATCTTGCTCAACTCGGGCATTAACGAAACCCCTGAAAGCCACGCTCTGACCCCAGCTTACTAACCCGCAGTATCAAATGTAACATGTGTACCTGGCTTTCGCAATGAATTGACCAGGGACTCAGGAACTTCTCCGCTAATGAGTTCCACGCACTCACTAGGGAAAGATCCCACCTGTAACAAGAACAAAAAGACAGCTGGGCATTAGCCCCAGCCCAGAGCCAAAGGGAAGGTCCTCTGACACCGACACAGGGCAACCGTTTGCATCCGGAAGCCATCCTGTGCAGGCAGAGCAGCTCCAAGCTGAGATTCCTGACTCTACTGAAGTTGTGCTCTCCTGTTGGAAGCATGTGCCTACCTGAAAGCCACGCTTGCCTCTCCACCAGGGGCTCAGCTCCTTTGGTGGCATAGCAATAATGCACACCACGTCTCCCACCTGCAAGAGATCAAAACGGCAACCCTAGCTTCAGCACAGCTGGCAGGAAAACACAGCTCAAATAACTGCCTTCTTCTGCGATGCAGAATATCCTAAAGCTTGACAGCCATTGCACCAATGCAGCCCCCAAGGCATTTTCCCTTCTAAAACTGAACTTGGAGGTACAGGAGTTACACAACATACACAATACAGCCGTGCAGTAGGAAACGGGTCTCAAAACCAGCAGGCTCTCTGCCAAAGGCTACGCAAGAGCTCCAGTTGAACCACGGGCATCAGTTAAGCAGGGCTTTCTGAACACATCTGCACACTTCACACCCAGTCTGCTGCTGCTCAGAGACCAGGCTCCCATACTGGGCAGGATCTGCTTGATCAGGAGGTTCAAATGCCCAGTCAAACCATACTGGAGAGATGGCTGAAATGCTCCCAACCCAGCACAAGTCTAAGCTGGAACCAAACCTTCCAAGCTTCACCTCACGAGACATTCTGAAGGTGTCTGAGAATATTCCTGAGGCATTCACACCCTAGACTCTCCCATGCATGACAACAAGGATTGCCTGTAACTGCTTACCTCCAGGGAGAGCTCATCCGGCCCCTGGGCGACGTAACGCTTAATAACATGGGCTGCCGCAATCGCTGGCACGTTGAAAGATGACTCCGCACGCACCAGCTGCGGCTTCCACATGTTATCAGCCTGCAAAACAGAGCACAGGCCGTGGTCAGGAGCTGAGGACAAACCAGGAGGATTTCAAGGTGAGGAGCACATCTGCAGAGAAAGCTGCAGGAAATGCGCTCCCTCCTGCTCAGGAGCACTTCAGAAGGAGCTGCACGTCTCACGACAGTACTTTCTCTTCCTGGCATGCAGCAGGATCGCCAGGCCATGCAAAGATGCATCTCTCTCTACACAGACTCATCAGCAATGGCACTGGCGTGGACAGGTGGCCTGGCCCCCTTTGGCCCACTCTTTCCTGTAGGAGAGTACATCTGCAGCTCCCTCTGCTAGCTCAACACAGGGAACAAAGACAAGTCAGAGCTTCATACTGTACCTCCGTGCCCACCACCTCGGGCTCACATCTGATCTCGCTGCATGCGTTGCCCATCCCAGCAGGTGTGACAAGCTGGAACAGAGCAGAAACACACTTCTGTTTTCTCTATTCACCCAGCACAGTATGGAGGGACTTCTTCAGAGCTACCCTTGCATACCCTGCGGCATAGGCAAGTGTTCGAGAAACTACCCCTTGCTTCAGTAAATTCAAACGTGACAGCCTATTAGGCAGCGCTGTACCAAGTTGCTATCCCTCTGCCAGCAGATGGGGACTCTGGCACAGAGCAGCAGATGCATTCGCCCAGAGCGCTCTGACAGTGCGACAGCAGGGCATTAGACAGCACCCTTCTGAGGGCTGAGCTGGAGGGCAGTGAAGAAACCCACGGCATGCAAAACGACGTGGTGGGACAAAACATGGCACGTACCTGGCAACGAGATCACCTCAGGCTATCTGCAGCAGTTCCTGGTCACTCTGCTCAGATCTTATGAGAGCAAAAGCTGCACCAAGGCAGTGGGCAGAGGGTGGGCAGAGGAGAGAGAAAGAGCAGGTCAGTGAGCAGGGCTAAGACAGCCATGGCATAACGCACACAGCACAATCGTCCCATCCACTTGCTGCAAGACATGCTGAGTCTCAGGCTATGTGATGCCTGTCCGCCCAGCAGCTTTACTCTGCTTCCACAATTGAGCAAAGAAGACGACGGAAGAAGCATGGGACGGGTGCCACCCTTACGGACACCCCCTTTGGAACATGCCTACCAGGGGAAAATGACGTCTGATGCTCAAGAGTAAGCAATACGGTGCTGGGAGCTCCGACAGCCAGCACTTCTCAACACCTCGCTGCCCACCCGTCCATCCCACACCGGCTCAGCTTACCTACAGGATGCTGCGCACGATGGTACTCAAACAAAGGCACTAAACGCACAAGAACAACAAGCCAACCAACCACTCCGAACTCCTACACGCCCACAAAGGAACATAGAACACACCGCTCCTCTCCACATGCCAGCTGCTTATGACATCACCAACAGCCACCAGCCTGGTCCACCATGACCCCCCACAAGGGGGGGAGGCAAGACCCCCTGGTCACATCTGATTCCAACACGGCACCACAACATTCCAGAACTCAGGGTGGGGTTGGAATTACGTCCTGGTGTGGCAGCGCAATGGGAGGTGTTTGGGCACAGCTGAAGAGCTGGCAGACACCTGACGTTTCCAAAGGAGGGTGCCAGGTTATCTCTCAGCATTCTTTTGCAGGGCTCTTTGGGATGCTTCAAACCCATTTCACTGCCTAGGTCATTTCTAGCAAGTCCAGCTGACAAATGTCACTTTGTCTGGGTAACGCCTCTATGCATCATGAATGAAAAATAAAATTAAATGGGCACGCCACCCTGTGAAACTTACCTCTCTGCTCTTGTTGTCAGCCAGACACCCAAGATGAGCATTGCGTGTCCCTGCTCCTGAATGGAGATGCACCCAAGTCTGTGTTCCACTCTGCTCCACCTAAGTGCCTAAAAGAAACACAGACAGAGATGATTAGAAGATTCTTTGCGCAGACAAAAGCACAGGCTGCACACCTATTCTCCTTAGCAAGTAATACTACTTGAGAATCCACAGCCAGTTTTATGAGAGGTAGTATGAAAAATGAACAGAAAGGAAATAGATTCATTAAAATAACCTAGTTAATCCTCTCCCCGTCAAAAAGGAAGCCTTCTGGGCACTGTAAGCAGCAGTTCTGAGAACACCTTGCACCACAAATTGTGGCACATGCAGTTTCTTCCCACAGGCCCCTCGCTTCTGTCGTTAGTGTCAGATCCACTCAGGTTCAAATACGTGGATCAGAACAGCCATTCAGTTCTGCTGAGGCAGGATCCCACCACTGGGATGTCCCCCAGTCCCATTCCCTGCTTCTCCTGGCACGGGTGGGGAAAGGAACAGCAAGTGATATCACCTACCCAGACTTCTGCTGGGCCTTCCATTCGGTTGCCCATCCCTGGGAGAAGCAGGGGAGCTCTCGTGGCACAAAGCTCGGGGCTGGAGAAATCAAGGCTGCCTCTAAGATGGTGCTTTCAAACAGCACGAGTAACTGGATGTAGGACTTGAAACACAAGGGTAACATGAAAAAGCCACCAGTCCCCACGGATGGGGCTGTTCGCAGAGACAACAGCTGCGTGCTTTCCAGCAGTGTGATGCTCACCCAACAAAGCGCTCAGCCAGCAGATGCCTCCAGCGTCTGAGCACCCATTTGGAGATGGTTTTCTTAACATCCAAGCTGAATCTCCCCTCACACAACCTGAGGTTGTTCCCTCCACTCCTGTCACTAGTTACATGGGAGAAGAGCAGGACAACCCTCACCTCCACATAACCTCTCTTCTGTTAGTCACAGAGAGTGATATGGTTTTCCCTGAGCCTCCTCTCTTCCAGACTAAATCATCCCAGTTCCATAAGAAGCTCCCCATAAGACTTGTGCTCTAGACACCTCACAGCTTCACTGGTCTCCTCTGGACACATCTCAGCATTTCATTGCAGTGAGGGGCCCAGAACAGAACACAGAACTCAAGGTGAGGACTCACCAGTGCCGAGTACAGGGGGATGATGGATTCCCTGCTCCTGCTGGCTCCAGCCTTCTGCATTCCAATTCCAATCTCAACCATTCCTGCCGTGGTAGGACTTGAATCCTCATTTGGGGCTGCAGCTCAACAGGTCAGCACATCAGAAATAACACAACGTGCAACTGGAAGACGTGTCTCAAAGCCCAGAAAATCCAACTCTCTGACCTCGGCACAACTCACCAACCAAGAGCCAGGCCTTGACAACTTGGCTGATCTGAGCACGCGGGAGGGGGCCAGACAGGGGACCACAAGTGTCCATTTCCACTGCAGCTCCCTGTAGAGAACAGCACCAATCAGCAGGGGTGAATGAATTCATTCACAAGCTGCACACTCAGTCTGTTCTTTACATGAGGAAAAAAAAAAACAGCACACACGCATAGATTCCTGACCAAAAAATGTGGGAGTTAATAATGACCAAAGAGGTTCCTGTTCCCTGGCCTAATCCTCTCTCCCCAACTCCTGGGTGATGCCCACAGGCTTCAAGTCAGGTCTCAAATCCATTGGACTCCCGTCACAGAGCTCTATCAGAAAGGATGTCACACATGTCACACTTACATACATTTTGCACCAGAAACAGCACTGCCAGCAGGAGCAGAGAGGTGACTGTCCCCCTGTACTCGGCACTGGTGATGCTGCAACTCGAGTTCTGTTTCCAGTTTTGGACCCCTCAAAGCAAGAAAGACACTGAGGCTTTGGAACGTGTTCAAAGAAGGGCAACAAAGCTGGTGAGGGCTCTGGAGCACAATGGGGCCATATGAGGAAAGGCTGCAGGAGCTGGGAATGCTCAGCCTGGAGAAGAGATGGCTCAGGGGAGACCTCATTGCTCAATATAACTTCCTGAAGGGAGGTTGTAGTGAGCTGGAGGACGGCCTGTCCTCTCGTGTTGTTATTGATAGGACTAGAGGGAATGGTTTCAAGCTGCGGCAGGGGAGATTCAGGCTGGACATTAGGAAATAGGACTTCTCAGAAAGGGTGGCCAAGCACTGGAATGGACTGCACAGGGAGGTGGTGGAGTCACCGACTCTGGGGTGTTCAAGGAACAACTGAATGCTGTGTTGAGGGACGTGGTTTAGTGGAAGCTATTAGTAATAGGAGAATGGTTGGACTGGATGATCTTTCAGGTCTTTTCCAACCCTGTTGATTCTATGCTTCTATGATTCATATGCTAAGAAGCAAGTAGAGGCTCTTTTGTTAAATTTTTCAATAGAGAGAAGAGTTTATATCTGCTTCTCCCAACAACAGAAACACGTTACCAGCTTTCCAAGCCCACCCGCCATACAGTAGGCAGACAACGCACACGTAAAGGAGCACGCGCATCCTCCCCGGCATAACTCGAGCCCACAACCCACCTTCAGATCTCTGTGGATTTCTCGTGTTTTACACCGATGCAGCCTCGCTGCAGCTCCATGGGTGTCACACCAGGCCTGCAGGATCTCTTTCTCCGCAAACCGCACCCGCAGGCCTTGGTCCATGAGGACTGCCACCTGCCCTCCTGAGCAAAAACAAGCACTAAGAATGAGAGCAAAACAGACTGGATTCGCCCTGGCCTGGCCCAGGTCCCAGTCGTACCAAACAAAACCTGGGATGCAGACTGCTCCCCAAAACCCAGCTGGACACCTGCACACAAGAAGTTGATCAGATCCATCCCCAAGCAAGCACCAAGCCGCCCCAGGAAGCTCTTTGCCATCAGCTCCGTCATCGCCCTTCCTTTCCTCCACACCTCCATCCCAAAGTGGTTTCCACATCTGCCAGCATGTGTTACCTCCCACCTTCTCATCGCACAGTGCTTCCACAGCACCAAGTTTGCTTCCAGGGCCCTCCTTCGCTTCACTGTGCTAACACTCATGATTCAAATTACACTGACGTTCCAGGTGAGAACTGTACCTAACATTCCTCCTTCTACAAGCAAACAGGCCCAACACATGGTAGTAGAAATGCTTGCATCAAAAAGAAACAGAGATGGCACGGCAGGACAGACGTACTCGGTGTGCACGTTTGAAGCCATTTGAGAACCAAGTCATTCTTCCTGCAAAACCCCTGACTTCTGATCAAAGCTGAACAGTCACAACAACACCTGTTTCCATCAGCTGCCACCATCCAGAACAGCCAGCCTTCTTGCGGTCACCTGACCCAAACATCCCTTTGGCTCTGTGCTTGATTCCTGCAAGAGAGATGGGAGCTCGGCACGCACACCATCCTTCCAACACCCCAGCCCAGCAGCAAGGGATCACAGCACTGGCACAGCTGAAACAAAAAGGGTGTGCGAGTTTCCTGGTAGCACTCAGTGTGAACAAATCTACCACTGAGCAACACCATGAGCCCCCACTCACCTCAGCACAGGTCAACCTGTAACCCCAGCCTTCCCCTATCCATGTGCACACGCCCACCTGTGCGCCACCCTGCCTGCTTTGCACACCCCCATGCACGCACTGCATCTTGTGCCCTCCTTTGCATTCACAGACGTGTGCAAACCATCCCTGGGAACACGTACGTGCAGCACCTGCTCAGAAGTAACATTCAAACTCTATTCTTTCATACTTCTTGATAGAGGACGGGAAAAACTCACTTCTGCATGGCGGTAAGGACAGTCTGTCCCCATCACATCCCTCTGTCTGCTAAAGGTGCAACTGGATCTCTTGCAGCCTGCTGGCTGCTGCTCACAAACGCAGGGAACTGCACCACGCTGATTCTAAAGAGAGAGAGGAAGAAACGGTGGTGGGAATGGGTACCCATGGTTTGCAGAGATGCTCCAGATTGTGCCAGAGATGGAATATCAGAGTGCTGGGACATCATTTATCACTAAGGAAAACACTTGGAAGCATATTCAGTCTGCATAAGCAGTCATTCCTGGGCACAGTTAGCTTTCCTATGGCTCAGCTGGAGGAGGCGGGTGCTCTCAGACACGTGCTCAGGGGGTTCAGCTGAGACACTTGCACAATGCTGGGATCATTCTGATGGAAACTATGTCTTCAGACGCTGTGGTGCAATCCATCCAAAATTATCATGCAGAGCCTTAGCTCTTGAACAGCACTTTTTCCCCACCCTTCACTACTCCAAGCAGCTCCAACAAACTTCTCAGAAGAAACCCAGGGCAGCAGAGACCTGGCAGACCATAACCAAGTGCAGCCTGCGCTTGGGAGGGCAGTGCCCACTCCTTGCTTCCACCCTGCTCCAGCACGTTAAGTAGTCTGAGCCTCACTGTCCTTTTACAGCTGAAGACTTTCAGCACCTCATGCCAACATTTCTCACTAAGATACACCCAAGGCATTGAATGCTCTTCTCACTACCTCCTCCCAGTCCTCCCCTAGGAACACTAAGATTCTACAGCAAAAGCATCTATGCTGCAAGAGCACACTGAACCACCTGCAACAGTGAAACATGGTTTTGTAGAGTGGCTTTGAAAACACACCTTTAGACAGCTGTCTCCCTGTAGCCAAAAGGAAACCGAGCAGGAAAAGAAGAGTCCAGCCTGAAACACGCCCATGCTACTAGCCCAGGTTTTCCACGGTGAATGCAGAATCTGTCCTGTTCTTGAGGTAACAAATGACCAGTGGGTCTCCCCTTGCTCCACCCCTTCTCCTTAAAAGTGAGAAAAAGAGAAAACAAGCAGAAGAAACCCAGACGTACCTTTCCACACACAAAGCAGAAATTGGAACAGCAACAGCAACTGTCTCCCTCCTGAGACATGGTGGGGAGCATCCCAGAGGAAGCCCAGGTTCTTTGCTTCTCTCCACAGGGACTTCAAGCACTCCTGGCAAGAGCTGGTTTTGTTCCTTCTTCAACTGCTTCCATCACCAAAATCTCCTTTTGAAAAGGAACCCTAAAGAAAGAAGCAGCAAATGAAAAATAATGAGCAAGAACCACTTTCCCAGCTTTCTTCTGACACGCAATTTAGACCCTTGACTAGGGCAAGGACTTAAAATCAGCTGGTTCCAAGAATGATCAGAATTAGCACTGAAATCACTCACTGAACTGTAGCTGGTTACCTCCACATTCTTTTGCTTTTGGGAACAGATGGACACAGAGTTGAAGGACACAAGATAAATGACATCTACTTCACTGTAGGTGGTTAAGCTTGGAAGTAGGACTTGAGCAAGAAAAGCTTCTCAACTCCTTGTAAGACACAAAGCAGTGGGATGATTTCCCACACCTGCAGAAAGTCTGATCTCTGCCACAGGTGGGTGAGTGACACAAAAGCTGAGCTGCCCATCCAGAAGCACGTGGGGCAGGGCATGGAGTGGTTACATACCAACATGTGAACAGGCACTCTCCTATCAGAAGGGAAATGCCTTCTCTCTTCCATGCCATGCCCACACCACTCCTCAGGGCTGCGCTGACAGCACGGAAACAATGCAGACATGTTTTTGTCATCGTGGTGGTTTTTCACAGACCCAAAAAATGAGATATTGGGTTGCCGTGCGGGTTCCTGGGTGACATTGCCATTTCCAAGCCATTGCTTCCTAGGGGCAAAGAAGGTAAAATGCTTTAACAATTTTTCACCCAGAGATTGCTATTTTACCATTCTTTTATGCAAAAAAGGAGGACAACACAGCAGATTCTTGCAGCTGCATCAATGCCCTGGGTGCTAAAGGAATGCAAAGACAGAAATATCAAACATCCCTATGTTATTCCCATACAAGGAGGGAAATTATGTTTAGTAATATCTTTTATTATTTAAAAGAGGTAGTTGGCACTCCTAAAGGAAAATCCCAGGCCTCAAGTTCTGACAGTGCGGCAATCTGGAATGGACTCAGATGTGGATGACCCAAATGATTAATTCTGGGTTCTAACATCCCTTCTATGCATTGACACGTTTTCTCTCTTAACTTTCCCAGCCATCACATGTCCGCAGAACATCCAACAAACTCTCCTTCACTGCGCACGTAGGCATTCATCCAACCACAGCCATCAGTCATTCCTAGCCATGCACTCTCCCTCCAGTCATGGTCAGTATCACGTGGCCATCACGCAGCTTACTTGACTCAGTTTTTCTCTTGTTCTGGAGGTGTCCTTGGTTCCCAGCCTTACCTTCTCATGCCGTTCATCTCGCTGTGCAGCTCCTGCTCTGAATAGTCTTCTTATGTTCCCACGGGACAGGTGGAAAATGAAGACACGGCCCCTGCCACCAAGGTCAGCTCTGCAGCACACATGACCTGAGGAGCACTTGGCTACTCATGCAAACTGCGCAGTGCAAGGAAGATTGTTGCCTGTTGCACTTCTTCTTCTAATGGCTCAGAAAGTAGCTTTCCTACCTAGTAAATGGGAAAAGAATATTAATAATAATAATAAAATGAAAACAAAAGCCTGACACAAAGCAGACGTGATTGTTACTATGGAATTAAGGAGGGCGAGGGATTGGCCCTCTATATGAAGAAGCTGACTGCAAAGGACTAAGAACAGTCAGGATCACATGGAGAACTTGTGGGTCAAATTAGGGACTGAACCAATCATGGGCTTCTGCAGCTGAGGGTCTGTTGACGGGCCCTGCTTACTGCAGCTACCAGAAGCACCGCGCTCACTGACTCAACTTGATGGGGGATTCCAGACAGGCTGGGAAATCAGCATGGCTGGCTGCAAGCTGTCTGAGAGACTGCTGGAGTGCACTGAGAAGAACTGTGTGGCCCAAGCATTGAGCACACCAAGCAGAAGGGAAGCATTACTGGACACGGTGCACAGCAGGGCTTAAGACTGGAGGTGGTCAGGGCTGTAGTGACCATGCCCTCCTGGAGTTCCTCATCTCAAGGAATGCAGGCCTGGCAAAAAGCAAAGTCAGGACCCTGAGCTTCAGGAGAGTCAGCCGCAGGCTGTTCAAAGAATTACTGGACAAGAGCCACTGGAAAACTGTTCTGAGGGGCAAAGGAATGGAAAAGAGATGGGAACATGCACAGAAAAACTTTCTCAGAGCTGCCTACACCTACCACAAACATCCCTGTGTGTGCACCTCTGTGCAACCCAACTCCTCAGCACACCGGCACACAAAGCTGGTGAGGGCTCTGGAGCACAATGGGGCCATATGAGGAGAGGCTGCAGGAGCTGGGAATGCTCAGCCTGGAGAAGAGATGGCTCTGAGCAACACCGTGAGCCCCCACTCACCTCAGCAGAGGTCAACCTGCACCCCAGCCTTCCGCCCATCCACGTGCACACGCACACACCTGCGCCACTCTGCCTGCTTTGATCACCCACATTCACGCACCGCACCTTGTGCTCTCCATTGCATTCACAGACGTGTGCCGACCATCCCTGGGAACACGTATGTGCCTACACCTACCAGTAAACATCCCTGTGTGTGCACCTGTGTGCAACCCAACTCCTCAGCACACCCCTGTGCAAGCACACATTGGTGCCACCGCGTCCACGCACTATCCATGTGCTCACACACACTCACGTGTCCACATCCCCTAGTGCAGCCCTGTGCGCACACACACAGACACACGCGTAACCCCTTCCTTTCACTCCCAAAGTGCACGCACACACCGGTACCACAATGTCCTTGCGGAGCTCCAACACTCTGCACACCCCTGTGCACGCACATGTATGTGCATGCTCATCCTTGCACACATACCCACTGACCTACACACACCTGAGCAACCCCACTGCTTTGGACACTCACAAAAACAAATGTGTGCAACACCATCTGTGCACAAATCCACACACACACACACACAAAACATGGAACCCCACTGCTTTGCACAATCCTGTGCACACTCACGTGTGTCATGCACTGATTTCCCAGCCAGTCCTCGTGGGGTCTCTTACTTAGGACGGGAGTGCAGGGGAGCAGCCAGAAGCTGTTTGCATTGCCTGCTGTCTGCTGGGCAGGTTTGTTGGCGATGCTCGGGTTGCTTTGCTTTCCCTTGGGAGGTGGGAAGGAGCTTTGGGTTGGAGGCACATCCCGTGCCAGAGCATCCCGATGGCACGCGTGGGATCAGCAGGTCTGTCAGAGAAGTGGGTGAGGTTGCACGCCAAGCTGCAGCAGAGGAAGGGGAGGAGGGCCCAGCACAGCTCTGCACCACGCTCTGCCACGCTGGGCAGCTTGTTCCTGGCTCAGCAGTGCCATCAGACAAGAAGCAGGGAAGGAAAGCAAGGATGGGGGTACCATCAAACAGAGTCCGTGCAAGCCTGTGCAAGACAAACAGACCCAGAGCTTGTGTTTTTTTTCTGCTTTTGTAGCATTTGTGTGCTGTAGCTGAGCAAAAGCTTCTGCTGCTTGATTCTTCTTCTGCAACAGCCACCTACTGGTAAATGGCTTTGGGGATGGAGGATGTGACAGAAAGCATTTGTCTGCACGACAGCGTAGTTACACTTGGTCTAGAGAGTGAGAGAGGGCAGGCAGCACTGCCTGATGTTGGTCAGGGTGAGCTCCTTCTTCCGCAGCGTGATGATGGCAGGGCCGGAGACGATCTGCAGGGACAGCTCAGAGGTGGGAGCTGGGAATGGACACGGCAGGAGGACAGAGGTGTGAGGGAGCAGCCAAGGCAGCGAAGAGCATCAAAAGGCCCTGAAAAGCATCACAAAGCCACAGCCAGGAGGCTTGGGGTTTGCATGAGCAGCATCCAGGATGCCAGAGACTATTTGCTCCCCTAAAAAATGGTAACAGAGCTCTCGCTGCGGGCATCACAAAACCAGGCAAAATGGGAACACACCCAGAGCTCTGCTGCACGCACCCCACAGTCACAGCATTGCCAGCTGAGCTGCCTTGCTGTTTCTTGCATTCATCATGGTCCCTGTGAATGAAGACTTGGAACACAGTCAAGGCGTTGATTGAGCACCAGAGTGCCTTTATTCAATCGGAGAAAGGAGGACGGGAGAGGGACGGGGAAAGATGGGACTCATTCTCTGTTGTTGAGGAGAGAGTGGCTCAGAGCTCGTGTTGCTGCCTGGTGCCTGGGACTGCAGGCCTGACTCCAAGTCCCCCTCCAAGAGTCTCAGCTTCTCCTCAGTGACACTGCCTTGGTCCTGCTTGGAGGTGCTGCTGTCGGGGCACTCGGGCTGTCTTTGGGCTGGGCTGCACTGCAAAGGCACCGCACAGGTCACCCATAGAGGTTTTCATATGGGCTTCATCCTTCCTTGGTTGGGGTTTTCTTCGAATTCTCACAAGTGCCAGAGGCAGTGCTTGCAACCTTGGTATCCCAGCCTCTTGGACAACTTTTAGTATTTGCAGCTTAGATAAATGGTTCCTCTTTTCCACCTGGCCACTTGACTGTGGCATGTAAGGTGTATGCAACTGCCAATTGATTCCCAATAAAGTACTGACTTGTTGAACCACTTTAGCAATAAAATGGGGGCCTCAATCTGAAGAGACTGTTCCTGGCACCCAGAACCTTGGAATTATTTCTTGTCACAAAACTTTTGTTACTTCCCTGGCCTGGTTAGTCCGGCACGGGTATGCCTCAGGCCATCCTGAAAAGGTATCTGCTCAAACTAACATGCATCTGTACCCCCCTTTTCTTGGCAGCTCTGAGAAATCTACCTGCCATTATTGTCCTGGCTAATTTCTCTCCCTGTTTGCCCTAACTGAACTTTGTGGCCTGTGTTAGGATTATCTGGTAAACAAACTTCACCTTGCTGGGTCACTTGCCTAATGGCAGTATACCCATTTCGGGTGACCACTCGTTGAACAAGATATTTATATAATGCTTCTGCTCCCCAGGGAGGTTTCCTATCTTCAGTCACCACAGCCCATCATATGGCTGCTGGAATCATTCTTTTCCCTTGTGCTGGAAAGCTCCATCCTTCCTCTTTTACCTGCCCTTCCTGATAATTATTTATCGAGTTCCAATACTCTTTGGAGTGCTTTGGCTCACCATCCACCTGCATGTTACCATCTGGAATCAAGGAAGCCTCCACCACCTCACCCTCTGCCGCTCGCTTTGCTTTCTGTCAGCCAGCGCATTTCCCATTCCTTCAGCACTGTCTCCCCTTTGCTGGCATCAACAGTGCATTTTAGCAACCTTCTCCAGCTGTTGGACTGCCTCCAGGAGTCTGACTATTTCTTCAGCGTGTTTAAGACCTTTCCCTTGGCTTGACAACAGTCCTCTTTCTTTCCATATTGCTGATATGGGTGCATGAACAGCACTAAGGCATATTTTGAATCAGTCCATATCTTCATCTTCCCATGTCAAACAAAGCTGCTCCCGTCTGTGTACCAGGTGTCTTCCGCATCCTCCAGTGGTTCTTCTTTCAAGTCTCTGCGACTGGAATAGACTGCTTCCATAGTCTCTAAACAGTCGTGAGACACAGGTTCTCCTGTAATTGCACTAAGAAAAGCAGCTGGATTTACAATATTTGTTACTGTTATTTCTCCATCATCTTGCTCCACTAGAATGGCTTGATACTTCAGAAATCTCTGAGGGGAAAGCCAATGTCCCCCTTTCACCTCCAGCACTGGAGAGACCGTGTGGGATACCAGTGCAGTTCTCTTCTGCCCCATTGTCCTAATGCTGGGGCCTTCATTAACTCCTCTTTCCACTGCTTTCAACTGGGCCACAGTCCAGGCTGGTGACTGTGCTTTCTGGCAGGCAGAATTGATCACCTGAGGAATTCAGCTTTATTTGCCTTCATCTGTGTTCCCTCTTGCTGGATCTCATGCACTCTGCTGGCTTCAGTCTGTGTTTCTACTCCAAGAAGAAAATGGGTCTTCACAAACCAGAACATTGGAAAAGCACCCTCAAGTCTGCTGTTTGAGCCTTCTTCATTTCAAGAGCACATGCTTTCATCTCCTCAGCACTCAAACACTTATTGATTGTTTACATGGAACCTTCTCTCTCCGAGGCTGTAGCCACTGTCTCTTGTCCTGGCAATGGCACCACTGACCAGATCACCTCCATTCTCTGCATCCTCCATTCAGCATATTTGCACATGGATAAGACCTCCCCTGAATCTTCTCCAGGATTAACAGTCCTAGCTCTCTCAGCCTTTCCTTATAGGAGAGATGTTGCAGTCCCTTTATCATCTTCTGAGCCCTCTGTTGGATTCCCTTAGGTATGATTCTTGTAACAGAGAACTCAGATCAGGACACGATGATCGATGTGTGGTCTCAACAATGCTAAACTGAGGGCAAGTATCGTCTCTCTCAATCTGCTGGCAGTACCTTGCTTATATGCAGCCCAAGGATATCATTAAGTTATTTTTGGTGTATTTTTTCTTTTTCTTTTTATTTTCTTTTTTCTTTTTTTCTGTTTTTCTTTTTTTCATCAAGTTCACATTTCTGTTTCACACTCACTCTGTATTACTCACTATGTTGCTCCGGGAAACGATGGGACTTATCCTCTGTTATTGAGGAGAGGGTGGGTCAGAGATTGTGTTGCTGCCTGGTGCCTGGGACTGCAGGCCTGACTCCAAGTCCCCCTCCACGAGGCTTGGCTTCTCGTCAGTGACACTGACTTGCTCCTGCTTGGAGGTGTCGCTGTCAGGGCGCTCAGGCTGTGTTTGGGCTGGGCTGCCCTGCAAATGCACTGGGCCACAGTCCAGGCTGGTGACTGTGGCTTCTGGCAGGCTCTGGTCAGCCCCTTCAGGAGAGCTGGGAGAAATGAGTTCCTGAGCAATGATGACCTCCTGCTCTCCGTCGCTGCTGTCAGAAGGAAGGCTGTCATTTGAATTGCAGCCTGACTCCAAGTCCCCCTCCAAGAGGCTCGGATTCTCCTCAGTGACGATGACCTGGTCCTGCTTGGAGGTTTCGCTGTCGGGGCACTCGGGCTCTGTTTGGGCTGGGATGCACTGGAAAGGCACTGGGCCATCGTCCATGCTGTTGACTGTGGTTTCTGGCAGGCTCAGGGCAGCCCCTTCTTCAGAGCTGGGAGAAATGAGTGCCTGAACAACCATGACCTCCCGCTCTCCGTCGCTGCTGGCACTCAGAACGCTGTCATTTGAATTGCAGCGACTTGTGCTTCCTGTGAGCTTTCCATTGATGGAAGCACGCTCTGAGCCATCAGCTCTTGACTCGGCTCTTCTGGGTTCACAATGGGTCGATTCACCTAGGAAGGAGTGGACACACAGGGGTTAGAGTCCAACTTTCTCTGCCCATGGGGGCAAAGGCTTGGTGCTGCCTGTCAAGTAGGCTTCAAAAAGCTTGAGAGGCTCCTTTGGGAAAACAGGGGTCAGCTGAAGATGTCAGGCACGGGCTTGAATGCCAGAAGGAGGTACAAGCCCACTGAAAGCATGAATTCTACCTGTGTTGCTGACAAGCAGTGTTTTGAAAGCTGGATTTGCACCCTTACCTGCCAGGACCACGAGATCTGCTTCTGTGGGCTCCCTGGCACTGCGCTGCTGTTGGCGTTTGGCCACAGGGGATGGTCTGCGCAGGCAGAAGCAGGACCACCAGCTGCCAGCTGGTGATTCCTTGCTCTTTCTGGGAGAACGTGGTCTGGAGAGAAAACAGAGCATGCTGTCAGTCGTGGTGCAGGGTGAGGGAAGAGTCACAACGAGCCCTTGCCAATAGTTGCCTGTTCCTGGCACTGCCTGCTTTCTGCTGAAACACAGCTTCGAAACGCGCTCTGTTGCAAACAGCAGAGGACGCTTCCATTCCTACAGCTCAGCCCTCAAGTCCTGCTTGAGGACTGAAGAAGAGAGGCAGAGCATGTGAGCAAAGGCTCCACAGCCGGACAGGACAGGAGCTGGCAGGAGTAACTGCTTTCTGAGGAACTGTGCAGCCATAAGGGAGGCTCGAAAGCACCTCTGACTCTTACACTAACACCTCCTCGGCCTCAGCTCACTGCCATCTTTAATTTCTTGTGCCAGCAAGTCTGACCAACAGCTCTGCTTAGAGGAGAACTGAAACTGGTTTCAGGCATGTGGCCCTGAAATCTGGAAAACCCCAACGTTTCCAGGTACAGCCAGCATAGTCCAGGATAGACGTCAGCGTGGCTTTCTGCATCTCGTGACTGCCTGCCCAACCAGGAAGGAAAGGCACCCTTGTGTGGCTCCACTGAGCCCATCGGGCAACTGTGTGTTAGTTGAATCCTCGGAGATATAGTGGACAAAAAGTAAACCAATAAAGACCACCTGACCAATGATGATAGGGGCTGGAAAGGGATGTCCTCTTTACCTTTCAGATGGAAAATCAAGGATTGTGTGGAATCTCCCAGGTCCGGCTGTGGGGCCTTCCTCCACTTCAATCTCACTGCCTGGTGTCACTGCAGGAGAGCTGCTCTGGCCTCTTCTCAGAGCCTGTGCCTCCTGCAGCGTGAGCAGCTTTGTGGCACACACAGACTTGGGCACAGGTGGAGAATTGTGCCCTGCAAGGGAAAACCACAGGTAAGAGGGAGGATCAGAAAGCAGCAGCACAGCCATCCCAGTTCTGCATTTCTCTCAGACTTGCTTATCCGAGCCACTGGAAGAAGAGGAGCTCAAAGTAACCGGCTGCTCAGAGGTATGCTCGTGGCAAAGGACACAGTCATAATTAAGAGCTGCTCACTGTATCAAAACAGGCATAAAAAAACAAAAACAAAAACAAAAAAAACCCTAGAAAATGGATCTGGAAACTCAGAAAGCTTTGCTGCCACATTTCAATCATGCTTCACCCCCATTCAAAACATCCTGGTTTTCTCCATGTAAAGTCTGTCCTCGGACATTCTCAGGATCCAGAAAGAGGGTGCCATATTCTCATCTAAGCCCGGAAGCCTCCTGTCCCGTTGAGAGTCAAAGCGTATTTGAAAGATCTTGGAGAAGGCCTGGATTGGATCAAGATCAAGCTAATGGAGGAAGACGCTCACCTGCTCCCTCTCCCATGGCTGACGTGGCGTTGGAGCAGAAGAGGACTTCTGTGTGGCCAATCAGGAATTCCACCACAGCCGTCTGCCTCTGCACTTCCAAGCAGGCAGCTCCTCCACTGGCGCAGGGAGACTGGCTCTGCTGGGATCTGAAGAAAAGGCAGATTTTACAAGTCGTTCCTGCAAGACTGTTTCCCCAGGTCTGAAGTTTTGCAGCCCAAAGCAGTCAGACTGGGCTCTGGAGACTTCCGCAGTGGGCAATCAGCGATGCCACTGACAAAATTCTCCTGGATGATCAAGGACACAGCAGTCCCAGCTCAACAAGGGAGCAGAAACTGTCGTCTAGAAATTGTGCCCCTGGGGTTGGGGGAGAGCAGTCCAGGCTCCTCCTCTGCTGCCAGCCACTTCTGACAGCTTTTACAGGAGAAGAGCACACAAGAGGAAGAAGAAGGGAGGATTGCTTTCTTTCTGGAGAGCAGAACTAAGCGTTGTGCTTCAACAGAAAAAGAGGTTTACCTTAAGAGGTTTGGAGCCCACACAATCGCCAAGTTCTGAGCGTCCATGTTGGTGACCGAGCAGCTGCCAGCGAGAGACGCCAAGTGCCTCATCAGGTACTCGAGTGTCCTGGAAAACAAGAGGGGCAGATGTTCAGCACCAAAAAGCAAGCCGTGCTGCAGTGCCCTAAACAAACCTCACTTCATACTAGTTGATGTCATTGCTACCGTCCCTGAATAGGAAGTAGATAAAACGTTCCCAGTGTCACAATGCTGCAGCACCAAGCACAGCACAGCCGCAGCCATCGGCTGCACCAACCGTGCTCCCGTGCCAAGGAACTGACCCAATGAATTGACCCAGTGCAGCCTTCAGCCGCTTCAGCGTGCAGACGCATGATGCTGCTGGTGTGAGGCAACACCTGGAATCGCATCGTGGCCCTCTGAAAGGCAGCAGGGCTGAGCTCAGCAGACCGAGCGCAGCACTGACCTGTAGTGAGGAGCGGGCAGCTGCTGGATGGCGTCCTTCATCCTGACCAACCGCTCCTCCTCTGTACCAGCACAGGCAGCGTCCTGGAAAAAGGCAGGAAGGGATTCAGACACCAGTCAGCCAAGAGAGCTGCCACAGGTTTGGGAACCGTGGGGATAGCGTGCTGGTGGTCAGCACCAAGGCAGACTTGATGCCTTCCAAGAGGCATCAGGGGAACACTGCAGCACACAGCCTGTGTCATCAAGGCCAAGCAGTGCAAGGCATTGCCCTGTGCTTACCGTGAACTTGTCATACAGCTGGTTTGTCAAAAGAGGGTTTGGGAGCTCCCTGAAGAACATCTTGCATAGGGAGCTCACACTGTGAATGTCACGGACGCTGAGCTCGGGCACCTGCTCTGAATCAAATTCATGGCTGCAGAGAAGGACACAGGATTGGGCAGAGGGCTTTGAGAAAGAGGAAAGCAAGTCCAAAGCCACACCAAATACAGTCAAGACAAGGAAGGGCTTCCTCTGAACGCCCGCAGCATGGCACGTGCCCCTGCTGACAGCTGTGTCAGTCGCAGCACTCTTACCGTAGGCGCTGGATCCTGGACGCCACGCCGGACAGGCGGTAGATCCCCCGCACCACGCCATGCTGCTCTATGAACTCGGCGCAGCTCTGCAGGACCTGGGGGACTACAGAACAAGAGCCAGCGGTTAGCTCAGCTTCTTACTCAAGTAAGTAAGCTGTGCTCTTCTCCCATCCCAGCCACTAAGCCCAGCCGGGCCACCGCTTGCTTCCTCCTTAGAGGAGAAAGCTGGCAGAGACAGCTTTGAGGAAACTGCACAGAGATGTCTTCCCGGCTTTCCAGAAATGCCACCACCTATCA
Organism: Excalfactoria chinensis; assembly: GCF_039878825.1. NCBI lineage: Eukaryota > Metazoa > Chordata > Aves > Galliformes > Phasianidae > Excalfactoria > Excalfactoria chinensis. The sequence continues at coordinate 151,044 of NW_027315570.1, read as the reverse complement.
TCTTCAGATGCCCAACCGAGGAAGATCTCAGCAATGGGCTGTTCCTTACCATCACGGCCAGAGCGGAGAAGGTGCTCCCCCAGGTCACACCCAAACACCCCTTCCTTCTCCGGCTCCGGCTGCTCCGATCTCCTGGGGCGGGCCTTCACCACCGAACGAAGGAAGGGTGGGAGCTTGCCCCGTTTCTTCGGCACTGCGCAACAAAACAGAGAAACCAGTTCGTTTCAGGCTTGGATCGGTTGCACGAGGCCGAGCGTAACACATTCGACCGAGCACGTAACAATGGGAAGAACATTCCCAACAAGGACACGCAGGAACGGTATTTCCCCATCCCTGCAAGTCCCCAAGGTCAGGTCGGAAGGGGCCCTGGACAGCCTGCTCTCGTCTCCTACAAAATGCAGAGGCTGGCGACCCAGACTGAGGCAGGGGCCTTGGAGCCTGATGATCCTTTAGGCCTATTCCAAGCCCAAGCCATTCCAGGAGAATTCTGTGACTTCCCCAAGCCCAGGAATAAACACAGTGGGGTTGGGCCAGATCTCTCCGTGTTCCCATGGACCTTAATGCAGTCATCCTTGCTAATCTTGCTCAACTCGGGCATTAACGAAACCCCTGAAAGCCACGCTCTGACCCCAGCTTACTAACCCGCAGTATCAAATGTAACATGTGTACCTGGCTTTCGCAATGAATTGACCAGGGACTCAGGAACTTCTCCGCTAATGAGTTCCACGCACTCACTAGGGAAAGATCCCACCTGTAACAAGAACAAAAAGACAGCTGGGCATTAGCCCCAGCCCAGAGCCAAAGGGAAGGTCCTCTGACACCGACACAGGGCAACCGTTTGCATCCGGAAGCCATCCTGTGCAGGCAGAGCAGCTCCAAGCTGAGATTCCTGACTCTACTGAAGTTGTGCTCTCCTGTTGGAAGCATATGCCTACCTGAAAGCCACGCTTGCCTCTCCACCAGGGGCTCAGCTCCTTTGGTGGCATAGCAATAATGCACACCACGTCTCCCACCTGCAAGAGATCAAAACGGCAACCCTAGCTTCAGCACAGCTGGCAGGAAAACACAGCTCAAATAACTGCCTTCTTCTGCGATGCAGAATATCCTAAAGCTTGACAGCCATTGCACCAATGCAGCCCCCAAGGCATTTTCCCTTCTAAAACTGAACTTGGAGGTACAGGAGTTACACAACATACACAATACAGCCGTGCAGTAGGAAACGGGTCTCAAAACCAGCAGGCTCTCTGCCAAAGGCTACGCAAGAGCTCCAGTTGAACCACGGGCATCAGTTAGCAGGGCTTTCTGAACACATCTGCACACTTCACACCCAGTCTGCTGCTGCTCAGAGACCAGGCTCCCATACTGGGCAGGATCTGCTTGATCAGGAGGTTCAAATGCCCAGTCAAACCATACTGGAGAGATGGCTGAACTGCTCCCAACCCAGCACAAGTCTAAGCTGGAACCAAACCTTTGAAGCTTCACCTCACGAGACATTCTGAAGGTGTCTGAGAATATTCCTGAGGCATTCACACCCTAGACTCTCCCATGCATGACAACAAGGATTGCCTGTAACTGCTTACCTCCAGGGAGAGCTCATCCGGCCCCTGGGCGACGTAACGCTTAATAACATGGGCTGCCGCAATCGCTGGCACGTTGAAAGATGACTCCGCACGCACCAGCTGCGGCTTCCACATGTTATCAGCCTGCAAAACAGAGCACAGGCCGTGGTCAGGAGCTGAGGACAAACCAGGAGGATTTCAAGGTGAGGAGCACATCTGCAGAGAAAGCTGCAGGAAATGCGCTCCCTCCTGCTCAGGAGCACTTCAGAAGGAGCTGCACGTCTCACGACAGTACTTTCTCTTCCTGGCATGCAGCAGGATCGCCAGGCCATGCAAAGATGCATCTCTCTCTACACAGACTCATCAGCAATGGCACTGGCGTGGACAGGTGGCCTGGCCCCCTTTGGCCCACTCTTTCCTGTAGGAGAGTACATCTGCGGCTCCCTCTGCTAGCTCAACACAGGGAACAAAGACAAGTCAGAGCTTCATACTGTACCTCCGTGCCCACCACCTCGGGCTCACATCTGATCTCGCTGCATGCGTTGCCCATCCCAGCAGGTGTGACAAGCTGGAACAGAGCAGAAACACACTTCTGTTTTCTCTATTCACCCAGCACAGTATGGAGGGACTTCTTCAGAGCTACCCTTGCATACCCTGCGGCATAGGCAAGTGTTCGAGAAACTACCCCTTGCTTCAGTAAATTCAAACGTGACAGCCTATTAGGCAGCGCTGTACCAAGTTGCTATCCCTCTGCCAGCAGATGGGGACTCTGGCACAGAGCAGCAGATGCATTCGCCCAGAGCGCTCTGACAGTGCGACAGCAGGGCATTAGACAGCACCCTTCTGAGGGCTGAGCTGGAGGGCAGTGAAGAAACCCACGGCATGCAAAACGACGTGGTGGGACAAAACATGGCACGTACCTGGCAACGAGATCACCTCAGGCTATCTGCAGCAGTTCCTGGTCACTCTGCTCAGATCTTATGAGAGCAAAAGCTGCACCAAGGCAGTGGGCAGAGGGTGGGCAGAGGAGAGAGAAAGAGCAGGTCAGTGAGCAGGGCTAAGACAGCCATGGCATAACGCACACAGCACAATCGTCCCATCCACTTGCTGCAAGACATGCTGAGTCTCAGGCTATGTGATGCCTGTCCGCCCAGCAGCTTTACTCTGCTTCCACAATTGAGCAAAGAAGACGGCTGAAGAAGCATGGGACGGGTGCCACCTTTATGGACACCCCCTTTGGAACATGTGTACCGGGGGAAAATGACGTCTGATGCTCAAGAGTAAGCAATATGGTGCTGGGAGCTCCGACAGCCAGCACTTCTCAACACCTCACTGCTCACCCGTCCATCCCACGCCGGCTCAGCTTACCTACAGGATGCTGCGCACGATGGTACTCAAACAAAGGCACTAAAGGCACAAGAACAACAAGCCAACCAACCACTCCGAACTCCTACACGCCCACAAAGGAACATAGAACACACCGCTCCTCTCCACATGCCAGCTGCTTATGACATCACCAACAGCCACCAGCCTGGTCCACCATGACCCCCCACAAGGGGGGGAGGCAAGACCCCCTGGTCACATCTGATTCCAACACGGCACCACAACATTCCAGAACTCAGGGTGGGGTTGGAATTACGTCCTGGTGTGGCAGCGCAATGGGAGGTGTTTGGGCACAGCTGAAGAGCTGGCAGACACCTGACGTTTCCAAAGGAGGGTGCCAGGTTATCTCTCAGCATTCTTTTGCAGGGCTCTTTGGGATGCTTCAAACCCATTTCACTGCCTAGGTCATTTCTAGCAAGTCCAGCTGACAAATGTCACTTTGTCTGGGTAACGCCTCTATGCATCATGAATGAAAAAGAAAATAAAATGGGCACGTGACCCTGTGAAACTTACCTCTCTGCTCTTGTTGTCAGCCAGACACCCAAGATGAGCATTGCGTGTCCCTGCTCCTGAATGGAGATGCACCCAAGTCTGTGCTCCACTCTGCTCCACCTAAGTGTCTAAAAGAAACACAGACAGAGATGATTAGAAGATTCTTTGCGCAGACAAAAGCACAGGCTGCACACCTATTCTCCTTAGCAAGTAATACTACTTGAGAATCCACAGCCAGTTTTATGAGAGGTAGTATGAAAAATGAACAGAAAGGAAATAGATTCATTAAAATAACCTAGTTAATCCTCTCCCCGTCAAAAAGGAAGCCTTCTGGGCACTGTAAGCAGCAGTTCTGAGAACACCTTGCACCACAAATTGTGGCACATGCAGTTTCTTCCCACAGGCCCCTCGCTTCTGTCGTTAGTGTCAGATCCACTCAGGTTCAAATACGTGGATCAGAACAGCCATTCAGTTCTGCTGAGGCAGGATCCCACCGCTGGGATGTCCCCCAGTCCCATTCCCTGCTTCTCCTGGCACGGGTGGGGAAAGGAACAGCAAGTGATATCACCTACCCAGACTTCTGCTGGGCCTTCCATTCGGTTGCCCATCCCTGGGAGAAGCAGGGGAGCTCCCGTGGCACAAAGCTCGGGGCTGGAGAAATCAAGGCTGCCTCTAAGATGGTGCTTTCAAACAGCACGAGTAACTGGATGTAGGACTTGAAACACAAGGGTAACATGAAAAAGCCACCAGTCCCCACGGATGGGGCTGTTCGCAGAGACAACAGCTGCGTGCTTTCCAGCAGTGTGATGCTCACCCAACAAAGCGCTCAGCCAGCAGATGCCTCCAGCGTCTGAGCACCCATTTGGAGATGGTTTTCTTAACATCCAAGCTGAATCTCCCCTCACACAACCTGAGGTTGTTCCCTCCACTCCTGTCACTAGTTACATGGGAGAAGAGCAGGACAACCCTCACCTCCACATAACCTCTCTTCTGTTAGTCACAGAGAGTGATATGGTTTTCCCTGAGCCTCCTCTCTTCCAGACTAAATCATCCCAGTTCCATAAGAAGCTCCCCATAAGACTTGTGCTCTAGACACCTCACAGCTTCACTTGTCTCTTCTGGACACATCTCAGCATTTCATTGCAGTGAGGGGCCCAGAACAGAACACAGAACTCAAGGTGAGGACTCACCAGTGCCGAGTACAGGGGGATGATGGATTCCCTGCTCCTGCTGGCTCCAGCCTTCTGCATTCCAATTCCAATCTCAACCATTCCTGCCGTGGTAGGACTTGAATCCTCATTTGGGGCTGCAGCTCAACAGGTCAGCACATCAGAAATAACACAACGTGCAACTGGAAGACGTGTCTCAAAGCCCAGAAAATCCAACTCTCTGACCTCGGCACAACTCACCAACCAAGAGCCAGGCCTTGACAACTTGGCTGATCTGAGCACGCGGGAGGGGGCCAGACAGGGGACCACAAGTGTCCATTTCCACTGCAGCTCCCTGTAGAGAACAGCACCAATCAGCAGGGGTGAATGAATTCATTCACAAGCTGCACACTCAGTCTGTTCTTTACATGAGGAAAAAAAAAACAGCACACACGCATAGATTCCTGACCAAAAAATGTGGGAGTTAATAATGACCAAAGAGGTTCCTGTTCCCTGGCCTAATCCTCTCTCCCCAACTCCTGGGTGATGCCCACAGGCTTCAAGTCAGGTCTCAAATCCATTGGACTCCCGTCACAGAGCTCTATCAGAAAGGATGTCACACATGTCACACTTACATACATTTTGCACCAGAAACAGCACTGCCAGCAGGAGCAGAGAGGTGACTGTCCCCCTGTACTCGGCACTGGTGATGCTGCAACTCGAGTTCTGTTTCCAGTTTTGGACCCCTCAAAGCAAGAAAGACACTGAGGCTTTGGAACGTGTTCAAAGAAGGGCAACAAAGCTGGTGAGGGCTCTGGAGCACAATGGGGCCATATGAGGAAAGGCTGCAGGAGCTGGGAATGCTCAGCCTGGAGAAGAGATGGCTCAGGGGAGACCTCATTGCTCAATATAACTTCCTGAAGGGAGGTTGTAGTGAGCTGGAGGACGGCCTGTCCTCTCGTGTTGTTATTGATAGGACTAGAGGGAATGGTTTCAAGCTGCGGCAGGGGAGATTCAGGCTGGACATTAGGAAATAGGACTTCTCAGAAAGGGTGGCCAAGCACTGGAATGGACTGCACAGGGAGGTGGTGGAGTCACCGACTCTGGGGTGTTCAAGGAACAACTGAATGCTGTGTTGAGGGACGTGGTTTAGTGGAAGCTATTAGTAATAGGAGAACGGTTGGACTGGATGATCTTTCAGGTCTTTTCCAACCCTGTTGATTCTATGCTTCTATGATTCTAAGAAGCAAGTAGAGGCTCTTTTGTTAAATTTTTCAATAGAGAGAAGAGTTTATATCTGCTTCTCCCAACAACAGAAACACGTTACCAGCTTTCCAAGCCCACCCGCCATACAGTAGGCAGACAACGCACACGTAAAGGAGCACGCGCATCCTCCCCGGCATAACTCGAGCCCACAACCCACCTTCAGATCTCTGTGGATTTCTCGTGTTTTACACCGATGCAGCCTCGCTGCAGCTCCATGGGTGTCACACAAGGCCTGCAGGATCTCTTGCTCCGCATACCGCACCCGCAGGCCTTGGTCCATGAGGACTGCCACCTGCCCTCCTGAGCAAAAACAAGCACTAAGAATGAGAGCAAAACAGACTGGATTCGCCCTGGCCTGGCCCAGGTCCCAGTCGTACCAAACAAAACCTGGGATGCAGACTGCTCCCCAAAACCCAGCTGGACACCTGCACACAAGAAGTTGATCAGATCCATCCCCAAGCAAGCACCAAGCCGCCCCAGGAAGCTCTTTGCCATCAGCTCCGTCATCGCCCTTCCTTTCCTCCACACCTCCATCCCAAAGTGGTTTCCACATCTGCCAGCATGTGTTACCTCCCACCTTCTCATCGCACAGTGCTTCCACAGCACCAAGTTTGCTTCCAGGGCCCTCCTTCGCTTCACTGTGCTAACACTCATGATTCAAATTACACTGACGTTCCAGGTGAGAACTGTACCTAACATTCCTCCTTCTACAAGCAAACAGGCCCAACACATGGTAGTAGAAATGCTTGCATCAAAAAGAAACAGAGATGGCACGGCAGGACAGACGTACTCGGTGTGCACGTTTGAAGCCATTTGAGAACCAAGTCATTCTTCCTGCAAAACCCCTGACTTCTGATCAAAGCTGAACAGTCACAACAACACCTGTTTCCATCAGCTGCCACCATCCAGAACAGCCAGCCTTCTTGCGGTCACCTGACCCAAACATCCCTTTGGCTCTGTGCTTGATTCCTGCAAGAGAGATGGGAGCTCGGCACGCACACCATCCTTCCAACACCCCAGCCCAGCAGCAAGGGATCACAGCACTGGCACAGCTGAAACAAAAAGGGTGTGCGAGTTTCCTGGTAGCACTCAGTGTGAACAAATCTACCACTGAGCAACACCATGAGCCCCCACTCACCTCAGCACAGGTCAACCTGTAACCCCAGCCTTCCCCTATCCATGTGCACACGCCCACCTGTGCGCCACCCTGCCTGCTTTGCACACCCCCATGCACGCACTGCATCTTGTGCCCTCCTTTGCATTCACAGACGTGTGCAAACCATCCCTGGGAACACGTACGTGCAGCACCTGCTCAGAAGTAACATTCAAACTCTATTCTTTCATACTTCTTGATAGAGGACGGGAAAAACTCACTTCTGCATGGCGGTAAGGACAGTCTGTCCCCATCACATCCCTCTGTCTGCTAAAGGTGCAACTGGATCTCTTGCAGCCTGCTGGCTGCTGCTCACAAACGCAGGGAACTGCACCACGCTGATTCTAAAGAGAGAGAGGAAGAAACGGTGGTGGGAATGGGCACCCATGGTTTGCAGAGATGCTCCAGATTGTGCCAGAGATGGAATATCAGAGTGCTGGGACATCATTTATCACTAAGGAAAACACTTGGAAGCATATTCAGTCTGCATAAGCAGTCATTCCTGGGCACAGTTAGCTTTCCTATGGCTCAGCTGGAGGAGGCGGGTGCTCTCAGACACGTGCTCAGGGGGTTCAGCTGAGACACTTGCACAATGCTGGGATCATTCTGATGGAAACTATGTCTTCAGACGCCGTGGTGCAACCCATCCAAAATTATCATGCAGAGCCTTAGCTCTTGAACAGCACTTCTTCCCCACCCTTCACTACTCCAAGCAGCTCCAACAAACTTCTCAGAAGAAACCCAGGGCAGCAGAGACCTGGCAGACCATAACCAAGTGCAGCCTGCGCTTGGGAGGGCAGTGCCCACTCCTTGCTTCCACCCTGCTCCAGCACGTTAAGTAGTCTGAGCCTCACTGTCCTTTTACAGCTGAAGACTTTCAGCACCTCATGCCAACATTTCTCACTAAGATACACCCAAGGCATTGAATGCTCTTCTCACTACCTCCTCCCAGTCCTCCCCTAGGAACACTAAGATTCTACAGCAAAAGCATCTATGCTGCAAGAGCACACTGAACCACCTGCAACAGTGAAACATGGTTTTGTAGAGTGGCTTTGAAAACACACCTTTAGACAGCTGTCTCCCTGTAGCCAAAAGGAAACCGAGCAGGAAAAGAAGAGTCCAGCCTGAAACACGCCCATGCTACTAGCCCAGGTTTTCCACGGTGAATGCAGAATCCGTCCTGTTCTTGAGGTAACAAATGACCAGTGGGTCTCCCCTTGCTCCACCCCTTCTCCTTAAAAGTGAGAAAAAGAGAAAACAAGCAGAAGAAACCCAGACGTACCTTTCCACACACAAAGCAGAAATTGGAACAGCAACAGCAACTGTCTCCCTCCTGAGACATGGTGGGGAGCATCCCAGAGGAAGCCCAGGTTCTTTGCTTCTCTCCACAGGGACTTCAAGCACTCCTGGCAAGAGCTGGTTTTGTTCCTTCTTCAACTGCTTCCATCACCAAAATCTCCTTTTGAAAAGGAACCCTAAAGAAAGAAGCAGCAAATGAAAAATAATGAGCAAGAACCACTTTCCCAGCTTTCTTCTGACACGCAATTTAGACCCTTGACTAGGGCAAGGACTTAAAATCAGCTGGTTCCAAGAATGATCAGAATTAGCACTGAAATCACTCACTGAACTGTAGCTGGTTACCTCCACATTCTTTTGCTTTTGGGAACAGATGGACACAGAGTTGAAGGACACAAGATAAGTGACATCTACTTCACTGTAGGTGGTTAAGCTTGGAAGTAGGACTTGAGCAAGAAAAGCTTCTCAACTCCTTGTAAGACACAAAGCAGTGGGATGATTTCCCACACCTGCAGAAAGTCTGATCTCTGCCACAGGTGGGTGAGTGACACAAAAGCTGAGCTGCCCATCCAGAAGCACGTGGGGCAGGGCATGGAGTGGTTACATACCAACATGTGAACAGGCACTCTCCTATCAGAAGGGAAATGCCTTCTCTCTTCCATGCCATGCCCACACCACTCCTCAGGGCTGCGCTGACAGCACGGAAACAATGCAGACATGTTTTTGTCATCGTGGTGGTTTTTCACAGACCCAAAAAATGAGATATTGGGTTGCTGTGCGGGTTCCTGGGTGACACTGCCATTTCCAAGCCATTGCGCTTCCTAGGGGCAAAGAAGGTAAAATGCTTTAACAATTTTTCACCCAGAGATTGCTATTTTACCATTCTTTTATGCAAAAAAGGAGGACAACACAGCAGATTCTTGCAGCTGCACCAATGCCCTGGGTGCTAAAGGAATGCAAAGACAGAAATATCAAACATCCCTGTGTTATTCCCATACAAGGAGGGAAGTTATGTTTAGTAATATCTTTTATTATTTAAAAGAGGTAGTTGGCACTCCTAAAGGAAAATCCCAGGCCTCAAGTTCTGACAGTGCGGCAATCTGGAATGGACTCAGATGTGGATGACCCAAATGATTAATTCTGGGTTCTAACATCCCTTCTATGCATTGACACGTTTTCTCTCTTAACTTTCCCAGCCATCACATGTCCGCAGAACATCCAACAAACTCTCCTTCACTGCGCACGTAGGCATTCATCCAACCACAGCCATCAGTCATTCCTAGCCATGCACTCTCCCTCCAGTCATGGTCAGTATCACGTGGCCATCACGCAGCTTACTTGACTCAGTTTTTCTCTTGTTCTGGAGGTGTCCTTGGTTCCCAGCCTTACCTTCTCATGCCGTTCATCTCGCTGTGCAGCTCCTGCTCTGAATAGTCTTCTTATGTTCCCACGGGACAGGTGGAAAATGAAGACACGGCCCCTGCCACCAAGGCCAGCTCTGCAGCAGGCATGACCTGAGGAGCACTTGGCTACTCATGCAAACTGCGCAGTGCAAGGAAGATTGTTGCCTGTTGCACTTCTTCTTCTAATGGCTCAGAAAGTAGCTTTCCTACCTAGTAAATGGGAAAAGAATATTAATAATAATAATAAAATGAAAACAAAAGCCTGACACAAAGCAGACGTGATTGTTACTATGGAATTAAGGAGGGCGAGGGATTGGCCCTCTATATGAAGAAGCTGACTGCAAAGGACTAAGAACAGCCATGAACACATGGAGAACTTGTGGGTCAAATTAGGGACTGAACCAATCATGGGCTTCTGCAGCTGAGGGTCTGTTGACGGGCCCTGCTTACTGCAGCTACCAGAAGCACCGCGCTCACTGACTCAACTTGATGGGGGATTCCAGACAGGCTGGGAAATCAGCATGGCTGGCTGCAAGCTGTCTGAGAGACTGCTGGAGTGCACTGAGAAGAACTGTGTGGCCCAAGCATTGAGCACACCAAGCAGAAGGGAAGCATTACTGGACACGGTGCACAGCAGGGCTTAAGACTGGAGGTGGTCAGGGCTGTAGTGACCATGCCCTCCTGGAGTTCCTCATCTCAAGGAATGCGGGCCTGGCAAAAAGCAAAGTCAGGACCCTGAGCTTCAGGAGAGTCAGCTGCAGGCTGTTCAAAGAATTACTGGACCAGAGCCACTGGAAAACTGTTCTGAGGGGCAAAGGAATGGAAAAGAGATGGGAACTTGCTCAGAAAACCTTGCTCAGAGCTGCCCACACCTACCACAAACATCCCTGTGTGTGCACCTGTGTGCAACCCAACTCCTCAACACACCAGCACACAAAGCTGGTGAGGGCTCTGGAGCACAATGGGGCCATATGAGGAGAGGCTGCAGGAGCTGGGAATGCTCAGCCTGGAGAAGAGATGGCTCTGAGCAACACCGTGAGCCCCCACTCACCTCAGCAGAGGTCAACCTGCACCCCAGCCTTCCGCCCATCCACGTGCACACGCACACACCTGCGCCACTCTGCCTGCTTTGCACACCCACATTCATGCACTGCATCTTGTGCTCTCCATTGCATTCACAGACGTGTGCAAACCATCCCTGGGAACACGTATGTGCCTACACCTACCAGTAAACATCCCTGTGAGTGCACCTCTGTGCAACCCAACTCCTCAGCACACCCCTGTGCAAGCACACATTGGTGCCACCACGTCCACGCACTATCCATGTGCTCACACACACTCACGCAACCACATCCCCTAGAGCAGCCCTGTGCGCACACACACAGACACACGCGGAACCCCTTCCTTTCACTCCCAAAGTGCACGCACACACCGGTACCACAATGTCCTTGCGCAGCTCCAACCCTTTGCACACCCCTGTGCACGCACATATATGTGCATGTTCATCTTTGCACACATACCTGTTGACCTGCACAGACCTGAGCAACCCCACTGCTTTGGACACTCATGAATACAAATGTGTGCAACAGCACCCGTGCACAAATACACAACTCGTGGAACCCCACTGCTTTGCACAATCCTGTGCACACTCACGTGTGTCATGCACTGATTTCCCAGCCAGTCCTCGTGGGGTCTCTTACTTAGGACGGGAGTGCAGGGGAGCAGCCAGAAGCTGTTTGCATTCCCTGCTGTCTGCTGGGCAGGTTTGTTGGCGATGCTTGGGTTGCTTTGCTTTCCCTTGGGAGGTGGGAAGGAGCTTTGGGTTGGAGGCACATCCCGTGCCAGAGCATCCCGATGGCACGCGTGGGATCAGCAGGTCTGTCAGAGAAGTGGGTGAGGTTGCACGCCAAGCTGCAGCAGAGGAAGGGGAGGAGGTCCCAGCACAGCTCTGCACCACGCTCTGCCACGCTGGGCAGCTTGTTCCTGGCTCAGCAGTGCCATCAGACTGTTTCTTGCATTCCTCCCGGTCCCTGTGAATGAAGACTCGGAACACAGTCAAGGCGTTGATTGAGCACCAGAGTGCCTTTATTCAATTGGAGAAAGGAGGACGGGAGAGGTACGGGGAAAGATGGGACTCATTCTCTGTTGTTGAGGAGAGAGCGGCTCAGAGCTCGTGTTGCTGCCTGGTGCCTGGGACTGCAGGCCTGACTCCAAGTCCCCCTCCAAGACGCTCGGCTTCTCCTCAGTGACACTGACTTGGTCCTGCTTGGAGGTGCTGCTGTCGGGGCACTCGGGCTGTGTTTGGGCTGGGCTGCACTGCAAAGGCACCGGGCCACAGTCCAGGCTGGTGACTGTGGTTTCTGGCAGGCAGAATTGATCACCTGAGGAATTCAGCTTTATTTGCCTTCATCTGTGTTTCTTCTTGCTGGATCTCATGCACTCTGCTGGCTTCAGTCTGTGTTTCTACTCCAAGAAGAAAATAAATGGGTCTTCACAAACCAGAAAACTGGAAAAGCACCCTCAAGTCTGCTGTTTGAGCCTTCTTCATTTCAAGAGCACATGCTTTTATCTCCTCAGCACTCAAACACTTATTGATTGGTTACATGGAACCTTCTCTCTCCGAGGCTGTAGCCACTGTCTCTTGTCCTGGCAATGGCACCACTGAGCAGATCACCTCCATTCTCTGCATCCTCCATTCAGTATATTTGCACATAGATAAGATCTCCCCTGAATCTTCTCCAGGATTAACAGTCCTAGCTCTCTCAGCCTTTCCTTATAGGAGAGATGTTGCAGTCCCTTTATCATCTTCTGAGCCCTCTGTTGGATTACGTTAGGTATGATTCTTGTAACAGAGAACTCAGATCAGGACACGATGATCGATGTGTGGTCTCAACAACGCTGAACTGAGGGGAAGGAACATCTCTCTCAATCTGCTGGCAGTACCTTGCTTATTTGCAGCACAAGGATATCATTAAGTTATTTTTGGTGTATTTTTTCTTTTTCTTTTTTAAATTCTTTTTTCTTTTTTTCTTTTTTTTTTTTTTTTCATCAAGTTCACATTTCTGTTTCACATTCACTCTGTATCATTCGCTATGTAGCTCCAGGGAAAGATGGGACTCATCCTCTATTGTTGAGGAGAGGGTGGCTCACAGCTCGTGCTGTTGCTTGGAGGCAGGGACTGGTGGTCTGATTCTACATCTGCCTCCAAGATGCTCGGCTTCTCCTCACTGATGCTGACCTGAGCCTGCATGGTGGTGCTGCTGTCGGGGCACTCGGGCTGTGCTTGGCCTGGGCTGTCCTGGGACCCCTGCACTGGGTCGCAATCCAGGCTGGTGCCGGTGGTGTCTGGCAGGCTCAGGTCAGCAGCTTCCGGAGGGATGGGATGAATGAGGGCTTGAATGACGATGACGTTCTCGTCTCCATTGATGGTGCCATATGGAAGGCTGTCGACTGAAATGCAGCACCCTGTGCTTCCTAACAGCTCTGCGTTGATGGAAGCACAGGATGCGCTGTCGTCCCATGCCCGGCGTCTTCGGGGAACACAAGGGCTCGGGTCACCTAGGAAGGAGTAGATGCACAGCGGTTAGTGTCAAACGTTCACAAGATGAATCATGCTTTAAAGAGGTCCTTGGCATTTGGCTATGTAGTGGTGGTGGGCAGAAGCAAATAGGCTTCTAGCAACAGTGTCATTGTCTCGACAGTGATCCTCGTGCAGGTGCAGCTCTTGTGTTGACAAGAGACTCATTTGGGAAAGACAGGGGTGAACCAAAGATGTCAGGCACGGGCTCGAACGCCAGAAGGAGGTACAAGCCCACTGAAAGCATGAATCCTACCTGTGCTGCTGACAAGCAGTGTTTTGAAAGCTGGATTTGCACCCTTACCTGCCAGGACCAACACTTCTGCTTCTAAGGGATCGCTGGCACTGCTCTGCAGTTGGCGTTCGGCTGCAGGGGATGGTTTGCCCAGGCAGAAGCAGGAACGCCAACTGCCAGCTGGTGCCTGCTTCCTCTTCATGGGCACACTTGGTCTGGAGAGAAAACAGAGCATGCTGCCAGTCGTGGTGCAGGGTGAGGGAAGAGCTGCTCCGAGCCCTTGCTGACAGTTGCCCGTTCCTGGCAAACCCACCCGACCAATGATGATAGGGGCTGGAAAGGGAAGTCCTCTTTACCTTTCAGATGGAGAATCAATGACCGCGTGGAAGTTCCTCAGATCAGCTGTGGGGCCTTCCTCCACCTCGACATCGCTGCTCTGTGTCGCCGTGGGAGGGCTGCTCTGGCCTCTCCTCTCTGCCTGTGCCTCCTGCACGGTGAGCAGCTTTGTGGCAGGAGGAGACACACACACAGACTTGGGCCCGGCAAGAGAACTGTGCCCTGCAAGGGGAAACCACAGGTAAGAGGGAGGATCAGAAAGCAGCAGCACAGCCATCCCAGTTCTGCATTTCTCTCAGACTTTCTTATCAGAGCCACTGCAAGAAGAGGAGCTCAAAGTAACCGTGTGCTCAGAGGTATGCTCGTGGCAAAGGACACAGCCACAATTAAGAGCAGCTCACTGTATCGAAACAGGCAAACAAAAACCCTAGAAAAACTAGGGGCAGGGACCTCAGAAAGCTTTGCTGCCACACTTCAATCAAGCTTCGCCTGCTTGCAAAAAATCTTAACAGCTGTGACGGTTTTCTCCATGTAAGTTATGGGTTTGGACACTCTCAGGATCCAGGAACGGGGCACCATATTCCAATCTAAACCCAGAAGCCTGCTGTCTCCTTGACAGCAAAAGCATTTTCAAAGGTCTTGGAGAAGGCCTGGCTTGGATCAAGGTGTCAGATCAAGATCAAGCTAATGGAGAAAGACGCTCACCTGCTCCCTCTCCCACGGCTGGTGTGGATGTGGAGGGGAAGAGGACGTCTGTGTGGCTGATCAGGAACTCCACCACAGCTGACTGCGTCTGCAGCTCCTTGCAGGCAGCTTCTCCATAGGCGCAGGCAGACTGGCTCCGCTGGGATCTGAAGTAAAGGCAGATCTTACAAGTCATTTCCCCAAGATCGTTTCCCCAAGTCTGAAATTTGCAGCAAAAACTGACAAGTTGGGCTCTGGAGACTTCCGCAGTGGGCAATCAGCGATGCCACTGACGAAATTCTCCTGGATGATCAGGGACACAGCAGTCCCAGCTAAACAAGTGACTAGAAACTGTCATCTGGAAATTGTGCCCCTGGAGGTTGGGAGAGAGCAGAAGTAAGCATCGTGTTGAAACGGAAAAAGAAGTTTACCTTAAGAGGTTTGGAGCCCACACTATGGCCAAGTTCTGAGCGTGCATGTTGGTGACGGAGCAGTTCCCGGCCAGAGACGCCAAGTGTCTCATTAAGTACTGCAGAGTCCTGGAAAACAAGAGGGGCAGATGTTCAGCACCAAAAAGCAAACCGTGCTGCAGTGCACAAAACAAACCTCACTTCATGCTGGTTGTTGTCATTGCTACTGTCCCCGAATAGGAAGTAGGTAAAACTAAGTGCCACCACGCTGCAGCACCAAGCCCCAGCACAGCACAGCCGCAGCCATTGGCTGCACCAACCGTGCCCCCATGCCAAGGAACTGACCCAGTCAACCAACCCGACGCAGCCTTCAGCCGCTTCAGCGTGCACAGGCATGATGCTGCCAGCGTGAGGCAACACCTGGAATCGCATCATGGCCCTCTGAAAGGCAGCAGGGCTGAGCTCAGCAGACCGAGCGCAGCACTGACCTGTAGTGAGGAGCGGGCAGCTGCTGGATGGTGTCCTGCATTCTGAGCAGCCGCTCCTCCTCCGTGGCAGCACAAACAGCGTCCTGGAAAAAGGCAGGAAGGGATTCAGACACCAGACGGGAATAGCAAAGGGAAGGGAATTCTCGCAAGCGTCGTATATAGTTTAAGTAAGCACTTCCTGGCACCACCAGAAGTGGCATCAGCCAGAGGCAGGAGGTGGCAAAGACATGCCTCATGGGGCTAACAGAAATAAGACCTCGGAGCTGGGGCACTGCTGCAACCATCAGCCAGGACGCCCAGGGAAGAGGTACGTGTCATTTCCAAGACATTGCCCTGAGCTTACCGAGAACTTGGCATACAGCTGGTCGGTCAGCAGAGGGTTTGGGAGCTCCCTGAAGTACATCTTGCACAGGGAGCTCACGCTGTGAATGTCTCGGACGCTCAGCTCGGGAACCTGCTCCGACTCGAATTCATGGCTGCAGAAAAGGACACAGGATTGGGCAGAGGGCTTTGAGAAAGAGGAAACCAAGTCCAAAGCCACAACAAATACAGTCAAGAAAAGGAAGGGGTTCCTCTGAACGCCCGCAGCATGGCACGTGCCCCTGCTGACAGCTGTGTCAGTCGCAGCACTCTTACCGTAGTTGCTGGATCCTGGACGCCACGCCGGACAGGCGGTAGATCCCCTGCACCACGCCATGCTGCTCGATGAACTCGGCGCAGCTCTGCAGGACCTGGGGGACTACAGAACAAGAGCCAGCGGTTAGCTCAGCTTCTTACTCAAGTCCTGCTTCAGGCCGTGCTCTTCTCCCATCCCAGCCACTAAGCCCAGCCGGGCCACCGCTTGCTTCCTCCTTAAAGGAGAAAGCTGGCAGAGACAGCTGTGAGGAAACTGCAGAGACATGTTCTTGGCTTTCCAGAAATGCCACCACCTAGCAACAGCCTGGAGAAAGTAAATCTGGCAAAGCCACACACACTGCAAGTCCCATCACAGCTCCCTCGGGAATGGAGGAATCCAATCTCAAGTCCAGAAGAGCTAGGAAAAGGCTGCAGGATGCTCTCTTTGGCCAGAAGGCTTCCTGCGTTTTCAGGCTTACACAATTGCTGGGTATGATCTCCCTTTCATCTTTAGATGCCCAGCGGAGGGAGATCTCAGCAATGGGCTGTTCCTTACCATCACGGCCAGAGCGGAGAAGGTGCTCCCCCAGGTCACACCCAAACACCCCTTCCTTCGCCGGCTCCGGCTGCTCCGATCTCCTGGGGCGGGCCTTCACCACCGAGCGAAGGAAGGTGCTGAGCTTGCCCCGTTTCCTCGGCACTGCAAAGAAACAAAATAAAGAAACCAGTTCATTTCAGGCTTGGCTCGGTTGGACGAGGCCGAGCGTAACGCCTTCGACCGAGCACGGAACAACGGGAAGAACATTCCCAACCAGGACACGCAAGAACCGATTTTCCCCGTCCCTGCAAGTGCCCAAGGCCAGGTCGGAAGGGGCCCCAGACAGCCTGCTCTCGACTCCTGCTAAATGCGCAGGCTGGGCACCCAGACTGAGGCAGGGGCCTTGGAGCCTGAGGATGATCCTTTAGACCCCTTCCAATCCCAAGCCATTCCAGGAGGATTCTGTGACTTCCTCAAGCACAACAATAAACACAGTGGGATTGGGCCAGATCTCTGCGTGTTCCCATGGACCTTAATGCAGTCCTCTTGCTAAGCTTGCTCAACTCGGGCATTAACGAACCCCCTGAAAGCCACGCTCTGACCCCATTTTACTAACCCGCATTGTCAAATGTAACATGTGTACCTGGCTTTGGCAATGAATCGACGACGGACTCGGGAACTTTTCCGCTGATGAGTTCCACGCACTCACCAGGGAAAAACCCAACCTGTAACAAGAACAAAAAGACAGCTGGGCATTAGCCCGAGTCCACAGCCAAAGGGAAAGTCCTCTGTCACCGACACAGGGCAACCGTTTGCGTCCGGAAGCCATCCTGTGCAGGCAGAGCAGCTCCAAGCTGAGATTCCAGACTCTACTGAAGTTGGGCTCTCGTGTTGGAAGCGTGTGCCTACCTGAAAGCCACGCTTGCCTCTCCACCAGGGGCTCAGCTCCTTTGGTGGCATAGCAATAATGCACACCAAGTCTCCTACCTGCAAGAGATTGAAACGTCAATCACAGCTTCAGCACAGCTGGCAGGAAAGCACAGCTCAAACGACTGCCTGCTTCTGCGCCGCAGAATAGCCTCAAGCTTGACAGCCATTGCACCAATGCAGCCCCCAAGGCAAGGAACGCCTGGAACTGCTTACCTCCAGGGAGAGCTCATCCGGCCCCTGGGCGACGTAGCGCTTGATAACATGGGCTGCCGCAATCGCTGGAACGTTAAGAGATGACTCCGCACGCACCAGCTGCGGCTTCCACATGTCATCAGCCTGCAAAACAGAGCACAGGCCGTGGTCAGGAGCTGAGGACAAACTCTTGCCTGCAGGAGAGCACATCTGCGGCTCCCTCTGCTGGCTCAACACAGGGAACAAAGACAAGCCAGAGCTTCACACTGTACCTCCGTGCCCACCACCTCAGGCCCACTGCTGATCTTGCTGCACTCAAGGCCCATCACACCAGGTGTGACAAGCTGGAACAGAGCAGAAACACACTTCTGTTGTCTCTATTCACACAGCACAGTATGGAGAGACTTCTTCAGAACTACCCTTGCATACCCTGCGGCATAGGCAAGTGTTCGAGAAACTACCCCTTGCTGCAGTCTGTTCCAACGTGACAGCCTCTGAGGCAGCATTGTACCAAGTTGCTATCCCTCTGCCAGCAGATGGGGACTCTGGCACAGAGCAGCAGATGCATTCGCCCAGAGCGCTCTGACAGTGCGACAGAAGGGCATTAGACAGCACCCTTCTGAGGGCTGAGCTGGAGGGCAGTGAAGAAACCCACGGCATGCAAAACAATGTGGTAGGACAAACATGGCACATACCTGGCAACAAGATCACCTCAGGCTACCTGCAGCAGTTCCTGGTCACTCTGCTCAGATCTTATGAGAGCAAAAGCTGCACCAAGGCAGTGGGCGGAGGGTGGGCAGAGGAGAGAGAAAGAGCAGGTCAGTGAGCAGGGCTAAGACAGCCATGGCATAACGCACACAGCACAATCGTCCCATCCACTTGCTGCAAGACATGCTGAGTCTCAGGCTACGGGATGCCTGTCCGCCCAGCAACTTGACGATGCTTCCACAATTGAGCTCAGAAGATGATGGAAGAAGCATGGGACGGGTGCCACCCTTACGGACACCCCCTTTGGAACATGCCTACCAGGGGAAAATGACGTCTGATGCTCAAGAGTAAGCAATACGGTGCTGGGAGCTCCGACAGCCAGCACTTCTCAACACCTCGCTGCCCACCCGTCCATCCTACGCTGGCTCAGCTTACCTACAGGATGCTGCGCACGATGCTACTCAAACAAAGGCACTAAACGCACAAGAACAACAAGAAAACCAACCACTCCGAACTCCTACTCGCCCACAAAGGAACACAGAACGCACCGCTCCTCCCCTCATGCCAGCCGCTTATGACATCACCAACGGCCACCAGCCTGCTCCACCATGACTCCCCACAAGGGGGGGAGGCATGACCACGTGGTCAAATGTGATTCCAACACGGCACCACAACATTGCAGAACTCACTGTGGGGTTGGAATTACGTCCTGGTGTGGCAGCGCAATGGGAGGTGTTTGGGCACAGCTGAAGAGCTGGCTGACTCCTGACGTTTCCAAAGGAGGGTGCCAGATTCACTCTCAGCATTCTTTTGCAGGGCTCTTTGGGATGCTTCAAACCCATTTCACTGACTAGGTCACTTCTAGAATGTTCAGCTGACAAATGCTCGCTTTGTCTGGGTAACGCCTCTATGCATCATGAATGAAAAATAAAATTAAATGGGCACGCCACCCTGTGAAACTTACCTCTCTGCTCTTGTTGTCAGCCAGACACCTAAGATGAGCATTACGTGTCGCTGCTCCTGAATGGAGATGCACCCAAGTCTGTGTTCCACTCTGCTCCACCTAAGTGTCTAAAAGAAACACAGACAGAGATGATTAGAAGATCCTTTGCGCAGACGAAAGCGCAGGCTGCACGCCTATTCTCTTTAGCAAGAAATACTACTTGAGAATCCACAGACAGTTTTTGGAGAGGTAGTTTGAAAGATAAGCAGAAAGGAAATAGATTCATTAAAATAACCGAGTTAATCCTCTCCCCGTCAAAAAGGAAGCCTTCTGGGCACTGTAAGCCGCACCTCCTACAACACCTTGCACCACAAATTGTGGCACATGCATTTTTTTCCCACAGGCCCCTCGCTTCTGTCGTTAGTGTCAGATCCACTCAGGTTCAAATACGTGGATCAGAACAGCCATTCAGTTCTGCTGAGGCAGGATCCCACCACTGGGATGTCGTCCAGTCCCATTCCCTGCTTCTCCTGGCACGGGTGGGGAAAGGAACAGCAAGTGATATCACCTACCCAGACTTCTGCTGGGCCTTCCATTCGGTCGCCCATCCCTGGGAGAAGCAGGGGAGCTCCCGTGGCACAAAGCTCGCAGCTGCAGAAATCAAGGCTGCCTCTAAGATGGTGCTTTCAAACAGCACGAGTAACTGGATGTAGGACTTGAAACACAAGGGTAACATGAAAAAGCCACCAGTCCC
This sequence comes from Excalfactoria chinensis, assembly GCF_039878825.1. Taxonomy (NCBI): domain Eukaryota; kingdom Metazoa; phylum Chordata; class Aves; order Galliformes; family Phasianidae; genus Excalfactoria; species Excalfactoria chinensis. Next base: position 130,934 of record NW_027315570.1, on the reverse strand, counting down.
CACGGATGGGGCTGTTCACAGAGACAACAGCTGCTTGCTTTCCAGCAGTGTGATGCTCACCCAACAAAGCGCTCAGCCAGCAGATGCCTCCAGCGTCTGAGCACCCATTTGGAGATGGTTTTCTTAACATCCAGGCTGAATCTCCCCTCATACAACCTGAGATTGTTCCTTCCACTCCTGTCTCTAGTTACATGGGAGAAGAGCAGGACAGCCCCCCCCCCGACATAACCTCTCTTCAGGTAATCGTACAGAATGATAAGGTCCTCCCTGAGCCTCCTCTCTTCCAGACTAAATCATCCCAGTTCCATAAGAAGCTCCCCATAAGATTGTGCTCTAGACACCTCACAGCTTCACTGGTCTCCTCTGGACACATCTCAGGATTTCATTGCAGTGAGGGGCCCAGATCAGAACACAGAACTCAAGGTGAGGACTCACCAGTGCCGACTACAGGGGGATGATGGATTCCCTGCTCCTGCTGGCTCCAGCCTTCTGCATTCCAATTCCAATCTCAACCATTCCTGCTGTGGTAGGACTTGAATCCTCATTTGGGGCTGGAGCTCAACAGGTCAGCACATCAGAAATAACACAACGTGCCACTGGAAGACGTGTCTCAAAGCCCAGAAAATCCAACTCTCTGACCTCGGCACAACTCACCAACCAAGAGCCAGGCCTTGACAACTTGGCTGATCTGAGCACGCGGGAGGGGGCCAGACAGTGGACCACAAGTGTCCATTTCCACTGCAGCTCCCTGTAGAGAACAGCACCAATCAGCAGGGGTGAATGAATTCATTGACAAGCTGCACAATGAGTCTGTTCTTTACATGAGCAAAAAAAACAACAACACACATAGATTCCTGACCAAAAAAGGTGGGAGTTAATAATGACCAAAGAGGCTCCTGTTCCTAGGCCTAATCCTCTCTCCCCAACTCCTGGGTGATGCCCACAGGCTTCAAGTCAGGTCTCAAATCCATTGGACTCCCGTCAGAGAACTCCATCAAAAAGGATGTTACACATGTGACACTTACATACATTTTGCACCAGAAACAGCACTGCCAGCAGGAGCAGAGAGGTGACTGTCCCCCTGTACTCGGCACTGGTGCGGCTGCAACTCGAGTTCTGTTTCCAGTTTTGGACCCCCCACTGCAAGAAAGACATTGAGGCTTTGGAACATGTTCCAAGAAGGGCAACAAAGCTGGTGAGGGGTCTGGAGCACAATGGGGCCACATGAGGAGAGGCTGCAGGAGCTGGGAATGCTCAGCCTGGAGAAGAGATGGCTCTGAGCAACACCGTGAGCCCCCACTCACCTCAGCAGAGGTCAACCTGCACCCCAGCCATCCGACCATCCACGTGCACACGCACACACCTGCGCCACTCTGCCTGCTTTGCACACCCACATTCACGCACCGCATCTTGTGCTCTCCTTTGCATTCACAGACGTGTGCAAACCATCCCTGGGAACACGTATGTGCCTACACCTACCAGTAAACATCCCTGTGTGTGCACCTGTGTGCAACCCAACTCCTCAGCACACCCCTGTGCAAGCACACATTGGTGCCACCGTGTCCACGCACTATCCATGTGCTCACACACACTCACGCAACCACATCCCCTAGTGCAGCCCTGTGCGCACACACAGACACACGCGTAACCCCTTCCTTTCACTCCCAAAGTGCACGCACACACTGGTACCACAATGTCCTTGCGCAGCTCCAACTCTTTGCACACCCCTGTGCACGCACATATATGTGCATGCTCGTCCTTGCACACATACACACTGACATGTACAGACCTGAGCAACCCCACTGGTTTGTACACTCATGAACACAAATGTGTGCAACACCATCCGTGCACAAATACACACACAACTCGTGGAACCCCACTGCTTTGCACAATCCTGTGCACACTCACGTGTCATGCACTGATTTCCCAGCCAGTCCTCGTGGGGTCTCTTACTTAGGACGGGAGTGCAGGGGAGCAGCCAGAAGCTGTTTGCATTCCCTGCTGTCTGTTGGGCAGGTTTGTTGGCGATGCTTGGGTTGCTTTGCTTTCCCTTGGGAGGTGGGAAGGAGCTTTGGGTTGGAGGCACATCCCGTGCCAGAGCATCCCGATGGCACGTGTGGGATCAGCAGGTCTGTCAGAGAAGTGGGTGAGGTTGCACGCCAAGCTGCAGCAGAGGAAGGGGAGGAGGTCCCAGCACAGCTCTGCACCACGCTCTGCCACGCTGGGCAGCTTGTTCCTGGCTCAGCAGTGCCATCAGACTGTTTCTTGCATTCCTCCCGGTCCCTGTGAATGAAGACTCGGAACACAGTCAAGGCGTTGACTGAGCACCAGAGTGCCTTTATTCAATTGGAGAAAGGAGGACGGGAGAGGTACGGGGAAAGATGGGACTCATTCTCTGTTGTTGAGGAGAGAGCGGCTCAGAGCTCGTGTTGCTGCCTGGTGCCTGGGACTGCAGGCCTGACTCCAAGTCCCCCTCCAAGACGCTCGGCTTCTCCTCAGTGACACTGACTTGGTCCTGCTTGGAGGTGCTGCTGTCGGGGCACTCGGGCTGTGTTTGGGCTGGGCTGCACTGCAAAGGCACCGGGCCACAGTCCAGGCTGGTGACTGTGGTTTCTGGCAGGCAGAATTGATCACCTGAGGAATTCAGCTTTATTTGCCTTCATCTGTGTTTCCTCTTGCTGGATCTCATGCACTCTGCTGGCTTCAGTCTGTGTTTCTACTCCAAGAAGAAAATAAATGGGTCTTCACAAACCAGAAAACTGGAAAAGCACCCTCAAGTCTGCTGTTTGAGCCTTCTTCATTTCAAGAGCACATGCTTTTATCTCCTCAGCACTCAAACACTTATTGATTGGTTACATGGAACCTTCTCTCTCCGAGGCTGTAGCCACTGTCTCTTGTCCTGGCAATGGCACCACTGAGCAGATCACCTCCATTCTCTGCATCCTCCATTCAGTATATTTGCACATGGATAAGATCTCCCCGGAATCTTCTCCAGGATTAACAGTCCTAGCTCTCTCAGCCTGGAATACCTGTTTCCATCAGCTGCCACCATCCCAAACAGCCAGTCTTCTTGCGGTCACCTGGCCCAAACATCCCTTTGTCTCTACCCTTGATTCCTGCAAGAGAGATGGGAGCTCGGCACGCACACCATCCTTCCAACACCCCATCCCAGCAGCAAGGGATCACAGCCCTAACACAGCCAAAACAAAAAGGGTGTGCGAGTTTCCTGTTAGCACTCAGTGTGAACAAATCTACCACTGAGCAACACCATGAGCCCCCACTCACCTCAGCAGAGGTCAACCTGTAACCCCAGCCTTCCCCTATCCATGTGCACACGTCCACCCGTGCGCCACCCTGCCTGCTTTGCACACCCCCATGCACGCACCGCATCTTGTGCCCTCCTTTGCATTCACAGACGTGTGCAAACCATCCCTGGGAACACGTACGTGCCTACACCTACCACAAACATCCCTTTGTGTGCACCCGTGTGCAACCCAACTCCTCAGCACACGCACGCATTTGTTCCACCCTGTCCATGCACTCACCACGTGCCCTCCAGCATCACTGCTGCCTCCTCCGGTACCGTAACTGCAGATGCTTCAGAGCTCATTAACATGGACTTCCTTCCTCGCCTCAGCATCTGCTCCTGCGCTCACCTTCATTCCTACTGAGATACCGTCCGCTTCCAGCACCAGCTGACCTGCAAGACAGAGAAAGGAAAGGTGGGATTCATGCAAACGCAGAAGCCCAAGGCTGCATCATCACCACGTATGGCAGCCTTGGGAAGTCAGCTGCAACAACAGCCTTTGTCAGAATGGAAACAGGCACCGTCAATTAAGTGTGACCTCCAAAGTCATTGCCACCATCAGAAATAGGCACAGAAATCGCTCACTTCACTGCAGGTAGTTACCTCCAAATTCTTTTGCTTTGGGGAAAATGTGGGCACGGAATTGAAGGACACCAGAAAAGTGGCATCTACTTCCCTGGAGGTGGTTAAGCTTGGAAGCAGGACTTGAGCAAGAAAAGCTTCTCAGCTCCTTGTAAGGCAGTAAGTGATGGGGTGATTTCCCATCCCTGCAGAAATCCTGACCTCTGCCACAGGTGGGTGAGTGACACAAAAGCTGTGTCCTTGGTTCTCAGCCTTACCTTCTCATGCTGTTCATCCTGCTCTGCAGCTCCTGCTCTGAATAGTCTTCTTATGTTCCCACGGGGCAGGTAGAAAATGAAAACACGGCCCCTGCCACCAAGGTCAGCTCTGCAGCACACATGACCTGAGGAGCACTTGGCTACTCATGCAAACTGCGCAGTGTAAGGAAGATTGTTGCCTGTTGCACTTCTTCTTCTAATGGCTCAGAAATTAATTTTCCTACGTAGAAAATGGGAAAGGAAAATAAATAAATATATAAATAAACAAATAAAGCAAAAGCCTGACACAAAGCAGACGTGATTGTAACTATGGAATTCAGGAGGGCAAGGGATTTGCCCTCTATACGAAGAAGCTGACTGCAAAGGACCAAGAACAGCCACGATCAACGTTGAGAACTTGCGGGTAAAATTAGAGACTGAACCAATCATGGGCTTCTGGAGGTGAGGGTCTGCTCCAGGCCGCACCTGTGCACCTGTGTGCAACCCATCTCCTCAGCACACCCCTGTGCAAGCACACATTGTTGCCACTGCGTGTACACACTATCTGTGTGCTCACACGCACTCACGCGTCCACATCCCGTAGTGCAGCCCTGTGCGCACACACACAGACACATGTGTAACCCTTTCTTTTCACTCCCAAAGTGCACGCACACAGCAGTACCACAATGGCCTTGTTCAGCTTCAACACTCTGCACACCCCTGTGCACGCACATGTATGTGCATGCTCGTCCTTGCACACATACCCACTGACCTGCACACACCTGAGCAACCCCACTGCTTTGGACACTCATGAACACAAACGTGTGCAACACCATCCGTGCACAAATCCACACACACACAAATGGAAGAGTCTGAATTCCTAATTGAATGGGAATCCAAGTGCAAAACTCCAATTTTGCAAATTCGCTAAATTTTTGGATACCAAGTGCTTTAGTTTGGTAGAAGACGTGAGGGCAAGTAATGGACTCATTGAATGGATACACTCAGTAATGGAAAATCCATGCACTTTATCAACCAAATTAAGGAATGAATTTTTACCTTAAAAAAAAACTAAGGAATGAATGTTTACCTTCTGGATTTGAGGGATGTCTCTTCTGCCTGGTTTGGCCAAAGGAAGCCTAAGGTTATTTGCCTTTGAATAGGAAAGCCCTAAGAGAGCGAGAAGAGTTAACCTGGACAGCGTTACCCAGGGTTGTGGGAACAGCTGAATGATTTTTGAGAACTGGTCAACTCGTGAACCTGAGACCTGGGATCCTCCATCCTAGGGTGGAACTTTACTGGAGCACGTGGATGCCACAGCAACAAAAGAACTGTGTACAACAGACTGAGAGTTTGCCGAGTGTCTTGGTTTACAGAAAGCACAACTAACTCAGCAGCAAGTGACATACTTGGAATAGGAGATTACAGCTGGACTTTGAACCTTAAGGACTGCCAGGAAAGAAGCCATCTACTAAACCCCTGAGCTGCAAACTGCCAAGGAAGTCCATACTTTCCCAGTAATGACAGGAGGGTGCCAACCACGGATACACAGCTACGGACTGATGGTAAACTTCAAACAGCATCGAGTGAGTAAGGGATAGCCAGGGTGCACTGGTGCTCAATATTCAGGAAGCCCATAGATCTACACTGGGCCAAAGGACACTCATTTTATTACCTCATACAGTGTTTACTGTATTGGAGGCAAAAGCGGGACATTTGTTCTTACCAAAAAAGATTATCGAAACACCAAGCCATCCTGGTAGAGCAGGGCGATGTAGAAATAATTGTAACTAATACTGTCAACCCAGTATCTTTCCTTAGCGGAACTCCCGGATTGCACGACTGCTTGGAAACAACTGAAGCTGCACATTCCAGCTGCTCGGTCGGACCTGAAGGATGAACCCTCCGAGGATGCAGAATACACCTGGTTAACCAGCAGCTGCAGTTTGATGAGACAAGGAGACTGTAAGGCAGGACATGCAGTAACTGCTACTGACCAGGTCATAGAAGCACAACCACCAGCTGTGGGGACTTCCCCTCGGAAGGCTGCAATAACTGCCTTGACCAGAGCCTTAATTCTATGGACAGATGCTAAATATGTGTTTGGGGTGCCACACGCTCATAGTACCATCTGAAAGGAGCAAGGATTGCTCACACACAAGGAAAACAGCGCGATGTAAATCTACCAATGGCTACTAGAGGTGGTAAAGGACATCAGAAATGTAACACTGCACAGGAGACAGAAAATAAGGTGATAGATCAGATGGCAGAACAGGCAGTTGAAGAAGGCTTCAATTCCAGACGGTACACTTAAAACCTCTGAACCCAAGTCAAAACCTGTAAAATATTCTAAGGAGAACAGGAGTCTAATTAACGATTTAGAAGGGAAGAGAGCAAGCTGACAGATGGGTGCAAACCCAGATGGACACAATGTTATGCCCTTTTGTGTTTTATGGGAATTGGTTAGAAGGGAAGATCAATATTGGGCAAACCAACACTACAAAGTACAATCCCAGGACCAGGAACAGGGCACAAGTGGGCCTCACGGGAAGGGGCCTTCCAGGGCAACCATGGCAAATTGATTTCACAGAACTCCCAAGAAAAGGGGGGTATCGCTGTAGGAAAATTTCTGTCACCTTAGAAACAGTTCAGGATGCTGCTGCAGATGCCTGATGGACAATCCAAGAGGAGGCATCCTGTTTATCCAAAGTTGAATTGCAACATGGGGTAGGCAGGGATAACCCTGACTGGGGAACAGTTTTCTCTGGACTATGGGATAAACTTGCTTGTTGCCAAATTTGGGATGACTGAAACAGCTTTTCTTAGCCTGCATCACCTTGCTACTCTTTGTGTGTTTTGCTTGTGTTGTTATAAGATGCTCTTTGTGTCTGTGCCAGGATACCAGAAGGGAATATATGAGGTATAGGAGAGGCATGAGCTAAGGTAAAAGGTAGAGAGCGGGACTTATTTCAGGACATGTCAAGATAGAATAAAATAATCTAGCAGGTGGAAGCCCTGCTAGATTAAAGAAAGGGGGGAACTGAATAGTGAAAAAGGACTCCATAGTAGCAGAAAGGGGAACACTTTGCTACAGAAAAGGGAAAGGGGGCCTCGCTAAGGCAAAGGGTAGTTACAGATAGATAGTTTATGTTAAGGGAGGACAGAGAAAGGGGGAATTACAGACACTTACTCAAAACAAAACCAGAAAAGAGGGCAGCAAAGATAAGAAGGAACTGTCCGGAGACCTCTGACAAGAAGAAGGATTAGATACCCCCGGGCAAGATGATGCTGACATGGGAGAACGATAACGGCAGATAACACCAAGAAGGAAACAGAAGAAGAATTTCACCCCAAAACAAAGACAAGGGTCGCGGGGAATGGGGTCAGAGGGAATGGGGTCAGAGGGAATGGGGCCATAGGGAATGTAATGAATATGTAATCAAACTGGGGAGGAGACTATTGATCATGTATTAGCTTGACTTATGTCTGTAACACACTTTTCTCCTTACGGTGTGCAAGTTTGGAGGAGCTATCCCCCTTGCACCCGGCGCTGCGCAACGCTGGAATAAACATACCTGCTTTATAACCAGTCTCTGGATTATAGAGTTTGATTCTGCAAGTCAGTACCACAATGTCCTTGTGCAAATCCAACCCTTTGCACACCCCTGTGCACGCACATACATGTGTATGCTCATCCTTGCACACATACCCACTGACCTGCACACACCTGAGCAACCCCACTGCTTTGGACACTCACGAAAACAAATGTGTGCAACACCATCCATGCACAAATCCACACACACTCACACACACACACACAACTCATGGAACCCCACTGCTTTGCACAATCCTGTGCACACTCACGTGTGTCATGCACTGATTTCCCAGCCAGTCCTCGTGAGGTCTCTTACTTAGGACGGGAGTGCAGGGGAGCAGCCAGAAGCTGTTTGCATTCCCTGCTGTCTGCTGGGCAGGTTTGTTGGCGATGCTCGGGTTGCTTTGCTTTCCCTTGGGAGGTGGGAAGGAGCTTTGTATGGAGGCACATCCCGTGCCAGAGCATCCCGATGGCACGCGTGGGATCAGCAGGTCTGTCAGAGAAGTGGGTGAGGTTGCACGCCAAGCTGCAGCAGAGGAAGGGGAGGAGGTCCCAGCACAGCTCTGCACCACGCTCTGCCACGCTGGGCAGCTTGTTCCTGGCTCAGCAGTGCCATCAGACAAGAAGCAGGGAAGGAAATCAAGGATGGGGGGTACCATCAAACAGAGTCCGTGCATGCCTGTGCAAGACAAACAGACCCAGAGCTTGTGTTTTTTTTCTGCTTTTGTAGCATTTGTGTGCTGTAGCTGAGCAAAAGCTTCTGCTGCTTGATTCTTCTTCTGCAACAGCCACCTACCGGTAAATGGCTGCGGGGATGGAGGATGTGACAGAAAGCATTTGTCTGCACGACAGCGTAGTTACACTTGGTCTAGAGAGTGAGAGAGGGCAGGCAGCACTGCCTGATGTTGGTCAGGGTGAGCTCCTTCTTCCGCAGCGTGATGATGGCAGGGACAGCTCGTAGGTGGGAGCTGGGAATGGACACGGCAGGAGGACAGAGGTGTGAGGGAGCAGCCAAGGCAGCGAAGAGCATCAAAAGGCCCTGAAAAGCATCACAAAGCCACAGCCAGGAAGCTTGGGGTTTTCATGAGCAGCATCCAGGATGCTAGAGACTGTTTGCTCCCCTAAAAAATGGTAACAGAGCTCTCGCTGCGGGCATCACAAAACCAGGCAAAATGGGAACACACCCAGAGCTCTGCTGCACGCACCCCACAGTCAGAGCATTGCAAGCTGAGCTGCCTTGCTGTTTCTTGCATTCATCATGGTCCCTGTGAATGAAGACTTGGAACACAGTCAAGGCGTTGATTGAGCACCAGAGTGCCTTTATTCAATCGAAGAAAGGAGGACGGGAGAGGGACGGGGAAAGATGGGATTCATCCTCTGTTGTTGAGGAGAGAGTGGCTCAGAGCTCGTGTTGCTGCCTGGTGCCTGGGACTGCAGGCCTGACTCCAGGTTCCCATCCAAGGGCTCGGCTTCTCCTCGGTGACATTGACTTGGTCCTGCTTGGAGGTGACGCTGTTGGGGCACTCGGGCTGTCTTTGGGCTGGGCTGCACTGCAAAGGCACCGCACAGGTCGCCCATAGAGAATTTCATATGGGCTTCATCCTTCCTTGGTTGGGATTTTCTTCGAATTCTCACAAGTGCCAGAGGCAGTGCTTGCAACCATGGAATCCCAGCCTCTTGGCCAACTTTTAGTATTTGCAGCTTAGATAAATGGCTCCTCTTTTCCACTTGGCCACTTGACTGTGGCCTGTAAGGTGTATGCAACTGCCAATTGATTCCCAATAAAGTACTGACTTGTTGAACCACTTTAGCAATAAAATGGGGGCCTCAATCTGAAGAGATTGTTCCTGGCACCCAGAACCTTGGAATTATTTCTTGTCACAAAACTTTTGTTACTTCCCTGGCCTGGTTAGTCCAGCACGGGTATGCCTCAGGCCATCCTGAAAAGGTATCTGCTAAAACTAACATGCATCTGTACCCCCCTTTTCTTGGGAGCTCTGAGAAATCTACCTGCCATTATTGTCCTGGATAATTTCTCTCCCTGTTTGCCCTAACTGAACTTTGTGGCCTGTGTTAGGATTATTTGGTAAACAAACTTCACCTTGCTGGGTCACTTGCCTAATGGCAGTATACCCATTTCGGGTGACCACTCGTTGAACAAGATATTTATATAATGCTTCTGCTCCCCAGTGAGTGTTCCTGTGTTCAGTCACCACAGCCCATCATATGGCTGCTGGAATCATTCTTTTCCCTTGTGCTGGAAAGGTCCATCCTTCCTCTTTTACCTGCCCTTCCTGATAATTATTTATCGAGTTCCAATACTCTTTGGAGTGCTTTGGCTCACCATCCACCTGCATGTTACCACCTGGAATCAAGGAAGCCTCCACCACCTCACCCTCTGCCGCTCGCTTTGCTTCTCTGTCAGCCAGCGCATTTCCCATTCCTTCAGCACTGTCTCCCCTTTGCTGGCATCAACAGTGCATTTTAGCAACCTTCTCCAGCTGTTGGACTGCCTCCAGGAGTCTGGCTATTTCTTCAGTGTGTTTAAGACCTTTCCCTTGGCTTGACAACAGTCCTCTTTCTTTCCATATTGCTGATATGGGTGCATGAACAGCACTAAGGCATATTTTGAATCAGTCCATATCTTTATCTTCCCATGTCGAACAAAGCTGCTCCCGTCTGTGTACCAGGTGTCTTCCGCATCCTCCAGTGGTTCTTCTTTCAAGTCTCTGCGACTGGAATAGACTGCTTCCATAGTCTCTAAACAGTCGTGAGACACAGGTTCTCCTGTAATTGCACTAAGAAAAGCAGCTGATTTACAATATTTGTTACTGTTATTTCTCCATCATCTTGCTCCACTAGAATGGCTTGATACTTCAAAAATCTCTGAGGGGAAAGCCAATGTCCCCCTTTCACCTCCAGCACTGTAGAGACCGTGTGGGATACCAGTGCAGTTCTCTTCTGCCCCATTGTCCTAATGCTGGGGCCTTCATTAACTCCTCTTTCAACTGCTTTCAACCGGGCCACAGTCCAGGCTGGTGACTGTGGTTTCTTGCAGGTTCACGTCAGCCCCTTCAGCAGAACTAGGAGAAAGGACTGGCTGAACAATGATGACCTCTTTCTCTCTGTCTCTGCTGTCACTCAGAAGGCTTTCATTTGAATTGCAGCCTGACTCCAAGTCCCCCTCCAAGACGCTCGGCTTCTCCTCAGTGACACTGACTTGGTCCTGCTTGGAGGTGCTGCTGTCGGGGCACTCGGGCTGTGTTTGGGCTGGGCTGCACTGCAAAGGCACCGGGCCACAGTCCAGGCTGGTGACTGTGGTTTCTGGCAGGCAGAATTGATCACCTGAGGAATTCAGCTTTATTTGCCTTCATCTGTGTTTCTTCTTGCTGGATCTCATGCACTCTGCTGGCTTCAGTCTGTGTTTCTACTCCAAGAAGAAAATAAATGGGTCTTCACAAACCAGAAAACTGGAAAAGCACCCTCAAGTCTGCTGTTTGAGCCTTCTTCATTTCAAGAGCACATGCTTTTATCTCCTCAGCACTCAAACACTTATTGATTGGTTACATGGAACCTTCTCTCTCCGAGGCTGTAGCCACTGTCTCTTGTCCTGGCAATGGCACCACTGAGCAGATCACCTCCATTCTCTGCATCCTCCATTCAGTATATTTGCACATGGATAAGATCTCCCCGGAATCTTCTCCAGGATTAACAGTCCTAGCTCTCTCAGCCTTTCCTTATAGGAGAGATGTTGCAGTCCCTTTATCATCTTCTGAGCCCTCTGTTGGATTACGTTAGGTATGATTCTTGTAACAGAGAACTCAGATCAGGACACGATGATCGATGTGTGGTCTCAACAACGCTGAACTGAGGGGAAGGAACATCTCTCTCAATCTGCTGGCAGTACCTTGCTTATTTGCAGCACAAGGATATCATTAAGTTATTTTTGGTGTATTTTTTCTTTTTCTTTTTTAAATTCTTTTTTCTTTTTTTCTTTTTTTTTTTTTTTTCATCAAGTTCACATTTCTGTTTCACATTCACTCTGTATCATTCGCTATGTAGCTCCAGGGAAAGATGGGACTCATCCTCTATTGTTGAGGAGAGGGTGGCTCACAGCTCGTGCTGTTGCTTGGAGGCAGGGACTGGTGGTCTGATTCTACATCTGCCTCCAAGATGCTCGGCTTCTCCTCACTGATGCTGACCTGAGCCTGCATGGTGGTGCTGCTGTCGGGGCACTCGGGCTGTGCTTGGCCTGGGCTGTCCTGGGACCCCTGCACTGGGTCGCAATCCAGGCTGGTGCCGGTGGTGTCTGGCAGGCTCAGGTCAGCAGCTTCCGGAGGGATGGGATGAATGAGGGCTTGAATGACGATGACGTTCTCGTCTCCATTGATGGTGCCATATGGAAGGCTGTCGACTGAAATGCAGCACCCTGTGCTTCCTAACAGCTCTGCGTTGATGGAAGCACAGGATGCGCTGTCGTCCCATGCCCGGCGTCTTCGGGGAACACAAGGGCTCGGGTCACCTAGGAAGGAGTAGATGCACAGCGGTTAGTGTCAAACGTTCACAAGATGAATCATGCTTTAAAGAGGTCCTTGGCATTTGGCTATGTAGTGGTGGTGGGCAGAAGCAAATAGGCTTCTAGCAACAGTGTCATTGTCTCGACAGTGATCCTCGTGCAGGTGCAGCTCTTGTGTTGACAAGAGACTCGTTTGGGAAAGACAGGGGTGAACCAAAGATGTCAGGCACGGGCTCGAACGCCAGAAGGAGGTACAAGCCCACTGAAAGCATGAATCCTACCTGTGCTGCTGACAAGCAGTGTTTTGAAAGCTGGATTTGCACCCTTACCTGCCAGGACCAACACTTCTGCTTCTAAGGGATCGCTGGCACTGCTCTGCAGTTGGCGTTCGGCTGCAGGGGATGGTTTGCCCAGGCAGAAGCAGGAACGCCAACTGCCAGCTGGTGCCTGCTTCCTCTTCATGGGCACACTTGGTCTGGAGAGAGAAAACAGAGCATGCTGCCAGTCGTGGTGCAGGGTGAGGGAAGAGCTGCTCCGAGCCCTTGCTGACAGTTGCCCGTTCCTGGCAAACCCACCCGACCAATGATGATAGGGGCTGGAAAGGGAAGTCCTCTTTACCTTTCAGATGGAGAATCAATGACCGCGTGGAAGTTCCTCAGATCAGCTGTGGGGCCTTCCTCCACCTCGACATCGCTGCTCTGTGTCGCCGTGGGAGGGCTGCTCTGGCCTCTCCTCTCTGCCTGTGCCTCCTGCACGGTGAGCAGCTTTGTGGCAGGAGGAGACACACACACAGACTTGGGCCCGGCAAGAGAACTGTGCCCTGCAAGGGGAAACCACAGGTAAGAGGGAGGATCAGAAAGCAGCAGCACAGCCATCCCAGTTCTGCATTTCTCTCAGACTTTCTTATCAGAGCCACTGCAAGAAGAGGAGCTCAAAGTAACCGTGTGCTCAGAGGTATGCTCGTGGCAAAGGACACAGCCACAATTAAGAGCAGCTCACTGTATCGAAACAGGCAAACAAAAACCCTAGAAAAACTAGGGGCAGGGACCTCAGAAAGCTTTGCTGCCACACTTCAATCAAGCTTCGCCTGCTTGCAAAAAATCTTAACAGCTGTGACGGTTTTCTCCATGTAAGTTATGGGTTTGGACACTCTCAGGATCCAGGAACGGGGCACCATATTCCAATCTAAACCCAGAAGCCTGCTGTCTCCTTGACAGCAAAAGCATTTTCAAAGGTCTTGGAGAAGGCCTGGCTTGGATCAAGGTGTCAGATCAAGATCAAGCTAATGGAGAAAGACGCTCACCTGCTCCCTCTCCCACGGCTGGTGTGGATGTGGAGGGGAAGAGGACGTCTGTGTGGCTGATCAGGAACTCCACCACAGCTGACTGCGTCTGCAGCTCCTTGCAGGCAGCTTCTCCATAGGCGCAGGCAGACTGGCTCCGCTGGGATCTGAAGTAAAGGCAGATCTTACAAGTCATTTCCCCAAGATCGTTTCCCCAAGTCTGAAATTTGCAGCAAAAACTGACAAGTTGGGCTCTGGAGACTTCCGCAGTGGGCAATCAGCGATGCCACTGACGAAATTCTCCTGGATGATCAGGGACACAGCAGTCCCAGCTAAACAAGTGACTAGAAACTGTCATCTGGAAATTGTGCCCCTGGAGGTTGGGAGAGAGCAGAAGTAAGCATCGTGTTGAAACGGAAAAAGAAGTTTACCTTAAGAGGTTTGGAGCCCACACTATGGCCAAGTTCTGAGCGTGCATGTTGGTGACGGAGCAGTTCCCGGCCAGAGACGCCAAGTGTCTCATTAAGTACTGCAGAGTCCTGGAAAACAAGAGGGGCAGATGTTCAGCACCAAAAAGCAAACCGTGCTGCAGTGCACAAAACAAACCTCACTTCATGCTGGTTGTTGTCATTGCTACTGTCCCCGAATAGGAAGTAGGTAAAACTAAGTGCCACCACGCTGCAGCACCAAGCCCCAGCACAGCACAGCCGCAGCCATTGGCTGCACCAACCGTGCCCCCATGCCAAGGAACTGACCCAGTCAACCAACCCGACGCAGCCTTCAGCCGCTTCAGCGTGCACAGGCATGATGCTGCCAGCGTGAGGCAACACCTGGAATCGCATCATGGCCCTCTGAAAGGCAGCAGGGCTGAGCTCAGCAGACCGAGCGCAGCACTGACCTGTAGTGAGGAGCGGGCAGCTGCTGGATGGTGTCCTGCATTCTGAGCAGCCGCTCCTCCTCCGTGGCAGCACAAACAGCGTCCTGGAAAAAGGCAGGAAGGGATTCAGACACCAGACGGGAATAGCAAAGGGAAGGGAATTCTCGCAAGCGTCGTATATAGTTTAAGTAAGCACTTCCTGGCACCACCAGAAGTGGCATCAGCCAGAGGCAGGAGGTGGCAAAGACATGCCTCGTGGGGCTAACAGAAATAAGACCTCGGAGCTGGGGCACTGCTGCAACCATCAGCCAGGACGCCCAGGGAAGAGGTACGTGTCATTTCCAAGACATTGCCCTGAGCTTACCGAGAACTTGGCATACAGCTGGTCAGTCAGCAGAGGGTTTGGGAGCTCCCTGAAGTACATCTTGCACAGGGAGCTCACGCTGTGAATGTCTCGGACGCTCAGCTCGGGAACCTGCTCCGACTCGAATTCATGGCTGCAGAAAAGGACACAGGATTGGGCAGAGGGCTTTGAGAAAGAGGAAACCAAGTCCAAAGCCACAACAAATACAGTCAAGAAAAGGAAGGGGTTCCTCTGAACGCCCGCAGCATGGCACGTGCCCCTGCTGACAGCTGTGTCAGTCGCAGCACTCTTACCGTAGTTGCTGGATCCTGGACGCCACGCCGGACAGGCGGTAGATCCCCTGCACCACGCCATGCTGCTCGATGAACTCGGCGCAGCTCTGCAGGACCTGGGGGACTACAGAACAAGAGCCAGCGGTTAGCTCAGCTTCTTACTCAAGTCCTGCTTCAGGCCGTGCTCTTCTCCCATCCCAGCCACTAAGCCCAGCCGGGCCACCGCTTGCTTCCTCCTTAAAGGAGAAAGCTGGCAGAGACAGCTGTGAGGAAACTGCAGAGACATGTTCTTGGCTTTCCAGAAATGCCACCACCTAGCAACAGCCTGGAGAAAGTAAATCTGGCAAAGCCACACACACTGCAAGTCCCATCACAGCTCCCTCGGGAATGGAGGAATCCAATCTCAAGTCCAGAAGAGCTAGGAAAAGGCTGCAGGATGCTCTCTTTGGCCAGAAGGCTTCCTGCGTTTTCAGGCTTACACAATTGCTGGGTATGATCTCCCTTTCATCTTTAGATGCCCAGCGGAGGGAGATCTCAGCAATGGGCTGTTCCTTACCATCACGGCCAGAGCGGAGAAGGTGCTCCCCCAGGTCACACCCAAACACCCCTTCCTTCGCCGGCTCCGGCTGCTCCGATCTCCTGGGGCGGGCCTTCACCACCGAGCGAAGGAAGGTGCTGAGCTTGCCCCGTTTCCTCGGCACTGCAAAGAAACAAAATAAAGAAACCAGTTCATTTCAGGCTTGGCTCGGTTGGACGAGGCCGAGCGTAACGCCTTCGACCGAGCACGGAACAACGGGAAGAACATTCCCAACCAGGACACGCAAGAACCGATTTTCCCCGTCCCTGCAAGTGCCCAAGGCCAGGTCGGAAGGGGCCCCGGACAGCCTGCTCTCGACTCCTGCTAAATGCGCAGGCTGGGCACCCAGACTGAGGCAGGGGCCTTGGAGCCTGAGGATGATCCTTTAGACCCCTTCCAATCCCAAGCCATTCCAGGAGGATTCTGTGACTTCCTCAAGCACAACAATAAACACAGTGGGATTGGGCCAGATCTCTGCGTGTTCCCATGGACCTTAATGCAGTCCTCTTGCTAAGCTTGCTCAACTCGGGCATTAACGAACCCCCTGAAAGCCACGCTCTGACCCCATTTTACTAACCCGCATTGTCAAATGTAACATGTGTACCTGGCTTTGGCAATGAATCGACGACGGACTCGGGAACTTTTCCGCTGATGAGTTCCACGCACTCACCAGGGAAAAACCCAACCTGTAACAAGAACAAAAAGACAGCTGGGCATTAGCCCGAGTCCACAGCCAAAGGGAAAGTCCTCTGTCACCGACACAGGGCAACCGTTTGCGTCCGGAAGCCATCCTGTGCAGGCAGAGCAGCTCCAAGCTGAGATTCCAGACTCTACTGAAGTTGGGCTCTCGTGTTGGAAGCGTGTGCCTACCTGAAAGCCACGCTTGCCTCTCCACCAGGGGCTCAGCTCCTTTGGTGGCATAGCAATAATGCACACCAAGTCTCCTACCTGCAAGAGATTGAAACGTCAATTCCTGTGGCAGGAAAGCACAGCTCAAACGACTGCCTGCTTCTGCGCCGCAGAATAGCCTCAAGCTTGACAGCCATTGCACCAATGCAGCCCCCAAGGCAAGGAACGCCTGGAACTGCTTACCTCCAGGGAGAGCTCATCCGGCCCCTGGGCGACGTAGCGCTTGATAACATGGGCTGCCGCAATCGCTGGAACGTTAAGAGATGACTCCGCACGCACCAGCTGCGGCTTCCACATGTCATCAGCCTGCAAAACAGAGCACAGGCCGTGGTCAGGAGCTGAGGACAAACTCTTGCCTGCAGGAGAGCACATCTGCGGCTCCCTCTGCTGGCTCAACACAGGGAACAAAGACAAGCCAGAGCTTCACACTGTACCTCCGTGCCCACCACCTCAGGCCCACTGCTGATCTTGCTGCACTCAAGGCCCATCACACCAGGTGTGACAAGCTGGAACAGAGCAGAAACACACTTCTGTTGTCTCTATTCACACAGCACAGTATGGAGAGACTTCTTCAGAACTACCCTTGCATACCCTGCGGCATAGGCAAGTGTTCGAGAAACTACCCCTTGCTGCAGTCTGTTCCAATGTGACAGCCTCTGAGGCAGCATTGTACCAAGTTGCTATCCCTCTGCCAGCAGATGGGGACTCTGGCACAGAGCAGCAGATGCATTCGCCCAGAGCGCTCTGACAGTGCGACAGAAGGGCATTAGACAGCACCCTTCTGAGGGCTGAGCTGGAGGGCAGTGAAGAAACCCACGGCATGCAAAACAATGTGGTAGGACAAACATGGCACATACCTGGCAACAAGATCACCTCAGGCTACCTGCAGCAGTTCCTGGTCACTCTGCTCAGATCTTATGAGAGCAAAAGCTGCACCAAGGCAGTGGGCGGAGGGTGGGCAGAGGAGAGAGAAAGAGCAGGTCAGTGAGCAGGGCTAAGACAGCCATGGCATAACGCACACAGCACAATCGTCCCATCCACTTGCTGCAAGACATGCTGAGTCTCAGGCTACGGGATGCCTGTCCGCCCAGCAACTTGACGATGCTTCCACAATTGAGCACAGAAGACGACGGAAGAAGCATGGGACGGGTGCCACCTTTACGGACACCCCCTTTGGAACGTGTCTACCGGGGCAAAATGACGTCTGATGCTCAAGAGTAAGAAATACGGTGCTGGGAGCTCCGACAGCCAGCACTTCTCAACACCTCGCTGCCCACCCGTCCATCCTACGCTGGCTCAGCTTACCTACAGGATGCTGCGCACGATGCTACTCAAACAAAGGCACTAAACGCACAAGAACAACAAGAAAACCAACCACTCCGAACTCCTACTCGCCCACAAAGGAACACAGAACGCACCGCTCCTCCCCTCATGCCAGCCGCTTATGACATCACCAACGGCCACCAGCCTGCTCCACCATGACTCCCCACAAGGGGGGGAGGCATGACCACGTGGTCAAATGTGATTCCAACACGGCACCACAACATTGCAGAACTCACTGTGGGGTTGGAATTACGTCCTGGTGTGGCAGCGCAATGGGAGGTGTTTGGGCACAGCTGAAGAGCTGGCTGACTCCTGACGTTTCCAAAGGAGGGTGCCAGATTCACTCTCAGCATTCTTTTGCAGGGCTCTTTGGGATGCTTCAAACCCATTTCACTGACTAGGTCACTTCTAGAATGTTCAGCTGACAAATGCTCGCTTTGTCTGGGTAACGCCTCTATGCATCATGAATGAAAAATAAAATTAAATGGGCACGCGACCCTGTGAAACTTACCTCTCTGCTCTTGTTGTCAGCCAGACACCTAAGATGAGCATTACGTGTCGCTGCTCCTGAATGGAGATGCACCCAAGTCTGTGTTCCACTCTGCTCCACCTAAGTGTCTAAAAGAAACACAGGCAGAGATGATTAGAAGATCCTTTGCGCAGACGAAAGCGCAGGCTGCACGCCTATTCTCTTTAGCAAGAAATACTACTTGAGAATCCACAGACAGTTTTTGGAGAGGTAGTTTGAAAGATAAGCAGAAAGGAAATAGATTCATTAAAATAACCGAGTTAATCCTCTCCCCGTCAAAAAGGAAGCCTTCTGGGCACTGTAAGCCGCACCTCCTACAACACCTTGCACCACAAATTGTGGCACATGCATTTTTTTCCCACAGGCCCCTCGCTTCTGTCGTTAGTGTCAGATCCACTCAGGTTCAAATACGTGGATCAGAACAGCCATTCAGTTCTGCTGAGGCAGGATCCCACCACTGGGATGTCCCCCAGTCCCATTCCCTGCTTCTCCTGGCACGGGTGGGGAAAGGAACAGCAAGTGATATCACCTACCCAGACTTCTGCTGGGCCTTCCATTCGGTCGCCCATCCCTGGGAGAAGCAGGGGAGCTCCCGTGGCACAAAGCTCGCAGCTGCAGAAATCAAGGCTGCCTCTAAGATGGTGCTTTCAAACAGCACGAGTAACTGGATGTAGGACTTGAAACACAAGGGTAACATGAAAAAGCCACCAGTCCCCACGGATGGGGCTGTTCGCAGAGACAACAGCTGCTTGCTTTCCAGCAGTGTGATGCTCACCCAACAAAGCGCTCAGCCAGCAGATGCCTCCAGCGTCTGAGCACCCATTTGGAGATGGTTTTCTTAACATCCAGGCTGAATCTCCCCTCATACAACCTGAGATTGTTCCTTCCACTCCTGTCTCTAGTTACATGGGAGAAGAGCAGGACAGCCCCCCCCCCGACATAACCTCTCTTCAGGTAATCGTACAGAATGATAAGGTCCTCCCTGAGCCTCCTCTCTTCCAGACTAAATCATCCCAGTTCCATAAGAAGCTCCCCATAAGATTGTGCTCTAGACACCTCACAGCTTCACTGGTCTCCTCTGGACACATCTCAGGATTTCATTGCAGTGAGGGGCCCAGATCAGAACACAGAACTCAAGGTGAGGACTCACCAGTGCCGACTACAGGGGGATGATGGATTCCCTGCTCCTGCTGGCTCCAGCCTTCTGCATTCCAATTCCAATCTCAACCATTCCTGCTGTGGTAGGACTTGAATCCTCATTTGGGGCTGGAGCTCAACAGGTCAGCACATCAGAAATAACACAACGTGCCACTGGAAGACGTGTCTCAAAGCCCAGAAAATCCAACTCTCTGACCTCGGCACAACTCACCAACCAAGAGCCAGGCCTTGACAACTTGGCTGATCTGAGCACGCGGGAGGGGGCCAGACAGTGGACCACAAGTGTCCATTTCCACTGCAGCTCCCTGTAGAGAACAGCACCAATCAGCAGGGGTGAATGAATTCATTGACAAGCTGCACAATGAGTCTGTTCTTTACATGAGCAAAAAAAACAACAACACACATAGATTCCTGACCAAAAAAGGTGGGAGTTAATAATGACCAAAGAGGCTCCTGTTCCTAGGCCTAATCCTCTCTCCCCAACTCCTGGGTGATGCCCACAGGCTTCAAGTCAGGTCTCAAATCCATTGGACTCCCGTCAGAGAACTCCATCAAAAAGGATGTTACACATGTGACACTTACATACATTTTGCACCAGAAACAGCACTGCCAGCAGGAGCAGAGAGGTGACTGTCCCCCTGTACTCGGCACTGGTGCGGCTGCAACTCGAGTTCTGTTTCCAGTTTTGGACCCCCCACTGCAAGAAAGACATTGAGGCTTTGGAACATGTTCCAAGAAGGGCAACAAAGCTGGTGAGGGGTCTGGAGCACAATGGGGCCACATGAGGAGAGGCTGCAGGAGCTGGGAATGCTCAGCCTGGAGAAGAGATGGCTCTGAGCAACACCGTGAGCCCCCACTCACCTCAGCAGAGGTCAACCTGCACCCCAGCCATCCGCCCATCCACGTGCACACGCACACACGTGCGCCACTCTGCCTGCTTTGCACACCCACATTCACGCACCGCATCTTGTGCTCTCCTTTGCATTCACAGACGTGTGCAAACCATCCCTGGGAACACGTATGTGCCTACACCTACCAGTAAACATCCCTGTGTGTGCACCTCTGTGCAACCCAACTCCTCAGCACACCCCTGTGCAAGCACACATTGGTGCCACCGTGTCCACGCACTATCCATGTGCTCACACACACTCACGCAACCACATCCCCTAGTGCAGCCCTGTGCGCACACACAGACACACGCGTAACCCCTTCCTTTCACTCCCAAAGTGCACGCACACACTGGTACCACAATGTCCTTGCGCAGCTCCAACTCTTTGCACACCCCTGTGCACGCACATATATGTGCATGCTCGTCCTTGCACACATACACACTGACATGTACAGACCTGAGCAACCCCACTGGTTTGTACACTCATGAACACAAATGTGTGCAACACCATCCGTGCACAAATACACACACAACTCGTGGAACCCCACTGCTTTGCACAATCCTGTGCACACTCACGTGTCATGCACTGATTTCCCAGCCAGTCCTCGTGGGGTCTCTTACTTAGGACGGGAGTGCAGGGGAGCAGCCAGAAGCTGTTTGCATTCCCTGCTGTCTGCTGGGCAGGTTTGTTGGCGATGCTTGGGTTGCTTTGCTTTCCCTTGGGAGGTGGGAAGGAGCTTTGGGTTGGAGGCACATCCCGTGCCAGAGCATCCCGATGGCACGTGTGGGATCAGCAGGTCTGTCAGAGAAGTGGGTGAGGTTGCACGCCAAGCTGCAGCAGAGGAAGGGGAGGAGGTCCCAGCACAGCTCTGCACCACGCTCTGCCACGCTGGGCAGCTTGTTCCTGGCTCAGCAGTGCCATCAGACTGTTTCTTGCATTCCTCCCGGTCCCTGTGAATGAAGACTCGGAACACAGTCAAGGCGTTGACTGAGCACCAGAGTGCCTTTATTCAATTGGAGAAAGGAGGACGGGAGAGGTACGGGGAAAGATGGGACTCATTCTCTGTTGTTGAGGAGAGAGCGGCTCAGAGCTCGTGTTGCTGCCTGGTGCCTGGGACTGCAGGCCTGACTCCAAGTCCCCCTCCAAGACGCTCGGCTTCTCCTCAGTGACACTGACTTGGTCCTGCTTGGAGGTGCTGCTGTCGGGGCACTCGGGCTGTGTTTGGGCTGGGCTGCACTGCAAAGGCACCGGGCCACAGTCCAGGCTGGTGACTGTGGTTTCTGGCAGGCAGAATTGATCACCTGAGGAATTCAGCTTTATTTGCCTTCATCTGTGTTTCTTCTTGCTGGATCTCATGCACTCTGCTGGCTTCAGTCTGTGTTTCTACTCCAAGAAGAAAATAAATGGGTCTTCACAAACCAGAAAACTGGAAAAGCACCCTCAAGTCTGCTGTTTGAGCCTTCTTCATTTCAAGAGCACATGCTTTTATCTCCTCAGCACTCAAACACTTATTGATTGGTTACATGGAACCTTCTCTCTCCGAGGCTGTAGCCACTGTCTCTTGTCCTGGCAATGGCACCACTGAGCAGATCACCTCCATTCTCTGCATCCTCCATTCAGTATATTTGCACATGGATAAGATCTCCCCGGAATCTTCTCCAGGATTAACAGTCCTAGCTCTCTCAGCCTGGAATACCTGTTTCCATCAGCTGCCACCATCCCAAACAGCCAGTCTTCTTGCGGTCACCTGGCCCAAACATCCCTTTGTCTCTACCCTTGATTCCTGCAAGAGAGATGGGAGCTCGGCACGCACACCATCCTTCCAACACCCCATCCCAGCAGCAAGGGATCACAGCCCTAACACAGCCAAAACAAAAAGGGTGTGCGAGTTTCCTGTTAGCACTCAGTGTGAACAAATCTACCACTGAGCAACACCATGAGCCCCCACTCACCTCAGCAGAGGTCAACCTGTAACCCCAGCCTTCCCCTATCCATGTGCACACGTCCACCCGTGCGCCACCCTGCCTGCTTTGCACACCCCCATGCACGCACTGCATCTTGTGCCCTCCTTTGCATTCACAGACGTGTGCAAACCATCCCTGGGAACACGTACGTGCCTACACCTACCACAAACATCCCTTTGTGTGCACCCGTGTGCAACCCAACTCCTCAGCACACGCACGCATTTGTTCCACCCTGTCCATGCACTCACCACGTGCCCTCCAGCATCACTGCTGCCTCCTCCGGTACCGTAACTGCAGATGCTTCAGAGCTCATTAACATGGACTTCCTTCCTCGCCTCAGCATCTGCTCCTGCGCTCACCTTCATTCCTACTGAGATACCGTCCGCTTCCAGCACCAGCTGACCTGCAAGACAGAGAAAGGAAAGGTGGGATTCATGCAAACGCAGAAGCCCAAGGCTGCATCATCACCACGTATGGCAGCCTTGGGAAGTCAGCTGCAACAACAGCCTTTGTCAGAATGGAAACAGGCACCGTCAATTAAGTGTGACCTCCAAAGTCATTGCCACCATCAGAAATAGGCACAGAAATCGCTCACTTCACTGCAGGTAGTTACCTCCAAATTCTTTTGCTTTGGGGAAAATGTGGGCACGGAATTGAAGGACACCAGAAAAGTGGCATCTACTTCCCTGGAGGTGGTTAAGCTTGGAAGCAGGACTTGAGCAAGAAAAGCTTCTCAGCTCCTTGTAAGGCAGTAAGTGATGGGGTGATTTCCCATCCCTGCAGAAATCCTGACCTCTGCCACAGGTGGGTGAGTGACACAAAAGCTGTGTCCTTGGTTCTCAGCCTTACCTTCTCATGCTGTTCATCCTGCTCTGCAGCTCCTGCTCTGAATAGTCTTCTTATGTTCCCACGGGGCAGGTAGAAAATGAAAACACGGCCCCTGCCACCAAGGTCAGCTCTGCAGCACACATGACCTGAGGAGCACTTGGCTACTCATGCAAACTGCGCAGTGTAAGGAAGATTGTTGCCTGTTGCACTTCTTCTTCTAATGGCTCAGAAATTAATTTTCCTACGTAGAAAATGGGAAAGGAAAATAAATAAATATATAAATAAACAAATAAAGCAAAAGCCTGACACAAAGCAGACGTGATTGTAACTATGGAATTCAGGAGGGCAAGGGATTTGCCCTCTATACGAAGAAGCTGACTGCAAAGGACCAAGAACAGCCACGATCAACGTTGAGAACTTGCGGGTAAAATTAGAGACTGAACCAATCATGGGCTTCTGGAGGTGAGGGTCTGCTCCAGGCCGCACCTGTGCACCTGTGTGCAACCCATCTCCTCAGCACACCCCTGTGCAAGCACACATTCTTGCCACTGCGTGTACACACTATCTGTGTGCTCACACGCACTCACGCGTCCACATCCTGTAGTGCAGCCCTGTGCGCACACACACAGACACATGTGTAACCCTTTCTTTTCACTCCCAAAGTGCACGCACACAGCAGTACCACAATGGCCTTGTTCAGCTTCAACACTCTGCACACCCCTGTGCACGCACATGTATGTGCATGCTCGTCCTTGCACACATACCCACTGACCTGCACACACCTGAGCAACCCCACTGCTTTGGACACTCATGAACACAAACGTGTGCAACACCATCCGTGCACAAATCCACACACACACAAATGGAAGAGTCTGAATTCCTAATTGAATGGGAATCCAAGTGCAAAACTCCAATTTTGCAAATTCGCTAAATTTTTGGATACCAAGTGCTTTAGTTTGGTAGAAGACGTGAGGGCAAGTAATGGACTCATTGAATGGATACACTCAGTAATGGAAAATCCATGCACTTTATCAACCAAATTAAGGAATGAATTTTTACCTTAAAAAAAAACTAAGGAATGAATGTTTACCTTCTGGATTTGAGGGATGTCTCTTCTGCCTGGTTTGGCCAAAGGAAGCCTAAGGTTATTTGCCTTTGAATAGGAAAGCCCTAAGAGAGCGAGAAGAGTTAACCTGGACAGCGTTACCCAGGGTTGTGGGAACAGCTGAATGATTTTTGAGAACTGGTCAACTCGTGAACCTGAGACCTGGGATCCTCCATCCTAGGGTGGAACTTTACTGGAGCACGTGGATGCCACAGCAACAAAAGAACTGTGTACAACAGACTGAGAGTTTGCCGAGTGTCTTGGTTTACAGAAAGCACAACTAACTCAGCAGCAAGTGACATACTTGGAATAGGAGATTACAGCTGGACTTTGAACCTTAAGGACTGCCAGGAAAGAAGCCATCTACTAAACCCCTGAGCTGCAAACTGCCAAGGAAGTCCATACTTTCCCAGTAATGACAGGAGGGTGCCAACCACGGATACACAGCTACGGACTGATGGTAAACTTCAAACAGCATCGAGTGAGTAAGGGATAGCCAGGGTGCACTGGTGCTCAATATTCAGGAAGCCCATAGATCTACACTGGGCCAAAGGACACTCATTTTATTACCTCATACAGTGTTTACTGTATTGGAGGCAAAAGCGGGACATTTGTTCTTACCAAAAAAGATTATCGAAACACCAAGCCATCCTGGTAGAGCAGGGCGATGTAGAAATAATTGTAACTAATACTGTCAACCCAGTATCTTTCCTTAGCGGAACTCCCGGATTGCACGACTGCTTGGAAACAACTGAAGCTGCACATTCCAGCTGCTCGGTCGGACCTGAAGGATGAACCCTCCGAGGATGCAGAATACACCTGGTTAACCAGCAGCTGCAGTTTGATGAGACAAGGAGACTGTAAGGCAGGACATGCAGTAACTGCTACTGACCAGGTCATAGAAGCACAACCACCAGCTGTGGGGACTTCCCCTCGGAAGGCTGCAATAACTGCCTTGACCAGAGCCTTAATTCTATGGACAGATGCTAAATATGTGTTTGGGGTGCCACACGCTCATAGTACCATCTGAAAGGAGCAAGGATTGCTCACACACAAGGAAAACAGCGCGATGTAAATCTACCAATGGCTACTAGAGGTGGTAAAGGACATCAGAAATGTAACACTGCACAGGAGACAGAAAATAAGGTGATAGATCAGATGGCAGAACAGGCAGTTGAAGAAGGCTTCAATTCCAGACGGTACACTTAAAACCTCTGAACCCAAGTCAAAACCTGTAAAATATTCTAAGGAGAACAGGAGTCTAATTAACGATTTAGAAGGGAAGAGAGCAAGCTGACAGATGGGTGCAAACCCAGATGGACACAATGTTATGCCCTTTTGTGTTTTATGGGAATTGGTTAGAAGGGAAGATCAATATTGGGCAAACCAACACTACAAAGTACAATCCCAGGACCAGGAACAGGGCACAAGTGGGCCTCACGGGAAGGGGCCTTCCAGGGCAACCATGGCAAATTGATTTCACAGAACTCCCAAGAAAAGGGGGGTATCGCTGTAGGAAAATTTCTGTCACCTTAGAAACAGTTCAGGATGCTGCTGCAGATGCCTGATGGACAATCCAAGAGGAGGCATCCTGTTTATCCAAAGTTGAATTGCAACATGGGGTAGGCAGGGATAACCCTGACTGGGGAACAGTTTTCTCTGGACTATGGGATAAACTTGCTTGTTGCCAAATTTGGGATGACTGAAACAGCTTTTCTTAGCCTGCATCACCTTGCTACTCTTTGTGTGTTTTGCTTGTGTTGTTATAAGATGCTCTTTGTGTCTGTGCCAGGATACCAGAAGGGAATATATGAGGTATAGGAGAGGCATGAGCTAAGGTAAAAGGTAGAGAGCGGGACTTATTTCAGGACATGTCAAGATAGAATAAAATAATCTAGCAGGTGGAAGCCCTGCTAGATTAAAGAAAGGGGGGAACTGAATAGTGAAAAAGGACTCCATAGTAGCAGAAAGGGGAACACTTTGCTACAGAAAAGGGAAAGGGGGCCTCGCTAAGGCAAAGAGTAGTTACAGATAGATAGTTTATGTTAAGGGAGGACAGAGAAAGGGGGAATTACAGACACTTACTCAAAACAAAACCAGAAAAGAGGGCAGCAAAGATAAGAAGGAACTGTCCGGAGACCTCTGACAAGAAGAAGGATTAGATACCCCCGGGCAAGATGATGCTGACATGGGAGAACGATAACGGCAGATAACACCAAGAAGGAAACAGAAGAAGAATTTCACCCCAAAACAAAGACAAGGGTCGCGGGGAATGGGGTCAGAGGGAATGGGGTCAGAGGGAATGGGGCCATAGGGAATGTAATGAATATGTAATCAAACTGGGGAGGAGACTATTGATCATGTATTAGCTTGACTTATGTCTGTAACACACTTTTCTCCTTACGGTGTGCAAGTTTGGAGGAGCTATCCCCCTTGCACCCGGCGCTGCGCAACGCTGGAATAAACATACCTGCTTTATAACCAGTCTCTGGATTATAGAGTTTGATTCTGCAAGTCAGTACCACAATGTCCTTGTGCAAATCCAACCCTTTGCACACCCCTGTGCACGCACATACATGTGTATGCTCATCCTTGCACACATACCCACTGACCTGCACACACCTGAGCAACCCCACTGCTTTGGACACTCACGAAAACAAATGTGTGCAACACCATCCATGCACAAATCCACACACACTCACACACACACACACAACTCATGGAACCCCACTGCTTTGCACAATCCTGTGCACACTCACGTGTGTCATGCACTGATTTCCCAGCCGGTCCTCGTGAGGTCTCTTACTTAGGACGGGAGTGCAGGGGAGCAGCCAGAAGCTGTTTGCATTCCCTGCTGTCTGCTGGGCAGGTTTGTTGGCGATGCTCGGGTTGCTTTGCTTTCCCTTGGGAGGTGGGAAGGAGCTTTGTATGGAGGCACATCCCGTGCCAGAGCATCCTGATGGCACGCGTGGGATCAGCAGGTCTGTCAGAGAAGTGGGTGAGGTTGCACGCCAAGCTGCAGCAGAGGAAGGGGAGGAGGTCCCAGCACAGCTCTGCACCACGCTCTGCCACGCTGGGCAGCTTGTTCCTGGCTCAGCAGTGCCATCAGACAAGAAGCAGGGAAGGAAATCAAGGATGGGGGGGTACCATCAAACAGAGTCCGTGCATGCCTGTGCAAGACAAACAGACCCAGAGCTTGTGTTTTTTTTCTGCTTTTGTAGCATTTGTGTGCTGTAGCTGAGCAAAAGCTTCTGCTGCTTGATTCTTCTTCTGCAACAGCCACCTACCGGTAAATGGCTGCGGGGATGGAGGATGTGACAGAAAGCATTTGTCTGCACGACAGCGTAGTTACACTTGGTCTAGAGAGTGAGAGAGGGCAGGCAGCACTGCCTGATGTTGGTCAGGGTGAGCTCCTTCTTCCGCAGCGTGATGATGGCAGGGACAGCTCGTAGGTGGGAGCTGGGAATGGACACGGCAGGAGGACAGAGGTGTGAGGGAGCAGCCAAGGCAGCGAAGAGCATCAAAAGGCCCTGAAAAGCATCACAAAGCCACAGCCAGGAAGCTTGGGGTTTTCATGAGCAGCATCCAGGATGCTAGAGACTGTTTGCTCCCCTAAAAAATGGTAACAGAGCTCTCGCTGCGGGCATCACAAAACCAGGCAAAATGGGAACACACCCAGAGCTCTGCTGCACGCACCCCACAGTCAGAGCATTGCAAGCTGAGCTGCCTTGCTGTTTCTTGCATTCATCATGGTCCCTGTGAATGAAGACTTGGAACACAGTCAAGGCGTTGATTGAGCACCAGAGTGCCTTTATTCAATCGAAGAAAGGAGGACGGGAGAGGGACGGGGAAAGATGGGATTCATCCTCTGTTGTTGAGGAGAGAGTGGCTCAGAGCTCGTGTTGCTGCCTGGTGCCTGGGACTGCAGGCCTGACTCCAGGTTCCCATCCAAGGGCTCGGCTTCTCCTCGGTGACATTGACTTGGTCCTGCTTGGAGGTGACGCTGTTGGGGCACTCGGGCTGTCTTTGGGCTGGGCTGCACTGCAAAGGCACCGCACAGGTCGCCCATAGAGAATTTCATATGGGCTTCATCCTTCCTTGGTTGGGATTTTCTTCGAATTCTCACAAGTGCCAGAGGCAGTGCTTGCAACCATGGAATCCCAGCCTCTTGGCCAACTTTTAGTATTTGCAGCTTAGATAAATGGCTCCTCTTTTCCACTTGGCCACTTGACTGTGGCCTGTAAGGTGTATGCAACTGCCAATTGATTCCCAATAAAGTACTGACTTGTTGAACCACTTTAGCAATAAAATGGGGGCCTCAATCTGAAGAGATTGTTCCTGGCACCCAGAACCTTGGAATTATTTCTTGTCACAAAACTTTTGTTACTTCCCTGGCCTGGTTAGTCCAGCACGGGTATGCCTCAGGCCATCCTGAAAAGGTATCTGCTAAAACTAACATGCATCTGTACCCCCCTTTTCTTGGGAGCTCTGAGAAATCTACCTGCCATTATTGTCCTGGATAATTTCTCTCCCTGTTTGCCCTAACTGAACTTTGTGGCCTGTGTTAGGATTATTTGGTAAACAAACTTCACCTTGCTGGGTCACTTGCCTAATGGCAGTATACCCATTTCGGGTGACCACTCGTTGAACAAGATATTTATATAATGCTTCTGCTCCCCAGTGAGTGTTCCTGTGTTCAGTCACCACAGCCCATCATATGGCTGCTGGAATCATTCTTTTCCCTTGTGCTGGAAAGGTCCATCCTTCCTCTTTTACCTGCCCTTCCTGATAATTATTTATCGAGTTCCAATACTCTTTGGAGTGCTTTGGCTCACCATCCACCTGCATGTTACCACCTGGAATCAAGGAAGCCTCCACCACCTCACCCTCTGCCGCTCGCTTTGCTTCTCTGTCAGCCAGCGCATTTCCCATTCCTTCAGCACTGTCTCCCCTTTGCTGGCATCAACAGTGCATTTTAGCAACCTTCTCCAGCTGTTGGACTGCCTCCAGGAGTCTGGCTATTTCTTCAGTGTGTTTAAGACCTTTCCCTTGGCTTGACAACAGTCCTCTTTCTTTCCATATTGCTGATATGGGTGCATGAACAGCACTAAGGCATATTTTGAATCAGTCCATATCTTTATCTTCCCATGTCGAACAAAGCTGCTCCCGTCTGTGTACCAGGTGTCTTCCGCATCCTCCAGTGGTTCTTCTTTCAAGTCTCTGCGACTGGAATAGACTGCTTCCATAGTCTCTAAACAGTCGTGAGACACAGGTTCTCCTGTAATTGCACTAAGAAAAGCAGCTGATTTACAATATTTGTTACTGTTATTTCTCCATCATCTTGCTCCACTAGAATGGCCTGATACTTCAAAAATCTCTGAGGGGAAAGCCAATGTCCCCCTTTCACCTCCAGCACTGTAGAGACCGTGTGGGATACCAGTGCAGTTCTCTTCTGCCCCATTGTCCTAATGCTGGGGCCTTCATTAACTCCTCTTTCAACTGCTTTCAACCGGGCCACAGTCCAGGCTGGTGACTGTGGTTTCTTGCAGGTTCACGTCAGCCCCTTCAGCAGAACTAGGAGAAAGGACTGGCTGAACAATGATGACCTCTTTCTCTCTGTCTCTGCTGTCACTCAGAAGGCTTTCATTTGAATTGCAGCCTGACTCCAAGTCCCCCTCCAAGACGCTCGGCTTCTCCTCAGTGACACTGACTTGGTCCTGCTTGGAGGTGCTGCTGTCGGGGCACTCGGGCTGTGTTTGGGCTGGGCTGCACTGCAAAGGCACCGGGCCACAGTCCAGGCTGGTGACTGTGGTTTCTGGCAGGCAGAATTGATCACCTGAGGAATTCAGCTTTATTTGCCTTCATCTGTGTTTCTTCTTGCTGGATCTCATGCACTCTGCTGGCTTCAGTCTGTGTTTCTACTCCAAGAAGAAAATAAATGGGTCTTCACAAACCAGAAAACTGGAAAAGCACCCTCAAGTCTGCTGTTTGAGCCTTCTTCATTTCAAGAGCACATGCTTTTATCTCCTCAGCACTCAAACACTTATTGATTGGTTACATGGAACCTTCTCTCTCCGAGGCTGTAGCCACTGTCTCTTGTCCTGGCAATGGCACCACTGAGCAGATCACCTCCATTCTCTGCATCCTCCATTCAGTATATTTGCACATGGATAAGATCTCCCCGGAATCTTCTCCAGGATTAACAGTCCTAGCTCTCTCAGCCTTTCCTTATAGGAGAGATGTTGCAGTCCCTTTATCATCTTCTGAGCCCTCTGTTGGATTACGTTAGGTATGATTCTTGTAACAGAGAACTCAGATCAGGACACGATGATCGATGTGTGGTCTCAACAACGCTGAACTGAGGGGAAGGAACATCTCTCTCAATCTGCTGGCAGTACCTTGCTTATTTGCAGCACAAGGATATCATTAAGTTATTTTTGGTGTATTTTTTCTTTTTCTTTTTTAAATTCTTTTTTCTTTTTTTCTTTTTTTTTTTTTTTTTCATCAAGTTCACATTTCTGTTTCACATTCACTCTGTATCATTCGCTATGTAGCTCCAGGGAAAGATGGGACTCATCCTCTATTGTTGAGGAGAGGGTGGCTCACAGCTCGTGCTGTTGCTTGGAGGCAGGGACTGGTGGTCTGATTCTACATCTGCCTCCAAGATGCTCGGCTTCTCCTCACTGATGCTGACCTGAGCCTGCATGGTGGTGCTGCTGTCGGGGCACTCGGGCTGTGCTTGGCCTGGGCTGTCCTGGGACCCCTGCACTGGGTCGCAATCCAGGCTGGTGCCGGTGGTGTCTGGCAGGCTCAGGTCAGCAGCTTCCGGAGGGATGGGATGAATGAGGGCTTGAATGACGATGACGTTCTCGTCTCCATTGATGGTGCCATATGGAAGGCTGTCGACTGAAATGCAGCACCCTGTGCTTCCTAACAGCTCTGCGTTGATGGAAGCACAGGATGCGCTGTCGTCCCATGCCCGGCGTCTTCGGGGAACACAAGGGCTCGGGTCACCTAGGAAGGAGTAGATGCACAGCGGTTAGTGTCAAACGTTCACAAGATGAATCATGCTTTAAAGAGGTCCTTGGCATTTGGCTATGTAGTGGTGGTGGGCAGAAGCAAATAGGCTTCTAGCAACAGTGTCATTGTCTCGACAGTGATCCTCGTGCAGGTGCAGCTCTTGTGTTGACAAGAGACTCGTTTGGGAAAGACAGGGGTGAACCAAAGATGTCAGGCACGGGCTCGAACGCCAGAAGGAGGTACAAGCCCACTGAAAGCATGAATCCTACCTGTGCTGCTGACAAGCAGTGTTTTGAAAGCTGGATTTGCACCCTTACCTGCCAGGACCAACACTTCTGCTTCTAAGGGATCGCTGGCACTGCTCTGCAGTTGGCGTTCGGCTGCAGGGGATGGTTTGCCCAGGCAGAAGCAGGAACGCCAACTGCCAGCTGGTGCCTGCTTCCTCTTCATGGGCACACTTGGTCTGGAGAGAGAAAACAGAGCATGCTGCCAGTCGTGGTGCAGGGTGAGGGAAGAGCTGCTCCGAGCCCTTGCTGACAGTTGCCCGTTCCTGGCAAACCCACCCGACCAATGATGATAGGGGCTGGAAAGGGAAGTCCTCTTTACCTTTCAGATGGAGAATCAATGACCGCGTGGAAGTTCCTCAGATCAGCTGTGGGGCCTTCCTCCACCTCGACATCGCTGCTCTGTGTCGCCGTGGGAGGGCTGCTCTGGCCTCTCCTCTCTGCCTGTGCCTCCTGCACGGTGAGCAGCTTTGTGGCAGGAGGAGACACACACACAGACTTGGGCCCGGCAAGAGAACTGTGCCCTGCAAGGGGAAACCACAGGTAAGAGGGAGGATCAGAAAGCAGCAGCACAGCCATCCCAGTTCTGCATTTCTCTCAGACTTTCTTATCAGAGCCACTGCAAGAAGAGGAGCTCAAAGTAACCGTGTGCTCAGAGGTATGCTCGTGGCAAAGGACACAGCCACAATTAAGAGCAGCTCACTGTATCGAAACAGGCAAACAAAAACCCTAGAAAAACTAGGGGCAGGGACCTCAGAAAGCTTTGCTGCCACACTTCAATCAAGCTTCGCCTGCTTGCAAAAAATCTTAACAGCTGTGACGGTTTTCTCCATGTAAGTTATGGGTTTGGACACTCTCAGGATCCAGGAACGGGGCACCATATTCCAATCTAAACCCAGAAGCCTGCTGTCTCCTTGACAGCAAAAGCATTTTCAAAGGTCTTGGAGAAGGCCTGGCTTGGATCAAGGTGTCAGATCAAGATCAAGCTAATGGAGAAAGACGCTCACCTGCTCCCTCTCCCACGGCTGGTGTGGATGTGGAGGGGAAGAGGACGTCTGTGTGGCTGATCAGGAACTCCACCACAGCTGACTGCGTCTGCAGCTCCTTGCAGGCAGCTTCTCCATAGGCGCAGGCAGACTGGCTCCGCTGGGATCTGAAGTAAAGGCAGATCTTACAAGTCATTTCCCCAAGATCGTTTCCCCAAGTCTGAAATTTGCAGCAAAAACTGACAAGTTGGGCTCTGGAGACTTCCGCAGTGGGCAATCAGCGATGCCACTGACGAAATTCTCCTGGATGATCAGGGACACAGCAGTCCCAGCTAAACAAGTGACTAGAAACTGTCATCTGGAAATTGTGCCCCTGGAGGTTGGGAGAGAGCAGAAGTAAGCATCGTGTTGAAACGGAAAAAGAAGTTTACCTTAAGAGGTTTGGAGCCCACACTATGGCCAAGTTCTGAGCGTGCATGTTGGTGACGGAGCAGTTCCCGGCCAGAGACGCCAAGTGTCTCATTAAGTACTGCAGAGTCCTGGAAAACAAGAGGGGCAGATGTTCAGCACCAAAAAGCAAGCCGTGCTGCAGTGCACAAAACAAACCTCACTTCATGCTGGTTGTTGTCATTGCTACTGTCCCCGAATAGGAAGTAGGTAAAACTAAGTGCCACCACGCTGCAGCACCAAGCCCCAGCACAGCACAGCCGCAGCCATTGGCTGCACCAACCGTGCCCCCATGCCAAGGAACTGACCCAGTCAACCAACCCGACGCAGCCTTCAGCCGCTTCAGCGTGCACAGGCATGATGCTGCCAGCGTGAGGCAACACCTGGAATCGCATCATGGCCCTCTGAAAGGCAGCAGGGCTGAGCTCAGCAGACCGAGCGCAGCACTGACCTGTAGTGAGGAGCGGGCAGCTGCTGGATGGTGTCCTGCATTCTGAGCAGCCGCTCCTCCTCCGTGGCAGCACAAACAGCGTCCTGGAAAAAGGCAGGAAGGGATTCAGACACCAGACGGGAATAGCAAAGGGAAGGGAATTCTCGCAAGCGTCGTATATAGTTTAAGTAAGCACTTCCTGGCACCACCAGAAGTGGCATCAGCCAGAGGCAGGAGGTGGCAAAGACATGCCTCGTGGGGCTAACAGAAATAAGACCTCGGAGCTGGGGCACTGCTGCAACCATCAGCCAGGACGC
This sequence comes from Excalfactoria chinensis, assembly GCF_039878825.1. Taxonomy (NCBI): domain Eukaryota; kingdom Metazoa; phylum Chordata; class Aves; order Galliformes; family Phasianidae; genus Excalfactoria; species Excalfactoria chinensis. The sequence goes on along the minus strand of NW_027315570.1, from coordinate 97,136 downwards.
CCAGGGAAGAGGTACGTGTCATTTCCAAGACATTGCCCTGAGCTTACCGAGAACTTGGCATACAGCTGGTCGGTCAGCAGAGGGTTTGGGAGCTCCCTGAAGTACATCTTGCACAGGGAGCTCACGCTGTGAATGTCTCGGACGCTCAGCTCGGGAACCTGCTCCGACTCGAATTCATGGCTGCAGAAAAGGACACAGGATTGGGCAGAGGGCTTTGAGAAAGAGGAAACCAAGTCCAAAGCCACAACAAATACAGTCAAGAAAAGGAAGGGGTTCCTCTGAACGCCCGCAGCATGGCACGTGCCCCTGCTGACAGCTGTGTCAGTCGCAGCACTCTTACCGTAGTTGCTGGATCCTGGACGCCACGCCGGACAGGCGGTAGATCCCCTGCACCACGCCATGCTGCTCGATGAACTCGGCGCAGCTCTGCAGGACCTGGGGGACTACAGAACAAGAGCCAGCGGTTAGCTCAGCTTCTTACTCAAGTCCTGCTTCAGGCCGTGCTCTTCTCCCATCCCAGCCACTAAGCCCAGCCGGGCCACCGCTTGCTTCCTCCTTAAAGGAGAAAGCTGGCAGAGACAGCTGTGAGGAAACTGCAGAGACATGTTCTTGGCTTTCCAGAAATGCCACCACCTAGCAACAGCCTGGAGAAAGTAAATCTGGCAAAGCCACACACACTGCAAGTCCCATCACAGCTCCCTCGGGAATGGAGGAATCCAATCTCAAGTCCAGAAGAGCTAGGAAAAGGCTGCAGGATGCTCTCTTTGGCCAGAAGGCTTCCTGCGTTTTCAGGCTTACACAATTGCTGGGTATGATCTCCCTTTCATCTTTAGATGCCCAGCGGAGGGAGATCTCAGCAATGGGCTGTTCCTTACCATCACGGCCAGAGTGGAGAAGGTGCTCCCCCAGGTCACACCCAAACACCCCTTCCTTCGCCGGCTCCGGCTGCTCCGATCTCCTGGGGCGGGCCTTCACCACCGAGCGAAGGAAGGTGCTGAGCTTGCCCCGTTTCCTCGGCACTGCAAAGAAACAGAATAAAGAAACCAGTTCATTTCAGGCTTGGCTCGGTTGGACGAGGCCGAGCGTAACGCCTTCGACCGAGCACGGAACAACGGGAAGAACATTCCCAACCAGGACACGCAAGAACCGATTTTCCCCGTCCCTGCAAGTGCCCAAGGCCAGGTCGGAAGGGGCCCCGGACAGCCTGCTCTCGACTCCTGCTAAATGCGCAGGCTGGGCACCCAGACTGAGGCAGGGGCCTTGGAGCCTGAGGATGATCCTTTAGACCCCTTCCAATCCCAAGCCATTCCAGGAGGATTCTGTGACTTCCTCAAGCACAACAATAAACACAGTGGGATTGGGCCAGATCTCTGCGTGTTCCCATGGACCTTAATGCAGTCCTCTTGCTAAGCTTGCTCAACTCGGGCATTAACGAACCCCCTGAAAGCCACGCTCTGACCCCATTTTACTAACCCGCATTGTCAAATGTAACATGTGTACCTGGCTTTGGCAATGAATCGACGACGGACTCGGGAACTTTTCCGCTGATGAGTTCCACGCACTCACCAGGGAAAAACCCAACCTGTAACAAGAACAAAAAGACAGCTGGGCATTAGCCCGAGTCCACAGCCAAAGGGAAAGTCCTCTGTCACCGACACAGGGCAACCGTTTGCGTCCGGAAGCCATCCTGTGCAGGCAGAGCAGCTCCAAGCTGAGATTCCAGACTCTACTGAAGTTGGGCTCTCGTGTTGGAAGCGTGTGCCTACCTGAAAGCCACGCTTGCCTCTCCACCAGGGGCTCAGCTCCTTTGGTGGCATAGCAATAATGCACACCAAGTCTCCTACCTGCAAGAGATTGAAACGTCAATTCCTGTGGCAGGAAAGCACAGCTCAAACGACTGCCTGCTTCTGCGCCGCAGAATAGCCTCAAGCTTGACAGCCATTGCACCAATGCAGCCCCCAAGGCAAGGAACGCCTGGAACTGCTTACCTCCAGGGAGAGCTCATCCGGCCCCTGGGCGACGTAGCGCTTGATAACATGGGCTGCCGCAATCGCTGGAACGTTAAGAGATGACTCCGCACGCACCAGCTGCGGCTTCCACATGTCATCAGCCTGCAAAACAGAGCACAGGCCGTGGTCAGGAGCTGAGGACAAACTCTTGCCTGCAGGAGAGCACATCTGCGGCTCCCTCTGCTGGCTCAACACAGGGAACAAAGACAAGCCAGAGCTTCACACTGTACCTCCGTGCCCACCACCTCAGGCCCACTGCTGATCTTGCTGCACTCAAGGCCCATCACACCAGGTGTGACAAGCTGGAACAGAGCAGAAACACACTTCTGTTGTCTCTATTCACACAGCACAGTATGGAGAGACTTCTTCAGAACTACCCTTGCATACCCTGCGGCATAGGCAAGTGTTCGAGAAACTACCCCTTGCTGCAGTCTGTTCCAACGTGACAGCCTCTGAGGCAGCATTGTACCAAGTTGCTATCCCTCTGCCAGCAGATGGGGACTCTGGCACAGAGCAGCAGATGCATTCGCCCAGAGCGCTCTGACAGTGCGACAGAAGGGCATTAGACAGCACCCTTCTGAGGGCTGAGCTGGAGGGCAGTGAAGAAACCCACGGCATGCAAAACAATGTGGTAGGACAAACATGGCACATACCTGGCAACAAGATCACCTCAGGCTACCTGCAGCAGTTCCTGGTCACTCTGCTCAGATCTTATGAGAGCAAAAGCTGCACCAAGGCAGTGGGCGGAGGGTGGGCAGAGGAGAGAGAAAGAGCAGGTCAGTGAGCAGGGCTAAGACAGCCATGGCATAACGCACACAGCACAATCGTCCCATCCACTTGCTGCAAGACATGCTGAGTCTCAGGCTACGGGATGCCTGTCCGCCCAGCAACTTGACGATGCTTCCACAATTGAGCACAGAAGACGACGGAAGAAGCATGGGACGGGTGCCACCTTTACGGACACCCCCTTTGGAACGTGTCTACCGGGGGAAAATGACGTCTGATGCTCAAGAGTAAGAAATACGGTGCTGGGAGCTCCGACAGCCAGCACTTCTCAACACCTCGCTGCCCACCCGTCCATCCTACGCTGGCTCAGCTTACCTACAGGATGCTGCGCACGATGCTACTCAAACAAAGGCACTAAACGCACAAGAACAACAAGAAAACCAACCACTCCGAACTCCTACTCGCCCACAAAGGAACACAGAACGCACCGCTCCTCCCCTCATGCCAGCCGCTTATGACATCACCAACGGCCACCAGCCTGCTCCACCATGACTCCCCACAAGGGGGGGAGGCATGACCACGTGGTCAAATGTGATTCCAACACGGCACCACAACATTGCAGAACTCACTGTGGGGTTGGAATTACGTCCTGGTGTGGCAGCGCAATGGGAGGTGTTTGGGCACAGCTGAAGAGCTGGCTGACTCCTGACGTTTCCAAAGGAGGGTGCCAGATTCACTCTCAGCATTCTTTTGCAGGGCTCTTTGGGATGCTTCAAACCCATTTCACTGACTAGGTCACTTCTAGAATGTTCAGCTGACAAATGCTCGCTTTGTCTGGGTAACGCCTCTATGCATCATGAATGAAAAATAAAATTAAATGGGCACGCCACCCTGTGAAACTTACCTCTCTGCTCTTGTTGTCAGCCAGACACCTAAGATGAGCATTACGTGTCGCTGCTCCTGAATGGAGATGCACCCAAGTCTGTGTTCCACTCTGCTCCACCTAAGTGTCTAAAAGAAACACAGGCAGAGATGATTAGAAGATCCTTTGCGCAGACGAAAGCGCAGGCTGCACGCCTATTCTCTTTAGCAAGAAATACTACTTGAGAATCCACAGACAGTTTTATGAGAGGTAGTTTGAAAGATAAGCAGAAAGGAAATAGATTCATTAAAATAACCGAGTTAATCCTCTCCCCGTCAAAAAGGAAGCCTTCTGGGCACTGTAAGCCGCACCTCCTACAACACCTTGCACCACAAATTGTGGCACATGCATTTTTTTCCCACAGGCCCCTCGCTTCTGTCGTTAGTGTCAGATCCACTCAGGTTCAAATACGTGGATCAGAACAGCCATTCAGTTCTGCTGAGGCAGGATCCCACCACTGGGATGTCGTCCAGTCCCATTCCCTGCTTCTCCTGGCACGGGTGGGGAAAGGAACAGCAAGTGATATCACCTACCCAGACTTCTGCTGGGCCTTCCATTCGGTCGCCCATCCCTGGGAGAAGCAGGGGAGCTCCCGTGGCACAAAGCTCGCAGCTGCAGAAATCAAGGCTGCCTCTAAGATGGTGCTTTCAAACAGCACGAGTAACTGGATGTAGGACTTGAAACACAAGGGTAACATGAAAAAGCCACCAGTCCCCACGGATGGGGCTGTTCGCAGAGACAACAGCTGCTTGCTTTCCAGCAGTGTGATGCTCACCCAACAAAGCGCTCAGCCAGCAGATGCCTCCAGCGTCTGAGCACCCATTTGGAGATGGTTTTCTTAACATCCAGGCTGAATCTCCCCTCATACAACCTGAGATTGTTCCTTCCACTCCTGTCTCTAGTTACATGGGAGAAGAGCAGGACAGCCCCCCCCCCGACATAACCTCTCTTCAGGTAATCGTACAGAATGATAAGGTCCTCCCTGAGCCTCCTCTCTTCCAGACTAAATCATCCCAGTTCCATAAGAAGCTCCCCATAAGATTGTGCTCTAGACACCTCACAGCTTCACTGGTCTCCTCTGGACACATCTCAGGATTTCATTGCAGTGAGGGGCCCAGATCAGAACACAGAACTCAAGGTGAGGACTCACCAGTGCCGACTACAGGGGGATGATGGATTCCCTGCTCCTGCTGGCTCCAGCCTTCTGCATTCCAATTCCAATCTCAACCATTCCTGCTGTGGTAGGACTTGAATCCTCATTTGGGGCTGCAGCTCAACAGGTCAGCACATCAGAAATAACACAACGTGCCACTGGAAGACGTGTCTCAAAGCCCAGAAAATCCAACTCTCTGACCTCGGCACAACTCACCAACCAAGAGCCAGGCCTTGACAACTTGGCTGATCTGAGCACGCGGGAGGGGGCCAGACAGTGGACCACAAGTGTCCATTTCCACTGCAGCTCCCTGTAGAGAACAGCACCAATCAGCAGGCGTGAATGAATTCATTGACAAGCTGCACAATGAGTCTGTTCTTTACATGAGCAAAAAAAACAACAACACACATAGATTCCTGACCAAAAAAGGTGGGAGTTAATAACGACCAAAGAGGCTCCTGTTCCTAGGCCTAATCCTCTCTCCCCAACTCCTGGGTGATGCCCACAGGCTTCAAGTCAGGTCTCAAATCCATTGGACTCCCGTCAGAGAACTCCATCAAAAAGGATGTTACACATGTGACACTTACATACATTTTGCACCAGAAACAGCACTGCCAGCAGGAGCAGAGAGGTGACTGTCCCCCTGTACTCGGCACTGGTGCGGCTGCAACTCGAGTTCTGTTTCCAGTTTTGGACCCCCCACTGCAAGAAAGACATTGAGGCTTTGGAACATGTTCCAAGAAGGGCAACAAAGCTGGTGAGGGGTCTGGAGCACAATGGGGCCACATGAGGAGAGGCTGCAGGAGCTGGGAATGCTCAGCCTGGAGAAGAGATGGCTCTGAGCAACACCGTGAGCCCCCACTCACCTCAGCAGAGGTCAACCTGCACCCCAGCCATCCGCCCATCCACGTGCACACGCACACACGTGCGCCACTCTGCCTGCTTTGCACACCCACATTCACGCACCGCATCTTGTGCTCTCCTTTGCATTCACAGACGTGTGCAAACCATCCCTGGGAACACGTATGTGCCTACACCTACCAGTAAACATCCCTGTGTGTGCACCTCTGTGCAACCCAACTCCTCAGCACACCCCTGTGCAAGCACACATTGGTGCCACCGTGTCCACGCACTATCCATGTGCTCACACACACTCACGCAACCACATCCCCTAGTGCAGCCCTGTGCGCACACACAGACACACGCGTAACCCCTTCCTTTCACTCCCAAAGTGCACGCACACACTGGTACCACAATGTCCTTGCGCAGCTCCAACTCTTTGCACACCCCTGTGCACGCACATATATGTGCATGCTCGTCCTTGCACACATACACACTGACATGTACAGACCTGAGCAACCCCACTGGTTTGTACACTCATGAACACAAATGTGTGCAACACCATCCGTGCACAAATACACACACAACTCGTGGAACCCCACTGCTTTGCACAATCCTGTGCACACTCACGTGTCATGCACTGATTTCCCAGCCAGTCCTCGTGGGGTCTCTTACTTAGGACGGGAGTGCAGGGGAGCAGCCAGAAGCTGTTTGCATTCCCTGCTGTCTGCTGGGCAGGTTTGTTGGCGATGCTTGGGTTGCTTTGCTTTCCCTTGGGAGGTGGGAAGGAGCTTTGGGTTGGAGGCACATCCCGTGCCAGAGCATCCCGATGGCACGTGTGGGATCAGCAGGTCTGTCAGAGAAGTGGGTGAGGTTGCACGCCAAGCTGCAGCAGAGGAAGGGGAGGAGGTCCCAGCACAGCTCTGCACCACGCTCTGCCACGCTGGGCAGCTTGTTCCTGGCTCAGCAGTGCCATCAGACTGTTTCTTGCATTCCTCCCGGTCCCTGTGAATGAAGACTCGGAACACAGTCAAGGCGTTGACTGAGCACCAGAGTGCCTTTATTCAATTGGAGAAAGGAGGACGGGAGAGGTACGGGGAAAGATGGGACTCATTCTCTGTTGTTGAGGAGAGAGCGGCTCAGAGCTCGTGTTGCTGCCTGGTGCCTGGGACTGCAGGCCTGACTCCAAGTCCCCCTCCAAGACGCTCGGCTTCTCCTCAGTGACACTGACTTGGTCCTGCTTGGAGGTGCTGCTGTCGGGGCACTCGGGCTGTGTTTGGGCTGGGCTGCACTGCAAAGGCACCGGGCCACAGTCCAGGCTGGTGACTGTGGTTTCTGGCAGGCAGAATTGATCACCTGAGGAATTCAGCTTTATTTGCCTTCATCTGTGTTTCCTCTTGCTGGATCTCATGCACTCTGCTGGCTTCAGTCTGTGTTTCTACTCCAAGAAGAAAATAAATGGGTCTTCACAAACCAGAAAACTGGAAAAGCACCCTCAAGTCTGCTGTTTGAGCCTTCTTCATTTCAAGAGCACATGCTTTTATCTCCTCAGCACTCAAACACTTATTGATTGGTTACATGGAACCTTCTCTCTCCGAGGCTGTAGCCACTGTCTCTTGTCCTGGCAATGGCACCACTGAGCAGATCACCTCCATTCTCTGCATCCTCCATTCAGTATATTTGCACATGGATAAGATCTCCCCGGAATCTTCTCCAGGATTAACAGTCCTAGCTCTCTCAGCCTGGAATACCTGTTTCCATCAGCTGCCACCATCCCAAACAGCCAGTCTTCTTGCGGTCACCTGGCCCAAACATCCCTTTGTCTCTACCCTTGATTCCTGCAAGAGAGATGGGAGCTCGGCACGCACACCATCCTTCCAACACCCCATCCCAGCAGCAAGGGATCACAGCCCTAACACAGCCAAAACAAAAAGGGTGTGCGAGTTTCCTGTTAGCACTCAGTGTGAACAAATCTACCACTGAGCAACACCATGAGCCCCCACTCACCTCAGCAGAGGTCAACCTGTAACCCCAGCCTTCCCCTATCCATGTGCACACGTCCACCCGTGCGCCACCCTGCCTGCTTTGCACACCCCCATGCACGCACTGCATCTTGTGCCCTCCTTTGCATTCACAGACGTGTGCAAACCATCCCTGGGAACACGTACGTGCCTACACCTACCACAAACATCCCTTTGTGTGCACCCGTGTGCAACCCAACTCCTCAGCACACGCACGCATTTGTTCCACCCTGTCCATGCACTCACCACGTGCCCTCCAGCATCACTGCTGCCTCCTCCGGTACCGTAACTGCAGATGCTTCAGAGCTCATTAACATGGACTTCCTTCCTCGCCTCAGCATCTGCTCCTGCGCTCACCTTCATTCCTACTGAGATACCGTCCGCTTCCAGCACCAGCTGACCTGCAAGACAGAGAAAGGAAAGGTGGGATTCATGCAAACGCAGAAGCCCAAGGCTGCATCATCACCACGTATGGCAGCCTTGGGAAGTCAGCTGCAACAACAGCCTTTGTCAGAATGGAAACAGGCACCGTCAATTAAGTGTGACCTCCAAAGTCATTGCCACCATCAGAAATAGGCACAGAAATCGCTCACTTCACTGCAGGTGGTTACCTCCAAATTCTTTTGCTTTGGGGAAAATGTGGGCACGGAATTGAAGGACACCAGAAAAGTGGCATCTACTTCCCTGGAGGTGGTTAAGCTTGGAAGCAGGACTTGAGCAAGAAAAGCTTCTCAGCTCCTTGTAAGGCAGTAAGTGATGGGGTGATTTCCCATCCCTGCAGAAATCCTGACCTCTGCCACAGGTGGGTGAGTGACACAAAAGCTGTGTCCTTGGTTCTCAGCCTTACCTTCTCATGCTGTTCATCCTGCTCTGCAGCTCCTGCTCTGAATAGTCTTCTTATGTTCCCACGGGGCAGGTAGAAAATGAAAACACGGCCCCTGCCACCAAGGTCAGCTCTGCAGCACACATGACCTGAGGAGCACTTGGCTACTCATGCAAACTGCGCAGTGTAAGGAAGATTGTTGCCTGTTGCACTTCTTCTTCTAATGGCTCAGAAATTAATTTTCCTACGTAGAAAATGGGAAAGGAAAATAAATAAATATATAAATAAACAAATAAAGCAAAAGCCTGACACAAAGCAGACGTGATTGTAACTATGGAATTCAGGAGGGCAAGGGATTTGCCCTCTATACGAAGAAGCTGACTGCAAAGGACCAAGAACAGCCACGATCAACGTTGAGAACTTGCGGGTAAAATTAGAGACTGAACCAATCATGGGCTTCTGGAGGTGAGGGTCTGCTCCAGGCCGCACCTGTGCACCTGTGTGCAACCCATCTCCTCAGCACACCCCTGTGCAAGCACACATTCTTGCCACTGCGTGTACACACTATCTGTGTGCTCACACGCACTCACGCGTCCACATCCTGTAGTGCAGCCCTGTGCGCACACACACAGACACATGTGTAACCCTTTCTTTTCACTCCCAAAGTGCACGCACACAGCAGTACCACAATGGCCTTGTTCAGCTTCAACACTCTGCACACCCCTGTGCACGCACATGTATGTGCATGCTCGTCCTTGCACACATACCCACTGACCTGCACACACCTGAGCAACCCCACTGCTTTGGACACTCATGAACACAAACGTGTGCAACACCATCCGTGCACAAATCCACACACACACAAATGGAAGAGTCTGAATTCCTAATTGAATGGGAATCCAAGTGCAAAACTCCAATTTTGCAAATTCGCTAAATTTTTGGATACCAAGTGCTTTAGTTTGGTAGAAGACGTGAGGGCAAGTAATGGACTCATTGAATGGATACACTCAGTAATGGAAAATCCATGCACTTTATCAACCAAATTAAGGAATGAATTTTTACCTTAAAAAAAAACTAAGGAATGAATGTTTACCTTCTGGATTTGAGGGATGTCTCTTCTGCCTGGTTTGGCCAAAGGAAGCCTAAGGTTATTTGCCTTTGAATAGGAAAGCCCTAAGAGAGCGAGAAGAGTTAACCTGGACAGCGTTACCCAGGGTTGTGGGAACAGCTGAATGATTTTTGAGAACTGGTCAACTCGTGAACCTGAGACCTGGGATCCTCCATCCTAGGGTGGAACTTTACTGGAGCACGTGGATGCCACAGCAACAAAAGAACTGTGTACAACAGACTGAGAGTTTGCCGAGTGTCTTGGTTTACAGAAAGCACAACTAACTCAGCAGCAAGTGACATACTTGGAATAGGAGATTACAGCTGGACTTTGAACCTTAAGGACTGCCAGGAAAGAAGCCATCTACTAAACCCCTGAGCTGCAAACTGCCAAGGAAGTCCATACTTTCCCAGTAATGACAGGAGGGTGCCAACCACGGATACACAGCTACGGACTGATGGTAAACTTCAAACAGCATCGAGTGAGTAAGGGATAGCCAGGGTGCACTGGTGCTCAATATTCAGGAAGCCCATAGATCTACACTGGGCCAAAGGACACTCATTTTATTACCTCATACAGTGTTTACTGTATTGGAGGCAAAAGCGGGACATTTGTTCTTACCAAAAAAGATTATCGAAACACCAAGCCATCCTGGTAGAGCAGGGCGATGTAGAAATAATTGTAACTAATACTGTCAACCCAGTATCTTTCCTTAGCGGAACTCCCGGATTGCACGACTGCTTGGAAACAACTGAAGCTGCACATTCCAGCTGCTCGGTCGGACCTGAAGGATGAACCCTCCGAGGATGCAGAATACACCTGGTTAACCAGCAGCTGCAGTTTGATGAGACAAGGAGACTGTAAGGCAGGACATGCAGTAACTGCTACTGACCAGGTCATAGAAGCACAACCACCAGCTGTGGGGACTTCCCCTCGGAAGGCTGCAATAACTGCCTTGACCAGAGCCTTAATTCTATGGACAGATGCTAAATATGTGTTTGGGGTGCCACACGCTCATAGTACCATCTGAAAGGAGCAAGGATTGCTCACACACAAGGAAAACAGCGCGATGTAAATCTACCAATGGCTACTAGAGGTGGTAAAGGACATCAGAAATGTAACACTGCACAGGAGACAGAAAATAAGGTGATAGATCAGATGGCAGAACAGGCAGTTGAAGAAGGCTTCAATTCCAGACGGTACACTTAAAACCTCTGAACCCAAGTCAAAACCTGTAAAATATTCTAAGGAGAACAGGAGTCTAATTAACGATTTAGAAGGGAAGAGAGCAAGCTGACAGATGGGTGCAAACCCAGATGGACACAATGTTATGCCCTTTTGTGTTTTATGGGAATTGGTTAGAAGGGAAGATCAATATTGGGCAAACCAACACTACAAAGTACAATCCCAGGACCAGGAACAGGGCACAAGTGGGCCTCACGGGAAGGGGCCTTCCAGGGCAACCATGGCAAATTGATTTCACAGAACTCCCAAGAAAAGGGGGGTATCGCTGTAGGAAAATTTCTGTCACCTTAGAAACAGTTCAGGATGCTGCTGCAGATGCCTGATGGACAATCCAAGAGGAGGCATCCTGTTTATCCAAAGTTGAATTGCAACATGGGGTAGGCAGGGATAACCCTGACTGGGGAACAGTTTTCTCTGGACTATGGGATAAACTTGCTTGTTGCCAAATTTGGGATGACTGAAACAGCTTTTCTTAGCCTGCATCACCTTGCTACTCTTTGTGTGTTTTGCTTGTGTTGTTATAAGATGCTCTTTGTGTCTGTGCCAGGATACCAGAAGGGAATATATGAGGTATAGGAGAGGCATGAGCTAAGGTAAAAGGTAGAGAGCGGGACTTATTTCAGGACATGTCAAGATAGAATAAAATAATCTAGCAGGTGGAAGCCCTGCTAGATTAAAGAAAGGGGGGAACTGAATAGTGAAAAAGGACTCCATAGTAGCAGAAAGGGGAACACTTTGCTACAGAAAAGGGAAAGGGGGCCTCGCTAAGGCAAAGGGTAGTTACAGATAGATAGTTTATGTTAAGGGAGGACAGAGAAAGGGGGAATTACAGACACTTACTCAAAACAAAACCAGAAAAGAGGGCAGCAAAGATAAGAAGGAACTGTCCGGAGACCTCTGACAAGAAGAAGGATTAGATACCCCCGGGCAAGATGATGCTGACATGGGAGAACGATAACGGCAGATAACACCAAGAAGGAAACAGAAGAAGAATTTCACCCCAAAACAAAGACAAGGGTCGCGGGGAATGGGGTCAGAGGGAATGGGGTCAGAGGGAATGGGGCCATAGGGAATGTAATGAATATGTAATCAAACTGGGGAGGAGACTATTGATCATGTATTAGCTTGACTTATGTCTGTAACACACTTTTCTCCTTACGGTGTGCAAGTTTGGAGGAGCTATCCCCCTTGCACCCGGCGCTGCGCAACGCTGGAATAAACATACCTGCTTTATAACCAGTCTCTGGATTATAGAGTTTGATTCTGCAAGTCAGTACCACAATGTCCTTGTGCAAATCCAACCCTTTGCACACCCCTGTGCACGCACATACATGTGTATGCTCATCCTTGCACACATACCCACTGACCTGCACACACCTGAGCAACCCCACTGCTTTGGACACTCACGAAAACAAATGTGTGCAACACCATCCATGCACAAATCCACACACACTCACACACACACACACAACTCATGGAACCCCACTGCTTTGCACAATCCTGTGCACACTCACGTGTGTCATGCACTGATTTCCCAGCCAGTCCTCGTGAGGTCTCTTACTTAGGACGGGAGTGCAGGGGAGCAGCCAGAAGCTGTTTGCATTCCCTGCTGTCTGCTGGGCAGGTTTGTTGGCGATGCTCGGGTTGCTTTGCTTTCCCTTGGGAGGTGGGAAGGAGCTTTGTATGGAGGCACATCCCGTGCCAGAGCATCCCGATGGCACGCGTGGGATCAGCAGGTCTGTCAGAGAAGTGGGTGAGGTTGCACGCCAAGCTGCAGCAGAGGAAGGGGAGGAGGTCCCAGCACAGCTCTGCACCACGCTCTGCCACGCTGGGCAGCTTGTTCCTGGCTCAGCAGTGCCATCAGACAAGAAGCAGGGAAGGAAATCAAGGATGGGGGGTACCATCAAACAGAGTCCGTGCATGCCTGTGCAAGACAAACAGACCCAGAGCTTGTGTTTTTTTTCTGCTTTTGTAGCATTTGTGTGCTGTAGCTGAGCAAAAGCTTCTGCTGCTTGATTCTTCTTCTGCAACAGCCACCTACCGGTAAATGGCTGCGGGGATGGAGGATGTGACAGAAAGCATTTGTCTGCACGACAGCGTAGTTACACTTGGTCTAGAGAGTGAGAGAGGGCAGGCAGCACTGCCTGATGTTGGTCAGGGTGAGCTCCTTCTTCCGCAGCGTGATGATGGCAGGGACAGCTCGTAGGTGGGAGCTGGGAATGGACACGGCAGGAGGACAGAGGTGTGAGGGAGCAGCCAAGGCAGCGAAGAGCATCAAAAGGCCCTGAAAAGCATCACAAAGCCACAGCCAGGAAGCTTGGGGTTTTCATGAGCAGCATCCAGGATGCTAGAGACTGTTTGCTCCCCTAAAAAATGGTAACAGAGCTCTCGCTGCGGGCATCACAAAACCAGGCAAAATGGGAACACACCCAGAGCTCTGCTGCACGCACCCCACAGTCAGAGCATTGCAAGCTGAGCTGCCTTGCTGTTTCTTGCATTCATCATGGTCCCTGTGAATGAAGACTTGGAACACAGTCAAGGCGTTGATTGAGCACCAGAGTGCCTTTATTCAATCGAAGAAAGGAGGACGGGAGAGGGACGGGGAAAGATGGGATTCATCCTCTGTTGTTGAGGAGAGAGTGGCTCAGAGCTCGTGTTGCTGCCTGGTGCCTGGGACTGCAGGCCTGACTCCAGGTTCCCATCCAAGGGCTCGGCTTCTCCTCGGTGACATTGACTTGGTCCTGCTTGGAGGTGACGCTGTTGGGGCACTCGGGCTGTCTTTGGGCTGGGCTGCACTGCAAAGGCACCGCACAGGTCGCCCATAGAGAATTTCATATGGGCTTCATCCTTCCTTGGTTGGGATTTTCTTCGAATTCTCACAAGTGCCAGAGGCAGTGCTTGCAACCATGGAATCCCAGCCTCTTGGCCAACTTTTAGTATTTGCAGCTTAGATAAATGGCTCCTCTTTTCCACTTGGCCACTTGACTGTGGCCTGTAAGGTGTATGCAACTGCCAATTGATTCCCAATAAAGTACTGACTTGTTGAACCACTTTAGCAATAAAATGGGGGCCTCAATCTGAAGAGATTGTTCCTGGCACCCAGAACCTTGGAATTATTTCTTGTCACAAAACTTTTGTTACTTCCCTGGCCTGGTTAGTCCAGCACGGGTATGCCTCAGGCCATCCTGAAAAGGTATCTGCTAAAACTAACATGCATCTGTACCCCCCTTTTCTTGGGAGCTCTGAGAAATCTACCTGCCATTATTGTCCTGGATAATTTCTCTCCCTGTTTGCCCTAACTGAACTTTGTGGCCTGTGTTAGGATTATTTGGTAAACAAACTTCACCTTGCTGGGTCACTTGCCTAATGGCAGTATACCCATTTCGGGTGACCACTCGTTGAACAAGATATTTATATAATGCTTCTGCTCCCCAGTGAGTGTTCCTGTGTTCAGTCACCACAGCCCATCATATGGCTGCTGGAATCATTCTTTTCCCTTGTGCTGGAAAGGTCCATCCTTCCTCTTTTACCTGCCCTTCCTGATAATTATTTATCGAGTTCCAATACTCTTTGGAGTGCTTTGGCTCACCATCCACCTGCATGTTACCACCTGGAATCAAGGAAGCCTCCACCACCTCACCCTCTGCCGCTCGCTTTGCTTCTCTGTCAGCCAGCGCATTTCCCATTCCTTCAGCACTGTCTCCCCTTTGCTGGCATCAACAGTGCATTTTAGCAACCTTCTCCAGCTGTTGGACTGCCTCCAGGAGTCTGGCTATTTCTTCAGTGTGTTTAAGACCTTTCCCTTGGCTTGACAACAGTCCTCTTTCTTTCCATATTGCTGATATGGGTGCATGAACAGCACTAAGGCATATTTTGAATCAGTCCATATCTTTATCTTCCCATGTCGAACAAAGCTGCTCCCGTCTGTGTACCAGGTGTCTTCCGCATCCTCCAGTGGTTCTTCTTTCAAGTCTCTGCGACTGGAATAGACTGCTTCCATAGTCTCTAAACAGTCGTGAGACACAGGTTCTCCTGTAATTGCACTAAGAAAAGCAGCTGATTTACAATATTTGTTACTGTTATTTCTCCATCATCTTGCTCCACTAGAATGGCTTGATACTTCAAAAATCTCTGAGGGGAAAGCCAATGTCCCCCTTTCACCTCCAGCACTGTAGAGACCGTGTGGGATACCAGTGCAGTTCTCTTCTGCCCCATTGTCCTAATGCTGGGGCCTTCATTAACTCCTCTTTCAACTGCTTTCAACCGGGCCACAGTCCAGGCTGGTGACTGTGGTTTCTTGCAGGTTCACGTCAGCCCCTTCAGCAGAACTAGGAGAAAGGACTGGCTGAACAATGATGACCTCTTTCTCTCTGTCTCTGCTGTCACTCAGAAGGCTTTCATTTGAATTGCAGCCTGACTCCAAGTCCCCCTCCAAGACGCTCGGCTTCTCCTCAGTGACACTGACTTGGTCCTGCTTGGAGGTGCTGCTGTCGGGGCACTCGGGCTGTGTTTGGGCTGGGCTGCACTGCAAAGGCACCGGGCCACAGTCCAGGCTGGTGACTGTGGTTTCTGGCAGGCAGAATTGATCACCTGAGGAATTCAGCTTTATTTGCCTTCATCTGTGTTTCTTCTTGCTGGATCTCATGCACTCTGCTGGCTTCAGTCTGTGTTTCTACTCCAAGAAGAAAATAAATGGGTCTTCACAAACCAGAAAACTGGAAAAGCACCCTCAAGTCTGCTGTTTGAGCCTTCTTCATTTCAAGAGCACATGCTTTTATCTCCTCAGCACTCAAACACTTATTGATTGGTTACATGGAACCTTCTCTCTCCGAGGCTGTAGCCACTGTCTCTTGTCCTGGCAATGGCACCACTGAGCAGATCACCTCCATTCTCTGCATCCTCCATTCAGTATATTTGCACATGGATAAGATCTCCCCGGAATCTTCTCCAGGATTAACAGTCCTAGCTCTCTCAGCCTTTCCTTATAGGAGAGATGTTGCAGTCCCTTTATCATCTTCTGAGCCCTCTGTTGGATTACGTTAGGTATGATTCTTGTAACAGAGAACTCAGATCAGGACACGATGATCGATGTGTGGTCTCAACAACGCTGAACTGAGGGGAAGGAACATCTCTCTCAATCTGCTGGCAGTACCTTGCTTATTTGCAGCACAAGGATATCATTAAGTTATTTTTGGTGTATTTTTTCTTTTTCTTTTTTAAATTCTTTTTTCTTTTTTTCTTTTTTTTTTTTTTTTTCATCAAGTTCACATTTCTGTTTCACATTCACTCTGTATCATTCGCTATGTAGCTCCAGGGAAAGATGGGACTCATCCTCTATTGTTGAGGAGAGGGTGGCTCACAGCTCGTGCTGTTGCTTGGAGGCAGGGACTGGTGGTCTGATTCTACATCTGCCTCCAAGATGCTCGGCTTCTCCTCACTGATGCTGACCTGAGCCTGCATGGTGGTGCTGCTGTCGGGGCACTCGGGCTGTGCTTGGCCTGGGCTGTCCTGGGACCCCTGCACTGGGTCGCAATCCAGGCTGGTGCCGGTGGTGTCTGGCAGGCTCAGGTCAGCAGCTTCCGGAGGGATGGGATGAATGAGGGCTTGAATGACGATGACGTTCTCGTCTCCATTGATGGTGCCATATGGAAGGCTGTCGACTGAAATGCAGCACCCTGTGCTTCCTAACAGCTCTGCGTTGATGGAAGCACAGGATGCGCTGTCGTCCCATGCCCGGCGTCTTCGGGGAACACAAGGGCTCGGGTCACCTAGGAAGGAGTAGATGCACAGCGGTTAGTGTCAAACGTTCACAAGATGAATCATGCTTTAAAGAGGTCCTTGGCATTTGGCTATGTAGTGGTGGTGGGCAGAAGCAAATAGGCTTCTAGCAACAGTGTCATTGTCTCGACAGTGATCCTCGTGCAGGTGCAGCTCTTGTGTTGACAAGAGACTCGTTTGGGAAAGACAGGGGTGAACCAAAGATGTCAGGCACGGGCTCGAACGCCAGAAGGAGGTACAAGCCCACTGAAAGCATGAATCCTACCTGTGCTGCTGACAAGCAGTGTTTTGAAAGCTGGATTTGCACCCTTACCTGCCAGGACCAACACTTCTGCTTCTAAGGGATCGCTGGCACTGCTCTGCAGTTGGCGTTCGGCTGCAGGGGATGGTTTGCCCAGGCAGAAGCAGGAACGCCAACTGCCAGCTGGTGCCTGCTTCCTCTTCATGGGCACACTTGGTCTGGAGAGAGAAAACAGAGCATGCTGCCAGTCGTGGTGCAGGGTGAGGGAAGAGCTGCTCTGAGCCCTTGCTGACAGTTGCCCGTTCCTGGCAAACCCACCCGACCAATGATGATAGGGGCTGGAAAGGGAAGTCCTCTTTACCTTTCAGATGGAGAATCAATGACCGCGTGGAAGTTCCTCAGATCAGCTGTGGGGCCTTCCTCCACCTCGACATCGCTGCTCTGTGTCGCCGTGGGAGGGCTGCTCTGGCCTCTCCTCTCTGCCTGTGCCTCCTGCACGGTGAGCAGCTTTGTGGCAGGAGGAGACACACACACAGACTTGGGCCCGGCAAGAGAACTGTGCCCTGCAAGGGGAAACCACAGGTAAGAGGGAGGATCAGAAAGCAGCAGCACAGCCATCCCAGTTCTGCATTTCTCTCAGACTTTCTTATCAGAGCCACTGCAAGAAGAGGAGCTCAAAGTAACCGTGTGCTCAGAGGTATGCTCGTGGCAAAGGACACAGCCACAATTAAGAGCAGCTCACTGTATCGAAACAGGCAAACAAAAACCCTAGAAAAACTAGGGGCAGGGACCTCAGAAAGCTTTGCTGCCACACTTCAATCAAGCTTCGCCTGCTTGCAAAAAATCTTAACAGCTGTGACGGTTTTCTCCATGTAAGTTATGGGTTTGGACACTCTCAGGATCCAGGAACAGGGCACCATATTCCAATCTAAACCCAGAAGCCTGCTGTCTCCTTGACAGCAAAAGCATTTTCAAAGGTCTTGGAGAAGGCCTGGCTTGGATCAAGGTGTCAGATCAAGATCAAGCTAATGGAGAAAGACGCTCACCTGCTCCCTCTCCCACGGCTGGTGTGGATGTGGAGGGGAAGAGGACGTCTGTGTGGCTGATCAGGAACTCCACCACAGCTGACTGCGTCTGCAGCTCCTTGCAGGCAGCTTCTCCATAGGCGCAGGCAGACTGGCTCCGCTGGGATCTGAAGTAAAGGCAGATCTTACAAGTCATTTCCCCAAGATCGTTTCCCCAAGTCTGAAATTTGCAGCAAAAACTGACAAGTTGGGCTCTGGAGACTTCCGCAGTGGGCAATCAGCGATGCCACTGACGAAATTCTCCTGGATGATCAGGGACACAGCAGTCCCAGCTAAACAAGTGACTAGAAACTGTCATCTGGAAATTGTGCCCCTGGAGGTTGGGAGAGAGCAGAAGTAAGCATCGTGTTGAAACGGAAAAAGAAGTTTACCTTAAGAGGTTTGGAGCCCACACTATGGCCAAGTTCTGAGCGTGCATGTTGGTGACGGAGCAGTTCCCGGCCAGAGACGCCAAGTGTCTCATTAAGTACTGCAGAGTCCTGGAAAACAAGAGGGGCAGATGTTCAGCACCAAAAAGCAAGCCGTGCTGCAGTGCACAAAACAAACCTCACTTCATGCTGGTTGTTGTCATTGCTACTGTCCCCGAATAGGAAGTAGGTAAAACTAAGTGCCACCACGCTGCAGCACCAAGCCCCAGCACAGCACAGCCGCAGCCATTGGCTGCACCAACAGTGCCCCCATGCCAAGGAACTGACCCAGTCAACCAACCCGACGCAGCCTTCAGCCGCTTCAGCGTGCACAGGCATGATGCTGCCAGCGTGAGGCAACACCTGGAATCGCATCATGGCCCTCTGAAAGGCAGCAGGGCTGAGCTCAGCAGACCGAGCGCAGCACTGACCTGTAGTGAGGAGCGGGCAGCTGCTGGATGGCGTCCTGCATTCTGAGCAGCCGCTCCTCCTCCGTGGCAGCACAAACAGCGTCCTGGAAAAAGGCAGGAAGGGATTCAGACACCAGGCGGGAATAGCAAAGGGAAGGGAATTCTCGCAAGCGTCGTATATAGTTTAAGTAAGCACTTCCTGGCACCACCAGAAGTGGCATCAGCCAGAGGCAGGAGGTGGCAAAGACATGCCTCGTGGGGCTAACAGAAAGAAGACCTCGGAGCTGGGGCACTGCTGCAACCATCAGCCAGGACGCCCAGGGAAGAGGTACGTGTCATTTCCAAGACATTGCCCTGAGCTTACCGAGAACTTGCCATACAGCTGCTCGGTCAGCAGAGGGTTTGGGAGCTCCCTGAAGTACATCTTGCACAGGGAGCTCACGCTGTGAATGTCTCGGACGCTCAGCTCGGGAACCTGCTCCGACTCGAATTCATGGCTGCAGAAAAGGACACAGGATTGGGCAGAGGGCTTTGAGAAAGAGGAAACCAAGTCCAAAGCCACAACAAATACAGTCAAGAAAAGGAAGGGGTTCCTCGGAACGCCCGCAGCATGGCACGTGCCCCTGCTGACAGCTGTGTCAGTCGCAGCACTCTTACCGTAGTTGCTGGATCCTGGACGCCACGCCGGACAGGCGGTAGATCCCCTGCACCACGCCATGCTGCTCGATGAACTTGGCGCAGCTCTGCAGGACCTGGGGGACTACAGAACAAGAGCCAGCGGTTAGCTCAGCTTCTTACTCAAGTCCTGCTTCAGCCCGTGCTCTTCTCCCATCCCAGCCACTAAGCCCAGCCGGGCCACCGCTTGCTTCCTCCTTAAAGGAGAAAGCTGGCAGAGACAGCTGTGAGGAAACTGCACAGAGACGTGTTCTTGGCTTTCCAGAAATGCCACCACCTAGCAACAGCCTGGAGAAAGTAAATCTGGCAAAGCCACACACACTGCAAGTCCCATCACAGCTCCCTCGGGAATGGAGGAATCCAATCTCAAGTCCAGAAGAGCTAGGAAAAGGCTGCAGGATGCTCTCTTTGGCCAGAAGGCTTCCTGCGTTTTCAGGCTTACACAATTGCTGGGTATGATCTCCCCTTCATCTTTAGATGCCCAGCGGAGGGAGATCTCAGCAATGGGCTGTTCCTTACCATCACGGCCAGAGCGGAGAAGGTGCTCCCCCAGGTCACACCCAAACACCCCTTCCTTCGCCGGCTCCGGCTGCTCCGATCTCCTGGGGCGGGCCTTCACCACCGAGCGAAGGAAGGTGCTGAGCTTGCCCCGTTTCCTCGGCACTGCAAAGAAACAAAATAAAGAAACCAGTTCATTTCAGGCTTGGCTCGGTTGGACGAGGCCGAGCGTAACGCCTTCGACCGAGCACGGAACAACGGGAAGAACATTCCCAACCAGGACACGCAAGAACCGATTTTCCCCGTCCCTGCAAGTGCCCAAGGCCAGGTCGGAAGGGGCCCCGGACAGCCTGCTCTCGACTCCTGCTAAATGCGCAGGCTGGGCACCCAGACTGAGGCAGGGGCCTTGGAGCCTGAGGATGATCCTTTAGACCCCTTCCAATCCCAAGCCATTCCAGGAGGATTCTGTGACTTCCTCAAGCACAACAATAAACACAGTGGGATTGGGCCAGATCTCTGCGTGTTCCCATGGACCTTAATGCAGTCCTCTTGCTAAGCTTGCTCAACTCGGGCATTAACGAACCCCCTGAAAGCCACGCTCTGACCCCATTTTACTAACCCGCATTGTCAAATGTAACATGTGTACCTGGCTTTGGCAATGAATCGACGACGGACTCGGGAACTTTTCCGCTGATGAGTTCCACGCACTCACCAGGGAAAAACCCAACCTGTAACAAGAACAAAAAGACAGCTGGGCATTAGCCCGAGTCCACAGCCAAAGGGAAAGTCCTCTGTCACCGACACAGGGCAACCGTTTGCGTCCGGAAGCCATCCTGTGCAGGCAGAGCAGCTCCAAGCTGAGATTCCAGACTCTACTGAAGTTGGGCTCTCGTGTTGGAAGCGTGTGCCTACCTGAAAGCCACGCTTGCCTCTCCACCAGGGGCTCAGCTCCTTTGGTGGCATAGCAATAATGCACACCAAGTCTCCTACCTGCAAGAGATTGAAACGTCAATTCCTGTGGCAGGAAAGCACAGCTCAAACGACTGCCTGCTTCTGCGCCGCAGAATAGCCTCAAGCTTGACAGCCATTGCACCAATGCAGCCCCCAAGGCAAGGAACGCCTGGAACTGCTTACCTCCAGGGAGAGCTCATCCGGCCCCTGGGCGACGTAGCGCTTGATAACATGGGCTGCCGCAATCGCTGGAACGTTAAGAGATGACTCCGCACGCACCAGCTGCGGCTTCCACATGTCATCAGCCTGCAAAACAGAGCACAGGCCGTGGTCAGGAGCTGAGGACAAACTCTTGCCTGCAGGAGAGCACATCTGCGGCTCCCTCTGCTGGCTCAACACAGGGAACAAAGACAAGCCAGAGCTTCACACTGTACCTCCGTGCCCACCACCTCAGGCCCACTGCTGATCTTGCTGCACTCAAGGCCCATCACACCAGGTGTGACAAGCTGGAACAGAGCAGAAACACACTTCTGTTGTCTCTATTCACACAGCACAGTATGGAGAGACTTCTTCAGAACTACCCTTGCATACCCTGCGGCATAGGCAAGTGTTCGAGAAACTACCCCTTGCTGCAGTCTGTTCCAATGTGACAGCCTCTGAGGCAGCATTGTACCAAGTTGCTATCCCTCTGCCAGCAGATGGGGACTCTGGCACAGAGCAGCAGATGCATTCGCCCAGAGCGCTCTGACAGTGCGACAGAAGGGCATTAGACAGCACCCTTCTGAGGGCTGAGCTGGAGGGCAGTGAAGAAACCCACGGCATGCAAAACAATGTGGTAGGACAAACATGGCACATACCTGGCAACAAGATCACCTCAGGCTACCTGCAGCAGTTCCTGGTCACTCTGCTCAGATCTTATGAGAGCAAAAGCTGCACCAAGGCAGTGGGCGGAGGGTGGGCAGAGGAGAGAGAAAGAGCAGGTCAGTGAGCAGGGCTAAGACAGCCATGGCATAACGCACACAGCACAATCGTCCCATCCACTTGCTGCAAGACATGCTGAGTCTCAGGCTACGGGATGCCTGTCCGCCCAGCAACTTGACGATGCTTCCACAATTGAGCACAGAAGACGACGGAAGAAGCATGGGACGGGTGCCACCTTTACGGACACCCCCTTTGGAACGTGTCTACCGGGGCAAAATGACGTCTGATGCTCAAGAGTAAGAAATACGGTGCTGGGAGCTCCGACAGCCAGCACTTCTCAACACCTCGCTGCCCACCCGTCCATCCTACGCTGGCTCAGCTTACCTACAGGATGCTGCGCACGATGCTACTCAAACAAAGGCACTAAACGCACAAGAACAACAAGAAAACCAACCACTCCGAACTCCTACTCGCCCACAAAGGAACACAGAACGCACCGCTCCTCCCCTCATGCCAGCCGCTTATGACATCACCAACGGCCACCAGCCTGCTCCACCATGACTCCCCACAAGGGGGGGAGGCATGACCACGTGGTCAAATGTGATTCCAACACGGCACCACAACATTGCAGAACTCACTGTGGGGTTGGAATTACGTCCTGGTGTGGCAGCGCAATGGGAGGTGTTTGGGCACAGCTGAAGAGCTGGCTGACTCCTGACGTTTCCAAAGGAGGGTGCCAGATTCACTCTCAGCATTCTTTTGCAGGGCTCTTTGGGATGCTTCAAACCCATTTCACTGACTAGGTCACTTCTAGAATGTTCAGCTGACAAATGCTCGCTTTGTCTGGGTAACGCCTCTATGCATCATGAATGAAAAATAAAATTAAATGGGCACGCGACCCTGTGAAACTTACCTCTCTGCTCTTGTTGTCAGCCAGACACCTAAGATGAGCATTACGTGTCGCTGCTCCTGAATGGAGATGCACCCAAGTCTGTGTTCCACTCTGCTCCACCTAAGTGTCTAAAAGAAACACAGACAGAGATGATTAGAAGATCCTTTGCGCAGACGAAAGCGCAGGCTGCACGCCTATTCTCTTTAGCAAGAAATACTACTTGAGAATCCACAGACAGTTTTTGGAGAGGTAGTTTGAAAGATAAGCAGAAAGGAAATAGATTCATTAAAATAACCGAGTTAATCCTCTCCCCGTCAAAAAGGAAGCCTTCTGGGCACTGTAAGCCGCACCTCCTACAACACCTTGCACCACAAATTGTGGCACATGCATTTTTTTCCCACAGGCCCCTCGCTTCTGTCGTTAGTGTCAGATTCACTCAGGTTCAAATACGTGGATCAGAACAGCCATTCAGTTCTGCTGAGGCAGGATCCCACCACTGGGATGTCCCCCAGTCCCATTCCCTGCTTCTCCTGGCACGGGTGGGGAAAGGAACAGCAAGTGATATCACCTACCCAGACTTCTGCTGGGCCTTCCATTTGGTCGCCCATCCCAGGGAGAAGCAGGGGAGCTCCCGTGGCACAAAGCTCGCAGCTGGAGAAATCAAGGCTGCCTCTAAGATGGTGCTTTCAAACAGCACGAGTAACTGGATGTAGGACTTGAAACACAAGGGTAACATGAAAAAGCCACCAGTCCCCACGGATGGGGCTGTTCGCAGAGACAACAGCTGCGTGCTTTCCAGCAGTGTGATGCTCACCCAACAAAGCGCTCAGCCAGCAGATGCCTCCAGCGTCTGAGCACCCATTTGGAGATGGTTTTCTTAACATCCAAGCTGAATCTCCCCTCATACAACCTGAGGTTGTTCCCTCCACTCCTGTCACTAGTTACATGGGAGAAGAGCAGGACAACCCCCACCCCCACATAACCTCTCTTCAGGTAATTGTAGAGAATGAGAAGGTCCTCCCTGAGCCTCCTCTCTTCCAGAATAAATCATCCCAGTTCCATAAGAAGCTCCCCATAAGATTGTGCTCTAGACACCTCACAGCTTCACTGGTCTCCTCTGGACACATCTCAGCATTTCAGTGTCCTTCTTGCAGTGAGGGGCCCAGAACAGAACACAGAACTCCAGGTGAGGACTCACCAGTGCCGACTACAGGGGGATGATGGATTCCCTGCTCCTGCTGGCTCCAGCCTTCTGCATTCCAACTCCAATCTCAACCATTCCTGCTGTAGTAGGACTTGAATCCTCATTTGGGGCTGCAGCTCAACAGGTCAGCACATCAAAAATAACACAACGTGCAACTGGAAGACGTGTCTCAAAGCCCAGAAAATCCAACTCTCTGACCTCGGCACAACTCACCAACCAAGAGCCAGGCCTTGACAACTTGGCTGATCTGAGCACGCGGGAGGGGGCCAGACAGTGGACCACAAGTGTCCATTTCCACTGCAGCTCCCTGTAGAGAACAGCACCAATCAGCAGGCGTGAATGAATTCATTGACAAGCTGCACAATGAGTCTGTTCTTTATAAAAAAAAAACCCACATCAATTCCTATTCAAAAAAGGGAGGAATTAATAAAGACCAAGAAAGTTCCTGTTCCTATGCCTCATTCTCTCACCCCAACTTTCCTTGCCTCATCCCCAACTCCTGGATGATGTCCACAAGCTTAATGGCAGGTCTCAATCCCATAAGATTCCTTTCACAATACTCCATCAGAAAGGATGTTACACTTGTTCTATACACTCAAGCAGACTGAGCATCAGTTTCTCAGTCACTTAAAACACACAGAAGCATCCAAACCCAGAGCACACACATCCCTTCCTGTGGTACTGGAGCCCACAGCTCACCTTCACACCTCTGTCGATTCCTGGTGTTTTACACCCATGCAGCCTCGCTACGGTTCCATGGGTGTCACCCAAGACCTGCAGGACCTCTTTCTCCGCAAACCCCACCTGCAGGCACTGGCTCATGAGGTTCACCACCTGCCCTCCTGTGCAAGAACAAGCATTAAGAACGAGAGCAAAGTGCATCGGATTCAACCTGGCCTGCTCCGACCCTCAGTCCTGCCAGGGATGCAGACTCATCCTCAGAGCCAGGCTGGACATCAACACATGCATCATTCTTCAAACACCCCATCCCAGCAGCAAGGGATCAAAGCACTGGGACAGCAGAAACAAAAATGCTGTGAGAGTTTCCTGTTGGCACTGACCATGAACAAATCTACAGCTGAGCAACAGGACAGGAGACAAACAGCAGAAAACAACCAACCTGCAGAACTAACTCGTTTGGGGTTGGCCCAGATGTTTGCATGCTCCCTTTCCACGGCCCAGGCCAAGCTTGATGAGCTGCTCCTCATTTGCACAGGGGGAGAACGCTGCAGATGGGATGTGAGGGCTATGCACACCATGCCTTTCTCCTGCTTTTCCTCTCTCCATCTTCCATTAGCAAACAGCATCTCCAAGCCTTCCTTCCTGAAAAAATCACTGGTAAAAAAAGAACTGGCAAGCTTGCTTTTAAAATTGCCTTGTTTATACAGCTTGATGCTTTAAAGCAGAAGCTCACCTAGCAATGACCTACGTCAGACAAGCTCAACCTGCAGGGAAAAGTTATTTCTCTCTGTCTACAGGCTTTGCACACATTCACAGGTGCAACAGTCTGCGCAGATCTCAGCACAACTTTACTAATGGCAGAAATCCAGTTTATGCCCGCCACGTTTTTCTCTCTTCTGAAACACTGTACTGCTGCAAGAAGCAATGATGCCAGTAAAGAATCACATAATTGGAGCTGGAAGGGATCGCTAGAGACCATTCTCCTGCTGGCCACGCTCCTTTAAATGCACCCCAGGATCCCACTGGCCTTCTTGGAAAATATTTCCACATTAGGCATACATTTCAAGGAGGCTCCAGACAAGTAAAGACAGGGGAAAGCACTGGCAAGCCAAAGCAGGGCAAATTTTCCCACACTGCGTTAGCTACAGGGACAATAAATCATGCCCCCAAACTGCTTGCACTAGAACACCCAGCCTGAGATCATAAAAGCTGCCGAGATACGAGTTTATCACAACCCAGAAGTCCTTTAGATCGTGCACTCCCTGGTGCAGTGACACTGGAGGATCAGAATCCTTGGAGAAAAGAACCGGGCCTGCTCAGCTCCTTCCCACCCTCCAAGGAAAAGCAAACCAACCGCACCGCTGCCAGCACAACCCCGCAGCACACAGCAGGGAACACAAACAGCTACCCAGTGCTCCCCTTCACTCCCAGCCTAACTACGAGTCCACCGGAGGATTCAGCGGGAAATCAATACAAAACACATGTGAGTGCACACAGGACTGAATAAAGCCAGGATGGAATTGCACACGTGTGTGTGTGTGCACAGGGCTGCACAGAGCACATCTCCCTATTGTCCACCCTATAGACATATCCCCCCGTATCAGAGAATCATAGAATGGCCTGGGTTGCAAAGGACCGCAGCGATCATCTAGTTTCAACACCCCTGCTGGGTGCTGGGATGCCAACCACCATACCGGGCTGCCCACAGCCACATCCAGCCTGGCCTTGAATGCCTCCAGTGATGGGGCATCCACAGCTTCCATTCCCCCTTGTCCTATCACTATCCACCCTCATAAACAGCCCTTCCCCCTCCTGTTTGTGTGCTCCCTTCAAGTACTGAAAGGCCACAATGAGGTCTCCCTGCAGCGTTCTCTTCTCTAGGCTAAACAAGCCCAGATCCCTCAACCTTTCCTCATAGGAGAGCTGCTCCAGCCCTCTGATCAGCACAGTGGCTCTCCTCTGGACCAACCCCAACAGCTCCACATCCTTCCCAGGCCTGGACACAGTACTGCAAAGAGGACCTCACAAGAGCTGAGTAGGAGGGGACAATCACCTCCCTCTCCCTGCTGGCCACCCCTTTTTCAGTGCAGCCCAGAACACACGTGGATGTGCCTTTTTTCATACTTAGATTCCCATCTATGTACATATATAGACCACACCTACACCCCCACCATCTGCTAGAACTCCATATTCCTCCCCATAGCACCCAACAGCCCCCAGGAGCCCCATATCACCCTAAGGCCCCCACAACCCTCTCTCTCTCTAGACACCACCCCTTTGAGCCCCAGATCTGCCCATATCCTCCAATAGCTCCCCACAACCCCTAAACACCCTCAGAGCCCCCTAGAGCCCCTAGTCCTCCTATGGCCCACCACAGCCCCATATTCCCCCGAGAGTCCCCCTCAACTCCCTGTAGGCCTTTACAGCCCCTGCACAGCTCCCTACAGTCTTATATGACTACCTAGAGTCCCCCCACAGCCCCCTACTTTCCTATATCCCCCAGTGGCCCCCCCACATCCCTCTACGGCCCCTGAAGAAAAAACAAAACTAGAGTGGTGCACTTAGAAAGAGACCAATGAAAACAAATGCAAAATGCACACCTGCACAGGCTCACAGGGAAAACTGCAAGAGAAGCAATCTACACAGAGAGATCCTTCCCCATATCCCCCTCTGGCCCCTCCACAGTTCTATGTCCCCCTCTGCCCACCCCCCCAGTCCCATATCCCCCTCTGCGCCCCTCCCCGCCAGTCCATATCCCTCTCTACCCCCCCACAGCCCCATATCCTTTTCTGGCACATCCACAGCCCCATGTTCCCCTATGGCTCCCCCCACAGTCCCATTTCCCCCCCCCCCCCGAGTCCCATATCTCTTTCTGCCCCCCTCCCAGCCCCTTAATCCCCTCTGCCCCCCCCCCCCCCGCCAGTCCCATATCCCCCTCTTGCCCTCCCACAGCCCCATATCCCCCTTCTGCCCGCCCCCCCCCCCACTCCCGCCCCCCCCAGCCCTCTCCCCGCACCAGTGCCGTTCTCCCCGCACTCCGGCGCAGCTGTCCTCAGCACTCGCTGCCGTGGTGCCGGTTTCCGTCCCGATGCAGCTCGCACAGCCCCGGCTGCCGCGCCGGTCCCGTTCGGCCTCGGACCGGGCTGCGGGGGCCGCGCTCTGTGTGGAGCCGCCCCTCCAACGGCCGGGACGCAACGCTGGTTCCCGCGCACTGCGGCTCAGCCAATCGGAGCCGGCGGAGCTGCCGCTGCCCAATGGGAGGCCGGGGGAGGGGCGGACACCGGTCAGGAGCTGGGAGCCAGGAATGGCCGCGGGGGGAGGACAGAGGTGTGAGGGAGCAGCATCCAAACAGCAGGAAAAACAGCACTGAACAGCAGCACAAACCACAGACAGGAAGCTCGGGCTGATCGAGAGCAGCACCGGGATGCGAGAGATCGTTTGCTCCCATCCACAATGGCAGCACAGCTCCTGCTGCAGGAGTGCCTTAGGAATCCAACTCCATCCCCACAGAGCAGAGATCAAGCAGGTATGATCGTGGCGTTCCTGAGACCCCATGAGCATCAGCCCCTCCCCCTTGCGTAGTGAGTGGTGGGGGTGGGGGTGGGATGAAGGCTCATCGTCTTCCTCGCCTTCAACTTTCCACCCTGCGGGAGGGGCACCCCCCAACCTGCTTCCAGCTTGCCCTGAGGGCATCTAATCACCACGCTGTGCTGGGGCTGTTCCACCCTGATCTTCATGGCCTTCATCCCCTTCTTTCCTCACACTTAGTGTCTGCAGCTCCCCCTCTCTCTGCCCCCCCCTTGCAGCAAGCACAACATTGGTTTTTTGAACTAGGCTTTACAGCACCTTTCTGGGCATGTGATACTTACTGCATAAGTGATTGCATCTGTCATGAGCAGCCTGTTTTCTATCTTGTCATGGATAGTTACCTGCTCTATGAGGCAATGATGCACTTGATAAGTACAAAGGTGTTAATGTCTCAATATTCTGTTTATACTCAGAATACTGACCAAAGGAATAAGTTTGATGTCAGCAGTGGAGAAGCTGTGGACAAAGATGGCAAAGTCTTGGAGATGGTGTCTCAGTAAGTATGCTGGGAGTGGGGGGGAAATAAAGGATGCTTCTTTCTTGCAATTTGCCACCCTCACATCTGGTCATGTTACACAGGATGTTAGTTACACAGGATCACGGAATACCGGCATCTTCACCATCTTGCAGTTCTTAAAACAGAAGTTTCTTTGGCACTTTTTGCTCTGAGATAGAAATTCAGAGAAGAGTAACATTTATTTATTTGTTTGTTTGTGTGCTTACTTACTACATGCATGAAATAAATTAGTTGTGTTTCGATTTAAAGCAGTATTTTTAAATGCATCAATCCCCATGATGAATGCAAAGAATTAGCTAGTCCCTTGCAAACTAAAGCAAGCTTTCTCCAATAGTTTGAATGCTGATGTATCATCTTTCAGTGAGTGAAAAGTATTGAGTGTTTAAGCAACAGGAATAAGTGTTTGTTCTTAAAGCGTAGTTAAGCATTTGAGTGTGAGGAGAAAAAAAACAAAACACATTCCACCATGTGGGTGGTTTAATGTATATTTTAATTAATAAGTGTTTCCTGTATTCAGTGGAGAAATGGCAGATGTGGTGTGACAGGAGAAATGTCCTTTGCAGGAGAGTTAATAACAAAAACACCTTGTCTTTTTACTTAGTCCTTTTAAAGAAGGTGAAGGATAACTATACAAGGTTTGATCAGACATAATAACACTTCAGCATTTAGTTCTGTTATTATCTTCCTTGCTGTATAACGTGGCTCTCGGTGTAAAGGCATAGAAGAAGGTGGCAGTTGTAGATACATCTTGTATTTGTACGCCAGTAAGATTAGTAAGTTATTGTTATATTCTTCTAAAGTTCCCGATACCTTTCATAGCCTTTGTTAAATTAGGTTGTTCTGCCTCTAGAGCAGCTACGAATTTGAGAAGTGCCTTTGTGTGTCAGAAGAAGATCTGTAGCGTAGTATCCCATTTCCAGTGGGGAAAGAAAAGAACGGTGCAAGCATACATTTTTACTTCTCAAGCACTTCTACTGTCTCCATGGACTTAGCAGTGCATAGCTCTGCTTTATGGAAACGTATGTGATTTAGTGCTTAAAAGGGAAAACATATTTGCCTTAAGAGCCTTCCAGTGTAAGATCCATAAGTACACAAGATGTATTATGTATTTTTCCAGGTCTAATGACATGGCTGGTTCACAAGAAGGCAGCAAAGAGAGTGTGCTGAAACCAGCACCTTTCAAAAGAGGCCGAGTGCAGAAACCCAAACCAAACCTAGAAAGAACTGTTGCATGGAGAAAAGACCACGGACATGAAAAAGATCCTGAAGAGGAGGAAGCTGAAGGTGGAGAAGCAGAAGGATGTGCGTTACACCATGTGAATGAAAGCAAGGATTCGTGCCACAAAGATGTAAGCTTCTCAAGCAGCTGCATAGATGTATTTTTGCTGGGCAGTGGTAAGAAAGATTTACCACTTAATCTGCAAGCATAGTATTTGTGTGTCTTATTCCTTCCAGTTAAACTGAACTGTCATAGAGTTTTCTAGTGCTTGTAATTAGATTCTGCTTTCTGTAGAGACAGAGATTATATTTCACTGATGTTTTTGTTGTTGGTGGTGGTGATACCAGATTTGAAAAGAGAAGTGCTGAACAGAAAGGATAATGTTGAAAAAAAAACCATTTCAGATGGAATGTATGCAGAAAAATAACAAATTTTTATCTTTAAAGTATTCGGGGATTTTAGCTGATGAACAACAAAAAAAAAGAACTTAATTTTTGAGGTGTTTTAATACAAGAATGATTAAAGTAAATATTTTTTCTTCCTTTCATTCCAAAAAGGAGATTGGCCAAAAATGTTTTTCTTACTAGAGTGGAACTTGTCTTCTTTTTAGGGAATGGATGATGCTCCCAAGAAAAGCCCACAGCAGCTAAAAGCTGTTGAAGATGAGAAAGGACCTTCAGATGTCTTGAAAGGCGCTTCAGATTTCAGTACAGGGTAAGATTATTTTTTAAGCGGAGAGATGGAGTGGAGGATGCGCTCCAGGTTGGACGTGTCTGTGACAAGTTCTCCTTTTGGTAAAGAAAAAGGTTAATGAATAAGAAATTAAGAAATGCTGTAGATCTGTTTTGTAGTTTTAGAAATTATGAGCTAGATGAAGGATTTGGTTAAATGTTTACATTCCTCTCAAGGTTTGACTAGAAGTTGCAGTTGTTTTGAAACTGCTTCATTTTTCTTACATTTGCTGACCTGTCTTGAAGGTACAGGTTCTTGATGTTTGATGTGATCTTAGTCGATCTTTTTCATGGCGTCCCTTACTTTGCTCTTGTTCTAGCTACTGCTGAAAATTAAATACAAGCATGTGAAATGTGATTGGAAGAATTCATCTTGTCCCATGCCATCAACTGCCTGTTTGGTTTTTTATGGAGTCTGGTCCTGAGATCCAAGAAGACAAAACTGTTACTTCATCAGTTCGGTAACTGAGGAGTTGATTCCATAGACCAAAGCCAAATTTCAGAACAACAAGTAGGAAGGAAGAGATGGATATAAATGAAGGTGTATCGCAGGAGGATGCCAACAAGAAGGAAAGTTTGATGCAGAGTAGTCATGAGTCTTGCGTCCCTCCAGATGCAGATGTAAGGCTTTTTCTTTTTTTTTCTTTGTCAGTTGGATTCCAGCTTCTGAGTTTGTGAAACTGATAGAAACACTTGATGATGTAAAGAAAAGATAGATTAATCTATTTAGAAACAATATATTTTTTCAAAAGCTGTGATTTTCTGTGTGGGAACTCTTGTACTTCCAGTTATTTCTGACCTGAGGTGAACTTCATGAAATGACGGTGAAGAAATAAAAGTACTGAAAACATCTACTGAAACCTACATTTCAAGGTGTTTAGTTAAAGAAAGACATACGAATTTTTCTTGGGAAGCCTGTGAAATGATTAGGGAGCAACTAAAAGGAGATGGTCTTTTTGGACAGGAAGTGCTCTGAGCAGTGATTAGTACTGAGCTTTGTGGACATAAAACTATCTCCTTTTTCAGTATGGTACCATGACTTGCTTTTGCTCATATTTGTTTTTCCTATTTTTCAGAAAGCAGAAAACTGTGAAGTCCTGCAATCATTGGAATCCTTAGGAAAGGCAGAGTCAGTTGGCCCACAGGATGTTTCTGAAAGCTCAATTTTAAGTCCCCAGACACACTTTCTGGATCAGAGTGTGGCAACATGGAGGCCTGTCCACCTGTAGATAATCTGAATGAGACCTCAAGTACTAATGCTGGGTAAGGGTCTAGCTGCATTTATACCTCGACTAACAAGGAAGGCATTTTAAGAGGAAACTGTTCTGCTGATGGATTTCTAATTGACTAAGAATGTCTAATAAAAATTCTGAATGTTACTACTTGTAGATTTAACGCTAGTTGTATGAAAGCCCTAGTTACTGCTATGCTAAGCATCACATGAATGAATGTTTACTTTCCATTGAGAGAACAGTTTGTGCTGTAAGGGATCTTAAAGACTATCTCATTTCAGCTGTCCTGCCATAGACAGGGATACCTCCCACTAGATCAGGATGTTCAGATCTGCTAACCAAACTAGCCTTGAACACCTGCCTCTAGGTATGGCACCCATAGCTCTGGGCAACCACCGCTTATCCAGGCTCCTGTGAAGTCTTTCTCCGTGTTTATTGTATGCCCACTTTAACTATTGAAATGACTCAATGAGGTTTCTCCCCCAGCCTTCTCTTTTGCAGGCCGAAGGAACTCAGTTCTCTGTCTTTCTGCTCAGGGGAGACTTTTGTGGCTCTGATCATTCTTGTGGTACTTCTCTGCACTTTCAGTAATAGATCTCCATATTTCTTGTGCTGAGGACCCCACAGCTGGATGCAGTACTCTACATGGGGTCTCCTGAAAGCTGAGTAGGTGGGGAGAAACACCTTCCCCACCCTGTTGGCTTCTTTTGGATGCAGACCAGAATATGACTGCCTCTGGGCTGCAAGTGCATGTTGCCAGCTCGTATCCAGCTTTTCATCTCTTAAGCCCTTATCCACTGTGCTGCTCTCATTCAGGTCGCCCTCCCAGTCTCTACAGGTGTTGGGCATTACCCCAACCTTTCTGCAGGATGCCGTGCTGCACTTTGTTGAGCTTCACGAGATGCACATGGGCTGACTTCTTGTGGGTTGTCTGAATGGCATCCCTTCCTTCTCTCGTTTCAACTTCACCACTCAGTTTGATATCATCCATAGACTTGCGGAGGATTCACGCAACACCACTGTCTCATTACTGAAGCTTTTAAATAGTATTACTCTCAGTATGGACTCCTGAGAGATGCTGTTTGCTACTGCTTTGCATTTGGACATTGAGCTGTTAACTGGAATTCTTGATTTATTTTGCCCAATGGAAAGGTAGTGACTATAGCATACTTCACTGACACCAATTAGGTGCACCAAAACAAATTATTAAATGTATTCTGAACAAGATTTTGCACATATATTTATAATCATATGTATTCTAAGCAAACAGTGCACTAGCCTCAGGCTGATCAGTGTTCTGCTGGGGGGGGGGGTGTAAATTTGGGTAGGAAAGGTTATATGACCTGATGTGTTCATTGCAGGGTGGGGACTGAGGTGGGGTGGTGTCTTGTAAGTGGGGGTTCTTAGGTTGGCTAGGGGGAGCTCTGAACGCCGTCCTCTAGCATCCTGACTTGCATGATAAGTGGGGAGGGGGGTGGAGGAGGGAAATGAACTGTTACAAACAGTATGGGATGAGCAATTGTTGAAAACTAAGATAAAGTTGTACCTCGGCATTTTCCATGTTGTCTGTTTGCAGATATCCTTTCTCATTCATCAGAGGGGATGCAGTTTCTTTCTTACACACGTTCTTCGTGTACCCATTAGAATCCCTTGCCTGCATCAGCTTAACTTTCCTGATCCCATTCCTATGCTTCTGTTGGTATCCAAGTATCCCCAGGATGTGTGTCTCTACTTCCACTGGCTGTGCATTCCCCCTTACATTTCAGTTGGACTGGGAGGTCCTGGCTCAGCCATGCTCATCTCCTGCCTTCTTTGACCACTGTCTTGAACATGGGAATGAAGAGCTCTTGTGCTCCAAGAAAGATGTCTCTAAATATCTGCTGACTCTCTTCTGCTTCTTTATCTATGACAGCTGTTTTCAGGAGAATCCCATTGACTAGTCCCTTAAAAATTAAGAATTTCACTTCCTTAAAATGTAGGGTCCTTACTGTACTGCTCAGCTAAAATCATGAATTCCACCAGCACTTAATCAGTGCATTTTCTCTGTTTGGACTTTCCTACCACATGAACTAAGAAGTTATCCTCAGTATGCTGCAAGAGTCTCCTTGACTGCTTGCAGCTTGCTTTGACACTTTTCCAGTAGATGTTAGGGTGGTTAAAATCACCTGGCATTATCGGGGGTTGGAAGAACTCTACATCAACGCCCTCCACCCAGTAGGAAACACCAACTACGTAGTTTTCTTGGTTGGTTTGGTCTCTAATTGTCACCCATACTCCACAGTGGCTGCTGGCTCCTGGCTTTTACCCATGCTACATTGGTAGGGAGACACCTTCAATTGCAGGATCATTTTTCCATCTTGTTATTTGTGAGCATTTAGGAGTCATTAAGAATTATTTCTGTTGTGGAAGTAGTCAGTAGATGAATGCCTATACACATTTGCTGAAAAAAAAAATAAATATTTGTGTGCGTAATTTAACACGCAGCAGAATTTTGTATTTGTGTAATGTCTTTCAAAAAGGAAGCTGTGTTTTATAAAAGTGAACCTGTGCTTTTTGATGACGTGCTTTTGTATTGAATTGGATATTGTTTGTTTGTTTCTGGTTGTCTTAGCATTGATAGAAAAATCCCAGCTCGAGGTGAAAGTGAACAAAGACCTCTTCAACCTGTCCAATTAGTGAGGGGCGGATTCCAGAAGTACAAGCCCAACTTGGGAAGAGGTGTTAGAAGGAAAGAATTACAAATACCAGAAAATAATGAGGATAAGAAATCTGAAGCGGGTGACTTGGAGGTGCAACAAACTGAGTCTGCTCGTCAAGTGTCAGCCTTTGTAAGTATACTAAGAATGGCTACTTTGCCTTCGAAAATGTGATTCCAAGTTACATGTTCTATCTTGGGCAGTTGTATTAGAATATTTAACGTTCATTCCCTGAAGCAGAGACACCATCTGCTATGAAAGAAATCCCACAAACTCTGAACTGTTGAGATATTGCAGGTACGAAATTAGTGGAGTCTACAACTTACAGTCTTAATGTCTTCTCAGAAATGAGGATCTAGTTTTGATTGGGTTGCATGACAGATGAAGGATTATGTACATTTGAAGTAAGCAGAATGCAAGTTTGTTTTCTATTGCAATACATAAAGATGGGCATTTAGTTCATGTTTTCTTTCCTGCTTGGTTGATTGAAGGCTGTGTTGAAGAATCCAGGAAGTATCAAGAGAAGGTAGTCTGTTTTTCTGCAAGAGTTAAAGTCCTTGAGTGTATATAAATGAAGTTCTGTTTTATAACCTTGCTTGATTCTCCTTTTTTCTTGCTGTTGAAATGGATAATACGTCTGTGTTATTGCAAATCAAAGGGTAAAAATGAAGCTGCATCGCATGAAGGAAATGTACTGAGCAATGAGGAACATGCACAGGAAGAGGTACCTCAAGTGCCCTGTATTTCTGAAAACCTATTGTGTGAACAAAGCAGGTAAGGTCAGAGTTTAGCAAAATCATGTATGAAAAGTTTTCCTCCGGTACATAAAGATAAGTTTTTGAAGGTGTAAATTCCTTGTATTTGTATTTCTCTGATTCTTTGTTTTCAGTGCCCATAGGCAGCTTCATCCCTTGTTTTTGGTGCACACTTTTTAGCTAAGGTGAACTACTTTTGGTTTCTTTTTGGCTCCTAGTTTTTCATTTGTTTTAAATACACTGTTTGTCTACAGCACTCGGTTTTTGAGTTGTTGGCTCCAACTGTATTCTATATGGAATGAGGGCTGCTCCAACAGTAATTCTTCCTGTTCTGTTACGTTGGGCCACGCTGTTGCAGACTCATGTCAGTGGTGTGGCAGTAGAGGTTGAACCTTCCCACCATTGCTCCATTCCATGTTGTTGCTGTGCAACAGATGGCAGCAGTGGGACAGTCTGACAGGATGGTGTCTGACGTGGACGCGTGGATGAGGCAACAAAGAGTGGAAGATAATTTCTTCATGTGGAAAAAAACTGCAGCCGTTGACATTCGTTAACACTCACTGAAAGTTTACGGAGGCCACGCAGTGGATGTGAGCACAGTGGGGCAGTGGTGGTGTGTTTCTGCAGCAGTAACAGCAGCACCTCTGTTTGTGCAGTTTGTTATGAGCGTGGCATGCAGGTGGTTCTTCATCTCCGCTGAAAATGTGTGACAGATGGTGTTGGCTGTGCTGAAAAACAGTGATTTGCAGATTAGAATTTGCCCCACTGAGTAGTGTGATTGTGCTCTTTGTAGCAGTTGTGGTTTCCTGGCAAGTAAATAGGAAGCACTACTTTCAGAGTGACATATGCAGCCTAAGACAGTACCTGTTCACTCAGTGCAGCCCAGGCAGGCTGTAAGGCTGGACAGCTGGGTACTGCATCCTGTTCAGATCCCTCTGGATGGCAGCATGAGCATCTAGCATATCGGTCTGATAGCTGAGGGTCGGCTCTTCTGCATCGTCTTGATCATTTGTGAGATGGTAAGGAGGACTGAAACCCCAGTATTGACCCCGAAGCCAGTAGCTCCCAGTTCCTAGCCTCGTAACACTCGTAACACTGATCACTACCTTCAGGGCCCACCTGTCCAGCCAGTTTTCAGTCCACCTTATTGTCTGCCCATACAGCCTGTAACTTAGCAGCATCTTTATGAAGGAGGTAGGGGCGATAGTGTTGGAAGCCTTGCTGGAGTCAAAGTAGATCATTTCTGCCACTCTCTCTCCCTTTGCCTACCAATTATTAATTATCTTGTTATTAATTATTATATTATCAATTATTTATAGCAGAAGATTT
Source organism: Excalfactoria chinensis (assembly GCF_039878825.1). Classification (NCBI taxonomy): domain Eukaryota; kingdom Metazoa; phylum Chordata; class Aves; order Galliformes; family Phasianidae; genus Excalfactoria; species Excalfactoria chinensis. Next base: position 60,479 of record NW_027315570.1, on the reverse strand, counting down.
ATCAGGTTGGTTAAGCTTCTTGTCTTTCCTGGTTCTGGAAGTGGTTTACAGAATTTATCATTGCATCACATTCCTCAGGATTAAGGTGAGGCACAGCAGCCCATAGTTTCCTTGATCCTCCTTATTGCTTTGTTTGAAAGCTTCAGCTTTCTGTTCACTCATCTGAATGTGATTAAAGGAGAGATGAGAATTTTATCTTGTTTAAAAGCAGTAATACCTTGAATACTGGAATTAATGAAGATAGCGTTCCTATGGTTAATTAATCCGGGGGCCCATTGTGGCTGAAACTTTTATCTCTTCCTAACATCTTAATGTTTTTTCAAAAGTAAGCTAAATGGTCCATTATTGCAGGAAAGCAAATCTTGTAATTTTGTTTTGTTTTGTTTTGTTTGCTTTTTAACTCTTTTAACTCTGTTTTGCTAAAGTAAATAAATAAATATACAGAACGACTGAATTCATTTCTAAACGTATGTTTTATGATAAGACAAGCTTGTGGAATGTATTTTGTGGTGCATGGAAAGTTAAAGTTGAAAAATATTGTTTTCTAGGCCCAATATAAAATGAAGTTCTGGAGAGCAATCAGTGTGATAGAAAACCTTCACAGCAAGCAAGGGTATCCCTCAGGAACCCAAAGCCAAACCTAACAGGAGCTCACAGAAAAAGGGGTCATTTTGAAGAAGACAGAAACAGAGAGATGAAGACGATGCTGAGCCTAGAAATACAGAAGAGCATTTGTTAGAAAAAACAGGTGTATCGGTGGTAAGTGCTAATCATGTGTTTTGAGCCTCTTTGTACCTCAGTTCTTGTATTTAGCTTCCTAGAACTCATAGATGAGGATTGAGCCACGATGATCCTTCAGATCCCTTCCAAACCAAGCCATTCTATGATTCAGTGATTATCATATTCTAATACCATTGCCATTGAATTTAATGTTTGCTATCCATTTTCTAATATCCAGTACTACCTACAACTCAAATTTTTCTAGTAGTGTGGATCTGTTTATAAGTTGATGTGCACGTGAATAAATATCAGACTTCTTCAATTCCCTCCACACTCCTGAGCTATCTGATATTGATTCCTTTTCTGTCAAAAGTTGTGGCGTGTAAATTAAAGGGCTTTTTGCTGGTGGCCCTTGTTTTTGTGATGGATGACTAAAATCTTTCTGTTATTTCAGTATATTCAAGTTGTGGATGCTCTGTATCTGTAGGCGTTCAAGTCCAGGTTGCATAGGATCCTGGGCAGCCTGATCTAGTGGCTGGCAACCTTGCCCATGGCAGGGCAGTTGTAACTAGATGATCTTCAAGGTCCTTTCCAACCTAAGTCGTACTATGATTCAATGATATAACCTTGGTAAGTACGATATCACTTGTTGTGATTTTCTGTGTATTTGAGTAACATTTAAGCTCTGTTCTGTAAACTGGGGTAGTTTGTTCTTTTTAGCTGGCTCCCAGGGCAGGAAAAAAAAAAATCCGTCCCTCAAGTTTTACTCTAGAATGAATGAACAGGTAAGTAACAAGGTTAGAAAACAGAAAATGGTTTATCTTTCCACTTGCTGAAGGGTTACTCTTGATGAGCTGCGTAGAGCTGTGTGTTATTTGGCATCAGTGGGAAACTCAGGCATCATATTTAATACCATCTCATGACACTTTTTAAGTATCTGAAATAAGAATGAAAAAAGAGGAACAAAATGAACTGTGCTACCGGATTACAGCTGAACGTGTTCAATGATAGCAGTTGTCTCTTCTGTCCAGCAAAACTCCAGTCACACAGAAGAAGCTGCTTCCTTCACAGAGTCTACAAGGAAACATGATTTTACAGACTCTGAGAAGCCGTCCTGTAAAAGAATCAGGCAGAATAGTAGTTTCCAGTCTCCAGGGATATCATTAGAGAATAAGAGTCAAGTAGAACAAGAAGAGTCTCAGCTTTCTGCACCTCAGCAAAAAAAATCAGATGATCAGACAAGGTAAAACAGCTGATGATGGTTTTTTATGTTCAACTGATTGTTTCTGTTCTTAGACATTAATAACTAGCCATAGTTCTGACGTGTGTGTGAGAGAGAAAGAGAGCGCATGCAGGATGGTAGCACTAATGACTTCCACCTGAACCATACCAGAGGCGTGCAGAAATCCCTGCACCCTTTACTCTGTTTGCAGCTTCCTAAAATGAACAGCCAGCACTCTCACCAGCCTACCCCGGAGTCCACTGTGGTCTGAGTAACAGTTCCAGATTTTAAAAGGAGAGCTTTAAAAATACCCATGCTGGGGACAATGGGATTATGAGAGTTATCCAAGCAAACTGTGCGGGAAGTGTCCTCTGTACTTGGTTTCATCTCTCTATCAGTTGACAATGCAAGCTCTTCTAAGGGTGAAATTTGGAATAATTTTTCTTGCTTAGAGCAATTGCGACCATCTCTTTGGGGATGGAAGCGGTAGCTAATTCAAAGGGATTGTGTTCTAAGTAAGGGGAGCTGATCATTAATGATCATCTAACAGTTCTGGTTTCTAGGCATTAGTAAGATGACCAAAAATCTCATAGTTTGGGTTCTGTACTGTGCTTTTAGCAAAGGAGAAACTCGAGAAGTTCCCATGATTTAAAAAGTTTGCAAGCTTCACCTATCTCAAAATGAAAGTTAATTTCATTGTTTCTAATAATTCCATATATTGCAGATTTCATACTGCAGCTTCTCAGCTCTCTGAAACTGCTTACTCCATGCTTAAGATCAGTACTTTTGTGCACATGTGAAGATTTGGTTTCCGGATGGAGTAATACCTGAATGCATTTTTGCCAGCGTGTTGCAGGAAGTAACAGGATTGTAGTCTTGATCACAGTGCTCCTTTTCTTCTTTTCTGTTCATTGAGTTGGTTTTTACTTGTGGTGTCTCTTTTAATGTTTTGGATTGTATTAGACTTGATTGTTATTTTTAATATACTCATGTTATGTGCTCTTGCTTTGTGTTCTAGAAGACAACCTAGGAGGTCATCAAAACAGACAGCACTACCAAAACATGGACTGGAGCTGAGAACTGATCCATCTTCTGCTTCTGAATGTGAGGCCAGTTACTGTGAGAAGGGGAATCGAAGACAAGAAGTGAAATCAAGTGTTGCTAGAGGCAAAAGCATGAAAACTGCCCACAGAAAGAAACCTGTGAAGGAGCAGAGAAGTTCAAAAACAAGCAGCCTGGTGACCCTCCGGGCTTCTCAAGGAGATGAGGAGGAAGCAGATGACTTTGAGCCTGATGATGAAGATGAATGTTTTGCTGAAGAGGAAGTAAACAAAGCACCAGTGTTTGTTCCAGTAGGTCTTAGATCTCCTAAACCTATTCCTGTTCAGATAGAGGAGACGATGCAAGAGGTATAATGTAGCTGCGTTCTGTGTCCATGTTTGTTTTGTTTCTTCAAACAGAAGCGTTTATTCCAATTGCAATTGCTAGTACTTGTTAAGTTTAGTTTGTTAAGAGTAGTGCTGACAGTAGCAAGGATGTTTACTTGACACATGTACTTGGTTTCAGATGAATGTACATCAGCCTGGGATCCAAACAGTGTTATGAACTATCAGTAGGTCTGCAGGGTGCTCACCAGGTAATTAATCTGGGACTGGATTTAGGCACAGTCTGATGTGCTTACTGCATGTTTTGAGGCTTAGGGTGGAGCAAATGGAGCATTTCAGTTCTACATTTGAATGTCAGGGAATGAGAGAGATTACCAGTACAGTTTCTGGTTTCTCTGCAGGTTTGTCCTCCTTTGTTCTTGTGATATACTTCCTGTAACATAAAACTTAAGTAATGGGTTAAGTTTAAACATGTGTCTGTTACAAGATACAGCCCTATATCTCTTTAGTTTAGGCTGTAGGGTTTGACACAGCAGTGGAATCCACTCCTTCCCTGTGCTCCAATGTAACCCTTCCACAGGCTGGAGGTATTTCAAGGAAGATCCTGCTCTGTCTGGTGTGGGCAGATCCAAAGCCTGTGGTCCTTACATTTTGGCAATTAATTTTCCAAAAGCTGTTTTTGGCCTCTCCCATGAACTGCTTTTATAGTTAAGCCTGGAGTAAAGGCCTAGTGTTTAATTGTGGTTTTAGACTAGAATTAGAACTCTAAGAATGTAACAAGACTGAGTATCATCTCAACTGAACAAACACTGGAGTGGACATTGCTTCCAGCTCTCCTTTTGGTTTACTACTAGTAGTTCTCTTCCTCTTTTCTCCTGTTGAAATCCTTCTTATTTCCATAAATTAATCATACTGTTTCTTGCTCTGAATGACAGTGAGAGAATTTAAAGCAGAAAAAATGATAAAATCAACAAAATCTGTTTGAGTTAAATAACCAGCTCAAAAGGTCTCAGCTGGATAATGTAGATTTTCTGATTCTTCTAGTTGGTTACAGGCAGCACTGCCAGTTCTTCCTCCAGTTGCTTCCTTCTTTAACCTGCAGTATTGTTTAGTACTTGATTTGTGGACGGATTCCGTGAGATGTTCAATGTCTGCTAAGCATGTAGTTTATTAGGAAAAAAATAAAGTATTTGTCAGATTTTTCTACCAGGGCTGATGAACTGAAATGCTTTCAAACCAATTTTTACAGCTGGATATATCTCTGAATATCCCTGATGTGCCGGTGGCTACTAATGGAGAAGGTCTTTCTCATGTGTCTGTCCAGCCAGTCATACAGGAGGAGGAAAAAGGAAGCACCTTACCAGCTGTAAGAATGCCTCTTTATTTTGACATCTTATTCAGCATTGCCATCTACTTTGGGAACCATCTCTCAGGAACTATTGATAATTGCGTTCTTTCTCCTTGGGGAGCCAGTTGATGAAGGAGACAGATTCCCACTGTGTCCTCACCGTGTCTCCTTCACCTTCCTTTTGTCTCTCTTATTTTATAGCAGATACAAAGCTCTGGCCTCTGACTGGTTTCCAGGCCTGTTTGTGACAGTATAGATATGGAAAACTGTAACATTTTGTCAGCTCCTACTATCTGTTTTAAAGCCAGGGTGACCTCTGGGCTGAGAATTCACCAGGATGCATTACATTAAAATTGCAGACGGATTTTTATGTAAATACCTGATATGTTTTTCTTTTTGCTTAAGGAAGCAACTGAGCATGAAAATCCAGAAGCGGACAAAGGTAGATATGCAATTCTCTTGTTTGTGTCTTCTCCATTAACATGCTACCAATTTGTGGTTACTCTTGGAGAAAATTTCAAAATTCATGTATTTTAGAAAAAAAAAAAACGCTCATGAGGTAATGGACTCTTTCATGTTTTTTTGAACAGGCTTAAACTATCTACATTCTTCTGTTCTCTATCAAGTAGATGGACCAAGCATTGCAAAGTTTTGTTTCTTCGAGTTGGAATGTGCATTTTCTGAGTCCTATTCTGTAGTTATCTGTACTGGGAGAAGAGAAAACTTCACAAACCATAGAATCATAGAATGGCTTGGCTGGAAAGAATCTTAAACATGATCTAGTTCCAACCCCCAGCTTACAGCTTCCTTGAAGTGTTGTGAAGTGATAATAAAGTGGCCAGAGTCTAAGCTTTGTCCTCTGTATGTAAGGTCTCTAACTCAGCTCTGACCAGAAGCAAGTACTCTTTCCATAGGAGATATGTGTCCAACCCTTACAGAACTGTTGCTTTTCAGAATTGCTCTCACTTAGGAATTTAATTACATTCTCAGTCTTTGTAAGGAGCACTTGATATTGCCTGGGCTACGGTTTTGGTTGAGGGAGGTGAAATCTACTGTCTTGCTTTGGTTTATTTCTGTACGATAATTTTGGAGGATGGAAATGTTTAGTTTTGTATGACCAGTTAGTTAGGAAACAGAAGTTTAAACAGGGATATAGTTCAGTGCTATTACGGGTTATGGATGTCTGCATTTAAAGACTTTCTCCCTTTCCATTCTTGGTGGCTTGGTTGGTTATGTGATGCAGTGGGATAAAGTAAGATGGAAAAGCTCATGGATTGAGATGTAGACAGAGAGATCATTTTACAAGACAGAAAGTTTATTTTATTGCTAACTAAAAGTAGAGCTGAGTGGTGAGAAGCAGGGAAGACTAAAACACCTCGTCCCCACCACACTTCCCCATCCTGGCCTTTCCCACCTTCAGCTTGACACCTTCACTCCTAACTCCTCTTTCCCCATGCTGCTCGTGAACAGAAGAAGCAGGAGCTGCAGTCAGCCCATAACACTTTACCTCCACCACACCTCATGGTTTTCCACTGGTCTAGTATGGGATCTTTCCCACGGGATGCAATCCTTCACAACCCTTCAGCGTAAGCCTTCTCCACCATATGTCCTCCAGACTGCGGTTCCTTCAGGGGGTGTCATTCAGGGAGTTCTGAATGTAGTGGATGAGAACTGCCATCTGTCCATGAGTATCTTAATTCAGGAATGGCAACAACGTAAAAATGCATTCTGTGCTGTATGGATGATAACATCAAATGCTTTTGGGATGTGGGTACATGAATTTCTTGTAAGTATACTTGTGATTTTTTACCTCTGATCAACTCTGTAGGAATTAGCGATGGAAGCACTGAAGCTGCCATGACTTTACTTGCAATGGATGATCCAACGTTCCAGTTAAAAGCAAGCACTGAAGGTATGATCTGATTTATGAGACAAAGTCTTCCTTGTGCATTCTGGGTCCACCTAGGGAGGAACAGAGCAGTAGCTGCAGAGCTTCTCTACATGAGGCTGCATAGCAGGAGGACAAGAGTCTGGGATGGGAAAAGCAAAGCACCTTACCAGGTAGTGCCAACTGCATCACTGTGTGTTTCTGAGAGCTATTTAAGGAAGGGTGTGTTTTAATTGATCTGTGTTGGCTGCACAGATTGGACAAAAGGGAGGATCTAGAGTTAAATGGACATAAGTGATCTTTGCAGACCTTTAAATTGAAACATAGGCCTTCCCTTCTGACTAGCTGTAACCTTAGGTTACCAGGCTTTTAGTCTAGTTTTTGGTAGATTTTCATAGAGAATTTATCATTTACTTTGACTTTTTGAATATTAACTTTCTAAATGTTGCTGTTCTGTGTTGTTTGCTGTTCTAACTAGAATGGACACACGTGTTACCTGCGCAAGATGAGATGAACGTGGCCAACAGTCTTGTGAGCCACGCTGAGTCAGAGCAAAACAGAGCTCCTTATCAGTGTGCAGTTTCTTCAGCTACTTCTGCCAAGGTACCTTGCAAGGATGGAAGCAACGTTAATGTGAAGGATCGAAGCACTTGTGCAGGAACAGGTGCTGAAGAATATGTCAAGGAAAATGCAGCAGATGCCAGGTTAAATTACTACTACAATTAATTTGTAGAGACAAGTGCTCTGACGCTGCTTACTTTTGCAAGGTTCTCTCTGGAATTTTGTCTTGAATTGCAAGCAATCTTGCTTTAGTGAAAATTTCTCAGCTTGGGTAATTTTCTGTGTCACATGGAACCAGCACCTGTATCTTTTCTTTATAATGTTTGCAATGTTGTTCTGTGATTTGAGAGATGTGAAATTTATTCGTCACTCCAGAAGTTAATTTATGTTTGGGAGGGAAGAATGATAGAACTTTCTTGGTATGAAATTGCTGCTAATCCTTAAGATCATTTTCCCAAAGTACTTTATGGCCAATTGGGCCAAGGCAGATTGCTTAACTGTCATTGCTACTGCGCTCTCCATATAGAACAAATATCAATGAGCAGTGATCTTCTATCATTGTGTTTGTCAGTTTTACTCAGATATTCTTCAAAGTTAAAATAGATGGAACTCTTTTTCAGAAAGAATCTAGAGATCATCATGTTCTGTTATTTGGAAGACTGTTGACTGCTTGAACAAATTATCAGCTTGTACTCTTCTGTAAAAACATAACTGAAGCCTTTACTTAAGTTCAGCAGTTCCTTTGCTATATTCTTAACCAAAATTTAGTAGCATGTGATCAGTGTTAGATCACTGATCATCTCACATTTTCATGTTTCAGTTAGATAGAGGATGTACAAGTTTGCAATAAACGTATTTGTTCCAGTTACCAAAGTAGCTGATGTTTGCTTTTGTTTTGTTTTGTTTTCTGCCAAATAATGCCTCCTCTGTCAGCTGCAGTCTGTGTTACATCTGTTCATTGTCATCTGTTTTACCTCTCTCATCTTTTTTGTACAGCGTCTTTGCTGAGAATATCTTACTGCTAGATGTCAAGAAATCAAGAGCTATGCTGATGGCATTTCTCCTTCTTACCTTTAGCAACAGTTCTCTGCCTTTGGTGAACAGTATGAGACTGGGAAGAGACAGTCTCCAGAAGTCAGATCCAAACACTGGAGTACTGAAGTCTAATGAAAGTGCAGTTCAGAAGCCTCTTAATATGAATGTAGTTGTGGAACAGCTAGACAGTGTTCAACGTGGTAAGCCTGTTTCTTATCCTGGGATTTTAAAATAGTTTCTTCTAGCGGATTCGTGGCTCTTTATAACATAAAACTGAAGTGATTTTTCCAATTCCTGTTCACAGATTACGTGTCAAAGCTATACCATGAGATACTCATTTATTGTAGTTTTATACATAAACCAAAGCCTCAATTTAAAATTAAATGAAATGCCAAAATCAATTACTGGCCTGGGAATGACAGAAGTACGGCACAGTGTGCTTTCCTTCTGTTGTTAGTGTCATTGCTTTCCATCAGAACTGGAAGGGGGGGTGTACAGAATAGTTTTGTTTTTCATAATGCAGTTATGGAAAGTAGTGATATGTAAGGTGGCAAAGAGCACAAGATACCAAGGCAAGATGTGTAGATCATAAATACGAGACATAAATTTTAACCTACATATATGCCAGCATTTTTTAATAAAGAATGTATGTATACAACGTATATAGGAGTAAACTTCAGTATATATATTTATACAGAACTACATACATATGCATTAAATACAAAAACTCATATTTGATATACAAGAAAATGCTCAAATTGCATAACATAACTTATTAATCTTAAAATACAACTTCATATTTCTTAGAGTCCATGGACTTGAGAGGCCGTACAGAAATGCAGGCGGTGGAACAGGTCAGGGTCGGACCAACTTCAAGGGATGCTTCAGGCCTTCAGAATTTTGGAACTAGGATGGAACTTGTCAAGCAAACGGACAACAAAGGGAGGTAGGAAGAAATCTTCAGCTAAGATTCTTCTAAAGTAAGAGCTGAAGTGTGTGCATGATGGAGATTGTGTGCTTATGGACACTGTGTGTTAATTGCACAGAAGTTTAATTTAGACTTCTGTTTTTAAGGTTTTTATTTCTCAGATGTTACCTGAAGACTTTTGAGTGTCAATGTTAATCTGTGCTTGCTGTTTCAGTACTTACTGATCAACTTGCTACTTCACTGCCTGCCAACAAACTGTGTCTGGAAGGAAACATTCATTGATGGATCAGTTTGCAAACATTAGTGAGCTCCTAAGCTTTCTTGCTTGGTCGTGCCTTTATTAGTAAAATCTCAAGTTAGTGGTGTTATGGAGATTTTCTACTGAAATATTTCATATAGATCTGTTTGAATGTTGTGTATGTTCTTTAGTAATTTTTAAACAGGTAAATGTGTAAGCCTCTCAGTAAAGGCACAATTAGAATCATATTATACAGAGTTTAAGCCCTTACGCAGGGTACCCTTAATTGGTTTCAAACTATCTGATCATACATCTTACAGAACAGAGAAAGAGATGAAAGATGTTTGTGGAAGTTCTGGGCACTTGTCACCAGAATGTGTGGAATCTCACCTTGGGCCAGAGGATGATCTGGATGAAAGTTCTCTGGACAGAGCTGTGCAAAATCCTTGCCCTGCCAAGGACAGTCAGCGTACAGTCAGCTTTGCTCAGGTAAGTCATTTCATTCAATTACAGCCTGGAAGTGCCCGGTTTCTCAAACTCTGTAGTGGGAAATATTCGGTGCAAATGTGCTCACCTGTTTTACAGACCTGGTATTTCTGATTCTATTTATTCTTCTATTTTTGCACAGCTATAGTCACATTTAACCATGACAACAAGCCTCAGTTTTTAGGATGTCAGCAATAAGTGATGCTTGTTAGCAAGATGTTGAGAATTTCTCAGTTGTGTTGGAAGAAGTACGTGTGACTCCAGTGTCATTCAGTCCAGCCTCTTCCTGTTAAATCTCTTTAAACTGAAGTCACATACTGCAGGGACAATGCATTTCCATTGTCACCTTCATTCGCTTTGCTGAAACCAACTTGGTTTTGTTGAAATAAACTTTCTCCTTTGCTGTACTCCTTCCCATTTCTATGCATAACTGCCTTTTACATATACCTATTGGGCCATGGATATATTTTGCATCTTTAGTTTTGCAGTGGTTGATACCGTTCTAGCATAAAGAATTACCTTATTTTTTCCTGAGGGGGGTTCATTCACTCTTCCCTTGAGACCTCCAGCATTGCTTGATACCAGCATACTTGCAGTTGCTGTGGAATGGCTGAATTGCAGTGACTTGTTTTCTCAGTGCAACCTGTAGATGTGTCATTTTAGAACAGGGTGCAGAAAAGACTGTGCTCGTACTGGAGTGGCAGAAACAGTAGGAGGAGGCAGCTTGCAATGGAGGATTCCTTCTCTTAGCAAAGAACTTCTACTATAGAAGGATGGGTGTGTTGCAGAGCTGGGTGCTTCTCTTTGGCACTTGGTTGTTTTGTAATGGTTGGTGGAACTTACATTCCTAGAGCAATTTGTTATGTGAGTCATCAGTGACAGAGTTGTGCGCTGGGAAATATCAATTTATTTCAAGACATCATCCATGCAGACAGTGAGCTGCATATGAATTACATATTACTCTGGTTGGTCTGGTATCCTTCAGCCTGGAATGCCTTGAAGGAAAAGCTGAGAAAACACAATTTTAGGTTTTATGTCTCTTTGGAGTCTGACATGCTTTCTTTCTTCTTTTGTGGAGTTCTTTGTCAAGCTTACCGTGTTGTTTTATTTCAGATATTTCTAGAATGAAACAAATGCTAAGGATTGTCAGCAGCAACATATAAGCAGCAGAGAAGAGACTTCGGGTATAATGCACACTATATATTTTAAGAGAGCAAAAAAGTTGTGTATCTTATAGTGATGCAAAGATTAATAATAACAAAAAAAGAGAATGTGTTGTTATGATTAAATAATCTACTTAATGAACAAACAGAAGGACCAATAGCTTAGTGTCATTCCCCACTCTTGCTTCTTATTTAAGTTTCATTATTGCAAACTAGACTTGGAAACCTTTCGGATGACTCCTTGAGCTTAGATATCAATAGAAGGGAAGTTCTTGCTCTTTTCCCTCAGCAGTGAACGCCTGCTTATTACCTCTGCCGTGTTCAGCATTTGTTAGAGCTCTTTGTGACACTGACTCACATACCCCTCAAAACCTGAAGGTGGTAGAGGGAGAAAGCCCATGTATTTTTCCAGTAGCTTAGTGAGCTGTAGTGGCTCCTGAAATGTTGAAGTGAATGCCAGCAGCAGTGAATGTGAGTGGCTGGGCTGGACTGTGCAAGTGTAGAGCAAGAGGAAGAGGAGAATGGGAGGTGATAATTGAAGAAAACACACTTTTCAGCTGCTAATCATTTAAAAGTAATGCAGGGTGCATTAATTTTGAAATAACTATGGTTTATTTTAAAAAATAAATATGTGGAGACAGAGGGCCATCTGGCAACCACGGCTACACAGATTCGATTAAACAGCACGTCTTACACCTGACTGAAAAGCTTCATCCCTACCAGGCATTCTTAATATTGTTTCTCCTGAGGGATAATAAGGATTCTAGTGCAGTGCAAGAGCTCCAGAGTGATATGTATCTTGTCTCAGAAGAAAGCAAGGATGTTGTGTGAAGGATATTCCCAGTGCCTACTTTCATGGAGATCTGCATGCTCATTGCTCGATGTGGGGAACTTGAATAACAGATTTCTGTTACGTTTTTATTTCCCTGGAAAATGATGGTAGTGAATGATGATCGTAGATGTCCGGAGGAAGAAGAACAGACATTCCTTTTAACACTGGTGGAAATCCTTGCTGACTCAGGAGGGTTCGATACATCTGCTTTGCAGGAACAGACTTCAGAACCATTACTACCAGCACCGATACTTATCAGCCCAGTGACATCTGGTGGAACCAGCCTGACTGAAGTGGAGAGGTAAATACTTTATTTTTGACTTTAAATGTACATTAGAGTAGGAGTATTCCTCAATGCAAGGTAACTGAATTATTTCAACATTACGGTTGGAATGAAATCTGTTCAGCTTGGGAAGAAGGGGGGAAAATCAAAGGAAAATATTCTGAAGTACAGTAAGTGCTGCAATTCTTTAAAAAGTCCTGCTATCTCTATGTAAGTTCTCAGGTAAAAATAGCAGGTGTGATGCTCCAGCAGTGCAGAGGGCTTTGTCCTTGTACAAGAACATCTGGTAGGTAAATTTAAACTTGTAAATGCAAATTGCAACTAACCTAAATGCATGGTACAGCACAGTTTAATGCTTGTCGTTATCCCGAGTGGTCCTGTCTGCAACTAACTTAAAAGTAAAAAGAAATGTTTCCTGTAACTCCCTAATGCCCATTTCATGGTTTCTGCTATAAACTAAATGTGCTATGTTACATAGCTGGCTATTAATTTAATCATGGTTTGTATTCGTTGTCAGAGCAATGCTGGATTTATTCTACTTGTGAATTTCAGGAGATTTTTGGACTGAACCTGTTACTGTCTGCTTAGCAAATATTTTCCCCTGCTGGAGAGTGCTAATAACTGAATGTGTTCATGTTACTGTGCTGTAACACAGTTCCCTTTCTAGTCTTTGTTGGTCTTTTCAAAAGTACATGCGCTGTTTAATCAGTCTCTGAAGAAATCAACAGAAGGAAAGCAGAATTCCCGACAGTACAGTTTTCAATCAGCTGAGCCTTCGGAGGGTTTGGAGATGTACTTCTTGGTTCTGAAGTGAACTTGAAAGAGAGATGGTGGAATTGTAAGCAGCTGGATGACTTCACTGAGCTCTGTTGTGTGCTGTAAAGATTGGGGGTGCGGCTGTACAACTGAATTTCTCCAGCTCTTTCCATACAATGTCTGTAAGATTTTACAGACTTTAAAAGTAGATTGTGAATTCTCTAGTCTTAGCGGTGGTTTTGAACAACAAAATGACAAAAAACTGAAGAGAAAAAAAAAAGCCCTCATCTTTTAAGCCATTTTAATATTATGCTCATTTTTGGACTACGGTGTTATCAATGAAAGGGAATCACTGAAGTTCTTTAATGACTCTCAACTCTTTTACAGGTAATCCTTTCCAAATAAAAGGGGCTTCAACAAATACAAATGTTCTTACTGCTGCCCTGCTGCCTGAGCCTATTACAGCAGGAGATGAGAGAAGCCAGTGTGAAACTTGAGAGAATTCAGGGAAAGCATCGTTTCACAATGTAGCGTCCAGCCAAGAGGAGGTGATGTGCAGGTTAACCTCCAGCAGGAAAACAGAAATAGGTGAACAAGGAAAAGCGGGAGATAAACACGAAGCAGCACAGTTGGAATGTACTGAAAGCCAAACAGAATCTTCTAAAGCTCCATTACTCAGGTATTGACAGAATGTTTCTGTCAGCCTTTTCTGTCAGATGTTTTTCCATACTGAGTCATTGATATCCTCTTTCCAGTTAGTACTACAAGAGCAGCACTGCCCTCCTCTGTGACCTGTAAGAATTATAGGTCTGTCCTCAGAAATTGAAAAGGATCAAACTGTCTCCTTTGAAATTTGGAGTGTTTTAGACATTAAATAGGCAGATTGACCAAGGGATGATGCTACTGATGTACGACCTGTTTAGGCACTGACAGATGCCCCTTCTGATACAGACATCCGTGAGGCCGTAAGACAGACTTGGGGTCATTGTTTTTCCTAGCTCAGTCTAATGCTTAGATATGCACCCATCCATTTGTTACGATTTTCGGCCTCCTGCCAATAAGATTTGGTTTTGATGCAGTACTCGCCATGTTTCTACAAGTACTAATTTTGTCTTTTCCCCATGGGACTTTCTAGCCTGACAGCTCAGAGGATATTGTTCTGATCTGTCCATCCAGCTGTTTGAATTATGTTTTCTTGTTTTAATATACCATTCTACAGTATTTAAATGCTTTAGTTTCTTCTCTCTGTTGTACTTGTGCACACTGTTTCTGACTGTTATTTGTATCTGGTATATCTGCAGCAGCTGGGAAACGATGAATTGAAATGAAGAATCCTTGCTTTGATACAGTTTGTACCTCCTCTATCCTTACTTCATTGCTGTGCCTTCTGATGTTACATTATGTTTATATTATATGGTGTTATATTGTTTTTCCCCACTGATGACGTGACGTGTGCTCTTCTGAGTTCTTCCTGCAGGTCTGTGTCTCTGTTCCTCTCAGAAACCGCTCTGAACATCTGGTAGTTACAGGCTCTAGTTCAGAGACGAGTTACATATTCTTGTGCTCAAGGGTGGAGGTTGTTCAGTGTTCCTTTAACGCTTCATAAACTCCCATGTGCCAGAATGGTCAGTAACACAGAAGTCCTGGGATCACTTCTTGTTTTTTCCCTTGAGAGTCTTCAAGCATTTCTGAGGTGTGTGTTTGCTGTAGCATGAACTGGATTCCTGTAATACTATTTACATATCACTTTTATGGATCGATTCTATTACATTCTTACTGTACTTGTTTTGAGCAGGAGTAGATGAAAACCATTGGGATTTTTATCTTTAATTTGCAGAAAAAGCAGTTCTGAACTTGCAGAAGAAATGCAAAGGAGGAGAGGAGAGATCCCAAACCCACAGATGGGGACCACAAAGCAAAGTCTGAAGGAAACAACTCCCTCTAATAAGGATGATGGGGAATCTTGTTCCTTTCCCTCTAGAAGCACATCGTCATTTGTGGAGTATGACAACGTAGCTGCTGATGCTGTAGTTATGGTATGTTTGCTTCTGAATGTCTTTGCATTTCTGAGCTGTGAGAAACAACGAATTAGTCGCTTCCAGGTGAGCAGGGGGGCATGCTGTGTTCAGGTTCTGAGAGACTGATCTGCTGCAGGGAATGGTTTCTGACTGGTGCATGTCTAGGAAACTTAAAAGGGAAACAGAGCAGCCTTCTCTGTGCACGTCTATCTATGAGCATTTTGGGTTCTCGGGAAGTTGTAGCCCATTTTTCTACTTGTGCAGAAGTTGCACAAGGTTTGTATGTCCCTTCAGGACCGAGTTGAAGCTGTGGGGGCCGCTGCTGATCACTGTGCTTGTGTGTGTAGGTACAAGATGGTTGTCCTGTGAAGTGTTATGACTTTGGATTGCCTTGTAGCAATAGTTCTGTTTAAACTGACACCCACAGCAATATGTGAAGTCAAACAAAAGGGAACGAGCGCTGCCCAGTACGCGGTCCATCTCAAAATCTTGATCAGCTTTTGCTGCAGAAATATTCCTGGTGTCAGCAGAGGATGAGAGAGGAATCTACTCATTTTCCTTTTTCCAGTGATTCCCAATTATTTTAATATACTTTTATAGGCGCTTCCCGACTGAGCCGTGGGACTGCAAACATCTCTCAGCAAGAACCACATTTGTGCTGTCAGCGTTGTCTCAGCTGGAACCAGGACAAATTCTGCATTGAAAACAAAGGGGTCAGATGCTGCTGCTGCTTCTTTCTGCACGTAGGTGTGTGTGTCTGCAGGGATGTCCTTTGTTGCACTTATTCAGAGCAGCGCAAACAACTGAATCTAACCACAGTGAGCTTGCTTGAAGGATTTGCTACTTGGAGGCAGCTGTATTTGAAGCATTTTCCTCGTGTTTCAGGTCTGCTTGCTCGGAAGAGCTGTGCGCCGGGATCTGGACGGGACTCGTGCCGGCTGTCTAATGGCCGGCGTGCTTTCTGTTTGCAAGGAAGCTGTGGCGTCCTGTAGGTGTAAATGCTGTGAATCAAGTCTGTTCTCCGACCTGCGTCCGTCCCGCTCTGTCGCCCTTTCCTGGCGCGGGTGCCGGCCCGGCCCCCCCGTGCATTGGCTGCGTTGGGGGGAGTGCTGTGCCCGGTGCCGTGCCGCCGTGCGCTGCCGTGCCGCCGCGCTCCCCCCTCTAGCAGGTAGGCTGGGCCGTGCCGCCCGGCTCCCCTCCGGCCGCCTTAGCGCCCGAGCGCTGCTCCTCGGCGTCCCCGAGTGAACCCTCCGGCGCTGTGCGGAGCCACCCGCAGCCGCCGTGCCTCGTTCGGGGAGTCGGCGCACCGCCACCTGCTGCCGCCTCCTCTGTGCGGCAAATCTCCGCTGCTGATGCTTCGTGCGGGATGAGCTTCAAGGGTTACAGGAACTGCTCTGGGACTCCTGTATGCATATATATATACGTGCCACGGTTGGCTATAGGGGTGTGTTTAGGTACACGTATGTAAACATGTGGAATAGCAAGTCATACGTGCGCATGTGTTTGCATCTGCAAACAAACAAGCACAAAAGCAGCAGCTGAATAAATGCATTTACTCTGCTAAGCTGTCGGTGGGTTTGCGTTGGTGTGAGCACCTTTCAATCTCAACATCCAAATAACTCTCTGTAGAACACTTTATTTTCACTTCCATTTTTAGCTGCCGTGTATTTGGGCAGCAGTTTGCAATGAGACTCAAGACAGGGAAGGTGGCTCTGTTCCACGAGCCCACCTGTGTGCGGTGGGAGCGCATTTACAGGCACGAAGGGCTGTGAGGTGTTCAGCAGTCGGAGACAAGAATCACGTGCAGGGAGTAACAGTGCAAACACGAGAGTGCGTGGCAGTGTGTGATGAAGGTCTGGCCGTCTGTTTGCTGTTGGCCCTTCTGGATGTCAGGACAGCCAGACAGGTTGTCCTTCATCATGTGCACTGTGCTCTAAGGATTGGCTCTTACGGCTGCTTTGGTTGGGCAGCAGTAATTCACTGCGCTCATTAGGATCTCAGCATCAGTCTGTAACTTCCACTTCTTGGTCCTGCTTTGAGTTCCTAGGAGCCCTCGCACTAAGAGCAGACTTTTATAGACCCGACTGGTGCAGAGGCAGCTTTACAGGAGGAAAGTGTGTCCGTTCGCTTGCGTCCTGGGCATTAATTAATGAAGGGGCCACAAAGATACAGCGCAACTGACAGGTTCAATCCTGCATGGAGCCATTTCTGCCTGTGTTCAAAACCTATTTTGTCCTATTTCCAGGTGAATATTTACTGCCAGCAGTGTGAGGAGAAGCCGAGTGTGCTCAGAGGAAACAGGCTGACTGAATAAGGGGGGACAGTGCCATCTGTGTGCAGTGCTGGAAGGTGGGCCAGCTGCCGCTCAGACACACAGTAACACAGAGTGCTGTGACAGAGTTGGACAGGGATGGACTTTCACAGGACAGCAGCTCTAAGTGCTCTTGTGAGGGACTGAGATCAGGGTTTTTCTCAGGTGTGTGACTGCAGTCGCTGTTCAGTCCATCACAGGGTGATGCACTCAGACTCCTGGGGCTGAGGGGCAAGAAGGGCTTCCTTGACAAAGTCCTGGGCAACCAAAACGCTTTGAATGCGGAGCGCCTGTGCATGTGTTTTCATGCCGTTTGCCCTTCACATCGTGGTGCCTCTCTGTGGTTCAGAGCTAAGCAAACCAACCTGCAGCACTTGCTACTTCCTAGGGTGACCCTAATCCTACCTGTTCACCTGTTGGATATTAAGTCTCCAGGTTCTGGGGTTTGTTTGTCTTTTGGATTAGGCTTTCCTATCTCCTAAATGAGAATTAGACAGGACTGATTTTTCTCACGCTGCAGTTAATGCATCTTGCAATGCACGCTGCACTTATACTTTGCAAAGAAGTTACATAGGTCATTAACCTTCCAGCACAGGAGGCACAGCAGCACTTCATTTGAGTACCCGTGATTTATTTTGCAAAGTTCCATTTGTGAAAGGCAAACAAAATGCACAGCAGTAAGTTAACAAAACCTGAAAAACAGAGTTTGAACATCAGAAATTGCTGCAGTCAAAGCCATCTGAGAATCCAAGTCTCCAGGAAACAAGTAAAGCAAATCCTCTCCAGGACTGTGCCCTGGGGGCTGCATTGGTGCAATGGCTGTCAAGCTTGAGGCTATTCTGCGGCGCAGAAGCAGGCAGTGGTATGAGCTGTGCTTTCCTGCCAGCTGTGCTGAAGCTGGGATTGACGTTTCAATCTCTTGCAGGTAGGAGACTTGGTGAGCATTATTGCTATGCCACCAAAGGAGCTGAGCCCCTGGTGGAGAGGCAAGCGTGGCTTTCAGGTAGGCACACGCTTCCGACTAGAGAGCGCAACTTCAGTAGAGTCAGGAATCTCAGCTTGGAGCTGCTCTGCCTGCACAGGATGGCTTCCGGATGCAAACGGTTGCCCTGTGTCGGTGTCAGAGGACCTTCCCTTTGGCTGTGGGCTGGGGCTAATGCCCAGCTGTCTTTTTGTTCTTGTTACAGGTTGGATCTTTCCCTGGTGAGTGCGTGGAACTCATCAGCGGAAAGGTTCCCGAGTCCCTGGTCGCTTCATTGCCAAAGCCAGGTACACATGTTACATTTGACAATGCGGGTTAGTAAAATGGGGTCAGAGCGTGGCTTTCAGGGGGTTGGTTAATGCCCGAGTTGAGCAAGATTAGCAAGGATGACTGCATTAAGGTCCATGGGAACACGCAGAGATCTGTCCCAATCCCACTGTGTTTATTCCTGGGCTTGGGGAAGTCACAGAATCCTCCTGGAATGGCTTGGGGTTGGAAGGTGCCTAAAGGATCATCCTCAGGCTCCAAGGCCCCTGCCTCAGTCTGGGTGGCCAGCCTCTGCATTTAGTAGGAGACGAGAGCAGGGATGGGGAAAATCCGTTCCTGCGTGTCCTTGTTGGGAATGTTCTTCCCATTGTTACGTGCTCTGCCTCATCCAACCGATCCAAGCCTGAAACGAACTGGTTTCTCTGTTTTGTTGCGCAGTGCCGAAGAAACGGGGCAAGCTCCCACCCTTCCTTCGTTCGGTGGTGAAGGCCCGCCCCAGGAGATCGGAGCAGCCGGAGCCGGAGAAGGAAGGGGTGTTTGGGTGTGACCTGGGGGAGCACCTTCTCCGCTCTGGCCGTGATGGTAAGGAACAGCCCATTGCTGAGATCTTCCTCGGTTGGGCATCTGAAGATGATAGGTCGTGGCATTTCTGGAAAGCCAGGAAGACATCTCTGTGCAGTTTCCTCAAAGCTGTCTCTGCCAGCTTTTTCCTCTAAGGAGGAAGCAAGCAGTGGCCCGTCTGGGCTTAGTTGAATGGGATGGGAGAAGAGCACGGCCTGAAGCAGAACTTGAGTAAGAAGCTGAGCTAACCGCTGGCTCTTGTTCTGTAGTCCCCCAGGTCCTGCAGAGCTGCGCCGAGTTCATAGAGCAGCATGGCGTGGTGCGGGGGATCTACCGCCTGTCCGGCGTGGCGTCCAGGATCCAGCGCCTACGGTAAGAGTGCTGCGACTGACACAGCTGTCAGCAGGGGCACGTGCCATGCTGCGGGCGTTCAGAGGAACCCCTTCCTTGTCTTGACTGTATTTGGTGTGGCTTTGGACTTGCTTTCCTCTTTCTCAAAGCCCTCTGCCCAATCCTGTGTCCTTCTCTGCAGCCATGAATTTGAGTCGGAGCAGGTTCCCGAGCTCAGCGTCCGTGACATTCACAGCGTGAGCTCCCTGTGCAAGATGTACTTCAGGGAGCTCCCAAACCCTCTGCTGACCGAGCAGCTGTATGCCAAGTTCTCGGTAAGCTCAGGGCAATGTCTTGGAAATGACACGTACCTCTTCCCTGGGCGTCCTGGCTGATGGTTGCAGCAGTGCCCCAGCTCCGAGGTCTTCTTTCTGTTAGCCCCACGAGGCATGTCTTTGCCACCTCCTGCCTCTGGCTGATGCCACTTCTGATGGTGCCAGGAGGTGCTTTCTTAAACTATACACGACGCTTGCGAGAATTCCCTTCCCTTTGCTATTCCCGCCTGGTGTCTGAATCCCTTCCTGCCTTTTTCCAGGACGCTGTTTGTGCTGCCACGGAGGAGGAGCGGCTGCTCAGCATGCAGGACGCCATCCAGCAGCTGCCCGCTCCTCACTACATGTCAGTGCTGCGCTCGGTCTGCTGAGCTCAGCCCTGCTGCCTTTCAGAGGGCCATGATGCGATTCCAGGTGTTGCCTCACGCTGGCAGCATCATGCCTGTGCACGCTGAAGCGGCTGAAGGCTGCGTCGGGTTGGTTGACTGGGTCAGTTCCTTGGCACAAGGGCACGGTTGGTGCAGCCGATGGCTGCGGCTGTGCTGTGCTGGGGCTTGGTGCTGCAGCGTGGTGGCACTGGGAATGTTTTACCTACTTCATATTCAGGGACGGTAGCAATGACAACAACCAGCATGAAGTGAGGTTTGTTTTGTGCACTGCAGCACGGCTTGCTTTTTGGTGCTGAACATCTGCCCCTCTTGTTTTCCAGGACGCTGGAGTACTTAATGAGACACTTGGCGTCTCTGGCCGGGAACTGCTCCGTCACCAACATGGGTGCTCAGAACTTGGCCATAGTGTGGGCTCCAAACCTCTTAAGGTAAACTTCTTTTTCCGTTTCAACACGATGCTTAGTTCTGCTCTCCCCCAACCTCCAGGGGCACAATTTCTAGATGACAGTTTCTAGTCACTTGTTTAGCTGGGACTGCTGTGTCCCTGATCATCCAGGAGAATTTCGTCAGTGGCATCGCTGATTGCCCACTGCGGAAGTCTCCTGAGCCCAGTTTGACAGTTTTTGGCTACAGAAATTCAGACTGGGGGAAATGATCTTGGGGAAATGACTTGTAAGATCTGCCTTTTCTTCAGATCCCAGCAGAGCCAGTCTGCCTCCACCTACGGAGAAGCTGCCTGCATGGAGCTGCAGACACAATCGACTGTGGTGGAGTTCATCATTAGCCACACAGATGTCCTCTTCAGCTCCAAATCCACACCAGCCGTGGGAGAGGGAGCAGGTGAGTGTCTTCCTCCATTAGCTTGATGTTGATCTGACACCTTGATCCAAGCTGCCTTGGATCTTCTCCAAGACCTTTGAAAATGCTCTTACTGTTGAAGAGACAGCAGGCTTCTGGGCTTAGATTAGAATATGGTGCCCAGTTCCTGGGTCCTGAGTGTCCAAACCCATAACTTACATGGAGAAAACCATCACTGCTGTTAAGATGTTTTGCAAGAAGGTGAAGCTTGATAGAAGTGTGGCAGCAAAGCTTTCTGAGTTCCCAGTCCGCTAGTTTTTCTAGGGTTTTTGTTTGCCTGTTATGATACAGTGAGCTGCTCTTAATTGTGGCTGTGTCCTTTGCCACGAGCATACCTCTGAGCACACGGTTCTTTTGAGCTCCTCTTCTTCCAGTGGCTCTGATAAGAAAGTCTGAGAGAAATGCAGAACTGGGATGGCTGTGCTGCTGCTTTCTGATCCTCCCTCTTACCTGTGGTTTCCCCTTGCAGGGCACAGCTCTCTGGCCAAGCCCAAGATTGTGTGGGATTCTCCTCCTGCCACAAAGCTGCTCACGCTGCAGGAGGCACAGGCAGAGAGGAGAGGACAGAGCAGCTCTCCCACGGCGACGCAGAGCAGCGATGTCGAGGTGGAGGAAGGACCCACAGCTGATCTGAGGATCTTCCACACAGTCCTTGATTTTCCATCTGAAAGGTAAAGAGGACTTCCCTTTCCAGCCCCTGTCATCATTGGTCGGGTGGGTTTTATTGGTTCATTTTTTGTCCATTTTATATATATGAGCCTGCCAGCTCCTGTCCTTTCCGGCTGTGGAGCCTTTGCTCCTATGCTGCGCATCTTGCTTGCCATGGTTGAGAGGAGTGTAGCCAGCAGGACTTGAGGGTTGAGCTGTAGGAATGGAAGCGTCCTCTGCAACTGTCGTCAAGGGCTCGGAGCAGCTCTTCCCTCACCCTGCACCACGACTGGCAGCATGCTCTGTTTTCTCTCTCCAGACCAAGCGTGCCCAGCACGAGGAAGCAGTCACCAGCTGGCAGTTGGCGTTCCTGCTTCTGCCTGGGCAAACCATCCCCTGCAGCTGAACGCCAACTGCAGAGCAGTGCCAGGGAGCCCTCAGAAGCAGAAGTGTTGGTCCTGGCAGGTAAGGGTGCAAATCCAGCTTTCAAAACACTGCTTGTCAGCAGCACAGGTAGGATTCATGCTTTCAGTGGGCTTCCACCTGATCCTCTCCAGGACTGTGTCCTAAAAGGAAACAGATCAGAAAGATGAGTTCTTCCCCCCTTGGAGCACCCACTCACATAACGTCCATGTAATTTCTAAGGATGCTGCCCAGACGAAGACTGAGGATGCTTCAGAAGAAGACCTTCCTTGCTAAGCCAAACAGAACAAGTAAGGTACCAAAAGATTTAGAGCTAATCTAAACCTTAAAGCATATAGGACCTTACAGCATCAGCCTTAAAGCGTAGAAGCATGACCAGCAGGTCGAGGGAGGTGGTGCTGCCCCTCCACACTCCTCTCACTGAAACCCCATCTGGAGTACTGCATGCAGTTCTGGAGCCCTCAACACAAGGAGGACTTGGGGTTGCTCAAGCAGGTCTAGAGGAGGGCCATGAAGGTGATCAGAGGGGGCTGAAAGCACCTCTACTATGTGGACAGGCTGAGAGGGATGGGGCAGGTAGCAAAAGAATGAGGGGAAATGGCTTTAAACCAGAAGAAGGTGGATTTGGATATTTTGACTACTATGAGAACCGTGGGTACAATGCTTGACAGACTCAGTGTAGTATAATAGGCTTGAATTACTTACAAGTCATTAGAAGTCCTCTGAATTAAGACTGAGAAAATATCACAGACTTGAAGAGAAGCACTTTTTCCCCTTGTAGGTAGATTGTTCTCTTTATTCCCTGTACCTAAAAAGAAGTAACAGTGACTCCACAGATGATCTCTCCTAGATAAAACTTACATTTTACATCTATTCTTACTGAAGTTATACAGAAAGCTTGGAATGCCATTGTTAACATTAGTACAGCATCTCCAGAAGCGCTCAGTTCAGCTTTCCTCATTTATTTCCAGAAGTTACAGGAATGAATTTATTTCTTTAAGTATTTGTGAACTGTAATTCCCCAAACTTGCTTGGTTGTCTGAGCCACGTGTTGATATTTTCCACCTCTTAGTGAAACATTTCACTAATGTGAGTTAAGCCAGCATGTGACATCTGTTGTTCGTCCATAAGTTTCTGTTTTGAGTCTGCCTGGACTTCCAGAGATCCATAAGGATTTTAGCATGGTAGAACAGAACATATAAATAACATAGAAAGGCTGAGAAGACACAATTAAAGGAGAAAAAAAGAATAAATGTGAACGTTTATTACCTCTGATGTTAATGCTGAGAGACTCTCTCTTCTCCTGTTGTGAAGCACAGAAAGCTCTGTTGCACAGTCTTCATCGAGGCGTCCCAGCTGCAAGAATAAGACCTATACTGAGGAAGCAGCTTTCAAGTCATCTCACAGCCCAGTCTCACCGTGATAGTGCTCTGCTATGCAGCAGTCAGTAATTAGCCATGATTTCAGATGCTTTTCTAAGCAGTTAGTGTTATGGCTACCTATTACAAGGAGCAAACAGAAAGAGCCATCCAACTTCAGCAACTAGTCCCTCTGTGGCAACAGGTTCTGAGCTCTGAATTCAAGTACAAAACCTGTCAGCAGATGAGACTTTTGACTAGAGCAGAAGTGACGCTTCTGTCTCCTCTTCATCACTAGTTACACGGCATGCACAGCACAGCTGTTCTGCAGAGAAACAGCGCCACCCAGTGACCAACGGCAGCCATTGCCTGCAAATACACGGCAACTTCCCAGTATCTGCAGCAACCATCTCCCCACACGTGCACTTACTGAACCAGTGAACAGCATCAGAAGGACCTTGCACGAGACAAGGGTGACTTAACAGTTGTTTAACTGCAGTCCGCTTCTTTGGGTCTACCTAGTGGGCAGAAACACTCGAGCTGTTACTTACAGCACTGAAAAGAACTGGAGACAATTCTTCTATTCCTGAGAGCTTCGAGGTGCCCAGAAGCACAAACAGAAACCAGCAGTATTTCATCACTTCACCTAAAGGAAGGTCCAACACCTGAGCTGGGAAGAGCAGTTACAGAACCTGTGGTTACAGCAAACGTTCCACGAGCACTTTGTATTTATGAGACTGCCCAGATAGAGCTCAAATGCACACTGAGTGTGTTCAGCTTTCTTTATGAGACATCTGTTGTTTACAGACCGGTTTTAGTTCTACAGCACAATTAAGAACAAGCAAGCTGCTTGAAGACTGTTTAATTACTAAAATAGTAATTATTTCTATTACCTGTAACTAGTACCATGTTTTTATTTGAGAATTTCAGCACAAGGCAACGCTCACCTTTTCTTCATGGCATGGAACAATTTAACTTGTTCAAACACTGAATAATTTCCAGGTACTCCACCAGTGTTTTGAGCTCCTGCAACAGCATCTTGTAGATCCATCTGAACAGAAGCGGCTCTTTTTCCTGTAGCAGTTGGTGAACTCGCAGGGTACTGCGAGGTGAAAGCCATTTGGGAGCAGCGTATCTTCCTCTCTGCAATAAAACAGTTTAATGAAAATGAAATAACTAAAATAAAAGAGGATTTAGAATGAACCTTGAACAACTATTTGGATGGTGCTGACATCTCTTTACTTTCCAAACGTAGGAACAGACATATGCAAAATCAGCCTTAAGAATCACTTGAATAAATTCAATGGTGAAATGAAGATGTGCTTGGCTGAGGGCAATGCTGGAAGGCAAACTGCTCACAGGAGCTGCAAAATGCATGAGATCACACCAGACATACTTTGTTCTGACCACAGTTGTGGCACATAGTCCTTCAGCATTCCCAACATGAAATGATGTGGAGCATCACAGAAACACTGCGCACAGACACGATGACCCTGATTAGATTCAAGCAGCGGGCTTAAAACAAGTCAGAGTTTTAGATTCCAGGACATTTCAGGGTCTATAATGTGTGAAATTCAGTGACACAACAGTGCCCAGGTGCCTGCGTTTCAAGCAACCTTCAGATCACAGCCACGTAAGATAAAAGCAAATTCAGTGCAGAAATAGCAAGCCTGTATCTTAATACCCGTAAGATTATCCACTTTTTTACTGCAGTCTGATTAAGTTCTAAAACTTGCTCATCCCAGTTCACTTACACAAGTTCCACCAATTCAAGCAATGCAGCTCTGAGATCCTGTGTATGTGAGGCAGGTAGAACTGAACAGTGCAGAAATGATCTCTGACAGCTCTAAGAGCTCCATTCTGCTTGCAAACTCTCAGTCCAAAACTATTCACAACTCTAAGGGAACGAACACCTGAAGCAGTTGGATCATCTGCCATGTGCCGCGTTCGGCTTCTTGGCATAATGATGAACACAAAGAGTTTTCTGCTGCCCTGCAGAAATGGACAAAGTCCTGCTCACAAATGGACCAAGTTTCAGTGTACAGACAGGCCTTTCTACCCACAGCTCAGCATGTTCTGCCATCTGAACAGCAAGGCCTCTTGTCAAGCTCAGCTATTTCCCTTCTCAGTGTATTCCAGCACAACTGATACCCAATGTTATCCTCCTGTAGAGTGCCATCGTATTGTCATCGTCCAAAGGAAAAACCCACACAGCAGAGCATACAGCAGTACACCCATGCTCCAAATATCCGCCTGAAAAACAAAAAGACAAGCTTACAAACCTGAAGCACCCAAAATGGCTTACTGACAGATTGCATTGTCTGTCCTTGCCAAAGCCCACACACAGCCCATGAAAAGCTGGCTCTTTCCCTCAGCAAAAAAAACCTTACAGTCCCAGAGAAAGCACGTAACCCTCATTCAATTGTTCTTCCACTCAACTTAGAGCGCTACTAAAACCAGTATCTTCATCTTAGCTCATCACACTGCTGCAGTTCCTTTGACCAGGATTTCACTGGCACAAATGAAATCAAAGCCATCACAAGGGATTTAGCACAGTTGTGTGTTACTGGCTACGAGAGCTGTCAGCACAGTCACCTGTAAGGCTTTGCTGCTGTTCTACTGATGTATAGGCACAACAAGGTTCACACACCTCACAGTGCCAATCTCTGAAGCTGCTGTTTTGTAGAGCCCCAAAGCAGTCGCTTGAGACAGTTCAGGATCAGCCAGAGACAAACCAGCCAGCTGTGTGAACTGAGACCAATTGCACTTCTCTAGTCTGCGGCCACTGACAGCTTCTGAGAGCTACCAAGCAATGCAGCCTAGCAGAATCCAGAAGGGAAACCAAGAGAGCCTACCTGAGCTCCACTGCGTTTAAATGCTCCGTGCAGAGGGGAGGGAAAGAGGGTAAAACAAACACCGGTCTACATACCTCTGAGCCAGTATCCACTTTGCCCTGGATTAGCTCTGGTGCTGAAGAAGCTGGGCTTCCACAGCATGTGCTCAGGCGGTAATCAAGGCCTCCCTGGAATAACACAAAGAATAGAGAGAAACATTGGCTTTAACAGAGTTGATGTCTTCTGGGAATAACACTCCAGAAGCCTCAGAGGCTTCTTCTCCTGTGTATATTTTCATTCATCTGACATTTTGCTTTCATTCAATGTGACCTCACTAAGCAAGTATTGTCTAAGACCGTGAGTATCACGTAAATGTGCAGATCTCAAGCTGCTCACTTATCCAGTGCCCTTGGCATGATGCGTCTCTGGCCGCGTCGTCCCCTGGGATATGTAGTTCTCCTCCAAGAGCTGAGTACTCGGGATGCTGCCATTCCACAGAACTGGAGCATGAACCTTCCACACTTCCGCATACCCTCTGTTACACTTGCACATACCCTCTGTTACACTTGCACATACCCTCTGTTACACTTGCACATACCCTCTGTTACACTTGCACATACCCTCTGTTACACTTGCACATACCCTCTGTTACACTTGCACATACCCTCTGTTACACTTGCACATACCCTCTGTTACACTTCTGTGTGCCATTAACAACTACACTTTCTTATACCACCAAAACAGTTTGCCACTCTTTGTACCCTCAGTTAATGATTCATACTGCACATGATGTCATGATGTAGAATATTGACAGCAACAGCACAAAACCACGACAAACCTCTTCGTAGAAACTATTGCTGAAGAAAATTGTTTTTGCCACAGAAGTGGCTGTAACAGAACAACAGGGACTACTTGTCACCTCCACAAAGACTGCACTAGTACCTTCTCTTCAACCTAAGGAAGTAACTACATCCACACGGCTGATTCAACCCACCACTGTGCTGCTTTATATGAGAATGGCTGAACGATCTGCTTACGGTTACCCAAAACTCACTGGAAAAACTCTAACCCCGTCATTCCACACGCAGAAGGAAGTCAGTCTACACAAATGACTTACAAGGCTCTGCGTGTTTGATGACTGCTGCTCCAAAAGTAATGCCTTCTATTTTGTTATGTCGGCCCACAACGTCAGAGGTGGATGTTGGCGGGATGGCAGCAGAGGTTGAATCTTCACACCAACGTTCTGCTGGGGCCATATGACAGACGGCAGCAGAGGGCCAGTATGACAAGATGGCATCTGACGTGGAAGCGCGTACGAAGCAGAAACGAGTTGCTGAATTCCTGCATGCAGAAAAACCAGCACCCAACGACATTGATCAACTCTTGTGGAGCACAAAGAGTAGATGTGAGCACGGTGAGGTGGTGGATGCCGTGTTTCTGCAGTGGTGACAGATGTCACCTCTGCTGGTGCAGATTTATATGAGGGTGGTACGCAGGCCCTCGCTCGTCACCAATGAGAATGCATTGCTAATGGTGGTTACCATGCTGAAAAATGGCGCTTGGCAATGGAGCATTCGCTCTACCAAGTGATCCATCAGTTGTAGTTTGCACAGGAATAAACAGGAGGCATTACTTTCAGAGCAACCTATGCAGCACGCACAACGATGCGAAACGGAAACATTTCATTAAACGACAATTGCCACGATTTTCAAGCGTGGGTGCTGAATGAAACCCCTGAGCGATTCTTAAAGGGCGGAGGAAGAAATGAAGCACGTCTGGTCAGCTCCAAGACAGAGCTGCGTTCTGGGCTTGACACAGACATCAGTGCCGACTGAGCTCTCTCCTGTAACAGACAGGCTTACGAGACAAGCCACCAGCTGCAGGCTGGGCCTAACAGATGCCTCACGCCCTTAGCAAGGCACAGCAGGCGGGGCTGAGTCAGAGTCAGCACCCGAGTCAGCACCCCCCCACCCAAGTCCCGTCCTGCACAGCTCGGCTACGACGAGCAACGCGGTACCGGCACAAAGGTGAGGCAGGAGGGCCCGCTCTGCTGCGTGCCCCTCGGGGTGACTCGGGTATCCGGGCCGTGCCTGGACCGCCTCTATGGGCAGGAAGGGCTGCTGTGTGCGGGCGGCTCCCTTACCGCCCAGGCAGCCCGCCGGGAGACCCTCACGGCCCAGCCCGCGCTGCGCCCCTCCCCCAGGGGGCCGGTCTTACGCACCGCCGCCGTTACAGACCCGACGAGCCCCGCTCCAGGCTCCTCCTTCAGCGCCGGGACAGCGAGGCGGGCGGCGGGGCCGGGACAGACGGCAGCAGCCCACGGGAGGCCCACCGGGCCGAGGTCCGACCGGGCCGAGGTCCGACCGGGCCGAGTTCCGACCGGGCCGAGCTGCGACCGGGCCGAGTTCCGACCGGGCCGAGCTCCGACCGGGCCGAGCTCCGACCGGGCCGAGCTCCGACCGGGCCGAGTTCCGACCGGGCCGAGTTCCGACCGGGCCGAGGTCCGACCGGGCCGAGGTCCGACCGGGCCGAGTTCCGACCGCGGGCCCAGCGCGCACCGAACCCGCCGCGCAGCGACGCTCGCAGCCTCTCGCCGCGTCGCCCGGAAGTGACGCCCTAGTGGCGACGAGCGGAAGTGACGCACTCTCGGAGCGCCCGCCGGAAGCGGCGGCATCGCGGCGTGGCGCTAGCCAATGGGCGGCTTGTGGCAGCGCTGAGCTTCGTGTCACTGAAGGACGTGCAGCAAAACGTGCGCTTTCAAACCATGCGCTCTTCAAGTCATGGTTCTTTGTCTGTCAGGTGTCAGAAGCTGAAAGGCTTTCATACGTGGGGAATAACTTCAGCAGCGGAGCCATGACATGCAGCTCCCTGTGCAGGTATGGGGAGCTGGCCACACTGTGCGAGAAACAAGAAGGTGAAAGCAGAGGAGCTGCGCAAATGAAATGGCCTTGTAGCCTTCTGTCAAGGTGACTGGTGAGTTCTCATTGAGGCCGTGGTGCGAATGGGGAGGAGCTGGGCAGCTGATGTCATCTGGCAGCCGCACCATTTTGCACGCTGCTTCCTCGGGAGCTGTGATCTTACACATAAGCGGAGTTTAGATCTGCTGGAGGAGAAGAGTGAGAAGGTGTCTGCACGGAGCTGAAACCTGGGCACAACAGCATTATTCCTTCTGAGCTGCCAAGATCAGTACCAGGAAACCAGGGGGTCGTTGGTCACCATTGAACTTCTGGGCCACAGTCCGGAGGTGCTGTATGAATTAAGAACTTGTCTGTGCCTCGTGCTGTAATGGGAAGCCTTGGTGAAATCACCAGTTGTCACACGTGCTGGTTTTAGAAGGTGACCTTTGTAGCCTCGAGGCAGCTCCCATGAATTCCTAAGAACTATTTTGCGTGGGGGATCGTTCCCATCCTCTGGTAGAAGAACCTCTTGTATCAGTGGAAACCAAGTGTAAGATCATCTTACTTTGTCACGGCTAACCTACAGAGCTCTGAAGTACATTTGGTGTGTGTGTCAGGCTCCTGTTAGTGAGTGCTGTGCCCCGTGGACGCGCTACATTTGTCCTGCAGTGTTTGCTCGTGGTTTATCTCTACTCTGACCACGGGGGTTACTTAAAGTAGAAGTGGGGTGACACAACGTAAACAGAACTGCAGAAACTGCTAAGACGAGGTGCTTCCAGCCATTTAATGTCCTTGTGCTGGTTCTTTTGAAAGGGTCGTGATATAGATTGTTAAATTTTTCTCTCCAAATACAAACTGGATGATGTTTAAAGGTCCAACTCTAAGGATTCTGTGAGTCTGTTCTATGATTCTGTGGTGAGGAGCAGCACAGACTATTTGGGTTTGCTCCTCTGAAGTGTGAAATGAAAAATGACTTGCTAGAAATTAACCTGTTCTATAGATTCCAAGTTAATTTTTCTCAGCTCTGAGACTGTCAATGGTTATCATTTGCACTTGTTCTCCCCAGGTATTTTCTTGGTGTTTTAAACAAGGATCCTGGGCAAATGGAAGTCTATAATGCTGAAATATTCAACATGCAACCTTTACTGTCAGGTAGGACAGTTCTGTATTTAACCCTGGTGCCGAGGTCACAATGTCTTGGAAATATGTATGCATTCAAAACCGACTAATTGGCTACTGACAGCATTGCCCTGTTTCCTCCTACTCTTATTTCTGCTGTGCCGCCTTAGAATGAGGGAAGGAGGATACATCACTCTGTCCACGCCTGGGGAGCAGTATGGAATGAAAAAAGGGAGAATGAAGCAGAATCACAGCTGATAGTCACGGGAAGAGTGAAGCAGAGAGCTCGGGTGTGGGAGGGTGGAAATACCAGAGTTAGAAATAGAGTTGTCACTGCTTAGGATAATTGCAGCCCTTCTCCTGCTGAGGGAGGCTTGGAAATAATCAAGTTAGTAGACTGAGTCGTTCACTGAAAAAGAAAACAGCTTTTCCCCAGCAGAACTGCTTTTTATTTCTGAATCTAGTGGAAATGATCCTAAGAATATGATCTTTAAGGAACTGTTTTCTTTTTTAGGCAACAGGAGCTTAGTATTGCTGCAACCTGTGCATTATGCTTTTAGATTTTGTAGCAAAAATTGTCCCTCTTTATTTTAGGTACATAATCTTTCACATTCAGTGTATTTTATTAACAAAATCCTGTAGAGAAGACCCTGAAGTGGTGTGCCTAGTCCTTCTGTAATTTATTAGAGCTAAAGGGGTACCCAATACATGCACTTTCCTGCCTGCTGCAAGCCAAGCATACTAATTTTTATTCTTTTGTAGATAATTTAATTCCTGATGACACAAGGGATTATCAGAATAAATCCTACAGGGAAAGGTAAGGTTGAAACCTGATATCATAATGTGCTGTAGTTATCCAGCAGACAGTGGTAAATACTTGTCTGAAACTGAGATGTTTGATTTGTTGCAGGACAAACTTGTGCAGGGTCAGCATTCTTTCTATGCACTGATGGTTTTTGAGACAGCATGTTGTTCGTGTCTAGCTTAGCAGTATGTTCCTAAATACTTTAGACTTGTCTACAGTTCCAGATAAAACATGCCCGTTTGCATTTCTTTGTCGTATGCTTTGTTTGTACCCAGCGTTATGTTTGGAATTACTTTAAAAACATACATGTAGAACAAGCGGTGGTTATCTGGGTATTCTTCCTGCATGCAAAGTGTCTTGAGTTCAGTGTGTTGTCGTTGCTTCTGTGTTATACACAGGTGGATTTGTGCATTGAGGCATTTGGTACCAGCAAGCGGAAGCGAGCTCTGAACTTGTGGTTTTTGCAGTGCAGGGGCCTCTGTAGTGCCACGTGCAGAAATGTGCTGACTGTGGTGGACAGAAAATGTACTCACAGAGCAGCATTGTGAGCTTTCTTGTATTAGTGTTCAGGAAACTATTCTAACCTAAAAGAGCTGTGCGGTGGATTTAAGGATGTGTTCTAATAAGAAAGCTAGTCCCTGATTCTCTGGTCCTCATGCTCCCTCTTTCCTCTTCAGCCATTGCTCCTTTGTCTTAGAAGAGCTGAAGTTCCTGCCTGCTGATGAGAAGAGCAGGGACCGCAAAGCTCGATGCCTCTGGTTCCTGGACATCCTTATTAAGTTCAGCTTCCTGAAAATAATCAAGAAGAAGCGTAAGACAATTTTCAGCTCTTACCCTTTTCAGCTGCCTGCTGGGACTTGGTTTGTAGTTACCATAATAGCAAACAATGAAGCTTCCCAGAGTTACCTGTTTGATAAATGGCTACATGCAGCAGTTACAGTTCAGCTTGTTTCGTGATGAGGTTCAGTATTTCCATGCCATTGTGGAGTTTTAGATCTGCACCTACTGGGATATACGTGTGTCATTCTCTTCAGTCCTTTTCTAACTGTCATACATCAGGGTCCTGCAGTGAGATCCTATTTGTAGGAGATAAAATAGTTTACATCTGAGTTTGAGATTCCTTTTTTGCTTACAGACAGTTCCTGGTTTCTGTACCTGAAAACATTTTATATCCATTATTTTATATAACCAGTCTTGGTGCTCACTGTGAAACCCCTTTCCATTCTAGATCCAATGGGTCCTGAATGCCCCCACATCATTAGCAGGAAGCTTATGAAGAACTTCACTGACCTACAACAATGGCGGGTAAGGAACTGTGATTGCTTTGATGTTATTGATGTTCAGAGGATGGAGAAAACAGCTTGAAGGGTCACAGAGTCATTATCAAATAGCACTGCACCAAAACGGGAACAGCAGAAGCTTCTCTTGAGTAGCAGGCCAGGCCAGGTAAAATATTCTGTTATGGCTGATGTTCATCCATGAATAATGGAAGTCTGAAACGTAACTGGGAGAGGCAGAGTCATGTGTGCTTAAACAAGCCTGTGCCTGTGAATTTAGCCAGGCTCACCAGGCTGACTTGATCAGCAAGAGTGAGAAGATTTGTACTTGTTGCTACAGTGCCTTTTCTCAAGAATCCAACAGCCTCTGCGTAGCATAACTGCCATTGCTCAGCCATCATCTATCTGCTGTTTGCTGTGAGCTGGAGGTTAACAGAGAGGTTGAAACCGTGTGGGCCATCGAGGGTGCATTTGTTTATAAAGACTCAGACCAGGGGTGAACAGTAAAAATAAATGCTTTCAGACCTGCTCTGTGTGTTGTGTATGGCTGCAGTGGGTACCTTTAGATCAGCTTCACCTCGCTGTCATCTTGCCAGTGTGCCACAGAGACAGAAGTGTTTGTAGACAGTGATTCAGTCAAGTCTGTAAACCTGTAAACATCTCCAGAGACCTGCACTTTTGAACAGAAACATGGGCAGTTGTTGAGGAAGACCTTGAGGCCCCTGTGATCAGGGACCTGTGTTTCCTAAAGCTCTTTTTTCATGTCTCGGAAATGCTTGCCATAGCTAACTGGGGCTCCAGTTCTGTCTGCACCTGGTGGGTGGTTGTGTTTTGGGTTTGCTAACTCTCTGCTTTTCATCTGTTCTCACACTTGCTGTTCAGTGTTCAGAATTTAATCTGCGTCGCTGAAGACTAAAATTGCAGCATATGTCATTGCACTGGCTCTGCACATTAAAAACTTCCAAGCTGACCTCACTGTCCTGCAGAATGACTTGAAGCTCCACGAAAGTAGGTGAGTCATGTTTGCTTATGCCTGTTAAGATGCCTGTGGTCCTCGTGCAAGCAGTCCCTGGGGAAGAGGGCTCTGGAGCCTCTTCTGTGCCCAAACAGTACAGCGATACCCGCTGTGAGTTCCCTATGTTGCAGTTAGACTCTGAGTGTGTTGAAGTTTTATATTCAAGCCCTGCTACGTCTAATGGGGTAGTTCTATGTGTCAAAGCTTTGAAAGAGTGCTTTTCACAAACCTGCTCAGGTGCACTGTGAGGCTTTTTGTCTATCTGAAAGTGGAAAAACTTGAGGCAGGCAGCATCAAAATGGCAGAAAACCTATCCAGGTGCTACCCAGTGCTGTGTCTTGCCTGCTAAGTCATGTTGCTCCTCACTGAATCCCTTCTTTCAGCAGAGATCTGGTGTCAGCTCGGTACCAGTCTGGATGCAAGTACAGATTTGTATCTGACTGTAACTGGAAAACTAGAAACAGATTTTCTTTCTCACAGGCAGATTGTGAGCATGTAGTTGCTGTTCCTCCCCAGATGCAAGACTTTACAATTTAACTTTATAAGATTCTGCTCGCCTTACCTCCTCAGTTTGTCAGAGTCTGTTTGGATGTCAGCATAGCCCTCTGGCACTGGGAGGAGGAGCCAACTCAGTGAAGATGAATGGTGGAGAACAGTGTGCAGTATAAGCATCCAGGCAAACAATGCTTGTCATGATAGATTTTGAAGAAATTTCTTCCTAGGCTTAAATTTTCTGTGAAGAAACTACTGTTCTTCTGCCAAGTGATGTCTCTGTACTGCTAGCTGCGCGGATGTGCTTAAACCTGCAGGTGTCTGGCAGAGCCTGACAGCTCCTCTGACAGCGAGGACTCCCAGCAGACATTAGCTGATCAGGCAGCTTGTTATTGCTACCTGGGAGTGGGTCAGGTTGCCCTGTTAATAGCTGCTCAGCTGTGTGTGATTGCTGTCCCAGCCTTTTCTGTTCTGCAAGATGTGGTGACTCTAAAGACATTTGCTGCCTGACTCCACTACGTGGATCTTTCCCATCAGGGTTGTTTAGAGGTGATGCAGCTGGGAAGGAACTGCAAAAGGACAGAACTCCTTCAGTACCACTGAAAAGCATTCTAGAATATGTTGGGGCTTCTCCTAGAAGGATTTAATATCAAGATTCTGGGATAACTGGAAGTTATCGGGGCTGTTACCAGCCCTTGGTTTTGTGAGCTCTGTAGTCAGATTTGATGTAAAGATTTCTGGGCTTTGCCTCCAGTTCTGCTCTTTGTTGACTAATAGTGGCGTTAACAGTATAATCTAATGTTGGTTTCCCACCTTTTTAAAATTCTATTGCTTTGGAAGTAAGCTTTTCAATAAAAGACATGCTCTTTTTCTGCAACAAACACCAAGGTTTTTGCTTTTAAGTGCTCTACTGGAGCTGGGAGCATAGACTGTAGCGTGGTGATAAGAAAAAAGTGGGGGAAGCAGCAACATGTAGGAAAAACAAAGATGAGGCATATGGCTGTGAGGCTCTTGATTTAGCCATGGAATGATCATTGCTTATGGTGGGAGGTTTGTTTGAATAGCACCAGATATCTCTTGCCATCTGAATCTGTTTTTCTTTTAAAGACGTAATGTCAGCTGAGAGGATTCTGAGGTGTGTTCTCATGGCCCCAGATGAGGCAGGACTTTCATTTCCTTGCTGCGTTTGCTCAAACATGCTTCATTCTGTGTTTGACAAGTCTCCAGGTGTGTTCTGGCTGGTGACATCTTGATCAAGCCCTGCTCAGTACCAGTCTCATCCAAAATGTGTTTACATCTAGGACTGCTGTATTTCAGCAGTTAAGAGGAGCTGCTCTCTGTATTAGGTTCTTTCCATCCTGTCACTCATGGTATAGGATTCTGTTGGAAATACGGGCTGCTTGCTTTTTTTTTCTCCAAGATTGCTGTACACTGAGTAAGGCACCGTGGGTTTTTAATACTCTCTGGGGTGCTCGTGCCCAGTTTGGTAGTGTTCTAGCCTTTCCAGCAAGGCTCCCTGCCTTGTAGTATTTAAATACTTCCAGTTTGCGTTCTGGTGGTTGTGTTGGGATGCAGAGCAGACATCCTGCTTGCTTCTACCTCCTAGCTTCCCTCCTGAGGTGAACAAGCTATTGCTCATTTCTGCAGTGTCTTTCCCAGAAGACCACTCTACCCCACTAACACAACGTTTCTCTGTTGTTTTCCAGGTTGATGGACATTGCAAGGGCCATGCGGTTGAAGGTCTCCAAGGCAAAGGGGATGCCAGGACTTGAGAAGGATCAAAATCACAAGCTTGGCACCCTTTCTCTCCCCTTGCCTGTGCAGAAAGCATCAGGGAGCCAGAGGAATCGCCAAAAGATGAACTGAGAATCTGGGAGGTGTGAGCAGGGGTGGAACAGTTCCGTTCTCAACAGTTGTTCTGCACACACAGCATCATGGGGATGCATTTGCCTGTTGGATTTGGCTTTCCAGCATCATGGCACAGCCCTGTTGAAGTCTCTGTGCTGACGGGAACAGCTGTTATTTCATTAAACTGTTTACCTTTCTTACGTATTTAGAAAATGTATCAACCCTTTGTCTTTCCTCCTGTCTGTGAGGGGAGAAAGATGTACAATGTGCCAGAACGAAATCACGTTGTTAGGAATTGTAGGTGCTGTGCTGACTGCGTACTTCAGGCGGGTTTTACCCCTTTGTGACACAAATGCAGAGATCTTGGAGGTTACCCTGAGGATGGTGGCCATGCAGTTCCCTGAGAGCTGTCCCAGCACTCCACCAGGAGCTTGCCCCAAGGCAAGAATGCTCCTCATCTCTCAGCTGGACCTCCCACAGGCCGGGAAGCACTGCAGCTCATGCTGCTGACCCTTTGCTCTGTTGAGCCTGACAGTGCTGAGAAGGGCTTGGCTCTGACTGCCCTTCAGACAGCTGAGGGCTTTGCTGTACTAGTCAAGCTCAGCTCCCTCCATCTCACCTCGTTGGCCACATTCCTGTCAGGCCTCTGCTGGACCCTTTCCCCACTGCTGCAGTGGTTCTGAGGGACACCAGCAAGGATGCTGAGCGCTTCACTGCTCTTGATGTGCATTCCATTAGCTGCCAGTGAGAAAAAGGGAGCACAAAATGAGTGACTTAGAGCCCTGCAACATCCCTCCAGAAGGCAGAGAGGATCTGCAGAGGTAGAACTCCTTCTGGCGGGCCAGCAGCAAAGCATGGACATACAGGCATGCCTTTTACTGTGTCACCTCCACATTAGCGAGGCTTAACTTAAAAAATAAAATAACCCCAGTGCAATGTCTCTTCATCCTGTTCGCTTCTCTCTTCAGGTCATATCTGTTGAGATCTTGGAAGCTTTGCCAGGAAGATCAGAACTGTTTCTGTTCCTGAAAGTAACTGTGGTTCTTCTGTCATGATAGGACCTTCTGAATGGAATCCTGAGGATCCATCAGCCCCCTTTTGTGCAGCTCAGGCAGAACCAAATCTCAGAACTCTCTCTCTTATATTTACTTTTAACAGTTGATTTCTGTTTGCCTTGTTTACTTTTTTGGGGGCAAACAACTCGTTCTGATCTACACCAGTATGAACTGTGCAAAGGTAGGCATCACTTCTGGTGGCAGCTTTCTTTTCTTCTACCTGGAAGGAACCCCATTTTGCAGGGACTGGCTGCTGGAATTGCAGTGAATGAGGATGGAAGAGGGCAGATCACAGATAGAGGAACAAAAGTGTCTTTGTTGTGCCAGTTCATTTCTCCCAAGTGTTCTGTCTGTTTATTTGATTGCCAATATTATCTTGTTGTGTTTCTTGAGTGATGCCAGGTATAACAGTCTCCCAGTTTGCATTTCCTAGTTGTCACTCCTGTTGCTGTTGAAGGCAACATAGCTTTCATGGAATCACCACATGGTTGTGTTGGAAGGGATCTGGCAGCCACATAAAATGCGGTTTCTCCATCCCTCACTGTCTATTTAAAAAAGTAACATACTGTTGGTGGAGGTTTTTTTGTCTACTTTTATTGTGCCTGACACCCATGACAGAGGGAGGCAGTGATTGTGTAGAACTGCTAATGGCTTTGAATGGCTTTGAGCTTAACCTGTTGATCTCTGTGTGGACATGGAAGAGGCATTTGCAAGTGAGCCTGATGATGGCAATTACATACTTTTGTAAAAGCACAGAAGAGGTGAGGGGAAACACGAAATAACAGCCACTGGAAAAGCAAAAGGGGCTCGTGTACTCGTGGCCACCAGGTTGGGCAATCTGTATGCCCACTCAGTATCCTGTCTACTGTGGTGAGCAGCTGCATCTGCACGCACAGGGAATGTAAGGAGATGGGGTACATGGTACTGCCTGCAGGAGGGTACTGCACACTCTGCTACCACCCTGCTCCAGCAGGTTAAGGAGTCTGAGCCTCACTGTCCTTTTACACCTGGGGAGAACAGACTTTTGGCACCAAATGCCAACATATTCCACTAAAAGATACGCCCAAGGCATTGAATGCTCTTCTCACTACCTCCTTCCAGTTCTCCCCTAGGAACAGAAACCACTAAGATTCTACAGCAAACGCATCTATGCTGCAAGAGCACACTGAACCACCTGCAACAGGGAAACATGGTTTTGTAGAGTGGCTTTGAAAACACACCTTTAGACAGCTGTCTCCCTGTAGCCAAAAGGAACCCAAGCAGGAAAAGAAGAGTCCAGCCTGAAACACGCCCATGCTACTAGCCCAGGTTTTTCACGGTGAATGCAGAATCCATCCTGTTCTTGAGGTAACAAATGACCAGTGGGTCTCCCCCTGCTCCGCCCCTTCTCCTTACAAGCGAGAAGAAGGAAGAAAAAACAAGCAGAAGAAACCCAGACGTACCTTCCCACACACAGAGCAGAAATTGGAACAGCGACAGCGACTGTCTCCCTCCTGAGACATGGTGGGGAGCATCCCAGAGGAAGCCCAGGTTCTTTGCTTCTCTCCACAGGGACTTCAAGCACTCCTGGCAAGAGCTGGTTTTGTTCCTTCTTCAACTGCTTCCATCACCAAAATCTCCTTTGGAAAAGGAACCCTAAAGAAAGAAGCAGCAAATGAAAAATAATGAGCAATAACCACTTTCCCAGCTTTCTTCTGACATGCAATTTAGACCCTTGACTAGGGCAATGACTTAAAATCAGCTGGTTCCAAGAATGATCAGAATTAGCACTGAAATCACTCACTGAACTGTAGCTGGTTACCTCCAAATTCTTTTGCTTTTGGGAACAGATGGACACAGAGTTGAAGGACACAAGATAAGTGACATCTACTTCACTGTAGGTGGTTAAGCTTGGAAATAGGACTTGAGCAAGAAAAGCTTCTCAACTCCTTGTAAGACACAAAGCAGTGGGATGATTTCCCACACCTGCAGAAAGTCTGATCTCTGCCACAGGTGGGTGAGTGACACAAGAGCTGAGCTGCCCATCCAGAAGCACGTGGGGCAGGGCATGGAGTGGTTACATACCAACATGTGAACAGGCACTCTCCTATCAGAAGGGAAATGCCTTCTCTCTTCCATGCCATGCCCACACCACTCCTCAGGGCTGCGCTGACAGCACGGAAACAATGCAGACATGTTTTTGTCATCGTGGTGGTTTTTCACAGACCCAAAAAATGAGATATTGGGTTGCTGTGCGGGTTCCTGGGTGACACTGCCATTTCCAAGCCATTGCTTCCTAGGGGCAAAGAAGGTAAAATGCTTTAACAATTTTTCACCCAGAGATTGCTATTTTACCATTCTTTTATGCAAAAAAGGAGGACAACACAGCAGATTCTTGCAGCTGCACCAATGCCCTGGGTGCTAAAGGAATGCAAAGACAGAAATATCAAACATCCCTGTGTTATTCCCATACAAGGAGGGAAGTTATGTTTAGTAATATCTTTTATTATTTAAAAGAGGTAGTTGGCACTCCTAAAGGAAAATCCCAGGCCTCAAGTTCTGACAGTGCGGCAATCTGGAATGGACTCAGATGTGGATGACCCAAATGATTTATTCTGGGTTCTAACATCCCTTCTATGCATTGACACGTTTTCTCTCTTAACTTTCCCATAGCCATCACATGTCCGCAGAACATCCAACAAACTCTCCTTCACTGCGCACGTAGGCATTCATCCAACCACAGCCATCAGTCATTCCTAGCCATGCACTCTCCCTCCAGTCATGGTCAGTATCACGTGGCCATCACGCAGCTTACTTGACTCAGTTTTTCTCTTGTTCTGGAGGTGTCCTTGGTTCCCAGCCTTACCTTCTCATGCCGTTCATCTCGCTCTGCAGCTCCTGCTCTGAATAGTCTTCTTATGTTCCCACGGGGCAGGGAGAAAGTGAAGACACGGCCCCTGCCACCAAGGTCAGCTCTGCAGCACACATGACCTGAGGAGCACTTGGCTACTCATGCAAACTGCGCAGTGCAAGGAAGATTGTTGCATGTTGCGCTTCTTCTTCTCCTGGTTCAGAAATTAGCTTTCCTACCTAGTAAATGGGAAAAGAATATTAATAATAAAAATAATAAAAAGAAAACAAAAGCCTGACACAAAGCAGACGTGATTGCTACTATGGAATTCAGGAGGGCGAGGGATTGGCCCTCTACATGAAGAAGCTGACTGCAAAGGACTAAGAACAGCCATGAACACATGGAGAACTTGCGGGTCAAATTAGGGACTGAACCAATCATGGGCTTCTGCAGCTGAGGGTCTGCTCCAGGCCGCCCGGTGAAGGGAGCCTGTTGACGGGCCCTGCTTACTGCAGCTACCAGCAGCACCGCGCTCACTGACTCAACTTGATGGGGAATTCCAGACAGGCTGGGAAATCAGCATGGCTGGCTGCAAGCTGTCTGAGAGACTGAAGGAGTGCACTGAGAAGAACTGTGTGGCCCAAGCATTGAGCACACCAAGCAGAAGGGAAGCATTACTGGACACGGTGCACAGCAGGGCTTAAGACTGGAGGTGGTCAGGGCTGTAGTGACCATGCCCTCCTGGAGTTCCTCATCTCAAGGAATGCGGGCCTGGCAAAAAGCAAAGTCAGGACCCTGAGCTTCAGGAGAGTCAGCTGCAGGCTGTACAAAGAATTACTGGACAAGAGCCACTGGAAAACTGTTCTGAGGGGCAAAGGAATGGAAAAGAGATGGGAACTTGCTCAGAAAACCTTGCTCAGAGCTGCCCACACCTACCACAAACATCCCTGTGTGTGCACCTATGTGCAACCCAACTCCTCAACACACCAGCACACAAAGCTGGTGAGGGGTCTGGAGCACAAAGGGGCCATATGAGGAGAGGCTGCAGGAGCTGGGAATGCTCAGCCTGGAGAAGAGATGGCTCTGAGCAAGACCGTGAGCCCCCACTCACCTCAGCAGAGGTCAACCTGCACCCCAGCCTTCCGCCCATCCACGTGCACACGCACACACCTGCGCCACTCTGCCTGCTTTGCACACCCACATTCACGCACCGCATCTTGTGCCCTCCTTTGCATTCACAGACGTGTGCAAACCATCCCTGGGAACACGTATGTGCCTACACCTACCAGTAAACATCCCTGTGTGTGCACCTCTGTGCAACCCAACTCCTCAGCACACCCCTGTGCAAGCACACATTGGTGCCACCGTGTCCATGCACTATCCATGTGCTCACACACACTCACGCAACCACATCCCCTAGTGCAGCCCTGTGCGCACACACAGACACACGCGTAACCCCTTCCTTTCACTCCCAAAGTGCACGCACACACTGGTACCACAATGTCCTTGCGCAGCTCCAACTCTTTGCACACCCCTGTGCACGCACATATATGTGCATGCTCATCCTTGCACACATACACACTGACATGCACAGACCTGAGCAACCCCACTGGTTTGTACACTCATGAACACAAATGTGTGCAACACCATCCGTGCACAAATACACACACAAAACATGGAACCCCACTGCTTTGCACAATCCTGTGCACACTCACGTGTGTCATGCACTGATTTCCCAGCCAGTCCTCGTGAGGTCTCTTACTTAGGACGGGAGTGCAGGGGAGCAGCCAGAAGCTGTTTGCATTCCCTGCTGTCTGCTGGGCAGGTTTGTTGGCGATGCTCGGGTTGCTTTGCTTTCCCTTGGGAGGTGGGAAGGAGCTTTGGGTTGGAGGCACATCCCGTGCCAGAGCATCCCGATGGCACGCGTGGGATCAGCAGGTCTGTCAGAGAAGTGGGTGAGGTTGCACACCAAGCTGCAGCAGAGGAAGGGGAGGAGGTCCCAGCACAGCTCTGCACCACGCTCTGCCATGCTGGGCAGCTTGTTCCTGGCTCAGCAGTGCCATCAGACTGTTTCTTGCATTCCTCCCGGTCCCTGTGAATGAAGACTCGGAACACAGTCAAGGCGTTGATTGAGCACCAGAGTGCCTTTATTCAATTGGAGAAAGGAGGACGGGAGAGGTACGGGGAAAGATGGGACTCATTCTCTGTTGTTGAGGAGAGAGCGGCTCAGAGCTCGTGTTGCTGCCTGGTGCCTGGGACTGCA
Organism: Excalfactoria chinensis; assembly: GCF_039878825.1. Taxonomy (NCBI): domain Eukaryota; kingdom Metazoa; phylum Chordata; class Aves; order Galliformes; family Phasianidae; genus Excalfactoria; species Excalfactoria chinensis. Next base: position 18,722 of record NW_027315570.1, on the reverse strand, counting down.
GGCCTGACTCCAAGTCCCCCTCCAAGACGCTCGGCTTCTCCTCAGTGACACTGACTTGGTCCTGCTTGGAGGTGCTGCTGTCGGGGCACTCGGGCTGTGTTTGGGCTGGGCTGCACTGCAAAGGCACCGGGCCACAGTCCAGGCTGGTGACTGTGGTTTCTGGCAGGCAGAATTGATCACCTGAGGAATTCAGCTTTATTTGCCTTCATCTGTGTTTCCTCTTGCTGGATCTCATGCACTCTGCTGGCTTCAGTCTGTGTTTCTACTCCAAGAAGAAAATAAATGGGTCTTCACAAACCAGAAAACTGGAAAAGCACCCTCAAGTCTGCTGTTTGAGCCTTCTTCATTTCAAGAGCACATGCTTTTATCTCCTCAGCACTCAAACACTTATTGTTTACATGGAACCTTCTCTCTCCGAGGCTGTAGCCACTGTCTCTTGTCCTGGCAATGGCACCACTGAGCAGATCACCTCCATTCTCTGCATCCTCCATTCAGTATATTTGCACATGGATAAGATCTCCCCGGAATCTTCTCCAGGATTAACAGTCCTAGCTCTCTCAGCCTGGAATACCTGTTTCCATCAGCTGCCACCATCCAGAACAGCCAGCCTTCTTGCGGTCACCTGGCCCAAACATCCCTTTGTCTCTACCCTTGATTCCTGCAAGAGAGATGGGAGCTCGGCACGCACACCATCCTTCCAACACCCCATCCCAGCAGCAAGGGATCACAGCCCTAACACAGCCAAAACAAAAAGGGTGTGCGAGTTTCCTGGTAGCACTCAGTGTGAACAAATCTACCACTGAGCAACACCATGAGCCCCCACTCACCTCAGCAGAGGTCAACCTGTAACCCCAGCCTTCCCCTATCCATGTGCACACGTCCACCCGTGCGCCACCCTGCCTGCTTTGCACACCCCCATGCACGCACTGCATCTTGTGCCCTCCTTTGCATTCACAGACGTGTGCAAACCATCCCTGGGAACACGTACGTGCCTACACCTACCACAAACATCCCTTTGTGTGCACCCGTGTGCAACCCAACTCCTCAGCACACGCACGCATTTGTTCCACCCTGTCCATGCACTCACCACATGCCCTCCAGCATCACTGCTGCCTCCTCCGGTACCGTACCTGCAGATGCTTCAGAGCTCATTAGCATGGACTTCCTTCCTCGCCTCAGCATCTGCTCCTGCGCTCACCTTCATTCCTACTGAGATACCGTCCGCTTCCAGCACCAGCTGACCTGCAAGACACAGAGAAAGGAAAGGTGGGATTCATGCAAACGCAGAAGCCCAAGGCTGCATCATCACCACGTATGGCAGCCTTGGGAAGTCAGCTGCAACAACAGCCTTTGTCAGAATGGAAACAGGCACCGTCAATTAAGTGTGACCTCCAAAGTCATTGCCACCATCAGAAATAGGCACGGAAATCGCTCACTTCACTGCAGGTGGTTACCTCCAAATTCTTTTGCTTTGGGGAAAATGTGGGCACGGAATTGAAGGACACCAGAAAAGTGGCATCTACTTCCCTGGAGGTGGTTAAGCTTGGAAGCAGGACTTGAGCAAGAAAAGCTTCTCAGCTCCTTGTAAGGCAGTAAGTGATGGGATGATTTCCCATCCCTGCAGAAATCCTGACCTCTGCCACAGGTGGGTGAGTGACACAAAAGCTGTGTCCTTGGTTCTCAGCCTTACCTTCTCATGCTGTTCATCCTGCTCTGCAGCTCCTGCTCTGAATAGTCTTCTTATGTTCCCATGGGGCAGGTAGAAAATGAAGACACGGCCCCTGCCACCAAGGTCAGCTCTGCAGCACACGTGACCTGAGGAGCACTTGGCTACTCATGCAAACTGTGCAGTGTAAGGAAGATTGTTGCATGTTGCGCTTCTTCTTCTAATGGCTCAGAAATTAATTTTCCTACGTAGAAAATGGGAACGGAAAATAAATAAATATATAAATAAACAAATAAAGCAAAAGCCTGACACAAAGCAGACGTGATTGTAACTATGGAATTCAGGAGGGCGAGGGATTTGCCCTCTATACGAAGAAGCTGACTGCAAAGGACTAAGAACAGCCATGATCACGTTGAGAACTTGCGGGTAAAATTAGAGACTGAACCAATCATGGGCTTCTGGAGGTGAGGGTCTGCTCCAGGCCGCACCTGTGCACCTGTGTGCAACCCATCTCCTCAGCACACCCCTGTGCAAGCACACATTGTTGCCACTGCGTGTACACACTATCTGTGTGCTCACACGCACTCACGCGTCCACATCCCGTAGTGCAGCCCTGTGCGCACACACACAGACACATGTGTAACCCTTTCTTTTCACTCCCAAAGTGCACGCACACAGCAGTACCACAATGGCCTTGTTCAGCTTCAACACTCTGCACACCCCTGTGCACACACATGTATGTGCATGCTCGTCCTTGCACACATACCCACTGACCTGCACACACCTGAGCAACCCCACTGCTTTGGACACTCATGAACACAAACGTGTGCAACACCATCCGTGCACAAATCCACACACACTCACACACACACACACAACTCATGGAACCCCACTGCTTTGCACAATCCTGTGCACACTCACGTGTGTCATGCACTGATTTCCCAGCCAGTCCTCGTGAGGTCTCTTACTTAGGACGGGAGTGCAGGGGAGCAGCCAGAAGCTGTTTGCATTCCCTGCTGTCTGCTGGGCAGGTTTGTTGGCGATGCTCGGGTTGCTTTGCTTTCCCTTGGGAGGTGGGAAGGAGCTTTGTATGGAGGCACATCCCGTGCCAGAGCATCCCGATGGCACGCGTGGGATCAGCAGGTCTGTCAGAGAAGTGGGTGAGGTTGCACGCCAAGCTGCAGCAGAGGAAGGGGAGGAGGTCCCAGCACAGCTCTGCACCACGCTCTGCCACGCTGGGCAGCTTGTTCCTGGCTCAGCAGTGCCATCAGACAAGAAGCAGGGAAGGAAATCAAGGATGGGGGTACCATCAAACAGAGTCCGTGCAAGCCTGTGCAAGACAAACAGACCCAGAGCTTGTGTTTTTTTTCTGCTTTTGTAGCATTTGTGTGCTGTAGCTGAGCAAAAGGTTCTGCTGCTTGATTCTTCTTCTGCAACAGCCACCTACCGGTAAATGGCTGCGGGGATGGAGGATGTGACAGAAAGCATTTGTCTGCACGACAGTGTAGTTACACTTGGTCTAGAGAGTGAGAGAGGGCAGGCAGCACTGCCTGATGTTGGTCAGGGTGAGCTCCTTCTTCCGCAGCGTGATGATGGCAGGGCCGGAGACGATCTGCAGGGACAGCTCAGAGGTGGGAGCTGGGAATGGACACGGCAGGAGGACAGAGGTGTGAGGGAGCAGCCAAGGCAGCGAAGAGCATCAAAAGGCCCTGAAAAGCATCACAAAGCCACAGCCAGGAAGCTTGGGGTTTTCATGAGCAGCATCCAGGATGCTAGAGACTGTTTGCTCCCCTAAAAAATGGTAACAGAGCTCTCGCTGCGGGCATCACAAAACCAGGCAAAATGGGAACACACCCAGAGCTCTGCTGCACGCACCCCACAGTCAGAGCATTGCAAGCTGAGCTGCCTTGCTGTTTCTTGCATTCATCATGGTCCCTGTGAATGAAGACTTGGAACACAGTCAAGGCGTTGATTGAGCACCAGAGTGCCTTTATTCAATCGAAGAAAGGAGGACGGGAGAGGGACGGGGAAAGATGGGATTCATCCTCTGTTGTTGAGGAGAGAGTGGCTCAGAGCTCGTGTTGCTGCCTGGTGCCTGGGACTGCAGGCCTGACTCCAGGTTCCCATCCAAGGGCTCGGCTTCTCCTCGGTGACATTGACTTGGTCCTGCTTGGAGGTGACGCTGTTGGGGCACTCGGGCTGTCTTTGGGCTGGGCTGCACTGCAAAGGCACCGCACAGGTCGCCCATAGAGAATTTCATATGGGCTTCATCCTTCCTTGGTTGGGATTTTCTTCGAATTCTCACAAGTGCCAGAGGCAGTGCTTGCAACCATGGAATCCCAGCCTCTTGGCCAACTTTTAGTATTTGCAGCTTAGATAAATGGCTCCTCTTTTCCACTTGGCCACTTGACTGTGGCCTGTAAGGTGTATGCAACTGCCAATTGATTCCCAATAAAGTACTGACTTGTTGAACCACTTTAGCAATAAAATGGTGGCCTCAATCTGAAGAGATTGTTCCTGGCACCCAGAACCTTGGAATTATTTCTTGTCACAAAACTTTTGTTACTTCCCTGGCCTGGTTAGTCCGGCACGGGTATGCCTCAGGCCATCCTGGAAAGGTATCTGCTAAAACTAACATGTATCTGTACCCCCCTTTTCTTGGGAGCTCTGAGAAATCTACCTGCCATTATTGTCCTGGCTAATTTCTCTCCCTGTTTGCCCTAACTGAACTTTGTGGCCTGTGTTAGGATTATTTGGTAAACAAACTTCACATTGCTGGGTCACTTGCCTAATGGCAGTATACCCATTTCGGGTGACCACTCGTTGAACAAGATATTTATATAATGCTTCTGCTCCCCAGTGAGTGTTCCTGTGTTCAGTCACCACAGCCCATCATATGGCTGCTGGAATCATTCTTTTCCCTTGTGCTGGAAAGCTCCATCCTTCCTCTTTTACCTGCCCTTCCTGATAATTATTTATCGAGTTCCAATACTCTTTGAAGTGCTTTGGCTCACCATCCACCTGCATGTTACCACCTGGAATCAAGGAAGCCTCCACCACCTCACCCTCTGCCGCTCGCTTTGCTTCTCTGTCAGCCAGCGCATTTCCCATTCCTTCAGCACTGTCTCCCCTTTGCTGGCATCAACAGTGCATTTTAGCAACCTTCTCCAGCTGTTGGACTGCCTCCAGGAGTCTGGCTATTTCTTCAGCGTGTTTAAGACCTTTCCCTTGGCTTGACAACAGTCCTCTTTCTTTCCATATTGCTGATATTGGTGCATGAACAGCACTAAGGCATATTTTGAATCAGTCCATATCTTTATCTTCCCATGTCGAACAAAGCTGCTCCCGTCTGTGTATCAGGTGTCTTCCGCATCCTCCAGTGGTTCTTCTTTCAAGTCTCTGCGACTGGAATAGACTGCTTCCATAGTCTCTAAACAGTCGTGAGACACAGGTTCTCCTGTAATTGCACTAAGAAAAGCAGCTGATTTACAATATTTGTTACTGTTATTTCTCCATCATCTTGCTCCACTAGAATGGCCTGATACTTCAAAAATCTCTGAGGGGAAAGCCAATGTCCCCCTTTCACCTCCAGCACTGTAGAGACCGTGTGGGATACCAGTGCAGTTCTCTTCTGCCCCATTGTCCTAATGCTGGGGCCTTCATTAACTCCTCTTTCAACTGCTTTCAACCGGGCCACAGTCCAGGCTGGTGACTGTGGTTTCTTGCAGGTTCACGTCAGCCCCTTCAGCAGAACTAGGAGAAAGGACTGGCTGAACAATGATGACCTCTTTCTCTCTGTCTCTGCTGTCACTCAGAAGGCTTTCATTTGAATTGCAGCCTGACTCCAAGTCCCTCTCCAAGAGTCTCAGCTTCTCCTCAGTGACACTGCCTTGGTCCTGCTTGGAGGTGCTGCTGTCGGGGCACTCGGGCTGTGTTTGGGCTGGGCTGCACTGCAAAGGCACCGGGCCACAGTCCAGGCTGGTGACTGTGGTTTCTGGCAGGCAGAATTGATCACCTGAGGAATTCAGCTTTATTTGCCTTCATCTGTGTTTCTTCTTGCTGGATCTCATGCACTCTGCTGGCTTCAGTCTGTGTTTCTACTCCAAGAAGAAAATAAATGGGTCTTCACAAACCAGAAAACTGGAAAAGCACCCTCAAGTCTGCTGTTTGAGCCTTCTTCATTTCAAGAGCACATGCTTTTATCTCCTCAGCACTCAAACACTTATTGTTTACATGGAACCTTCTCTCTCCGAGGCTGTAGCCACTGTCTCTTGTCCTGGCAATGGCACCACTGAGCAGATCACCTCCATTCTCTGCATCCTCCATTCAGTATATTTGCACATGGATAAGATCTCCCCGGAATCTTCTCTAGGATTAACAGTCCTAGCTCTCTCAGCCTTTCCTTATAGGAGAGATGTTGCAGTCCCTTTATCATCTTCTGAGCCCTCTGTTGGATTACGTTAGGTATGATTCTTGTAACAGAGAACTCAGATCAGGACACGATGATCGATGTGTGGTCTCAACAACGCTGAACTGAGGGGAAGGAACATCTCTCTCAATCTGCTGGCAGTACCTTGCTTATTTGCAGCACAAGGATATCATTAAGTTATTTTTGGTGTATTTTTTCTTTTTCTTTTTTAAATTCTTTTTTCTTTTTTTCTTTTTTTTTTTTTTTTCATCAAGTTCACATTTCTGTTTCACATTCACTCTGTATCATTCGCTATGTAGCTCCAGGGAAAGATGGGACTCATCCTCTATTGTTGAGGAGAGGGTGGCTCACAGCTCGTGCTGTTGCTTGGAGGCAGGGACTGGTGGTCTGATTCTACATCTGCCTCCAAGATGCTCGGCTTCTCCTCACTGATGCTGACCTGAGCCTGCATGGTGGTGCTGCTGTCGGGGCACTCGGGCTGTGCTTGGCCTGGGCTGTCCTGGGACCCCTGCACTGGGTCGCAATCCAGGCTGGTGCCGGTGGTGTCTGGCAGGCTCAGGTCAGCAGCTTCCGGAGGGATGGGATGAATGAGGGCTTGAATGACGATGACGTTCTCGTCTCCATTGATGGTGCCATATGGAAGGCTGTCGACTGAAATGCAGCACCCTGTGCTTCCTAACAGCTCTGCGTTGATGGAAGCACAGGATACGCTGTCGTCCCATGCCCGGCGTCTTCGGGGAACACAAGGGCTCGGGTCCCCTAGGAAGGAGTAGATGCACAGCGGTTAGTGTCAAACGTTCACAAGATGAATCATGCTTTAAAGAGGTCCTTGGCATTTGGCTATGTAGTGGTGGTGGGCAGAAGCAAATAGGCTTCTAGCAACAGTGTCATTGTCTCGACAGTGATCCTCGTGCAGGTGCAGCTCTTGTGTTGACAAGAGACTCATTTGGGAAAGACAGGGGTGAACCAAAGATGTCAGGCACGGGCTCGAACGCCAGAAGGAGGTACAAGCCCACTGAAAGCATGAATCCTACCTGTGCTGCTGACAAGCAGTGTTTTGAAAACTGGATTTGCACCCTTACCTGCCAGGACCAACACTTCTGCTTCTAAGGGATCGCTGGCACTGCTCTGCAGTTGGCGTTCGGCCACAGGCGATGGTTTGCCCAGGCAGAAGCAGGAACGCCAACTGCCAGCTGGTGCCTGCTTCCTCTTCATGGGCACACTTGGTCTGGAGAGAAAACAGAGCATGCTGCCAGTCGTGGTGCAGGGTGAGGGAAGAGCTGCTCCGAGCCCTTGCTGACAGTTGCCCGTTCCTGGCAAACCCACCCGACCAATGATGATAGGGGCTGGAAAGGGAAATCCTCTTTACCTTTCAGATGGAGAATCAATGACCGCGTGGAAGTTCCTCAGATCAGCTGTGGGGCCTTCCTCCACCTCGACATCGCTGCTCTGTGTCGCCGTGGGAGGGCTGCTCTGGCCTCTCCTCTCTGCCTGTGCCTCCTGCACGGTGAGCAGCTTTGTGGCAGGAGGAGACACACACACAGACTTGGGCCCGGCAAGAGAACTGTGCCCTGCAAGGGGAAACCACAGGTAAGAGGGAGGATCAGAAAGCAGCAGCACAGCCATCCCAGTTCTGCATTTCTCTCAGACTTTCTTATCAGAGCCACTGCAAGAAGAGGAGCTCAAAGTAACCGTGTGCTCAGAGGTATGCTCGTGGCAAAGGACACAGCCACAATTAAGAGCAGCTCACTGTATCGAAACAGGCAAACAAAAACCCTAGAAAAACTAGGGGCAGGGACCTCAGAAAGCTTTGCTGCCACACTTCAATCAAGCTTCGCCTGCTTGCAAAAAATCTTAACAGCTGTGACGGTTTTCTCCATGTAAGTTATGGGTTTGGACACTCTCAGGATCCAGGAACGGGGCACCATATTCCAATCTAAACCCAGAAGCCTGCTGTCTCCTTGACAGCAAAAGCATTTTCAAAGGTCTTGGAGAAGGCCTGGCTTGGATCAAGGTGTCAGATCAAGATCAAGCTAATGGAGAAAGACGCTCACCTGCTCCCTCTCCCACGGCTGGTGTGGATGTGGAGGGGAAGAGGACGTCTGTGTGGCTGATCAGGAACTCCACCACAGCTGACTGCGTCTGCAGCTCCTTGCAGGCAGCTTCTCCATAGGCGCAGGCAGACTGGCTCCGCTGGGATCTGAAGTAAAGGCAGATCTTACAAGTCATTTCCCCAAGATCGTTTCCCCAAGTCTGAAATTTGCAGCAAAAACTGACAAGTTGGGCTCTGGAGACTTCCGCAGTGGGCAATCAGCGATGCCACTGACGAAATTCTCCTGGATCATCAGGGACACAGCAGTCCCAGCTAAACAAGTGACTAGAAACTGTCATCTGGAAATTGTGCCCCTGGAGGTTGGGGGAGAGCAGAACTAAGCATCGTGTTGAAACGGAAAAAGAAGTTTACCTTAAGAGGTTTGGAGCCCACACTATGGCCAAGTTCTGAGCACCCATGTTGGTGACGGAGCAGTTCCCGGCCAGAGACGCCAAGTGTCTCATTAAGTACTGCAGAGTCCTGGAAAACAAGAGGGGCAGATGTTCAGCACCAAAAAGCAAGCCGTGCTGCAGTGCACAAAACAAACCTCACTTCATGCTGGTTGTTGTCATTGCTACTGTCCCCGAATAGGAAGTAGGTAAAACTAAGTGCCACCACGCTGCAGCACCAAGCCCCAGCACAGCACAGCCGCAGCCATTGGCTGCACCAACCGTGCCCCCATGCCAAGGAACTGACCCAGTCAACCAACCCGACGCAGCCTTCAGCCGCTTCAGCGTGCACAGGCATGATGCTGCCAGCGTGAGGCAACACCTGGAATCGCATCATGGCCCTCTGAAAGGCAGCAGGGCTGAGCTCAGCAGACCGAGCGCAGCACTGACCTGTAGTGAGGAGCGGGCAGCTGCTGGATGGTGTCCTGCATTCTGAGCAGCCGCTCCTCCTCCGTGGCAGCACAAACAGCGTCCTGGAAAAAGGCAGGAAGGGATTCAGACACCAGGCGGGAATAGCAAAGGGAAGGGAATTCTCGCAAGCGTCGTATATAGTTTAAGTAAGCACTTCCTGGCACCACCAGAAGTGGCATCAGCCAGAGGCAGGAGGTGGCAAAGACATGCCTCGTGGGGCTAACAGAAATAAGACCTCGGAGCTGGGGCACTGCTGCAACCATCAGCCAGGACGCCCAGGGAAGAGGTACGTGTCATTTCCAAGACATTGCCCTGAGCTTACCGAGAACTTGGCATACAGCTGGTCAGTCAGCAGAGGGTTTGGGAGCTCCCTGAAGTACATCTTGCACAGGGAGCTCACGCTGTGAATGTCTCGGACGCTCAGCTCGGGAATCTGCTCCGACTCGAATTCATGGCTGCAGAGAAGGACACAGGATTGGGCAGAGGGCTTTGAGAAAGAGGAAACCAAGTCCAAAGCCACAACAAATACAGTCAAGAAAAGGAAGGGGTTCCTCGGAACGCCCGCAGCATGGCATGTGCCCCTGCTGACAGCTGTGTCAGTCGCAGCACTCTTACCGTAGTTGCTGGATCTTGGACGTAACGCCGGACAGGCGGTAGATCCCCTGCACCACGCCATGCTGCTCGATGAACTTGGCGCAGCTCTGCAGGACCTGGGGGACTACAGAACAAGAGCCAGCGGTTAGCTCAGCTTCTTACTCAAGTCCTGCTTCAGCCCGTGCTCTTCTCCCATCCCAGCCACTAAGCCCAGCCGGGCCACCGCTTGCTTCCTCCTTAAAGGAGAAAGCTGGCAGAGACAGCTGTGAGGAAACTGCAGAGACGTGTTCTTGGCTTTCCAGAAATGCCACCACCTAGCAACAGCCTGGAGAAAGTAAATCTGGCAAAGCCACACACACTGCAAGTCCCATCACAGCTCCCTCAGGAATGGAGGAATCCAATCTCAAGTCCAGAAGAGCTAGGAAAAGGCTGCAGGATGCTCTCTTTGGCCAGAAGGCTTCCTGCGTTTTCAGGCTTACACAATTGCTGGGTATGATCTCCCTTTCATCTTTAGATGCCCAGCGGAGGGAGATCTCAGCAATGGGCTGTTCCTTACCATCACGGCCAGAGCGGAGAAGGTGCTCCCCCAGGTCACACCCAAACACCCCTTCCTTCGCCGGCTCCGGCTGCTCCGATCTCCTGGGGCGGGCCTTCACCACCGAGCGAAGGAAGGTGCTGAGCTTGCCCCGTTTCCTCGGCACTGCAAAGAAACAGAATAAAGAAACCAGTTCATTTCAGGCTTGGCTCGGTTGGACGAGGCCGAGCGTAACGCCTTCGACCGAGCACGGAACAACGGGAAGAACATTCCCAACCAGGACACGCAAGAACCGATTTTCCCCGTCCCTGCAAGTGCCCAAGGCCAGGTCGGAAGGGGCCCCGGACAGCCTGCTCTCGACTCCTGCTAAATGCGCAGGCTGGGCACCCAGACTGAGGCAGGGGCCTTGGAGCCTGAGGATGATCCTTTAGACCCCTTCCAATCCCAAGCCATTCCAGGAGGATTCTGTGACTTCCTCAAGCACAACAATAAACACAGTGGGATTGGGCCAGATCTCTGCGTGTTCCCATGGACCTTAATGCAGTCCTCTTGCTAAGCTTGCTCAACTCGGGCATTAACGAACCCCCTGAAAGCCACGCTCTGACCCCATTTTACTAACCCGCATTGTCAAATGTAACATGTGTACCTGGCTTTGGCAATGAATCGACGACGGACTCGGGAACTTTTCCGCTGATGAGTTCCACGCACTCACCAGGGAAAAACCCAACCTGTAACAAGAACAAAAAGACAGCTGGGCATTAGCCCGAGTCCACAGCCAAAGGGAAAGTCCTCTGTCACCGACACAGGGCAACCGTTTGCGTCCGGAAGCCATCCTGTGCAGGCAGAGCAGCTCCAAGCTGAGATTCCAGACTCTACTGAAGTTGGGCTCTCGTGTTGGAAGCGTGTGCCTACCTGAAAGCCACGCTTGCCTCTCCACCAGGGGCTCAGCTCCTTTGGTGGCATAGCAATAATGCACACCAAGTCTCCTACCTGCAAGAGATTGAAACGTCAATTCCTGTGGCAGGAAAGCACAGCTCAAACGACTGCCTGCTTCTGCGCCGCAGAATAGCCTCAAGCTTGACAGCCATTGCACCAATGCAGCCCCCAAGGCAAGGAACGCCTGGAACTGCTTACCTCCAGGGAGAGCTCATCCGGCCCCTGGGCGACGTAGCGCTTGATAACATGGGCTGCCGCAATCGCTGGAACGTTAAGAGATGACTCCGCACGCACCAGCTGCGGCTTCCACATGTCATCAGCCTGCAAAACAGAGCACAGGCCGTGGTCAGGAGCTGAGGACAAACTCTTTTCTGCAGGAGAGCACATCTGCGGCTCCCTCTGCTGGCTCAACACAGGGAACAAAGACAAGCCAGAGCTTCACACTGTACCTCCGTGCCCACCACCTCAGGCCCACTGCTGATCTTGCTGCACTCAAGGCCCATCACACCAGGTGTGACAAGCTGGAACAGAGCAGAAACACACTTCTGTTGTCTCTATTCACACAGCACAGTATGGAGAGACTTCTTCAGAACTACCCTTGCATACCCTGCGGCATAGGCAAGTGTTCGAGAAACTACCCCTTGCTGCAGTCTGTTCCAACGTGACAGCCTATTAGGCAGCATTGTACCAAGTTGCTATCCCTCTGCCAGCAGATGGGGACTCTGGCACAGAGCAGCAGATGCATTCGCCCAGAGCGCTCTGACAGTGTGACAGAAGGGCATTAGACAGCACCCTTCTGAGGGCTGAGCTGGAGGGCAGTGAAGAAACCCATGGCATGCAAAACAATGTGGTAGGACAAACACGGCACATACCTGGCAACAAGATCACCTCAGGCTACCTGCAGCAGTTCCTGGTCACTCTGCTCAGATCTTATGAGAGCAAAAGCTGCACCAAGGCAGTGGGCGGAGGGTGGGTAGAGGAGAGAGAAAGAGCAGGTCAGTGAGCAGGGCTAAGACAGCCATGGCATAACGCACACAGCACAATCGTCCCATCCACTTGCTGCAAGACATGCTGAGTCTCAGGCTACGGGATGCCTGTCCGCCCAGCAACTTGACGATGCTTCCACAATTGAGCACAGAAGACGACGGAAGAAGCATGGGACGGGTGCCACCCTTACGGACACCCCCTTTGGAACATGCCTACCAGGGGAAAATGACGTCTGATGCTCAAGAGTAAGCAATACGGTGCTGGGAGCTCCGACAGCCAGCACTTCTCAACACCTCGCTGCCCACCCGTCCATCCTACGCTGGCTCAGCTTACCTACAGGATGCTGCGCACGATGCTACTCAAACAAAGGCACTAAACGCACAAGAACAACAAGAAAACCAACCACTCCGAACTCCTACTCGCCCACAAAGGAACACAGAACGCACCGCTCCTCCCCTCATGCCAGCCGCTTATGACATCACCAACGGCCACCAGCCTGCTCCACCATGACTCCCCACAAGGGGGGGAGGCATGACCACGTGGTCAAATGTGATTCCAACACGGCACCACAACATTGCAGAACTCACTGTGGGGTTGGAATTACGTCCTGGTGTGGCAGCGCAATGGGAGGTGTTTGGGCACAGCTGAAGAGCTGGCTGACTCCTGACGTTTCCAAAGGAGGGTGCCAGATTCACTCTCAGCATTCTTTTGCAGGGCTCTTTGGGATGCTTCAAACCCATTTCACTGACTAGGTCACTTCTAGAATGTTCAGCTGACAAATGCTCGCTTTGTCTGGGTAACGCCTCTATGCATCATGAATGAAAAATAAAATTAAATGGGCACGCCACCCTGTGAAACTTACCTCTCTGCTCTTGTTGTCAGCCAGACACCTAAGATGAGCATTACGTGTCGCTGCTCCTGAATGGAGATGCACCCAAGTCTGTGTTCCACTCTGCTCCACCTAAGTGTCTAAAAGAAACACAGGCAGAGATGATTAGAAGATCCTTTGCGCAGACGAAAGCGCAGGCTGCACGCCTATTCTCTTTAGCAAGAAATACTACTTGAGAATCCACAGACAGTTTTATGAGAGGTAGTATGAAAGATGAGCAGAAAGGAAATAGATTCATTAAAATAACCGAGTTAATCCTCTCCCCGTCAAAAAGGAAGCCTTCTGGGCACTGTAAGCCGCACCTCCTACAACACCTTGCACCACAAATTGTGGCACATGCATTTTTTTCCCACAGGCCCCTCGCTTCTGTCGTTAGTGTCAGATCCACTCAGGTTCAAATACGTGGATCAGAACAGCCATTCAGTTCTGCTGAGGCAGGATCCCACCACTGGGATGTCCCCCAGTCCCATTCCCTGCTTCTCCTGGCACGGGTGGGGAAAGGAACAGCAAGTGATATCACCTACCCAGACTTCTGCTGGGCCTTCCATTCGGTCGCCCATCCCTGGGAGAAGCAGGGGAGCTCCCGTGGCACAAAGCTCGCAGCTGCAGAAATCAAGGCTGCCTCTAAGATGGTGCTTTCAAACAGCACGAGTAACTGGATGTAGGACTTGAAACACAAGGGTAACATGAAAAAGCCACCAGTCCCCACGGATGGGGCTGTTCGCAGAGACAACAGCTGCTTGCTTTCCAGCAGTGTGATGCTCACCCAACAAAGCGCTCAGCCAGCAGATGCCTCCAGCGTCTGAGCATCCATTTGGAGATGGTTTTCTTAACATCCAGGCTGAATCTCCCCTCATACAACCTGAGATTGTTCCTTCCACTCCTGTCTCTAGTTACATGGGAGAAGAGCAGGACAGCCCCCCCCCCGACATAACCTCTCTTCAGGTAATCGTACAGAATGAGAAGGTCCTCCCTGAGCCTCCTCTCTTCCAGACTAAATCATCCCAGTTCCATAAGAAGCTCCCCATAAGATTGTGCTCTAGACACCTCACAGCTTCACTGGTCTCCTCTGGACACATCTCAGGATTTCATTGCAGTGAGGGGCCCAGATCAGAACACAGAACTCAAGGTGAGGACTCACCAGTGCCGACTACAGGGGGATGATGGATTCCCTGCTCCTGCTGGCTCCAGCCTTCTGCATTCCAATTCCAATCTCAACCATTCCTGCTGTGGTAGGACTTGAATCCTCATTTGGGGCTGGAGCTCAACAGGTCAGCACATCAGAAATAACACAACGTGCCACTGGAAGACGTGTCTCAAAGCCCAGAAAATCCAACTCTCTGACCTCGGCACAACTCACCAACCAAGAGCCAGGCCTTGACAACTTGGCTGATCTGAGCACGCGGGAGGGGGCCAGACAGTGGACCACAAGTGTCCATTTCCACTGCAGCTCCCTGTAGAGAACAGCACCAATCAGCAGGCGTGAATGAATTCATTGACAAGCTGCACAATGAGTCTGTTCTTTACATGAGCAAAAAAAACAACAACACACATAGATTCCTGACCAAAAAAGGTGGGAGTTAATAACGACCAAAGAGGCTCCTGTTCCTAGGCCTAATCCTCTCTCCCCAACTCCTGGGTGATGCCCACAGGCTTCAAGTCAGGTCTCAAATCCATTGGACTCCCGTCAGAGAACTCCATCAAAAAGGATGTTACACATGTGACACTTACATACATTTTGCACCAGAAACAGCACTGCCAGCAGGAGCAGAGAGGTGACTGTCCCCCTGTACTCGGCACTGGTGCGGCTGCAACTCGAGTTCTGTTTCCAGTTTTGGACCCCCCACTGCAAGAAAGACATTGAGGCTTTGGAACATGTTCCAAGAAGGGCAACAAAGCTGGTGAGGGGTCTGGAGCACAATGGGGCCACATGAGGAGAGGCTGCAGGAGCTGGGAATGCTCAGCCTGGAGAAGAGATGGCTCTGAGCAAAACCGTGAGCCCCCACTCACCTCAGCAGAGGTCAACCTGCACCCCAGCCATCCGCCCATCCACGTGCACACGCACACACCTGCGCCACTCTGCCTGCTTTGCACACCCACATTCACGCACCGCATCTTGTGCTCTCCTTTGCATTCACAGACGTGTGCAAACCATCCCTGGGAACACGTATGTGCCTACACCTACCAGTAAACATCCCTGTGTGTGCACCTCTGTGCAACCCAACTCCTCAGCACACCCCTGTGCAAGCACACATTGGTGCCACCGTGTCCACGCACTATCCATGTGCTCACACACACTCACGCAACCACATCCCCTAGTGCAGCCCTGTGCGCACACACAGACACACGCGTAACCCCTTCCTTTCACTCCCAAAGTGCACGCACACACTGGTACCACAATGTCCTTGCGCAGCTCCAACTCTTTGCACACCCCTGTGCATGCACATATATGTGCATGCTCGTCCTTGCACACATACCCACTGACCTACACACACCTGAGCAACCCCACTGGTTTGTACACTCATGAACACAAATGTGTGCAACACCATCCGTGCACAAATACACAACTCGTGGAACCCCACTGCTTTGCACAATCCTGTGCACACTCACGTGTGTCATGCACTGATTTCCCAGCCAGTCCTCGTGGGGTCTCTTACTTAGGACGGGAGTGCAGGGGAGCAGCCAGAAGCTGTTTGCATTCCCTGCTGTCTGCTGGGCAGGTTTGTTGGCGATGCTTGGGTTGCTTTGCTTTCCCTTGGGAGGTGGGAAGGAGCTTTGGGTTGGAGGCACATCCCGTGCCAGAGCATCCCGATGGCACGCGTGGGATCAGCAGGTCTGTCAGAGAAGTGGGTGAGGTTGCACGCCAAGCTGCAGCAGAGGAAGGGGAGGAGGTCCCAGCACAGCTCTGCACCACGCTCTGCCACGCTGGGCAGCTTGTTCCTGGCTCAGCAGTGCCATCAGACTGTTTCTTGCATTCCTCCCGGTCCCTGTGAATGAAGACTCGGAACACAGTCAAGGCGTTGATTGAGCACCAGAGTGCCTTTATTCAATTGGAGAAAGGAGGACGGGAGAGGTACGGGGAAAGATGGGACTCATTCTCTGTTGTTGAGGAGAGAGCGGCTCAGAGCTCGTGTTGCTGCCTGGTGCCTGGGACTGCAGGCCTGACTCCAAGTCCCCCTCCAAGACGCTCGGCTTCTCCTCAGTGACACTGACTTGGTCCTGCTTGGAGGTGCTGCTGTCGGGGCACTCGGGCTGTGTTTGGGCTGGGCTGCACTGCAAAGGCACCGGGCCACAGTCCAGGCTGGTGACTGTGGTTTCTGGCAGGCAGAATTGATCACCTGAGGAATTCAGCTTTATTTGCCTTCATCTGTGTTTCCTCTTGCTGGATCTCATGCACTCTGCTGGCTTCAGTCTGTGTTTCTACTCCAAGAAGAAAATAAATGGGTCTTCACAAACCAGAAAACTGGAAAAGCACCCTCAAGTCTGCTGTTTGAGCCTTCTTCATTTCAAGAGCACATGCTTTTATCTCCTCAGCACTCAAACACTTATTGTTTACATGGAACCTTCTCTCTCCGAGGCTGTAGCCACTGTCTCTTGTCCTGGCAATGGCACCACTGAGCAGATCACCTCCATTCTCTGCATCCTCCATTCAGTATATTTGCACATGGATAAGATCTCCCCGGAATCTTCTCCAGGATTAACAGTCCTAGCTCTCTCAGCCTGGAATACCTGTTTCCATCAGCTGCCACCATCCAGAACAGCCAGTCTTCTTGCGGTCACCTGACCCAAACATCCCTTTGGCTCTACCCTTGATTCCTGCAAGAGAGATGGGAGCTCGGCACGCACACCATCCTTCCAACACCCCATCCCAGCAGCAAGGGATCACAGCCCTAACACAGCCAAAACAAAAAGGGTGTGCGAGTTTCCTGGTAGCACTCAGTGTGAACAAATCTACCACTGAGCAACACCATGAGCCCCCACTCACCTCAGCAGAGGTCAACCTGTAACCCCAGCCTTCCCCTATCCATGTGCACACGTCCACCCGTGCGCCACCCTGCCTGCTTTGCACACCCCCATGCACTGCATCTTGTGCCCTCCTTTGCATTCACAGACGTGTGTAAACCATCCCTGGGAACACGTACAGGCCTACACCTACCACAAACATCCCTTTGTCTGCACCTGTGTGCAACCCAACTCCTCAGCACACGCACGCGTTTGTGCCACCCTGTCCACGCACTCACCACGTGCCCTCCAGCATCACTGCTGCCTCCTCCGGTACCGTACCCGCAGATGCTTCAGAGCTCATTAGCATGGACTTCCTTCCTCGCCTCAGCATCTGCTCCTGCGCTCACCTTCATTCCTACTGAGATACCGTCCGCTTCCAGCACCAGCTGACCTGCAAGACAGAGAAAGGAAAGGTGGGATTCATGCAAACGCAGAAGCCCAAGGCTGCATCATCACCACGTATGGCAGCCTTGGGAAGTCAGCTGCAACAACAGCCTTTGTCAGAATGGAAACAGGCACCGTCAATTAAGTGTGACCTCCAAAGTCATTGCCACCATCAGAAATAGGCACAGAAATCGCTCACTTCACTGCAGGTGGTTACCTCCAAATTCTTTTGCTTTGGGGAAAATGTGGGCACGGAATTGAAGGACACCAGAAAAGTGGCATCTACTTCCCTGGAGGTGGTTAAGCTTGGAAGCAGAACTTGAGCAAGAAAAGCTTCTCAGCTCCTTGTAAGGCAGTAAGTGATGGGGTGATTTCCCATCCCTGCAGAAATCCTGACCTCTGCCACAGGTGGGTGAGTGACACAAAAGCTGTGTCCTTGGTTCTCAGCCTTACCTTCTCATGCTGTTCATCCTGCTCTGCAGCTCCTGCTCTGAATAGTCTTCTTATGTTCCCATGGGGCAGGTAGAAAATGAAGACACGGCCCCTGCCACCAAGGTCAGCTCTGCAGCACACATGACCTGAGGAGCACTTGGCTACTCATGCAAACTGTGCAGTGTAAGGAAGATTGTTGCATGTTGCGCTTCTTCTTCTAATGGCTCAGAAATTAATTTTCCTACGTAGAAAATGGGAAAGGAAAATAAATAAATATATAAATAAACAAATAAAGCAAAAGCCTGACACAAAGCAGACGTGATTGTAACTATGGAATTCAGGAGGGCGAGGGATTTGCCCTCTATACGAAGAAGCTGACTGCAAAGGACTAAGAACAGCCATGATCACGTTGAGAACTTGCGGGTAAAATTAGAGACTGAACCAATCATGGGCTTCTGGAGGTGAGGGTCTGCTCCAGGCCGCACCTGTGCACCTGTGTGCAACCCATCTCCTCAGCACACCCCTGTGCAAGCACACATTGTTGCCACTGCGTGTACACACTATCTGTGTGCTCACACGCACTCACGCGTCCACATCCCGTAGTGCAGCCCTGTGCGCACACACACAGACACATGTGTAACCCTTTCTTTTCACTCCCAAAGTGCACGCACACAGCAGTACCACAATGGCCTTGTTCAGCTTCAACACTCTGCACACCCCTGTGCACACACATGTATGTGCATGCTCGTCCTTGCACACATACCCACTGACCTGCACACACCTGAGCAACCCCACTGCTTTGGACACTCATGAACACAAACGTGTGCAACACCATCCGTGCACAAATCCACACACACTCACACACACACACACAACTCATGGAACCCCACTGCTTTGCACAATCCTGTGCACA